>NC_137170.1:64687500-66145000 GCF_951804945.1 Podarcis cretensis | reverse complement strand
TCTGAATCATTCCCTAATAGGTTAGATTTCTTTCCTACAATACATTATTTAGCTGTACTTTTAGTCTTGCAGTTGTGTTTGGAACATGATTTGCCATCTTAACTGTGAATATTTACCCTGTAAAGGTAAAGGTAAAGGGACCCCTGATCATTAGGTCCAGTCATGGCCGACTCTGGGTTTGAGGCGCTCATCTCGCTTTACTGGCCGATTGAGCTGGTGTATATCTTCCAGGTCATATGGCCAGCATGACTAAGCCACTTCTGGCAAACCAGAGCAGTGCACGGAAACGCCGTTTACCTTCCCGCCGGAGAGGTACCTATTTATCTATTTGCACTTTGATGTGCTTTTGAACTGCTAGGTGGGCAGGAGCAGAGACCGAGCAATGGGAGCTCACCCCATCACGGGGATTTGAACCGCTGACCTTCTGATCGGCAACTCCTAGGCTCTGTGGTTTAACCCACAGCGCCACCCGCGTCCCTATTTACCCTGTAGCCAGCTATTAATTACTGATTAAAAAGCACATAACATTGGATCCGGAGTGTTTCTTCTGAAAACAGGAGCATTCATTGTATCCCAGAGACTGAGAATCCAGCAGAGGAAGGGGGAGAAGACATAGCTTGAGTTCCCCTAAAGCAACCTGCACCAGTTCCTATGCTGTTCTGGAGGATCCCCCAAACCCTTGAGAACAGGATTTCAGGGGGCATAAAGGTAAAGGTAAAGGTACCCCTGCCCGTACGGGCCAGTCTTGACAGACTCTGGGGTTGTGCACGCATCTCACTTAAGAGGCCAGGGGCCAGCGCTGTCCGGAGACACTTCCGGGTCACGTGGCCAGCGTGACATCGCTGCTCTGGCAAGCCAGAGCCACACACGGAAACGCCGTTTACCTTCCCGCTAGTAAGCGGTCCCTATTTATCTACTTGCACCCGGAGGTGCTTTCGAACTGCTAGGTTGGCAGGCGCTGGGACCGAGCAGCGGGAGCGCACCCCGCCGCAGGGATTCGAACCGCGGGCATAGGGGGCTGCAAAAAGAAGAAAGAACTGGCAAAAATGGTGTCTTTCTTTGCTCCGATCTTGCGTGCCATTCACAGAAACTTTGGATCTAGCCTACTGTTTAGATTTGTTGAAAATGCATTTGAATAGTTTGTCTTTCTAGGGGAATATCTGGGATAACAAAAGTATTTAGAATGCTTTCTTTGAGAAAGGCTCTACAGAATTATAGATTGTTTCCTTTCTATTTCAGTGGTCTTGGGATTTTACATCCTTCTACACATAATACACCTAGAGACCGGACAGTATTAGCAATCAGTCCAAATGGAGGTTGTAAAGTATTCAGGTAGTGCAATGTTTGATGTTTCTTAACCCAGTATAGGCTCTAGACTCCTTCCCCATTTATCCACTTTCAAAGTGAATCAGGCCAGATGTTTTAGTAGTCAGAACACTTCCTAGCAGTTTTAAGACAGAAAGCTGTGACACTGATATATCCCCATTAGAAAAATATCAGAGTTTAGCTTTCTTCAGGAAGAAGATTCTCATTAATATGATAATTAGGAACTGTATATAATAAATAATTACACATGTTTCTTTCTAGTTTATTTCTGTCATGCCATATTCTTTAGTTTATTGCTGTCATGCCAAATTCAGCTCTCTCTACCTGGTATTCCAAGTTTAGCACAATAGTTTAAAGACAGATATGTGCATAAGATTAAATAATAGGGATCTGGTATAGTAGCAGCCCCCTACTCAGTGTTGCCCAAGAATAAAATATGAAACCTTCCAAATCAGTGTAGTTTTGAAATTAGTGGTTAAAATCAGTGCACTTTAGAAAGGTTCCCTCTGCCATCTTTATTCAAAATGGTGTCCAATTGTATCCCAAAATAGACAAA
This sequence comes from Podarcis cretensis, assembly GCF_951804945.1. Classification (NCBI taxonomy): domain Eukaryota; kingdom Metazoa; phylum Chordata; class Lepidosauria; order Squamata; family Lacertidae; genus Podarcis; species Podarcis cretensis. The sequence goes on along the minus strand of NC_137170.1, from coordinate 66,143,118 downwards.
AACGTGTTCCTTGATCTCAGGAACTATTATGCAAAATGTAGTTACTAGTCTTAAGATGTCTCCAAATGCATTGCAAACAAACACCTTTCCAAAATATATAGTATATTAAATTCAAGCGGGTATTGCCCAGTATTTGCCACTCATGTGATGACTGTAAGATTTCTTCCTAATGGTTAAGAGGTGAAATAATAGGGAAACATATTATTTGTTTAAATTAATATTATAGTAATATTATATACACACACAGACATTCGGTGTAACAAGAAGCTGTCTGAATACGTATACATGTACAGCCATTGTTGTTTTGGGTTATAGAAACTAGGCAACCATGCACTGAATAAATTCTATAATCTGAAATATTATAGCAGGAGTAAGTTCCTAATAATATAACATGAAAGAAAGCTTTTTTGCCAGCCTCTGCTTCTCTAGCTGAATTTTTTATACTGGAAATATGAACGCAGGTGATATCTGTAAACATGGTTTCCTGTGCTTTTAAGAATTCATGTCATTTTGTTGTTTGGTACTAATTTTCACCTCAGCATGAATTAGCAATGACTGAAATTAGCTCAAAGTGAATTATAGTGGAACTATTTTGTCTCATCAGCAATGAATTTTGTAGAAGAGGCTTCCCCTTCCCCTCCAAGGTACTGAATTGGAAATCTTTGGATACTTATTATTAATTGAACCAGGACATTAAAGCCAACTGCAGTGACATTGTCTGCACTAAGGTGATTCACTCTGGGCCTGGGAACACCAGTCTGTAGGTAAGCAGAAGAATCTAAGGCTAGGAGATTTATTTCCAATTGGCCTAGGAACCCCGCCACCTATGCAGTCATCATTCCAACCAGCATAGTATAATGCACTGTCCTGCCTTCCCCTACTTTGCCTGAATATTTTGCTTCTTGTTTAAATAATGTACTGTTGTACACAGCCACTCAACTTCCAAGCGGTGAGACGTTTCAGGGGTGCAGCATTCACCCAGAGTACAGTTTTGTTTTTCTGTTTTTATATGATTAATACATGTTACCATTAAATGTTTTAAAGGACAACAGCACTAGTAAATAATAATACTGTTGCACACCACCCTAATCTCCAAGCGATGTGAGATTCCAGGGGTTTCAACCACTCCCCCAGGGCCCATGTTTCCTTTTTGAAATAAGGCACAGCAGACACTGTGCTGGTCTTTATGTTAAATGGTTTATTTACATATATACAACCTGAGCATCTGTACCCCAAGAAAGCCTTGCTTCTCCCATAGCTGCAGCCTTGGATTCAAACAGAGATTTGACGCTTCTTTCTAACATTGCTCTCCCTCTCGCTGTCCAGGTTCTGCTTTCCTTCTCGGTGACATCATTCCTTCCTATCCTAAACTTCTAACTCACATTGCTTCTAACTTTAAACCCTGGCTTTATCTGTTGAGGGAGGGGCCCTACCTATTTGCCATTTCACCCTGAGTCTCTTTAATCCTTTGTCTTCTAAATGGTCCATCATGGCAACTACTTCATCAGGAAACTAGCCTGGCTTAATTGGCTTTTAACACTTCTTGATCCAAGCATTAGAGAGGTCTGGCACATAGCTAGATCCAGGGATCACAGTGATCTGGCAATATCCCAAGATTAGAAGCAGCCTTTGATTAAATTCTAGCATTTACTATATACAGGAATCTAGAAATGTCTAGCACCCACAAACTCATAACAATACAGTAATACTTGAAGTACGAAAGGTAGGGATGGGGACACCAGTCACCCGAATGGCTTTGTGGAAAACCAAGGTAAATACCAAGCAAAGAGCACATTTATCCTTGGAAGAAGGTCGACTTCCGGAGGCGGCGCGTCCGGCAATGGCTGCCCTTTTCTAATTGTGAAGAGGGAGCTCCGCAGGAACGGGTCGTCCGCTACGGCGCAGCGGAGACCCACATCGGAAAACCACAGGCAGCGTAAGCCTGTGGCCGTGGGACTCGGCGGGCACCAGGAGCGCTCCCCGAAACGAAGAAGGGACCTCGTAAGAGGCTCCGGAACGTAGAGGGGGGTGCGGTGCTGTGAGTCAATCGCTCTATCTGCGGAGTGAAGCCGCGAAGCTGCTGTTGGCGAGCGCTGTCCTCTTTTCCTGGAATCATTCGGCTTGGAACCAACAACTCGTGAGTAAGACAAGAAAAGATAAGGTTTGGGACCAAAATTTTCGCTAATTTGGCTAATATGAGATTAACTCCAACCGGCTCCTTTAGATGGAGGATGAATGACAACTTGTTTAGAGATCAGGACATTATTAAAAAGGCCCAAAAAGCTTTGAAGGACTATTTCGAGATAAACCTGAATACTACGGTGGAAAAAAGAACTGTATGGGACGCAAGTAAGGCGGTCATGAGGGGGTTTCTTATACAACAGAATACTATCAAGAAAAAAGTACAGAATGATAAGAAAGATAAGATTTTGGAGAAAATTAAAGAAGGCGAGAAGAAGTTAAGATCGAGACCGAAATCAAAGGAGATATTAAGAGAAATCAAACATTATCAAGCACAATATTCAAAACTGATAAACCAAGAAGTGGAATGGAAAGTTAAGTTAATGAAACAAAGATCCTTTGAATCGGCAAATAAATGTGGAAAGCTGCTAGCATGGCAGCTGAAAAAGAGACAAAAGTTGAACACAGTAACAAATTTAGAAATTGAGGGAAGAAATATTCAGAACCCACTGGAAATTAGAAAGTCCTTTCAGAGATATTTTAAACAACTATATACTCAAGGGCCGCAAAATGAATCAGAGATAGAACAGTTTCTAAAGAAGAACGGTTTACCAAAGTTGACTCTCCGGAATAGAACAATCCAGAATCATAAAATAACACAATTAGAGATCGAGGAGGCCATTCAGAACATGCAATTGGGCAAGTCTCCAGGGCCAGATGGGCTTACCTCCAAATATTACAAGACATTGAAAGACTATTTGATACATCCATTAATGGAGGTTTGCAATGAAATTATGGAGGGGAAGAAGGCACCGGAGTCGTGGAAAGAAGCTTTCATCACATTGATACCCAAACTAGAAACTGAAAAGACACAACTTAAGAACTACCGCCCCATCTCCCTCCTAAATGTGGATTACAAAATATTTGCAGACATTTTAGCAAATAGATTTTAAAAAGTTTTAAATGAAGTAATTCACAAGGACCAGGCAGGCTTTCTCCCAGGTAGACATTTGTTTGCAAACACGAGGAACATTATTGATATTTTGGAACTCTTGCAAACAAACATTAATACAAAAGCAGTTTTGATATTTATAGACGCGGAGAAGGCCTTTGACAATATCTCCTGGAAGTTTTTGAAGAAAAATTTGGAAGGAATGGGAGTGGGGCGGGGGTTTTATAATGGGATAGAGGCAATTTATTCAGAGCAAAAGGCAAAACTGATAGTCAACAATGTGGTGACAGAAGAGTTTAGAATTGAAAAAGGAACACGACAAGGTTGCCCTATATCCCCTTTGTTATTTATATCGGTCCTAGAAGTGCTCTTGAATATGATTAGAGGAGACCGGTTGGTGGAAGGTATCCAGGTCGGAGCAAAACAATACAAACTGAAAGCATTTGCAGATGACCTAATTTTGACCCTACAGGAGCCAGAGCCCAGTACTAAAAGGGTATTACAACTGATTTATGAGTTTGGTCGAGTGGCAGGATTTAAACTTAATAAGCAAAAAACTAAGGTTTTGGAAAAAAAATTGACTTCTTCAGAATCAGAAAGGTTTCAGAAAGAGACAGAATTAAATGTGGTTAAAAAAGTGAGATACCTAGGGGTAAATATAACAGTGAAGAACAGGAATTTATTTAAAGACAATTATGAAAAATGTTGGTCTGAAATTAAAAGGGATTTAGATGTTTGGTCAAGACTGAAACTTTCTTTGACAGGACGTATTGCTGCAATTAAGATGAATGTATTGCCAAAAATGCTATTTTTGTTTCAAACTTTGCAGATTGTGGACAAAATGGAGTGTTTTGGGAGGTGGCAGAGAGATATTTCAAGATTTGTCTGGCAGGGCAAAAAGCCCAGAATTAAGTTTAAGATATTAACTGACGCTAAAGAAAGAGGGGGATTTGCCCTGCCGGACTTAAAGTTGTATTATGAATCAGCAGCTTTCTGCTGGTTGAAAGATTGGCTACTTCTTGAGAACACTGTTGTTTTAGATTTGGAAGGATTCAACAATGCGTTTGGGTGGCATGCATATCTATGGTATGATAAGGCTAAAATACATAAGAATTTTAAGAACCATGTTGTCAGAAAAGCCGTATTTAATGTCTGGTTGAAATATAAAGACTTATTGGAAAACAAGACCCCAAGATGGTTATCACCAATGGAGGCTAAGGCTGTCAAAAAACTCAATATGGAGGCCAAATGGCCGAAATATTGGGAAATAATAGAAAAAGATGGAGATAACTGGAGGTTGCAGAGTATGGACAAAATAAAAGACAAAGTGCGAGATTGGCTACATTATGCTCAGATTAAAGAAGTTTTTAAGTTGGATAAAAAGGTAGGATTCCAGGTGGAAAAATCAAAGTTAGAAACTGAACTGTTAGAACCCAGCTCTAAGATACTTTCAAGAATGTATAATTTGCTGTTAAAATGGAATACACAGGATGAAACGGTCAAATCAGCCATGATAAAATGGGCACAGGACATAGGGTACAACATCATGTTTGCTGACTGGGAAAAGTTATGGACTACAGGTTTGAGATTTACGGCATGTAATGCCTTGAAAGAAAATATTATGAAAATGATATACAGGTGGTACATGACCCCAGTCAAGCTTGCAAAGATATACCATGTGTCTGATAATAAATGTTGGAAGTGTAAACAAGCTGAAGGAACATTCTTTCACCTCTGGTAGACTTGCCCTAGAGTGAAGGTTTTCTGGGAAATGATTTACAATGAATTGAAAAAGGTATTTAAGTATACCTTCCCTAAGAAACCAGAGGCCTTTCTCTTGGGCATTGTTGGTCAGAGTGTGCAAAAGAAGGATCGAACCTTTTTTATGTACGCTACAACAGCAGCAAGGATACTCATCGCTAAAAGCTGGAAAACTCAAGAATTACCCACACTGGAAGAATGGCAGATGCAACTGATAGACTATATGGAATTGGCGGAGATGACGGGCAGAATCTGAGACCTGGGAGAAGAACTGGTGGAGGAGGACTGGAAGAAATTCAAGGACTATCTACAAAAATATTGTAAATTGTATGATTGTTAAGAAAGATGTAAGATTAGCAAAAACATGGCTTCAACAAACTAGCTATAAAGAATATAAATTTAAATTCAACTGGAAGATGAAAAGATAAATCTGGGATAAGTAATATTTTATGAGTAAGCTTCAATAAGTGTATGTTAAATCCCAAAATTTGAGATATTAAATATTGGAAAATTATATAATATGAATTAAATCAAGTTAATAATTTGCTGGTAAAACTTATGTTTAGAAAGCAGGAACAAGAGATGTGAGGAAGTCCAAAGTTGAGAATGAAATCTGGATAATGGAAAATATTATGTTATTATGTATGTTTTTTATTGGTTATACAAAATTTAATAAATATTATTATATAAAAAAAAATATCCTTGGAAGAAGGTCAGAGTAGGCTTGTGGGAGGGATTTAGGCAGGGGAGGGGGAGACATACACACCATAGGAATTTCAGAGCATTATTTTGTGTGTGTGTGTGTGTGTGTGTGTGTGTGTGTGTGTATGAAACTTTTACCTATATAGCTAGTGTTATAATGAGGTATAAAAATATAACCACAACAAAATCAGTGGCTGTTTCTCAATATAATATTGACGATGGGAAAGAGCCATCTTCTTGAATCTTCTTGAGAATCTTCCCCCCTGCACGAACTTCTGAAGTAAGCCCCTGTTCTCATTTCCATGTCAATAAAATATTAATAAAATGTTATAACTTATAATTGCTGCTTTAAAAAGTACATGGAAAATCTCCAGCACAGTCTTTAGAGTTAATGATGTACTAATACCAGGTGCCTTGCACAAAGGATACACAAATTTAGGCTAGTATTTAACCATGTATCAGTAGTGCAGCTAAGCAGTTTTCAACCTTGGACTCAGAATAAGCAGGAGGAAAGTATGCTGTGGGGACCAGCATCAACTTTAGTGGACTTAGCATTCCATACTAGTCCAGGTGCTGATAGAAGGCCTGATTGCCACTACCCTATCATTTGCTGCTTTCTGAGTGGTTATGGTGGGGCGGTCACAGAAAGCAGGGCTCTGTACTTTGGACCTCAGGTCTAGCTCTAGCTGCACAACTGCTGTATATATGATTCTCATCTATGATTCAATCTGGCCATGTGTCACATAACAGCCCCCCCCCATAAAATTACAACAGTCCATTTTCCAAGCATATGTTGGTAATAACTCTATGCAACTGAACAACAATAGACTAAAACCAAAATGATTAGCCTTGCGTTATGTCTCTCTTTAGATACATATTCTCAAGTCAACTCATTTACTGAATATTTTTGAGTGTTATTTTCTATGGTTATGCTGTTTTGTGATCTATTTTTTTCCCTACAAATAATACATGCAAACAGGGGCACAAAAGTATCTGAGTTGTGATGCTTGATTTTTTGAATTTTAACTAAGAAAATAAAATACCATCTATTACAGTTTTGGTATAGTGCTGTATAGTGCTGTATCTTTCCTAAGGACAAATTCTAAGTTTTCAGATCTGCATCTTTCGCAGGCAAACAGATTTTCAGGAGGCAGATACAGGCTGCATTTGACCTTTTCCTCCATTCTCCGCCCCTTATATAGGAGACAAATGATGACGACTCATTAGTATTCATAAGAAGTCATCAAAGTGGGCTGATTTCCCTTAGAATAAATATGATTGAATTAGAAATGCACAGTCCTGATACCATGACCCCAAGTAAATGAGATTCTTTCTTTTTTTCTGAATGTGTGTGTTGATATCCTTGAAGTTCTTCATTACTGTAGAATTATGATTACAGTTTAAGAAAAATGTCTGATTCAGTTTTCACATCTAATTAAAAGGGTGTGTAAAGGTTTAATTTGGGATGCTGATGGGGAGTTACAAGTCCTAAATACTTTATAGTAGAAAGGCCCCCAAATTGGTGTTTACTTTAATGCTTAAATGAGGATTTTGCAAATATCCCTGTTTTTAAAAAGACAGTGATTGTAGTATTAAGAGGGGGGTTTTGTACAGAATTTAAATATTAAAGATGAAGAGATACATTGTCTGATATTGTAGCCTTTTGCTCTGAATATTTATAAGCTTGATAACAACTGAGAAAGTAGTTGAAGTAAGTAAATAAGTAATAAAAAGCACATCAAAGTAGTTAAAATGAGACAGCCAGATGGCAGAGAATTGCAGTTCTTGCTGTAATTTTATCAAAATTACTATTGTCATGGCATGTTAGTTTTCATAAGAATTTGTACAGTCACTGATCTTATACAGACAAATTAATTTCAGGTTCTCTCATGTGTAGTCACATAACAGCTATACTTGAGCACGCACAAAAGAAAATTAAATAATCATAGTCACATAAACTTGAAAAGCAGCACAATTTCTTAAGTTTATTATTCCATAACATCTTAGGATCAGTGATCACTTCTCTTATAGTAGACTCAATTTGATCTACAAAGGTACTCCCATTATATAGTTTCTGCTGCATTTGATCTTCATTATGAAACTATAGAGCACTGGTTAATAGGGTAGAATTATTGGTAATGCGTAAGATTTTAAAAAACATATCTAAGAGTTTCAGCCCTTCATAAAGTTTAATACTTTTTATCTTTCCTGAAGCAAGTAGGATGAACCGTTTGATTTTGAGCCAATTGAACCATTTAAATTTGTTAAATATATGATCATTAGGGACGCAGGTGGCGCTGTGGGTTAAAGCCTCAGCGCCTAGGACTTGCCGATCGAAAGGTCGGCGGTTCGAATCCCTGCGGCGGGGTGCGCTCCCGCTGCTCGGTCCCAGCGCCTGCCAACCTAGCAGTTCGAAAGCACCTCCGGGTGCAAGTAGATAAATAGGGACCGCTTACCAGCGGGAAGGTAAACGGCGTTTCCGTGTGCGGCTCTGGCTCGCCAGAGCAGCGATGTCACGCTGGCCACGTGACCCGGAAGTGTCTCCGGACAGCGCTGGCCCCTGGCCTCTTAAGTGAGATGGGCGCACAACCCCAGAGTCTGTCAAGACTGGCCCGTATGGGCAGGGGAACCTTTACCTTTACCTTTTATGATCATTACGTGCCTTTTCAGTAAAAGATGCACGGTGCCTTTTGAATGTGTCTGATGCGCAAAGAGTCTGAGAGGCACTGCTGCCACCACAACACCCAATGGGACACAGCACACACATCTTCCACAATCCTGAGAAAGCTCCTTAATCCCAATGATATTTTTTTCATTGGTAGATTTACAAAAACACACACCAATAAATAAATCTTAGAAAGGGACAAGATTAGACACACACAGAGAGGGAGCACTTTTTTAAAAAAACAACAAGAAGGCTCATTACACTCTGCTTCACTCCCCTTTTCTTTCCTCCAAGGTAACCATGCCTTTTGCCCGCCCCTCAGAGCTGGTGTGTTGTGCAGGGCTGGTCCTCAGCCATGGCAGCCTCCCCTCCACCTCCTCCTCCTCCTCACCTGCTCTCCAGCAGTCACTATGAGCTGCCCAAGGGAGGAGGCTGACAGCAGTGGCCATGGAGAGGCAATGGGATGCTCTCTCACAGCTGCCTCTGCCGCGTGGACCAAGTGCCGACTCATCCTCCTTCCTGAGCTCGGTTCTGGTGGCCCTGGCAGGGGAAATAGGCACATTCCAGGATCAAATCAGAAGCTGCAATGGCTTTTGTAATTCTGGGACTGCCCTTGGAAAATCGGGACACTTGGAGGGTACATACTGTGGTGTATGAACCTGGCCAATGTGTTTAAAGAATGTAAGCATGTCGTCACTGAGACAATGGCTATAGTCCTAGGTCTGAACATGAAGCTGGTTCAGTTAGCATTTCTTACCACTATGTGTAAACTGGCTGAGAGAAGTCTGTGAAGAGACTAATTTATAGCATGAGCATTTTAACTATATTATGATTTATTCCAAGCTAATTTGAGCTGGAAGAAAACTGGGGTAAAAAACATTCTATGTAACTAAATGTGGGACATCTGATTCAAACCCTCACTTGCTAAGCTTTGACATTCACCAGCTATAGCACTGCATAGGTCACTGTCTCTCAGTATAGACTACTTCACGTTGTCTAGGCTCCTTGGAGAAAGAGGGAATATAAATGTAACAAGTACGTTTTATTAAATGGACAAATAATTTGTCTGAAGAAATAAGCATAATTAGATGAGAGAATTTTGGTAGCAGCAGTTATATTGAGAGCAGTTTAAATGCAGTCAAAATTTGGCACATTTTCTGAATAAAAAATGCATTGGTGTCATGCGCAGTGGGAAAACATGAGCTCACTGATTTCAGCTGCATCAAATTTTGCAATCACTGGGGCTCCAAAATGTATTTAATAGACAGTCAAAAAAATTCTGCTTAAATCCATGTGTACCACCTGGCTGGCACATTGAATTCTCTAAACATATACTGACATATATTGCAGCACATGTATCCTTGAAATTTACACCTGTATGCACGAGTTGTCTGTTTCTTTAGATGGGGAAGAGTGCAAAAATTGAGTGTAATAAATGATAACATTTCATGTTCTTATCCCCCCCCCAAAAATAATAATAATAGAAATGAGGTTCCTGGGATATGGGAAGGTATTCATTGACATTTCAAACAACATTTTTAAAAACTGGGAGAACTGGAAGCCAAATAGGGTGGCTTCAGTGTATGATAAATTACTAGGATACACATTTGTAAGCATTTGGGAGAAAAAATCAGAATCTTCCGTCATAGCCCATATGAGTGACATCACGAGTAAATTATACTTAGAAAATTTTCTGGCCCTTAGTGGTTTGGAGGAGAAGATTGAAGTATGGAATTTGTAACAGGTCATCTGAATGATCAAGCAAGCTAAGCAAAATTGGAATAGAAGGTACCTTGTTTGTTTGTTTGTTTGTTTGTTTGCGGAAATTGATAGATTACTAATATAAAAGTTTCAAAGCTATGTACAACTTATTTAGAAATAAACAACATACCAAATACGTACAGACCAAGAAAACTCAACAGTGGGTCTTTTTTTTATTGTAAGAGGCTAGAAAATGTAATGGGTCAGGATTCATTCTGAAAGCAATAGTGACTGAAAGTTGAAGAAGAGTTTGCAAAAAGTGCATGATGTTTTTTAAAAAGTAATGTGTAATTTTGATATATAGTATTAATTGTACCATATTTGTTGATGATTTGTAAGCCTTGACTTGACTAATACGGCTGAATTTAATGTATGGTTATGTAGTGACCTGGTTCACATAAACCTTTAAGAAGAACTGTGGCTTATCTGGACTGTGAAAACAAATTGCTTGGTTTCTCCTCTCTTTTTTTACCCCTGTGCTACTCCCAGCTTAGTCAAGCTTTGTATTATCGTATCATCTCAACCTGGATTTGCTCTTGGCTACAGCTCATGGCTAGTAAGCTAAACCACAAGCCCTGGTATGGATGCCACACTAAGTCTAAACTTGGCTTAGCTCAGCGTGGTACAGTGGTAAAAAAAGACCAGGGAAAAGCAAAGCAACTGTGAGCTGCTCTCTGGAAGCCTGCACATTTTAAAAATATGTATGAATGTGTTTTAATATGTTGTGCACTGCCCTGTGAATTCATGGTAATGGGCAGTATTTCAATATCAAAAGAAAGGAAGAGAAAGGAAGGAGGGAGGGAGAAAGAAAGAAAGAAAGAAAGAACGAACGAACGAACTTCAGGAATGATGATGAATAACATTTTCAGAGATGGGAAACTGCTAAAAAGCCTTGAATGAATTGGTTGTTTTTGGCCTACAGAAAATTGTCTAGGTGGTAACAGTAGAAATTATGGTAGATACTAGGGCTGTGCAATAAATTGTTGCAGTGTGGCGTGTTCCTGTTTAGCCAGTCAGCCATGGCCACCTCTAGGACACTCCATGCTATTTCCTTCCCAACCAATTCTCAGTGTCTCCCAGCCAACAGTCAGCATTCCCTGACCCCTGAACACACATGGTCTGCATTGGGCTGCTTTTCGAGTTCACAGCCTTCATTTCTCCCTTATGTTTTTGTACCTCTGCAGGTACCTTTTGTATCGGGGGTTCCCCAAACCTGGTGATACTTCCTTGTTCCACACACATAGTGCCTTCTTGACTACATACAGTAAGGGCCCATACTGAACTACTGAAATAGAGGGAATGATACTGAAAGCAGATTTCTACCAAAATTTGCAACAACTATACAACGGATAGCCATAGATACTCTGTGAACTTGGGCTTTGGAGCTTTAAAGGATAGGCTAATCATCTGCCAGGAATGTCCAATATATAAATGGTTTTCTCAGAGGGCAAAAGAGTTGGAATCTAACATAAAAAACACCTGGAGGGGAGGGAAGATTGGCAGAGAAAAGGAAAAATTAAGTAAATAATAACATGAGCAGCTGGAAGCAAGAAGAAAAACAGAGTAGCAGCTGATGCAGGAGAGGAAAAGAAACATGAAGAGTTACACTGAAAACCTGTTATTACCAAGAAACAATTTCTAAATATGGCTTTTTAAAAAGCATGTTTAACATCAAATATGGCTTATTGCATTATCAAAGCTACTTATGCATTTTCTACTGGAGCTTTAGGGAAACATTTGTGGCACTTCAGATATATTTTTGTTCTAGTACTCTAAAATAAAAATTATTTCAGGGGGAAAGCCGTTTAAGTAGGCAGATTGCTGATAACTGGAGGGGGGGAATCTTGGATAAAGAAATAGTCTCTGGATCTTTAAAAGGCAGGTCAAATTCATTCATGTCTAGAATGTATATGACCCGGATTCAATGTTTAACATCTTCCACATTTACAGTATATTGGAATCCCATTGAAGCAATGAAACAGTAGCAAAGGTCATGCAGTTTGCTCATTTGGTTTACCTGTCCACAGATTTGTCAGATAATTACATGTTCATCCTGATTTTATCTAAACATTCTACAGCATTAGCTCCTGCTTCTGCGGCACATAGCATGTGGGACAAGTGATGCTCTCTTGCAGAATGCCTTGCAGGTCAACAAGCTGGTGTGTTTCTGCACCCTTTTGCCTGTACAGTGGTACCTCAGGTTACATACGCTTCAGGTTACAGACTCCGCTAATCCAGAAATAATGCTTCAGGTTAAGAACTTTGCTTCAGGATGAGAACAGAAATCGTGCTCTGGCGGCGCAGCAGCAGCAGGAGGCCCCATTAGCTAAAGTGGTGCTTCAGGTTAAGAAAGGTTTCAGGTTAAGAACGGACCTCCGGAACGAATTAAGTACTTAACCTGAGGTACCACTGTACTTTATTCCTGCAGGTGCGTCTTTGTCTCTCTCTGTGTTTCTCGTGTTAATAACAGAGCTCTTAGAATGACTCCTTTTCAAATGATTTTTTTCTCTTCTGTCCTCTGTCCTTAACAGTCAAGTTTTCATAAGAAGCATCAGGTCATAGAATTCTATCAGAATAAAAAAATTGGAGAGGTTGCTACATTCTCCATTGAATCTTTTATATTAGTCTTCATTGCAGGGAAGGAAACCAACCAATATTTTTTTCTCTCCTTTCAAACATCTACCCACTAAATACTGTGTGTTACACTATTCCTAAAATATTTCCATTTTTAAAAAAGGAAAAGTTTAAAAATAAAGCTTCATTTTAGCCGTGGCTTCAATCCTAGTTCTGACCTGCCTGAGTGGGAACCTGTGGTCTTACATTCCTGGCAGCCATCTGGCATTTAAAAATGCATCTCATAACCATGACTTGCTCATGCTTCTCATCATATGTTGCTTTCCTGTACATGCGAGGAAAGCCATGGCATTACACAGTGAGAATTCTCCTTCAGAAGAATCCCAGAATGGGTAGTTTTCCTGTCTCCCAGACACAGAAACCACCCACCCAATGAAATTCTGCTTCCCATGATTCAAGCACAGTTTATTGGTCCTCATCCAGTCTACCACTTCATTCAAATACTGATCCAGCCTCTCCTGATTTAGATGTTGCTTAGTGTTAATAGTTTATTAAAACAGAATCATGTGAAACCTTAAAGACTAATAGATTCATTGCAGTAAGCTTTCATAGCCCATGTGACACTTTTTCTTTGACACTGATACATTGCAGGAAGGGAAATCTGGTAGTTTTTAAGGCACCACAAAAGTCTTTGTCATTTTTGGCCAAGTAAGAGTGAAAAAATACTTCCCTCAGGGATTTATTACTACTTTGTATTGTAGCACCCTGCTTGTGGTTAACGCTTAGCTGGAATGAAATATTCAACGCAGCAATAGAGAAATTAAAATAATAATTTATTTGTCAGACAAATAAATATGAGGCACAGTGGTATATGGTTACCAAGCTCTGGCCTGGCCTCCTGCCATTCTGGCCAGCACTTATATTTCCTTAATCTAGCCCCCTTGCTCCTCCTGTGGCTGCCTCTGTCCAATCAGCCTGGTTGAAATTCCTATTGGCTGTTTGCTAGAACCAATCACAAAAGATACACCCATTTCCTCATGCCCTTTTTTGGGAAACAAAAAGCTATATATTCTTCTATCTATAAATGACAAATAAGTAGTAATATATCTTACATGTGTCTTAACAAGGAACCTTAATTACCAGCTCACCTCTTGCTCTCCTTGCCCTATTGCCCTCCAAAACAAATGGTTTAATCTCAAATTTTTATCTTAAACAGATGTCAAGGATCATCATTGAAAGATCTCCTTCCTTTGGAGGTCTCTAAACAAAAGCTTGACAAATGCTCTAATGAAGTTTCCTGCTTGGCAAGGGGGGCTGGCTGGTGGCTGATGGCCCCTGTGATCTCTTCCAACTATATGAAATAAGAATCTAGCATAAGGATTTAACATTTCTTAGCTTCTAATTCCTTTGCATAATTACATTTAAGCCAATATATATTTAATACATAACATAGATAACCTTTTAAAAGGAAAAGAAATCTTAAAAGGATCTCAGTTTAAGAAAGAAACAACTTTAGAAAAAGACTTCCCAAAATACTCTCTTCTCCAGCCAAGCCAGTTGCCTTTTTCACTGCTCTTGACCTTTCAACCTTAGGAAAATATGGCTCAAGTTTAATGGGAGGCACATGGTTTTATTTTACTATTTACCCACTCTTAATTATGTTTATCTCTTTTTTATCTTCTGTAATATGTAGGGTCAGTGTAACCTTGGCTGTCAGCCTGTAATTCCCTTTTTACGACTTTGAGAATTGTTTTCTGCTATAAATCAGGGGGCCCCCTTGTCTAGGAGTAAACATTGCCAAGGTTCTTAGGCAGCTGCTCTTCTGCCTGGCATGAACATTTGAAAATCTTTAAGCTCATTTTAAGATACAGGCCCTGATCAAGCCTTAATAAAAATGCAGGCTTATGATTAGATGCCTCAGTATGATATTTAAAGGTATATGAAGAAGAAAGATACATTTCTGAACCCCCTAAAAAATAGCTCGAAAGTACATTGGAAACGTCGTGGGAAAATGTTCCCTTTTATTTTTTCCATCATTTCCTATATAAACATAGTTAACAATGAAAATACGTGCACATTTGTCACCATTGTATTAATACATGTTCAGATCTAATCAACAGGTTGTATCTGAACATTTTACTAAGCATGGGAAACCAGTACCTGAGGATCAGAAGTGCCTTTTGCAATTATTCCCCTTAGGAATACATATTTAAAAACTGAGGATGAAAAACCATATCTGTCTATGGATAGTATGTAGCTGGTATCTCCTCTGATGAGAGAAGATGTTTTGATCTAGCTCTTTGATTTTTCCAGCAGAAAAGGGATCAAGTTGATTTTTATCAATTCTCTACAGCCCCCTGCACCAGCTCCCATGATGTTCAGAAGGGTCTCTCAGTCCTCCAGAGCAGATGGAGGAGCACAAAAGGCTACTGGGGGAACTGTGGTCAGAAAAAAAATAATCCTTGATCTTTTCTGTGCTTGTGGAAAGCCAGTAGATCAAAGAGACTTTTGTCAATAGAGGTTTTGATACAGCATATGTTACCCCATCTTATTTGAAAACAGGTTGGGAACTGTACTTGGCCAGCATGCCGGATCCTTACCTCCCATACTCCCAGGGTCAACTTTGACAGGTTGGAGGGAATGCTATTAAAAGTAAATTGAAAGTGTGGAACACAAAGTGCTTTCAAACCTATTACAGAGAGTGATTTACATGCATATTTATTTCCTTTTACTTGATGCTCTTGGACAATGTGTGTGAAGGTAGACAATGCGAGACAGAATTATTCTTAAAGTTTCAGGAATTCTGCTGTAAAATGTAGGATGGACAATTGCAAGAAGCCACTGTTTTGCTTTATAATGAGCTCAGTAAGATGAGACATTATTAGATTTTTTTCATTTTGAAATTTTCTTTTAAAAATATACCATTCATTTATTAAAATGAACTTGTACTTTTGAACTGGGAAACAAATCTGTACGTACACAACAGATTCACCAACGTACACAGAAGAGTTCTACATTTGGAAAAGCAGAGTTCCGAGATGTAAAAATGGAACAACCTGCTGCAACTAGATAGTTGGAATGTAACTGTTTCTTTAATACCTCCGAAGGCAAAACAAGCTTATAAGAACTTGCTAACCATTGTGCATTGAGCTGTCACCTTCAATGTACCTTTGAAACACCGACTTTTTCTTAAAGGGGAAGATGGGAAACAGAAAGTGTATAGTTTCATTTACGCAGACTTTGTCAGAAAGTGCGGCTGTGATATGATTTCTGTCACAAACAATCTGCTTGAAATTTTTCTGTCTTTACTTTAAAACATGGAGTGGCTTGTCTGTTTTCTAACCCTAGGTGATGAGATCTGCTGCCTTGTCAGATAGGATTTGAGTTCACTCACTACCTGCTTGTTGACTGCAGCATAGACTCACTATGGTGGCAGGGAAAGCCTCTAGGCCACTCAGCATCTGTCTCTTCTTGTAATTAGCTGCAGTCTTGTGTACAGAGCAAAACAGAGATTTTGTGCTGCGAAAGAGTAATGCACAAAGACAGGAGGTTCAGGAAGACTTTGTTAGTGTTTGTTGTTCTTCCTGCTCAGGACTAAATATTTTCTTATTGCAAGGTAAATGTGTGAAGTGCTCCTGTCAAGTTTCACTGGGGTGCAAGTAAGATCTTTTGCACAGCTATAATTAAGTATGATTATTAATTGTTAGCTGAAATATAAAATGTGCAATGCCAATCCCCTTTTTACATTTTACTGCATTCGATTCCTTCTCTCCCCAAAAGTTTTTAGACTTTATCCTGCCAAAGGCTAAAATTCCATGTTGAATTACAGGGCAAAACCCATTAACCCTGTAGGGGGCAGGGGATCCCAAGAGCTTTTGGGTTTTCCCTCACGAAGCTGTCCTGTTCACGCAAGGATTGTCGCTCATGCAATACAACTTCCTCTCCTCTCCTCCCCTCCCCATGATTGCACCCTGCATCTGCTCTGGGTGGTGAGGAAAAACACCAGAACAGATTGGGGGGGGGGTAATGCAGGGGGAAGAGAGGGAGGGAACGTTCCATTGTGTGAGGCCTTGCTTTGTGGAATACATCTAGGGCTGCCATACATCCTAGTGTTCACGGACACATTTGGGAATCGGACTGTCAAAATGGTGTCCAGGCTGATTTTTGGCGAATTTGTCCAGGAAAACTCAGATGTATGGCAACTTGGGGGGGGGGGGGACTTTCAACAACTTTGTCTGGATTTTCAATTTTGGGAATATGCCAATCCTAATACAACACAGTGTCTACCTGCCATAGCTTAACTTCTATCAGTCTATGACCAGGACAGTGTTTTCTTCCCAGGCTTCAATATCAGAAGCTAGGTTGGGAGAAAAGTGTATGAGGTTTGTGGGGGTGGCAAGGTGGAGAAAAGTGTGAGGGAGAACATTGAGTTCCCCACATCCATGCTTCCCCTTTGCTTCTATAATCCCCCCCCCCCAATTATATGTGATTGTGGTAGTGTGGGGCCACATTCACAACAGACGTTTGAAGCACTCTGATACCACTTAAAGCAGTCATGGCTTCTCCCAAAGAATAATGGGAGCTGTAGGTTGTTAATGGTGCTGCAGGTTGTTAGAAGACCTCTATTATACTTCTGGAGCTACAGTTCCCAGAGTTCCCTATGAAAAGTAGTTAAACCTCTGTGGTCATTGTAGTCTGGGAAGGGAATATGGATGCTGGTTTGCAGTCCAGACTGGTGAGCATGGGCATTGCCAGGGGAGTGCAGGAGAGGGTAGCTGCCCCCCTGAATCAAGTACAGTAGTACCTTGGTTTACAACCGTAATCCATTCCAGAGGTCCGTTTGTAAACCAAAACAGGTTGTAACCCAAGGCATGCGTCTGCCAATGGAGCCTCCCAAAAAAAATTGTTCGTAATCCCCCCCAAAGGGGCTGTAATCCAAAAAAAGGTTGCAAACCGGAACACGCACTTCCGGGTTTGACATGTTTGTAATCCAAAACGTATGCAAACCAAAGTGATGTTAGAATTTCATGCTCCCCGGTGCTGTTTTTTATGATTGGTATAATTCCCAAGCCTGTCTGAGTAGAGCATGAGAAAGGAAGTCTGTCTTATCACTCTTCCGTTGTAAGACTGTGAAACTGTACTTTCACTTTTACGCTGTTCTGTTTGTTCTCGGAGCTGGAGATAACAGGCGCCATAACGCTGTTGTCTGTAAATATTCTGTAAATTAATAGTACAGTGATACCTCAGGTTAAGTACTTAATTCGTTCCGGAGGTCTGTTCTTAACCTGAAACTGTTCTTAACCTGAAGCACCACTTTAGCTAATGGTACTATTTCTGGGTTAGCGGAGTCTGTAACCTGAAGCGTATGTAACCCGAGATACCACTGTAGTTTAGAACTACAATGCCTCTTTCTTTTGCTGTGTCAAGAAAGAAGGCTAGTGTGCATAAATCAAGTTGGTTTATGTTGCTGGAGCTCCCTAGAGAAGGGGATGCCTTTTTCAGAGCTATGCTCACCAGAGGACGCTCGGAGATCTGGGGGGGGGGGCCTGCAGATAGCCCGGAGCATTCTCCCAACAGGTACCACTGTAAATAAATAAAAATACTTAACCAACTGACCAATTGTACCACAGATAACTCAGTTCTGCCCCCTAACATAAAGCCTGTTCCCTAAAATAAATCCTGGCTGTGCCTTTGCTGATGAGTACTCGATTCTGGAAGCTGAGAGCAGTAGCAGCATTATTTATGGCTGGGAGGTAGATAACAACCTTAGACACACCCACCCACCCACACCCACCCACCCAACTCTTTTCTGATACACTGCTGGAGAAGCCAGGAGATTTGGCTAGCAAGAATTTTGCCATAACCAGGGGAGCTTTATTTAGTTGCACGTCGTCATTAGCTCAGAGTGGATGTAGATGTCTGTAGCTAGACTATTGCTGGTTGAGATGAACCAATCCCAATAGGGCTTGCATTTGGCATCCACTTTAAAAGTCACTGCTTGTCCTATACCCGCTCCACACCTGACATCACACGAAGTTAGGTGTGGGGCAGGTGGGTGTGGGTTGGGGAAACCAACTTTGCAGGGCGTATTAGGACCCCAGCAGTTCTAATCTGGCACACAGACCAGAGGTTTCTCACGCCTGCTGTAAGGCATGTCTCCAATCTTGTTTGAGGCTGTGGGAATTTTTTGGGAACAATAGACAAACACTTAGATGGCATAGCCTGCAGAGCTGGTTATTTTCCCAGTAATTGCAGAAGATGTCTGGTTTTGGCCAGCAGAAACCTCATTCTCCTGTACCACCTAAACTTGTTTGATGACCCTAGTTTGTAAAGGAGAGGCTGAAACCTCCGTTTCATATTTTGTATGCCCGTTTTGTCAGGAACACTCTTTTACAAACGCAATATATATGTTGGAAGCCTTTTAAAAAGTTCCTTGCACAATATGAAGAAGGAAATACCATATTTGGTGCAATATACACTGCTAATACTAATTAAAATATAATCACAGATATTTCCATGATCACCCCATGACAACAAAACTGCAGCTGGTGCCTGAAAGCTGCTGTGTGTGCCTCTGTGATCTATGATTAACCCATCTTCATGAATCGACCCCCTCCCCTTCGTATACCTCAGCCATAATAGCAATAGCCATAGTGTAGATCCCGAGTGAGGATTGTGGTAAGAATTCACCTCTACACCAACTTGTTTGTTACCCAGGTGAGGAACAACCTCCTTTTGAATAAACCACAGAACCAAAGAAGCTATTTCCAAGTCCAGCATCCAGATTTAGGGACCCAGCATTTATTATAGCTAGTGCAAAAGGACAGAGCTCACTCAACTCAACCTGCCAGTTGAGAAGGTCTGCTCCAAGGCACTTGAGAATAAAAGCTTATATTATAGTTTAAACACAGCAAACAAAGAGGCATAAAACATCTTCACTTACAGGTCATGAGATGTAAAGCCCACATGGCTCCATACTGCTATCTTCACCCCCACATCACCTTGGAGTGGTCCTGATGTGCCCAGGCCATTAGAGTATTTTAGGTCTCAGATGTCCAGCGTTACCCTGACAACCTAGTCTTCCATGAGGAAAGAACCTCATAAAATCATCTTCCTGGGTCTCAGATAGCTTCAAGGATAGCTGATATACACTCTGGTGCTAACACATTCTGCCATTTGTACCACTTTCAAGGGTAGATAAGGAGCGATGGAATGCAGCGTAGGAGGGGGAGACTTACAAATGCAGAACAAACAAAAATCAAGCCTAATACATTCTAAAGGGTTAAATGCAATTAAACATTGAAACATTATTAAAATAATAAAAATATACATCTGGGGCCTCTAATTCTTATATCAGTATGATATGGTATGCATGTATTTATGGATGATTCACATTTGTGGCCTATAACGAGGCAACCTTGTCAATAATGGTTTTTCTACTCTATGCTTGTTAGGCAGATATTTATTTCTGTGACTGAAATAAAACATGTTCCTAAAATGAATGGATAGGCTAGCAGTTTTCTTGCTCCCCTCCACCTTGGGTTCTATATTGGGCTCCACTATGGCTGTATCAACCAAACTATAGTTCAACCAAACTATAGTTGATCCTTCACAACCAAAGCAAAGCTAGTGTACTTCTTTTTCCTGTTTATTCTTCCCTTGTGGTCAGGAGGTGGACTTCTGCTGTGTTTAGTGTCACTTTCAGACAGTCTCAGCTTAGTGTTACGTACGAACAACTGTTCCTGTTTTAAAACAAACAAACAAGATACTTGCTTTATAACCCATGGTCTGAAGCTGGCTTGTTTAGCAACAGCTATGGTTTAGTGTTATGGGTGAACTGGCTTATGATGTGTGAAGCTGGCCTGAGTTCCTTATGGCTGAAATGATAACAGAAGCTACTACCTAGGACTCTGCTGCTGTTTGACGGGAGTGTGTGTTCTGCCCATGCCTGAGGGAGTCCAGTACTCTCCCTTAGGAAGTGTTGCCCGGGATTGTACATCACTCCTGTACTTCAGAACTCCTTGAGCAACACAATCTGCTCCTTCAGAACACTGGTTTCATTTTGTGCTTCTGCCTGCAACTCCTCAGATAAGACATCCTGCTGTTCCTTGGGAAAAGAAAAAGCCTTTTCCTGTTGTACTTACTTTGTGAGTGGCTTCTAATTTCTCCCCAACACCCGATACAGTATCTGCAAGCATCTAAAGCATAGAACTACACGTGGGACCCCCAATCTCAGCCGACTCAGGTTCCCAAGACACCAGTGAAGTCGCCCAGTTCAGAAACTGAGCCACAGGTGCCCATGCTTTCTCAGGAACCCACCCAGCTTTGTGCCTCTGACCTTCGCTCCCACCGCTTTGTCTGCAGTTTTCTTCCCCCAAAATGGCGTCACCTCCAAATCCTGCTGACCACACCAATTGTTCTGCCAAAGGCAGATGTTATTTTAGAATTTGGAGTCACTCCAAATTGATTCCCACAGATGGGGTGAAGGCTAAATATTTTATTAACAGTTGAGAGAAAGCTACAGAACAAGATGAACCGAGAGAAAACTACAGAGCATTACAATTACCTTACATCCCTTCTGCTGTTGGAAACCCCTCTGAGAACAAGTGATTGGATCTCTGGAGCTGGCCAGTACACAGCACCTTTCTGTGGTCTTTCAGTCCACACTGAGTTTCAGTGGTGTTCTCATGACTTACCTACAGTTAACACTCACATTAATCACATCTGCTATTTGGGTTATACTTCATGGGCCTTGACAATGTTTATATTTTCTTATAAGTTCAGAGGATTACTTTATATATGGCATGTAGCCAGCACAGATAACTACCCATATACTCCTGTATTAGCTGGTACTGTGGGATTCTGCTAAGGTCTTGTCTTAAAGATTGAAATTCCCAAGCTGTACCATCTCAGCCTGTAACTGAATATTTCATAGACTAAGAAGGGAGGGGAAAACAGAATTAACCGCTTAAAGGACCCAGGTCCAGAATGATAAATAGTCACCTAAACTCCTCAAAATCAGAATTGTCTTCCCTGGTTTTCTAATACATGGGAGTTTTTGAACTGTCTTCAAATGCAGACTACAGCAATCAAACCTGGATGTAATGAGTGCATGATTACTAAAGCAAGATCTGACCTTTCTAGACACAGTTGCATTTGGCATTGCAGCATAAGATGGCAGGAGACACTCCTGGCCACAGAGGGAAGCTGTGCTTCCACAGGAGGTCCCCAAAGCTACTAACTTGATCATTTAGAGAGAATGCAACTTCATCCTAGATCAGTCATATCTGTTGTGGCATTCTACTCAGATCCAGAGTAGATTCCAATGTATAGTTAGCAGTGTAACAACTTAAACACGTAGGAGGATTCCCAAAAATTAGACCAGAGGCAATTGTATTTCATCCAGCAGAGCTTTAATGCTACTGATGGCAAATGAGCATAATGGTCACAAATCCAATACGTTCAGGATTGGCACTGTCCATAAGAAATCCAGTTGCAGCAGACTTAAGCTTACAATAACTTATAATAAGTATAAACCTTAACACTTTATACTGAACACCACATCAGACGGATGAGAGATAGAAAAAGAAAGTGTGAAACTCGGGCTCCTTCTGGCGTCTTATTAAAGTCAGCATGACCTTCACAGAAAGAGATAACAGAACCAGCTTAAACCAGCTGTACTCAGCTTCTCTGAAGGAATAACCCAAACTTTATGAAGTTTCTGTCACACAGAGAAGCTTCCAGAACCCTCTTGAATTAAGTGGAATAAGAAAGATCTCTACACATCAGATCAATACTTTCTCCACTAAGAAATGCAAACTGACAATATCACCCCCTTCAAATCAGTCAGCTTCCTCACTTGGAGACCCAAGTTTGAGAAGCCCTGCCAAAGTGATTTACAAGAAACATTAAAGATGTCAGTAAAAAAACAGGGTTTGGGGGTTTTTGCAAAAAATAAAATTAAAAATTAAAAAATTAAATTAACAATAAAGAGAGTAAAACCTATCAGATACATTCTTATTGTGGAACTTATCTTTGTGTTGAGCCCCCTTGGATGCTGAATGTAGAAAGGTGGGGTATAAATTTAAGTAACTAATTTTAAAAAGTAATTGCACACAAATTTCAGCAAAATGCATAGAATAGCAGAAGACATTACTACTTCACTTCATGCATGTAACCTAGCACACACCTTAAATTTACTTAAGGTTCATAGCTACCAGGCTCCTTTTTATTTTAAGGTTAAGTTTAGAGTCCCAGAAGCTTTTCCTTATATAATTTTGATGGAAAACCACAGTGCAGCCAGTACGTACTTTTAAATAAAAGATATTTTAAGGACATTTCAGTATGTCCTTTTCTTCTGGGTCACTGCATTCACATTCAGCAACAAAAGGATGTGGTCTTTATGCAATTTTTCCCTTTGAGCATTCAGTTTTAAATGCACTGGCCTAATGCGAAAGGTCAGTACCTCAACGGAAGAAAAACAATAACTATGCAACATGATGTCACACACAGAAGACTTGTAATTTGCTTTTCTCCATTGTTATTTCCCCCCGAATGTATTACATTTTTATGCAGCACATGTGTCTTCTCTTTAATTCTTCCTCTTGCTGCTTCCTTGAACTCTTAAGTTTCATGGAGACAGCACCTCCTGTCAGCTAGGAGGTGCCAATTTACTACTGTGAAAGAGAAGACTGAGTTTTCTCAACTCACTGGCAACTGTCCTTGACTTTCTGAGGAACAGCTGTACCAGCTGAAGGCCCTGTCAGTTGGCAGCATTAGTGATGCCAGTACTATTTCTTAAATTATTTCTGTTGTGATAGGCATACAATATTATGATTATTGTATTCAGAGCGGTTGGGTTTCAATCATCATACTCAGTTTCTTCCACAATGTCAATTATAAAAGAATTTAGTAACTGAGTTTTTATTATTATCATTGCTGTCAGTTCAGCTTTTAGATGTTTTTGGTATGTTAAATGATGAGCCACTCTTCTCTCAGTGAACTTTATAGATTTTTCATTCTGATAGTAAACACACATCTTTAGTAGTGTGATCTTTCTGCATTTATCCTGCACACAATTATTGGGTAGGAAAGAGTTGCAACTTTAGACTGAGCAACCCCATGCTTTCATGCAGCACCTACTGCCTAACTTGTGCTCCTCGCCCCACCCCACAATCTAAACATGATATATCACACAGAAACGCACACCACTTTACTTCCATTGGCATAGAAGCCATTTTACTTGGAGATAGATATTTTTGCCTAGCTAGAAAATCAGATCATTGCATTTATGATGATAGGCAAAGGTATCTGGGATCAATCATGCAACTTTGTCAGATTGATGGAATGGCATGCATTAACTAATAAATCCTACATAATTGCCTGGACTCTGTGATAAATTTGTGACCCCTATATTATTATATTTGCCCTGGTGTGTTTCTAGCCTCAATGTAAAGTGCTGGTTTTGACCTTAAAGCCCTAAAAGTTTTAAGACAATGCTACCTGGAGGATTGCCTTCACTGTATAAGCCTGCCTGCCCTTTGAGATAGCTATCACCAGCTATCAGGCTTGGGGAGCATGGAGAGCGTTTAATTTTCAGCTATTTGTATAGAATTTCACTACAAGCTGAGTTAAAGGTTAAAAGACTTTATTTCTGATCAGGCCTGGGAAACTGCATGTTTCCAGCCAGCCCACAACTCTTCATCAACTCTCCAGGATCTGCTCTTCTGAGTCATAGCAGTTTCTCTTAAAGGGGCCATATGCCATAGATTGAATTGATAATGAGTGTTTTTACAGAGGGATAGAGTCTTTTCATCTGTGGCCTCATGCCTGTAGAACCCTGTTCCAGTCGAAATATGTAATAATTGCAGGCATTCAGATGGGGTCTAAAGACCTGTTTGCTTACAGATGCCTTCTTTTGAATGTGGTTCCTCAGAGACAACAGTTTATATGGTGCTACTGTATATTATAATAGTTTATTTCACCGCACAGTTCTTGCTGGGTTTTTTTAAGTACTATTAAGAGTTTATCCATAAAAACAGGAACACCCAAAGCACAGGGATAGAGACTGAACATTGAAAACCTCTCCTACTTCTCTTTTGCGATTGGATCCTTTAAGATGAGAAACAGTGGGACACATGAGAGACCTCATATGCTGCAGAATCAGTCCTGACCTGGGGAAACTGAGTACACCTGGTTTCTAGAATGGACAAGCATGTTTCTGCAGCCATCACAGAGAAAGATATTGACTATCAGATCATAGAATCATAAATTTTTAGAGTCAGAAAGGAACCCAAGGGTCATCCAGTCCAACCCTCTGCAATGCCAGACTCAACTAATGCATCCATGACAGATGGCCATCCAACCTCTGCTTAAAACCCTTCAAGGACAGAGAGTCCACCACCTTCTGAGGGAGTTTGCTCCACTGTCAAACAGCTCTTACTGTCATAAAGTTTCTTCCTGATGTTTCAGTCAGAATCTCCTTTCTTGTAACTTGAATCCATTGGTTTGAGTCCTACCCTCCAGAGCAGGAGAAAACAAGCTTGCTTCATCATCCATGTGGCAGCCCTTTAGATATTTGAAGATGGCTAGCATACCTCCTCTCAGTCTCCTCTTCTCCAGGCTAAACATACCCAACTCCCTCAACCGTTCCTCATAAGGCTTGGTTTCCAGACCCTTGAACATCTTTGCACATGTTCCAGCTTGTCAGCTTCTGAGGAAAGTGGCTGCTGGTAATGTTTTTTTAATACCTGAATTGCACTAGAATGCTTTATCAGGCCTGATTGGTTTATATGTTTTAACAATTAATAAAGAATATCAATTTGTGGTGTCTCAAAAATGAGCATAAAGATAGATATAAATTCAAGCCAAGAGAAATAAATAGGTTAGTTATTTTTAATATCTTTGATGTTGGTATAGTGGTTAAAGTGTCTAATACCTGGGCAGTTCAAATTTTCACTCAGCCATGAAGTTTTCTTGGTAATCCTGGGTTGGCTACTGTTGCTCTGTGCGACCTACCTCACAGGGTTGTTGTGAGTATATAACAATGGAAAGGAGGAAAACCATGGAGGTGAAAGTGACCTCCTTTAAGAAAGGGTATAAAAATTACCACTACTCCTACAACTACTGATGCTGATGGTGGTGGTAGTGATGAAGATGATGAAGACTCGTTTGTTCTGTGAGTCTTTGGGCAGTGGGTTTCAGCTTGAGGTGTAAAGCTGCATCCCGAAGCACACATACTTTGTTTAACTGAAACTCACTTCCAAGCAAAGTGCCTAAGACTGCGGCCTGAAACCACTCTGAAGGCTGGCAGGCTGGTAAATAAATGAGTACTGGACTTGTGGACAGTCCAGAATATGGATCTTCAGGTAGGTAAGTGGCAATGTGCATTCTGGAAGCAGTTCCATTTGAAGTTTAATAAGACTAGATGGAACTGCATTACACCTTGAGTAACTGATCACTTGCATGGTATAGGGCGGTGTATGAATTCATTCATTCATTCATTCAATCAATCAATCAATCAATCAATCAATCAATGTTAACAGCATAACCCATAATAACCTTTGATGGCATGTAAATAAACATTATGGTTTTCAGTCCTGGGTTCAAATAATGTAGGTCTGCTTACTTATTTGACTTCAGTGCTAATTGTGTGGAATAAAGACACATGAAACAGTATTTTAGGTTAATGGGTGAAAAAGGCCACAACTTTATTGGTTACAGAATGTGAGTGGTATTGGCTTAGGCATTGGAAACCACACGGCTATATCTGACTCCTGTCTGTCTGCAGGAGTCTTGGAAGGGTTAACCACCAGAAGGGGGAGCTCTGCTGATGCACATCAACTAGGAACTCCCCCAGGGTTACCACTCGGGGTCGTGCCATGGTCCTAGCCCCCCGTCTGAGGCTTCGGACAGAGACTACACCCCCCGGATTCCTTTAATGGAATACCCTTGAATTAGGAGGGGTAGGTGATGGCCACTACCTCCCCTCACTTTCAGCCTAATACTCCAATGCCTAACCGCCAAACCTTACAAAGTTGTGACGATTAGCTACAAGGTAGGCAGAAAAACCAAATGGCCAGTGCCAATTTGCCAAGCGGAAAAAATCCTACCAGGCCCCTTGGACAACCAAGGCGACCAACTGAGGTCCATAACAAGGTTAAGAAATAAAAGAGCCTAACCTAAGGGAGGGAGGGAGGGAGAACTGGCCGAGCAAGGAGAAAAACAGGGGCAAGTCCTTGGTCGTGGGCAGTTTAAATAGCCTGCGCCGTGCCCCCAAACTGTCTGAATTAGATGGCCTAAGGCTGACGTAGCTGAGGACCATTCAGTGGCGGAGGGGCAATCTCGCCCTCCGCACGTGGGGAGGGCTTACTCCCAGCCCGCAACTACATCTCCCTGGGAATGGGAAATGGTTCTGTCAAAGTTTAAATCAGCATTTTAGTGAGAAATTGGCTAATTTTTTTATTTCTGGTCAATTTTACTTGGACATGTTTTACCCATCATTCCATTCCATTTCCACTTTAACCTGCATTTTTAAAATCCTCCCAGAATGCTATTTAAATGCATATTCTAATACATATTTAAGCCTATTTTTTTCTCAACATACCTACGAAGAAAAATGTTTCTTTCAAGATATTTCTTAAAACCTTTTTCTTACAAGAGTCTTATTCAAATGTGGATTTTTCTGCATTTAAATTTAGTCTGAGAGGTGTGGTTCAAGTCATCTTGAACAGGAATTTGCAAAAAATGAATTATTCAAGAATCCCTAAGTTCAATGCACACCTCTAATTAGCAAGTTTTTTAACACTGACCATTAAGGGACCTACTTTCATTAGATTTTTGCATCATCTTCTGGTTGGTAAGGGGTGAACTAATTTTTAAAAAGGAAATATTTCATCTTAGTTTCTATTCTTGAAGAATGCAAAGTTCTCAGAACTTGTTTCTTTAATCTGCATATGTAATTCATCTAAATACAGCTTACTTACAAGAACATGCGCTTAGTGTGGGATGTACAGCTGTGTAGGCGAGCTTTTTCTCATTATTTCCATTCAGAAGCAAACACTAATTGATTATATCTTTAGATGCACACTACTAAATTCTATTTTAAAAAATGATATAATACATATACTGTAGTTTATGCATATATGTGGTTAATTCAATACAATTTTATGTTTGCATAGAGCACATTTTTCTAATAACGGAAGCAAATTCTTCTTCTTTATACATATGATAAAAAAACATTTTCCAGATGTACAGTTTTAGTATCACCAGTAGTTAGACTATTTTGTTTGTATGCAGAACCTTCTGATTTAAGTACTGGGCAGAAATCTCCTCCCACTGTTTTTTGTTTGTTTTTTTGGCTGTCAAATATTT
The DNA here is from genome assembly GCF_951804945.1 of Podarcis cretensis. Taxonomy (NCBI): domain Eukaryota; kingdom Metazoa; phylum Chordata; class Lepidosauria; order Squamata; family Lacertidae; genus Podarcis; species Podarcis cretensis. Next base: position 66,115,150 of record NC_137170.1, on the reverse strand, counting down.
ACAAAGAGATAGAAGCTACAAACCAAAGAGATTTTTTAGGATTTTGTTATGATTTACATTTGTGAGACTGTGGATAACAAAAAGCAGAAAGAGGCATTTTCTTATCTATCCCTGTTACATTAGAAAAGTTCATGCCCTGCTCTTAGCATTTTCCAACACAGCTGTAGAGTAGTTTAAAGCCTATTTTTTAAATAAGTGATGCTCAATTTGTCTTTGATGATCCGCATGATTCAGGTGAGATGGGAGCACGGTCGGGCCCTTATTTGCATAAAAATTAATCACAGAAAAATGTAAATTGATAAAATTTTGCCTGGCTTTTCCCCTCTATTCGAGAACCCATAGATGGCTCCAAGAAGCAATCATCTCAGTATGGGGCTGCATTGGATGCTGTACAAATGATCACATTTGTGTTGAATACTCACTCATTTAAATGTCAGCACTGATGGGGCGGTACATCACTAGAAAAAAAATGAAAAATAAATACACAGCAGCTGAAGACTATCAAATCTGCGGGCCCTCTTTAGAGATATATGATCTAATGTGAAAAAATTGCAGATTAATTATCCTTTTTCAAAATGGTAATTGTTTTAGTATCACACCAGAAAAAAATCTGCAATTTATTTGGAATCAAACAAAAACCAGTAATGTTAAATACGTCATTACATCATTGTGTTTATTAGAAGGCTGCAATTAATTCTGAAGGCTCCAGTGCTGTATAAAATGAAACAAAAGAATGTTCCTATTAATTTTCCAGCAACTTCTTATCTTTTAGATCCATGTAATAAAAATATAAAAGGTAGGTTACTAATTTTATTTAATTCTCTCAGGGTCTAAATTTTACACATACACCCACAGATATCATTTTGTTTGGCTCCTGTTAAATAAATATATTTTTGAGGCGAGTCAGTATGCTGCAAAGCAGCTTTATAAGCATTAATGATTTTATTAAAATATCTCAGACTGGAAATCTTATTCCCATTTTACACAGATGTATATTTGAAACAGATTTCCCAGTGCTCCACTGACTCTGAAAAGCTTGCATCTCAAAATCTATGACCCTCTTTAGAATTGTAGTGGCCACCTCATTAAAAAAAATAGTTTCTGTCCCTTCATCCAAGTTACTTCTGCTAGCAAGATTAAGGATTGAGAGTTCTGTCAGTTAACAAGTGGCAATTTTGATTTTCAGTTCCTGTAAGTTGAGGTAGTGATCTGAATACCAGGAAAAATAGGGTTTTATGCATATTTGTCCTTGGTATAAAATGGGATAACTGTAGCAGCAACTCATAATTTATGGAGTGCTACTATCCTTTATGAGCTAACATGAATAGCTTTTCACCAGTCTGTCTTGTCCTGGAGACCTTGGCATTGTGAGGAATGATAAGCCAGGCAGCATCAGCAGCCAAAAATTGAGAACCCCAACATTACCTTCAGGTGGAAATTGCACTTCTTCAAAACCAGAGACATCCAAGTTCGTAAAGGATGGGGTTAGAAAAAATCTCTCTTATACTCAACTTGCTGTGATAATTTCCCTAGACACTAGAAAATAAACTTGATCCACTACCAGCTCCATTTGGATCTCTCTGGCTAGAATATTGGGGTGCAGATCTAGTTTGCCTCCCCACCTAATTGTCAGGGATCCAGCATAAAGATAAGAGGCTCAAAAAACAGAACACAAGCTCAAAGAGTAGCAGTTATTTTGTACTTTGGAGTCATTCTACAAGTACCAAATATGCTTTGTCGACTTTTCCATTGGTCCTTTCTTCTAAAGGGAACTCTTAAGATGGTTCTTTCTATATTTCAGATACACAAACTAGCCTCTGTAACTTCTGAGAAAGTAAGGAAAGTTCTTATTTACAATTGGGTGAATAAAACTAAATCATTGTACATTGTAGTTCTTGGACAGTCTTAAATAAACCTGGAAACATGGCCTAAACCTAACTATTGATCCAGCAAAATAGAGTTGAATCATAGAATAGAATCATAGAATCATAGAGTTGGAAGAGACCACAAGGGCCATCGAGTCCAACCCCCTGCCAAGCAGGAAACACCATCAGAGCACTCCTGACATATGGTTGTCAAGCCTCTGCTTAAAGACGTTGAGGGTGGGGCAGGGTGCCATTTTGTTCAGTATCGGCCAGGTTGAAGGAGAACTCTTTCAAACTGATCCATGTCTTCCCTACACACTTAGCAGAATCACAAAAAACTACCTGTCCTCTATGCTGGATACAATGTGTAGGGTCAGGTACCTTCTACCACATGTGGTGGACTGTCACAGCTCAGCCCAGATAAGGAAGGCACATGTCTGACAGTTAACTCTTTATTGGTAAGTGAAACACTAACAGCACCTTCCACGGTGCTCTGAATACACATACACACACACACCTCTAGCCTCTAGGCAACTGTCCACAGATCTCGGCCCTATGGCTCAGCTGCAGCAACAGTGGTGCCCCTCCCTTCAACCAGCCTATATCCCCTCCTCTGATGGGTTGCATGCCTGCAACCTGAGACTTGTCCTTCACAGAAGTTGTCACTGCTTTTCCCTTTTTTAGTCCCTCCTGGTTCTAGGAGACAGTGGGGCAGGGAAAGGTAAGGAATCAACTGACCTATCCCTCACTGGATTGTCGCTTTTTCCTCTGTCACACCCTCCTTGCCTTCCTCTGCTTTGGCTGCCCTGACTCTCCTTCTTCCCCTGGGTCCTGTTTTGCGGGTGGTGTGACACCCTATAAATCACTGGTTCCCTCTCCTGGGCCTCTGCCACACACTCTTCGGAGCCCTGTTAGTCCCTGCCAGTGGCCCAGGATTTCTGGGCACTTTAGTTGGCCTAATAACAAGCCAGCTAGTACCACGTAATCCTCTGAAGGTGCTCCTGATCATATTTGATGGAGAAGAATCTGATGTGCATGGAAGGAACCTGTTGACTTCCTTTATTCTGGCAACAAGAATTGAAACTGCAGAACACCGGATAATTACAAGCTTGAGCATGATGAATGAGTGGTACAGCTACTGTAGGTATGGTCCATAGCCCTAATGGAAAAACTGACAAAGCAGACTGGAAAGAGGAAAACAGAAATACTAGATAATATTTCATAAACACTGGTTTAGCTTTATCTCATGATTACCCTAGAGAGAATTCAGCTGGAGTCCATCCTTAACAGAAAGATCTGGGATAAAATGTATACTATATTTATTTTTTTAATGATCTTATAGCTTATTTATAGCATAAATGGCACTTTATTTTTATTCTTCTACATGATTGGACCAATGAAATATGTAGTTGATACTTACATAAATTGTATGACTGCTCTTTGTTCTATTGTTATTTAATGCTGTTATAAAAACTCATATAAATAAATTATAAAATAAATAAATAAATTACCGTATTTTTCGTCCCATAGGACGCTCCGTCCCATAGGACGCACCTAGTTTTTTTTGGGGGGAAATAAAGGGAATTTTTCCCCTTTTATTTCCCCCCCCCAAACCAGGTCGGGGAAACCAAACCAGGTTGGGGAACAGCGGTATGGCGGCGCTCCGCCTCCCCGCTGTCCCCCGAGCTTGTGGGGCTGGCTGATGTCTGCCCAAAGCGCGGGGTTCTCTGCTTCAGGGCGCCCTGCGCGCCGGGCGGCAGGCTGCTTTTCGCAGCCTAGGGAGCCTAGGGAACTCCTGTAGGGCTCCCCAAGCTGCGGATGTCTGCCCGGTGCGCAGGGCACTCTGCTTCGGTGCGCGGGGCGCTCTACTTCAGTGCGTCCTGTGCGCCGGGCGGCAAGCTGCTATACACAGCCTAGGGAGCCCTGCGGGAACTCCCGCTGGCTCCCCAGGCTTGCTGATAGCTTCCTGAAGCCTGCAGAGCGAGAGGGGTCGGTGCGCACTGACCCCTCTCGCTCTCCAAGCTTCAGCGATAGCCTGTATTCACCCCATAGGATGAACACAGATTTCCCCTTCATTTTTGGAGGGGGGAAAGTGCATCCTATAGGGCAAAAAATACAGTACTTCCTTTCCCTCTCTTCCCCCTGTATGTAACTCACGCCTTTTAAATATGCTTCATAAAGTTGGGGGAACCCCCAAAGCAGAGTTAGGGGATAAAGGGGTGCCTGGGGCAGGGAAAAGGATGGTGAATTCTCTTGTGCAAGAGGGAATCATTTTGCTCACACAATGACTTTGCTGGATACAACCCATTGTTTGTTTCTCATTGAAGATGTGGTTTCCTACTCTAACTGGTAAGGTCAAAAGCTGATCTTTCTTACCAGGAACGGATGCTATCCTAGATGTAGATTCTAGTTTCTGAATTGGAATGTATAGTACGTAAACCCCTCCCCCCCCAAAAAAAAAACATTGTTTAGTTCTCACGGGCAACTTTTGGGCAACTTCTCCTGTTACTGTAATAAGAAAGCTTTCCTTGTTAATATGGTGAAATCCAAAAGCCAACTGGGACATAATTTGATGTGTACAGGTTCTGAATCTTCTCACCCATTATAAAAACCGTGTGCTTACAAAAGGCTCTGGAACATACATCTCTCCCATCTTTGCACATTTATTTAACTGCTTTATGCCTCAGAAGCTGTGCATTTAAAATAATGACCTAAATCCTACTTTCTCCTGGGGTTCAATTTAGTGGATTGTATGAACAACTATTCCTTCTCTGTTTTTTGGCATCCTTTTTAAACATTTAGAACTAACTGTGTCCCCCTTTAGGGCTTCTTTACATGTTACTGCTACCCTGTAGAATAATGTGAAGCAGTTTCCATGTAAGGATTCAAACATTTAAATAGGCTCCATCATCTTTTATCTATACTGAAGCTACTTACTTCATTCAGTTTTGTGGTTTAACTCCTTTGAATCTCCTTCATATGTCGATCTCCTTCTTATTGAACATGGTACTCAGAATGTAAATGTTCACTTTGGTGTCTTATCAGTGTTATCGCTAGTTTTAGCAATAGTGACTCTGCTAATATATCTTAAATCATTTTGCTACCTTGTATTCAGATTATCCTCTCTACATCATTTAGGATGCCCTGTTTAAGAAATAATTCTCTGTTATCCAAAACATATACATGTAGTTCTTTTCCACAATGTAGTTCTTTCCCCACCCTCAGTCAAAGCAGCCTCCCAGCCTGCAGGGGGGGAAAGCTTGGTGGTGCTCTGATAATGTGATCACAAATAAGCACTTCAGAGGTTTGGTTTGGTTTGGTTTGGTTTTGCAAAAAGCAAAACTGAGCTCAAAGAAAACACCTTTGGTTAAGTGGGATGAGTGGCAACATGAGAATGGGTCTTTTCTGTGGTGGCTCCCCACTTGTAGAATGTTCTCCCCAGGGAGACTTGCCTGGCATCATCACTATATATCCGTAGGCACCAAGCAAAATTCTTTCTCTGTAACCAGGATGATTAAAGGTTCTGTGGCTTTTAAAATGTGTTTGTGTGAGGGGGATTATTGGCTTTTAAAAATGTACAGTGGTACCTCAGGTTGCATACGCTTCAGGTTACAGACTCCGCTAACCCAGAAATAGTGCTTCAAGTTAAGAACTTTGCTTCAGGATGAGAACAGAAATCATGCTCCGGCAGCACGGCGGCAGCGGGAGGCCCCATTAGCTAAAGTGGTGCTTCAGGTTAAGAACAGTTTCAGGTTAAGTATGGACCTCCGGAACGAATTAAGTACTTAACCCGAGGTACCACTGTATTTTGTTTTCTCATTTTGCATTTTTATATTGAACTGCCCTGTGATCTTTGGATGAAAGATGGTATAATAACAAACTATCTATCATCTATCTATCTATCTATCTATCTATCTATCTATCCATCTATCTATATCTATCATCTATCTATCATTCACCTTCTCCGCTAGGAAACCTTTTATTTCTTGCACCAAGACAGTATTTCTAAGTGGAATATGATTTACATTTGAATATGCTACCCAAAGGTTGGTGTGATGTTAAATGCAGATGAAAAAACTTCTGAAATTACCTTTAATGAAAGTACCTTTAATCTTCACTTATAAATTCCAGTCATAGGGAGAAATTGCAAATGAGATAGGAGACTTGTATACCTGAATGCAAGTAGAGGGGCTGTGGGAGATTTTGCCTTTCCTACAGTGACTTGCTTGGATCTTGTACACTGATTGTCAGGTAATTTTGGCATGGTGCCCCTCACTACTTTACTTTGACTGTGGCTCACTGCTGGACCTGGATTACAAGTTCCTAAGTAAGTTCCTATACTTAGAAGGGCTTTAGGAACACAGGAAGCTACCTTATACCAAGTCAGATCATTGGTTCATTTAGCTCTGTATGGACTACACTGAATTGGCAGTAGCTCTCCAGGGTATCAGCGCTTCCTGGAGACTTTCTGCATCCCAAGTATGTACTATATCAGCACCGAGCCAGTATCTCTATAATCCTGTATGATGCTTTTATGAGGGGAAATGCTCTCTTTCTATCTATCTCTGCTGTACTGCCTAAAAACGTCGGGCAAACTAAAAATAAATAAATAGGTCTTCTTATTTTCAGTAACATATTTTAAAACCTCTGAAGTGTTTACTTCTTTAGAAACATAGTTAAAATAACAGTTATACACCCATAAGGAAGCAATGCATCTAATATGGTGCTCAGTTTCATTATTCTTAAGAAAAGATCAGAATTGCATCCCAGTTTGGACTGCATGGGGAAGAACAGTGACTAATATTTCATTGTTCGGCTAGTCCAGTATTTCTTTAAACTGTGTGGGAAGCACCTGTCCCCGGAGGCTGTTAGCTTCACCTAATGTGCATGACATGCCTAGGTCTTCACTTCCTTATCGAGAATGGCAGAGTGACAGCAGGAGAGAGAATTTCAGATCTGCTGGACTTGTGTGTCTGCAGAATTTGTGTGTGACAAAATACTACCCGCTTGCTTACCAAAAGAAAAAAAAAGAATGTGGCTATTACTTTGTTCTGTTACTTTAGTATGTACTGTTACCATCTGTGAAGTAACATAAATATGTAAATTACATTAGAAGGAGAGACGGTTTTAGTTTACTCACTTTTATTTCTTAAAGTCAATCAGCCACTTGAGAGGATCTTCCTTTATGATTCTCCATGTCAAACTGCCTTTGCCTAAATATGACGAAAACTTATGTAAATGTATATAATTCCCAGACTACAGCATATAACTGCTTGGCTATATTTGATATGTTTTAGAGACCCTGGCAATGTTTGCATAGTTTTGTATATTTGGTTGTGATTTGGTTTGGATAGACTCCACTCCACTGAAAATGTCTAATCTCTCAAGCTCAAAAAAGACCAGAGGGAAGAAAGTGAATTCCATTGGGTTCAAGATAGGGCCAAATCGAACATGCACTCACATTTCATGGAACTTTGATATGGCTTGGTGAATTGGTAGGGTGTAGAGTTTGACTAAGGCAGCCCTGTCACAGCACTGACGTTGGAAAGTTCAGGGTTGGAAAGAAGTGCCCCCATTGCCCTTGTTCATACTCAATGTTAAACCAAAACAGGTCTTATTGCAAACAACCAAGTCATGGTTTGGCTTAGCATGTCAACCACAAGTAGGACGAACCTAAACAAATAAATGAAATATCACCCTAACCTCCCCACAAACAAATAAGGACACATTAAAATCTGTGGCAAAAACCAAGCTGGGAATTCTGCTAAGACAATCCTGTGCTAGGGCTTGCTTTTTAAAAATGGTTTGGGGAGGGAAAGAAGGAGCAGTGTGTGGGGTATCCCCACAAGCTCGGGCATGCCAGGAGGGAGGAAGAGATCTCTATGTTGTCTATCTGCATGTGAGAGAAAGCAATGTATATATTGTGAGGGGAGGGGAGAGTTGCACTTGGACAGAGAAGGAGATATCTATGTGTGGTCCATGGGGTCACAAAGAGTCGGACACGACTAAACGACTAAACAAAATGTGTGGTGTATATGTCCTGTTTGCAGGCTTCCCAAAGGCATCTATTTGACCACTGTGAGAACAGGATGCTGGACTAGACAGACCACTGGCTTGATTTTTAGGTTCTTAGGTGTTTTGTATGAGAGAGAAAAAAAGGGGGAGGTATGTATAAATGTGGTGTGTGGGGGAGGGATACATAAATGTGTGATTGTACGTATTTGAGGTGAATGAGTGAATGAGAGAGACAGGGAGATGCATGTGTGTCTGTATATGTATTGTGAATGTTTGCATGGGTTCTTTGCATGTGAAAGACAGTATGGGGATGGCCCTATTGTATACTTTCCCTGATACCCTGCTGTTATTAAATAAGAAAACTATCATTATAAGTATATGGAAAAATCATTTTGGTGTGATTGCTAGAAACAGGACCAGCAGGACATAGTGCTGACTTTCCTTGATAAGCCTGAGGAAGGGCAAGCAAGTGCAAGCACCAATGACTCTGCTCTTTCTAATTTTGCGCTAGGCCACACCCCAACAGCAGACATTTTTTTGCTATGCAACACATCCCACAGTAGCCATTTTGTGACAGGGACTGGCACCAGACTTAATTTTTAAAGTCTTTGAAACTCAAATTAATAAACATCATTTATAAAATGTTAAACAATTCCATTTTTATTGTGTTTTTATTTTTATTATAATTATAATTAAAAGGTCATCATAAACTCAACAGAGAATGACAGACCCTCCAAGTGTCCTTATTTTCCAGGGACATTCCTGATTTAGAGAAGCCATCCCAGTTTGATCCTGGAATGTCCCGCTTTTTCTAAGGATGTCTCTATTTTCATTGGATGCATGTTGGAGGGTATGGAGTTATCCAATCCCTGACCTGTCTGAAGACAATCTAGTATAGGGAAGTTTTTTTTTTTTCATGTTTCATGTTTCATTATGTTTTTATATATGCTGAAAGCTACCCAGAGTGGCTGGGGCAACCCAGTAAGATGTCTATAAATATTAAAATTATCATTATGGAATGGGACGTCCCTATTTTCATCAGATAAATGTTGGAGCGTATGAAATGAAGGAGAGGGCACAGGAATATGGAGAGCAGGGTAGGAGAAACATTTTACAGGTTCTCAAGATGTAAGTATCATCACCAAATTTTTTACAAATTTTTTTACTGAGTTTTAGTAGTGCTACACATTGTTGCTAAAAGATAGTTCACAGAGGAAATACCTATGCAGTGGAGATACAGTCTGTTGTAGCAGCTTTTAAAAAAAATCTAACAGAGGTCTGGTATAGTGCTGGTAAGAGGGGCAGGATTCAAAGAACTGAAGAGAGGAAGGGGGCAGGTCCTGCTTTGATAATGGTAGCCTATTTCTACCAAAGATAAATAATGCAAATGGGCCACAATATTCTTGAAGAAAATGTATGAGAGAAACACTATTTGTCCTTGTCAGTAATAGTATGCAAATCTGCTATTTCCCCCCCTACCTGTTTATTAGAAGCATGCTGATTTGGGCTGGTGTTCACCAAGGTAATTATTACGTAGAATATCATGCTCAGATTACATATTGCACTTCATTTTATTTCATTATGAGATTTAAGACAATGTAATTGTTACTTGATAGAAGACAGAAAAGGTCAGCTTTAATTTTAAGTTTTAAAAAAGCTGCATTCCTTTAACTCTTTTGTATCTTGTTTGTTGAATTCAATCTACAAACCACAACTCCTTTCGAAAATGGGAAGAAAAAATAGTACTTTAGAAACATAGAAACCTGCCTTCTACTTTGGTATTGTCTACACTGACTGGAAGCAGCCCTCCAGGGCTTCAGCAGAGGTTTCTCACAATACTACCCGCTGAACATGCTGCGACCTTCTGCATGCAAAGCTTGTACTGAAACACAGGCCTTCCCTTGTTTGAATGTTTTGACAAAAGGAGGGAAAAAAATGTCTTCACTAAGGCATTATACACTGAGATTTCCTTTGAAGCATCATGGCAATTGAACCCAAGTGTGGAAGGGTGTTTGTTTCATGCTGCCAAGTTGGCAGAAAGGACAAAGAAGCTGCTCAGGGGTTACAACAGAAGCTGGAGGTGCTGAAGAAAGGGCCAAATGACACAAGACACAAGTCCCCACCTTGTGTCACCTGTTTCTGTGTTGTACCTGTGAACAACTTGCCCCAAACCCTAGCTGCCCGTGCACAAGACTGCATTGTGACATCCTCCTGTTTCTTGAACCACTACCTGTTTTCCTACCTACACTCATCATGGCGCAATGGGTCAGTGTGTCTGGCTGTTAACCAGAAGGTTGGTAGTTTGAGTCCACTCAGGGATGGTTGTAGACAGGATTCCTGCATTGCAGGGGGTTGGACAAAATGACGCTCGGGTTCCCTTCCAACTCTACAATCCTATGTTTCTGTGCCAAGCTGCCTTTCCTCTGAAACTTTTCCTACCTAACACAGTTGTCCAGACTGCCTGCTGTTTAATTGTTCTTCAGCTTGAAGATAACATAGATTGCCACCCTGTTTCTTTCCTCTCAGTTTTCAGTCAGGGTCAGTTCCATCATTTCTGCTACTTAAGAGAGGACAGTTGTATTTTGGGCATTGGGTGGCTGTGGGCCCTTTTCCCACTCCTAGCTGAACCCTTAGCATGTGGGAGGGAGGACTACTAAGCTTTGTGGGTAAGGTTTTGCAAGATTAGAAAATTCAGGAGAAATGCATTTTCACAGCTATGGAGTTATATGTCCCATGAAGCAATATTGAGAAGACCACAATATTTCTGTTGTCCCTTCCATCACATTTGTAAGTTGTTCTCCGATATATAACATCATTTTCCAGGGACAGTGCCTGGCCAAGAGCAACCCACAATTGAGGCTGCAGCATCTCAGAATATATACATTCCAGTCAGTGAGTGATTAACCTCCTTCCCAATGACTGAAGGGTAATTGCTCACTTCATGCAACAATATTGTAAAATAAAAATATGTTATTAGATCGGAAGGGTGGCCTGCAATCTATACTGGGTCCTTCTGTGATTTCCACACTTCCTGGATGGACAAATTGCTTCTGATTTTTGTAGAATTCTTTAATGCGATGAGTAGTCTGCCTTTTGCTAACCTGCTTTGTGGCCCAGCTGTGACATATACATTATGGGCAGGCCATAGCAAACCAACACCTTAGTTTCCATTACATTAAAAATACAGTTAAAAGCAGAAATAAATGTATAATATAGCTCTAGTTGTCATGATTTGAAATATTGCAATCCTTCAGGATCTTAGTAAATTTATCCTTTCTTTGCTTTTCTGATAACGTTATAATTATTCAGCAGGGACTTATATTTTAGTATAATAATTTCTACTCATGAGCTAGCAGCCCTTAATGCTCGTGAAAGTTTAGGGCAGTTTCATAGTGAATGCCATTTGTGGCCCCATTTTTGCATAATTGCGTAGACTGCCGCAAACAATTAAGTGGAAATAGAAATAAGGCAGCACTCCTATGCAAACTGTCCTGAGAGCAAGACCCACTGAACACAGTGGGACTTACTGTTAAGTACATGCATGGGATTGTACAATAATTAGAATGCCCCCCCCAATTTACTTACAAAGTTCAGCAGCATACAATAAGCACTGAGATTTGTCCATATTGAGTCAGAAGTGGTAAAATGTTGGGTAATATTTATTTATTTATTTATTTATTTATTTATTTATTTATTTATTTAAAATCAAATATAGATCCCACTTTACTGCACCAGGGAGATCAGAGCAGTCAGTGATACACTGCAAAATATAAACAAGGGATAGAAAACAGTCAAAATCACAGCAGTCCAGATAACTTCAGATGAAACTATATAGCTAGTGTTTCCTTTGCTTCTTTATAATCACAGAGAGTCATAGCATACCTATTGATTATGGGGTTAAAAAGTATGTCACTTTGTTTTTAGCCTTGCCTTGTCCTTTGCACGCATGCTTGAAAAAGAGAGATTTGACAGCTATCTGGGGCACAAGGAGTTCTATTTTACTTCTTCATGAGACATCTGGGGGGGAAAGCAATTATGTTAGGGCTGTCTGAAATAAAAAAAGAAATAAAATAACATTAAGTAGAATTAAATGTGATGCAGCTTTTCAAAAGAAATGCTCTCAACTGTACTTCCACGAATCGCTGTTTCCACCTAGTGGCTGCAAACAAGAAATGTTGGGTTTCAATTACAGATGCTATTGGAAAACACAGGCAGAAACCGAAAGAGAAGAGAATGTGCCACTAAGGGCAGATTTCATTTTAGGCACTTATACAGTCATTATATTGTTACCTATGCCAATGCAGCTCACAGATTGTCAGCTTTTCATTTATAAAACACAGTTTTCAGGGGGCTTGAACTTAGTTATTAAAACTCATACTGCGTTGAAGCCTGGCAGCTTAATCGCTCTTTCAGGAAAAGCCGTGTGGTGTGCACTGCAAATGTTCATCAACAATAGTGCTCAAGACCTAGCAGAATTCCCACAAGTCTCCTGATGTGCAACTGGATCCCCAAGAGTCTTTTGTTGAACAGGATGGCAGTGACCCCCCCTCCCTTCCCACAGTTCTATAAGCAAAGAAAATAGTTGTCTTTATCTTTAAAATCAAAGAAACTAAATCACCAAGAGTTTTCTAGCTAGGCAGTGTGCGTTGCACTGACATCTGCCATGGGTGGGGGGTGGAAGAGAAGAGACCCAGCACTTTAAAATCAAGATGCTATCTGTACTGAGCCTCTGCTTTGTGTAGGTGATTCTATTTCTGTGTCACTATAAAGCACAGACAAGGTTATTCCCTGTAGTTTCCTCCCACCACACCTCTTTATTAAGAGACAGGCAGAGAAGAGGATAGGGCTGCATTGTTGGGTATGAAGTGTGTGTGTGTGTGTGTGTGTGTGTGTGTGTGTGTGTGTGTTTCAACGCCCTTCTTTTTGGGAGGGCAGAGGGGAAATTAGTCCTTTGGGGATTAATTGAAGAGGAGTTAATTGGAGTGTGATCTGAGAGGTAATGAATTGATGGTAAACTAATTCAAGGAGAATCAATTTGCAATGCTCTGGCTTGGAAATTAAATTGTTTTGTTTGTGAAATGTGCATTGCATTACAGCAGCGAATCCAATACCAAAAGAGTGGTTGGGTCTCATACCCCACCTCTGCCTTGTATTCAGTCTGTGGCTTAGGGCAAGTCACTTGTCTCCATGTGATGGTGGCCAGTGATATGCCTTAAGGAAGCTGATAAGGACATGAAAGCAACAGCATTCCTCTCATTTGGCAGAGAGAGAGGAGGAGGAATGGTCTCTCTGTGTGTGTGTGTGTGTGTGGGTGTTGTGTGTAGCTGCTTGATCAAGAGAAATGAGAAATGGCACTAAGTATGGTCATATCTCACACTTTGCTGCCATGCTGCCCATCTCTAAAATCAGTACATTTTTTTCAGGAATCCTTCTACCTGCTTCATTCCTTGATCATATAATTCAAACAAGACAACTTCAAGCAATGGGCTGTGAAGGTGGCTTTTTTAAAAAAAAAACCGAACCTGTTTTATTTATTTATTTATTTATTTATATAACAAACTAGGATTTTGGGGAAGTGAAACTGAATGCTGATAATAGGTATGCCTTCCAGCAGCATAGAGAAACAACTGGAGGAACAGGGAGCAAAGGAACCCAAGACTTCCTTCAGTTTCATTCCAGCTCGTTCATAGTTATGGACCAAATGGAGCTGGACTGGGATTTCATGTATCCTACCTTTCTGAATCAAAAGAAGCAACTAGCAATAAAATCCAAATCCATTGTAAAAGACTAAAATAGAAAAACAATCAAATCAGTATCTATTAAATTAACTAAGCAGGAGTAATGAAGATGAAAGCCAGCAGAGGGAGGAAAAAAACCAACCAACAGAGCAGCCAAGTGCATATATATATATATATATATATATATATATATATATATATATATCAGGCTCAAACATGGACATTATGACATCAACTTGGGAATGTCCTAGATCTAAGAGAATCCAATCAAAGGAGCTATAATTTAGCTGCTCAAGAATTGCTCCCAGTCAGAAATGTATTTGTTAAGAAGACAATTGCTGATACTTCAGATAAGAAAATAGACTCCTTTTGTTCTGTTACAGGTGGGCCATTAAACATGGAGGAACAAGTAAGCCTGGTCAGTGGAAACAGTCAAAAGTGGACAATCCTTTGTGGAATAAGTTGACCTATATGTGGCCTGTGCTTCCAAATGGAGAACTAAACCAGGTAATTTGGTAAAGTGCAGCCCACACATGTGCAGATATGTGCACAGCTATTTGAGTACACTTAAAAGGCGTATCTTTATGCTTACATTTAAAATATACACTCGCAGATACACACTAATAGTGTGAAAAACATTTACTATGTTCATTGCATATTAGAAATGACGTATATAATTACTAAGATCACAATCCAGAGAGTTTTACTAGGCATGAATTTGATCATTCCTCACACCTAACCCTCTCCTTTCTCCTCCCCAGCAAACTCTTATTTTTCTGATTGTCCAGAATATACGCACCATTGTGCGTAATTCTTTTCATTAAATTCACTTTAACAGAGGCCAAGTGTCATTTTGCTGATTTCTCTCCTTAGTTCCATATGTCAGGAAACCAATCCTAAAAGATTTCTTTTGCTACTAATTTGTTACATACATTCATGGTCTGATGTAAATGCTTATGGTCAGCACATGCACAGTATTTTTTCTTGTTCTCAACTGAGTAAACTGTCTAAGCCAATTTGAATGTACAAAAAATATTCCCTTCTAAATATTAAGGTTGCAGTGCATGTAGGATTGTCTAATCAAGCCAGTGCAATGGGCAGAGCAATTCTCTTGTGCCCAATCACACAGTAGTGGCTATAGGCTCTCAGTAGCCTGACCTATGCCCCACCCATCTCTTTTTTCCCCTTTTGAGGTAAATAATGCTGAATTGATTGATTTCCACTGGCTTGGGCACCCTTCCACCAGAGCAGGGGCTGGGAGAATGTGCTGTATCCTAACTCAAAAGAAACACCATGGTGCATCTGCAAGCACAGCTAGATGCTGCAACAAAACATGTTTCTCCCATATCCGTCTCTACAGTCACAGCAGGCCCTGTAACCTTCCAACAGTTTGACTTTACCCCCAAAGAAACACTCCTCCACTGTCTCCCAAGACAGATAGATGCCAACAACCAGCCGAATGGATTCAGGATTTGGATTGTACCATAAGACAGTTTAGGATGAAGATTTCCTTCCGTGTTCCATAAAATGATCCTCTATGATATAACTGATCCTTCAGTTCCCTACTCCCTATCTCAATCCTTCAACCTTTGGTTGAAGACTAGCTTATATACTTTAAAATTAAACTAAACAGCCTCCAGCAAGCCCTTATTCTCATAGTGTCAGTCCACTCCCTAGCCCTGCAATATGGAGATCCTGAATTGGCATACATACTGTATGTGTGAAGTTATTTGGTCACTCTTAGCTGTTATTTGTATCGTTGTAATTCTTATAAATGGAATAAATGCTTTGTTTATGTTTTGAAAGGCTTTTGACTGGCCCATTGAAGGCTTGCTGATTCCAAACAGCCCTCCCTTGAAGAAACCTACTAGTAAGAAGTCAGACAGCTATATGCCTCTGAGGCTCAGGGTTTTGAAAAATGGAGAACAGGACAAAAGCAAAGCCATCTTTGTTCTTGGACCCGACTGTACAACTGTGGCTAAAAAACAGTAAGAAAATGATAGTTAATTTTCATAATCTAATGAGCACAGTAAAGTTTTTGTAATTTGTAATTTCTAAATCTTTTACTGCTTTCAACTTTATACTTGAAAAGTTGCCAACCTCCAGAAGTAGCCATCTATTTTACTTTGTGGTGGTAAAGAAAACTCACTCTGAACACTGACTTGGCTCCTTGTGGTTACATTTCAAAGTGTATGAAGCCACTGGGCTGGCCATGCTCATGTGAATGTTATCTCCACCTGGAGACTGTCTATGAGGCCATCATAAAAATTCTGGCACTTTTTTAACAGCTGCAGTTGTGCAGATTTTGGCAGCCACGTGACCACTACAACTAGTATGTTATCACAGCAAGCTTGCAAGCTCACTACTTGATACCATGGATGAGCTCATAGGGCCCACCCACCTGTTTCTTTGGAGATGCTATGGAATTATCATATAGGAGGATGCTGTTGAGATCTTCTGTGGCTCCTGGTGAGTGAGTGATTGCTGGAAAGAGAGGAGAGAGTCTAAGCACCTGGCTCCCTATTGCTTACCCACTCCCTTTTTTATCCACTAGCAAGTCACTTGGGTTTTTATTTCATTTCCCCCATCTAGTTGGGAAGAGCAAGCTTGATTTTTAATATCTGGAGTTGTCCTGCTCATTGGCTAATTGCCAGCCCCTTCCACAATCAAAGAAGAGCAGTTTGTATTTAGGAGTGCTGCCATCGACAGGACAGCCCCTTTGGGTGACCCTGGAGGAACACACCAAAGGGAGTTGTCCCATTGGAGGCAGACTGGAGGTGAGGGTGCCACCCTTTTTACTCCTCCTCGGAGCATTGTTTGCATTGTATTGCTATATGAGACTTAGATGTGTTGTTTGGCCTTACATAGGAGACCATTGGGACCCTGGGAGTTGGCATTCCTTGGGTGGGAGGAAGTGGCGTTTTATGTTTGCAGTGTAGCAGGTGGAAGATGGGATGGAGAATGCCTGTGAAAGAAGTTCAGCTGGAGATTAATTGCTGTGAGGTGCCCTTATAGTGTGTACTGGCAATAATAGGTCTGTGACTGGGTTCTTTGTTTACCTGAGCACCTGTGACCATTTTCAAGTGAGTGGATTTCAGGCAGAAGGTGCCCGGCAAGAAGAGATCTTGAAAGGGACACAGTAGCACAGGCTATCTCTATGATTGAGGGGAGGAACAGGCACAGCTGAAGGAGGGAATGCCAAAGGGAGGATTACAGGTGCTTACATCCTGTCCCCCTCACCAAGCCCCAATCTGTGCTTGATACACTGGGTGCTTTACCTCTGTGCCTAAAGGTCTGGTGGTGATATTGTTAAATGATAATCCATGATTTAGTTGTGAATGAGCAGGCAGACCTGGGTGAGGGAGCAAGGAGAGCCAGACCTAACCCATCTCTGCCCAACTGAGTATTTGG
Source organism: Podarcis cretensis (assembly GCF_951804945.1). Lineage (NCBI taxonomy): Eukaryota > Metazoa > Chordata > Lepidosauria > Squamata > Lacertidae > Podarcis > Podarcis cretensis. Next base: position 66,098,121 of record NC_137170.1, on the reverse strand, counting down.
TGCAATGCCAAGCCAGACTGGAGGGGTGGGTTGAGGGAGTTGCTGTGGTTCACAGGAGTTCACGCTCCATCACCGGGAAATCTCTCCTTGGAACAGAACGTGAGGGTCTAAATCTGGCGCTAGAACAAAGAGACAAGCTAGGGATGCTGTTGGTGTACTATTCGCTCTGCTGCTCAACAGCCGGCTCAGCCAAGCTGGCCAAAATGATCTCCAAACATGGTGTTAGAAGAACCCAGGACAGTTGTGCCGGGCGATTTCAGCATGCCTTGGGTCCAGTTCAGGCCTCTGTAGCAACCATGCGACTGTCTCAGGTGGCCATCAGCCACACAGCAAGGCATACACAGAACTTGGACTTTGCTTCAGATGGGAAGAGAGGAGCAATCTGGAAGTAGGTAGGGTGTATATTATCCTCTTGCCATGGTCCTGCCACTTTAATACTGTAACCCTTTTAATGACTACGTCATATAGTTTTAAATGTTTTTATATTGTTGTATATCACCCTAATGTTTTGTGTAAGGGCATAATATACATACATACATACATACATACATACATACATACATACATACATAAATGCATCACCAGGATTACTGAAGAAACTTGTCTACAGTTGCTCTGATCAAGTAGGGAAGATCTGAGTGTTGAATCACAATCTTACACGTTACTTGTATACTTATTGGATATGTACCCATATTAGCAACAGGTTGCTGTCTGCCTACATCACACTGGAATAAGAATGGAGTGTGTACAACCCAACAGATGGGGGTTAAGACCACCATATACTTAAAGCACATTTTCCTCCCTCATAATCCTGGGAAATGCAATTTGCCCCTTACAACGTTACCATTCCTAGCACCCTTAGGCAAACTACACTTTTCATTTTGGCAAGGGACAAGATGAGTTTTAAATGTCTGGCATGCATTAAGCCTGGATGTGCACTAGGTAATCCAATTCTTGTGGTAATGATGGGGATGTGCCTTCCAGTAGGTCTTGCAATGGTAACATGCTAATGGTAGCACATTTTTCTGTTTTCAATATGTAAAAAAATGGAAGGAAGACAACTGGAGACAGCCTGAAGTATATAAATTACAGCAATAATTTAGAATCATGTCCCTAGCAGATTACAAGGTTGTAAAGAACTTTTATGGATACATAGCTTGCCTTTCTGCACAATAATTCTCACAGAGTTTTACTTGAAGCTGTTTCAATGTTTGTTTGATGCAACATATCTGTGAATATAAATTATATCTATTTGGATAAACCACTTGAAAACAGTGAACATTATGCTTGGAAAGAGCAGATTTTGTATGTTCATTTTATATAACAGGACTTTGAATATTCATATAGCAGTGAAAAGCTTTGATGTAAAGAATAAGTTAAATACATCGTTTCTCACATTGTTAGCAGAGATGTCACCTTTTGACCTTTCTTTTAAGGTTTTTAGAACATCTGATGCTTTTTGATCATGGTTTAATATTGCTTTTTCAGATTGATTAAATACACTTCATACGTCACTGAACAATGAGTAGCATTCAGATTGGCTGTCCACTGAGCTGCCTGCAAAAATGATAAAGTTAAAAAAATAATCTTCAAAGTAAAGTCAAGCCTGAAATTGAAATCTTTGACGCATACATCTCATAATTAGTTCTCCCTCTGCCAGATCTAAGATGTGAATATGCTGTTCTTAAAATTGTTCAGATCTTTTTACAGAGAAATTTAATGAATGGTATCAGCTTTTTTAAAAGTTCTTCCTCTAGATCTGAAGTTCCTCAAACCAAACTAGCTTTTATGAAGTTGTTGAATTTCCAATTTAGGTCATTTAAGAGAGTTGGGGTTGGGGTGTGGGTTGTGATCCCCGTGGCTGATGCAACAAAGAGCTGGGCTTAATACAGGTATGTGCCTGATGCCAGAATGAGGCCATAATCAGACTTTAGGAACTTAGCCCAACTGTAGGTGCGGTCGCAGTCAATTATAGGTTAATGCTGGTGTTATTGCTGCCACTTCTCCACTGTTTGTCAGTTTGATCTCATGTTGGAAGGAGAGAATTGGGACAGAAAGATTGTCTGATCCCTGTTCCACTGGAGTCTGCTTCAAAAGTGTAGGACATAGGATATAAATTCCATATAGCTAATGTAAAGGTGATATACGTATCACATTTATTTCATGTAAGCACAGTAGGATCCTAAGAAAAACTTCAGGCATACTCAGTGTTTTTAGACATGCCCAGTGGGGTGTTGTATTTCCTTTCAACAACTAACCTTCATGACATATCATGAAGTGTTTTGAAAGTTCCATTAAAAAAAAATCAGATTGCTAAATGGCATGGAGAACAGCTGTCCTATTGACCATGAAGGGTGAGTTGTGCGGTTCTATGGATTCCAGCTATTGATACAGATGTACCAGTATATGCAATCATTGTGTATACATTTTTCAAATGGTTTTGGTGGTGGTGGTAGGATGTCTATTCAGGCAGCAAGTGTCAGTGAAGTTTTTTGTTAACCAGGAAACATTGTTGTTTTGCTGTGATCCATGGTGGTAGATGCAGCAGTTCTTCCCAAATGGTGCCACCATTTCCCATCCCCAAATGTTACTGGAATGGTGTTGTGTCAAGTGAGCAAGGGTGGCGATGGCAGCCAAGCTATTAGCTGTGAAGAAGGGCTCTTGCTTTTGCTGCTAGCTCTGCTATCACAGCTGGTGATAAACCTTCATCTTTTACAATAAAAAAAGGCAGGGGAATTGGTGTTTGCCACTGGGGTGAGCAAACCCTGGAAAACCAATTTCAAAAGGTTTTCCCCACACCCACTCCAAATAGGGTGCTAAATTTTGGAGGGCATTTCATTTCAACCTTGTGTAGTTTCTGCACATTTCCTTTATGAAAATGTAGAAAATTTACACATATGAAGTAGGTTAGGAAGGATTCAGGTACTTTAAGAAGTACAAATAAACGTATATATGTGGTGCTGTGTATTTCCGCGATGTGAAAGGGAAAATAACTCGTAGCATTGTAGCATCAGTGTTTCTTATAATGATCAAGCTAGTGTCATGGCTGTGAACATTGATGCCACGAGGAATAAGATGTGGAGTGAAGAGTGAATATTTTGTTTGTTTGTTTGTTTGTTTGTTTGCTTAATTAATTTCTATCCTATCCTTCCTTTCCTTCCCAAAGGAGCCGAGGATGGCAAACATCAAAAGGTTGAAACAGCACAGATTTGCATTGTCTGCTGAGATTGTGTAGCTGTGTTTCATGTTTTTTCAGACTTGCACTGCAAACTACAAAGCAGGATGTTTTTACTCTCTTGGAAGTTCTTTTGGTTAGAAAAATCATTCAAACAACATGCTTTACTTTCCTCTAGAAAAGTTGACACAGGAAGGAAACAGAAAGTGAAGAGACTCCCGAAGGCACACGATGATGCTGATTCAGAAAAGAAAATACACCGAAAAGAATTCCAGCATTTTCTGGAACGGTAAGTAAACCCACATCACAATCTTTATTTCCCCCCAATTTAGATATGTAAACACTTGTGTGCTAAGGCATATAGTCAACTCAATGCTCTCTAGATGCTGTCGGGCTCCAGGTCAGCAGGGCTGGTGATTTCTTTATTTATTAGTATAGTTGTATATCAGGAATATGCAGCCCTCCCAAGGTGGTTCACATCCTAAAGGGAATTAAATACAATATCAAATATATAGTCTATAGTAAAACTGGTATCACAAACCACATCACATACAACAATAAACATGGTCAGCAAAGGCCTCATAACTAGTTTAACCAAAGGCCTGAGTAAACAGATGCATTTAAACTGGTGCAAGAAACCGTCAGGGTCAGTGACAGCCTGCTCTGTTAGGGAAGGACACTCCAAAATTGTGGTGATGCTATTGAGAACGTCCTGGATATGGCAGTTGTAGGCTAGCAATATCTGGCACTAGGTTGGCTGCTGATATGCCAAGGCTAGGAGTGGAGAATGACACAGTTGCCTATACTGTATAGGCTATCCAGGCTTGTAACTCTCCAACCGTTTGACTTCACCCCAAAGGCCCACTCCTCCATTGTCTCCAGAGACAGATGGATGCCAACAACGGTAGCTTATAACTTTTTCAGTGCACATGACACATTTAGAGAGGCGTGTTTTGTAGGCAAAGGGGCTTGAAAGGCATTCATGCTTCCCTTCAATATGCAGGAAGCATATTGAAACTTTCCTTCATTGCTGTGAAATTGTTCACTCACCTTATACCTTCCCTTGCCAGGTTCCTAATTATTGCTCTTTTTTATTTGTTAATTAGCTGTCCCCTTGACCATATCAGCTCACAATAAAATAACCATACAAAATTCAGACAGTAATATTTGCCATAAAATACCACCCTCAAACGCAACCATTGGGTTTTAAAAGCAGGAATTATAAAGCAAGGAATCTAGTGCTCACCAATAAAACTGGTACATCAGCCTGGTGTGGCTGTGGAAGAGCACTCACTGTCTTTGTCATTCTGCAGAGATGCTGTGCTGCCATTCTGTACAGCTGAGGAGTCACCAGTCTTGAAATTGCTCCCTGTAGACAGGATTAGTTATTTCCAAACCTGGAACCATTTTCACTTTACTTCATAAATACTCCCCTGTGATGCTTGGACTTACGACTCCTAAGCCATCAACAGGATAAACTACACTTCAGGTTACAGCAGTGCTGGGTTAATTGATATTTCTAATGAAGAGTACAGTTGCCCTGTTTGTAATGTGCCACTTCAATCCCTTCAAGTGTTGAAAACTTAATGCAAACAGAGCCACATTTTCCTTATTTAAAAAGGTGCACCATGGCATTGAATTTGCCTTTTGCTGCCAGAAGACTGTTCACTGAAAAGGGGGTCGAAATCTGTCTTTTGGAAGACTTGGAGAGAGATCAACTGGTAAGAAAAAAAAATGAAAATGAAATCAGAGGCATTAGTTCTTCTTCAGAAAGCATTGTTCCTATAAAATGAGCAGATAACGATGAATCACATCCTACTCGTATCGTTCCAAACACTGCTTGAAGCTATGGTTGTGTTATGCCCCATGAATATTGCAATTAGTGATAGGAGGAAAAAAAAAAACCCTTTTGGCATTGAGTTAAACCCAAAGAAAGAACTCTTGCAATGGGAAAGCAGACTTTGGAAACAAAGTTTGAAGTCTGGAAAATGAAAGAGAATATAAAATTGAAAATGGGCTTAATTTGCGTTTGGCATTTTGCTCAGGGTACAAGGCAAAAGAAATAACTGAGAATCCTGACTTCTCTGGGATAATAAGGGTGGGATCTAGAGTAATTTAGGATCATTCCCTCCAGCTCGTCAAGAGGGGTTCCCAGAGCAGACTGGGCAGACAGAACTGGAAAAAGCAGCAAATCCTTCCTTAAAAGCTAAATTGTTAACTGACCATCAATGAAACAAACAATGCCAACCCTGGGAAAAAGAAATCCGTTGAGACTACATAAACCAACAGCACTTCAATCTTGCGAACCTTTGTATACTTTACATATGACTTGTTGTCTAGCAGAAAGAACCAAAGAACACCTTATTTACTCCCCCCAGACCAGGACATGTGTGGCAAGAAACTCTTGTTTTGTCTGCAAGAGCAAGGAAGACAGTCTACTGTGATATAGAAAAGCAGTAGCCTAGTGAATGGGTTCTCAGGTATATAGGGTGTTCTACCAATGAATAACTCTCTGCAGCCAACTCTCTCCAGCCAAAGGCCACATCAGCTGAGGCAAGGATGTTCACTTTTAACTGTGTGTGAAAGTATGCACCAACACCCAAGTAGCTGCTGTACAGATTTCTTCAAGAAGCACCCTATCCGCAATGGTTGCAGAAACCTCTGCACTGCTTACTGATTAAGCTGTGGAGCACCCTCTAGTGCAGGGGTTGTCAACCTGGTCTCTACCACCCACTAGTGGGTGTTTCAGGATTCTAGGTGGGTAGTATGGCACAAGCTGAATCTTCCTTCTATCGAGCACTGGTGGACGGTAAGGAAATTTTACCATCAAGAAAGATTCATTAGTGGGTGGTAGGTATAAAAAGGTTGACCACCCCTGCTCTAGTGGAACCTTCGCCCTTTAGCCAGGGTCAACCTAGTCACCTTTTTCTCTAATAAAGTATTTGGGAAAGAAACAAAGAGAGCCTCTAGCACACAAAAATGCATTGTATTAGGGGAAGTGGCTTGCAGAAATGTGTATATTTGTCAGAACTGCATACAAAAAGGTGTTTAATGAGGAGAAATTCACATTAAAACACTGGTTTTTCATGGTGTGTTTTTAAAATAGCAAATTGCTGCAGAAATGTAAACTGAATTTAAGATGGTAAAAATGAGAAACTGACAGATTTGTTCATCCCGACTCCTGAGCTCTATGAAAAAACAATTTTGGGAAGCCACACTGTGAGCTGGTAGTATATATAGTTCGTTAATAAGGACTTTAAATACCCTCCTTACTTTCCCCAGAATAGGACATGCATGGCAAGAAAAATCCTATTTTCTCCCTTCTGGTAAAGTGGGATAATATCTAATCACATGTCCAGATGAACAAAAAGTGCTTCTTGTCTTCGACAGACATTTATTTCAACACTGAAGGCAAAAGAGCTACTTGCCATTTTAGTGAACTATTGACAATGCTAAAAGTGTGGCTCATTTTATTTTAATATTTATTGAGTCACTATTTCCTTTTTATCCTAGAGATTGGTGTTTAAATTTTATTATGTAATAAAAGAACCATATTATACTTCCCAAGTTCAGCAATATTCATTGGGTATAAACTTTAAAGAAGCTGAGGAGAATTAATTACTAATTTTCTATGTGATCTATTTCTCTGATTTTGTTGCCAAGTATGGTGGTTTTAAAGGGCCTTAATTATTTAGCTTCATTTTTTTAGTAAAAAACTAGTATTTAAATATGAACCATTTTTATTCAAATACAAAATTCCATTTTTCTTTGTTACATTTGCATTGCACTTTGCTAAAGGTATAAAATTGTTGCTATTGTTTTCTCCTGAAGCTTTCCTTTGTACTCTGCTAACTGCAGATGCTCCAGCCTCAGGTATTTGCAACAGGAACTCCTGGAATGTTTTGGCTTATAGTACTGTAAGTCCAATGCAGAAATTGAGAAATATCTGGAATTTTGTTCAGAGTGTAAGCTCAGCTGAAGATTTCACAATACGATTGATTGATTGATTGATTGATTGATTGATTGATTGATTGATTTTGGTTGCTGTTTAGTTTCCATAGTAATAGTTGTATTTTTTTATTTTAAAGAGATTTTATTTAAGAAATTCATATTCCATTTTTTTAAAGTCCTTCGCAAAGCAGCCTACAAAATGTTTAATATACAAATCTGGCTCATAAAGCATTTTTAAAATAATAATAAAAAAATCAAAGTACCAGAGTATTTTGGTTTTGACATGGTTCACATGGAATGCTATGCTGAACCATTTGTTGTTGTTGTTGTTTAGTCGTTTAGTCGTGTCTGACTTTCATGACCCTATGGACCAGAGCACACCAGTCACATTTGTCTTCCACTGCCTCCCGCAGCTTGGTCAAACTCATGTTAGTAGCTTTGAGAACACTGTCCAACCATCTCGTCTTCTGTCGTCCTGTTCTTCTTGTGCCCTCAATCTTTCCCAGCATCAGGGTCTTTTCTAGGGAGTCTTCTCTTCTCATGAGGTGGCCAAAGTATTAGAGTCTCAGCTTCAGGATCTGTCCTTCCAGTGAGCACTCAGGGCTGATTTCTTTCAGAATGGATAGGTTTGATCTTCTTGCAGACCATGGGACTCTCAAGAGTCTCCTCCAGCACCATAATTCAAAAGCATCAATTCTTCAGCGATGGTCCAGCTTTCTTCCATACATCACTGGTCCAGCTCTCACTTCCATACATCACTACTGGGAAACATCACATACTGTTTATGCCTGCCTTATAGAATTTTAAGCATAACCTTGCTAGCGTGTGAAACGAGTTCAATTGTGCGGTAGTTGGAGCATTCTTTGGCACTGTCTTTCTTTGGGATTGGGATGTAGACTGATCTTCTCCAATCCTCTGGCCACTGCTGAGTTTTCCAAACTTGCTGGCATATTGAGTGTAGCACCTTAACAGCATCATCTTTTAAAATTTTAAGTAGTTCAGCTAGAATACCATCACTTCCACTGGCCTTGTTATTAGCAGTGCTTTCTATGGCCCATTTGACTTTACTCTCCAGGATGTTGGGCTCAAGGTGTACGAGACATCCATATCTTTCTGGTATAATTCCTCTGTGTATTCTTGCCACCTCTTCTTGATGTCTTCTGCTTCTGTTAGGTCGTTACTACTTTTGTCCTTTATTATGGTAATCTTTGTACGAAAAGTTACTTTCATATCTCCAATTTTCTTGAACAGACCTCTGGTTTTCCCCATTCTATTGTTTTCCTCTATTTCTTTGCATTGCTTGTTTAAGAAGGCCCTCTTGTCTCTCCTTGCTATTTTTCGGAAATCTGCATTCAATTTCCTATATCTTTCACTATCTCCCTCACATTTTGCTTGCCTTCTCTCCCCCACTATTTGTAAGGCCTCACTGGACAGCCACTTTGCTTTCTTGCATTTCCTTTTCATTGGGATGGTTTTCGTTGCTGCCTCCTGTATAATGTTACGAGTCTCCATCCATAATTCTTCAGGCACTCTGTCCACCAAATCTAAATCCTTAAACCTGTTCCTCACTTCCACTGTGTATTCATAAGGGATTTGATTTAGATTGTGTCTTTCTGGCCCAGTGGTTTTTCCTACTTTCTTCAGTTTAAGCTGGAATTTTGCTATAAGAAGCTGATGATCTGAGCCACAGTCAACTCCAGGTCTTGTTTTTGCTGACTGTATAGAGCTTCTCCATCTTTGGCTGCAGAGAATATAATCAATCTGATTTCGATGCTGCCCATCTGGTGATGTCCATGTGTAGAGTCGTCTCTTGTGTTGTTGGAAAAGAGTGTTTGTGATGACCAGCTTGCTCTCTTGATAGAACTCTGTTAGCCTTTGCCCTGCTTCGTTTTGAACTCCAAGGCCAAACTTGCCAGTTGTTCCTTTTATCTCTTGACTCCCTACTTTAGCATTCCAATCCCCTATAATGAGAAGAACATCCTTTTTGGTGTCATTTCTAGAAGTGTTGTAAGTCTTCGTAGAATTGGTCAATTTCAGTTTCTTCAGCACCAGTAGTTGGTGCATAAACTTGGATTACTGTAATGTTAAAAGATCTGCCTTGGATTTGTATCAAGATCATTTTATCATTTTTGAGATTGCATCCCAGTACAGCTTTCGTCACTCTTTTGTTGACTATGAGGGCCACTCCATTTCTTTTACAGGATTCTTGCCCACAGTAGTAGATATGATGGTCATCCGAACTGAATTCGCCCATTCCTGTCCATTTTAGTTCACTGATGCCCAGGATGTCAATATTTATTCTTGCCATCTCATTTTTGACCACATCCAGCTTACCCAGGTTCATGGTTCTTACATTCCAGGTTTCTATGCAATATTTTTCTTTACAGCATTGGACTTTCCTTTCGCTTCCAGGCATATCTGCAACTGAGCGACCTTTTCGCTTTGGCCCAGCCGCTTCATCAGCTCTGAATCTACTTGTACTTGTCCTCCGCTCCTCCTCAGTAGCATGTTGGATGCCTTCCGACCTGAGGGGCTCATCTTCCAGCATTATAACCTTTATATGCCTGTTGTCTTTGTCCATGGAGTTTTCTTAGCAGGGATACTGGAGTGGCTTGCCAGTTCCTGCTCCAGGTGGATCACGATTGCGGCTGCTTTCTTCTTCCCATCCTCCTGCTGCTGTGAGCAAAGCCATGGTTTGCTGTCATCCAAACCCAGGCTTGTGGTTTGTCTTGCTCCAGATAAACCACAACCTGTAACGAAGGTTTACAGCTTGTGATTTGTGCTTCAAACTCTCACTGAGATCCAGCACTAAAGGCCTTCTGGTGGTTCCCATACTGTGTGAAATGAAGCTACAGGGAACCAGGCAGAGGGCCTTCTTGATAGTGGCACCCGCCCTGTGGAATGCCCTTCCATCAGATATTAAGGAGTAATTCTGTAACATTTAGGAAATATCTGAAGGCAGCCCTGTATGGGGAAGCTTTTTAAGGTTTAATGTTTGACTATGTTTTTGTGTGTGCTGGAGGCCACCCAGAGTGTCTGGGGCAGCCTAGTCAGATGAATGGGGTACAAATAATAAATTATTATTATAACAATAAATTATTATTATTTTGGAACAGATTTATGTTTCCTGTGGAGAGCAATGGATTAATCCATATTGGACTATGACTCAGCAGAAGAAACGTCTCCAGCTTAGTAATTTAGCATCTGATATAACTGCTATTCGTGCCTACTGTGCCATGCGAAACACAACAAGTGAGCAGATTGCTGTCTATGCTGTTTTTGCAAAATGTACACTTAATATATGTGAATAAAAATAATTTGTGGATAAATTTTTATTAGTTTTCAATTACATTCCAATAGCCTCGTTATAACATTGCCAATTTATAATACAATTATTAATGCCAATCATTCAAATACTAAATTATATAATTTAATTAAAGTGGGCCCCCATGTGCTAGTTTTGATGGCTTTCTGATTTTCTTTATTTCTGTGTTCCAAAATCTTATTATTTTCCATTACATTCCAGTCACACATCTTCAACCCTGCTATTCTTGGTAGCTGAGTAGGGAGGGGAGCAGACCATTTGGCTTAATCCTTGCACCAGCTCCAAGCTGGTGCAGCTATAGGGTCCAGATCAGGCCTGTGAGATCAGCTTGAGAACCAGAGGATCTGGGACGGCCTCAGCGCTGCTGTCTCCCACCTTTGGAAAAACTTTCCTCTGGATTCTGCTGATGGAGATAGCACCTGTAGGCCTCCTGCTCACCTGCACATTCAGTGGGCAGAAGGGGAATGTTTGTTCCAACAGAGTGATGCTTGTGTCAGCAGTGGGAGGTCAGCTCAGCCAGCAGAGCTAATTAGAGATATGGCTCAGCACAATCCAATCCCTGGAAAAAGTTTGAGGTGGTGGTGGTTGATTGCTCTGTTAGTTAAGTTTAAATTTGCAATATTGAACCCAATGGCTCTCAGAAGTGCTTATCGTTGGCTGGAAGAGTCCCACTGTGGTTATTTCGTAACCACATTTTTAAAATTTACTGTTATGTTACTGTTCCCAAAACAATGTTCTACCTGACAGTAGAACAATTCCCCCTTTAGGTTCAGTCCAGCATGTATATGATAGAACATAACTACAAAGTTCCAGTTTGGAAACTGTCATGAAGTATGTAATATCAGCTGTATTCTGAAGATGGCATAGCTGATGCCGTTCTTACAGCTAGTGCTTCTGAATGGAGGGACTAAAATTACAAAGGGCAGAGCATAGTTCCTTTGTCATATATGCCAGGCATAGATTGCTTGAATTGGTTTGGAGAATTCAAACCACGTTTGCAGCATAATAACAAAAAGAAATAGGAGTGCATATGGAGGTAAAGCATTGTGTTTAGTCATTCTTTGCTGAAGAGACTATGCTGGAAATCTGTCTTCATGGGCCTCTATAATCATGAACACTAGAGCTCACCTTGTAATAATTTTCATCGTAAACAAGAAACCTCTTCTGTAACTTAATTAAGGCCAAGCATCTTGCATACATTTCTCCAGATCTTGCTTTAGAAGTCAAGAATGACATTGTTGTTGGGGCCAAACTATCTGTTGAAAGAGCTACAGTGGAATTTGAAGAGAAGGTTGTGGAAGAGCTGCAAGAAAAAGAAGCTACTGAAAAAGTAGAATACAATGTGGATGAATGTCTGTAAGTAATCCTAAATGATAAAACACAGTCGGTAACCCAAAACAAAACAAAAAATCATTTGTGGAATGTTTAGGATGCAGCTATTAGGCTGCAGGGATAATTTCCATTCAGTTTTTTATGCATTCTTCGGATGGAGGGCAGTATATGAATTTAATTAATAATATTCTTATTGTTTTTTGCTTACAATTTGAAGACATTTTAATTGTTTCTCCTACTTAGGATGAATGGGAAACACTATATATATATATATATATATATATATATATATATATATATATATAGTGTTTCCCATTCATATATATATATAGTTAACATTATCTTCAATGGTATGGTGACTTAGATAAAAGGGCATAGGAAATCCTTCTCAAATCTGCAGATGACAAAAAGTTGAACCCTTCAGAAATAGGAATAAAATTCAAAATGGCTTTGCTGGAATAGGATGCTGACCCAAAATTAACAAAATGAAGTTTAACTGGAGAAAAATGCAAAGTTCTGCTTTTAGGTAAAGAAAAAACAACAACAGCCAAATACACAAGTATAGCATTGGGGGGGGGGGGTGTTAATAAATTGCAAAGGTTTTTGGAAAGGTTGCAGCTGAACATCAGTCTGTGGAAAGAAAAGCCTTTTGTTTCTGGAAGGCCAAGTCTGGATCCAACCAATAATTTCCAAATCACCCAGTCAGACCCTCATTTGAAGTTCTGTGTCCAGTTCTGGGTGCTTCACTTTATGAAGGTTATTCACAAACTGGAACAGTTCAGAAAACAACAAAGATTTTCAAAGATAGGGAAAACATCATATGAATAAAGTTTGGAGCAACTGGCTGTATTTAAGTTTGGAAAAGAAAAAAAATGAGGTTGTGATGGGAGGCAGCCCAAAGGGACTTGATCTGATGGGCTCAAGTTACAGGAAATAGACTTAAAATCAATAGATTAGATCCAGAGGGGCTCCTGCTTGCATTAGAAGTCTGTCATTACTACCCTCCCAGTTGCAGCCATCAATGCCACATCCCATGTCATTCCTGAGGCTTCCCTGATCCTCGGGAGCAGCTTGAGAGGGACAAATGGGCTGCAGCAAGGAGAAAGTGGCTGGACAGTCCCATTCCATGTATGCACTCACATACATTGGAATCTAGCTTGATGGACCTCAAAAGTGCTTAACTTCACCTGGAGTTCATCTCCTCTCATTTTAATTACTTATTCTTAAGGGCATCGTATTTTAAAATAAACTAACATCCATTCAAGACTTACTGGAGGCCACGATAATCCAATTGAAAAAGAGTCCCTCCCACTGTCAAGAACCTGAAAAACTATTGTCTGTGTACAGTCCTAAGGAAAGAGGACTGAAGCAGGAAACAGTACCCATTTGAAATTGGCTGTAGAAAAACAAATGCATTTACTCATTCAAGCAATAGGTGGCACTGTTGTTTTCTGAAATATAGAAAAGCTGTCAATATTAGGAATAAATCATAGAAATCATAAAGTAGCTGTTACTGTTGTCCGGTAGGGTGATATCACATCAGTGCTTGCAGCATCAGTGGGGAAATATTCATGTTCCAAAAGGGTAATAATATATATTTCATGTCTTCGTATGCATTATCTTCATGCATGTAAAACTCATAGGAAATGTTCCAGAAATACAATTACAGGGCATATTTCTCCAGGGCATATATAAGGGCAGATTTATCCAGGGCCACTTGTTCAGGTGATAGCTGTCATTACACTCTCTGAAACAGGAATACCGTGGGACCCTAACAGGTTTAGACAGGTAACAATTTCTGTAGGAAGCAGACATATAAGAGCTGTTAATTCTTGCCTCGGTAAAACTGAATGAGAGCCAATAAACTGAAGCTCAATCCAGATTAGATTGAGGCACTGTTAGTGGGTGGTTCTCTAAACTGGATAAATGGGAGGTTGCCTGCTCTTGATGGGGTTACATTCCCTCTGAAGGAGCATGTATGAAGGAGCAAATAATGGAGGTCCTCCTGGATCCATTGCTCACTTGAGGCTCAGGTAGCCTTGGCACGGAGTAACTTCCATCATTTTTGGTTGGTGGCTTCCATCATTTTTGGTTAGTGGCAAGGAAAGTCTATGCAATGTGTTATACATGGAGCTGTCTCTGAAGACAGTTCAGAAACTTCAGCTGGTAAAGTATTTAGAGGCCAGGTAGCACTGGCTGTAAATTAGTTCTAAATAAGGAATTAGATCTACATCAGGAACAAGGAGGTAATAAATATTTCTGTTGTAATCTGCTGCCCCTGTGGAACCTGCCACCCAAGACAGTCACTTCACCTTGCCTCAGAGTACCTTGTTTCCCATGTAAGAAAATGTTTGATTGTCTGTGGATATAAAATCATTTGAACAGCTCATAGAATAAGTGGAATTCCTAAAAAATAAAGGAAATGATACACTAATTAAATAATAATTAAAATGGAATTTTGTATATAGCAGATGTTGGACTATATCTCTTGCCATCCTTGATTTTTTATCATGTGGACTGTGGGAGCTGAAGTCCAACATCACTGGAGGATCAGAGGATAGCTACCCCTGCTATAAAGTCCATCTTTTACCCTGCTTCATATTTCATTTACCTCCTGCCATTATGCTGTGTAGCTTTCTTCCTGACCCTTCTCTGTCCTCAAACAAATAACTTGCTTAATGTGAAATGTTATGTGTTTGAACCTGCAAAATATGTTCTTATTGGCAATTTATATGAGTTCCCATAAACTGCAAGTGGACAGCTCTGCTTGTGTGTCTTCTATTTCAAAGTTCATAAGTTGAAAGAGTAAATATTTCTTTAGAGAAGGTTTGCAGAAAGTCTTATAGACCATTTTTCAGTTTAGTGCTTAGCATTGGCCTAAGCAATTTTCTGTTGCTGGTTTAAATGTTTCGCTTCCTGAGAGAAAAACTGGATTCTGTAAATGGGTAGTTTTCCATGGCCTTGCATTAGGGATGAGGGAGAAATTTAATTCAATTTACATTTAAAGGGGAATGTAACTAATTCACACTTTGCAAATCAACATGTGAACCAAAATGTGCACTATCCAAATTTTGCTGAAGAGTTTTCCAGCCAATTGATGTGCACAAAAAGGCATGAAAAATGCTTAAATTGGTTAAATGCTTATATTGTGGAGAGCTGCTTTGCAAAAATGTGTGTAAAAGACAATATTATGTACAAAAAAATGTATGTAGGAGAAATTCATCTTAAAATGTTGACGAACTTTCAAAAGTACTTCAGTTCATTTTTTATTTTTTTTACTTCTAATTGTAATTCTAATTTACTGACTTTTCCATTAGGCATGCAGATATTGTGTTGGACCGTTTATTATGTATTATTTGCTTAAAAAAAAAAAAAGATCTGATCATCCTGGACTTGACTGGAACCTACTGACTGCCAAAAAGAATTATGCCTACAAGTAAATTATGAAACTGTAAATCCTCTATGCTGAAGCGCTGGATAGCAAAAAAACACACCATGGAATTTAACCCAAATGGCTGTGTTGATGGAACAAACAAAATAAGAGCAGAGATATTAGAGCTGTGTGCAAATGGTCTCCCAAATTCCTCAACCCTATTTGTAGCTTGAGAAAGGTGGCGGGCTATTTGACCTTCAGGAAGAGACCTTTTATAGCAGTGATCACTGTTCGCAGTGGCAATAGCCTAGGTTCTTTCTCTGTTTGACTCCACTGTCCAGTATAAAAGCAATGGACTGCTTTTATAGACCAGGCAATAGATAGTTCCTCTTTCTGTATGAGCTTCAAATGTTTCTTGATAGGTTACCAGCTGAAAGCCACACATGTAGTTGTATCTTAAAATCCCAATTTATCTCTAACTGGGATTTTTCCAACCATTTACCAACTACCAACCATTTTTTTTACCTCAGTTAACCAGTCACATACCAAACAATATTATAACACAGAAAAGCATTCTTATTTGTAAATTTATGTAACATACCGACAAAACTTTTCCTTCAGCGTTTGCTAATTCTCCAAAGTTCCCTTGCCCCATTGCTGAGAATGCAGAAGTGAAACAACATGAGCGTTAGGAAGCCTGCACAGGTGTCAGGAAAACAATTTGTTGTGGCAAGCTATTATCTAAGATAGGAAAGGGAAGAGGAGGAGTAACTCACTCACTCAGACACAAATCATCACTAATGAAGCGGATTTATAATGCCTCTGTAGTTGATTTAGGCCCCCCCCCCAAAAAAAAGTATTTCTTGCTAAAAAGGCTGAGAACTCTCCTGTTGTTTAGCATCTTTAAAGCACCAAGTAGATACAAACTTCTGGCCTGCCTACCGATATTTATGACCTTCATGTGAGGTGGGTGGGGAGAGGAATCACAACCCTTGGGATTTTTCTCTTGACCCAGGAAACACATTTATCTCACTCTATTCTGAAGAAAGATTTCACAACCTGTTTAGGTAGGTCTGTGTACATCATAAGAACATAGTACAGTGGTACCTCGGGTTACAAACACCTCGGGTTACAAACACGTTGGGTTACAAACTCCGCTAACCCGGAAGTAGTAACTCGGGTTGAGAACTTTGCCCCAGAATGAGAACGGAAATTGTGTGGTGGTGGTGCAGTAGCAGCAGCGAGAGGCCCCATTAGCTAAAGTGGTACCTCAGGTTAGGAACGGTTTCAGGTTAAGAATGGACCTCCGGAATGAATTAAGTTTGTAACCAGAGGTACCACTGTAGGTATGTTATAAGAGCCATCACTTCTGGTATAAGAATTATCTTACCATAGCACATACAGTGGTACCTTGGGTTAAGTACTTAATTTGTTCCGGAGGTCCGTTCTTAACCTGAAACTGTTCTTAACCTGAAGCACCACTTTAGCTAATGGGGCCTCCTGCTGCCGCTGTGCCGCCGGAGCCCAATTTCTGTTCTTATCCTGAAGCAAAGTTCTTAACCTGAAGCACTATTTCTGGGTTAGCGGAGTGTGTAACCTGAAGCGTATGTAACCTTAAGCGTATGTAACCCGAGGTACCACTGGACCAGGGATTTTCTGTCAATGGGAGAATAAGATTTTCATAAGATTTTATTTATTTATCTGAATCATTTAAAGACTGCCTTTCATCCAGTTATGATCACCGGGGGGGGGGGGGGGCGTGTTCCCACAATAAAAAATAAAGTTACTATTTGTCACTAAGCATTAGATAAAACCAGGAGTTTACAACATTGCAAGGCTCAAGCTAGCAGATATTTCAAAGGCATCTTTCAAGTATTTAAATTCTAAGTTATTTCAGGGCCTTATAAGTCTGGGTGGCATATAAGCAGCAGTGCAGGTTCTGGGAAATTGATGTTACATGACTCTTGCTGGGTTCAACATTCAGCACTTTGTGAACAACAGTTCTTTTCATAAAATGGCTGAAGTCTGGTTATGATTCCTCCAAGCCACCTGCTAGTGACTAACATAGCTGCTAAATCCAGTGCATGAAACTATGAAATGTTCCTTGAGGAGCACTGTTCTTAGAGTAGTATCTCTTGTGTTGTCTCTTGCAAGAGATACTAGTCTACAAGAGATACTACTCTGAAGAAAGGTTTTTATAACTGAAAGAAACTTCCAGATGCATTATTAATGTGTATGACCGCTGCATTTAATTTGTATACTTAACTGAACGACTCAGATTGGCATTTCAGTGTCATTTGACCTTACTATTTACAACCCCGTTCCTCCATCTACACCCAAGTAATATAAGCCTGTCAACTGAGGATAACTCTTGATGCATCTAATGAGCTGAATTATAGTCTACAAAAGATTGTACCATAATAAATGTGTTATTTTTTAGCTATTTCCAGACTTTGTTGTTTATACCTTCCTTTGTTGGTTGTACATGGGATTACCTCAAGAAACTATAGTCCTAGCACCTGTTTGAGTGCAGTCTTCTTCCTCCCTCCCTCTATTTTTGGTGCTCCCCCATTTTTTTTCTTCCCATAAGGTAGAAGTAATATCCACACAGTGATAAATTAAAGTGTTGGTTTATATGCTTCCCACGTAACCCCAGAGTTTTGTAGTAGTATGAACTGTAAGGTTGGATAAGGAAACACTGTTGAGTACACAATCTTAAGAAATGTAAAACTACTGTCTGAATCATTTAGACTGCAATTCTGCACACAGTTTAACTGCCATTGACTGTTTCAGCTGCTAATCTCTTAATAATCCTTAGTTTTAATTAATGACTTAATTTTTTATGAGAAATTTAAGCTGGTGACAATCAGCAGTGCTTCAAATTTCATATTGAATTTTATATTTTTTTCAGGACTTCACATGCAAAATCTCATCTTAAAGCAGATGCATCTTATACACCCATGAAATATGCTTGGCAACAAAATCTCTATGATTTTGATGAGGACTGCAGCCTTCAGAAAGATAAAGATGAACTGTTCTTTGAAGATGCAGAGTTATATAAAAAATACAGGTCAGGTCATATATTTATATTTCCTAAATTGTTTTTAGGACAGAATCTAGCAGTTTGGGCCACCACCATTCTGTAAAATCACTTGCTATCCACCCTAATCTCTTTCCATACTTTGTGGTATTTGAAATTTGCAGAAACGGTAATCACGTCCCTCTTATAATTTGGGATGGAGGCAGTGGCAGAGCTTCATGCTACTGCACCAGGGGGGCCGAGAGCAGGCAGGGGCATGGCTGGTGTGCATCCTGAGGGTGTGGCGCGCTGCCCGCAGGGGCGTGGCGCACATCCTGGGGGCGTGGTGCACCGCCCACAGGAGTGTGTTGCTCAGCTTGGGCGGGGGGGCAGCTGCGATGGCACCCCATTAGGATTGCGCTGCTGGGGGCGGTGCGCTCCCCCCGCTCCCCTCTTCCTCCCCCAGTGGATGGGGGACAACTGGGGCTGCATTAGTTGCACCATTGAATCTTAGGTTCACAACAGTCATTTCATAGTCCCCTAACAGCTTCTAGTACCCAGGCTCTGAAAGTCATACAAATGTTACCTAAGAATGCTGACTCTACAGAAGAGAAAGAGGTTTGTTGGATATAAACTTGGTGGGAAGAAGAAAAGGAAAAGAAAGTTGGGTTAAAAGCAAAGTTGCATTAAAAAACTCTTTAATTGTCTAAAAGGAAGAGTCAGAATGTCTTTACATGTTTTGAAATATTTTACAAACTAATTTGAAGGGTCTGCATTATTCCGTTGCCAGCTCACAGTGACATATCATTTGTATTCTGTTTTCTCTCTGTGACTTTAAAAATGAAGTCAGACTGAAGAGACTTGCTGGACTATATTTCAGTGTATCTTATTTCCAAAGTTTCAAGTAAGCAGAGAGAAGCACAATACATCTTAGATAAATGTGAAGTCTATTCCAGTATTGTATGGTGTCTAGAAAACTTCTTTATGAGGCTTAATCAATAAGCTCCTCTATGCTCTCCCTCCAGACCATTCTATACTTTCAGTTGATCTCTCTTTCCACAATTTCACCTTTCCACCTACCCAATTTCTCAATAACTGTGCTCAACTTTCTTTGTATTATGGTATGTATCTGAATTCAGATGTCAAAAGCACAAGTTGTAGAAGTAAACAAAGTTTTGGCACACTTCATTTGCCTTGCTCTTTTTTGTCCATTACCATGCAATGAAATATTTACAGAGCATTTTTCTGCAGCTCTATGTCTTTTTGTTTACTTCAGGCATCAGCCTAAACTGACTGAAGATTTGCAGAAAACTCATCATCAACAGTTTGAATTTAGAAATGGGAAGATTATCAACTGTAGCTTTCGAAATCTTGCTTTAGGTGTGGAGAATTCTGATCTGCGTTCTGGTGCTGAAGTGGTTTTGTTGGAAAAGAAATGTGACAGTATCAATCAACACTGGATATGGAGAGAGGATAGCAGGTGAACGTTCACTGTCGGAAATGTGGTAGAATTTCACAAGAATTAAATTGCATTATTAGTGGGATTTCCAATCAGGCTAGGCTACTTTTCCATTTCACTTGTTCTTTAAGTGCAGATATTGCAGGCCTCAACCACCAGCTAGTTCTAACATTTTCTAAGATGGTCTTTCAAAAATTAAAGCATCTTAGACAAGGGGCTAAGAAAACAGCCAAAATTATAATTTTTGTTTACAAAAGATCCTGCATTTTAGTCTTAAATATGCTACACTTTCTGTGAACCCTTGTGCATAGCTCAGCCTTAGTATGTGTAACTGCAATAACCCAATATTTTATTCTTCTTTACCCTTTCCCTTTGTCTGTTGAATCCCTTACATCAAGTTCTACATTATAAGCCACTTGGGGCAAGGACTTGTCATCTCAACTTTTTGTAAAGCGCCATGTTACATGGATGGTGCCTATTTATTGTTTTTAATTATTTATTTACTTAGCAAAATTCAACAAAACTTCCAAGTCCTTTACAAGAAACCTTTCTTTGTCACCTCCCGCCTTTTCTTCTTACTCCTTTCCTTCTCACCTCACTGTCACAGAACTTTGGAGACAGAAGATGAAGCCCCTTGAGGTCACACTCGGGGGATGAGGGTGAGCAAGCCCTAAGACTCACTGCTGCACTCTGTGGCATTAAAATGTCCATGCAGCGCTTTGTGTAGAACCAGTTCAGTGTTATTACTTAAAAAGATATCTTTAGAAGAATCTAAAAGTGAGATATACATTTAGCAAGGAAAAAAATCTTTTTTAAAAACAACAACAAAACTGTCTTCTGATTTCCACCTGACTTTTCTGTTCCTAGGACATTTCATCTTGTGCTGGACCCACAATTAGTGCTAGCGGTATCGATGCCCAGCATACTCAATGGGTATCCAAAGAGTCCTCTGGAAATGCAAGGGTGTCCTGTCGTCCTTCAGGTAAAACTGTTTGTGTGCTTATATAGTTTTACACTGCTTATATGCCAAACTGGCTTCTAAGTACTTTACAACTATAAAATGAACTTATAATTAACACTGACATTAAAACATCCTTAATTAAAATATACAATGAAACATTAAAAACATAATAATTAACACACTCGGAATTGGTTAAAACAATAGCATCAGAAGATCAGTTCAAGGGAGGAATGCTTGCCTAAACAGGTATGTTGGCACATAATGGCAACTCAGATGGGGACTTCTGCATTTCAACAGAGAGGGTGTTCCATAACATTCACCTTAACAGGTTTCATTAGGTGATCATAGTGCCCTTACTGTGCAGGAAAGAAGATAGTTTTTCAGGTAACCTGGTTCAGAGTTATTTAGGGCTTTGTATTTAAGCAATCGAACCTTAAAACTAGCTCAGTAGCTAATAGGCAGCCCTTGCAGGTCCCTCAGGACTAGCATGATACCTCTGATAAGGAACACCAGTCATTACCCAAGCTGCAGCATTCTGCATCAGCTGCAGCCTCCAGACCAGCGGCATGGGAAGCCCCACATAGAATACATTGCAGTAATCCAGAAATGAGGTCACCAACGCATGTGTCACAGTGGCCAAGTGATCCCTGTCCAGGAAGGGTGCAGTTAACCAGAAAGGCAGCAATGAGGTCAGGCTGAAATCACATGATTCACACACCTTGCCCAAACCAGTGTTAACCATTTTGTGTGGCACAGTGTGCTGTTGGAGGAAGAGTGTCAGCTGCTGGCTTTCATGGCTTGGAGCAGAAGTCTCAATAATTTGGCCTGTCCAGAAGGCTTTTCAAATGTTGAAATTCACCCAGATTTATATGTAATTATTAAAGGCAAACAAAGTTCTCTTCCTTTTATTTCAGCTAACCCATATATATTGACCAAGAAAAATGCTAGAGAGAGGAGGGAACTGTATTGTAGAGGTCAGCAGGAGGTGTTTCCCAATGTCATTCTTATTATTTAGTGGCAATGACCTAGCAATGAATAAGTCCTGCAAAGGCTATTATAACTGCATGTACAACAAAGCTAAAAACCAGCAGGATGCTGAAGAAGAAGAAGAAGAAGAGGAAGAGGAGGAGGAGGAGGGAAGGCATATATCTTACCAGATAAACCTGAATATTTTAAAACATTTTCTTTAAAAATACCAGTTTGGAAAGAGAGAATGCAAAAAAATAAAAATCTTAAAACAGGATGGCCTATTTTATGTTCTCACAGAAACACAAAGAATGTAAAAATGGAGCTGCCAATCAAAGGTGGAATTACACAGAAACTACAAAGGTTATTAGTGCCTTTTACAGTACAACCCTGGATCAAGAAATCACAGCAGCAAATTATTCTTCGATTTGCACATTTTCCGTGGCCAGCACAGAGAAAATAGACCAACTAGTAAGTAATTTTTGTTTTCTGTATAGACTAGAGAAATTTGACTTCGCGAAATCAAAAGGGTGGCTATGTAGACATGTCTAGATGTATCTGTGCACCAATACCCAATAGAAAGAGATATCAAATATTCCGCTTCTTGTTGTCTGTGGTTAACAGAAGGAACAAGGATAAGGCAGGAATCAGGCTAGTGTAAAATCATGTGATTCATGCACACTCTTAGAAAACACATTGTTTTATGGCACAATAAAGACTAATAAATTTATTATGACAGTTTGATTGTCTTCAGGGAGACTGAAATGCTGGTTGGGGGACTTTTCACTACTCCAAAACATATTGTAACTAATATTAAGGTGGTCATCCTTGAACAAACAAATTTAAATGCAGATGGCAATCTGAGAGCGTTCAATGTTATCACATTGTGGATTGAATTGGTGCAGTGGAACTTTAGTTTAGCATACCAGTTGACGTACCAATACCAAAATGTTTGCGTTTTCAACTATTGTTCCTTGTGAGTAGTCACTGTTAATAAGGTAATTATCACCATCTATGCTTTTCTGCATTTCCTTTCCTTCTGATCTCACTGCTTACAACCCCTCTCCCCCCCCCCCCCATGTACATATGTACCTGCCACTCAGGACGCCACTTCATGTATTTGATGAAAGCTTATGCCATAATAAATGTGTGAGTCTTAATGTGCTACAAGAATCTTTGTTGAGTTAGTATCTTGCAGCAAAAATAGCTACACCCCTGGAAATTGTTGCATTGTTTTATGTTCGTTTTGTGAAACTATTGGGAAGTTCTTCTTCACAGAACCCATTGAAGTGAATGGGATCAGTGAAAGGGGACAAAGTACCCCAATGCGATTATGTGGATTTTATGGGAAACATGTGGAGGTTATCCATCTTAACGAACAGTGTGGTTCACGTACTAAAACACCAACATGGAAGCTGCTTTTCTGTCAGTTCATACCATGGTGTAGCCTTTGCAAACCTACTACTACTATGTGTGTTTGGGGGGGGGGGCATGAATCACACCGATCTCCACCACTTTATTGTTATCTCAGTTACAGTTGGTTTGTTGGGGCCTTCATGATTGGTTCAGTTCAAGTGAAATTGGCCTTCAAAGCCCTAAATGTCTTGGGACCTCAATATAGGCAGGAGTGTCTCATCCCATATCAGCCTATCTATGTCATAAGATCTTTGGTTTGAGGTCCTTCCTGAGTGCTTTGCTTTTCCGCAGTGGCACCCCATCTTTGGAGTGCCCTCCCCAAAAAGGTATGTTTGGCATTGACATTACAGTCTTTGCGGCACCACATTAAGACTTGAAAAGAAAAAATGCCCAAGCATTGTAAAGGTTTATGTTACCTCAGAATACAATCACATGCATGTCTACTCATTAAGCTCACTCAGACTTACTCCCAGGTATTCATCCATTCTATAAAGGTGCATTTAAAAACAACAACCAAGGATTCCATTTTAACAGAAATAATATTATGCAACAACATTTTTTTTTAAAAAAAGTTATAATAAAAATATATACTTTTTTAGGGAAATGTTACCTCCCCCCCCCCCCGGCAAAAAAAAAGAGAGCGAACATGACATCTGTTATTCAAAAACTAGCTGTCTGTATCCAAGTTAGGAAAATATTAAGATGTATTTGTTTATGTATTTTTAATTCAAATACATCTTCGTGTTTTCAAAACTTTTTGGATGTAAACAAATTTTTGAATAATAGATGTCATATTGGATCACTGCATTTTTATTATGGGTTCTGCCCACCCCAACCCCCATTTTTAAATGGTTTCAACCATTTTTATTTATAGGGCTACTATTTTCTTTCACCGTGTGGAAAGCAGAAGGTAAAGATATGCTTGGCTTGTGCAAGGACCATAAGAGGAAAGAAGGACCTGAAAAGGTTGCACCCTGGTACTGTATTCTCCTGTGCCTCTGGTTCTGAGGAAGGAAAGCATTTATCCATCTGGCCCTATAAGTGCCTTGATGTTAACAAGGTTTGTGACAGTGTTCCTGCTTTTCAGTGACACCTCCTGCCATGTATATATGCATTTAGTGTAATCCACCAGCTGGCAATGTTACAGCCTTCTCTTGTAGAGTACTTTGAAATATTGGCAATCTGTATTTCAATCTGGGGATTAAGATGAGATTAGATTCACAATTTTTCTTGCTGGAAAATACTAGACACAGGTTACTATGGACTTAGGCACTCTGCAGATGCTTTAGGGCTATTTCACTTTAAGTATAGTTTTAAACATTTTAAAACTTATCCTGGATTATGTAAAGATCCTACTTTGATCAAAGGATTGTTTCTCAGCCAAAGTTTCCTATCTGGTAGCTGCTCTCAAGACTTTGGAACTTCCTTCCTACAGAAATGAGACTGACTCCCTCCTTGTCCTTCTGCCAGCAGGTGAAGACATTCTTGTTAGGGAAATTTTAAATGATTGATGTTTTGATGTATTTTTAATCTCTGTTGAAAGCTGTCCAGAGTGGCTAAGGAAACCAAGCCAGATGGGCGGGGTACAAATAATAAATTATTATTATTATTATTATTATTATTATTATTATTATATTTTTATTGTTTCAGCAGGCTTTGGGGAACTATTTTTAAGGAAAGGGCTGGTGCTGTGTTGCTTTTATTGTAATGGTCTGTATTGATTAACACAGGTCATATATGTATTCTATTAAGGTTTAATTGTTTTTTAAATGATTTTTTTTCCTGTTTTTAGCTGTGAGCCACCTTGAGTCCCTGTCAAACAAAAAGGCGGGATATAAAACAAATATAGTTATAATTATGATCTGTTAAATGCAACAATACTAGCCAATGCCATATACCGGTAATTATTTTATAATGATCTCCCCAATTTTTTTATAATTACCTCCCCACTTTTTATCTTTACTGCTATATTCAAACACACACCAAGGATACTATCCATAATGTAAGATTTTGTTAATCTTATGACCAGATGCCCTGCTAAATTTATTAATTAACATAAGCACATCCTTAAATGATTTTTCTGGCTCTCTTAAAAAAACTATGCCACATCATCTATGTAAAGATTTGTCTATAAAATGCTTTAGAATCATAGAATCATAGAATCATAGAGTTGGAAGAGACTACAAGGGCCATCGAGTCCAACCCCCTGCCAAGCAGGAAACACCATCAGAGCACTCCTGACATATGGTTGTCAAGCCTCTGCTTAAAGACCTCCAAAGAAGGAGACTCCACCACACTCCTTGGCAGCAAATTCCACTGTCAAACAGCTCTTACTGTCAGGAAGTTCTTCCTAATGTTTAGGTGGAATCTTTTTTCTTGTAGTTTGGAACCATTGCTCCGTGTCCGCTTCTCTGGAGCAGCAGAAAACAACCTTTCTCCCTCCTCTATGTGACATCCTTTTATATATTTGAACATGGCTATCATATCACCCCTTAACCTCCTCTTCTCCAGGCTAAACATGCCCAGCTCCCTTAGCCGTTCCTCATAAGGCATCGTTTCCAGGCCTTTGACCATTTTGATTGCCCTTCTCTGGACACGTTCCAGTTTGTCAGTGTCCTTCTTGAACTGTGGTGCCCAGAACTGGACACAGTACTCCAGGTGAGGTCTGACCAGAGCAGAATACAGTGGCACTATTACTTCCCTTGATCTAGATGCTATACTCCTATTAATGCAGCCCAGAAGTGCATTGGCTTTTTTAGCTGCCGCGTCACACTGTTGGCTCATGTCAAGTTTGCGGTCAACCAAGACTCCTAGATCCTTTTCACATGTACTGCTCTCAAGCCAGGTGTCACCCATCTTGTATTTGTGCCTCTCTTTTTTTTGCCCAAGTGTAATACTTTACATTTCTCCCTATTAAAATTCATCTTGTTTGTTTTGGCCCAGTTCTCTAATCTGTCAAGGTCGTTTTGAAGTGTGATCCTGTCCTCAGGGGTGTTAGCCACCCCTCCCAGTTTGGTGTCATCTGCAAATTTGATCAGGATGCCCTTGAGTCCATCATCCAAGTCGTTGATAAAGATGTTGAATAAGACCGGGCCCAAGACAGAACCCTGTGGCACCCCACTAGTCACTCTTCTCCAGGATGAAGAGGAACCATTGATGAGCACCCTTTGGGTTCGGTCAGTCAGCCAGTTACAAATCCACTGAGTGGTAGCATAGTCAAGTCCACATTTTACCAGCTTCTTTACAAGAATATCATGGGGCACCTTGTCAAATGCCTTGCTGAAATCAAGGTAGGCTGCATCCACTGCATTCCCTTCATCTACCAGGCTTGTAATTCTGTCAAAAAACGAGATCAGGTTAGTCTGACACGACTTATTTTTCAGAAATCCATGCTGACTATTGGTGATCACAGTATTCCTATCTAGGTGCTCACAGACTGTTTGCTTAATGATCTGCTCCAGAATCTTCCCTGGTATTGATGTCAGACTGACTGGGCGGTAATTATTTGGGTCCTCTCTTTTCCCCTTTTTGAAAATAGGGACAACATTTGCCCTCCTCCAGTCTGCCGGGACTTTGCCTGTTCTCCAGGAATTCTCAAAGATGACTGCCAGTGGTTCTGAGATCACATCTGCCAGTTCTTTTAATACTCTTGGATGCAGTTCATCCGGCCCTGGAGACTTGAATACATCTAAACTAGCCAAGTATTCTTGTACTATCTCCTTAGTTATTCTGGGCTGTGTTTCCTCTGCTGAATCATTTGCTCCAAATTCTTCAGGTCGGGCATTGTTTTCTTTATCGGAGAAGACTGAGGCAAAGAAGGCATTGAGGAGTTCAGCCCTTTCTGTGTCCCCTGTTTGCATTTCACCATCTTCTCCTCTGAGTGACCCCACTGTTTCTTTGTTCTTCCTTTTGCTACGAACATACCCATAAAAGCCTTTTTTGTTGCTTTTAACCTCTCTAGCAAGCCTGAATTCATTCTGTGCTTTAGCTTTTCTGACTTTGTGTCTACACGTGCTGGCTATTTGTTTGAATTCCGCTTTGGTGGTTTCCCCCCTTTTCCATTTTTTGTACACATCCTTTTTTAATCTTAACTCAGTTAAAAGTTCTTTAGATAGCCACCCTGGCTTCTTTAGGCACCTTCCATGTTTCTGTCTCATTGGTATTGCCTGAAGTTGTGCTTTTACTATCTCCCTCTTAACAAACTCCCAGCCATCATGAACTCCCTTTCCTTTTAGTATTACTGTCCATGGGATCTCACCCAGCACTTCCCTAAGTTTTATGAAGTCGGCTTTCTTAAAGTCAAGAAATTGAGTCCTAGTATGCTTGGCTGCTCCTTTCCGCTGTATAGTAAACTTCAGAAGAGCATGATCACTCGCGCCTAATGATCCTTCCACTTCTACCCCACTAACCAGGTCATCAACATTGGTTAGGACCAGATCTAAAATGGCTGTTCCTCTTGTTGCTTCTCCCACTTTCTGGACAACGAAGTTGTCTGCAAGGCCAGTGAGGAATCTGTTTGACCTTATGCTCTTGGCTGAGTTTGACAACCAGCAAATATCCGGGTAATTGAAGTCCCCCATTACTACTATCTCCCTTCCTTTTGCATGCTTGGCCATCTGTTCCAGGAAGGCATCATCTATGTCCTCTGTTTGGCTTGGGGATCTATAGTAAACTCCCACAATGAGGTCCCTGTTATTCTTCTCTCCCTTAATTTTGACCCAAATGCTCTCACTTTGGCTTTGAGGTTCTAAATCTTGGATCTCTTCACAGGTATACACATCCCTGACATATAATGCCACTCCTCCTCCTTTCTTGTCTGGTCTGTTTCTCTGAAATAGATTGTATCCCTCCATTATTACATTCCAGTCATGGGACTTATCCCACCAGGTTTCAGTGATGCCTATTATGTCATATTTAGTTTGCTGTACCAAGAGCTCAAGCTCATCTTGTTTATTTCCCATGCTTTGCGCTTTAGTGTACAGACATTGAAGTCCATTAATCATTCCCCCGTGTCTCTTATTTAAGGATTTTTTCCTCCCACCACTAGGTCTGCGTGCTGTTTGCTACATTTGGTCTATGACATTTGGATGATCATCTTCATCAATTGATAGACTCCTACCTTCAGGAGCACTGTCTCCTTCCCCCACATTAGTCAGTTTAAAGCCCCCCTGATGAGGTTTCTGAGATTATTGGCAAAAACATTCCTCCCAACCGTTGTGAGGTGCAGCCCATCGCTTGCCAGAAGTCCATCTTCAAGAAACTGCAGTCCGTGATCTAAGAATCCAAACCGTTCCTGTTTACACCATTTGCAAAGCCAGCTGTTCACTTCCACTATTTTTCTCTCTCTCTCTGGGCCACGTCGTTCAACTGGGAGGACAGATGAGATGACAATTTGTGCATTTAATTGCTTCAATTTCCTGCCCAGAGCCTCATAGTCTCTCTTGATCTTCTGGAGGCTATTGCTTACAGTGTCATTGGTTCCCACATGAACCAAGAGGAAGGGGTATTTGTCAGTGGGTTTTATGATTCCTTGCAGTTGTTCAGTTACATCTTGGATCTTAGCCCCGGGGAGACAGCACACTTCCCAAGACATCTTGTCAGGCCCACAGATCACTGCTTCTGTTCCCCTCAGTAGGGAATCCCCTATCACCACTACACGCCTCCTCTTAGGTTTGGTCGGGGTTCTTCCGTGAGCTGTCCATTCCAAGGTCGCCTGCACATTCCCTGCTCGTCTTCATATACCTGATCGACTGTAATGAGGGAGAGATCCTCAAATGGAGTCTGCTCTTCGTCTTCCATGCTAGGGGAAAGGACCTCAAAGCGATTGTGTATTTCTAAACAATCAGAGCGAACCCTGGGCCTCCTACTTCTTTGAGTCACGTTTCTCCATATATCTGGCTCCTGTGTTGGTGAACTAGCCTCCTTCTCAGGGGAGTCCCCTGTCTCCTCCTTGGTGGAGACGGTGTGCTCTGTTGCTTCCAAGAAGAGCTCCAGCTCTCTAATTCTTTGGAGCGTAGCTACACGTTCCTCCAGTTGCTGGACTTTGTCTTTTAAGAGGGCAATCAGCATGCAATTGCTGCAGGTAAAGCTGCCTGCAACCTTTGGCAAGATGGCAAACATTGTGCAGGAACCGCAGGCGACTGCAGCTGTTCCCTCACTCTCCATCTTGAGAACGTGTCGTTGGGGCTGGCTACAGCGGTCCTCCATCATAAGAAGCGTGCAGACAGGACAAATAACTCCCCCCCAAAAAAACCCTAGGTCTCCCCCAACAAACGATTGAGACTAGCTCCCCGAAATCTAAGAGACGGATCAAACTGTGCACGCCGCTAGGTGCGCGCCGCTGCCCTGCAAGCTCTGATAAGCTCCTCCCACAGCTAATCACCTGCCTCAACAGAAACCCTGCCCCCTCTGACCTTTGCACAGGGAGAGCAGCTAATCAGCCACAAGAAACACACACACAAGAAAACCTTTTTTGCTCCTTCTTCAGCTGCTGCCCTTACAAGCTTTAAATTGTAAGGTATATTTATAGTCAGATTCTCTGAGCAATTCTGTCATTTGCAAGATTCCCACTAAGTACTGCACTGTATCCAATGAAAAGGACCTTTCCCCCGGAAGCTTATAAGCCTATTAAAA
The DNA here is from genome assembly GCF_951804945.1 of Podarcis cretensis. Taxonomy (NCBI): domain Eukaryota; kingdom Metazoa; phylum Chordata; class Lepidosauria; order Squamata; family Lacertidae; genus Podarcis; species Podarcis cretensis. Next base: position 66,068,511 of record NC_137170.1, on the reverse strand, counting down.
GTCAACAACATGGAATATGGTTGACAATTTGACCCCTGGGGGCACATATACTGATTGCCAGAACAGCAGATATATGAACATAACACACAACAAGAAGCTTTTCAGGCCTTACCACAATAAGAAAAGTATATAAAAAATTATGTTTGGGGGGGGGGGAGTATTCATCTAGATGTAAGTGGCAAAATAGCAAGCAATTATTTTTACTGTCTGAACATTTGAGAAAGAAGGGCTTAAAATCCTGGTTAGTAGTCTAGGAGTAATTTTCTTTTGAGATGAAATATGTAACAAGGGCAGTGCTTTTTTCTGGGGGGATGCAGGGGTGAGCATACGCCTAAACATTTTGTGAATCTAAGTTTGGCCTCATTGAGAGGCAGTATTTCAATATGAGTAGGAAAATGAAAGTACCCCTGAACCTTTTTTTAAGAAAAAAAAGCACTGAACGAAGGTGTATCCTTAAATATGTGGGGAGGTTAGTGAAAGCATTTGTTCAGGAGTGTCTGTTCACCAAAAGCCAAATCCAGTTCACATTCAGTTTCATATAAAGGCATCACAGAAGTGTGAGGGTGTCCTGTGTTTGGTGTCCTGTGTAGTTCACAGCTCTGTGCAACTCATAGTGACATATGCAAATAATAGTCCCATCATCCATTTTCGCAGAAGGAACAGCACTTGAATCAATGAGTTACCATTTAAAAATTCACTTTAACAGAAGTCATGATTGCATCTTCTTCCGTTTATCCTAAAGACTGATTTGTCCACATGTGAAGCTGAATCCACCTTACATTATTTAGAAGAATTTCTAGCATCTTTGAGGACAGAAACATCATTGCAAATAATCTCAGAAAAGATGTCTGCAGCTGTAAACCAAAGAGCAGTGAAAATAATTGCATACAGAAATGGAGCTGGTTACAGAAACGGGCAGCTAATTGTTGCTAATACATTCCCTATGGTGAGTAGCAATCATCTAGAGATCATCCTAACAGAATTGACCTGGACAAGCAGTAGGTACCAGATCATGGGCAAGAATCTCATACCAACAGCTGGGGAGAGGGGTTAGATAGGGTGTGTGTGTGGTGGAGAATGGTGAACACATCCTCGCCTGGCACTGCTGTTTTGATCAACTATTTTTATTATTTCTTCCACGAGGGAAGGAAAGACAATTTTTATTTATTTTACCAGGCAACAAAAAGTTTTGTGTCGGCCCTGACATGTTCTCTAGTATATGTAAAGAGGCTCATTTAATGTTTTGACAACAGAGTATAAACATAAACCATTAAATTGTCCTCGTGTCATTATCTCATGTTAAATGCTAATGCATGTTTGGAAAAAAGTTTATCTGGTATTGACTTTAACAAAAGGTTTCCATATTGCTGATATCTACAACCGAACCAATTATCTTGTGCATTCAAGGACAAATTAGACATGACCTTAGAGAGGCACCACTTTAAGTTTCATGAGTGTTTTTACTGTTGCAAATAACAGCGGCGAGGGATGAAGGGAGAATGAACCACCGGGACTGGAACTAAAAGGGGTGAGATGGAGCAACTAACCTGTTTTTCCTGCTGTGATTCCAACAAAACTCCCCCTGACATTGTTGTTTGCATTGGGAAGAAAGCTCCCATTGGCACCATTAGCAGCTTTCCATCTAATGCAAATAGTAGCTGTGGGGCAGTTTTTGTTGGCACCCCCTTTCTCGTGTTTCTCATGCTTTGCAATCTGTTGCTGGTTCCTGAGAGAGGGATGCACAGAGAGCTTAGAGCCGTGTGGGAGCAGCAATCGAACCAATACGATGCTCCTGCCATCATACCCACACGACCACACTGAGCTCTCTGTGCCTCACCCGTTTCCTTCTCAGGAACCAGCAGTGCCACCCAGCATTGGGGAAGCAGGTGAGCAACGCCACCCTGCCTGCGCCACTTTGCCAACCACTACTGACACAAACTTAAAAGTGATGCATTTAGTGCCGCGTGTAGTTTGGTCCTCGTTGCATAAAATGTGAGGGCACACAAAGATGCAGAAATATTGCACTTATAATATCTCTAATGGCATGAAATGATTAGAACAGGCACCCCCAAACTCGGCCCTCCAAATGTTTTTGGGACTACAACTCCCATCATCCCTGACCAGTGGTCCTGTTAGCTAGGGATGATGGGAATTGTAGTCCCAAAACATCTGGAGGGCCGAGTTTAGACTAGGACTGAGGTGACCCACGTTCAAATATCCACTCTGCCAAGAAGCTCTCGGAGTAAACTTCTGCTAGCCTAAGCTACATCTCAGGGTAGCTGTGAGGAGAAAAGGGAGGGGAGAGAGCCTATATGCTGCTTGGGGAAATAAATAACAGAAAGAAAACTCTGAGAATGGCAATTTAAGCATTTTTATTAAATATTTGGACTTAGTAAGCTTAATTATATGTCATTAACTTTTCCCCTTCTGTAGCTGCTTTCTTTATGCACAAGACGACTTGAACTTAACAGGACAGCAAGTAGACTGTACACAAGTGAAGGGACCTTAATTCTTACACTGAAGGATTTAGTCTTCAGCGCTGTAAATGATTATTTCAGAAAGCAGGAGTCTGAAAAACGAGGTGAAGGAGCAACTTTTGTTCCTGGCTTTAACGAAAACGCATCTGTGTTGCTTGTGAAAGGTAAAATACCACCCTCAGCAAGTTCCCAATTAAATTTCTCTTTAACTAGTATGTAAATTATTTCACTTCACAGAGCTAACTTTTTTGTAGTAAAGCTATAGGGAGCCTGTTTGCTGGTATGCTGCCAAGAAATATCTTGGAAGTCTCTCACTTTGTTTTCTATTTTCACAAAGAATAATGGTGTCTCATGGAGAAAAGATTAATGTTGGTACACTGTATTTGAACAAATGTTTAAATTTTTGTTTTATTTTAGAACGCTTCTGCAGCTTCTAATTACCATAGTTATTTGTACAATACATCTTATCATGAATCTTTAAATGGGCCAAATATTACTTTACATACACATAAATTGTGAAAGCATATACATTTAGCTTATGTTCAGATGGAAGTTATATATTATATATCTTTTTATATATTATTCTTTTTTAAAATATATTTTTATTAATTTTCCAATATCGTTTCAATAGCAGCCTCATTCTAACAATACCAATTTTATCCAATTAATGCAATTATTAATGCCAATTATTCAGATGTCAAATTATACAATTTATTTCAACTGGCCCCCTCACATGCTAGAGTTGATGGGTTCATTCTTCTACCTTTTTTCTGCATTCCAAAATTTTAATAATTTCCATTCCATTCAGATATAACAAACCCTTATATAAGACCTACAACCTTGTGATTTCTATTTGTGTTGGTGTAATAGATAATGAAATGAAATATGCTCCTAGTCCAAACCTTTTACATCCTTGTAGCTGGGTTGTTTTTGCAGTTTCTTATCTCATCGTCTCTGGCACGCGCCTGTAGTTTACTTCAGTTACAATCCAATTAACAGGATAACCTGTGTTTCCAGGAATGGGATGGGGGGGGGTCGTGGCAGCCGTAGTGCTCTGTGCACCCAGTGCCTTTGCCTGCCCTCACATTCCATGGGGAAGTGAGTGCCAGACCACCAGACAAACTGTGGGTTAAGTTCTGGTCCCTCTTACAGCTGAAGACAAAAGCAGATAATGAAATTCCCCGATCATTATTTGATTATCTCTGTCTGTCTCTCTCCCATGGTGTTGGGGAGACTCCATTCCTGCCGCACTGGAAACAGGAAGCTGGTGGAAGTTAAAATTCAGTAGTCTGCAGGCATACTCACTCCAGGGTTCACTCCAGACAGTGGCAAGCTTGAACATTTGCCCAGGCACTAAGATCAGTGAAGGGCTCACCATCCTAAGAGTGCTACCATTTCCACCTTGCTCAAATTATATTTTGAGACCACTTTCCCCTGTAATTTCACGTGTAAGTCACACTGAGTTACTTTAGTTAGAGAGCCTAAAAGACTATGTAGCACAAGAAATACAGGTTGTGATACTTCCGTGCAAAGCTCAACCGCATATGAGTACAGTAACCATTCACAACAGCACTGATAAGCAATAAAACTCAGCCCTATTAAGTCCAAAACAAATATAATCAAACTTGATGATAAACTCTGGTTCAGCAGTTTAGTGCTGGATTCTCCTGAAAGAATGGTGAATTTCATATTCGGATCTGAGCACTTGGGGGACTGAAATGTTCTCCCAATGGGTTCACAAAAAACATATGTTAGAATTATCTGTAAGGTGCCACAATATTCTTCTGTTGTTTTTGCAGCAACCCATCTGGAATTTACCGTATTTTTTGCTCTATAAGACTCACTTTTTCCCTCCTAAAAAGTAAGGGGAAATGTGTGTGTGTCTTATGGAGCGAATGCAAGCTGCACAGCTATCCCAGAAGCCAGAACAGCAAGAGGGATTGCTGCTTTGACTTCACAGTGATTCCTCTTGCTGTTCTGGCTTCTGAGTCAGAATATTTTTTTTCTTGTTTTCCTCCTCCAAAATCTAGGTGCGTCTTGTGGTCTGGTGCGTCTTATAGAGCAAAAAATACGGTATTTCAGTGAATATATGCAAAGTGTGTGGGAATTCCTTTTTCTCAATGAAGCAAAAGAAATTATGAGTCTGCAACCATACAATGTGCAAAGTAACATGTATTTGTTAAGTTTAAATTCCTGCTTTATTTTTTAGTACCACTGAAAACAACTTTCTATATAATTTCTGTCTCTTGTTAAGCATAGCCATTCTTGTCTAGTGCAGTATTGATCTAGCTTTCAAGAATTCAATTCTATATTTATATTGGAAAGAGTTGTATATATTTTCAAAAAAGTATACCTTTGATCATTATCTAAAGTAGCATGGGGCACGTTTCCCATTTATCATCTTGTTATGTTTTTAATATAGGTCTAGTTTACTTTTGGGGCTCTTTTTACATGTCTGTATTTTTCTTATAAGTATTTTTTTCCTATGTATTATTTCCCAATCTTTATCAAATATACTCAGAAAAAAGGGTCATCTTATCTGCTTTAGTGACCTTTATTTTCCTTCCTATTGATTTCCTAAGCAGTACCCAAGCCCACTAGAGTCTTCTCATTATAAGTTTGCTGCTGCTTTATATTAGGCATCTTTCAGCTTATGAAGTTTACAGATTTTTATCTCATCCACTCAAAAATTTAAAGCAAAAGGTTCGAAAAACATACTTAAAAATCATTCAGCACACTGAAGATTGGCAATTACCCATCATTTCTTCCTCTCAGCGAAAGAAAAGGCCAATACTTCTTTGAAATTTTGTAAATATAGCTGATATCTGTTGCGTAAATAAACTTTATTATTTTGTATTTGAGAAAGTATTCCCTTGTGTGGTAGATGGAAGCCCACTATCACATTTAGGGGCGTGGGAGAGCAAAGCCAAGGAAAGAAACAACAACAGAAGAAACATTCTGAAATAAGATGTTTTCTGAATAAGTTGTGAGAAATATTGGTTAAATGTGAGAACTAAAGGTCCATTTCCATGGTCCATTGCAAAGTAGGCTGGAGACACATTTCTATCAGTGAAATAAAAGAAGCTACAACTTTCCAAGCATGCAATGTATAAAGGAAAGATTTGTTTCTTAAGTTTAGATTTTCTTTTTCCCTTTAAAGGAAGAGTAAATAAATGTACTATTCCTGGGATCCTCTTTAGTAACTATGGACTGCAAATAAATACAGCTGCAAATAAAACGTTTTAAGTGTGTTTTAAGTGCAATATACAATGTGACACTAGATGGCGATGGTGAGCCTTATGGAAAATCCAATTTGTTTTTTAAAATGCTTTTAAAAAAGCATTTTCAGAACGTTTTTTCTATGTGTGTGGATTCTACTGGTGTAAACAAATTTCCTTTTGTTTTCTGTTGAAATTCCTAAGTTTAACCCATCTTGTCCGCTGTGGTACAGAAAGTTAAACTGTAATGGTGATCCCTGCCTGATTAACAGATTTTTATTTGTGCAATAGGACTTCTCCTTTCTTCCTTCCATTTTGTAGCACTCTATGCATATCCAAATCTGCTGCATTGAATTCCCCAACCCTCTGGAGCAGATTTTTTTAAAAAAATATTTTTTATTAAAGATTTTTGAGGTTTACAAAAGTACATGCATCAGGTTGTAAAGTCTTTTCTACAGATTAGTTACATTTGTTGTGAGACATTAGTGTTGAGTACAGTATAAGGCTGGAGAAAAAAAAGGGGGGACTTATTTTCTTTTTTCTAATGTACGTGTGGGGTTTTGTGTCAGCGTCAACTGGATAGGCTCTCTTTCTATCTGCCTGTTATATTTCCTTGGTAGTGAGAGGGGTTAAGGGGGCCCAGGGTGTGGTTGTTTGTTTGTGGCTGGCTGCAGTGGGATTTGTTTGCATTTGTGAGGGAGTGGGGAGGGCTCGTTGGGTCGAGTAAGCCATATTGATTCCTATCCTGTCGGTGGGTTTTTGTTGTTGTCTTGCTGGGCTGTGCATGTGATAAAGGTGAGCCATACTGGAGTAAAGGCATCTTCTATTTGTCTATTCTTCAGTCTGTTGGCCAGCTTTTGTAGTAAAGCTGTTTCCTGTACAATTTGGCTCTGGAGCAGATTTGAGGTTGGATGGGCTTTGGGGGACAGGAGAGGAAGAGGAAGCCCCGTTGCATGAACAGAAGTACACTCACACAATGTTAGATGTCACTGCATATTTATATTGAAGATAGCTGTGTACAGGTGGCCCAAACCTTACATCAGGGTTACATTCCGGGGGTTCCACACACAAAGGGGAAAAGTGTGTAAGGTATGGCCATCTCTAACTTGCCGGGCTTTGGGAAGGTTGTGCAAGCTCTCGTAGGGACTTTACCAGAGGCACCAGGTTGCCCCCAAGACTGAGGGGGCCTGGCACACAGCATGCGTGTGACACCACCCACAGGTTGCATGTGTGTGATGTCAAATGCACAACATTGCCTAGAGGAGACCGAGCGCTCTGGAGGAGCCAGCTACTGGAGCTGTGATGCACAATGTGTGTGACATCACACACATGTGCCTGCCCACCTCAAAACTGCGGGTGTCTGGCCCTTTCCCAGCAACTGTTGAGGGGACTGAAGACACCTCGGCTCCCTAGAGTTGACTTGCCTGGTTTTTACAAGATCTTGTGAGATCTCAGGTGGTCCCTTCTAACTGTTCTCCATTTATTTAGTTTCCCACCACCCACACAAAGCTGCAATTGCATGAGTAAATCAAGTGTAAGTTGTGGGTCTACTGTATATTCAAAGATCTAAAATTCATAATTATCTAAGAGTGGGTGCCCAATACAAGTAGGCTTGTATTGTAATTAATACAAGTGGGCATCTTTCTTATTCAATTTTTTAGTAGTCTTGCCATAACTTTAATTCAGTGTTATCTCCAGGAATAGCTAGGAAAAAACTCCTGTCTGAAACTCTGGAAACCACTACCAGTCAATCGGTGCAAAGACCATAATGAGCTAAATGGACCAATGGTCTGACTGTGTATGGCAGCTTACTTTGTTCTTCTTGTATATCATCAACACTATGATTGAGGATCTCCACTTCGGTGGCAAGAGCTTACTGATGTTAGGACACCCAGTGTTCACCTATGAACACAAACCTTAAATACCCAATATATGAAAAGGGAAATAAAAGCAAGATATGGTGTGATTTGAATTTTTTAAAAGATGACAAAATGACACCAAAACTGCAGTCCTATAACTCTCTTTCTCTCTCTCCAAAGATAAGGAGTCAGAGGAGAAAATGAACTCCAAGTCTATACCATCAGTGATGACTCCAGATAGTTTGACCTTGGTTGATGATTTTTTGCTCACCATCATTCTTAGAAATCCAGTTGAGGTCTGGGTTTCCACTGGAGAACCTTTCTTGCCTTTGGATAGTAAGTCATGGAAGAAAATGAATTTTTTTTATTGTTACAGCAGCACCTAAACTGGGGAAATTGTTATGCTGATATATCAATACATTGGCTAGGATCCAGAGAGCTACTTTTCTTGACTATGCTTGATTTCTGGTTCCTTTCCATTGAATGCGCTACCACCCCTTAATACAAACTGTCTTTGAAACTGGTTCAAAGTGGTTTGCAGTGCAGGCTGTGTACATTCTGTTCAAGAAGCCCTCTTGGGCACACAGAACTAGTTTCACAGTTGGGATCCAAAAAATCATAACTCTGTAAAATGAGAAATAATAAACAGGCTATTATCATGGACAAAAATTCTACTGTTGCAAATCATTTTATTAAATTTACAAAACAAACTTTTATTACTGCCATACCAATTTTATGAATGTTCTCACAGAAGTAAGCCCCCCTTTGTTCAGCAGACCCAATTCCATATAAGTATGGATAGGATTGCACTATTAAAGTGGTGCTTAATTTTTAAATGTAGTAGTCTGCTTTTTCATTCCATACATATTCTACAGAGACTTTCTTAAGCTTTACAGTATTTTCAGAGAGAGTTCCTTATGAAGAAGCTTACCTTTTAATTACATGTTTATAATTGGATCTATTTAACTTGCTAACAGTATCTGGTTCTTTAAAAAAAACTATTTGCTGAAACAGATCCAATTATGCTAACTGTTAATCTTTACAGACCTGCAGGTATAAAATCACTATGAAACAAACTGTAGTCAAAATAATGTGTATCTTGCTTTATTACAGCTTTGCAAAATGCAGAGAGGGAAGGACGACAAAAATGGTCAGAGAAAGATAAAATTCTGGCAGACCTAGATGCAATGAAGCACAAAATGAGACAACTACAAGGTCAGTATCTCAGAATTCAGGGTCAGTGGCAGAATTCACTGTTATCATGTTCTCTTCCCACAACATAATAAATAAGCACATTCAGCTTTATATTATCCCACATGGGGTTCATCCACAAAGCGCTTCTTTCTCAGGTGGTTCACTCTGGGCTATATATGCACAGTATGTATTATTGTTCTTTTCAGTTTGCGGCATTAAACTAACATTCCCCGAAAGGATAACATAGTGTAGGATTTCCTTTTTTTTATAGTAATTTTTATTATTATACATTTTATAAATTTCCCTCCAATTCTTCGTTCAATCCCGCATACAACAAATCATAGTTATTTTTTTACTTCCTTCAACGTCTCTGACAATCATCCGTAGTTACACCTTTAATACACATTCCCTTCTTTCGTATTGCCATTTTTCCTCCTTACTCCTATTATTTCTCATAAACAATACTTATTTTCTTTTTTTACAGTGCCTCTTTAAATCCCGCTAGCGTTGTGTTCACACCACATATATTTTTCAGATAATCCACAAATTTCCCCCAGTCTTCGATGAACTTTTGATCTTTAGTATATCTTATTTTCCCAGTTAATTTGTCCAGTTCTGCATAGTCTATCATTTTTAGTCTCCATTCTTCTATCGTCGGTATTTCCTCTTGTTTCCACTTCTGAGCCAACAGGATTCTGGCTGCCGTTACCGCATACTGGAAAAGCTTACAGTCCTTTCTTCTGATGTCCTTTCCTACCATACCTAAAAGAAAAGCTTCGGGTTTTTTCACAAAAGTATATCTTAACATTTTTTTCAACTCATTATATATCATTTCCCAAAAACTTTTCACTTTCTTACATTCCCACCACTGATGAAAGAATGTCCCTTCCTTGTCTTTACACTTCCAACATTTGTTATCAACCTTATACATCTTTGCTAATTTTACAGGTGTCGTATACCATCTATAAAACATTTTCATCACATTCTCCTTCAGTGTAATACATGCTGTAAATTTTAAATGCTCTTTCCACAGTTTTTCCCAATCTTCAAATTGAATATTGTACCCAAAATCCTTTGCCCACTGTATCATTACCGATTTAACCTCTTCATCTTTCGTATTCCATTCCAGCAATATCTTATACATTTTTGACAGAATTTTATACTCATTATTTATAATGTCCTTTTGGAAATTTGATTCCTTTTCCACATAACCCTTTTCCTTCAGATCTTTTTTAAATATTTCATTAACTTGGTAATGGTGCAACCAATCATAAACTAGATCTTTAACTTGTTCATATGGCTTCAGTTTCCATTTTCCTCCCTCATTAGCTATCAATTCCCCATAAGTGGCCCATTTGTTTCTCATATTAATCTTCTTCACACTTATTACCTCTAACGGGGACAGCCAGTGTGGAACTTTTGGTTCCAGTATATTCTTGTATCTCTCCCAAACCTCTATTAATGAACCCCTGAAGATGTGGTTTCCAAATCCTTTATGAACCCTTTTTTTGTCACACCAAAGGTACGCGTGCCACCCAAATCTGTTATCAAATCCTTCAAGATCTAATAATTCATTATTTTCTAACTTTATCCATTCTTTTAACCAGCATAGACAGGCTGCTTCATAATATAGTCTCATATCTGGCAGGGCGAAGCCTCCTCTTTCTTTTACATCCGTCAGTAATTTAAATTTTATTCTAGGCTTCTTCCCCTGCCAGATATACCTTGAAATCACTTTTTGCCATTCTTTAAAAATTCCTATACCCTTTAATATGGGTAAGGTCTGAAATAAGAATAACATCTTTGGTAGCACCGTCATTTTTATCGTAGAAATTCTTCCCCAAAATGATAATTTCATTCTGGCCCACACCTCCAGATCCTTCTTTATTCCCTTCCAAACCGGGATATAATTATTTTGGTATAGATCAATATTCTTGGCTGTTACCCAAATTCCCAAATATTTAACCTTTTTCACCACCTCTATCTCTGTTCGTTGTTGCATTAATTCGATCATCTTTTGATCCATATTTTTTACAATCATTTTTGTCTTTCTTTTATTCAATCTGAATCCTGCCACCGTACCAAATTTGTCCATCTCGTCCAATACCTCCTCTATACTTTCTGTTGGTTCTTCCATAGTCAGTACCAAATCGTCGGCAAAGGCTTTAACTTTATACTCATTTTGACCTACTGCTACCCCCTTTATTTGTTTGTTTTGTCTAATTGCATTTAAAAAGACTTCCAGAACCGTTATAAATAACAATGGCGATAGCGGGCAACCTTGTCTTGTTCCTTTAGATATTTTTATGTCTTCAGTGATAACATTGTTCACTATTAATTTTGCTCTCTGTTCTGTATAGATTGCCTTTATGCCATTGAAAAACTCTTGACCAACCTCCATATGTTCTAAATTCTTCAACATAAATTCCCAAGTTATATTGTCAAAGGCCTTTTCTGCATCCACAAACATTAGAGTCGCTGGTTTATCACACCTATCAGACAGATATTCTATGACATTAATTATAGTTCTTATGTTATCTCTCAGTTGTCTGTCTGGTAGGAAGCCTGCTTGATCTTTGTGAATAATCTTTATTAATATCTTTTTCAGTCTCTTCGCTAGAATTCCTGCAAAGATCTTATAATCTATATTCAGAAGTGAAATAGGCCTATAATTTTTGACTTGTGTTAAGTCAGAATCTTGTTTTGGGATTAATGTTATATATGCTTCTTTCCATGTTTCTGGAATGTCTCTTTCTTTTAAGATATTGTTCATAACGACGGTCAGTGGGGTCATCAACACCTCTTTCATTTCTTTGTAATAACTAGATGTGAACCCGTCAGGTCCTGGGGCTTTCCCTCTTTTCAAGTCCTTTATCGCTTCTTTTACTTCTTCTTTTTCTATTGGGGCATTCAGCTGGTCTTTTTGGTCTGTCGGAATCTTTTGCACCGTTTTCTCTCTTAGATATCTTTCTATTTTCTTCTTATTGTTCCTTTCTTTGTTTTTATATAATTGCTTGTAAAAGTCCAAGAATCCTTTTCTTATCTCTTTCGGGTCAGTTGTCTCTTCTCCCTTTATCATAATTTTATTGATTGTATTCTGCTCCTTTCTTTTTTTCAGTTGCCACGCAAGCCATTTTCCTGATTTATTTGCTGATTCAAAACTTTTCTGTCTTAACCTTTTAATGTTCCACTCAACTTCTTTATTTATTATCATCGCAAATTGTGTTTGTAAAATCTTTATTTCCTGCTTTATTTTCAAATTGTTAGGTTTTTTGATCAGTTTTTGCTCATAGTCCATGATCTGTCTTGAAATTTCTTTTATCCTTTTTTCCTTATTGTTTTTCTTCAATGCATTTTGTTGGATCAATAAACCTCTCATTACTGCTTTGCTTGCGTCCCAAACAATACTCATTTTAGTACCTTTGTCCACATTATCCATAAAGTATTCGGATAGTTTCTTTTGCGCTTTTTCAACCATCTTCTGATCGTCCCACAAATTATCATTCAGTCGCCACCTAAATGATCTCTCTTCAAAGCCTTTTAGCTCCAATTCTATGGGATTGTGATCTGAGATCACTCTGGCTTGTATTTCAATTTGATGGATTCTTGGTGTCAGTTCGTTCGAAACCCAAATTTGATCTATTCTTGACATTGACTGATTCGGTTCTGAATAATGAGTAAATTGCTTCTCCAAGGGGTGCCTAAGTCTCCAGATATCAATCAAGTTACAGTTCTTCATCATCGTAAAAAACGTCTTAGGTAATTTCCCTTCTTTATTCTTTGCCTCTCTTAATCTATCCATTTCCAATGATACCACACCATTCATATCTCCCATTATTACGATTTTTTGGTCCATATACTCAAATAGTTTTTCCTCCAATGATCTGTAGAAATCAGTCTTATTTCCATTTGGTGCATAGATCCCGACAATTATTAATTTCTCGCCTTGCCATTTGATTTGGACAGCTATGATTCTCCCTTCTTCATCTTTAAATAATTGGTGAGATTCAATTTTATTTTTAATGTATAGAACAACGCCTCTCTTTTTCTCTTTATCCGAGGATATAAATTCATTCCCTAATCTTTTGTTAATCAAAATTTTTCTATGTCTTTTTGCCACGTGGGTTTCTTGTAAACATATGACATCTAAGTTTTTCTTTTTTAGAAATTGTTCAATTCTGTTTCGTTTCTTCTTATCATTCATCCCATTAATGTTCCAATTCCAAAATTTCAACGCCATTCTTCTTCCGATTAAATAAATTTAATTTTTTTTATTTTACAGTCTGTCTACCTCTTCTTCTTCCTCTTCCTCTTCTTGCGAGCTTTCCCCGTTTTGGTCCTCTTCTTCTCCTAATTCAGACTCCCCCTTCAGTCCTAATCCTCCCTCTGCTCCCTTGGTCTCTTCCTCTCCCGTCTGTAGTTCTTTGTATCTCCTCAGAAATTTTCCTATTTCCTCGGGACTGGTCAGTCTTCTTTTCACACCTTTATAAAAGAACGAAACTCCTTCGGGGAATTCCCATCTGAAGTCTATCTTGTTTTTTTTAAGAATTTGCACCAGTGGTTTGTAAGCTTCTCTTCGTTTCAACAGCCTTATCGGTATATCTTTAAAGATGATTATGTAGTTCCCATCTATGTAGAGTCTCTTCTCTCTATTTCTTTGTAGAATCAAATTTCTCATTTCTCTATCCTTAAATGTAACCAAACAATCGCCTGGAAATTTCTTTGTTTTACTTGTTCTTATTTTCATTCTAAATGCATTTTGTATTGTTTTTGCAACATCTTCCTCTGGCAGCTCCAGCCACTGCGCAATTTCTTTTGTTAGTTTCTCTTTTATATTTTCATTCTGTACCTCTGGAACTTGTCTCAGCCTTAGGTTTACTTCCCTCTGTCTCAATTCATTCATAGCAATAGAATCTTTTATATCTTCTTGTGCTTTATTTAACTCCACCATCTCACTCTTTATCTTCTCCTCTTCCCGCTTCATCTCCTTCATCTCCTGTTTTGTCCTCTTTAATCCCTCATCCACTTTTTTTGATACCTCTTTGATCTGTCCTTTCAATTCATTAACTGTCTCGTCAATTTTTCTATCCATTTTTCCGATTTTATTGTCTACCTGTTCTAATTTTGTCTCCAAATTTTTCTCACTTTGTTTTATTTCTGCGAACATTTTCAATATTTCTGTTCTAAACTCTGTTTCCTGTTTTGAAGCTCTCCTGTCCGTAGGAGTCCCCCCCTCTGCCCCCTTTTTCGGCAAATGAGACATCTTTTTAAGTTCCACCAAACCCAATAATATATGTTATCTCAATAAATCAAATAGCAAATATAATCAAAATACAAACATACAATTTCCAAATGGTCCAAATAATAGTCCGAATAATAGTCCAAATATAAGTCCAAGGTTTTATAACAGTGTGATTAAATTTGGTATAAATACCCACTTTATGACCAGAGTCACTTCCACTGCCGAAAAACAAGCAACAAAAACAAAATCCAATTATCTATAAATGGAGGAGATCCAATTGTAGGTAAATTTGTTTATCTTCTTGTCCCCACTTGGGCTAATCCACAAGTTGTCAAAGAGGTAAATATATTGTAATCCAATTAGGGATCAATTAGGTATTATAATCCAAAAAAAAAAAAAATGCAGAATCTCCAAAAAAAAGATTCAATTGTAATCCCAATTTTTTAATCCAGTCTCTCTGTAAATATTTATTAGGCCTATGAGGAGATTTTTATAAGTTTTACTGATTTTTATAAGTTCAAAAAAAAGATAGGAATAAATATCCACAAAGAGGAGATCCCGTGGGAAGCAGTTCTTTCTCAAGTCCTAATAAATCAAAAAATTCCAGAAAAACAACTTGTAGTATTACATTCCATCCATTAGGGGGATCGAAGTTTGGTCCTCGCTTCAACTTTCTGCAGTTTACAGTCCGAAACAAAAATCAAAAAATTTCTGCAATTTGCATTCCAAATCAAAAAAGAGGAGAAAAGAAGAGGAAATAGTACAGAAAAAATTTCAAAATCCACCAAAAGGACACTGAAGTCAGATCCAAACTTTGCTTTCTCTTACCCAAATACCCTGGAAAGTCAGTTAAAATGGCGTCACTGGTTCTTCTTTAACGTGCAAAACTAATTCTTCAATTTATTAACATAAAAGTTATTCCTCAGTTACATCTAAGACCTTCGCTTTAACTCACAGCTCACCTCTGTTCCCCCTTAATGTTCTCCTTTCCTCTCCTTCTTATAATAAAGTTACTTTTGTCCTTTAACTTATTTGAAACAGTTTCTAAAAGTTAGGGGGAAACAGAAACAATAACCGCTAGCGGCAACTCACTTTCGTTTCTGGCTCTGCATACCATTCTGCGTCTTTATAGATCCCAAACGAACGCTGAACTCGGAGTCTTCTCTTTAATTCGAGACTTCTCTTAAAATTATACTCAGATTCTTCCAGTTATAGATTCAAGTCCGAATTTCTTAGTATTGAGAGCGGAGCGCTGTCTCCCGCAAGCTCGAGGCTTCGCTATTCAGCCGCAGCAATGGCTTCCCGATAGCCAGCTGTCCGTTCCGCCGTACTCTTCACCTCCTTTTCAGGGGCTACCTGACGGCCGGACGGGCAGCTATACGGCACCGTCGGGAACCTGGACCTCTGGACACCCACCAGAGGATTATCGGGGGGTTTTTTAGCCCAAAAAACCTCCCTTTTCGGCCGAAATAGCTAGGGTTTCCCTCCCGGGAAAAATCCCTCGCTTGCGTCGGGTTCGCGCTCCACCGGAAGTCCATAGTGTAGGATTTCCTATGCCCATACTAGTCTTTCCATCATGTGTACTGTGCAGTCTGGGCTTGGCCTGCATTTCCCAAATCAGGGCTTTTGATGGTCATGGAATTAACAATTTGCCTCTACAATTTGCTCTAGCTAATCTTAGCCACCCTGTGCACTTATTTATGGGGACAATAATTTAAGGCCTGAATGATCATCTGATGTTGTTGCTTTGACCCCCCCCTCCAACCTGTTTTTTAGAGGGAAGCTAAAATATATGTAGTTATCACTATGTGATAATTATATTATTGTGTTTAATTAAGCTTCACTCAGTAACTGTAGTTCTCTACCCTAGAATCTGGTTAGAAAACCTGTAATCCATAGATCTTAAATGGCAATTTAGAATGAAAGTGTGTGGGTCGGTGAGATATACAACAATAGATTATGAAGATACTCTATGTACACCAAGAATTACTTCCTCTAGAGGTTTCCTGTCACCACCCCTTCCCTGCTGCATCTCATCACTCCTGTCAGAAAAAAACTTGCTGGAGCATCAAATAGCCACCAGAAGACTTAGAGCCATTCAAATAAAACACTCTGATTTATTTATTTAAAGAATAACTCTTTGGGCCATCTTTGTTTTAGGGCGACGCATAGCAAAATCTAAAGCAGCCAGTTTGGTGCCCACTAAGAGCCCCCTCCAGCCTGTGGTTGTAGAAGGAGGCTGGACTGAGGAAACTCAAGAAGAGATGAGGCTCATGGAAACTATACAACATACAGAGGTATGGAAATGAACTTTCTGCTGAGTAGTTTGACTGACAGCTAAGGCTGTCACATTCTATCAACATAAAAATTATGTAGTGACTACTTGAACCAACTATTCATTCAAACTACAGCTCCTGTGATTAGCAGCAAGGTGAGAGTAGAAATGTTCATACTTTTACATGGGAAGAGATGAAGAAATAAGAGCAGAATTGCTCTGGGCAGAGAAATTGGGTTCTTTGCCGAATATTTTGGCTACCATTTTTAACTTCCCACAAATATCCAAATGATTCCTGAGAGAAGCAAACTTTACCTGCCACTGCTATGAGACTTCAGTTTTACCAGCAAGTTACTGGAGCGAGCTCAACATTCATTCCCAAAGGAATATGCCGTTCTTCAGACAGTAGAGTGGCTTCTGACTTCAACACGTAATCACTATGTTGAACAGAGCAATGTAAAACATTTCTTCAAAGTATTCTAAAGTACAAAACTATAAATGTAAGTTGAATGTACTTAATAAGGCATAGTATGTACTTAAAACATATAAGGAATAGCTTATTTAATCATTAATTTATTAAAATATTTAAATACCAGCTTCTATGAAAACATCTTAAGGTAAAAGGACCACTGACTGTTAGGTCCAGTCGCAGATGACTCTGTGGTTGTGGCGCTCATCTGCTTTACTAGCCAAGGGAGCCGCCATTTGTCCGCAGACAGCTTCCGGGTCATGTGGCCAGCATGACTAAGCCGCTTCTGGCAAACCAGAGCAGCGCACGGAAACGCCGTTTACCTTCCTACTGGAGCAGTACCTAATAAAACCCATTGAAATACAATAACAACAAGGCCTGGTTCACATATCATGCTAAACCATAGTTAATGGTTTACTCGGTTTAACATTAATGAGTCCCCAGTCAAAAGTCCCCACTTCACTCCTTTCACTCCTGGTTGCGCCATATCAACAGCAATGGACCACAAGCTTTGCCTTATTGTGTCATCCAAACCTAGGCATGTGATTTAATTCTCACCAAGCAAATCACAAGCAGTAGCCAAGGCTTCTTCTTGCCTTACCACTCACTGTTTCGGAGAAACAAACCACAAGGCCAGTCTTGGATGATATGACAAGCCAAGGCTTATTGGTTGTTGCTCCAGCAGAGCACACCCAGAGCACATCCAGGAGAAAGAACACAAACTATGGTTTGTGTTAAATCATAGTTAATAACTATGGTTTAATATGGTGGATGAATATATGAAAACAGCAGTATTAACAGCCAGTGCAAATGTTACAACAAATGATTGGCATCAGTAGTCAGCAAAATCTTCAGTAATAGTACTATTTTAAAGATATTATCACACATGAACTTCATGACTTCATGACTTGTGTTTCATATTAGATGCACCTTTCAGAGCTTCAAGCATTACAGTTCAAAAGAACTTCTTCATTTTCTCCTAAACTACTGGTGAAAAGTCACAGAGAGCTCTACAAGCAGCCAACAACTAAAAGAGTGTGGGCTTATTTGAATGGATTTACACCTGAGCAAGGCGCTTATGCCTGGGGGCAAACAATTGCAGAGGTAAAGCAGAAGAAATCTCTCATTCAAAATAGTGCTTCTAAAGACCATTGTATTTAGTGCCCACAAACCCAGGAATGAAAATGTGAGACGTGGATGGAGTTTAAGGTCACAAATTTATTAGAGCCAAAAATCTTCAACCAAATAAGATACAAATATGTTGAGCCATGAAATCTGCACATTGGCTATTTCTCCCCAAAATACGCAGCAGCTTGGACATATTCAGTACTTTCTAATACATCTCCCATTTTGTTTTATTCCACCCCATGCAAATTGTAAGGTCTCAATCCAGTTCTTGACTCTCAGGCAAAAGAATGCTTGGGTCCTATTCTACTAAGTTGTTGTGCTAGTGGAAGGCCACACAACAATTCCTGCTAGAACAACAGGACCTGCTCTCCTTCCCATGCCAGCCCCCATGCCCTCCCCAAATCTTCTCAGGAGGGTTGGGAGTATCCCCAGAACAGAGACAGAGGGAAGAGAGAGGAGATTGTTCTGGCAAGCATGAATCTTTGTGCTGATGGAATGATCATCTTAGCATGGCGTTGAATTTCATGCTTTGTCAATTGTAACAACAATAATAAAAATAATATTAGGAATAATAATAATAATAATAATAATAATAATAATAATAGGAGGAATTCAAGACCATGTCCAACACATTGTATATGCATAACACTTGCCTTGAAATTAGCCTTACTTGGTATGCACCTCTGTTCTCACTAATGAATTGGAAGCCAGTATTTTCTAACCTGCAAGCTGAACTTGCAAACCAACATGGACCATTGAATACTAATGCAGTTTTTAATGTTTCAGCTACTTGACAGTTGTACAACTCAGCTAAAAATGCCACAACCTGCAAAGACATTGTACACACCTGATGGTGAGCAGCTGCAAGCATGGGATGAAATAGAAAGAGACATGATTGTTTGTGTTTGCACAGGCCATCCCTTTATGAGCAGAAAAGGTACGTTTTCCGAAGGATTTTTTTGTAGATAAGAGATATGCCTTATGTTTCTAAGAGGTGGGTGGGCTGATCAAGAAGTCTGGATGGCAGCCATGGCCAGATGTGATTAGCAAAACTCTCCCTGGCCATGTTTGATATGCACCTGACCAGATAGATATAGATATAGATATAGATATAGATATAGATATAGATATAGATATAGATATAGATATAGATATAGATATAGATATAGATATAGATATAGAATGAATATGTTTGACTTAAGGATTATTTTGAGTTGAAGCCCTTTTGTACTCCACTGATGACTCTAGAACACTTGCCACTGTCTATTTCCCCTTCACTTAACACAGAAGAAACACGACCAATGATTCAGGTCTGATAACAGTCACTATTATTTTTTTTAGTGATGGGGTATGTGGGTCTTGGAAAAAAAGGGAAATCCTAATCCCATGCCACCCCTATATATACTCAGCACAATATAAGATAATTTTGGTGCCCCACCACAAGTCCTCACCATAGCAAAAAGCAGTGGCAGAGAGGATTGTTCATAAAAGAGTAAGGCCCCATGTGATATATCTGCACCATAATTTTAATACACAATATTTTAATGCAGTCATGCACATAATTATTTCATTTATGAATCGCTTCCTATGAAGCATCTAAAAGTTATTTCACAAAACAATACAAGTATATATATATAAAGTTACATATATAAATATACCGTATTTTTCGCCCTATGGGACGCACTTTTTCCCCTCCAAAAATGAAGGGGAAATGTGTGTGCATCCTATGGGGCGAATGCAGGCTTTCGCTGAAGCCTGGAGAGCGAGAGGGGTCGGTGCACACCGACCCCTCTTGCTCTGCAGGCTTCGCGGACCTCTCCGCAAGCAGCGGGAGCGCTCCCGCTGCTTGCGGAGAGTTGCTTGCATGCAGAAGCCTGCGCGCGCTGAGTTCAGTGCGTCCAGGCTTCACGGACCTCTCCGCAAGCAGCGGGAGCCAGCGCTGGGCTCCCACGGCTTGCAGAGAGCTGCCTGTTTGGGGGCTGGGGCGGGGGAAGCTCGGGCCTCCCCCGCCCCAGCCCCGCGCCTGGGGGGAAAATAATTTTTTTCCCTTTATTTCCCCCCCAAAAAACTAGGTGTGCCTTATGGGACGGTGCGTCCTATAGGGCGAAAAATACGGTAGTTAAAACAGTTAAAATGATTACATATGTGAAAATAATTTCAATCCAATACAGATCATGTCCAGGAATAAAACCTCCATTTAGAAAACTTGCTGGAAGAGGAAAGTCTTCAAGAAGCACTGAAAAGATAATAGGTGCCTTACTGATATGTAGCGAAGTATAGGTGCCACTACACAGTAAAGATCTGATTCCAACATCATGTGGAAGATGGCATCTGCAGGACGCCCCCTTTCAAAGAGTGCACTGATCAGTTGGGTATATGAGGGGAAAGACTTTTTTAGTATCCCGATCCCAAGCTTTGTAGGGCTTTGTATATCACTAGCACATATCAAATGTAGCCCAGTGGCTAACTGGCAAAATAAGGGGAGGGGGGAATCCATGCAGATAAGGTGAACATTGATATTTCCAGGAGATTCCATTTGTATCTACATCCACATCCTAGACTTCATGTCATTCCTAACAGTCCCAGTCCAGAAATAATCTACATCCATTGATTAATTCCAAACTAGAATCACCCAACCCTATTTCCATGTCCAACTATTCTTATAACTTGTCCATAAACGAATATAAGACTTGAAACGTATGACAGTAACAACTTAAATTATACATTTGCATGTTGTAAGAGATTGGTAGACAAATAATTTTCAAAACTGAATTTTAAAACTGTTGTTTCAGCCATGAAACATGAATTGGAAGTTAGAGCTCTTTATGCCAGAATTCGGAAACAGCACGGTCCAGAATCTACCAACATTATTGTCTTACCATCAGAAAAAGTTGCCGGGAAGGTTGTATCATAAAATTTAAATAATAGTACCGCATACTATATAATTGACTGTAAATTATGTTGTATTACTAGTAGTCATTGATAGCCTTATCCTCCATGAATTTATTTTATTCTTTTTTAAAGCCAACTGAGTCAGTGGCCATCATTGCCTCCTGTTAGAGTGAATTCCATGGTTAAGTATGCGCTGTTTGAAAAAGTCATTCCTTCAGTCTGTCCTGAATCTTCCCACTTTCAGCTTAATTGGATTTCTCTTTGTTCTAGTTTCACTAGAAATGGAAAAAAAAATCTCTCTGTCCACTTTCTCCACACCTCTATCATGTCATGCCTCACTCTTCTTTTCTCTAAGCAAAAAAGCTCCTAATGTTTTGACTTTTACACATAGGGGAGTTGCTTGATCATTTTGCTTGCCCTTTTTCCCTACCTTTTCCAGCTCCACAGTCCCCTTTTTGAGGCGGAGGCAACCAGAATTCTATGTGGTCTTCCAAGTGTGGTCTCGCCACAGCCATAAATGCAACACAGTTATTAACAGATGGTGCAGAAGGCTTTTTTGCTGAAACTGATTAAGGATTTCCCTTATGTCACTTCTGTTGCGAAGGAGATCTCATTGGGAGTAAATCATAGCTAGGAACTCCATTTCTGGAGCAGTTTTAAATATTTTAAAATAATTGGACAGAAACTGTATCTTCACTCAAAGAAAAAGAATCAAGGGAGAACAAATGTCTGAAGTTAATTGTTGCAGGACTGTCAAAGCCACTAGAGGGGGAGTTTATTTCACTGACTTACTAGGTAAATTTTTAAAGACAAGTGATTATACAAATAGAGAATCTTTGAACAAAATTCTTTGTCCCTGACATTGTTGGTTAATATTTGTTGCCTTTAGCAAAAAGAATTTTACCCATAAGAAGTTCACAGTTAGTTCCATGTGGATAATTGGAAGGGGGGAAAAAGCTTTCTTTACATCATTCCTCACAAACAGCACTTACCTTAAAGGTCTACAATCTACTCTCATAACTGTGTTCATTGTGTAGAAACTTCATCCTGTAAACTAGGATACTTTACATATAGTAAGCCATATATAAACTGACTAAATAAAATAATAAATAAAAATGATGACTAGCTGCAAAATAACTTGAGCAAACCACTCCCTCTTCATTGGAAAATATGTCTAACTTTATTTTTCTATAAGCTGAATAATATATTATTTTCATAAATTAAATATGGGACTAAGGGACAATTCAGCTATTAGAATTTTGCATGGATTATTTGCAATATCCTGTTCATGGAAAAAATTGTGCTATGGTAACACACAAAGAATGATGACTGATTCACACAGCCATATTTCTTTTTTAAAAAGTGGTGAGTTGGTGAAACCATACATGTGGCCAATCTTTTGACTGCTCTGATATGTGTTGATATTTACAGCTTGCTAACCTTGGAAACTTTCAGGTGAAACATGATCTTAACACATGTGAGATGTCTATTGAGGTATTTATATCACCACTATATCAGATTTATGCCATCACCCATCCCTAACAGATCTGTCCAATTCAGAGAGTATTTTGGAGTTCAAAACATTTTCATGGCTCTGTTGTTGTGTTGATCCCCTAAATTAAATTATTCACACAGTGTATTTTCCCATTCACACAGGGACTAAAATCACTCCTGCGTCTTGAAATGTAACCTAGTCACTAAATAGGTCAGTCCTGTCAAGTAAATTTAGTACTTGCTCTTACCAATGCATCTTTTAAAAATATTATCTAAAATAGATTCTATGGATCATAGGGCTGCTTGATAAGAATTGAATACCACTCAATTATCTAAATACCTGATTATGTCAAATGTCTTCTAGCCTCCCCAATTTTTAATAAAGTTAGTAATTTCCGGTCATTGTACCTTATTGATTTGAATCAATTATTTCATTCCACACACCCCTTTAATATCAGCAGGACTCCTTTTTATCATTAAGCTGAAGTGCCACCAAACATCTCTGATCCTGGCAGCTTTCTCTGAGAAATGTAATTTCTGCTGCTATGGAAACATTAAGGTGATGCAAATGAAAATCAGGAGTGACAGACCAATGACCATACTATGTACAGTGTCCTCTGGAGAATTTGCCAGTCTGCACATCTCATAGGAAGGTTTTTCCTTAAACAGTTTTTTAAAATCCGTAATTAAAATGTTGACTTAATAGAGAGTTTTCTTGCACGTTGTTTTAAAAACAAAACAAAAACAATTGACTCTGTGACTGTTTTCCTTCTTTCTTTCCTTTCTTCTCCTTTGTCTACATCACTGCTATCATTGTCTTGTTAGAAATTGATTGTGCTGAACTAGTAGAGTCTCACCTCACTTCTGGTTTTAAAATTCCAACTAAAAATTGTGGATCTATTTTGTTCCTTCAGCATCATTGAAAAAGAACTTTGCCTTGGTTAACAACTTTGTCAATTGTGGGCCAAACAACTGATGACGTTAATAACATGGTTTGCCTCTGAGTGCAGTGCAGGGGATCTATACAAAACGGAACCGTGGCATGGAGTTGCAAGGAGACTGCAACCCTGGGTTCCTCATGTGGTCTCACTCACAATCAGGGGTCCCGTGGCTGCTATTTTCATGAGAGTTCCCCACCCCATGCAAATAGCCGTCGTGGAGAACCCAATCTTGATTGGGACTGGAGGGCAAAAGGTTAAAGCTCTCCAAGCATTCACATCACACACTGGCTATTTGTGAAAGAAAAATGCTGTTCTCAAGGGATAATCACATTATTTACATCATGTGTAAAAGGCATATACACATTTACTGATTAAACAGACAAAAAGGAAACAGGTGCATGCAACTATAGCCAATTGAGCCCCATATTCCTGGTCTGGAGAGCCTTGTTCTTCCATCACCTTCACCATGCTGAGGTCACATGTAGCAAGTTGGTATCAGATCTGCTGGCCTCCTTCACATTCCTGTGTCTCTGTACTAGTCCCTACACCCCTGCATGGTAGAAAGTAGACCTCATCCATTGCCACTTCCATTGCATTCAGCGTGCTGGAGCATGTAAGAATATGAGAGGGGACCCAACACCCTCTCTCCTCCTGCTGCTGCTGCTTTCTTTCCATTCTCTGCAACCCCAGAGACTATGCCACTCCTCCCTTTTTCACATCTCTGAGTCTATATTACAAGGTATAGCAAGCTGCAGATAGTAAGAGATTAATGAAGAGCATCAGCAAGCGGAATCAAGAAATGTTCTTGATTATTTTAATGGCAGAGGGAGGGTGATTGCAGGCCCTGTAGCTGCACTGAAGAGGAGGCTATTTACTTTGGGTAATCTCTGGATAGGCTGTTGATGGGGGAATAATAATAATAATAATAATAATAATAATAATAATATATTAATACCCTGCCCATCTGGCTGGGTTTATTCTGGGGGAATAAATGGATGTGTGTGAAAGTGAGAGAGAATCAAAGACAAAATGAAAAAAATAGGAAGGTGGCTTGGGGTTAGCTCTGGGATTGTCCACTTTTGATTTTGGCTTCAAGCACTTCAAGTAGTATGTGTCCCAAACTACTTTTCCTCAATGGAACATGGCTCTCAATTTTTAAAAAAGCCTCAACTTTAAAAAGGTTGCCCCTGTCCCAGAAGGCTGCAAAACCAGGAAGACACTTGAGTTACTGGAGTTCCGTCATATGAAGCTGGTTAGCTTGGTGGATCAGAAGTTGCTGTACTTTGTCTCTCTGTATGTGGAAGCTCTGTATTAAGTCATGCTGTGAATGCATTCAAGCATTCAAAACATGCAGGGCAGAAGAAGTGCAAGTAAGGCTAAGCACACTAGAGAATTTAATGTCTTATGTTCCCTTGAAAAAGCTCAGTGTGCAAAAATGACCCTGGGAGGAAATATTTTAAATAAAAAATTACTGCAGAATATGTAGCAGAATAGTTTTAGACAGTATGACTGAAGTCTTGGCAACATCATGATTCCTGTGAATTTCTTTTTTTTTTAAAAAAAATGCAGCAATATTAATAGTGACTTTTAAAAATATATACAGGTCAACACAAATGGCAGTCTTCTGGCTCTTACATGCAGAACTGATCAGCATTCCAACGACTAGGTAAGTAGTCATTGACGTTAAAGAAAATCTAGTTATTTTAGCCAGTGCCAACTCAGACTCATGAGGCATTCCATCCCTTTCAATACGGTAAATGTTGCTAAATCACAAGTAAATGTTCTTAGAATGTTTTAACTTGCTATTCAATTGATATCACTTGTATTATCCCATAGGTTTGGACCTCTGTATTTCCTAAACAGCACCAGTTTTAAAATCATTCCCTATTTTGCCATTTCTGTAGTCACTTCCAATGCAGCCAGTTTGAATTGCATTGGTAGGAAGGGATGTTGCTGCTCCCCAGTTAAGAATGTATCTTCCTTTAGAGAAGTGACCATTCCTAACCCCACACATTTTCCAGGAGAGCTGCATTGGGGTGGGGTCGTAACAAACATTTAACATATCTTGGCACAATCTGGCATAGAGTCAAGCATGTTTAAAACCATGGTCTATAATGCACTTAATTCTGCTAGTTTGTGACCAGTGGGGTGTGTGTGTGTGTTATTACACAAGGGTTCAGTCTTTCACAGAATGCATGGAACCTGCATTGCAGCAATGCTACTAGGAATACCACCCACCACCATTTTTTAAAAAATATGGGCAAAAAAATATGGGGGGGGGACGCTATAAATAATTCAGAAATTAAATTAAAAGGAAAAATTTTCCATGTAAAAATTGCATAGATAAGTTGTTTGCTCTCTGGTGCCATCTTTATAGTTTATAACGCATTCAAAGCATTGTTTTTTGACTAATGTAGCCCGGTCCTTGGTTTAGCTCTGCGGACCTTTGCTGCTAATGCATTTTAGTGTTGCTAAAATGTATTAGGTTGGTATCCAGATTAGTTAACAAATGTTAATGGTTTCAGATGCATCATGTATTTTTCTGTCCCCTCAGTGACCTTTGGAGAGTGACAGCCAGAGACTAATCCATGCCAGGCAGACCACAGCTTATGCAGACAATTCTGTTTAATGAATGCCAGGGACTGCAGTAGATAAACAATAGCTCCTTTCCTCTTAGTCTTTATTCAGGATCACATTTTACAGTCGACTCTGGGATCTGTCCCATGATGATAAATTCCAGAGCCTAGAAGCCTACACTCCCAGTCTGGTCAGGATAGCATGGTTGCCCCCTACACAGGTGCCCTCTGTTCAGTTCTGCACCCAGATGGACCCACCACAGAACTACTTTCTCCTCCACTATCCTCATCTTCTGCCCATGCATTCTATTTTTATCAAGAATTCAGGAACCAACCCTACTTGAGTGTAGTAAAGTGGGTGGTAATCTATGTATTCGCACCGAGTTCTCTGACCATCAGTCCAAAAAATATACCATAGTAGTTGAACAATCTCCACCTATTTCTGACTCACAATTTTACGTACGTCTGTAAATGCACTGAGCTTTCGCTAACTGGTAATATCTCCCTTAGTTAAGCAGTGAAACCAATAACATTCTCATCCATAAAGTCCTAGCTTCACTCCTGCTTTTACAGCACTGCCTCAAAGGAACTGTAAGCACCTCATATAACCATTCAGTGGAATGTGTGCTGGGGAGTTGCGAGTTGGGGAAGTTCAGCTTGCAAGCTGTTCCAGGCCATATACTTGGAACGTAACCTGACCACAATTAAGTGTCGCCTCAATTTTACAGTTTGCGTGTAAAAAGAGCTATCCACTTTTATCCTTTTGTAAAGTTTGATTTCTTGTAGCTACGGACAATGTTCAATGTCAAAAAGGAGGAACCTGAAATATTAAAGGTGGACAGTGAGTTCCAGAATTAAGCTTTTTGCTGGTTAGCAAATTGCTTTGAGAAATACGGATGTAGGAACCCCACAAGAAATAGCTATATTTTCTTTTAATGTTGTTGACCATAGACTCTCTTACATCTATGGATTTTCCCAGAATAAAGGCGGAATCTCTCCCAAGCAGTCTATCTCAACTGTGTTTTACATCCCTTTTGCTCTGCTGGAACAGCCAACAGCATTTAACATGACACCTGTTTTTTTTTAAGGGAACATCATAACACTTCCTGGTATTTTGCACCATATCATTAAAGATCACTAAACTTTTTCTTTGCTGTTCCTGTCTCTTTTTAATGTCTGCCTTTTCTTGCTAACAGTAAAGACCAATATTAATGGAAAACCCATTAAAAAAACTATTATCCAATGAAGAAAAAGTGAATGCACTCAAGTGTAAAAGGAAGACTTATCGATCAATTTCCAGCTAAACCTGGCTTGCCTGACACTTTGCAACAGTGGAATGTGTTTTTATTGCATGGCCAGGTAGTTCAGATTTCCGGTCATTTTTAGTAAAGACCCTTTTTATAACGTGGATAAAATTTTATCACAGAGCTATGAAAAGAAAATTAGGCTTCATAACTCACATAGGACCTTGAAGAAACTGCTTCTATAAATTTTTTAAACATTATCAAACTTAATGCACCTGTTCTGACAAATTAGTGTTTATCTTCCCCCTCCCGTAATTAACTAACGGATTTCCTTTTTTCCCTTCTCCTTTTTCCCATAAAAGAAGAAATTCTTTGGCTATCGGTGAATATTACCAGAAAACTGAAACCTTATCTGCAGATTTTAATTAATCGAAGATATAAGTTGAATAGATTTTTGTGGTCGTTTCAACAACATGCCCACACTGGCTTATGTAAAATGTACAACGACAATATTTCATTGAGTTGACTTTCCTCTGACCTCTGCACAATATACTGGTTTTGGGAAATCAGTTAGTATGTGCAGCAGTTTTGAATGTACTGGAAATGCTGAGCAAAAATGAGACGTAGATCTTATTCCACATGAAATCACCAGAATTTGATGTTGTGTTCTCAGTGGTTTCCAAGCTACATGTATTAGTGTCACCTCTCAAAATAAATCAGCAATTTGAAGGTTATGGCTATTTAAAATAACTTTTAGTGCCTCTTAAGTACTTATGTAATTATAAGTTATCATTTAAATTACAAACTATTGTTATGTATTTTGGAGATCTATATTTCTGTCTGAATCTTATGAAACAATTTATAATATTCCAATTACAGTTTGTCATAAAAACCCATAAAACATTAAAGTTATTTTTAGAGCTATCTCTGGATTCAGTGTCCTTCATAATAAAAAGTTTTGACCGAAACTACATGCATTCAATGATCCATATGATTATAGGGAACAAAAAGGACCCCATTAAATGCAATAGACAGCAGCAATCTGTGCAAGCAAAGGATTTGGCTCTGCCTTTGAAATTAATGGAGGAATTCATTTTAGGCAGCTGTGCAACTGAATTTCTGTTCCTGGAATAGAAAAAAAGCAGCCCAATACAATCTTACAAAAATATGTGTTTGTTAGAACACATACTTTGAATACAGAAGGTCCCATGTTCCATTCTTTGGAATCTAAGTTAAAAGGGATCAGACAGCAGGAGATGGGAGCCAAAAGCTCAGCTTGATGGACAGAGAATTTGACCTGCTCTGAGTCAGCTCTTACATTCTTAAATGAGGACTTGTAGCAAAACTATATGGATAGAGTTATATGGTGACAAAGAATGCTTTTTATATCAATCATCTCATATTTTCATGAATTTGAGAAGGCTTCCATCTGACCACATTCTCTTTTTGAAGCCTGATGCATCAATAATACAATGCCTCTGCTTGGTTGGAATGTTCTGAAGGCTTTCTGGTTGAGGGAGGGGGATGAAGAGGGATATTACAGTGGTACCTCGGGTTAAGAACTTAATTCATTCTGGAGGTCCATTCTTAACCTGAAACTGTTCTTAACCTGAGGTACCACTTTAGCTAATGGGGCCTCCCGCTGCCGCCGCACCAGTGGCGTAGCGTGGGTTGTCAGCACCCGGGGCAAGGCAAGTAATTTGCACCCCCTAACTGAGATAGAGTGAGTGAGCCAGGCAAGTAATTTGCGCCCCCTAACTGAGAGAGAGTGAGTGAGCCAGGGGCAGAGAGTTGCGAGTGCGAGCACGCCCCCCCCGATGTTGCGCCCGGTGCGGCCGGCCCCCCTGCACCCCCATGCTATGCCACTGTGCCGCACGATTTCTGTTCTCATCTTGAAGCAAAGTTCTTAACCCGAGGTACTATTTCTGGGTTAGTGGAGTCTGTAACCTGAAGCGTCTGTAACCCGAAGTACCACTGTAGTTATTGTCCTGAATTCAAAAGTGCTTTGGCTGGAGGGGCAAGTTTCCTGTTTGTGCTATCAAGTGTGATTTAAGTAGAAATAAATCAATAAACTAGAGATGCCATGTTTTCATTAAAATGGCATTTGATCTCATTAGTTTAGATTATGATGAAAGTGCAGGAGATGTATTAGCCCAGTCACTCAAGTGGGAACAAATTTGTTTTTATTCCTGGCATTCTGCAACTGGTTATTTCTAGAAATAAATTTCTAAAGTGGAGCATTTCTACTTTGCAGAGCAGGATCAAAAGATGGAGGTGCTACAGTTCAGTGGCAGACCATATGTTTACATGTGGAAAGTCCCAGGTTCGTAGGAAGATAGGAAGCTGCCTTATATTGAGTCAGATCTACTCGATCTCAGCGTTGTCTATGCCAGGGGTAGGGACTCTTCCAAAGAGCCCTGCTTTGGCCTGCAAGATCATGTTTCACAAACCACACCTGCCATCAACTGACATCATTGGATGATGTCATCTGATGAGCGGGGTTCAATCCTGCCAAGTGCTGCTTCGCCACTTTGTTCCCTGCCAAGTGCTGCTTCGCCACTTTGTGAGCGTCTAAACCTAACAGCTGAACGTTGCTGAAGTTGCTGGCCTCTCGCATATTTTTTGTAACCGTAGGCTTTTCTGTCTTGCAACTTCGCATCTGGAAATGCAGAATACAACTTAAAATATTAAGTTGTTTCAAATGCAACTCTCACCACTAGGTGGTGCCTTATCTCACCTAAATCCCAATGCCTAGGTAAATACTAATAATATTATAAAGGTATTTTTCGCCACGTAAGCACACACCCATTTTTTCAAAGCTACTAAATGAAATGAAGGAATCCAGAATGGGGTGGGAAAAAATCCTTTCCAGGAAAATAAGGATTTGCTCTAAGTCTTACTGCAGTATGTGTGGATATAGGATTGCCATTTATAAGCCCTTTCTCTTTTCCAGCATTTATCTTTTAAAAATAAATAAATCCAAATTTGAAACCTTGTTAGAAGTTTGCAGATGGGGGGGGGGGGGACTCAGAAAGAAAAAATATGGTACACCTTTCCAAATCCCAGGACTCCCACTTTCAATAAACTGAAGACAATATCAAACCATATGTGGCAGTTCTTATATACCATCAGTTGTCAACTTCCTTCTGTAGCATAATACGTTGTTCTATTATCATCAGATTTTAAAGAGAATAAGGGTGCAATCCTGAATTGCCCCCCATGAGCTTGGTGTGGATTTATGGAGCGGTGGGACCACCACCCCAGCCCTGCCACATGGCAGCTTGGAGAGATGTTGTGGGGCATGCAGACATGGGCATAGCCAGGATTTTTGTTGGGAGGGGGGCAGGACTTTTCTTAGGGGGCAGAGCCTCAGTTAGCTATGTATTTTTATTGATTTTTATTGATTTAGGGGGGCAGCTGCCCCCTCTGGCTATGCCCATGGATGCTGATTTCTGTACCAGCCAAGACATTCTGAGCCAGCTCAGCCCTCAGGTGCCCTTAGTACTATCATTTAGTGTAATGGTTCTAGGGGTTGCTCGTGTGTAAATCGGCGCCACGCTTGGCTGAGTTACCTGGGTGAACCCTTTCTGTCCGGACCACCACTCACCCGTGGCTGTCTCAATCGCTGGCAGAATCCGTCAGTGGGCATTTCTTGAACTTCTTCCAGCAAAGAAGCTCTTTGACGCCTAGTCTCCGCCTACTCTCCCTGCGCAGAAGCCTTCTGCGCAGGGAGGGTGTGGGCAGCGGAGGACCCGTGCTCTCCCCGCTGGTCTCCGGCGAGGAGTCATGGAGCCACCTCGCCGATTCCCCCATCTGCCCCCCTTCTCCACTAGTGTTACGCTGATTTCTTTCCCCAGGAGATGGGCTGCTTCTCTCCCTCCCGGTACACTCTCTGGAATCCCTCTGGAGCCCTTCCTCTCCCTCTGGCTCCGATGGCAGTTCCCTGACATTTAGGTACCATGCAATAACATTTCAGGATTTTAAAGAACTTTTAAAGCATTTTTAACTTAGAGTAGTCTTTATTTTTTGATTGCTGCTGTTTTAGTTTGTTATGTTAGTGTTTAAGCCACCGCAGGAACTTCAATTTATGTTGACAATACAAGATAAAAAAGGATGTAAGCATTGACTAGATAATTATGGGATAAAGAGATGTGATTGCAGGGCCACACAGTTCAAATCTTGGACAAAAATGAGTGAAACTTTTTAGGAAACATTACAGTGAATGGTTTACACTCAGCCATAAATTCAGTAGGTCTCTCTAGTTCTTTATCTATCTAACTTCAAAGTCAGTTGAAACATAGTGCCTGCAATACAGCAATAGGCCCACTAGTTTCAAATACATTTGTTTATCATGAACTCTTACAGAGAGGATAAAGTTACCAGGTGTTCTCTCTCTCTCTCTCTCTCTCTCTCTCTCTCTCACACACACACACACACACACACACACGGAGAGGGAGGGGGCATTGATTAAGCTATTACGATATCGTGAAATAGTCCCAAATATTTTGACACTTTGGGCTGAGTTTTTAGCAACAGAACATTTACAATTAGTGTGGCTGATAAGAGGGATTTGGCTAGAATAAAGTTCACAAAAGGCGGCCTGGGCATAGACAAGAAGGGGAACGGAGCATGAAGTAGCCAAAGAGAAAGGGAAGAAAGGAAGGGCTCTTACAGGAGTAAGCCAGGAGTAAATCACACCAAGCAAGTTGGAGTTAACTCTTCATTAGCAAAACCATGATCTGCACAGGCAGGTCTTGCTTCCATGAAGCACTTGCTGAGACTGAAGGTCCCCACCACCCCACAGCTGCCTAAGTCCTCTCCTCGCCAGGGTTTTCCCTAAGCAATCTGAGACTGTGTCTGTGTGAAGCTAACTTCTCTGCACTCTTCATGCCTCTCCTGGTTCTGGGAGACCAGTGGGGAGGGGGAGTTTGTTGCAGCAGGAGGGGTTACACTCATGACTCTTCACCAGCTGGACTCATCTCTGCGTCTTGGCCTCCCTCCTCTCCTGCTTCAGCTTCTGCCTGTGATTCTGGACTTCTCTCTGCTACAGGCTTTCCCCACTCACTGAACCCTGTTATCTCCTCCCAGTTCGCTCCCTCTTCTCCCTGCGATCACTCATCATTGTCCCACCACCAATCCCCAGCTTCTGAGCCTTCTCCCTGTGGGGGTTCCCCAGCTGGTTCCTGCCGCCTTTCCTCTACCTCCAGTCTGTGACAGGCCCACAGGAAAGTGTGGGGGGAAAGGGCCCATGGGAAAGGTGTCTGCATTCTTTTATATTTCTTTTACATGCAGGAATGTAGCGATGATATAAAAAGGAAGTTATTTATGAAAATAAATGCCCCTGATCATACTATCATAAATCCACGTAAGTAATGATTTCAGTGTATTCTACTGATATATGCCAGACAAAGGGCATGGCCCATATATTCTTCGAGAGGTTGCTACAGTTCAAATCTACACTGGGGTGCACATTGCAAAGACGGTGAAAGCTGACACAAACCTGCAAATGTTACTTATTAATGGCCTCTGTTAATAGCGGGGGGGGGGGGGAGCCTGTGTTAAATTGTTCAAATGGCTGCTGTGTTTTAAAGCTGAAATAAATTTAATTCCGGTTGCTTCACGTAAGTGAAATAGGTCACTACCTTTACTTCAGAAAGCTTTCCCCCGCCTTTCCCTTCATAGCAATTTGCAAACTCTTGAGGAACTAAAAAGTCTACCACCTTTCCATTTGGGATTTTAATTATTTTTAAGTCAATGTGGAGATAAACTGAAATGTGTTTATGTGTTGCTGAGCTTCAGCAAGACGCCTTTGATTTGAAACCAAGGTGCAGCTCTTGCACAGAGTCACCACATTTGAAATGACATTTATTTTCTCCACGATGCTGTATGACCCACTTATATCTGTCCCACACTCCTGCCGAGAGATTTAATATTGAATGGAGGTGGGGATAAACACTGCCTCCATCCAACAATTCCCCTCCTCTTTCTCTCTGAAGATTCTGTCCTTGTCAAATGTAACACAGCTGCTCTACCTGGGTGAGGCTAGATTTGTATGAACAAGGAAATGAATTTCATCCACTGGCACAGGGACATTCTAAATAACAGCCAAATAAGGTTTTACTTAGTGGCCTCCTATGCTCTTGCCCAGTAAAAACCAGCTGTTTTCCCCACACCCCTAAATGGTCCGTTTGACACTGAAAGGGCTAGCGGCTGATTTGGAAAAGATAATCCAGCTCAGAGATGGATTAACAATGCCGCCTTTTTGTTTTGTTCTGGCAAGGAACGAGCAGCCTTTTCAACATTCCTGGCTTGGAGCTCTTCCATTGCCACTAACAGCTGAGGTGTTTACAGTTCATGGTTTCTAGGGTGACTGTATGTTTACCAATCTCTGAGCAGGCCATGCAGGCTGACTCTTGAGAACACATTTGCTACAAAGCGTGGATAACAGGATACCGCCATCAGCCAGATCTCCAGTCCAGAAGCAGATATCATCAGACCAAGTGCTGTAGCTACATATGGAAACATTGGAGGCTCATCATTAAGGCTGACTGGGGTATCATCCTCTTGTCTACAGGAGCTCCCTCAAAACCAGAGCCCCTTTCACCTGAAGACTCTTGCTTCTTTGCCCCAGTGGCAACTTTAGTATCCTGTTGTTTCGGCTACTACAGACACTGCAATGTGTCTCATCCATTGACTGAACTTCTTGTGGTTCATGTGTGACTTCCTTCCTGGTCCCTTGCACCCAGCCATCACTCCATCTGTGGAATTTTGCAGGCTATGGTTTAGTAACCAGTAGCACTCACAGTGTTATATTTCATTGTTGGATTGAAGCTTTTTAGACACCTTGAAAACTGTGATCCAACTCTGCATAAGGCAGATTCCTGTTCTTTTAAAACAATACAGTAACAAGTATTTCTTTTTTGATTTTTGATTTCTTTGAAAAATAATGTAAGAAAACAAAATTCAAGCATCATACAAACAAGAAATGTCACACTATGGCGGATACAGTACAACAAACAATCTTCACCAAATTTCCAATTTATTTTCTCATATATTTATTACTGTCATCATCATTTGTTTGGGGCTTTTGTGCTGTTTCGATGTTGCCGGCCTGTTTAGCAAAAGCTGCTTGCCTTCTTATCTTCATGTTATTTGGAGTTATTTTCTGCAAATTCTACTGCACTGTCAGTACAGGTGGATGTTAAAGAATCACCCTCCTCCCAAATGGCAAATGCAAAATGTGACAACTTTGCAAAATGGCTTAGGCATGTCTCCTGCTGCGCAGGAGCTAAAGCCAAGGCACTTATTAAGACACAATATGTCTGCTATGAAATAAGTCTCTTTGTGCTTAGCATTTAACTTGCTCTCAGGTGAGTGAATACAGGAGCAAAGCCTAGGCTTTGGTTTAGGGTTGGCGTGGGGGAGAGTAGGGTTCTTGTGACTTTAAAAGCTATATGGCAAGCAGAATTTCAACAGGTTAAGCTTTTCTGGTATGGAAATAGAATTATAGGGAAAGCTTCACCTGTGGCCTGTAATAAAGTGATGGTGGGAGATAAGGGGAATACATCGAACTGTGAGCATATGCTGCAGTCTTTCAATACCTTGCTAAACATGATTGAGTTGGCTTGGAGACAGATAATCTATTATGCATATAAATGCCAACATTATTAAATCAAAGGGAGTTATTTTTGTAGAAGGGGTGACAGTAAGCAGGGGACTGTGCAACGGAGCAGCTCTGCTCTTCATTTGCACTATTGTTTCATACATCAGTGCTGGGAATTTTCCAGCCCACCTAGTACATTATGGAAAGCATGACAGCAGTTTATTGAGCATTGATCCTGACTTTTTTGAAGGGAGAATAGACAACATTGGCTATTTAATGAGCACTCTTTCTGACTTGTTTGCAGGGAGGATTTAGGTGATGTTGCCTCAAAGCAAGATGTTACATCCCACACTTTGCAGTGCATTTTCCCTTCACTTTCCTTCTTGCAAAAAGTCTGATATTTGGGAGAACTGGGCTTGTGGTGCAAGACCTCCCAATCAGCTATAAATGTGTAGCCTGAACTTGTCAGTATGTGATTGCATCACACCTGAAAATAGTGATAGTCTAGCAGCGTCCAGAGAAGATTTGTCAGGAAAGAAATGATCTGAATTTTTGCAGGAAGCAGAAACAACAAGGAAAAGGATTCAGTCTTCATCTTATCAGGAAAACACAAACTGACTTTGGTGGATAAAGCCAGCACTTCGGTTCTAGGGAAAGGATGCAAAACAATTCAGAGCACTGCTAAATTATCATATAGTAGGAAAGTGATAGGTATATATGGAAATGATCCATCAAAGCTCAGCAGTTTTAAATCCCATTGGCTTTACCCGTGGAATTTAGTATGTCCCTAAAACTGTCCCATCAGAATTAATGGGACTTAAAATGTTGAACTGAATTGTGTTTTGTGTTTGGACAAAGTGGTAGCCTAAAGTACAGTGTTCCCCTTATGGAGTTCTTTTTTGCTTGTATAATAAATTTACATAGATTAGATAGTTTCAGTAGATGCTGTATTCTGTTCACATTCTGTCCATCATTTTTATACGTGTTCCTTATTCCTACCTCATTCAAGGTAATGAGGCTTCAGCTTTTAAACCTGGAGCTCAGTGGCTTTAAATGTGTTTGTGGCGGCCTTAAATTTCCGTAACCGCGGTGTGGCTTTTAGAATTACAGGAACTGTAGTTGTTAAAGAAGAAGAAGAAGAAGATTTAAGAGAAATATTATTGATGTACTTTGGTCTCTCAAGAAAAATGTTGGTGGTGACCTTACACGTGAGCCGTATCTTTGTACTTCAGCATGCAATTTATAGAGATGGAGATGTGTTCTGCCTACATAAACTACGGCAAAAGATTAGGCGGTGCCTCCATCTTTCTGATCTTGCCCACCAAAATACAAATGTCTTTGAAAGCGAAGTGAATTCTGTCGAAATACAAATGTGTCTTCCTTCAGCCTTATCTTGACTGGTGGCATTTTATTCAATTACCTTCTATTGTTGAAATTTAGATGTTTCCACAGAAGTAATTATAATGGGAAAACTAAACTGCTAGTGTTATGGGCAAAACAGGATTGTCAAACTATGACATCTTTGGCATTTTATTTCTTATCCTCTATTGTGAAAGAACCAGTACAAAGCATCATATCTTTCTCTTGTCAGGACCTAGATATGAACCAGACGAGCTGTTTCTCTCTGGTGCCGGTTAGGTCTAGGCTGGCAGTTTCCCATGTCCCTCACCTTGTTGCAGTCTGCGCAAACAGAGTTGCAGTCCACACTGCATCCTTCAGCCCATCATTGTGCTATTTGTGTGACTGCAAAACCTGATGTTATGCCAAGTTCTGCCCTTCAGTGTCTCAAATTATTTCTTCCTCTGCAAAGCAGGCTTCTATTCTTCCACCTCATTTTCAGGGCACTTCTGATAATAGAAATACAGTGGTGCCCCGCAAGACGAATGCCTCGCAAGACGAAAAACCCGCTAGACGAAAGGGTTTTCCATTTTGGAGGCGCTTCGCAAAACAGATTTCCCTATGGGCTTGCTTCGCAAGACGAAATGTCTTGCGAGTTTTTCCGACTTTTTTCCCTTCCCCCCTTTTTTCTAAGCCGCTAAGCCGCTTATCTGCTTTTCCGCTAAGCCGCTAAAAGCCGCTAAGCCGCTAATAGCGCTAATCCGCTAATCCGTCAATGGGCTTGCTTCGCAAGACGAAAAAACCGCTAGACGAAGAGAATTGCGGAACGGATTCTTTTCGTCTTGCGAGGCACCACTGTACCTAAATAGACTATAAATACTTTAGCCAACTAGATTATAAAATAGTTTAGCCAAGCCTACCCAGACATATAGAATCTATATGTGTTTCATTTATTTTTAGCTACTCTTGATTTTAATCATCTTTTTCTTTTTAACCTTTATTAGGTTATTAACAACTCAAAAGTGCAGTAGCAATACCATATACAAAGCAAATAATAAACAATGAGAAAAGGAAATGGGGGCACACAAATATAAATCAAGACATGCACATTTCGTGTTTTCAATCACCTTTTGAATGTTTTTAGATACATGTTTTAACCGTTTTATAGTGATAATTTTAGTATTTTGTATTTTTGTAACCCACTTAGAGGTTTTCTGGGGGCGGGGTGGGGTTGCAATCAAGTGCAGGGGGTGCGGTCCACCCCAGGTGTCATCCCTGAGGGGGGTGACATTGCCGCCCCACCCCCCTGGAATGCTCACCAATTGCTGCAGGTGGCGCCCCCTGGGACACTAGCCCCGCCCCTGCGGGTGGCTAGCCCCACCCCTGGGTGGACAGCATGTGCACCATTCTGGGGGCCAGAGCAGCTAGCTCCGCCTCTTGGGGGAGAAGAGGGAGGGGATAAAGTCCCACTGTGAAAGAAGAATTCCTTGTACTGATGGGATGTGTTAGATACCACCCAATCTCTCTCTCTCTCTCTCTCTCTCTCTCTCTCTCTCTCTCTCTGCACGTGTGTGTGTGTGTGTGTGTGTGTGTGTAAGTAATCAATAAACACTTTTTAAAAAAAGATGTATGTTAGAAGACAGGCCACATTGGATATTGCCTAAAAACAAATAACCGGGAGAAACTCAAATCCTACAACAAATGGCTCGACTGCTGAGCTTCCAGCAGGACTGAATAATTGTGATTCTGAACTACAGACTTCAGTTCTGGTTTATATATTTTAAACCTGCCAGATCTTTTGCTGATATAGACGTGGCCCTGTAGCTGCAACCTGTTTTCTTGATCTGTTGCCAGTCAGGCTTTTATGGGGATGCTTGGAAGATGTACTTCAACAGTTCCTTTTTATAATCTGTATCATTAACACCTCTTTGGCATCAGAGAGTGGGTTTCTTTGCTATAGATTGGAGGAACAGTTGATTAAGCAGCCTTTCCCTGCCCTGGGAGCAATTTCTCAGATTTCTTCCCTGTTTCAAATATGCCTTCTGTACCAAAGGTTCTCAAAAAAAAAAGGAGGGGGAAAGGGAAAAGGAGGATGAGGTTGTGGCAGGGCAGTCACAGCCCTTACCTCCACTATAATAATACAGTGTTTGAAAAATTTCAATCAGGCCAATGCAGTGAGGTATCTTTAATGAGGACTTTTTACTGACCTTATGTTTGACGGTAGGTGGATTCTGATCTTTTTTTGTGGCTTTCCACATGTATCCTTTGCCATTCTTTCCCCAGACTTTCAGCCTTTGGACCACTTTGTAAAAACATTGTTTCATTAGTGTGTGCCTCTGTGGGGC
The DNA here is from genome assembly GCF_951804945.1 of Podarcis cretensis. Lineage (NCBI taxonomy): Eukaryota > Metazoa > Chordata > Lepidosauria > Squamata > Lacertidae > Podarcis > Podarcis cretensis. Next base: position 66,030,216 of record NC_137170.1, on the reverse strand, counting down.
CAGTTTGTTACAATAAATAAAACGGTCGTCTGATAGCGCTTCTGTGGCTATGAATGGGGTGGATACCGTTCTCCTCTTCCTGTGTATATTGTCAGTTGTGCTTGCATCACTGGTTCTATTATGCTGTGCTATGATAGAAGTTATCCTAATAAATTGGCTTGGGTGCATGGGTGTGTTGTACCCAGAGGGAGGGGCCCATCAAAAGGGTCACATTTCCATATCTTCCATGGGCCCACACCTGAGAAGTCAAAGAAGGCTTTGATTCACATCTGATCTGCTGCAAGCATAGCTTTATTGTTTGTTGCCTCACAGGCCTGTTGCCTCACAGGCCTGCTTCCACCCATGTCTGAGGTCACTGTCACCAATGACCAAAGCATACCCTCCAATGTGCCATGGCCCCAAACCAAAGCAAGGTAAAGGACCCTCTGGATGGTTGCAGCGCTCATCTCACCTTCAGGCCGAGGGAGCTGGTGTTTGTCCACAGGCAGCTTTCCGGGTCATGTGGCCAGCATGACTAAACTCCTTCTGGCACACCGTGATGGAAACCAGAGTGCATGGAAACACCGTTTATCTTCCTGCCCCAGAGGTACCTATTTATCTACTTGCACTGGCATGCTTTCAAACTGCTAGGTTGGCAGGAGCAGGGACTGAGCAATGGGAGCTCACCCCATTGTGGGGGGAAAACCAGGATACCATCTTCCAGGTCCGCACTCCTGCGCAAGTCACATGACCCGTGCAAGATCACGAACCTGGAAAAGGCACTTTTTCAGGGACAGCACCCAAGACATGATTTTGGGGGCACCGTGCAAGATCACAAAATGAAACATATATGGGGCTGTTTCCTGTCATAGTACTATAATTGCAAGACAGTTTAGGAAATGGTCCATTACATCATTATTCCTCAGCTAGATACTTTGCATTTTGCTAGAAATGTTAGATTTGTTCTAGTGACCAGCATCAGGAATGTTTCCTGCCCAGTTTTGCATTTATTCACTTTCTGTTTCTCGAAGCATCTTGATTCAGCACCATTTTCCTTATTATTTTTGTTATGCAAATACGAACAGATAATTGCTATTGGAATGGAGCTCACCAAAGCTGCAAAGGCAGCAGCACAGCTTATCATCTGACATAGACAATTTAGATCATAACTTTCAGGGGCAGAACCGTTTCCCTATGAAATAGTTTATTGATTACAAGATTTGCAGTGATGCGAATATGTAATTTTAGACCCCAGACTTAATGGTCTTACAGAGCAGGCAGGGGTTTTAGACAGCCATGCTCATTACTTCAGTCATGAAGCACACAATTAACATTTCTGCTCCCTACCACAAACACCCTCCACTGTCACCCAAGGCTTTACAAAAGGGTTCTATACTCCTGATATGTTAGAACAAATAGCAATAAAACTCTGACAACAAAAAAGAGTTTTTCAGCCCCAATTTCCTTTTAAATTAATCAATAAATAACTTGAGCATGAGCAGTTTCATATTTTTAACTCACTTAAATTATAGAATCAAAGGATGAGCAAGTAAAATCCTCAATGATATATTGGGCAATAGATATTGCTCATAATATAGACACGGAAGCATGGGAACGATTGTGGAATATGGATATACAGTGGTGCCTCGCAAGATGAAAACAATCCGTTCTGCGAGTCTCTTCGTCTAGCGGTTTTTTCGTCTTGCAAAGCATCCCTATTAGCGGATTAGCGCTATTAGCGGCTTAGCGGCTATTAGCGGCTTAGCGGGTTAGAAAAAGGGGGGGAAGGGAAAAAACTCGCAAGACGTTTTCGTCTTGCGAAGCAAGCCCATAGGGAAATTCGTCTTGCGAAGCGCCTTGAAAAACAGAAAACCCTTTCGTCTAGCAGGTTGTTCGTCTTGCGGGGCACCACTGTAAATTTACAGTATGTTGTAGTCTAAGAGAAAATTATATGAAAATGATATATCGATGGTATCTAACACTGAGTAAATTGGCAAAATATATAAATCTAAATCAAATAAGTGTTGGAAATGTAAAGAGAAAGAAGGTTCTTTTTATCATATGTGGTGGTCTTGTAGTAAGGTTAAAGCTTACTGGGAAATGATATATAATGAACTGAAAAGGATGTTTAAAATTACATTTGTAAAAAAAACCCAGAAGCTTTCCTTTTGGGAATTATAGGGTCAGAACTACCTAAACTATATAGAAACTTATTCATGTATGCTACTACAGCGGCAAAAATGTTACTTGCCCCAAAATGGAAAGAAGTAGAAGTCCCAGCAAAGGAAGAATGAATAGAAAAACTTATGGAATATGCAGAAATGGTAAAACTTACCAGATAAATAAGAAACCTCCCCCCACATACATGAAGAGCAGCTTCAGCAAGGTTTAGAAGAGTGGGGAGGTGCTTCCGAAAACTGCTCTCTGATGTGCCTTGCTCCAGGGACAACTTCAGGAAGTTATAAAGCAACCACGAGGGGCCTGTGGGAACGAGAGAAGCCAAGCATTGCCACCCATCTGTTTAATGCGCACTGTAGGGACAGAAAACAGCAGAATTCTCATGGGAAAATTACCTATGCCCAGTAGGTGTAGCTCAGTTTTCTTCAGCCTTGCGCCCTCCTGGTGTTGCTGGCCTGCCACTCATCAGTCCCAGCAAGCATAGCCAGTGGTCAGAGCGGATGGGAGTTATAGTCCAGCTACATCTAATGGGCATCACATTGGGAAAGGCTGATGTCAACACTCCATTGCAATTCTAAGCACGGTGGGAAATGAGAAAGTAACCATCAGAGAACGATTGGCTCCATCTGGAAGCGCTCTGTATGAAAGGTGAGGGGAAGTGATGGCTGTCTTGCTCTTGCTTATGAGCATAATAATGTTTGAAGCGGTACAACTGCTCTGCAGTTGCTAGAATTTGCTTGTATCCTTTGCTTTCAAAGAGTACGCTTGCATCATTTGATTTCGGCACTCTAGTAAAGACAGCCACTATGGTCAAGTGGCTAGAGTGATGGAGCTGATGCAGGTGGCCTGAGCATCACATGGGACTGATTGATGGAGTTCAGGAGTTCCTGTAACAGTAGCCGGCACTGTGAGTGCATTTAGTGTTCTGCCCCTGTAGAAGATGATAAAGATGTGCAAAAGCCTGTATATCACTCAGCTTCTGTGGAGGAAGATGGATGCTTGGAAGGGAAATGGGCAAAAAGCATTACAATATTTCAACGTGTGACTGCAAATTATTCTGTCCCGCTGCTAGCATTACTTGTGAACTGAGCTTGGTTTTTCCTTCAGATATTTACCATTGTATGTTTTCATGAACATCTTCACCACTTTCCAGTTCTTCAAATTGGCTTTTCTTCCCACTACTGGATAAAATTGATTTGTGTTAATTTACATATTCTAGCAAGGTTGACCTTACAGAATTCTACACATTTGCGAAATAATAATTATATTTATCAGGGAAAAGAAATTGCTCAAAGTACATGTAGAGACAAATGCAGCTGGGCCCAGAACCAAATCTACATGCATGTGCATTCTCTGAATACCTCCCATAAGCAATTTTTGTTTTATTTCCAAATATTAAAAAAAAGAAAGTCTATCTTTGTAATGACAATATAAAGCTGCCATTGCCAAGAGAAATGCCCACAGAAGAAACACAGAGACTGCCATTCTGAACCAGATAAGCTACTTACATCCCATTGATTGCAACAGCCACATAGCTGTGGGCAGGATGTCAGCCATGCTCAGTTTCAGCAGCTATGAAGCAGAGACTAGTGTGCATATTTGTGGCAGAGCTGGCCAGAGGTTGTCTTAGAATTCAGTAGCATATTCACACAATTCCCAGGAAACTTGTAAAACAGATGATGCCAGGAGTGCAGGGGTGTATGGATGACACATCTTTTAATTTGACAGCAAACGTGTCTACAAAATGTCTTAAGCCCTCTGACATTTTCAATATGACGTTTTGTTCTCCCAAACGTAGCATTTGTAAATTGTTTGAAGAAACAACTATCTATTTTGCCGTACCTCTGAAACACGAAATTTCAGAAGATTGCATCTCATTTGTATATAAAGCACAGCACATGTGATTCCACAGGGTGATCTAAGAATAATTAAGTGAAAGTAGCATCAACAATTTGATTCATTTTTATCTTCTTAATGGAAATGCCAATGGTTTTCTTTTAAGCACTCTTTTCCATTTGGGATTTTTTTTTTAAGTTTTCAAAATATCTAACATTCTGCCCTTATGTATCACCACACTCTAGGTCATTGTTTCCCAGGCCATCGTGTTATCATACAGATGTGGATATGTTGGGCAATATAGCTCACCCAACAGTGTTTAGGAAGCAAATGCCAAGGACTTGACAATTGGGGTTATATTGACTGAGCAGACATAACCAAGTGGAGGAGCTGCTAGCATCAACATTGAATAAGGCAATCTTATGAGAAAGGGAATATGAGAAACTGGAATACGGAGAAATGGAGGACCAAAGAAAATGTGAAGTGCAGTTTTTGTAACAAGCATCAAAGCATTGAAATGGTGGCAAAATTCTTACAATGTAAATTACAGGCTATTAGGGAGAGGGGAAAGGAGGGAAGGTAGACCGAGAAGGATTCAGAGGAAGAAGGGTGCATGTGCTACAAAGGGCAGAAAGGAAAAGGCAGCTAAGAGAGAATGGGGCGGGCAGGGGAAACACTGCAACAAAAATATGTTTCTTCCGTCCGACTATTGAATATAGAAAATGGCTGTCCAAATTATTTGAGTTATGTACCTATGGTCTCAGGCCACTATTATAGTCTCTTGAGGAGGCACAGCTAGAAAGATGCTCAGTTGCCAGTTTCAATTGGCTTTGCTCAGGAATTTCACCGTAGGACAACTTCTCCTTGATTCTCTCCTTGCGTTCTCTGAATTCATTTGATGAGTGGAACTTCTTCCTTCTGACGCCACACGACGTACAGATGTAGCAGCTAAAATAGAAATGGCCCCTCAGGAAGACAGTTGTACTCATGCCTGGGACATCTGCTTTGTCAAGTTCTTTGAGAAATATGACACAAAATGCAGCACACCGAGGACAGGCACCATCAGTAGATATATGCATCAATACCATTTGACCCTCTTGTAGTGATTTCCTACCACTCCTAAAGGAATGTTACAATGCTACATGAGTTTCTCTGTTTGGCCATAACCCCGTCCCTGCTCCATGTCATTGGTCACCACTGTCAAGGTGGAAAAATGCACAGTGTTAGGACAGTGGGGTGCAGGATAAATTGGGCTGGGTGTTGTGAAAAAGTAGGAGCTAACTTGAAATAAGGCTGCAATTTGGGGGCAAGGCTAGCATTTTTAAATGGTTAGTTGCCTCCTGAGTTATTTAATACCTTCACAAATTACAGGCAATCAGTTTGCAGAACTGGGATAGACTTCACTCAGAAATCCAGGATAGGCTAGATGTTACCTTGGGGGCATCACTGGAGTAATAGGGAGTGGATTCACACTCCTGGTGTCAGACATGGTGCCTGGCCCTATTTCTAGATGTCCGTCTGTGAATAAAAGCATACAGTGAGCTTTGACAAAGTCTTGACAAAGGCTTCCACTATTCCTGATAGCACATCCCAGTTGCATGGAAGTCCACATGAAGGCTTCTTTTTTGCAGATGACCGTACTAACACATGGATCTGTAGCATCAGGGCCAGGCAACAAGTTCAATTAAAACTAGTTTAGGCCTAAAGCTGCCAGCTTGTCTGTCTGCCTCATTCCTACCAAGAATTCAAAGCTCCAATCCTAGTGTCTTCTTGCCACTCCCTTTCATCAGATCTATAGATCTTTCAACACCTGTTGGTTCACCAAATTCCTATTTTCAGTCCTACTTTATTGCACTGCATGTAGCTACTCTGTATCATGGTTCCTCTCCCTCTCCCACCCCCCTCCAACCCCTACTAACATGTGAACACTGTGACAATGAACACTGTAAAGTTTCTACTATTTCTTCTGAGGTCCTCTCTTATTATTTATTTATTTCATTTATGGATCACTTCCCATGAGGCATTCCAAGGTGATTAACAATACAGTAAAAACATGCACAGAACAATTGCTCCCTTGTGTCTCAGTTCCATGCCTTCTTTGCCCTTTTTGTGCATCATTCTTTCCCTATCCTTCCCTTGAGTTTCTCATACCCAGTCCATTGCCTAAATTGCCTTTGGGATCTCTATATCTCAGCTTCTTTAAATCCTAGGGCCTCTTCCTAGACTTCAGTCTGCCACTGCACACAGTTTTCATCCCAGCCAAACTGACAACTTTCCCCACAGAAATTGGACTGTCTAATTCCCTAAGAAACTGAACATTCCATGCTACAGCACCAGTTAAACCAACCAGTGTCAGAGGCTTCACTGCCCCAAACACAATCCATTCTCAATGACTGGATTACCCTCTCACACAGGATGAATTTGGTATCAATTGCTTGAGCTATGGCCAAATGTTTTTCCCCCAACTTTGATGTGGTTTCCTTTGGTTTAACATTATCATTAGCTCCTTTCATTCCAGTAAGTAACTCTAGCTACTGCAAACTCTCCATTGAAGCTCTCTAATCTTATATGTAATTAATAATTATAACATGCTTAGCACTGATAGGATCAGATATTTCAGTTGCCATATTTCTTCATTTTTTTAAAGAAAATCTCTGTCTCTTATCTTTAGTTAAAAGCCAAAGTGGTTAATTATTTATGGTCAGCTTTATCGAGTACCTGCCTGCCTCTGGCTTACAGTATTTCAACAGCATCTTCAAACTGTTAGCTGCCATCTGGACCATATTGCTGCTAAATCAAATTCAATAAACTTTACTCTTCCATTCTCTGAGGTTTATTCAAATGAAATGAAAGCTGGCATGTTAAATCCAATCTGTTTTCAAACTGTGCAGTTATCTTAGTTCTTGTGCATTTTGGTAATGAAGGGAGGGAGCAATGGTGTGATATAATTAGTTAATAATTACATTACAAGGCTGAAGTGACTATCTTCTTTGCTAATTGCTAGGGATTTGGCAAAGATACCTTTTATCTATGTGAACGGAATCTCTGTGCAAAGAATTAGGAATGTCACTGAAGTTTGTAATTACCTGATTTGGAATACGAATCGGTCCACCTCATAATGCTTGGCTGTATTACGAATCACATTACGAATCTCCCAGAAGCCCTTCTCCAGCTCATAATGTAAATTGAGCATCTAAGCCGACCAGGCTACTTTATAGGTGCAGGCACAAAATGTTATTTAACATCAACATCTTTCTCTCAGTGAAACTCTCCATTGCTGTCTATATGGGCAGATGAATCATTCAAGTGACCTAGGTTTGGTGAGCGTCTTCTCCATTTGGTAGACCTCAGCTGAACTTGCATAAGTTTCCATTTTCAAAGTCAAAAATTGCATGTTCAATGAAAGAAAGTTATGTTTTCATTGAACAGTTTGAGCTATTGCCACAACAATTGAAAGTATTCATCTACTTTTAGTTGAAGTCCTGGGCACTCAGACATAGCTGTACAAAATCAGCCAAAACCTTATTTTTAAGGCTCAGGGGAATTTACAATCCCTGAGCTAACACACACGCACAGTGCTCGGAAGCTCTTGAGCCTTTATTTTCTCTGCCCAAGTTCAGGAAGCTCTCCAAACCAAAGCTTAGCAAGAGTCCCTTGATTTACTCTTTGTAGCATTGGAAGGAGCCTTGTAAGCCATCAAGCCCAACCCCCTGTGTGATATAAGAAGTCCAGAGCTGGAGGATTTCCAATGGATGGCTGTTCAGGTTCAGCTTGAAGGCGTGAGGAAGAGCCATCTACTCCAACAGGCAATTGGTTCTGAATAATCAAGATTCTAGAAAGTTAGAAGAAACTTTGGTGTATTATGTCCCAATCGAGTTGGTAAACTAGAATTTTGTATCTCATAATAACCCTTTTGTAAAACGAAATCACCAAGACAAAATCTTTGAATTTCAGAGGAATTGTAAAGAAATGTTCATGGCATAACAGTCAAGAAAAACTTGAGATTACTTAATATATTTGGCATATATTTTGCATTAACTTTTCAAGGAACACGTGAAACAACCTTGCTCTGCTTGTGAGTTTCCCAGAAATCCTCTGGATTGCCATCCTCTGGAATGAGCACTAAATTTACATTATGTTCCACTGTTGTTCTGGAAAAAGGCTTTTATGTTGAGTGAAAACTCAAATATAATGCAGAAGTCAACGGTTAGGGAAACACTGTGAAAACAGAATAAACTGCCATGAGAATGCAACCTCAGTTAACTCTTTCTTAGTCTAGTCCAGTATGGTTACATTCTTATGTATTACACATGAGTCCATTATCAGGCGGAGTGACAAGTTTGCTTAGTTTCAGAGAGTGAGTCAAGGTCCCAAGGAAAGCATACGCACTAGAAAGGAGTGGCTCCATCGCACAGCTTGTTGTAAAACCCAGAATATCCCTGCTGGTTTGTGTGCGTTGTATTTAAACTGTTCATGATTAAACCATGAAAGCAACCAAATCCTCTTAGCCAACCTAAGTTTGGGAAAGCAGAGCATCTTTTTTCTTCTTTCTCAAACGGCACCAATGAAATGATCTTAAACCCATCAGAGTACAGCTGGAATGATGTCATAGGTTGTTATGGTTAAACCCTTCCTCTATTTGCTGAAGGGGATTGAAGCCTGTAATATCCTGAGACTCAATACCTGAACACAAATCCTGAAGAAGGAAATGGAAAACCTTTGCTTAAACATTAATTTCTTCTGCAGAAAAAAGAAATGTCTCTTTTAATGGTAAATTACCATTTATTCTGAATGTGTCACATAAAGGAAGTCATAAGTCATTGTTATTGACCTATTAGGGATCGTTCTATTTTACCTTTAATTAAATAAAAATGTGCTCTTTGGAATAACATGCTTTTTGTTTGAATATTGTTTTATTGGATCCATGCCTGGTACATTTTTCAAAAAGTTTGTCTCTTTATGGATGCTTCCACAAGTTTAGCATGCGGACTTCAGAAAGCTTTTCACATATTTTTGCTTCAAAAGTTGTGTTTCTGCTTAAGCAATTTAAGCAGCAATTTCTCAGCAGAAATTTATTTCCATCTACTTTTTTCAGTATGGGAACAACTCTTTTTCGTTGCAGTGGGAACTGAAATGTTCCAGTTCATTTGTCCTATGGCCTGCAATAAAAAATTGAGACCATGGGTTTTGAAGCTGGCTCACCCATGTACCCAAATGGATTATGTATCATAGAGACCAGACTCACGCAGGCTACAACAGTAGTGACTGAGACAATTGTCACTGGGCTTTAGCGAGATTTTTCTTCAGCTCAGTGTCAGACTAATGGACAAAATCTGCTTGAAACCCTAAGCCCCTCCAAAGCGTAGATACGTATTTTCCGAAGTCTGTTGCCTTCAGAGTGTTTCAAGTGGTATTAGTTATACAGTGGTACCTTAGTTTAAGAACAGCTTAGTTTATGAACAACTTGGATTAAGAACGCTGCAAACCTGGAAGTAGGTGTTTTGGTTTGTGAACTTTGCCTTGGAAGCAGAACATGTTCCACTTCCTGTTGAGTGTGTTCCATTTGTAAATTGACTCCCCTGCTGCTATGGGAAAACACGCCTTGATATAAGAACGCTTTGGTTTACGAACAGACTTCCGGAACAGATTAAGTTTGTAAACCAAGGTACCACTGTATTACAAATCAAACGTTTCTCTTCCTGGATGCTGTCCTAACCCTCTTACTTAGTTCCACATACACCAATACAAAGAGCATACAACAGATGAAAGTCCATTTCATGTCAGGAACCAGGCTACTCTGGCTGTTACTATGTGCCAGCTCAATGCACTGCAAGTCAAGATAGCACCAATGTTTTCTTGCTGGAGTCCTTGTTGTTATGTTTTTATCTTGCTTGTGCTGTTTACCTCTCATTTTCCATTATTTAATTTTTATTTCTTCCAAAAAATAAATAAATGACTTTGGGTAAATGCATGGAAAATTTAGTTCTTAGTTAATGAACAAAAGATGCCTCACATTTAAACCTGTGGCTAAAAATCAAGTCAGATACCCCCTCCCTCATCGTATGAGTCTATAGAGAGACATAAGAAGATCATGGAAGGTCAGACCAAAGGTCAACCTAATACAGCATCCTTGTGGTTAGTAAAATGATTTGCAGAAGCCCACAAGCAGAGTATAAAGGCTACACAGCCTTCCCCCATTGTTTGCCCCCTAGTGAGGTATACTGCCTCTGTATCTAGAGGTCCTATTTAGTTATCAAAGTTAACAGGCGGCAGACCTGAATTTGTTTGATCCTTTCTAAAGACATATAAGCCCGTGGCTGTCATATCTTATTGCAGTGCATTTTCTAAGTCCATTTAGGCTGCAATTCTATACCCACTTTCCTGGGAGCAAGCCAGGATTGTTCTTTTAGAAGTCACCGCTTTATTTTGGAGAATCAAATTCCATAATGTGCTTCATTATTGTCTATCTGGATATACTGCCAATCCATGTCATTGGTAGACCCCAAATTCCAGTATCATGAGAGAGGGGAGAAATGCGTGTTCATTAAATACTGTATTTTTGTAGCAGTGGACATAGAGATTTGGGTTTTAAGCAGACCTAATCTTGGCATCTGGGACGCGGGTGGCACTGTGGGTTAAACCACAAAGCCTAGGACTTGCCGATCAGAAGGTCGGCGGTTTGAATCCCCGCAACAGGGTGAGCTCCCGTTGCTCGGTCCCTGCTCCTGCCAAGCTAGCAGTTCAAAAGCACGTCAAAGTGCAAGTAGATAAATAGGTACCGCTCCGGCGGGAAGGTAAACGGTGTTTCCGTGCGCTGCTCTGGTTCGCCAGAAGCGGCTTAGTCATGCTGGCCACATGACCCGGAAGCTGTACGCTGGCTCCCTTGGCCAATAAAGTGAGATGAGCGCCGCAACCCCAGAGTCGGTCACAGCCGGACCTAATGATCAGGGGTCCCTCTACCTTTTTAATCTTGGCATATTTTGTGACTTGTGTGTGTTCAGTTCTTGGGAACTGAAATGATTGTTTTGTTGCATCTCTAACAACGTAATCCTAGGCATGTGGCTCTAACTGTACTTAGGATTGCATCCCAAATGAAATTACAGTTATTAGAAGGTGTCTACATTAAACAAAATTCACACATAACAAAGCACGACTTTCTGTCTTCTTGTGGCTTAACAGGAAGCACCAGCCTGCTGGAGCCTGGTGCCTGATCACTCCCTCTTTGCTCTTCCCCTGGCATGAGTTTGGGGAAAGCAATCCAGGAAGCCTTGTTTTCCCCTTATATCCCAGCCACAAATTATGGTTTGTTGCTCCTTCGCAAGCCATAATCATTAGCCATCCTGAAGGAATGGTTTCTTGGCTTGCTGATTATGGCTTGATCTTGTTCAAATACAGCAAGACGCTACGGTTTCCTGGTTTGTTTATTCCACATGCGTCAGGTGAGGAGTGAAGCAGGAGCAACTGGGCAGCATACACAAACATGCTGCTTGTTTGTGATCAACCTCAGGAAGCCAGAATGTCTGATTTCTCATTATGTGCTGATGCAGCCAATGGGTGGAATTCAAAGTAGTGTTAAGGAGACTGCTCCATCAGCACATGCATTTCAGCTTCCTGATGGAACAGTTGCCCTTGTCCTCCCACCATGCACCATTCCAGAGGTTCTCCCAACCCCCTACAGCTGTTGGGGGAGCTGGTGCATCAGAAGGAGGCTCCATTGAACTAGTGGGACTCGTTGCACTGGCTCCTGTTAGCTCAGCTATTTAGCTGAATCCAGCCCAAGGCTTTTGCACCATAGTGCCAGATCATATGCTAAAGTTCTGGGTGTACAAACTATCCTGAATCACTAGATATACTTCAACTACTAGTACACATATAGGCACACTTTTTAAAAAAGAAGAAGAAGAAAGAAGTGGGGGCATGGCTGTTTTACTCTCATTTAAGCTAGTAGCAGGGATGCAGGTGGTGCTGTGGGTTAAACCACAGAGCCTAGGACTTGCTGATCAGAAGGTAGGCGGTTTGAATCCCGGGATGGGGTGAGCTCCCATTGCTGGGTCCCTGCTCCTGCCCACCTAGCAGTTCGAAAGCGCGTCAAAGTGGAAGTAGATAAATAGGTACCTCTCCAGCGGGAAGGTAAACGGCATTTCCGTGCGCTGCTCTGGTTTGCCAGAAGCAGCTTAGTCATGCTGGCCACATGACCCGAAAGCTGTACGCTGGCTCCCTCGGCCAATAAAGCGAGATGAGCGCCACAACCCCAGAGTCGGTCATGACTTTACCTAATGGTCAGGGGTCACTTTACCTTTAAGCTAGTAACATTTTCTGTGCAAGAGAGATTACAAATGATTCAACCATATTGGATCCCTAATTTGGCTGGAGACTGTTCAGCCTAACTGCTAACCCAGCTCTATACAAACACTTGCGCAACCATGAAAGAAGAAACAGAAGTGTGGTAATAATAGATATATTTCATAGTGTCTGTTGCCATGGGGCGCTTGTTCTGAATCTTCTTTCTCTCTCTCCTCCTTTGTTTTAAAGAAAGTGAGAGACAGAATTACAATTTTCTAAGTAATTTCATGGTTGGTTTTGGTTGACACTTGATCAAATTACTAGAGATACTTCAGAGAAATAAAAGAAAAAAAATAAGTGATTGAAGTGACTCTAGATCAATATCTTTTTGCTGATCATCCATCTCCAAGGCAAAATCCTGCTCAGTGAAATTCCCACCGGGACATCATGTTGAGGCAGTGACCATAGGAAATTTAACCCTTAGAATGATCGTGGGTGACAATAATCAATCAATTGTATTCCAAACTTGAAAATATGTGGTCACCTTCAGTGACTCCATCATTAGAGTATGCAAGCGCAGCCCTTAATAGGATGGAAGAAAAAAATTAAGAAATAAAATTTTATCTCTTAATGGTCTCTGGGTAAGAGTCTGATGTAGAAAAATCAATAGCTTCTCTTCAAGAAAAGAAAAGAAAGATAATGAAACAAATAATTGCAGTTCTGCAGGCTTTATAGATGGTTGTGGTTCATGACAATAGATAGGAGTAGTGTTAAGAAATATTTGAAGGCACTTAAATATTATTTTTGTATAAGGGGGATCACCAATAAAATGATGCAATGTGAAACTGTTTCTCTGAGTGCGTCTAGCCAGCCTGTCACAACATCTTCTAGAATAGCTTATTCATTTATTTAAACTCATAGAATCATAGAAATGTAGAGTTGGAAGGGACCACAGTGGTTATCTAGTCCAGCCTTCTGCAATGAAGGGATCTTTTGCACAACATGGGGCTCAAACCCTCAACCCTGAGATTAAGAGTCTCATGCTCTACCAGCTGAGCTTTCCCTCAGTCTATGTTTCTTTTAAACATTGGGTGAGGCCCCTCCCACACAGCCTACAACAATACAAAACTGCATAGTATCAATAAAACCAATAATATAACCATCACCAAGCATAAAAAACAAACCCCAACAGCTAAAATAGTCGACTAACTACAAATCCAAGCTGTGAAACATCAATCATGACTAAGCCAGTCAGAAAATGTATAGCCTTCTGAAAGGCTTGCAGCCTTGGAATTTGCCATAGACCCACTGGCAGGGGTTCCTTCAAATAGCTCAGGCCCAAATTAAAGCTTAAATTTGGTGTTTGAACTTGGTCTCCAGAAAATTCGGAAAGATGGTGTTTCAGGCAGGAGTCTTTTCCAAGCCTACCTGGAGACATCTGGGAGCTTCCGTGTGGAAAGTGTATGCTCCGCTACTGTTGAGCCATTGCACTTCTTCTTGACACAGTTTTGATTATATTGCAAGTGAGGCTCTGGATAGAAGAGGAAGAACCTTGGGGATCAGCTGGTGGTTTTGACATTTCTTTCTGCTGAAAATCATGGGCCAAAAAGAGAGAAATACTGGAAGTGAGTGGCTGATTATACAAATGGGATCATAGGGAAAGGGTTTGATTCATGATTATAGTCTATGCTTCAGTGATGAAGGACGTTTGGCAAGAGATGGATTCATGAGGACTGGGAAGAATGTTTGCAACCCTGATGATGACACCTTTAACCTAAGTCGAGTAGGGGGGTTAAATTCGCATAGAGGGAAGTAAGGTGCAGATAGGGCTCATCAAGCTGGGAAGGTAGCCCATGTAGGAGAAGGAATACTCTGATCCTAAACCTCTGCTGCTCTGAGGGATATATTCAGGAGAAGAGAAGGCTAAGGAGTAAACCCTACATACATCTGGAGTGGAGTCCCTAAGACAGTTGGATGGCACCTTGTACTCCTCCTTCCAGCAACTCCTGCAGCCAAGCTGGTGCCAAACGTATTGCTCTGCTTTCTTTTGGACCATATTTGTGTCTTGCCATCTGGACAGCCCAGGACCTCCATACGCCCTGCCCAGACTGGCACCCCAGGGGAGGTCACTTTGGTGCAACTAATGCTGTGGTTTGACTTCACCCCCAGAGGTGTACTCCATTGTCTCTCAAGACAGACAGATGCCAATAAGGCTGCCCTAGCCTCTACTGGTAGGCACACTGTTGAATATTCAGGTAATGATCATAACACCAGTGATCTTAATATATAGGCAGGGAAATTATCTGTGAATAAATGCTCAGTATGTATTTTCTATCAGTGCTCTTATAACACAAGGAATATATATTACTAGGCCAGGTATGCTCTATCTGCTCTATAGTTTTGAAAGCTCTTCTCTGCCCCTTCTCTCTCGTGCACCAGAAGAGATGATGAGTGGAAGACTTTCCTACCCTTCCCCAAATGAAAAGAGGGGACTGGTTCTAGGAGATGAGCCATTCAGTGCTGCATAGAGAAGGCTGGTCAAGAAACCAGGTGTGTAGCATTCCTCCGCTGTGTGCAGTCTCTTGAATCACAGAGGAGACAACCAGCAGGTGAAAACATATTTCCACATATGGGTTACATCTCACCGGATCAGGGCCATTGTCTGTATTTAATTACAGACATTTTCTCCCATTGCTCAGGCACCATTTACTCAACAAATCTCTTCTATCTTTTGCCTAATTTCATATAATAATTCATCATTTTATTACCCCGATCAGTGGAAACATTTTACTGAAGGTCAAAAACAGGGAAAAGAAAAATAGTAAAATTAGAACTGGAAATGGATTTGATTAAGAATTTTAAAGGATAAATATGAAAGGATATAATTTATTGTCTTACGGTTTTAATGAGAGTGTTTTTGGCCTCCGTTTGACTGTTAGTTCCTGACTTCTGGTGAGCTTCCTCCATCTGTTTTAACATGGAAGGGGAGGGGATAAAAATCTTTCAGTGACCATATTTCTTTTTCTCCTAGTGTCACTTCCCATCACTAAAAGGAATTGAACACTGAGAAGTGTCTTCGTTGTCAGTGCTAGGGACCTTATGTCCATTCATTTTGTGTGAAGCTGCCCTTGAAGGCAACTCAGAAGCTATAGCATCACAGGCAGTGGTGCCCTCAGGCCAGGACATTCGGACCTTCAGTGGCCAGGAGGAGGTCTCCAAGCACAGCAGGGCAGCTGGTGTGATGTGTTTTGAAGTCAGCGAAGACATACACCTTACCATCTAAGGCAGAGAGACCTTGTAAGGCAATTAAGCCCGGAGTGGAGAGGACATGAGACTAAGGCCCCCAGCTTAATGCAATGTCCCCCCATACTGGCCTTAGTTAAGAAAACAAAGCAGCAAGTACCAATAAACACTATCATGGGAGTTTCTGTGATTGTCACTCACGCTCTGCTTCCATGCAGTAAGTTGCTGTGAATATTCAATTTTCTGATGAGGCTCTAAAGACACTTAGCTCTCCAGTGCATCAGTGTGGAACTCCTGCTTCTCCATGATAAGAAGCCATGTGCCTTTAGGGAGCAGGGAAGTGATTGAACGTGTGTATTTTGCATTACTTGAACTGCAGTCATCTTACTGACACAGGCCAAAAGTTTAACAGGTTTGGCCGCTGGGGAATTAGGAGTCAGGTGTGTGTCTTGTATTCTAGTCAGATGTCACTTTGCAAAATGTTGAGCAGAGGGTGGCAGCGAGTGTTTGAAAGAACAGGGATCTAAAATGATGCCCAATGAAATCACTATTGCTCTGGCTATGTGTGCTCCTGAATGTGCTAATAAACCTTGGGGAGAAGAGATCTTAATCTTCTTAAATTACTTTCATGTGATGATTTTTTTTATTTCAACAATTCTTATGAGAAGCAATATATAACTTTTGTCATGCTTCGGTACAGTACCAGCAATAATAAAAAGTGGATATTGCTATATACTGTATGTAATAAATAATGACTAATGAGTAACCCTGTCCTGGCAAATTTTATAAGAATCACTCTATCTTTAGTGCCTAGCATCCCCAGACAGTTACCAGGGCCCCACTGAGGCCTACTGCTGATGCCCAGCTTTGTAAAAATGTCTTGGTCTAAAAGCTGCCATTTTAATTTACCACAAAGCCCAAGAGTGACATTTCATATGGGGCACTGTGGGAAATTAAAATGATGGCTCCCTGACTTTGGTGTTTGGTACTGATGTCAGGTAACCTAGGGGAGCCCCACTGACACAAGAGGGACTTATCCAATGGTACTTTGTCTGGGCCAACTTCCTTATTGATCTGGCTGCAGTTCCCTCCTTTTCTCAGAGCTAGGTGAAGGCTTGCAGACCACAGCACACTTTCCTAATGATCCCCACATCCCTGATACAGAACCAGTGGTCATGGTGTCAAGTCTTTAGATGCATGTTGGCTTCACATAGGTATCAGATTGGCCACTGTGGAAACAGGATGCTGAACTAGATCATACCATCGAGCACGTTCAGACCAAATATCAGGATGTGCGTCTTCTGGGTTGCCCTCCTGGCTGAGCTGTGTGACCTGGTGTGAGATCATGCCCCCCCTAAAAATGCTGGGGGCGGGGAGAGAGGTTGTGGTGTGAGATCACAGCATCCAAAATGGAATGTCCCGGTTTTCCCAGGACAGTTGAGGGGTATGTTAGATGCACCTTTGGTCTAATCCAGCATAGCTGGATTAAAGCTAGGCCTTTACTGAAAGCAGCCACTATGTGATGGTCTTAATGTGTGCCAGGAGGTTCTTAGTGAAAGCAGCAGAACTGAATGTAGAATATTCTGTGTGAATCTGGTCACTTTCCATGGATATGGCTGCTCCAGAATGTGGTCACTGTATCCATGTGGAATATTGTCTGAACTAGTTTTTATTAGTTTTTGGTGGTCCATAGGCTATGACACAACACATGCACAACTTTGTAGAAACTAAATCTGCTCCATGGTCTGTAGTGAGCAAAATAAATTAAAAACTGGGGTCTTATATAAGCCTTAAAATATCCATGCATTCTGATCACCGGAATAACTGTCTTGGAGAAGTGGATTCTTCCAGCAATCTGCATTTCTGTATTCCCACATCTGTTCTTTACTTGTTAGGGGTGGGATTCTCAGCAAGTGTACATGGGCACAAACCCACCAACATCTCAACATCTCTAGCATATTTTGTTAGCTCAGGTTGCTATCAGAAAGAAATCTCAGATAGCTGTGTCCACTTACCCCTGCATTTCTCTAAAAGGTAAGCTGTCAATTGTGATTTCTGACTGAGTTTTTTAGCAATGGATTCTTGCAATGGATTCTTTTTGCTTCCAGAGTCACTCCCAGTGGATTCAGACCCTGTGGAACATGTAGAGTTAACCTGTGAAATCAGGATTTTCACTGTGCAATGCAAGCTGTCACCCAGGAAAGCGCCATACAATGCATCTGTGAAATGTATGAAAAGAAGTCTAGAAATTCAGTTAATTAACCACATCAGTTTCTTAACGTGATCAATTTTAATTAAACTGAATTTTAATAGAGATCTGTGTAGTCTGTAGAGAGCAATTGCTAATTCTACAAAGCATGTGCTGCTTTTCACTTCAGATTTGCTCCCATCTAATTAATATGGATAGGGCATTAAGCCTTTTTGGACTCTGGTGGTTTTCATTTCATGACTATTAATGATTTTAATGAACTGAACTAATTCAGTAGTTTTCATCCCAGCGTTTCGGAGCTTTGTTCATCACAAATTTCAAGTTTATAATTGGTTTCCAGGTCTTAACAGTGGTCATTGATCAGCTCCAGCAGTTCCTTTTACAACCCAGTAAGAACACAAGAAAAGCTTTTAACTCTTTGCTAGCACAAACCTTCGTTAATGCTGATGCAGCAGCAGCACTAAAAAGAAAGGAGACTGGCTGGGTGTACATGAAAAATGACCCCGATCTTCTGTCCAGGGAAGTGGCACTATTTGGATATTTAATAGAGAAATGAATAATGGAATATGAGGCCAAGATCAAAGAAATTCAAAGCGGTTTTTGGGAACAAGCCTATGAAAAACACCAAGAGCATGTTTATTTACAAGGAATCATAATGCATTTGACAGACTTAAGAGCTTAAAAATCTGGATGTAATCTTGAAACGTCAGTTTTAACCAAAGCAGCTTGGGGCAGGAAGGGGCACCGGAGTCTAATGCAGACTAGTCATTGATAACATCTGCATTTGAACAGGCACAAATGAGACCCTGACACAAAACAAGGGAAAAGCAGAGTGTCAAGTAGGGTTCTCTAGCAATGTTGTATGGGCTGAAAATACACTCTGTCAGAAACACAGGGTTGCTGTCAAATCACGGGGCCATATTCCTCCACCACCCAAAAAACACATCATTTGTCTTATGTTCTGAAATGGTAGGCATTTCTTCCCTGTGTCAGTGGCCAGTGAAATGGAATGGGATTGTGGAAATGGTAAGCATCAGGGCACAAGGTAACTGAACTATAACATGTTATAGAACAGTAGGTGGCAGGTGTAGTGCCCTCCAGATTTTGTGGACTGCACTTCTCATCATCCATGGCCACTGGCCATGCTGACTGGAGCAGGTGGGAGTTGCGGTCCACAACAGCTAACCCTGCTGTGGATAGTGAAAGAAGGAATTTGACATGGGATGCCATTCTGACTGACAGTGTTCCCTGATAATTTGCCATTTCACCAGCCTTCTTCTCCACACTTGTGTCGCTCGGATTCAGAGAACCACTTCCTTCCAAGCATGCGGGGTCGCTGTATAATGTGACTCCCAAGGAAGTAAATTCCAAAATCTTGAAATAGTCTGGCAAACAATGGACTTCTTTGGGTCAAGTTAGCCAATTGTTCAGCCCACTCACCTGATCCAGTAACAAAATAAGACAACCGCCTTTCTTCCCCCTCACCCCCATTCACTCTTGTAGCTCTTCTTGAGCCTAGATTAATATCCGGAGTTTGTAATTCTGAAATAGCTTTAAAATCAATTACAGTTACTGAATGTCCAGAATCTGCTGTCAGAACACACACATACACAAATTATCCTGTGCTCAGTGATTTTTTTATTGGGTCTATTTTATGACCTCCTTCTGAAAGGAGCTATTAATGGGTAGGAAAAAGAATGACTTTTGAATTTGTGGTATTAAAAATAACAAAACAAATACTTTGAGGGGAGAAATGTGATTACTGGAAATTAATGAAAATGTGGGCAATAAACCCGTACGAGCAGTTGAGAAATGAATACCAACAAAAGATTGATTCATTTCTATGGAAACAATAGCAGGCACACTCTGGTCCTGATCCAACATGTACATGTACAGAGCAGTCAGTGTAAGAACCTGGAATCAAGCGGATCAACTATTTGTGGATGACACTGACTCCATGGAGTCCCTTCATTGTTGGAGGAATCAGGCCTCTGAATGCCGGTTGCTGGAAATCACAAGTCGGGAGAATGCTGTTGCAGCCAGGTCCTTCCCATGGGCAGCTGTAAGAAGAGGCTGCTGCACTGGGTGGGCCTATGACCTGTTCCAGCAGAATTCTCTCCTTATAGTCTTACAAGTCCAGTCCAGACTTCTAATGGTACGATTTCAGCTTCTTTCACAGGGCTTTGCATGTATAGCACTGGCTGCTGCCTATGGTTGACATGTAGCCCCTGTTTGCGTACGTACACAGCTAGGGATACTCGTACAGGAGCCGACCTTGAGCTCCCCGGAGGAAGGGCGGGATAGAAATGTAATAATAAATGATACACACATGAGTGTGCTTGCCCATCCACTTGAATGCATGTCCAGTTCTAGCTGGCAGCAAGTGATACATGGACAACAGAAAGCTTCTTTCAATCAATCTCCTTTGTTGTGCTAGAAAATATGGCTGGAACGAGGGGTGAGTGTGAAAGGATAAAAATGCCCTCCTCTTAGCCTTGCTCTTCTTAGTCTTCTTGGTTTTTTTAAAAAGGAAAGGGTGGGTGGGAGGTGAAAAATATATGCAAATCTGACAGTCAAAGAAAATACATGTTTTGCTTCCCTAAAATAGGTTATATTTGTGTTACTGGGTTGATAAGGGGTGGCAGTTGCCGCAGACAAAGCGGGAGAGGCCATGAAGGGCGAGGTTGGAGCTCCGCAGTAATAACTCCTGTTCAAGCAGCCACTTCAGTGCTATGTTATTTGTTAGCGAAAATTCAGAAGTGTGTATCCTTCCTAAAAACATTTGTCCTGGAAACACGAAACAGGCACAGACATTGCAGTCCTACATCACATTTCTCATCTGACATTTGCATTCAGTCGTGTCATATTTATTGCATGCATCACATACAAGTCTTGATTCATGTGGTGCTTGTGTGTGCACCCATAAATCGTTAAGCATGCCATTTGGTCAGTCCAGCGTGGATCACATTTCACAGAGAATTCCACTTTCTCCTTTGTAGATTCCAATGTCATAGCAGAGTTTGTCTTGAATTTGTTGCCTGTGATTTTTCCACTAGGTGGCAGTGATGTAGCCTAATGCCCCAAGTAGAATATCTTAAATAAACTGCTGCAACTGAAAAAGTATTTCCTACTACAGCACAGAAGTGATGGGATCAATGTTTTATCTTGCCTCTCTTTTACCATCTGCTTTGGGGAGACTCACCAGGCAGAAATCTATCAGATGCAAAAGACTAACAATGCAATCCTATGCATATCTACACAGAAGTGGGGGTGGGGAGAAAGTAAGTTTCATTTGCATTTAAAAGTGAACCTACCCAATTTGCACTTTCAAAAACAGCACACCAACTAAAACATAGTCATACTTTGAAATGCACAATTTTGTGATGTAGTTCTCCAGCCAAGTAACAAAAATGCATGTGCTGGGGAAAGTGTGAATAAAAATACAGATGTTATTAAAAATAGCATACAAAAATGCATTGTATTATAGGAATTTGTTTTGTAAAAATATGTATACTGCAAGTTGGGGGCGATCTGCACTAAAACACTGATAAATTTTCATGGACACTTAATTTTTTTAAAAAAAATAAATGCACACTGATGTGGAAATGTGGAAAACCAAACTTAAGATTTTAAAAATAAAAAAACGGATTGAAACAAAAATTGACAGATTCATCCTATCACTTCAAATTAATTACAATTGAGTTCATTGGGGCTTTCTTCATGGTAAGGGAGTGCAGCCTAACTGATTGATCTGATTAGCATGGATCATAATCTCAATGGGTCTTGAGCAGTAAACTGAACCGAGATGCATATTTAAAAATAAAACAAAAATCCTGACATTACTTAGCTCCAAAAGGAGATAATGACTTCTACAGTGGTGTGTCTGGAATCACTGTAGAAGCTGATAGCACCTTTTGCAGCTAGTATTTAATAGAATTTGTCATAGTTTTTACTGTCCCTTAATGCAGAGCTTATGGCTGAAAATATGTTGGGATTGAGATCTATACTTCTTGAATAAAAACAATCTCCTGCAACAGCTGGATTTTGTTTGTTTGTTTGTTTGTGCTTTGTAGTACTATCCTTTTGGTGTACTCTAGTGAATTTTTGCAGTTTTATCCTTTTTTGCCTCTCTTGCAATATTGATACTGCTTGTTGAAAAACTGGCAGGGAATGATTCAACTGGAGGTTTAAGACATGAAGCATCAGTCATAATGTTAGTGGTACTCCAGAAATGATTACCACCATCCTGCTAAAATTAGTCATGACCATTGTAAACACTGGAACTTCTTAGTTGTGATGAAATGAGTTCTGGTTGCTTTCAATAAGTAATAGTTATTACTAACTTTTGTTACATTTGGACCATAATGTATAAAGCAACCCTTCTCAGGATGGCTAGAATGACTCAGTCCAGCATTGGATTGGAACACATTAACACTGGCCTTCTTCAGACATAATACTAAATTATGTTTTAGCATTACATGAACAACCACTGAATGTTCAAGCTCTCTGCTCCTCTGGTGCATCCATAAGATCTGGAAGTTTTGCTTCCATTTGATCCATTTGCCTGCTTTGGATGATCATACCTTTGCTTAACAAGCCAAGGTATGAGCATTCTGCCCTTCTTTGAGCTGCTTTGTTCCAGCTCCAGTGGGCGCTGTGATTAAACCAGGAAGTCAGGATCTTACACCATGGTTGGTTTAATATTCCTGGTTGTTCTGAAGCTGGTAACCACCAGGTTTTTAAGTTCAGATGAAATAGTTAGAGACTTCTTGTTTTAATCACAGTTTGCATGAAGCAGCTGAATTCACAGGCAAAAAACTTGTCAGTTCACTGAGCTGAGATATGATTATCTGAATCAGCTTGTTATGTCTGAAATAGGACAAACAGATTCATCTTAACTATAATTTGGAGAAAGAAGCCGACTTCAAATTGTGGTTTACAATGCTGGCTTATTTTCTGGGTCCAACATGACCCTTTGCCTTCCGAAATGTTGTGGACTACAACTCTCAGAGCCTGGCATGCTCTGGTCCATGGGGTCATGAAGAGTCGGACACGACTAAACAACAACAACAACTCCCATCAGCCCTAGCCAATGGTCAGAAATAATGGGAGCTGCAAAACATCTGGAAAGCACCATGTTGGCTTCCCTTGCCTTAATCTATAGAAAAGCATAAACCATAGTCATAGAATCATAGAATCATAGAATCATAGAGTTGGAAGAGACCACAAGGGCCATCGAGTCCAACCCCCTGCCAAGCAGGAAACACCATCAGAGCACTCCTGACATATGGTTGTCAAGCCTCTGCTTAAAGACCTCCAAAGACGGAGACTCCACCACACTCCTTGGCAGCAAATTCCACTGTCGAACAGCTCTTACTGTCAGGAAGTTCTTCCTAATGTTTAGGTGGAATCTTTTTTCTTGTAGTTTGGAACCATTGCTCCGTGTCCGCTTCTCTGGAGCAGCAGTAAACAACCTTTCTCCCTCCTCTATGTGACATCCTTTTATATATTTGAACATGGCTATCATATCACCCCTTAACCTCCTCTTCTCCAGGCTAAACATGCCCAGCTCCCTTAGCCGTTCCTCATAAGGCATCGTTTCCAGGCCTTTGACCATTTTGGTTGCCCTCCTCTGGACACGTTCCAGTTTGTCAGTGTCCTTCTTGAACTGTGGTGCCCAAAACTGGACACAGTACTCCAGGTGAGGTCTGACCAGAGCAGAATACAGTGGCACTATTACTTCCCTTGATCTAGATGCAATACTCCTATTGATGCAGCCCAGAATTGCATTGGCTTTTTTAGCTGCCGCGTCACACTGTTGGCTCATGTCAAGTTTGTGGTCAACCAAGACTCCTAGATCCTTTTCACATGTACTGCTCTCAAGCCAGGTGTCACCCATCTTGTATTTGTGCCTCTCATTTTTTTTGCCCAAGTGTAATACTTTACATTTCTCCCTATTAAAATTCATCTTGTTTGTTTTGGCCCAGTTCTCTAATCTGTCAAGGTCATTTTGAAGTGTGATCCTGTCCTCTGGGGTGTTAGCCACCCCTCTCAGTTTGGTGTCATCTGCAAATTTGATCAGGATGCCCTTGAGTCCATCATCCAAGTCGTTGATAAAGATGTTGAATAAGACCGGGCCCAAGACAGAACCCTGTGGCACCCCACTAGTCACTCTTCTCCAGGATGAAGAGGAACCATTGATGAGCACCCTTTGGGTTCGGTCAGTCAGCCAGTTACAAATCCACTGAGTGGTAACATAGTCAAGACCGCATTTTACCAGCTTCTTTACAAGAATATCATGGGGCACCTTGTCAAATGCCTTGCTGAAATCAAGGTAGGCTACATCCACTGCGTTCCCTTCATCTACCAGGCTTGTAATTCTGTCAAAAAACGAGATCAGGTTAGTCTGACACGACTTATTTTTCAGAAATCCATGCTGACTATTGGTGATAACAGTATTCCTTTCTAGGTGCTCACAAACTGTTTGCTTAATGATCTGCTCCAGAATCTTCCCTGGTATTGATGTCAGACTGACTGGGCGGTAATTATTTGGGTCCTCTCTTTTCCCCTTTTTGAAAATAGGGACAACATTTGCCCTCCTCCAGTCTGCCGGGACTTTGCCTGTTCTCCAGGAATTCTCAAAGATGACTGCCAGTGGTTCTGAGATCACATCTGCCAGTTCTTTTAATACTCTTGGATGCAGTTCATCTGGTCCTGGAGACTTGAATACATCTAAACTAGCCAAGTATTCTTGTACTATCTCCTTAGTTATTCTGGGCTGTGTTTCCTCTGCTGAATCATTTGCTCCAAATTCTTCAGGTCGGGCATTGTTTTCTTTATCGGAGAAGACTGAGGCAAAGAAGGCATTGAGGAGTTCAGCCCTTTCTGTGTCCCCTGTTTGCATTTCACCATCTTCTCCTCTGAGTGACCCCACGGTTTCTTTGTTCTTCCTTTTGCTACGAACATACCCATAAAAGCCTTTTTTGTTGCTTTTAACCTCTCTAGCAAGCCTGAGTTCATTCTGTGCTTTAGCTTTTCTGACTTTGTGTCTACACGTGCTGGCTATTTGTTTGAATTCCTCTTTGGTGGTTTCCCCCCTTTTCCATTTTTTGTACACATCCTTTTTTAATCTTAACTCAGTTAAAAGTTCTTTAGATAGCCACCCTGGTTTCTTTAGGCACCTTCCATGTTTCTGTCTCATTGGTATTGCCTGAAGTTGTGCTTTTACTATCTCCCTCTTAACAAACTCCCAGCCATCATGAACTCCCTTTCCTTTTAGTATTACTGTCCATGGGATCTCACCCAGCACTTCCCTAAGTTTTATGAAGTCGGCTTTCTTAAAGTCAAGAAATTGAGTCCTAGTATGCTTGGCTGCTCCTTTCCGCTGTATAGTAAACTTCAGAAGAGCATGATCACTCGCGCCTAATGATCCTTCCACTTCTACCCCACTAACCAGGTCATCAACATTGGTTAGGACCAGATCTAAAATGGCTGTTCCTCTTGTTGCTTCTCCCACTTTCTGGACAATGAAGTTGTCTGCAAGGCCAGTGAGGAATCTGTTTGACCTTATGCTCTTGGCTGAGTTTGACATCCAGCAAATATCCGGGTAATTGAAGTCCCCCCATTACTACTATCTCCCTTGCTTTTGCATGCTTGGCCATCTGTTCTAGGAAGGCATCATCTATGTCCTCCGTTTGGCTTGGGGATCTATAGTAAACTCCCACAATGAGGTCCCTGTTATTCATCTCTCCCTTAATTTTGACCCAAATGCTCTCACTTTGGCTTTGAGGTTCTAAATCTTGGATCTCTTCACAGGTATACACATCCCTGACATATAACGCCACTCCTCCTCCTTTCTTGTCTGGTCTGTTTCTCTGAAATAGATTGTAACCCTCCATTTTTACATTCCAGTCGTGGGACTTATCCCACCAGGTTTCAGTGATGCCTATTATGTCATATTTAGTTTGCTGTACCAAGAGCTCAAGCTCATCTTGTTTATTTCCCATGCTTTGCGCATTAGTGTACAGACATTGAAGTCCATTAATCATTCCCCCGTGTCTCTTATTTAAGGATTTTTTCCTCCCACCACTAGGTCTGCGTGCTGTTTGCTCCATTTGGTCTATGACATTTGGATGATCATGTTCATCAATTGATAGACTCCTACCTTCAGGAGCACTGTCTTCCTCCCCCACATTAGTCAGTTTAAAGCCCTCCTGATGAGGTTTCTGAGATTTTTGGCAAAAACATTCCTCCCAACCGTTGTGAGGTGCAGCCCATCGCTTGCCAGAAGTCCATCTTCAAGAAACTGCAGTCCGTGATCTAAGAATCCAAACCGTTCCTGTTTACACCTTTTGCGAAGCCAGCTGTTCACTTCCACTATTTTTCTCTCTCTCCCTGGGCCACGTCGTTCAACTGGGAGGACAGATGAGATGACAATTTGTGCATTTAATTGCTTCAGTTTCCTGCCCAGAGCCTCATAGTCTCTTTTGATCTTCTGGAGGCTATTGCTTGCAGTGTCATTGGTTCCCACATGAACCAAGAGGAAGGGGTATTTGTCAGTGGGTTTTATGATTCCTTGTAGTCGTTCAGTTACATCTTGGATCTCAGCCCCGAGGAGACAGCACACTTCCCGAGACATCTTGTCAGGCCCACAGATCACTGCTTCTGTTCCCCTCAGTAGGGAATCCCCTATCACCACTACACGCCTCCTCTTAGGTTTGGTCGGGGTTCTTCCATGATCTGTCTGCTCCAAGGTCACCTGCACATTCCCTGAGGACTGACTTTGCTGCTCGTCTTCATATACCTGATCGACTGTAACGAGGGAGAGATCCTCAAATGGAGTCTGCTCTTCGTCTTCCATTCTAGGGGAGAGGACCTCAAAGCGATTGTGTATTTCTAAACAATCAGAGCGAACCCTGGGCCTCCTACTTCTTTGAGTCACTTTTCTCCATATATCTGGCTCCTGTGTTGGTGAACTAGCCTCCTTCTCAGGGGAGTCCCCTGTCTCCTCCTTGGTGGAGACGGTGTGCTCTGTTGCTTCCAAGAAGAGCTCCAGCTCTCTAATTCTTTGGAGTGTAGCCACACGTTCCTCCAGTTGCTGGACTTTGTCTTTTAAGAGGGCAATCAACATGCAATTGCTGCAGGTAAAGCTGCCTGCAACCTTTGGCAAGATGGCAAACATTGTACAGGAACCGCAGGCGACTGCAGCTGTTCCCTCACTCTCCATCTTGAGAACGTGTCGTTGGGGCTGGCTACAGTGGTCCTCCATCATAAGAAGCGTGCAGACAGGACAAGTAACTCCCCCCCAAAATTGAATATAAAGCTGTTTATCTCCTTGCAATGGGAAAGGTGCGGAGGGGAGAGATATCTTTGGTCGCCGCAGCCAATTGGGAGGCAGCGCCTTTCCCACGGGGCATTCTCAGTCTGCTTGCCTCCTCCCACTAGGCAGCGGCTGCGTGGGGGAGGCTGCATATGTGATCTGTTTTTTCTGCATAGCATCTTCGCGCGGCTCCATTTGTATGCGGGCGGCGCAACGTTACACAGGAGGAGCACAAGGCGCAATGTTTTGCTGATGTTAAAGGTGCAAAGGGGGGATATTACTTCAATCACTGTGCTCCTCCTGTGTAACATTGCGCCACCTGCACACAAATGGAGCCGTGTGAAGACACTGCACGGCATGAACAGACTGCCTACAGCCTCCCTCCCCGCTGTAGGGCGGGAAGAGTGGGAGGAGGCAAGCAGACTACGGAGGCCCCGTGGCTCACCACTGCCAGGAGCTGCGACTGCTAGAGCAGGTTCTATGTTTATATATTTAATTGCTATATTCCGTGGATAAGACGACCCACATTTTTAGACTTTAAAAACTGGGTAAAAAAACTCTCGACTTATTGACGGAAAAATACAGTAGATCTGACAGGCCTGAAGCCTGTCTGCCCCTGCCCTAAACCAGAACTTCAATGATTCTGGAGCACTGTCCATGCTGAGTGGAGCTCATGGGAGTTGGAATCCAACATCATCTGGTTTAGCATTATGACTACAATGATGAGATTCTGCTTCCACTTCCACTTCAGAATTAGCCGTAGATCCTGATGATGTGGCTTGGTCTAAACATAAACTGGGATCAAACCATAGCATGCTATCCTGGTTTGTTAAGTAACTTTAGCTTCCTTCAAGCATTAGAATTTCCTCCTCACATTGCCACCCGTCCCCATCCCCCTCCATGTGATAGAGAGTCATGTGTCAGAGAGTCAACCTCTGAAGCAGGGAGCCTCCTGTTTTCACAGAAGCTCCCTGTCCTATTTAGAAACCTGATCTAGCAAGGTTTTAAATCACACACGTTCTCCACAGGTACAGAAGGTTTCTCTACTTCAGAGGTTCACCCTCTAACTCATGGAAGGCAAAGGGGACGGTGACAGAGAGGGCAGCATTTAGCATGCTCATTGCCATTCTCCCCCACACTGTGGTTCTTGTGGGGGGGATTAGAACACCCAAAGAGGATTTCTGATTAGAACTATTCACTCTCCTGAGTTTAGACGTCATGGGAAACTATGGTTAGGTCTAAAGGGGAAAAATGAAAGCTTTAGATCTTCTTACAGACATGGAGGGGTGCAGTGAGGAAGCATCCCACACAGGTCCATTCCTGTGACATAAAAGTGTTGTTGTTGTTTAGTCGTTTAGTTGTGTCCGACTCTTCGTCACCCCATGGACCAGAGCACGCCAGGCACTTCTGTCTTCCACTGCCTTCCACAGTTTAGTCAAACTCATGCTGGTAGCTTCGAGAACACTATCCAATCATCTCGTCCTCTGTCGTCCCCTTCTCCTTGCGCCCCCCATCTTTCCCAACATCAGGGTCTTTTCCAAGGAGTCTTCTCTTCTCATGAGGTGGCCAAAGTATTGGAGCCTCAGCTTCACGATCTGTCCTTCCAGTGAGCACTCAGGGCTGATTTCCTTAAGAATGGATAGGTTTGATCTTCTTGCAGTCCATGAGACTCTCAATAGTCTCCTCCAGCACCATAATTCAAAAGCATCAATTCTTCGGCGATCAGCCTTCTTTATGGTCCAGCTTTCACTTCCATACATCACTAACATAAAGGTAGGTGCAGCCAATGTGGAGTCCTCCAGGGCTACAGCCCCCATCATTCCAGGACTTGGGCTGATGGAAGTTGTGGCCCAACAACATCTGAACAGCACCAAATTGGCTACCCTGACACAAAACCATGGTTTAGGGTGACATCTAAACCGGGCCAGTGATTTCTCAAATGGAACTACTATTGAAGTGTCCTGGGTCTTTGGTTCCCATAGGATTAGTGTTGGGATGTTACTTTGACAGGAAGAATGATGAGAAAATGTCACTCTTTGGGAACAAAAGTAAGTTATTTCAAAGGGAATTGAAACCTGGAGAAGAAGTCACATGATGATAATGTATTAAATGAGAAATGCTTCCAGATAATTAAATCTGTATCTATTTAAAAAATGGAACCATTATTACTACTCATTTATTGCTCCTTTGAAAACAATTGTAAATTTAAATCAATGCAGTATAAAACTTCCCACTGACTGACCTGAAAGCTGAATGCAAAGGAAAAAAGAAATATGAGGAGCATGGCAGAAGGATGGGGGACAGCCCTCCCTCCCTCAGACAGATTCAAAACTTTCTAGTGTAACCCTAGCTAAAACGTCTGGCCTTGAAATGACTGAGAGCCCTGACCTTTTCTCTGTATGAAGGTGACCTGTATCATTAGACATTGTCTCTCCCTTTGCACTCTCTTTGTTTGGGTCACCATGCCCACATACACACAGACAAACACAGAGACAGATATGGACGAAATAGGATAAGGGAGATACAGATATACATTTAAATATAGATCAAAGCTATAGATATACATTTAAATATAGATCAAAGATAAAAGCAGCTCTCTTTGTAGCCCCTACCAAGGCTCTAATACAGACGGGAAACAGGTACCGATAAATGTGAAAAGCCTATTATTCAGGATTTTGTTTTCTAAATTGATATGTGGGGCTTCTTTTGCTTTGTGGAACAGATATATCACAACTGGCTGTTTTCCCTTCATGAAGTTATGATACCAAAAGGGCTGGTCTGCAAATCCTCGCATGGAATGTTTTGCAGGCCTGATCAAAGCACATTGGGCCTTGTGATGGAACGGCGAAAGCATCTGAATAGCCTTTAGGACATCACAAAACAGCCACCGCAGCATGTGACTCTGGCATGCTTTTTATAGACTTACTGAACTATGCAGCTTTAAAAAAAAATGTTTGCAACCCAACTGTTGCAGCCAATGTAGAACACAACGGGCAGTCGAGTTAAAATGAAACATATTTCACAAGAAGGTGGAAGAAAACTTTTTTGAACACCAGCCAGTGCTAAGCAAACATAACCTAGGACCCCAAACTTGAAGCTAATTATGATTTTAAAATCCCCATACATTTGGTATTTTTTTTCCACCACTCCCGAGAAACCGAACAAATGAACTGCACTTAGCATTAAAGTGGCCCTCAGCTACAGAACAGTAATTATTAATCTGATCCATTCTTTAAGCAATTAAGCTTGAAAAGGTAGCTGGATATAGAGTGTACAGATCAAAATCATACACTGTGAAGCACATGTAGTGGCAGCTAATTTAGAGATTATTGTTTCCTGTTTGTTATTAATCAGTCCTGAAACCACTTTGTACCAAGCCAAGGCTGAGAATCACTGTGTGGTTGCTCAACGACTTGTCTCGTTTGACCATCGCAGAGCAAAAAGGCAGAACATTTCATAACCAATTAATTAATCAATCAGTCATCTCATTAAAGGTGTCTGAGCAAAACTTGCCTTTTAGCAACTTGAGGCATGTTTTCTACTGGACTGTAGACTTTGGTTGCCAAAAATGGGCATATGACTTTCTGAAATAAAACTGAACTCAATTCCCCAGTTATTTTAGGCAAGCTTGACAATACACTAACTGTACAATCCTACACATACCTAATCAGAAGCAACACCCACTGAGTTCATATTCCCAAATAAGTGTTGATAGGATTGTACTCTGTTGCATCACTGCAAGACAATGTTTTTTTTAAAAAAAATAAAATTAAGTTACCATCACAGTGCTGCTTCCCACTGAGTTTTGTTTATTTATTTTTGTAACCACTAACTTTCAAGGCCTATTTTAAAGACTGCCTCCACCTGTACTTTGCAGCCAACCTACAGACCTTTCTATGGGCAGGATTCAACTGATGAATCCCATCAGTGGAAGCCCTGTGCAAGAACTTTCCCCCCGCCCCCAAAATTGGCTTTGGGGGGAGGAGGGTTCAGAAGAACCCCTGGAACAGCATTCAGAGGGAGGAGAGGTCAGATTGTTTCATTTGGCAGGCTGCAATGCTTGCGCTAACAGAATGCTCAGAAAAGTGCAACATGAATTTCCTCCCTTGATCTTAGGAAGAGTTCTTTCCAGCTCTGCCCCCCGAGTTCCTTCTGGGATTGAGCCTAGGAACTGCTGCATGCAGCGTATGCGCTAAGTTCCGTCAGTCCCTCACAAGTCTCTTTTGGGCATGCCCAGCCCACACGTGCGATTCAGCTTTTGGTGTTGCTAAGCAGCATTTAGTATGATCCCAGATGAGGGGTGATTAACCACGTGCAGCATATGGCTTTGTGGCAATTCTGTGGGCTGTCACTCTACCTGGGGGAATGTGCTTCCATTTGTAGATCATGCTTCTGAATTTTGCCTGCGTACAGTGCTTGGCAAAGGATGTCGAGGAGAGAGCGACACCCAGAAGCTTGTTATGTGCGCGCGTCTTACTCCTACAGAGCTGGGTGTTTCTGAGCTCCTGCACTTGAGGCTCGTGGAATCCGGTGACAAGTTGTTTTGTAGGTAATGTTTTGCATGCACCAAAGGTGCAGCAACTAGGTGCGCATTGCAATTACTTTAGAAGTTGTTCCAAAGGGCCATGTACTTAAGCACTTTTAAAATGCAGAGCTTAATTTCTCCCCCTGCTACATTGTAATTCATTGTTGGCCTTTTCCACAATGAATTGCTGGGATTAACCAATAAATCAGCAGAAAAGACATGCCAATTTTCTCAACAGTTGACAAATTACAGTGCAAGCAAAGCACTATATATTCTATTTGTATTTTGAATTCACTTCATAGGGAAATTTAGGATTCATATGCTTTTTAAAATGCTTTCTTATTCCTTTTATGTGGCCATAGCACGTTTAGTTATGCACAATTATTGCTTTCTCCAGCAACGCTCAAAACCTTTTTGCTGGCAGCCACCACCAAATATATGCAAGTCATATTTTTCTTCCTTTGATAATATTTACTTCCAAGGAAAATATTACTTTGGTCTAGAGGATTTCTAATTATATTGTCTGCCACTGCGTATCTTCATTTTTCGGTAGAGCTGAAGTGAACATTAGCGGTGCAGTTTATTCCCATCCTATTTGGACACAGCTCAAATCCTTTGATTTGTTTTGTTTTTTTGTTATCAGCTTTACAAAAGTTTCCATACAACAGGCACAATTGATCAGGGAGTTCCCCTGTGCAAGTATCATTGATACAAAATGGAGCTGCTCAATGACAGAAAGAAATTTTACCCCTGAAAAAGAGGACGTGTCCTGGAAAAAGAGGAGACATGGCAACCCTAAAAGGCAAACCACTGCAGGACTTTGCAGGTCATTGCTTTAATTCACACAATCCCACCCCCCGCAGTTGCTATGATGGGTCAAACTGTTCCCACCTCCCTCACTAACATATTGGAAACCTGAGCCATACTTTTTGTAGCTGGGAAATTGTTATTGTTGTCCCTTTGTTAAAGTGAAGAGGCCCATGAGGAATGGCTACCCAAGTGTCCAGTCTAGCTGGTACCTTGAGCAGGCTCCTAATTCCTTGGCTCCTTCATTGTTGCCCTACAGGTGACTGTGCAATGGGCATGTGTGCATGTTTTCGCAAGCACAACAGAGGCATGAACTAGCTTTTCTTGATCTGTGTGCCCGGTAGGAACAAGAGCTCCAAGGGGATGGGAATGCCCAAGTCTCATCAATAAGCACCATGTCTACCAGAAACCTAAGTAATAGTGACTACAATTCCTTCAGGGTAGGACCCTCTACCTCCATTTGCATATGGAACTTCACCAGCCCCGTGCTATTTTTCTTCCTGAAACTGCCCTCACTATTCTGCGGTGGTAAACCATGCCTCTCTGGGCCTTTACCATATTCCTTAAGACAGTGGTTCTCAAAGGGGTTGCATGCCACACTGGTATGGCAGGAGAGGGTGGCAAGTGTGGTAGGAAGATCCCAGGACAATCAAACATAAGTTTAAACATTTCAGTGTAGTACAGTATAGTATTTTTTTGCAGAATATGGTATCTTTTCACAGTTGCATGCAGGTCAGCAATGTCTTCTCTGACTGGCTGCAGCTGTCCAGGATTTCACACTGGAGACTTCCCCAATCTTACCGAGCACTGAGCCTGGGAGCTTCTGCTGAGCCTGGGTTCTGACTTAGATTAGGAGGGTCCAGAGCATCAAGTGATACTGACGACAATCATAGCTGTGTTTTCCAATGTATTCCTTATCGATTAAAAAACTTGGTGTGGTGCAAGCAAATTTTTATTCTGAAAGTGCGGCCCAGAGAAGAAAATTTAAGAACTTTTGCCTTAAGGTCTGGCCTTAAGCCATCCTTTCAGCATCTGCACGGTCCTACCTACCCATTTTGGCTCATGCAACCTCTCCCCTTGGAGAACAAAGCCTTTGAGCGCTTGTTCCCAGCATGACACATTCTTCATGGATCCTCTCCTCCACCCGGCTGTTCCAAGCTAGTTCCCTGTCCATGAGTCCTCTGCTCCCCTAGGATGCCTCAAATTGATTCAGGCAGTTTAAGCTTCATGGGAGCTCAACAAGGGCACATTAGCTTCAACCCCAGATAGCTCATTTCCATGTGCCTTCTATACCTCCTTTCTGTGTTTGTTGTCTTCTCCAGGAGCGGGTCTAAGGAATGGAACTTGGAAATTGCCCTGTGCAGAAATCACAGGCAACCTACAAAGGCCTACCTCCAAACCCCTGCAATGTATAGATTTTCTGGAATGTTCACCTTGCTATCTTGCTATCTAGGGTTCCAATGTGTACCAACCATCCAAAAATTTGCACTCAATTGCTCTGAGACATTCGTCTACAATCCTGCCCCCCACAAGCCTCAGGTTGCGGTGAAACTCAGTATTATCTGTTCCAAGTGCTTCTGTGTGCTCTGGCTTCCATCATGGTGTTCCATTGTGCCAGAAGTGGTTTGGTCATGTTGGCCAAATGACCCGGAAAACTGTCTGTGGACAAACGCCAGCTCCCGCGGCCTGAAAGCAAGATGAACGTCGCAACCCCATAGTCACCTTTGACTGAACTTAACCATCCAGGAGTCCTTTACCTTTTTTTACCTATTAGCTTCTCGTCTCTTCCATTTCTTTCTCTCCCCCTCCTTTTCCCACTAGTAATTCAAGTAATTAAGAGTACAGTACAGTGCAACTTCCCTGTGGTGCATTACAATTCTGAATCAAATGTCTCCAGATATCACACCTCCATGGCTACAAGGGAAGGGAAGCGTGTTAGTGCGTAATGCATGGTGAGGGATATGTGCAGGAGTGGAAGCAGAACATAGGAAGCTACCTTATACCAAGTCAGGTCAAACCAAATAAAATAAATTTAATTATTATTATTATTATTATTCCAGTAGCACCTTAGAGCCCAACTAAGTTAGTTATTGGTATGAGCTTTCGTGTGCATGCACACCTCTTCAGATACCTGTAACAAGTCAGGTCACAGTTGCATGCAGGTCAGCAATGTCTTCTCTGACTGGCTGCAGCTGTCCAGGATTTCACACTGGAGACTTCCCCAATCTTACCGAGCACTGAGCCTGGGAGCTTCTGCTGAGCCTGGGTTCTGACTTAGATTAGGAGGGTCCAGAGTGATTGGTCAAACCAGAAGCAGATGTACTGGAAACTAGACCAAGAATCCAACATCAGGACAAGGCTTCAGCCAGGTTCTTGATCCAGGGTTCTCAGAATGAAGACCTTCAGAGTCTGTTCCCTCAGAGTTTGCACCCACTGGGGAGCCAACCCTCTCCACAGCAGGGATGAACATACCCATGTGACCTCTCTATACAGATAACAGGACTGAAGTGAGAAGAGAGGAGTGTTAGGTGCCAATTTCAGAGGGCTTGCTGCTAATTTAAGGGCTGCCACTTACCTAGGAAGGGGTGGCACCTAGGAGGCACCGTCTCAGTCTGGAGGCATAAAGGGCTTTAGTCAAGTCCTGGTCATTATCTTACTCCATTATCTTCTTAGGAAGGTCAAGACATGAGATGGGGCTTTTTCTGTGTATCCCCAGTTGTGGATCTCCCTTCCAAATGAGATTGATCCAGTGCCTTTCATTGTCTAGGCCAGAGGTTTTCAGCCTTTCCGAGTCCCCGGCTCCCTTGACACAACTATATTCTTTCTGCAGCTCCCACTGAAAACTTGACCATCATTCCAAGTGCCCCAGGGCGCCACAGCACACGGTTTGAAAACCACTGTCCTGTATCTCCTGACTGTTGGTGATTAACCTGTCAGCCAGTTTAAATTTGCTGCATTTTTTGGGTTGGGAGACCAAAGCATTTGCTTTGTGGAGTTGGCTTTCTGATGGCTGACTTACTTATACTGATTTTTGTCCATTAGTGTGCTTTGCTACCCTGCTGCTCCTTTGAACTTGTATTCTTTGCATTTTGTGAGGTTTGTATTTTATGAGGTCTTGCATTTTTATTGTGACTGCTATCTGTGACTGCTATATTGTGACTGCTAATTGCAGAAACGGGTTGAATATGTGGTTTTTAA
Organism: Podarcis cretensis; assembly: GCF_951804945.1. Lineage (NCBI taxonomy): Eukaryota > Metazoa > Chordata > Lepidosauria > Squamata > Lacertidae > Podarcis > Podarcis cretensis. The sequence goes on along the minus strand of NC_137170.1, from coordinate 65,994,639 downwards.
AACTAAAGGACAAACAAATTGAGTAAATAACGACGAGTGCTGTGAGGTTATGTGAGGACAGTGTAACATCGCTAGAAATGGAGACTGTTAAAATGCATCACACACACACACACACAGAGAGAGAGAGAGAGAGAGAGAGAGAGAGAGAGAGACCCTCGAAGCAGGAGTAGGAACCCTTTGGTCCTCCAGATGATGCTAAACTACAACTCCCATCAGCCCTAGCAAGCATGGCCAACAAACAGGGATGATGGGACGTGTAGTTTAGCAACATCTGAAGGTTCACCACACCACACATGTTTAGAGGCCAAGTACTCTCTTACTATGCCACTCCAGCAGGGCAGCATTCATGCTACAATTGTTGAATAACATGAACCATTTTTTTGTGGCTTTTGTTTCCTACTTGCAGTTAAAGGTTATCTGGAGGCTTTCCTCCCTTTTCTCTCCAGTGAGAGGGTGCAGATCTTTCTTCATTTCTGCCTAACTGGCAGTGAAGAGTTGTCCAGCTTCCAGTCAAGGTACCACACACCCCAGTCCATTGTCTGAGCATGGTTGTTTGCCTTAGTGATGCTGGATCTGAGTTTGAGATAAAACTCGGAGAGGCTTTTAATCTGGCAGGATGCAAATATCCTAACCTCTGTACAACAGGCAAGTTATAACTGGCTGACACCATCATATGACCAGCATTTGATAAGACAAAGGAAGACAAAACAACAACATTCATGTTGCAAAAGAATACAAAACTACTTTGTGTTTAGCGGGTTAAAATGCAAATATTACTTGCTATCTGGAAACATAAGCAACCCATTTGGTACACCAGTGCTGAACATTTAAAAAATGGGCTTCCTTTAAACAAAGAAACAAAATTCTTCCTTTGAATTTTTGCTTGATTAATACACAGCAAACAACTTTAGCAGGCACAGCTGGAGCACAATTGTCCTTAGCTTGATTGTAGAATTATATCCTTTGTGTGCAGTTTGCATGTAGATGACTCGTAAACTGACCATTTGGGTGCAGAAACACTCCTGATATAGCAAGAACAGAGAGTAACCACCAGCACCCCATCCTAAACATCTGGGTTTAGTAAGTTCCGTTTTATTCTAGCAACATGTGCTGTCAAATAGGTGTGTTTAAAAATGCAGCCTATATTCACAGCTTAAACATGGCTGAGGAGACAGAAGTCCCTGACTTGCAAGGGTTAAAAAACCCCAGCCACATGCAGGTGGCATTGCTGGCTAGGCATGAGAGCTTTGCTTGTTTTCCTGACAAATGTATTGTTCAAGACAAGCTATTGGTAAGTGCTTATAAAGAGCAAGTTTGTGACCTTGGCCATGTACTTTACTTCCTGAAAACATATTAGCCTTGTGCGGAATGAATGCATAAGCAGCCTTTTAAGACATAGGATACAATGGCATAAAACACCCTCACAAACACACTCACACAATCCCCTCCAACACTGAAGAGACTTAATTCAACATTTAAAATTGATGTTCCAAAACAGGCTGAAGAAGCTACAAGCATACAACTTATTGTGACTCCAACCTAGGAACTTCCCATTTAAAAAAATATTTGAGTAAGGACTACCTAGAGAAATTTTAAATGGCTGCAATCAGTGGTAGCACCAGAAGAATTGGTGGGGGGAGGGGAGATGGCCGCAGAAGCTAAAAAGCAAATTTCTAAGTGGCCAAGAAAAAAATAAATAACAGCAGGTGTTAATGATAGGAGTTCAGAAATGGGAGTGAGGGGTCCTTGTTTTGGGGGTGGGTGCTTGCCATCCCCCCTGGCACCGCCTGTGGTTACAACATATATTTCTGTATACAATTTTTACACAAATAATGGTACCACACATTGCTATTTTCCAAGAAAAAGAGGTGTCGGAACTCACCTCCCTCATTCTCTTGAAATGGCAATGGCTCCCATCTGAGAGATGCCAGAACTGAGTTCCGGCTTCAGCCAGGGTTTGCTGAAGAGGCAAGCTCTTTGCTAGACGAAAAGCAGCTTGTGTAAGGGATCCTGCAGTGAAATTTTCAAAGGAGCCTCTGGCTGAGTCAAAGAGCTTTTACCCATAAATTACTACTTCGGATTACATTCAGCAGATACAGAGTGGTGGTGGTGGTGTCACCAGGGTGAGACTCGTGGGTCAGATGGTAGCAGTAGGATTAGGCACTTTGCCACTTGTCTGTTTATCCAGCAGCAGTTGTTATCTCACACGAGTTGCAAATGGCACAGGTGCCATAAATCCTTTTAGTAAACAGCTTCACCTGCATTGTGGGGGGTGTCATTAGTAGAAAACGGGAACAAACAAGCTACTGTGTGTTCAGTGTGCTTGCACCAGGCAAGGAATGGTTTGTGCACGCTCACGAAAGCTTATACCCAGAACAAACTTAGTTGGTCTCTAAGGTGCTACTGGACAATTTTTTTTATTTTTTTATTTATTATCCCAACAACACAAGAAAGGCAAACAATCTCCTGCATCACATTATGAAATAGGAAAAAAGGGAAAGTAATGCAGTTATATCTATGTTTAAAAATGTAACTGAAGATTAATAGTCAAAAGGAAGAGTCACTTATGAGTAATGATAATTTAAATGGAATTAATTAAGCGGCCAGACTGGGAGCAGCAGGCCAAGATAATTGATATTTTGCCTTTCTGTTCTTGCAATGATCCTACTTCTTGTCACATAAATAAGCTGTTTTCCACTGTTAATCCTAATTTACCTTCTAGAGGGTCTCTCCCCCCCCCATTGTAACCCGTATCTCCGTATCCTTGCAGCACAGATGAACAAAGATTACACTGCTTGGGAAGTTGAAAAGTGAGTAGGTATCATCAAGTTGTGGTAACAATTTCAGGACATTTAATTAAGGGAGGACTTTAGCCTGAAAGTAATATAGGCTGGGGAGATTTGAAGTTTCTTATCTCCTAAAAAATAGATTTTATGAGTGTGGTATAACTTGTCTGAGGTCGAACTTTTGCTGTAAACTTCAGCATAAGAACTTGAACAATATGTAAGTAATTGCTCATTACCCGGAGAAGTCTGTTCCTCTGACCACAGGAGCTGATCCATTTGCTTCAGTGAACGATGATCATGTGAAGAAACTCAGTCCATGCTTCCAAAGCACTGTGCTTCCAAACTGATGCTTGCTACCTTTTTGTCCCTTGCCTCTCTTCTTCCTCCTCCTGCCCACCTAAAGATGATCAACAGCATCTGCTCTCATGGGTGACATTACATACTGGTGTGGGAGGGAGTTGGCGAATTCAGGAGCAGCTGTACTACTTGACTCAAGAAACTCTGGACTAAGGCTAGTGAGGTAAAAAAAGCATGCTGTTGGTTGGAGACAGGAGTTTCTCATTGAAAAACTCACTGAAGTAGATAAGAGGACGGTGGCAGGGGAGGCTGTTGGTGTGAGGAGATTGTAATGTGCTCAGGGGAAAACATGTCTCTGGATCATAATGGTACAAAGCCCACTTCTATATCATGGCTGAAGTTTAGCAGGCTGGAGTCTGGTCAGTACCCAGATGGGAAACTACATGGGAACTGCATGTTCACCACCAGCCTTAGTTCCAAGAAGGGCTTGAAAGAAGGGAAATAAACTAAAATAACCTTGCCATTTCCATCCCCCTGCAGAACAACCCACACAATGCATCTATCGGCTTTTTAAAAAGATCTTTGCTGCTTTTATTGTACATCACCTTGAGATGATTGTGTGGAGAAAGTGATTAGTAAATTAATGATGAAGAATAATAATATTAGAAGAGTGTTGCATAGGTCTGCAACTGAACCAGCAGACACGTGCATATCAGCTAACACATAAATATGCAGAATGCAAAGTGGGGGCAACTCTAGGTAATGAAAGGTTTCAGGGCCCAGGGCCCTTGGACACAAATTTGCACAAAATTTACACATCCTAATATATATGTATGAATGCCTCTGGGCAAATGAAGATGATAGGTAGCTGGGGAATCTCACCAGCACTGAGCTTTGCAGCACAGGCAGCTACATGGTAAGTAAAGTTTAAAAGTGGGGGAGGGAAAGAGCCAGGAGATCTGGGATCTGATGCAAATACCCAGGGCTGAGCCCCCCTGGACCACTCCCTTAACAATGCCTGGGGGCCTCAAAGATAAATTGGATGGATGATTACAATACTATCAGATTCATGAATTGTATAAACTTGATAAGAAAAATGGTTTTGCAACAGAAAAATCCAAATTGGAAACAGAATTGTTAAACACTAATGTTAAAAATCTCTCTAAAATTTATAATTTGTTGTTAGAATGGCATACAAAGGATGAACAAGTTAAATCTGTGGTGATTGATTGGGCAAGAGATGTTGGACACAATATAATGTTGGAAGATTGGGAAAGGCTGTGGAAGAAAGGGGTTAAGTTTACTGCATGTACTGTATTAAAAGAAAATATTATGAAAATGATGTATGGATGGTATTTAACACCAGTGAAATTAGCAAAGATTTATCATACAAATGATAATCTATGTTGGAAATGCAAAGAAAAAGAAGGTACTTTCTATCATATGTGGTGGACGTGTCCTAAGGTGAAAGACTTCTGGGAAAAGATATATAATGAGCTGAAAAAAATGTTGAAAAATATATTTATTAAAAAACCAGAAGCCTTTCTACAAGGAATAATAGGATTGGAATTGTCCAAAAAAGGTGTTAGACTGTTTTTGTATGCCACTACAGCAGCAAGACTTTTATTAGCCAAAAACTGGAAATCGCAAGAGATACCAACAATAGAAGAATGGCAGATGAAGATGGTGGACTTTTTGGAGCTGGCTGACCTGACTGGAAGAATCCGCAACCAGAAAGAAGAGGAGACACAAGAGGACTGGAAGAAATTTAAAGAATATTTAGCTAAATATTGTAATATAAGATAAAGAATAATTTCTTGGAAGTAATAAATAGGCTTAGGGGTAGAACAAGAATATATTGTTAATAATTATTAAGGATTAGAATATTAATAAAGGAGAAAAGGTTAGTAAATGAAAGAAGTTTATACTATTAGAAATATGAATTTGGATAACTGCTAAACAGGTGATATAATGAAATTCAGTTAGAGGGGATTTGAGGAAGTCAGTTATCAATGTAATGAAATTATGGTTTGGAAGTAATAATTCTTTTTTATGTCTTTTTCTTTGTTTTTCTTTTTTCTTTTTTCTGTGATAAATGTGAAAACCAATCAATTTTTTTTGAAAAACAAACAAACACAATGCTCCTGTGCCTGTACAAAATGCAGCTGGGTGTGGCAGAGGAAGGTGGATTATGGAAAAGGGCAATTCATTTATTGTCAAATGAATAAATAAATTAGTCTTCCTGGGACACAGTCCTCAGACAACTTACTGGTAACTCGGAGCAAGATAAGCAGCTCAAGACTTGCAGCCTGTAGCTTCAAGGGAGGTAGTAAAGTAGGATGCTAAAATAAAGGATTTTGTTCTGTTGCCTTAAGCTCACTGTTATCTGATACTTTCTTATCCTCGCAGCTGTTTTGCCAGTGTGGATTCTCATCTCTGCCATGCAATTGCAATTTTTATGCATGGGTGAAGTTTCAGAAAGTGGGATTTTGATTCAGGCAGGAGGAGGCAACACAAAAGGCTGGTATATTTCTGCCATATTTTGGCAAAGTCACCAATAGTCTTTGGCTGGTTTAATCAACACAGACCCCATGACAGTGTGCACTAGAGTTATAAAGGATGTGACCGCTTAATGTGAGGGACCTCTCTCAACTTTAACTGATTTCCAGCTCTCTAAAGGTGTTCACTTTGCTTCCAAAAGAGTCTTCTTTCCTGCTGCATATACTTTTATCAAAGGTGTAGATTGCTCTTTCTGAGCGACTCAAATTTGTCCAAAACATGACACTGTCTCATCCTACACATTAGAGCCAGGGGCACCAACAAAAAGTTGCAGGAGGTTGAGTGAAAGGACTGCTTGCTAATGTCCCCACTTCATGCCAATCTGCTGGTGATACAAGCAGCAGACCAAAGAGCGGCACAGGCCAAAGTAAGCGTGCCACAAGTAACACGATCCCAATGTCAGTGCATCACATGGGTCACATGGCCGTACTGAGGGGGAGAAGGTCGGAGAATTTACATTTATATCTAATAATGGCGCCTCCACAATTGATTATATAATCGTGTCGTATGATCTTCAAAACAAAGTTTTGGAATGCAAAGTGGAGGAGCGCTTAGACAGTGACCATCTGCCATTAAGTGCACTCGTAGTTGCGGGAAAGGATTTATCCTGCGCTGAGAAAATCGAACATTCGAGCCCTACAGCTTTGGAGCTCAGATATTCTCGTATCAGATGGACAGATGAACTGCATAAGGAAATTTCAAGTAGGCTGTGTTCAAAGGAATTCCTCATTAAGAGAGATAACCTTATAACTTCCTCAAGCCATGAATTAAAAATAAATTTATTTCAGGAGTTAATTTCACTCCTTCAAGATTCCCTGAAGGAAAAAAGGAACAGGTCAAGTAGGCAATCCTCAGTATATAAAAACTCCAAACCCTGGTTTGATCAAGAATGTCAGGACATGAAGCTAAACTTACTGAAAAAATACAAGAATTATAGATCTGCCAACCTACCCCAACTCCCCACGGTCTGGTTTGAAGATAAACGAAATTATAAAATCCTGATCAAAAACAAAAAACTCCTGGCACAGAAAAGAGAATGGAAATGCCTAATAGATGCATCCAGAGAGAGAGACTCGGCCACCTTCTGGAGAATGGTAGCAAATGGAGTGCGATCTACCTCCTCAGAAGTGGAGTATACTATACCTGCAGGGACATGGGAGGCATTTTTCCAATCTTCATATTCAGCTCTGCCTTTGACACAGCCACTAACACAGTGTGAGGCAGGTGACGAGTGGCCTCCGGTGTCGGTTGCGGAGGTCAGGAGGCTTATTCAGGCACTCAAACACAGAAAAGCCCCGGGAGCAGATAATATCTCTCCTGAGCTTCTTAAAGCCAATGTTGACTGGTGGGCCCCAGTCCTTGCCAGCCTATTCACCAGCATAGATCAAACAGCAATAATACCAGAGGACTGGGGATTGGCAATCATCGTTCCCATATTCAAGAAAGGCTGTAAACTTGATCCAGCCAATTACAGACCAATCAGTCTCTTAAGCATCATCAGCAAACTCTATGCAACTCACTTACGTGGAAAGTTTGCGGACTGGCTGGAACGGGAGCACATCCTTAAGGAAGCCCAGGCTGGTTTCAGGGCACATAGATCAACTCTAGACCAAGGACTGGTATTGCAACATCTAGTGGAGAAATACACCTCAAAGAAAGGAGGCTCCCTCTATGTAGCCTTTATAGACTTCAAATCAGCTTTCGATTTGATACCCCGGCACAGACTTTGGGAAAAATTAAATGCCACAAACATCGACAGACGTCTTTTGCTTCTCATCCGTAGATTACATGAAAATACTCGGATCCGTGTTAGATGCGACCGTTATGGGAACCTATCAAAGGAAATCCAAAGTTTCCATGGTGTCAAGCAAGGCTGTGTTCTTGCCCCTATTCTATTCAATTTCTATATAAACTCCTTAGTCGGAAAGATGGAGGAAGCAAGTACTCACCCCCCAAACCTAAATAATATACCAATTCCAGTCCTTTTGTACGCAGATGATGCGGCACTTATTTCCTTCTCTTGTGTGGGCCTAAGAAAACTTTTACGAGCTCTTACAGAGTATTGCGAAGCCGAAGACCTAATAATAAATTACACTAAATCAAAAATTATGGTGTTCTCCAAGAGAAAACTCCGACATAAATGGAAAATTAATAACCAACCTATTGAGCAAGTAACATCTTTTAGATACCTTGGAATAATCTTTGATGAGAAGGGATCTTGGTGCCATCAGATTAAGAATTCCATTGCAAATGCGCAAAGATCTTCTAGAGCTATCATAAGATTCTTCTACAGAAAAGGAGGTCAATTTGTTCCTGCTGCCTCCCAGGTCTTTGTCGCAAAAATACTTCCACAACTGATGTATGGCACCCAGATATTCAATTGTCAAAAACTTAAGTCCCTGGAATCTGTACAAACTAAATTTTACCGCTCCCTACTAGGGCTACCTACCTGCGTTTCCAACGCAGCCATTAGGCTGGAGGTAGGTCAACTCTCTATAAATGCCAGGATATGGATCTTGAAGATTCACCTCTGGCTAAAACTTATATTTTTCCCAGTGGGAGTGGCTCCATTGACTCTATTAGACCCGTTCCAGTCTAAATGGAGAGTGTCGCTTTATGAAAAATTGAAGGGCCTGGGGCTTTCCTCACAAGAACTTATAGCCTCAGGTTTTGAAAAGGCTAAAAGGATGGTGAGCCAGCGAATAGGAGATGCAGAGCTTCAGGATCATATGAGCAAGATAGATAAATATCCAGCCATCCAAGATTATGGAAAAGGGTTTAATCTAACACCATATTTGCTGGATCTACAAATCGCAAAATACAGGCGGGCGTTTACCCTTACCAGATTTGATGTACTGCCATCTGCCTTACTAAAGGGCAGATACGAGGGCAAACCCTATGCTGAACGAGTTTGCCCATGTGGTCTGAAAGAGGTGGAAACGGCTTTACATGTGTTGCTACACTGCGACCTTTACGGGGATATTAGGTCACTGTTTATCTCCCCCATCGTTCAGAAATTTCCAGGTCGATCTGAACTTCAGCGGCTGAAAATCCTACTAGGAGATAAAAACCCAGAAGTAACACTGAAAGTGGCCAAATTTTCTGCGGCTGCGATCAAGCGGAGGGCATTAGCTGTAAAAAAGTAAAAGACTTGACCCCTGGACAAGCCCCCTTATCTTTTAAGCCTATACATATATTGCAGTGCATAAATGTGCATATATGTGTGTGTGTGTGTGTGTGTGCATATGTGTTGCTTTTTATGTATAATTTTACAATTTTTTTTTTTTTTTTTTTTTTTTAAATTGACACCATTACTCCCTTTGTAAACTATTGTTGTTCCATGTTTCTCTGGTCTATGACCGTAATAAACTCATTTCCATTTTCCATTTCCATTTCCATTTCCATTTCCATTTCAAGTAGTGTAGCTCTCTGGAGGGTAAACCACAGCTCTCAGAATTATTTGGGGAAAACTATGTGCTGAGGCTCCAATACTTTGGCCCCTCATTAGAAGAGAAGACTCCCAGGAAAAGACCCTGATGTTGGGAAAGATTGAGGGCACAAGGAGAAGGGGATGACAGAGGACGAGATGATTGGACAGTGTTCTCGAAGCTACCAGCATGAGTCTGACCAAACTGTAGGAGGCAGTGGAAGACAGGAGTGCCTGGTCCATGGGGTCACGAAGAGTCGGACACAACTAAACAACTAAACAATAACAAATGTGCTTTAAATGTTTGGTGTGGATGTGACCTTGCTTCAATTATGATTCGACTATGATCTTTAAAGCACTAAATGCCTTGGGGGCAGGATACTTAAAGGGCTGCCTTCTTCCATACCAGCCTGCCTCAGATCTTGGGGAGAGGCCTTTCTCTGTGCCCAATGTATGGGAGAAGCTCTTTCTCACTGGGGTGAAAGTGAAGGCTGCCTTCTCAGTTGCCATACCCAAACTGTGAAACACAATGATGCCCAGCTACCTTCTCTCTTGTTGCATTCTGCTAGTTGGTAAAGACTTTATTTGTTCTGAAAGGAGTTGATGTTTCATCAAAAGATTAAGAAAAGAAATCCATGCTCTATCTCCTATTCTCTTTTATCATCTTCTTTTGTTGTTTTATTGTTGTTGTAATACTTGGGTGGGCCCTTTATCTGGTTCTCAGGAATCTCCCCAGGACATCCCTCCCTCTCTCATCAGGCTGCTCTACATCCTCCACAAGTGCTTTTACATATTTGGAATGCATCCTTGATCTGTGTTAATACCTCTTGATTGTCTGGATAGAGGATGGGGAGATATGGGTGGGTGGAAATGACACTGCATTGCTGTAGTGAAGGCTACCGAAGAAAGAAAATATTGAAAGTGGTTGCTCTCCCCACAAATGTTGCCTTGCCTTCCACCCACCACTGGCAGGAGGTCCTTGAACAGGGACGGGGAAGTTGTGGTCATGCAGATGCTGTTGGGATCTTCTTTGGCGATCACTCGTAGCCGAGTAAGATTGTCTTCCCTAAACATGGTTTGAACAGCGAGTCTGTAAGTGACTGTGGAGGCCAGTTCTGGATCCACACGTCCTTCCATGGTGGGGACATAGGTTTCTGGGCAGGAGTTGATCATGGTGACGGTTTGCCAAATGTGCCTTCTCTTAGCACGTTTCTCCTTTTCGTCCTGAGTTCAAGCGACTTCAAAACCCATGACAGCTTTGGTAAAGGCTGTTCTCCAATTGGAGCGCTTGCAGGTCAGTGTTTCCCAGTTGTAGGTGTTTATATTACATTTTTTAAGATTTGCCTTGAGACCGTCTTTAAACCTCTTTTGTTGACCACCAGCATTACGCTTTCCATTTTTAAGTTCGGAATAGAGTAGTTGCTTTGGAAGACGATCATCAGGCATCTGCACAACATGACCAGTCCGACAAAATTGATGCAACTCCCATCATCCCTGACCATGCTGGCTGGGACTGATGGGAGTTGGGAATCCAACAGAATCTGGAGGGTCACAGCTGCCCCATCCTTCCCCCTAGGTTCAGCAGCAAACATAAGAAAAGCCTGCTGGATCAAGCCAGTAGCCCATCTCCACCCCATGCCACTTCTGCCCTGCCCCAGAAGCTCTGAAACGTATTTAGCCTTGCAGACACATATTTGGAACACCATGGAAGGATGCAGTGGCAGTGGGGTGAGATTTTGAAATGGAATAATTGTATGGAAATGGTTAACTACCCCCTTGCCCCACTGTCACTTCTACATTTTTGCCCCCTGCATGTGTGCAGCGGCGAAGCTGCATGCTCCAGCACCGGGGGCGGAGAGCAGGCGAGCGCGGGGCTGGCACGTCTCCCGGGGCCGTGGCATGTGTCCCGGGGCCATGGCTCGTCACCTGCGGGGGCCTGGCACACCGCCATGAGGGCGTGTGCACTGGGGGCGTGTGCCCGGCGCGATGGGGGGGTCCACAGGGTGAGACTGGGGGGCAGCCATGATGGTACCCCCCTCCCCGATGGTGCCGGGAGCAGTGCGCTCCCCCCATTCCTCCGCCAGTGTGTGCGTGCATGTTTAATGCATGCGTTGGGGCCCTGTTACACGCATCCACTACTAAGGTTTGTAAATATGTTGCTCGGAAATGCTAAATTTTCTTTTCAAAATGAAATTTGTAAATAAAACTATTTAATTAACTATGTGCACAGCTAAAAGAGGTGTAATAATTTACTTTTAAAATAATTGTACTAATATTTGGTAAAAGGAGTGGGGCAAGGACTGTGAATAGCAATCTCTGGGGCCTTTAGAAATATGGAACGACACTGGCTGGCTGATAATGAAATTACATTTTGTCCTTTTCCCATGAAATGGGAAAGTCATTCTGCTCTGCAAAGTGCTATAATTATAAAGCCATTTGCCACCTCTAATGGGAGGACTTTTATTTCATAAAATATTAACAAAATATAATATCAGTGCCATAGGTTAGGAATAGTCTTATTTTCTCCATAAAAAGTCAATTTGTAACCACTACAGAATGTCTTTCTGTGGATGACTGCATATGGCTAACTGATCTTTTTATAGTAGCATTGAGATACAAGCATTGGCTGTGCAATCCTGTGCCCACTTACTAAGGTCTGCTAAATTCAATGGGATGTTCGTCAGAGTAGTCATGTGTGGCTTCACACTGTCCTCACAATAGAGTTATCAAAGTCATAAAAGCAAAGAAATTGAGTTGTGTTTATTAATATTAAACTTAGATGTTTCCATCATGTTTATAAAAGCATTAATCTGAGATAGCATTTGACTTATATAGTAAATATTTGATATTCTTAGTAGAAAAAATCTCAGTACAGCGGAACCACGGTTTTCGAACATAATCCGTTTCGGAAGAAAGTTCAACTTCTGAAACGTTCAAAAACCAAGGATCAATGGGCTGGCTGCAAAGTCAATGGGAAAAAATGAAAAACGTGCCTCAGAAGCCGTTCAACTTCCAAGGTGCGTTCAAAAATGGAAGCAATTACTTCCGAGTTTTCAGCGTTTGGGTTCCGAGACGCTTGAAAACTGAGGTACCACTGTATTCTCAAACAGTTTTTGTCTTGTAGTAACAATGTAAAGTGTTACACACATCAATAATTTCTATCTGTGTATCTATATATTAATAACTTTTCTAATTTTCTTAGAAGAAGCTGCTGTAAAAGGTCAGACTGGTATATTCAATAGAATAGGTTTTCTCCTCAGCAACTTTAGACCCACCAAGCTTAAACAAAGCCAACTAGCTGTGTATGGTAGTTCAAAGGAGATTCAATAAACTGTCTGGATTTCCCACATGCTTAGGACTTTGGCAACTAGAGCATTCTCAATCACTATATGAGCCACAATACATGGCCAATGGGCAGTGCTTGGTCTGGTGGACACTAGAGACTAGACACTAGAGGTAAACAGAGGCAACAATATACCAAGATGTAACTTAGCATCTATGTAACCACTAAGTCAGAACCACTCCCTTCCAGGATCCTGTATGGCAGGGGGGCCCAACCTCTCAGACCAAGTGGGCCACAAGAGTACTGCAACACAGAACCCGGGGCCACACACTTAATTACATTTCTGTATCAGTAATTAAAGTGTTCTCATAATATGATTTAAGATATGCAGGAAATTTCTACTTAAGAAAAAAGATATATGGTGGGGAGCCCTGCCCAGCTTGTTTCTCTTCAACCTGGAGCTGAAACAGAGAAGAATAGTATTCAGAGAGTGCACAGATAACATATATTTGAGGGCAACTTCCTGCCAGGATCCTATAAAGTAACTGCACATGAAAAGGCTCCCTTGCACTTTCAAGGTCCGTAGAGTATATCAGATAAGTATCAGTGAGGGCATATTCAAGTGATCTCTGGTCTATCTGCACAACATTGCTTTGACTGAAAAAAGCTGTTGGGTGAAACGTCTAGATATGCATTCCACTGAAAGTGAAGCAGTGGGCAGCATAGACTACACACCATTAGAGAGGCTTGCCTAAAACCCATTGCGAAAACTTGCTAGCTTACCAAATGCTTTGTCATCAAACCCAAATGTCCTCTTTTGATGAGACTGAAGAGACATTCATATACAAACACCCTCCCTTCTTTGTGATAACGGCTGCAGGAGGGAGGGTGTGTGCTTTATCAGGGTTAGATAAAGGTGTGGCAGGGAACCATTATTCAGGTATGGTTTCTCTACATGAGTGTTGTAAGAAGCCACACCACAGCTTTGCTAAATAAAGGCAACTGAGCCCTTTTTGAATTGGAAAGTGGCAGCCATAGATTAGACTGGATTGCTGTATCACGCCGAACCCTGCATTTCCTCAATATAGTGTAAGGGTGGGCCTCTGAATTCCAGTTACAGGGAATAACAGGAAGATAAGAGTGCTGCTTCTGGGCTTCCCTGTGAGAACAGGGTGTTGAATTAGATGGGCCTAGGGCCTGATCCAGCAGGGCTCATCTTAGGACCTTATGTGTAGAGAGACCCTAGACCACAGTTCAAGAAGGACACGGACAAACTGGAACGTGTCCAGAGGAGGGCAACCAAAATGGTCAAAGGCCTGGAAACGATGCCTTATGAGGAACGGCTAAGGGAGCTGGGCATGTTTAGCCTGGAGAAGAGGAGGTTAAGGGGTGATATGATAGCCATGTTCAAATATATAAAAGGATGTCACATAGAGGAGGGAGAAAGGTTGTTTTCTGCTGCTCCAGAGAAGCGGACACGGAGCAATGGTTCCAAACTACAAGAAAGAAGATTCCACCTAAACATTAGGAAGAACTTCCTGACAGTAAGAGCTGTTCGACAGTGGAATTTGCTGCCAAGGAGTGTGGTGGAGTCTCCTTCTTTGGAGGTCTTTAAGCAGAGGCTTGACAACCATATGCCAGGAGTGCTCTGATGGTGTTTCCTGCTTGGCAGGGGGTTGGACTCGATGGCCCTTGTGGTCTCTTCCAACTCTATGATTCTATGATTCTATGACTGCTGCAGCACCTTCCATCTCTGTTGCTAGAAAAACAGATTGGGATGATTGGGATGATTGTATCAGCAGGAATTGTGGCTCATTATCTGCTTCTCAGTAAAAAAAAAAAAAGTTCGTTCTAAATTTTGCATTGTTTCTGCACACTGCTTCAACACAGACAAAAATATAGTATTGAATGAACAGGGGCCATAGCTGTCAACATTTCCCTTTTTTTAAGGGAAATTCCCTTATTCCAAATAGGATTCCTTGCAAAAAAGGGGAAAAGTTGACAGCTATGACAGGGACTTCTAGAGTTGCTATAAAAACTCTTAACTTGTGCAGTTTTCTGCTGTTCTGTAATGAATTTTATGACCATTAAAGAGGTTACCAGATGCTGTTTATATAATAGCAAGACCTATGGTTTGCCCTTTAAAAACATAGCTATTGTGTGGGTAAAGTTTTGTTGTCATTGACCAAAACTGTCTCTATTGTAAATCAGTAAAATTAAAAGGTATTTATCTATATTTCAATAAATAATTATATATTTGGCTTCTACGTACAAGTTTTCGCCTTGCTTCGCTCATCAGAAGCTGTGCAAAGGAGCATCACAATGTAGATTCAATGCTAAAGTATCTACCTAGCTATTTTAGACCAATAATGGGGGCACAGAAACAATAATAGTGGATTGCTTTTAACATATATTGAAGGTAGAGGGAATAGGGGGAAGCAAATCAAAAAGCTGCAAATGTTCTGTTTTGATTGTAAAATGATGAGATGATAATGAAACCACTTTGAAAGGAATGATAATGCCAGGGGTAAAAATATTTCACAGTTGTCAAACTGCTCAGAAAGTGTTAACACGGCTCATTCATTTTCAGCAGCAAGAGCAAGCTGAAAACATACTTTTGCTGGTCTGAAGCTGATTGATGTACATTACTCATATCAGGCTAATGGCACTTTATTTTCCAACAGGAGCGAGTAATGAGTGACCTTGAGTGCATATTGTTCTGCTGAAAGGTTTTGTTGCTCTGCTTAGTCTATGAGCACCCCCAAGGAAATGAGGGTCCGGTATTGGGTGTTTTCCAGCAAACCTCATTTCTTTCATGGCTTTCTGTAAGAGAATTTGATACAGGGATAGAAGCTAACCTCAGTGAGTAAATGAAATATTGATCTGTGCTACTCTGGCCTTGCCTTCACCTTGTCCCAGGGCTGTGAGTTACTGACTTTTCCGTTTGGGCTGTAATAGGAATTATTACAACAGGCCTGTGCAAGTAATTACTTGGCATGGCAAAAAGGAGGGTCCATCATATATTTCTGTAGAGACGCTCGTTTCCATCAGCCCAGCAGTCTGATTTTTTTGGCCCTGTCTTTCCGACTCTTGATTCAATTCTTTTAACCATCATTAATCAAGCTCCTTGTCAGTAGAAGTTTATCAAAAGTATTAAGTGAACAAGGTTGCTTGGCCTCCTTAAGAGAGAGAGAGAGAGAGAGGAGAGAGAGAGAGAGACGGGGTGGGGGAGAAGCCAGCCAACGCAGGGTAGTAAATTTCAAAATATGGAAGGCTGGTTCCATGATATATAAGAGTGTCTCTTCAGCTAGAATGAGCAGTTTGTTTTAGTGATAGATATTGTAGTTTGAGCCGTGATAGAATCCTTCTCAGGTTTCTCTGTTGTGGACTATCGTTTACGAGAGACCGTGTGTTTCTAAATGGTGAAGGTCACGGCTGATGGCAAAAGTAAAAGCAGTGGTAATTCATTAAAAATAGTTAATAGGGCCTGTAGCTGACAGGGATAAATAGTGACTCGCTGCTATTCAACCCACAGCTAGTTGAGATGATGTTTCTTCTGCGGTTTGCATGCCCTCCAATTTCCAGACAGCTGTGAACATACACACAGACATCAGCAAGATTGCTTCCATCCTCTTAATAATAGATGGAGGAAGGGTTTCCCAAGTGAATGACACTGCTACTAGATGCACATTTTGTATCAGCAGCTTAAAAAGATTGGCTATGCACTTGCCTCTCTGTGAGTTGCTTATTAATAAGCCGGTCAGTTCGTCATGCCATGCCCTTTAAATGGGCAGGGTATGCGGATTTCAAACACTTGGTGTAGCAAGACATAAACCAAGGCTCTCATCTTGCATCCTTACTTACTTTTATTTCCCATCAGCATCAAGATAAAGTCAGGGGAATGTTTCCTAACTCAAGTACAAAATGGTGCATCCTCCTGCCCAGCCTGCCCCTCCTGAAGGATAATGGCTGAAATATAAACAAGACACTTGTATTGATTACAAATGTTGATGGATGGGGGAACAGAAGCTTCTCACAACACTGGGCAGGTGACAGACTGGATTGCAGCAGTTTAGAAGATTTTTAAAAATACAATTCCATTTTAGATTTAAAAAAAAAAAAACACATGTAGTCAGCAACAATAAACAATTATAATATTCATAGCCACCAGGATAATCTATAATAATTTAGCACGCCCCAAATAGCTACTCTCATTTACATTCCGCCATCTAAAGGTTGTAAATAACATGTGATGTGGGACTGACCTAATATCGAGAGGGATTGCATTCCATTACTGTGGTCCTAGGGTGTTGCCAGGGCTTCTGAGTGAATCCTTTCACTGGGCTGAGCCCCTGTTGAGGAACAAAGGTCAATGGGTGGGTTTGAGTGTCCACTTTCCCCAGCTCTTATCACATCTGATAA
This sequence comes from Podarcis cretensis, assembly GCF_951804945.1. Taxonomy (NCBI): domain Eukaryota; kingdom Metazoa; phylum Chordata; class Lepidosauria; order Squamata; family Lacertidae; genus Podarcis; species Podarcis cretensis. The sequence continues at coordinate 65,977,865 of NC_137170.1, read as the reverse complement.
ATTATCGTTGCTGCTGCCACATCCACTCAGACACAAATACGCACTGAACCGCTCAACAACTTTGATGGCAGTGGTAGCGTTTCAAAGACAGGATTGGTACACAACCAATTGCTGCATGCAGGGATTTTCGCTATGCAAAAACCTGTTACATCCCCCACATCACCAGGTCCACCATGTATGGAATAACTGTGGCTGGATCAGGGCTGCTGCTGGCTTTGTACATAGTTTGTACTAAAGTACTTCATTTTGAAGATATGTTTGATACCCTCTGAATCCTTGTGCAGTCAACCTGAGTTTCACTTTAAGCACAATGTGACTGAGGCAGTCTACCACTTATGCTGAAGGTAACCAGACAATACATTTCAAATGTGGTGGTTTGAACACACGTTCTGTGTCCTGAAAAACAAATGCTTCTGAACACAGCCAATGTGAGTTGAAACCACTTCCACTATCAGTCTTCACCCATATTTGTATTCTGCACAACCGAAGGCGTGCAGAAGTAGCCATCTTTTCTGACACAGATGGCATCTTAAGAAAAGAAACATAACACCCTTGGGTGGGATAAAGGAGATATTCTGCTTAGGCCTAATGCAAAGAACCAAGGAAAGGGTGTAATTTTTCCTCTTTTTGCTCACTAGACAGCAAGCATCCATACAGTTATTCATCTCCATTGCGAAGAGAAGCTGAGCAGACAAAACTTGTCTGTTTTTGCACTGCTACTTAAAAGCACAGCCTTGGCATCCTGATTCTAAGTTTTTACATTGGCTGCAATGCAGGGCTCCACAATTGTTGCCATGGCAATCACCCTTCCTCCCCTCTGGTGACAGCCCCTTCCCCCTGATGATCAGCAAAAAGATCCCTCCTCCCAAGGTCTCAGTAAATTGCAGGGAACTTGGGAGTGGGGAGGGATATTTCATTTACTACAATACTTTTGCGGAAGCAGCAAGAAGGAAACAGTGGGGACCCTCTTGTTGCTTCTGCCTTCCCCAACAAATGATGTGAAGTGATTAAAAGAAGAAGGAACCCTCCAAGTCTCCAACTCTCACCAGAGGACTCAGGGAAGGAAGTCTTATCATCTCTGTGAGGGCGAGGAGAACTGATTTGAGACAATCACATAATGGCTGGCTACCATAATAAACCATAACTGTAGACTCGTGCGAATGCTGCTTCGGAGGGTAGCTTAGCAAGGGACAGTAACTAGGAATGGGGGGTTGGGGTCACTGAGGAAGCAGGACTCACTTAACCCACCCACCTCCAGCATCAGAAGTATGTGACTGAGTATTCCTTTGGGCAATGTGAAAGTGAGTTGAAGTAAAACCCCAACTTTAATATGGGCCCAAAAGATGAGATAAGATCTGGGGGAGAAACATAAAAATGCTCTAGTTTTAAAGAATGAGAGTGAGAGTTTTGAACATGCTTCTGTGTTATTAGGACAATAGGCTGAACATTTTTAGTAAAAGCAAACATTCACATGAGTTCGCTAGACACCCCAAATGGGGTGTGCATTCTATTCAACTAACTATATTAAAACTACAATAAATAAATATTTATGAGTTGCTACAACTGTTTGGTTTTGCTCTCCTCTGCATTTTATCCTAGTCACTGTCATGAAGATGGTGAAATACATTTAAATTAGTATTTCCTGTCTCCACAAGGGCTACAGGGAGACTACATTTTGTTAACAAAGGCACATATATGTTTGCACACTGCATTAGGTCTAAAACGCTGAGTGTACAGCCTCTCATGCAGTCATTTTGCTAGGCGTGTGAACTACATTTATATACAGCCATAAACAAATTAATGGTGCATACAAACGAGATGGTGCTCCCCCCCCCCCATGCAGAGCAAACTTGACTTTCCCTTCACCGCCCCCAATCCTTCACTCCTCAAACAACACATGTCTTTATTTCCTTTCAAATCTAATGCTGGTTTCCTCTTCCTGTCTCCCCACTTATGCTTCAGGCAAGCTATCTGCCTAGTTTAAACACCTTGATCTTTTATCTGATTAAATTTTTGTTCAGGAAAGGGAGGCGGCTTTATGATATCACAAATGCTGGGCAAACTGTCTTGTTCACAGCTAGCTTCTGCAAATTTACAGAACTTGTCTCCTGAACTCTTGCTGGGAAGATTGCACACCTGATCAAAATGAGGTGCAGTTCTGTAGCTGCTTGATACAGTCAGTTTCTGAAGACCAAATATGTAATGTGTGATCTAGAACAGAATATTCTAATTCCTAACTTGCTTCAAGACTGGGTATTAATTGTGTACAGTGGTACCTCGGGTTACATACGCTTCAGGTTACATATGCTTCAGGTTACAGACTCCGCTAACCCAGAAATAGTACCTTGGGTTAAGAACTTTGCTTCAGGATGAGAACAGAAATTGTGTTCTGGCGGCACGGCAGCAGCAGGAGGCCCCATTAGCTAAAGTGGTGCTTCAGGTTAAGAACAGTTTCAGGTTAAGAACGGACCTCCGGAACGAATTAAGTACTTAACCCAAGGTACCACTGTAATTGCCACACTTATTCAATCACTTTTTTGGAGTATCTCCAAAATACAACAAATACTCATGAATACCATGGAGATCATGTTTTCCTTGATTTGTTTCCTTCCTCCCCTACGTAGAACTCAGAAAATTTGATCCCTGCCCCCTTAACTCAATGGAATGGCTCTGCAGTTTCCCCAGGTGTTGTTGTTTAGTCATTTAGTCGTGTCCAACTCTTTGTGACCCCATGGACCAGAGCACGCCAGGCACTCCTGTCTTCCACTGTCTCCCCAGGTGTAGATAGTCTATTACACAGTTGTCCTGACCAATTAGTTTGCTCTAGCTACTAGCAATTTCTTTCACTATGGTTTGTCTCTCCTTTCTAAGAATCATCTCTATCACTTTCACCTTTCCGTTTCCGAACAGTTGCCTTTATACCACTTTTTTCTTCCCTGCCTTAAATGTGTGTGCGGGAAGTACAAGCACAATCTGGAGTGCAATGAGGGGAAAGAGAATATTTAACCATTTCTCTACACACGATGTTCCCAATGAAAATCACCCTCTTCAACTTTGGGGGCTGGGGAAAGGGAAACTTGAATTCCAACTGTTAGAAGCCATAGCCATTTCGCTTCCAGCTTCAGGCACAACAGTAATGATGGGGAGCTGCATCTGGAAGTGCCCTTAGAACACAAGTTTGGCTGAAGCAGCTGGCTGAAGTAATTCTGTCCCCAAACCTAAAGACTAGAAAAGATTGTTGTGAGCTTGGGTGGCAGTGAGGCTGTGTCCCAAAGAGGAGCCATGCTAAAAACACAGCAGATTCACATTGTGTGGCATTTGCTGTACAGTTTCACTTTGAATGGTGCAACTTTAGACTGCTGGAATCAATCATTCAAAAGTTCTCCTTTGTTTCCAATCACACACCATCAGCACTTGAAATGTTAAAAGCTAAACCCCTAGCACAGTTATTATATGGGGCTCAGATTTGGACACGCACTCACCTTGAATCTACAGAAGTGGTTCAGTCTAAGTTTCTAAGGCAATTTTTCCCCATTCCATCTTGTGTTCCAAATCCTGTAGTCATTGTTCATAGAGGCTAATTGCCCCTCTGTTGAATTACAGATTTGGTATAGAACATTTAATGATTGGCTTCGGCTAAATTTAAATCCCACCAGTCTACTACCCTTAGTATCGCAAGACTGTCATGAGAGTGCTTGGACTAAAATTGTCAACCAAAAACTTCACTTTTCTGGTTTATCACCACGGCAGTTATTAATACTGGGCTTCAGTAAAGCAAACAATTTAATTAGACAGTGCCTATATGATACTGAGCGGCAGAATAATTTGACCACAAGAAGGACATTTTGTCCATGGTATGATGGTATCTACCTAGTCATTTTGATACGTTAGTACCCTATTTGCAAAATTTAACAAAATACAGAATTCCAAAATATAGAAGCACTTTCACTTACGCAGTTTTTAATATACTGCCTTCAGCTGTAGTTGAGGGTCAATTTCAGAATTTCTACTGGGAAAACAGCAGAAATGGAGGTGGCAGTATTGAATCAGTAGCTCATGTGCTTCTAGCTTGCACTCTTTATAAAGATTTGAGGGGTGAGGTTATATACCAGGCCGCTCAACCATTGCCACTGTGTTCTTTCTTCTATCAGATCAAGATAACCAGGTGACAGCAAAAACTGCAAAAAAATTAGCAGGGGCAATTAGAATAAGATCTATTATTTGATTATTGATGTAAACCTCCAGAATGTATTTTGTATAGTTAAGTTTTTACCCACCTCGGTACATTGTATTTTATTTTATTGCTATGGCTGGTGGTTGATGCAAATAGAATCTATTATGGCCAAGGATATGTGTTCTTCTTGGGCTGCCATACTTCGGGGGGTGGGGGGGATGGATTTCTGCAAGGTGGCCATTTGTCCTGGATCTTTGGCAAGTAAACCAAGAAATCACAGATGTTTTCATTAATAAAGCTCAACAACTTTGGGGGTGTCTGCATTTTTTCTTCTTGAAATATGGCAACCCTATAACCTTCTCATTGACTTTTGTGAGCAAAATATATGAATGCAGGAGCATTCATCTGCAATGGAAAGCGTCATGGCTCAATATTGTACCATGTTACTCTTGCATTTGTGTTGCTAAGATCTCAGAAGAAGTTTAGTGTCTCAAATCGCAGAACCAGAACAGATGAAGCAGTCCCTAGTCCTTCTCTCTGGAGTGCTCTTCTTGAACCCAGTACAAAACCTGGGTGAACTATCTGTAATAATTGTTGCTATTTAGGGAAGCCCCTTGAATCCTGCCAATGAGCTTGTGCGTATAATATACTTTTAAAAAAGGAAGAGCAAATGTTTGAGCTACAGGTCAAGATCTGTGGATTCACACTGCACTTAGCTAGATCAAAGATCCAGCATTAGATTAGAATCGATATTGCATATTGCAGCAAAAAATGACAAGGAATACTTTGTCACCCGTGTTATATTTCAGGAGGAACAGCAGTCATTAATGCATAAGAAAGTCAATTCCATTAAGAAGCAATTTCTTTAAAAGATCAGGACTGAGCCTACATTCTGCCTGTGATCCTCCTGCCTCAGAAAGAAGTATGTGGGAGATGCCAATGTCTTAAATGTCATAGAGCTTACCTCTGAACAATGAAATCTGCAGTATTTTTTTTAAAAAATGCTATGAGAATTTGATTTGTTTTTATTGGATGCACTCAGCCCTTCTAAATCAGCATGCATTCTAATGCTAATATAGTAGTATCAAGCCAGGATGACTACAAAAGCAACAGAAGCTGTTGACAGGAGGAGAAAATACTTTTGGGGTGCCAATGAAGGTGCATTTGAGCTGAGGGGTGTGGCACATCATCTTCTGCAACACTACAAGATATCATGGGGCACGCCTAGTGCCGCTGCTTGGGATGGTAAAAGGTTTTCGACAGCACAGTTCCACTTTTCCTTAGGATGTTCTTATTTTCGTTAGAGAAATGTTGGAAGAGAAGAAGAAGAAGAGTTTGGATTTGATATCCCGCTTCATCACTACCTGAAGGAGTCTCAAAGCGGCTAACATTCTCCTTTCCCTTCCTCCCCCACAACAAACACTCTGTGAGGTGAGTGGGGCTGAGAGACTTCAGAGAAGTGTGACTAGCCCAAGGTCACCCAGCAGCTGCATGTGGAGGAGCAGAGACACGAACCCGGTTCACCAGATTATGAGTCCACCGCTCTTAACCACTACACCACACTGGCACACTGGAGGGTATGGAGCTATCTGACCCCTGAGCTGTCTGAAGGCAATCCTGTATAGGGAAGGCTTTTTTTTTAATGTTTAATGCTTTATTGTGTTTTTATATAAGTTGGAAGCTGCCCAGAGTGGCTGGGGTAACCCAGTAAGATGTGTGGAGTCTAAATAGAAAAATTATCATTATAGAATGGGACGTCCCTATTTTTATTGGAGAAATGTTGGAGGGTATGCATGTCCTCAATCCCCCCCCCCCCGAAAACTCTCACCGCTTTACACTTATATGCCTGGATGGTCACTATCACACTTTCAATAGGGAGCTTTGGGCAACTTTGGGATGTTTTCTTAATACATAGGCATGATTTATTCATCTGATTAATGCAGAGCATATCCCAGGAGCTTGAGTGCTAGAACTATACCCACAAATGGAAAGGTACATTCTGGAGTTTCATTGCTTGCAGAAATCCTTAAGCAAGTGAATTATAAGTCAGAACAATCGATTAAGGAAGCAGCCAAAAGCTGCATGTGAACTGACCCAAAGGAGAACTACATCTGCACGGTACTAATGTAAACCAGGTGTCTGCAGTCTCGTCTCTGAAAAACTCATTTGCCTCTGTTGCACAACAAACCTGGGAAGAGTAAGCTTCAGTTTACACCTTAACTTTAACTAAGTCTGTGCCTCTTCTCCAGGCACATCCCGTACAAAGCAGCTTATGATAATAAAAATGCAAGTATAAGAAATCAGCATTACCAAAGAACAAACAACACCCCTTGCCACCACAAAGTCAATCTTCAAAACGGTCAGTCTTCCATAACATAGTATTCCAACCTCAATTCAGGAAACACCACCAGGTTATTCAGGGAAGGCCAGTCAAAACAAATAGGTCATTTCAAATTTCCAAAAACCCAGGCGTGTAGGAGAGGATGGAGCCAAATCTTTGGGAAAAGCCTCCAGGCAGGTCAGAAATCCTTATGGATTCATACTGTCCCTTATAGCTTATAGATATTCAGGTGCTTAGAGTTCTTATCCTCCACAATTAGAGCAATGTTTGAGCAGATTCACTCTCAGTATAACTGTCCAAAAAGCCTAACATGTGGAGAAGACTTTAGCCAGAAATTTGTCTATAAACCAAAAATATTACTATACCTGCCTTGGAGGAGCAGTTCTGAAGACATGTGACAGCAGCACGGATGCTTGCAAACAAAGCCACAATTATGCCAGCTGATTTCCAATGAGGGTTGGCATTAGTAGCTCCTTGTGGATTGCCACTTTCTAAGGACTCAGCTACACAGTTGCAAATAAAATATTTTGAGTGTGTTGTAAAGTGCAATATACAAATGTGACACTAGATAGCGATTGTGAGCTATGGCAAATTCAATATATTTTTCAAAACGTTTTTTTAAAAAGCATTTGCACAGCATTTTGTATATGTGCGTAGATTCCACCCAAGTCCCTTTCGTATCAAGGATGCTGATAAGCTATTCAAACTTTAGGAATGTCCTACTGTTATAAGGGTATTCTCAGACAGCTTGATAGGCTAGGTCTTTTCTGGTATCTGCGTAGCCGGAACAATAAAGTACCCATGGACCTTGGCAAGATTTGAACCTTTATTTCTCCATATCATTTCTATTGCCCCGTTGAGAATAAACTCATGCTAGGGTGGGAATGTTTCAAAGTCAGACCAATTCCTATATTTGGCAGATTATAGTTGTATCTAAAGGGACTAGGGAGCTGGAACAACAGTGGAGTTGGCAGATACCGTAGGCAGAAGATGGCGGGGCTATTTTTTCTATTACATGCACCCAAGAAGGCTAGGATTGTTGTTGTTGTTTAGTCTTTTAGTTGTATCCGACTCTTCGTCACCCCATGGACCAGAGCCCCCCAGGCACTCCAGTCTTCCACTGCCTCCTGCAGCTTGGTCAAACTCATGTTTGTAGCTTCGAGAACACTGTCCAACCATCTCGTCCTCTGTTGTCCCCTTCTCCTTGTGCCCTCAATCTTTCCCAACATCAGGGTCTTTTCCAGGGAGTCTTCTCTTCTCATGAGGTGGCCAAAGTGCTGGAGTCTCAGCTTCACGATCTGTCCTTCCAGTGAGCACTCCGGGCTGACTTGCTTCAGAATGGATAGGTTTGATCTTCTTGCAGTCCATGGAACTCTCTCGAGTCTCCTCCAGCTCCATAATTCAAAAGCATCAATTCTTTGGTGATCAGCCTTCTTTATGGTCCAGCTCTCACTTCCATACATCACTACTGGGAAAACCATAGCTTTAACTATACGGACCATAGTCGGCAAGGTGATGTCTCTGCTTTTTAAGATGCTGTCTAGGTTTGTCATTGCTTTTTTCCCAAGAAGCATTAAAGGATTAAAAGGAGCTAATTACATTCCTGGTATTTTGGGCAATTTTATAATATCCCTTCTCCCCACAATGAAAGCAAATGAAAGAATGGGGAAAGTCCATTCTTGCTTCTTACCGCAGTTAAGCAGTATAAAAATAAAAATACTTAAAAGTGTTTAGGTTTATCCTGGACTAGTCTGGGTCAGAAGTGGGATTGATCCCCACTTTCAAATCCCTGCTTCGCATGTGGCCCACCAGTTCGCTTTGATTTTATAGTATTTGAATCTTGGGACAATTTGCAAAATGCCAGCAATTTTGCAATGATCGGAACCACTGACCAGTGGTGGTTGTTACAATTCAGAGTGCTCACGAAAGGTTCTAGCCAATCCAGGTTAAGCACAATTCTCAGTAATGTGTGTGTGTATAGATGCCCACAAATGCATGTATGCACAGCTGACTGCTGTGATTCAGGTGAGTGGGTTCTAAGATCATTTCTGAGTTAGCTGGAGGCAATATGATTGCAATAGTTGTTCCTGCAGCTTGCCTGGGTAATAACAAGAGGCAGCCCACAGCTTTTACTTGAATGGTGATGGCAGCTGGCAAGTTCTCTTTGTTTATATGTCCACACTCAAATGAGCACATGCAGTTGTGAAATAATGCCATTGGTCCACCATGGTTCACATTTTAATGCAAACCTAATTCATACTTTCTGAAACAATGTATGAAACAAAACATGTGATTGGCCGTTTTGGCTTCCTAAATATAAATTGCTAGTTCAGCACCCCTGATCAGGAACCTGACAGGGGGCATTCACCTTTTGGCCCCCATTGTGCTCCTGGTCTACCCATCCCCTATGTAGCTGCAATTTTCATAAGGAAAAGGCACCCATGGAAGCAAATGGGAGTGTTCCTCCCCCCCCCCCGGTCATACACAAATAGGCATAGTGAGGGGGTGGGGTGCAATCTGGACTGGGACTGCAGCAGGGTACCCAGGATTATACGTCACCTAGCATCCACACCTGGTTCAGCCCAACTGTACCTGCAATATTTTTCTGAAAAGCCAGTTATACAATTGCTAATTGTATGATTTATGCCTCGTACTAGAGACGTTCTATAAGCAAATCATAAGCCCCATCACTGAACTGTGGCCCTGCATTCCTGCACCACCTAACTTGGCTGAAACAAGGTCAAGGAAGTGGTCTGGCTAACATTTGAACGGTCCCTGAGAACTGAGACCCGTGTGCTTCTGGGAGCAATCTTCTCCTTACTCTTGGAGTATCTTATCCACTGCTGACAAAGAGAACATGCTTGGAGTTTTTCCGACATAGCTTTATATATTGTGTACGATTAAGTGCCCTATGAGGTCCTGTTAATACTAAAAAGTTTGTCAAGCAATGAGACCCTCTGGACCATACATAGTATTTTGTTTCTGAATATTTATGAGCACATAAAACTAAACTAAAATAAAAAGATTCCATCTAATTCATGTTGCATTCTTCCCCCGAGTTCTAAATTAGGTAAAATGATATCTAGGCCAGATTGTGTGGAATGCTTTCAAGACCTGAGATTTAAGGCAAACGGTTCATACAGAAAAGAAATGAAGAAAGGTACATTTTATCTTAAGGTAAACATTTACTTAAATACAGAAGTAGGCTTGTAAACTGCAACTGTTTTTGGTGTTTAGCAGGACCATGAACCAAATCTCCTGGCATTCCAGAGTTTGACGCAAGTAAAATGAATAAGGAGGTCCACAGAACAAACCAGTTTAGGCTTTAATCCTGTGCACACTTATTTTGGAGTAAACCCCATTGGACCCAGAGGGCCTTATTTCTAAGTAAATAGGCAGAGGAGCAGGCTGCACATTTATTTTGCAGAGAGATAAAAAAGTTAAGGCAGAAAATGTGTGACTGGTTAATAGGCACAGCTATTTTGTGATATTTTTTCGCTCCACAAAAGTCATAGCAGCAGCAGCCCAGACAGTTTCTTAAGGCTGTTCTTGCTCTTCTGTGCCCCTTATTTGATCATCTGCCAAGGTCCTTGAGCAGTGCCAAATCAAACAGCACAGCATCTCTATAAGTTGGCTCTTGGGAGCTATGGAATTCAGCTGCTGGAGTGCAATGCAGGATGTAAAAGGTGCAATTATACTGGCCTTCCTGAACTTTAGATTCAAAGTGTTTTACTTTTAATCTTATCTCACAAGTATCTGAAAGTGGGAACTCCTTAGATGTTTCATCTGATGTAGATCTTAAGCTAGGACATATGAAATACAGGGTTAACAAGGAAACGGAAAATGCTCTGTGGCATGACCAAGATTTGTGCGGGCTTTCATAGGCAAGAGCCTCCTTCAACAGCTGCATCTTCCACAGATGAAACAGGCTGTTGCCAGTGAAAACAAATTCAACAAATAAAGCTGCGGAGAAGCCCTGCACCAGAGCCTCGTCCCCACAACATTTACTTTCCTCCCATGGTGTCCCAGGACTAATCTTCATGCATTTCCCAAACACTTCCTTCTTTGATAACTGTGGCAGGGCTTGTCTTTTTAGTTTTCTCTGCTCCAGAGATGCTGAGACGGCAATTCTGTATTTATTTTACTTGGGAGTGACTCCTATTGAACTCAATGGGGCTTATTTTTGAGCAGCTATGTATAGGATTGCACTGCAAATTTGATTTGCAGAAAGATTTGAGGGGGCAGGGAAACTGTCTGACATATTTAAAATCCATTTGTTATTAATTACCCTTTTCTCTCTCTCTCTCTCTCTCTCTCTCTCTCTCTCTCTCTCTCTCTTTTTTTTTTTTTTGCACATAATAGCTTGTATCCTAATTTCCCCCACGCAGAATTCTGGAAGAAGCAGGGGGGGTATTTTTTTTACGATCCTGCTCTCCCCCTGCAATCCCAAAGCTTTAAATCGCTTTTTGAAGCAGAGCAGAGAGAGGGCCTGATGGGTAGACTAAGACTGGTGCACTGTCTGGCCATACTTCTCAGTCAGATGCTTTTTCATTTGTGCTCTCACAATCTCTTTGTACAGGAGGGTACAATTCTTCCTCTTTTGCAGTTGGAGAGTTGCTGCTAAGTGATAGCAACTTGCTAAGGTCCCTCCAACTTGAGCAGGATGACAGGCTTATATTGAATCTTTCTAAGTAAAGCTGAGTGCTTTGACCAGTGAGTGAATACTCTGCTTCACTTGGAAGCGGGATGGTCTAGGATTGAATCCAATTAGTGCCCTTGTGTCTACAGAAGGCTTTCTAGTGGACACTTCTTTTAGTGGAAGAGAAGGGGGGGAGGTGGTGTTTGTAAATTCTCCCTCCTGTCCCCTCCTACCTCATTCTGGAGGGTCTGTCAACACTCTGGAGCCAAGGGGACCACAGGAAGGAAGGCGAATGGGCACAAATCACTTGCCCTACTCTTCCATTAGTGGGGGCATCCACTCAATCAAAAGCCCTTCCATGTGCACAAGGGACCATGGGACTGTACCCCAAGAGTTATCCATTTATTTCTATGCAATCCTCTTTTTTCTGTGTAATCTGAAGCTTTACTGTGTGTACAGCCTCTATTCAAGGAGCTTTGTTGTTGAACTCACTACCCCTAGAAGAACTATATAATAGAAAAGCAAGCTTCTAATGGAGCTTACTTCCTCTTTTTGTGGCACAGTAGTGTTCAGGCTCAACTCTTTTCTACAGTAGATCAATACTGAACTTGTTTGCATTTACAGGGCTACCTCTACAATTGGTTTAGGTGCTTGGATGTATACAGAGGTCAGTTCAGCTGGAAATGCTTGAAGAGAAACTAAATCTTTTTACCTATTTGTGCTGGAGTTGGGGGGAAGGTTCAACAATACATAACAAATTTTACTTTGCTTTTCAGATAACTTTTTTCCCCTTTTCCAAAGTATAGCTTAGCTACCCTTTGGTTAATTTGTAACTCCTTTACAGATTTCAACTTCAAATTTATTTTCAGATCAGAAAGCCACATCCTTTTCTCTCTGAAACCTTTATATTGTCTGTATCTGAGAGTGTTACTATACTATTTATAATAAATAGGTTCGTATGTATACCTATCATTTTCACAAATGAGTCAAATTTTATATGCTTCTATTTGAGAGTAGGTTCACTGCAAAATATGCCACATGAATATGTTCATATTTTTGAATAGCATGCCTTTCTCCTAGTACACTGAATATTCTGGCATTGGTAGCTGTACGAGAACCAATACCTTCTTATTTTCAGTATCTAAAATGAAAGGAGAGAGTCAACTGTCCTCAAATATAAATATATAAATTAAGATTCTAGTACATAAAATGACTAGAAACAACTAGGATATATGCGTATAACAAATGCTACCAGCGATGACCATCCATTTTCATTTGGTGGTGCTCCTTTTTAAGAAAGTTTACTACACAGGTCTTGAGTAGCAGAGTTCTTACACAAGTCCTCCATCCTATTATTATTTTTTATATTCCCAGTGTGCTGATATTACTTTGTCTGAGGTAATCCCCTCTATGCATTGTATGGAGATCTTGCGATCACAAGGTTGCATTCAACATAGTGCTAAGTGGCACTTTGTGTGAATGGAATGGCTTCTGCTTGTCGAAATCTGACTTCCCAACCCACCCCCTAAATCTGTTATGGGGTTTTCCCCAACCCTCCAGAGCTGTTTTGGGGGTGGTAGGGAGCAGGTGTGGGGGGAGGAGAGGGGAGATAGTCTTGTTGCACCATAGGAAGTCATTCTGATCAAATATTTATTTAGTAGAATACTGCCCACGCTTCGCTGAACTTGCTTACTGAAAATTGGACCTGCCTTCAGCATGTGCCAGTTGGTGGAAATAAACATAAGTGAAAACATCCTGAGAATGTGGGCTTGGGAAAGCACATCTTTTCTTTTCTTTTCTTTTTTTGAGACTCTGTCCTGCCATGTAATGCCCAAAATCTTCCTGACGCAGCGCATGCGGAAGACATTGAGGCATAGCTCATGGCAGGTGTAAGTTGCCCATGACCCACTTCCATAAAGCAGCAAGCCTGGTAGATCTTCAACTTGGTATTGCTCATTAGCATCACATTCTCCCTAACCCTTTTGGTGAGGCAAGCCATTGCTGTAGTTATCTTGCCAATACGGTTGTGCAGCTGAGCATCAATGTAGAATTTGCTGGTTATGGTGGAGCCCAGTTAGACAAAATAATCTACCACCTCCAGCATGAGGTCACCAGTGGTGGTGTAATGTTTGAATATGTAACACTGTGTATTTTTGTAACATTTGTTGTTTTAGTTTTCTGTACATTGCTTATAGATAGTTTCATATATTAAGTGGTATAGAAATGGTCTAAATAAATGAAGTAAGGAAATAAATGGGGGATGTTTGGTGGGTGCTGTAAAAAAACTTACAGCCCCAATTCCAAATAAACTCCCGTCTAAAAGCACCCAAAGTCTGTCAACATGTTTTATAAGCTCCCTCCCTCTCTCTCTCTCCATTCATTCCAGTAGTCTCTCCATTATAAAGCCAAGTGTGGGGTGTTTTTATACCAACGTTCACTGTAGTGCCATTGCACTTTTCCACCGTAGCTTATTGTATTTTATTCATGTAGGGCCCAAAGTGTGCAGTGTCTACTTGGATTAACTGGGAAGATAAACTACCGGTATACATAAAATTGCTTCCCCATCAGTAGTCTTCAGCCTCTTCAGGAGTGACATACATAAACTACTTAACAGCCCTGGGCAATATCACATGATAGCTCAGGAAGAAAACAGAAGTGAAAGCCACTTGAAATCATTCGATATTTCAGAGAATGAGAAGTAAAGCCTTGATCCAGCAAGGAACTTAAACAAATGTCTTACTTCAAGCATGCTGAGAGACCTCAATAGAATAAGGTTGCAAGCTTCCATTGTCCAGTAGCTATGGAGCATTGTGGATTTTAATGTGCCACCCTATCAAACGTGTTCAGCTCCTAGCCACTCTCTACTCGCCCATCCCCCATTAAATGGATGGCTGGATGCAGCTTAAGAGTTCTCAGCAAATGGAAGCGTTGAACTCTAATCAAATTGGGGAACGAACTAATATCTCAACTTAGGAAATAGTCCTTTGGTCGGCCCTCATGCATGTTCACTTCATCAAATCTTTGGAAAAAGTTTGGACACCCCTGGCTTAGGGCTGCTAAAGGTCTTAATCTGGCCCCACTACATGGCTCCTGCTTTTTGCAGGAGTTGCTGTAGCATAGGAGCCAAGAGACTGAGTTGAAAATCAAAGAAGTCCCAGTTTGAATCTCCCCATTGTGGTCAACTGGGTAGGTAGCTTTAGGCAAGCCACTCTCTTTCAGCCTCAGTCCCTGCTCTCCCACATCTGTGATATGGAGAATAATAATGCTGGCATATTTTAGAAATGGAATAGCAGACTCCTGGCTTGTGAGCCAGGTCTATCCTCCCAAGCATTTTCATTTGACCCTCTCCACAACCCACATATTTTGTTGGTGGCCTCTGCAGCCGTGGCATTGTCCATGATCAACACTCTTCCTCCAGCTTCTGCTACTAGGACACTCATCAGTCGTCACTGGTTCTCAGGCACTATTGGAAGCAGAACTTCACTTCTGATAATCCCTGAGCACTGTCGATGATCACTAGAGGAGGGAAGCCAGAGGACGAGTGCTAGTAGCCAGGCATCCTGCCATCTTACCTTCATTGTCCCAGGATCTTTCCTTACAGTGAGCACCCTGTTCTGCTCGGCTGCCCTGGGCTTCATCAGACTGCAACCAGGGTGAACTCAGCACCACAATGGAGAGGGGAAAAGTGTTCCCTCTCCGCTAGAGTGCTGCCCCATTTCAAAGGGGCAAAGTGAGTGCTTCTCTGTTGTTTACATACACTTGCTGGTATTCATCACTTTTGTTGTTGTTAATGGCTAGATAGGAAGTCCCTGGAGGGCGAGACAAGGGAGTTCTGGCACAAACTGCATTGCTAATCGAGTACCCTTTTATTTTTCTATTCTCTAACAGGAAGGAAGGGAGAGACCCAGACAGAAAGATAAGAGAGAGGCAGATAATGAGGTACGGGAGAGATGGAATGATAGAGGCAAGCAGTGAATACAGAAGGGGAGGTGACTGCTGTAGCTGACCTTTGGAAAATGTGGGGGGGGGAGTCTTTGGGGGAAAAGGTAAGACGTTTAATTCAGCCCATTTAATTCAGCACCCTTTAAAATAGTGCACAGCAAATTGTCGCTTCAGAAAGGCAGATAGAAGTTGTGCGTGGAGGGGAGTTTTCTCATCTACCGATCTGTGTGTGCAGGGCTGGCCAGTCACTTTATGGTCATGCCACACTCAATTTTTGTGGTGTTTGGCCCTCTGATGCAGTTGTAACCTTTGGCAACCTTTCTGCCCCACCTTCACCGTGGGTGGTGGTGGTGGTGGGAGTGGCTCCGCATGCAGAAAATAGGTGGACGTCCTTCGTTTCCTGGTCATCAGCCAGGCTGGAAGGTCAGTCATTTGGTGGGGGCACTATTCCCCATGTACATCTGCAAACTAGCAACTCCCAAAAAACAACAAACCCCAAAACATGCACCTCCATCAGTCTACGCTGCCTTGAAAATGCCTGTCAGAGACAGCATTAGCAAATGCTAAGACATTGTGAATAGTATTCAGCTAAGTTTTGTTCAGAGTAGATGTGGGTGGCACTGTGGTCTAAACCACAGAGGCTACGGCTTGCCGATTGGAAGGTTGGCGGTTCGCATCCCTGCGACGGGGTGAGCTCCCGTTGTTTGGTCCCTGCTCCTGCCCACCTAGCAGTTCGAAAGCATGTCAAAGTGCAAGTAGATAAGTACCGTTCCGGCGGGAAGGTAAACAGCGTTTCTGTGCACGGCTCTTGTTTGCCAGGAACGGCTTAGTCATGCTGGCCACATGACCCAGAAGCTCTACGCCGGCTCCCTCGGCCAATAAAGCGAGATGAGCGCCGCAACCCCAGAGTCGGCCACAACTGGACCTAACAGTCAGGGGTACCTTTATCTTTACCTTTAAGTTTTGTTCAGAGTAAACCCATTGAAATTAATGAACCTCAGTCATTTTCATTCTTTCCAGTGCACCTACCTAAGTAAAACTTAGCTGAATACCGTATCAAGATATAGTTTATAAAAAGGCTAGATGGAGTTACCAGTACACTGCAAACGAAGTGTATGTGGTTCCTATACCACTGTTTTGTAACTCGTAACTCCAAATCATAGAAGCAGAGGAATCTGCCCTTGGCCAGACCACTGGCCCCTCTGCCTCAGCGTTTTCTCTTCTGACTGGCAAATTCCCAGGGTGTCTTACAAAAGGTTTTCCCAGCCCTACCTGGAGACCCCTGGGATTGAACCTGGAATATTCTGCATTCAAAGCATTTGCTTACGATCCCTGAACTATGCATGCAGATGCATGTCTCTCAAGTGAAGAAAATCCAGAAATGTACAAAAAGAAATGTCTTCCTGGCTGTCTGTGGTAGTAGATAGAGGGAGAGACCAGTAGTTAAGAGAACCTTACTGGACACAAAGCCCTCTGGGCACATAGTAGCTGTACGGGTGAGCGGATGATGCATAGAGCATGGGCTGCCCACATGATAAGATTACTTTAAATGTCACTCTCCTTGCATGTACTCTGTCCACAAGTATGAGCAATCCCACAGATTACTTATGGGGTCACAATTGTATAAACTGGCCCTCAGTGTCCAAGCATTAAATCTATGAAATAAACAGCAGAAGGTGCATATAGTGTCCGGCTTCATTATCAATTGATACTACTGTATTTGAATTTTGATGTGCAGGCTCTCATTTTGGCATATAGCCACATCCCCAAGGATAGTCCAACAATGCAGCAAGCTGTGTTAACTGATTACTTCACACACACACACACACACACACACACACACACACACACAGTACATACCATTATAGTTAGGGATCAGTATAAATGAAATGCTATGCATAGTGAAGAAATGTGAAAGCCCAGAATAAAATTGGAAAAATTCAGGGGAAAACTGGTTTTTCCTGTTCCCAAAAGCAGTTGTTGTTGTTGTTGTTGTTGTTGTTGTTGTTGTTGTTGTTGTTGTTGTTTTCATGGACTTTGAAGACGCTCGAACTCAGGATGAAAGGGAGAAATGTGCTAAGAGGAAGGCACGTTTGGCAAACCCTCACCATGATCAACTCCTGCCCGGAAACCTATGTTCCCACTGTGGCAGGACGTGTGGATCCAGAACTGGCCTCCACAGGCACTTATGGACTCACCGTTAAGAACGTGTTCATGGAAGACAATCTTACTCGGCTATGAGTGATCACCTAATAAGAAGATGAAGACGAAGTTGTTTTCAGAAAAAATGAACAAAGTTGGACTAGGACATGTAAACAGTATAGCGAATTGTTCTAAATCTACATCTATGCATATAAATTTGCATATGCAAACTTTATTCAAATCACTATCCACTTTTTCGTGATGGATTTCCTCTGCATTTGGGGTGAGGCACAAGTTAAGGTACAGGTTAAGCCTGCTTGTTTGAATACTCATGTTGTGCTGTAGTTTGGTGCTTAGCTTCCATTTCCCCGTGAGTTTGTTCAAACTGATTATGATAGTTGAGCAGGGCTAGCCAACAAGGCACCCTTCAGGTCTTGTGGATTACAACTTCCATCAGCTCCAGTCAGCATGGGCTTTGGTCAGGAATGGTGAAACATGTACTATACGCATTGGCTACCCTGCATCTAATGCCACAGTGTCATAAAATATCCATGCCTGATATCCATAAACTTGTATAATTCTTTTTAAGCAGGACTATAATCGTATGTTGTTTTCACACTCCGATTACATGCTCAGGCTACGGGATACTTGGATAAGCCTACAGTTCTTTATAAAAGAGAGGAAGAGGGGAAGTCACTATGTGGGTAACTGTGGCATTTAGACGATCAAGAAACCTAGCTGGCACATTCCAGGTTACACAAGCTTTCAGGGGGCAAACATGCAATAATCTGAAAGAACTGGGTATCTCAATCTCCACTCCTATTCCAATTTCTCTGAACTCTTGACAGACAAATAAAAGCGAGGGAAGCATAGTGAGAAAAAAATGGGTTTTAGGGTAGTTAATAGGTTTTATGCCATGCCCTCACAGACCAGTCTCATGTTTGGAGAGTCACTGTGGTGCTGTGGCTAGAGTTTTATGTTTGGATGTGGGAAACTTAAGTAAACATTTCTGCTTAGGCCAAAACAAAATGTAGGAGATATGTGGTTTTGTTTTCCTAAAACCAGCACGTAGGCCACAAATTGGATTGGGGCTGTGGCTCTTGTGAATGAAGGGCTTAGCCCCTTCTCTTGTGCCACGTGCAAATGGCCCTCATGAATTAGGCACATAGAGCCATATACAGGTACGCATTTTGTATCTGTAGTTTCTTTTCTTTATTTTTACGAATGTATACCCCACACTTTCATAAAACTATAGCAAGGTGGAGTATAACATATAAGGTTAAAAATCAACAAAAGAGCCACAAAAATATCCTTAAAGCATAATTAAAAACCTCTGTAAATACAAACAAATACTGACAGGTTGAAAGGTGGGGAAACCATGTGGAAAAGGCCTGTCTACACAAAAAGTTTTTCAAAAGGCATTGGAAGGGAGAAAAGAATGGGTCCTGCCAACTATTTACTGGTAGGGAGTTTGACAGGATGGGGTCTGCCACATTAAAGACTTGGTCCCTGGCAAAAACCAAATCTCAGAGGCTTGGGGAACTGCTAGAAGTGTCTCATCAGAGGATCTGAGCCATTGAAGTGGAGCATAAGGTAAGGTAAAGGTAAAGGAACTCTGGGTGGTTAAGTCCAGTCAAAGGCGACTATGGGGTTGTGGTGCTCATCTCACTTTCAGGCTGAGGGAGCTGGTGTTTGTCTACAAACAGCTTTCCGGGTCATGTGGCCAGCATGACTAAACCACTTCTGGCACAACGGAACACCGTGACAGAAACCAGAGCACATGGAAACACCGTTGACCTTCCCGCCGCAGTGGTACCTATTTATCTACTTGCACTGGTGTGCTTTCAAACTGCTAGATTGGCAGGAGCTGGGACAGAGCAATGGGAGCTCACCCTCTCATGGGCATTCGAACCGCCAACCTTTTGATCGGCAAGCCCAAGAAGCTCAGTGGTTTAGACTGCAGCGCCACCTGCATCCTTGGAGCATAAGGAACCAGATGGTCACTAAGGTACCTTGGGCCTAAGTTTTTTAGGCCTTTGTGGGATTAACCTTGAACTTGGGCTGATAGCAAAACAGCAACCAGTGCAGTTATCACTTTAACAGTTAACACCAGTTTTGTGACTGCATGCATGTTTTGCCCTGGGAAATAAGCATGCAGTAGAGTTAAGCCCCCTTCCCCCAGTACCATGGCCCTCATCCAAATTGCTCCCCCTCACAGCTGCTTTTAGGAGAATACAAAGATGGCAGGAGATCTGATCAAGGATTTTCTGTTTAATGTGCAATTTGGCTCTCAGCCACAAATTTAACTAGGTGATGCTGGGCAATTCACTAACTTGAAGCCTGGTCTGCATGATAGGGTTGTTATGAGTCTGGGGCTATGATCTCTTTGGAGGAAGGATGCTCCATAAAATAGAACTAATAATAATCTTTCAGGGCTTTGATGACAGTCACATCTGGCTCTCTTTTTCCCTGTTACAGTAAATGTAAACCCAGAGCTCGCTTTGCTCCCCCACCCACTCTTCCCAGTTGTCAAAGAAATCCTGGGTCTGAACTTCTGATTCTGATTTAGAGGTTGGCTCAAGCCATTGGCATACATATATTTGAATACAAACTTTGGTTCTGCAAACATTTTGGCTCTAATTACGTTGCAGCTCGAAGGCAGATGGGAGTTGATGAAGTTTGCTCAGCAGCGCAAGATTCTACTAGAAACACTTCCCACTACATACTCAAAATTATTAAATCCTAAAAGCACAAGAACTAGTAGGTTTTTCTTTAAGTGAAAATTGGATTTCTCAAGGGAACTGGATTTGCCATCCTCTCCAGGGCATTGAGCTGTGTGGAGAGATTGATACATTCCCACCCAGACCAGTTCCACATGGAAGTACAAATAACCCTCACTCTCTGTTCATTAAATGGGTCGTCTGATGAGCAGGTAGGGGGAGGAATGATCATCCCCATTGTGAGGCTGGAAGAACCTTTCTGCCCATCCCAGTGCAATGCTGGAATTCCAGTTCACATCATCCCCTCCTTGCTGGAGTGCTGTGGCACTAAGGCAAAGTGGGGTAGATGAAATGAAGCGTAAGAAGCGGGGGGGGGGGAGGGGGACAACTGATTTTCTTGTATATGTGTGTGTGATTGTCTTTCTGTCTGCCTGTGTAGGATTGTCTGTGTGTGAGAGAGTGACAGTACTGGCATATCATGTGATATGTGTATGTGTGATGTGGGGGCAGTGGCGTAGCGTGGGTTGTCAGCACCCGGGGCAAGGCAAGTAATTTGCGCCCCCTAACCCATGGATTTGCACCCCCTAACCCATGGATTTGCGCCCCCTAACCCGTGGATTTGCCCTAACCCCAGATGTTGCGCCCGGTGCGGCCGGCCCCCCCTGCACCCCCCACGCTACGCCACTGTGTGGGGGTATCTCTAGTTATCTCAATGAAGCAAAGAACCCAGTGCAGTGCTTTTTGGAATTAGTGTATTGTTACACGACACTCCAATGTGCAAGATTCCAGGGGTTGCAGGCATGCTTACCAGGGTCTGTGTTCCCTTTTGAGGCAATGAGGTATAGCAGAGACTGTTGTGTCTTTATGACACAGTCATACCTCTGCTTACATATCCCTCTGGGAAGTGTATACTTCCAGGTTTCGCTGCGCACGCATGCGCAGAAGTGCTCAATTGCGCCGCATGTGTGTGCAGAAGGGTGCCTCCGGTTACGGACTTTTTGGGATACAGCCGGGTCTCCAGAATGGATCCCATCTGTAACTGGAGATACCACTGTGTAGGGTTTTATTTATATGTACCTTGGTTCTTGAATGCCTTGTGACTCGAAAGTTTTGCCTCCCGAGCACTGCAAACCTGGAAGTAAGGGTCCTAGTTTGCAAATGTTTTTCTAAAGCTGAACTTCTGACACAGCTTCCGCGGGTTCTGCTTGAGTGCAGGAAACTTCTGCAGCCAATCGCAAGCTGTGCCTTGGTTTTCAGATGTTTTTGGAAGTCAAACGGACTTCCAGAATGGATTCCATTCAACTTCCGAGTTACGACTGTATATACAACCTGCACCTAGATGGAGGGATTGCAGAGCATTCACATCCCATGAGGATCTGGCTTCCCCTATAAGGCAGCATTGGATTCAAAGGACAGCAAAAAGCCACCCTCTGTGTCTCTTTGTTCCAGCCTATCATCTCTAGCTCACATGGAATTCTGTTCTTCCATCTTTTCATTGCTAACTGACTCCAAGGATCTTCCTTCAGCCTATGTCATTCAAAGTTGCAACCCTAAGCCTGGCCTCTGAATCTGCCCACTCACACCCAGCAAAGAAAGGACCCCACAGCCCCTTGCCTAGCAGTCTTGCCATCTGATGGTTTTTGTGATGGGCCATCACCGCACCTGCAAGGTGGCTTGGCTCCTTAGCATAACTAAATCCAGGGGGCTTTGGTGTTTGGCAAAGTTTAATCAAAGCTTGATTAATTTTAATTTTTACTAAACCCAGGAATTATGGAGAGCCTGCACCTAGCCCAATTCATAATAGTATGTAACTACAAATGCAGTAAAAGACCCCAATGCAATGCTTTTTAAAATGAGTGCATGCCAATCAAATAAGTCATTATTAGTGCTTCTTCAAATAAGGCTTCATACACACATGACATTTTATTTTTGAATCAATGTAGAAGAGTACTTGTTTTTTCAGTGCACACACACAATCTGGATCTATTGCTCCCCCCTTTTTTTTTTGCCCCTGAAAATCATTAATTGATAAACTGGTTTCATTCTAAAAAGAAAAGCTCATTGAATGAAGACTGATTCTGCAGTGTGTCCATTTGAAAACAGATCTAGGCAGGACCCCCAGCAATGTTGTGTATGTGCATCCACACCTGCCCAATGACATTGTAGGTAGGTGTATACGAAAATGGCAATCACGGATAGCTCAGTCAGTAGAGCATGGGACTCTGGATTTCAAGGTCATGGGTTTAAGCACCACATTGGGCAAAAAAATAATAATAATATCTGCATTGCAGGGCGTTGGACTAGATCACCCTTGTGGTCTCTTCCAACTCTATGATTCTATTATACTCCTTTATTCATTCAGCTGGGCCATGTGCATGGAGGAAAAAGCATGGATAACCGAATCAAGGAAGGGGCTTCGAAACACATATCAAGTAACCACATCCACTTTTGTGGAATCAATAATCAATCTGGACTGAAAGCAGTATGCTGACAATGAGTATGAAGAATTCTAGATGGAGAAGAACTACATTTCTGTTGTACAGCCAGGTTATTGTGAATGCAGCCTGTGTCAATTAGTTCAGTGAATTAAAAACAGTATCTACACTAATAAAAAATAATTTCATTATTAGCCCTGTTTTAAATTAGTGCAGGTTAATCAAGTCATTTTCAGTACTGTAAAAATACCTGCCTGCTTCTTCACTTTGGCTCCATCCACTTTTATGATGAACTCTCCCCGCACCCAGAGGATTGCAACATGTCAGTGTGGCCTTTGTGCCCTGGGCTCCTTTGAGAGGAAGGGCAGGATATAAACTGAAATCATCATCACCATATCATCACAACAATAACCACTACCAATGAAAGGAACATAATGACACTAACTTTAACATGTATTTATTAATGCATGAAATATTAGTGAAATAACTGCAGTGATGTTGATACTGCCAAGTAGAATAACTGCCATACAAGAAATGAAAATAATTTCCTAACCCAGTGGAACAAGTTTGTCTTTCTTTCTTTCTTTCGTTCTTCAGCAAAGCAAAGCAGCTCTTGGAAGACGATAGTGTGTGATAGCCTTGAAGCTAACACTGGCTGCTCATGTGAATTTCAGCTCATTCTCAAAAAATGCAACTCACAGTCGATAAAGAGAAGTTTTTGCAGAGAAGAAAGTCAATAGAAACAGTTTCCATCTGTGACCCTTTCTCACAGGCTCTGCAGGTGTTGTTACCTCTTCCTCAATCAAACTCGGGTTAGAAGAACCACTACCAACAGCAAGATAGCGCTGCTGAAGAATAGTGGGGTCAGCTAGTAACCTCAGAAAACCTGTCACTATGCTGAAAAATGCCTGCGGTAGCCCTGACAGCCAGACCAAAGCAACACATTTTTGAAGGAGAGATAAAAGGAACTTAACAGCGAGGCTCCTGCATAGCAATGCAAGCAACCTTGGTCCAGTACAACACAGTGTACTTCAGGAATGTCTGCTGCTGCAGCAGCACCAGCACCAGCAGAATCTTGACTGTATCTGGTAGAAAAATAATAACCATATGTTCCCTGAGCAGACAAGGTATCAATGCTTTTATAGCGACAATAATATTAGGACAGGTCTGTAACCAGGTGGAACGTGCAGGGCTTCAGGGACCTGCTACTTTCAGCAGTACATCAAACCTCTTTTTCGAGATGTTTAGCTTTTATTTTTATTAAAGTAAGTTTCTAGTCCCTTTCTCAAAATTAAAAAGAAGAAAAACATGCAGGGAATATTTTGCCAGATTGCTCATTAAAAAGTAAACCAGTTCCCACCTGGCAGCGTTCTGGCCAATGGAAGCCAAAGCTCTCTAGGATGATTAACAAGCACTTGGACTCCTAGCGCATATATTTTTTAAAAAAGTAATGTTTTATTTTATTAAAGTTATTAATTTAAACATGCTGGGCTTCTAGAATTTAGGTTTAAGTAGGCTTATGCTGTTTCGTGTTGATTTACGATGTCTCCCTCCACAACCCGTAGTTTCCACCACCAAATATTTATGGCTGAGAGCCTGTACTAGGTTGTAGGTGGGGGAAAGTAATAGCTTTGCATGCTCCATGTATTGAAAGTACTGGCTAGCTAGCAGCTAGTTGGTTCAGATGTAGCAGAAAACCATGGTTTCCCACTATTTGAATGACCCACAGTGAGCCTTGGTCACACAGACTGTTCTTCCTCCTTTTGCAGGAGTGCACAGAGTTTTTAAGCATCTGCTTCCAATTCTGGGGGGGGGGGGGAGAGCCACTGCTCTTTGAAATATTCAGATGTGGGGATCAATAGTTTACATGCCAGGTTCTGAAATGGCATTTTGATCCTGGCTTGTTCACATGAATCGTTGTTTAGACAAACCACAGCTTCCCAAATCTGGACACCACAGGGATCTGCAGTTTATTTAAAATCAAGAAAAAACAGCAAAAGAGGATATGAGTGCACAAGTCGAGTCACACCACAGCTCATTCATGTACAGTGGTACCTCGGGTTAAGAACTTAATTCGTTCTGGAGGTCCGTTCTTAACCTGAAACTGTTCTTAACCTGAAGCACCACTTTAGCTAATGGGGCCTCCTGCTGCCGCCATGCCACCGCCACACGATTTCTGTTCTCATCCTGAAGCAAAGTTCTTAACCCAATGTACTATTTCTGGGTTAGCGGGGTCTGTAACCTAAAGCGTATGTAACCCGAGGTACCACTGTAGTGAGAAGAGAAACTATGGGCAGGATTCAGCTAAGTTGTGTGTGCGGAACAGGGTCCAGTTGTACAATGGGACTCCCCTCCCCTCCTCACTCAGCACCAATTGTGCCCCCTAAATCTGCTCTGAAGGGTTGAGAGAACCCCCCCCCCCGAACACGGAGAGGAGAGGAAAGGAGAGGTGAGGAGTCCCGTTGCACAAGCGATCCTCATTCCACATGTGCATATGCCACGTAGCGCTATATTAAATTCCTCCCTGTGGTTTTCTGATACAGTGGTACCTCGCAAGATGAAATTAATTCGTTCTGCGATTTTTTTCGTCTTGCGAAGCACGGATTTTGGAAAAGCTTCAAAAATCACCAAAGTCTTCAAAAACCTCAAAAAAGGTTACCACACCGCGTGCTATGAGTTGCTCCTCGAAGTCAAGTCGTAACTGCACCCCCTGAATGCACGGTTTCAAGAAAAAGGAAACAAACTTGCAAGACAAAGGAAACAAACTTGCAAGACATTTTCATCTTGCGAAGCAAGCCCATAGGGAAATCCGTCTTGCAAAACAACTCAAAAAATGAAAAACTCTTTCGCCTTGCGAGTTTTTCATCTTACGAGGCATTCGTCTTGCGAGGTACCACTGTACACTAAATTGCTCAGTCCATGGAAATCCTGTGGAAGAATAAAGTGATAACTTTCTTAAAGGAAATCTGAGCAGGCTTACCAAAGAGACTAGTGAGTATTCCTGGAGAGGCACGGAAGAGGGTGATCTCAAGCTTCAGCACCAAACAACCCATTCCGTTACTCCAGGCTTTGTACCTTAATGTGTTTATGCCATATTACTGCTGCAATGTAGTGGTGGAGTCACCTGTTGGAGAGAGATGCTGCCAGTTGGTGTAGAGAAATAATATTCAGCAGGTGGTGCGGGACTCAATATTGGGTTGCAGTCCGACATACGATGGATCATGACAGGAGCATTGCCACTATAGTTACAGGGTAGAAAAAGAAGATGGCGGAAGCAATGGGTCCCCAAATGCAGGTTTGGGCTAAAAGTGGGTCCAACCGGTGTAGAGTGTGTGTAGCTACATGCGTACATGGCTAGAATATAAGGCAGCCTCATGTTTATACCTGTTGTTGTGTAATAATTAGTTAAGCTGTTTATTGTAACCCAAAACTACCTAAGAATGAAGACAAAGATCCAAATAACCAATATGGTTTTTTACTTCAAGGGTGGTGGTGGTTGTTATGCAAAATGGGTGACTGGGAGATATAAACACAAAACTTGCAGCAGAACTTGCTAGCAAAACAATCAGAATTGGATATTGCCTTCAAAGCAAATCAAACACAGCTGGAGTGTTTACCAACATATCTGCATGAGATCTCTTAAAAATAAGGTACCTATCTGCCAGAAGATCGTTCTTTATTTTCCTTTCTTTGAAATTGTCATGAAGCTTTGACTCCAGATAAGAAAACTATAATGAAATAAAGGAAACATTGTTTAGCTGTCAAAATGAATTTGATGTGTGACATGTATGGGAAGAGGGGAAAACAACGCAAGATTGGATAGTGGGTTCCTGAAATTTATGTGAAGAGAGTGGGGCAATCAAAGATAGCCCTTGACGTTTGATAGAAACAACTATTTCATTTGTTTGCATCCTTCATTCTTACATGAAAGGCAAAGGAGGTTTGTGGATATCGATTAAAACCATGCAAATAGTACTCAATTGCATTTGACATTTTCGTTAACTTTGATTTTAAGCTTCGTCATATTTCACTGGCGGAAATGTTCACAGAAATATACACAGATAATAAATTAATGCACAGAGAAGAAATGCATTGATTTCCCTTCTCCGTGGAGGTCATATGCATGAATAAAAGTTAGCACAACCAGTGTTATAATTATTGCAAGGAGTGTTATATGCCTGCAGTTTAGTTATATAAAAGCAGAAGTGTCAGGTTGCAAGGTCGGAGCTCAGGCGGGGCCAAACCAAGGCACAGTGCCAGGACTTAGAGGAGGTGCTTGACAGAACCCATTGCTCCCAGCCATTGCATTTTTGCTATATGAGCTGCCTTAGGACAAACAAAAGGAAGTATTTTTTCACACAAGACATAATAAATCTATTGCTTTTGGTTCCATGAGATAGAGGGTTGATCACTAGCTAGGGAATTAGAGAAATTCATCGAGGACAGGTCTATCAGCAGCAACTAGTCATGAGGGTTATATAAAACCTCCGAGCTCAGAGGCAGCACGACAATGAATACTATTTGCTGGGTTGCAGAGAGAGCTATTGCCTTCATGCCCTGCTTGTGAGCTTCCCAAAGGCATCCAACTGCTGCTGCGGCAAACAAGCAGCAAACAATATATGAATATTTCGTTTGATTCAGCTGGGCTCTTACGTTCAGTCCTATAGTACCACCTTACTTATACCTGCTGGGTTGGAATCAGATTTAGTCAGGCTTATAGTAGGCACAGGGGACGCAGGTGGCGCTGTGGGTTAAAGCCTCAGCGCCTAGGACTTGCCGATCGAAAGGTCGGCAGTTCGAATCCCTGCGGCGGGGTGCGCTCCCGCTGCTCGGTCCCAGCGCCTGCCAACCTAGCAGTTCGAAAGCACCTCCGGGTGCAAGTAGATAAATAGGGACCGCTTACCAGCGGGAAGGTAAACGGCGTTTCCGTGTGCGGCTCTGGCTCGCCAGAGCAGCGATGTCACGCTGGCCACGTGACCTGGAAGTGTCTCCGGACAACGCTGGCCCCTGGCCTCTAGAGTGAGATGGGCGCACAACCCCAGAGTCTGTCAAGACTGGCCCGTACGGGCAGGGGTACCTTTACCTTTACCTTTTATAGTAGGCACATTGAAATAAATGGGACTTAAATTAGATGATTGGCTTAAGTCCCATTAATTTCAATGGCTCTAGTCTAAAGCACAGCCAAATATAAATCCAACCTATTCACTTCTATACACTTAACTCTCAGGACTGTGATACAATGCCAAGCCATTGTATCTGAAGAAGTGTGCATGCACATGAAAGCTCATACCAAGAACTAACTTAGTTGGTCTTTAAGGTGCTACTGGAAGGAATTTTTTATTTTGTTTTGACAATGCCAAGCCAGTTAGAGAAGAAAGTTAAAATCACTGCAATAGCTGTGCTACCTCCAGGAAAAATAAAAACAGGCACACATTTATTAAAGGGGGGGGGGCAAACTTTATGAAGAAATCTTAACACACACACACCTTTTTATCCCAAACGTAGGATGTTTTTGAGCTTCAGCATTTATACTTTTTCTAAAACAAATAAGGCAACTTGTGTTTCAAACAGATCCTTGGTGATTTAAATAAGGTGGCCTTTGCTGTATTCGCCAGCTTTCAAAAAGATGTCTGGGCAGTCTGAAAATAAAATCACTGCTCTTTATGGCACACTAATAGAATGTGTAAGTAATTTTACAGCCTGTTCCTAGTCACATTAACATGGAGACAAGTCCCCTTCCCCCCTGTGATTTCAGTGGAGCTTACTCCCAGGTAACTGCGTAGAGAATTGCAGCTCATGCATAGTCAGAGTGAGCCTCCTCATTTGACTCCTCTCAAGCTTCCACATGTTGCTTCTTCAGGCACAGGATCCAAAATCACAACTCAGTTTGACTTGGTGGAGAGCCTTTTCCTTGGCCGCTATTTTGAGAAAGCCATTGTCCCCTGTAATTTGTCCTTATGTGTATTTTGGAAAGGAAACCCTGTCAATAATTTAATTAGAATGTGAGGGGAGAGGGAGAAAAAAAATGTATTCAGAGGTAGCCAGACCCTAAGAATAAGAAGGAAGGAGGAGAGAGGGAGAAAAGCTGTGTAAAAAGGTTAAAATGCAGACCTGCATTGTTTGCAAAAAGCCTGCTGTTTCCTTTATGTCTAACTGATCTGTGCCAGAAGCCCTCTTGAATTTCTACAAGAATAGAGCTTCAGATCATCTGCATTCAGTGCCAGAGTCACGGCCCTGGAACCGATAATTGCCTCTGACAGGATTTAATTACCTTCTCCAGGACCTTTTCTCTGTTTGATTGGAGACCACCCCCTGCCTCCGATCAAATCAGACAGTAATAACACACTGAAGCACAGCAGCCAATCACGAGTCAAGTCTGAACAGTGACCTTGCTGAGTAGAAGCTGATTGGCGGTGTCAGCCTTGTCAACTGTGTCAGTGAACCATCAGACAAGAAAGGGGGCGAGGGGGGGCAGAAGAGAAAGAGAGAGAGAGCGCACACAAGATAAGAGAACAGCATTAATGCTAATGGAGTCTGTCAGCATGCGTGGCTCGAGGTTGCATTTCAAGTGTGGCGATGCACAGGAACAAAAATGATGGCAAATCTAATGCAAACCTGGAATGATCACACACACACACACACACACACACACACACACACACACACACACACAACATATCAGAGAATTAATGTACCTGGAGCACAGCTAAAATAAAAAGATCCATGTGCCTGATATAAGAGAATCATATTCCCAGCATCTCTTCCTGTAAAATGCCTTGAGTGAATTTCTGCGTTTTAAACCATCACCGTTTTATGAGGGAACTATGAAAAAAAAATCATACTTGATAGGCACTTCAGGGGCTTGCATTTTTAATACTAACGTGACATGTGCCAAGAGTGTATTAACTATGGTTATTTTAATGCAAAGTCTACAGTTGCGGAGGCTTTTAAGCCAAGAATTCTACATTCTTTCAGAAGTGTTTTGTTCATTTATTGAGGAAATAATTAAATATGAATGCTTTCCTAATACTACTCGCGGAACATTTGCCCAAAAGTGCCCTGAACACTGGTTTAAATATAGCTGAGGGTGCAGCTACAGGAGCGAAGGCTGATGGTTTATACCTGCTGAGTCTTATTTGTGTTCTATGACACTTGCTCTAAACTCGGCTTAGCCAGTGTTGTGCTTGCAGGAACATCTGTTTTATTTTAGTGGTGGGCAAAATCCTTGCTCGTGTTGAGTTACTGTTCTGGTGACATATCCTGTGTGCTAATGCATTGCATGTTATTACCTCCACCAGGCACTCTATGGACTAGAGCTCCTTTTACCAACCTGGGGACCTCCAAGAATCCTAGGAACTGTAGTTTGTTAAAGGTGCCGGGAATTGTAGCTCTCTGAGGAGTAAATTACACTTCCAAGGGTTATTTGGTGAAGTCATGTGCTTTTAAAAGGTAAAGGTAAAGGTACCCCTGCCCGTACGGGCCAGTCTTGACAGACTCTGGGGTTGTGCGCCCATCTCACTTAAGAGGCCATGGGTCAGCGCTGTCCGGAGACACTTCCGGGTCACGTGGCCAGCGTGACATCGCTGCTCTGGCGAGCCAGCGCCGCACACGGAAACGCCGTTTACCTTCCCGCTGGTAAGCGGTCCCTATTTATCTACTTGCACCTGGAGGTGCTTTCGAACTGCTAGGTTGGCAGGCGCTGGGACCAGGCAGCGGGAGCGCACCCCGCCGCAGGGATTCGAACCGCCGACCTTTCGATCGGCAAGCCCTAGGCGCTGAGGCTTTAACCCACAGCGCCACCTGCTTTTAAAGTGTGTTAAATCTATGATGTGTCCATATTTAGTGAGAGTGAGTGGCTACGAAAAGTGAATCCTCTCTTCCTTTGCCTGATGTAGAGATTGTGGTTTTACTGGTGTTGGGAGTTCTGGTAAACTTCAGTCATCACATCACTAAATCTGTACATAAAATTATGGACCAAAAGCTTGATCAGGGCAGGTTACAACAAATGGAGATTCAGAATTAAGAACAGTTAAAACAGATTACCGTTGCTGGAATACACAAATCTCAGGTGTCAAAGGCTAGGGAGCATTCACCAAAAGCTGTACAGTGGTACCTCGGGTTAAGTACTTAATTTGTTCCGGAGGTTTGTTCTTAACCTGAAACTGTTCTTAACCTGAAGCACCACTTTAGCAAATGGGGCCTCCTGCTGCTGCACCGCCGGAGCATGATTTCTGTTCTCACCCTGAAGCAAAGTTCTTAACCCGAGGTACTATTTCTGGGTTAGCGGAGTCTGTAACCTGAAGCGTATGTAACCCAAGGTACCACTGTATAGTGAAGATGCCAGGCACACCTGCGTGAGGAAGGAATTCCACAACTTGGGGGCCTCCACAAAGAATGCCCTCACCTGGGCCACCACCACCCAAACATCAGAGGGCAGCAGAACTGCCAAGAGGGCCCCATCTGCTGTCGTTATCCCCCAGGAGGGTCTGTAGGGAAGGAGACGTTCTCTCTGATATTTGGGGCCTAAATCATTTGGGGCTATAAATACTACTGTGAGCATCTTGAATTGGGACCAGAAACTGGCATCCAATAAACACACTCACACACCCCACTACATCCAAGTAAGCAAGAAGTGTGATCAGAGTCAAGGACACATTTCTGCCAGCCCAAAACGCTGAAGGAGGGTATGAGGTAGAGCTGATGAGAGCCCTGCGGGCCAGGTAGAGAGGCACTGAGGACTCCTGGTCCCAAGGTTCCCCACTGATTCAGCCCCTGGTCCCGAGGTTCCCCACTGCTGCTTTATCCAAATGTCACATTAAACATACTTCTCTGCTTTGAAGATGGGTGTGAACCCATGGTAGCTGCACCATTTAAAGTCTTGTGAGAATCATAGAATCATAGAATCATAGAGTTGGAAGAGAGCACAAGGGCCATCGAGTCCAACCCCCTGCCTAGCAGGAAACACCATCAGAGCACTCCTGACATATGGTTGTCAAGCCTCTGCTTAAAGACCTCCAAAGAAGGAGACTCCACCACACTCCTTGGCAGCAAATTCCACTGTCGAACAGCTCTTACTGTCAGGAAGCTCTTCCTAATGTTTAGGTGGAATCTTCTTTCTTGTAGTTTGGAACCATTGCTCCGTGTCCGCTTCTCTGGAGCAGCAGAAAACAACCTTTCTCCCTCCTCTATGTGACATCCTTTTATATATTTGAACATGGCTATCATATCACCCCTTAACCTCCTCTTCTCCAGGCTAAACATGCCCAGCTCCCTTAGCTGTTCCTCATAAGGCATCGTTTCCAGGCCTTTGACCATTTTGGTTGCCCTCCTCTGGACACGTTCCAGTTTGTCAGTGTCCTTCTTGAACTGTGGTGCCCAGAACTGGACACAGTACTCCAGGTGAGGTCTGACCAGAGCAGAATACAGTGGCACTATTACTTCCCTTGATCTAGATGCTATACTCCTATTAATGCAGCCCAGAATTGCATTGGCTTTTTTAGCTGCCGCGTCACACTGTTGGCTCATGTCAAGTTTGAGGTGATTCTCTAAATTGCCAGCAGTTGACCGAATTTTTTATAAATGCCTTTTAGTACTTATTAGTATAACACCATCATTCAAAATTTAAATGCTTTGTCACTGTAACTATAAATCCAAACTTTGCATGCCCAGAAAAAACTATTCTCTCACAATTTTTAAAACACATTTTCAGTATTTCAGGCAATTGGCCTACTTGATCAAAAATTTTCTTCTTAAATATGCTTGAATTATAGACTTTCATTTATTTCATGTGATTCACCTGTGCATAGATTTTAATTCAGAATTCCACAGCCACCAATTCTACACCAAACAAACCAGCCGGACTGTATTCTGTGCCAAAATAATCAATAAATTAAAAGTTATATGTGGTTTCCTGAAATCCATTCATATGCTGTTTCTTCTTCTTATGAGTCAGCTTTTTTACACTGACACATACCTGCATGTGTTCTAGGTTTGCCAATGGCATTTACAAGCTGCCTGTGTTCAGAAGCACTGAATTCCAAACATATTACTTAGCCTGTGTTCTCAACATGGGATGAACCAAGTGCAAGGATGGGATACATGTGGATATGAAGTGCTGCTGCTGGGTTACACATTCTTCCAGAATTCCCATTTTTGTGTGTGAGCATCCTA
The DNA here is from genome assembly GCF_951804945.1 of Podarcis cretensis. NCBI lineage: Eukaryota > Metazoa > Chordata > Lepidosauria > Squamata > Lacertidae > Podarcis > Podarcis cretensis. The sequence goes on along the minus strand of NC_137170.1, from coordinate 65,945,302 downwards.
AAATTAACCATACCTATTTGTTTCAAGCATAGTGACGACACACCGCCACCACTAACAATTTATCCTTTTGTAAACCAGCAAAGTATTGATTCTGAGGGAAGAATTTAGAATCATAGAGTTGGAAGGGACCCTGAGAGTCATCTAGTCTAACCCCCTGCAATGCAGCAATCTAAACGAAAGCATCCATGACAGATGGCCAAGAATGGAGAGTCCTCCACCTTCCAAGGAAGTCTGATCCACTGTTGAACGGCTCTTACCATCAAAAGGTTTTTCCTGATGTTTCGTCAGAATCTCCTTTCTTGTAATTTGAATCCATTGGTTTGTGTTCTACCCTTCAGAACAGGAGCAAACAAGCTTGCTCCATCTTCCATGTGACAGCCCTTTCGATATCTGAAGACGGCTGTCATACCTCCTCTCAGTCTCCTCTTTACCAGGCTAAACATACCAAGTTCCCTCAACTGTTCCTAATAAGACTTGGTTTCCAGACCCTTGATTATCTTGGTTTCCCTCCTCTGTACACATTCCAGCTTGTCAATATCCTTCTTAAACTGTGGTGCCCAGAATTGGACACAGTACTCTAGGTGTGGTCTGACCAAGGCAGAATAGAATGGCACCTGCATGCTTTCCCCTTGTAATCTATAATACTACTGCCACGACCAGAAAAAGGATGTTTAGGAGTGATGAGAATGTGCACACAATGAAATTTCTCTTGGGATATTGGTGAATAGATTGTGCATCTTATTCCTTTGTTGAACTCAGTAGAATCTACTCCCAAGTAAGCACACACAGGAGGATTGCAGTACTTGCACACAGATTGATTACCACACTTGAAGTTAGGAGGAAAGCTTTGCTCAGGTTCGATTGGCTATATATGTCCTCTGTCCCTTCTGCTATAGGGTGTGACTTGGTTTACTGATGTAATTACTAGTCTGGATTGCACCTGCTCTCTACGTGTGGTTTGGAAGATTATGGTCTGAATTATGTAGGTTGGCCTGTATGTGGAACTAATAGACATCTGTGTTCCACACCAAGGAGCTCCCCACAGCAAAAGCCTGATTGCCTTTTGAATTAAGGATTAATAACAGAGTCTTCAAACAGCAAGTGGTATCTGAGTGCAGACAGTTACAGAGGAAGGAGGAAATAGATTCCAGTACATTTGGACCCCCTTCTCTCTATAGTGTGGTAAGTGGGATGGAAAGTGTAACGTGTGCAGAATGAGGGCTGCAGCCTACAGTTGTGTGCACAAATTTCTTTGTACATATAAACAAGCCAGGAGAATAAATTTGACCTTTTGTGTGCAGTGGTAGCAATTTCATTCATGAATGTGTGGACAGGCTGTGATCTGTAGCATTCAGGGGCTTAGATGCCAGCAATGGTATCTTATCTTGCATAACTATTTTAAGAATTACATTGTTGGCCAAATACTCCACCAAGATGTGTAAAGAAAAAGAAAGAAGGTCTGGTTGTTGTTTTTACCTAAAATAGATGAGCACTTTAGGAAGTAGAGAAGTTTTCTAAATAGCGAAAAACTGCGCTCCCTTTAAAATTATATCAAACAGTGCAACTATTATTAGAGGGGAAGATTGAAAGTTGTACAGCAGAATATGAAAGCATATTGCAGATCATCAAATTACATTTCACAATCGCATAGTGGGATAAATCCATTTCTGTCATAGGGCTGGGTGAAAATGATCCTAAAATGGAGTTGACCCACTCTGTCTGACACAACGTCTTTAATAAAAAATTCCTTATACTCAAAGTGTTGGCTCCACCTTGCAACTTCCTCTTTTAATGGGTTGAAGTGTTTTGCAATCTCTGGAGTGACTATTAAAAGGAGGGCAGGGAAAGGGAAGAGAGAAAGAGATTTTTTTTTAAAATTTCCTGATTGCCAACATACTCCTGCAGAGTTTCCTCATTCCATAGTCCTGATCTTCAGCTGTATCCCTTTCCATAGCTACCAAAATGCCTCATTAGAGGATTATGAGGGTGTGCCAGTAAAAAGTGTTGGGAAAGATACAAACAGGAGTCAGTGAAGGGTCAGGCTCCACAGTGCACATGAACACCTTTCTTTCACTGCCATGGCTTTTGGAACAGCACCACCCTTTCTCACCAAATAGAAATTCTGCTAGGATAAAAAATTGCTAGTGTGTAGTGGCTGTAGGATTCAAGTACTCTTAAATACAGAACAAAATTGCTTTTTGCTGAACTATGGGAGACTTTCTTCTTCTTCTTCACTGCAACCCCAAATCATGTGAAATTGACTGAGTTTCATGTTGTGCTCTGAGCCTTGGCTCAGGTTCAGTAAGGTTTTCAAACCTTAAGCTATAGTAGAGCCAGAGTTTAAGGGAGATTTATTGTTTTAGGTAGGAATCGCAGAAAAACCGCCAGTTTTGGCAATGAGGTTCAGGGCAATAAGAAAAGCTCAGAGCTGATATGAACCATATTTGGAGTGGGGTGAGGGGCGGAGGGCAGAAAACCTTCCAAAAATATTTATTATGGACAATGTACATAGCCAGTTTCATTATGATGCATTCCTGACCACTGGTTGGTAAAAAAATAAATCAAATTCCAAAGGCTGGTCTGCAGTACAATTTTTAAAATATGTCTAAGAGAAAGCAGGGATGACTCCTACCAGTCTACTGTTGCCAAGGAGTTCCACAGGATTGGACAGGACAGGACTTGCCACATTAAAGCCTCAGTTCAGGCTCAGTTCATACTAAAGGCCAACCAAACCTTAGGGCCATGGGGTAACAACCAAAAGTGCCCATCAGAAGACCTCAGTGATTAAGGTGGAGGAGTGGTTCGCAAAGGATGTGGCAGGAATGACAGAAGAGGATGGCAAGTGTGGTGGGACAATTCAAGGGCCATCAAAGAAACTTTTAAACATTTCAGCTTAGTATAGTATCAAAATAAAAAATAAAAATTTGCATAATATGGATAGCCGCCCAGAGTGGCTGGGGTTGGCGAAACCCAGCCAAATAAATAAATAATAATTTTTATTTTATTTTATAGAAATAAATTATTATTATTATTATTATTATTATTATTGTTGTTGTTGTTGTTGTTGTTGTTGATATATTTTCAAAATGAGAGCATGAGCGTCAGGTGATACTAAGGACAATCCTAGTTGTGCTTTCTAATGTATTTCTTATTAATTAAAAAACGGTGTGGTGTGAGCAAATTTTTATTCTGAAAGTGTGGCCCAGAGGGAAAAGGTTTGAGAAACACTGAGGCTTTATAACCAGTTGGGTTCAGGGCTAGCTTTTTCACACTGGCCACCACACCTTAGGAGCTGAGCACCACTCCTTCATGCAATTAAGCATATACCAGGGCCATGGTTTCAGCTTCAAGCACTTTGCATATATTTATGTGCTATGGTCCCTTACCTACTGCAGGTGAGAAAGATCTGAAAAGTCTATATGGTACTTGTTTAAGATGCAAACCTATGGTCCCCAAGATTTTGAGCAAGGGCAGAAAATCTGCAGGTTTGCTCAAAATACAGAAATAGCTACAACACACTGCCCTTCCACCTTTCATGCTGCCAGCATAAACCCAGCAAGGTTTTGGATTTAGCGGTTCCTTTGCCTTTGATTTTAATTTCTCTCACCTCTGTGCCACCCCAGATTGCTCCGCCAGTGATTTTTCAGTACTGTATACCCGTAGGAAAATTGACCCAAGTAAATTTGGGAATGCCTCATGAATAGAGTTAAACTGACTTTCTGCCTCAGAATTAGGTATGGTGGAACCTCGGTTTTTGGACGTAATCTGTTCCGTTAGACCGTTCGACTTCCGAAATGTTCAAAAACTGAAAACAGAAGTCTCAATACAATAGGGAAACTAAAAACGGAAGCCACGTAGCACGTTCAGCTTCTGAAAATTGTTCGAAAACCAGAGCAGTTACTTCTGGGTTTTCGTCATTCAGGAGCCGAAACGTATGACAACTGAGGTTCTACTGTATAGCTTATTTTTCTTTTCACACACAATCCTTACTAAGCATTGCAAATGTGGGAGCAGCCAGGATGGACTAATATAAGGGAACTGCTTACAAAATTTTGGGGGATGTCTTTGTTTGTATACATTCTAGGGAGTGGGTTGTTTGGGAAATTATTCCAGCTGCTTGAGTGCACTGCATATTTATTTGAAAATCCTTCTAAGCAGTGGGTTTTTTTGTAAGAGAGAGAGAGTTTAAAATGTCACTAAATGGAGAAAACTGCAGCCAATTGATTATTCAGCTGGCAAAATGGAAATTCTAAGTTGCATAGACCGCTAATTGCGGCCTGCCCACAGAATGACAGGTCTATAATTTTTAGTTTTGTGTGCATTCAAAGCCAGTCACCTTGACTCTTAGCAGTCCATTATCTGCTGGCCACCGACCATATGATGATATTCAAGGAATGACAGGTCTTTTCCATTATGGAATGATAAAATGTCCCCATGCTTTATTTAGATAAAGCTTTCTTCTGAGAGAGAACAACCAGTTGCTCATCTGGTGCCTACATGTTCAAATGACACCAGTGTGCTTATGACTCTAAAAGTTTAAGGGTGTTTTGCTGTTGTTGTTTGTTCTCTTGTGAAATTAGCATTTGGAATGTTGTGGCTGAATGATAGGATGGTGGTAGCATTCAGTTATTTGGCAGCTTTTAACAACAATTTCATAGAAGACAAGGTACAGGAAACTCTGAAGTTTTATATAATTCAGGCTTTAATTCCTCCTGCCCTTGAGGGGTGTGTGTGTACATGTGGGTACACATCTGTATAAGTGAAATAATTCTCAACAAACCAAGTTAACAATTCAATCCAAGGTAAATACATTTACACTCAAAGTCTAGGTGACAATGAATGCACAGACCAATAATTTGGTGAAATTTAATGTGTTTATAATAGTATTTTACATAGGGCATGCCACATGGCCATGTATTTCCAAATTAGGTGTGCCCCAAACACCTCATAAATCTCTTTCAACTGCACAATCTTTTCAGCCAAAGAATTGATACAGTAATACTTTGAAGAAGTAATTCTATATTACTAAACAGATCCCAATTTGTAAATTCCTCAGATGAGTTAATATACTGAGAATGTTTCCATGTGTTTTAATCTGTGTTTAGATTATCACTGATTTTTAAATATTATTTGAATCTTTAAAAAAACTGTTCTAACCATTTTTACTGACAATTTTACTGTTTGGCTTTTTTTGTAAACTGCTTTGAGGTTTTGTTTTTTTAAAAAAAGCAATCAAATGGTATATAAATTTTATGAAATAAATAAATATTAATGTATTCTGTTACTTCTCTAATCTTGGCCAGGGTGCGGAACAAGGGTCTGGGCATGATGTTTCATACTATTGCAGAGTTTTCTTCTGTATTGTCTAGCTTATTTTCTGAATTCGGACAGTTATATAAAACTTTAATAGGGCTGTCCAAAATGAGAAAACGAGGCTGGAGGTCCCTCAACCCTGTATTAAAGGAGCATCCCTTCTTTTCAAATGTGTGATCCCTGTCTAAGATCAAAAACATAACTCCAGCTCAAAGGATGAAACAGGATGGAGATACATAAACACCACAACTCTGGGATTCTCATCAGTTCTCTACAGGATACAATAGCACTAACACACCTCTTACTCCACAGGGTGGCTTGTACTCTGGGAATTGTGTGCTTCATCCAATTTTCTTCAAATAATGAACAAGTGCTATCAGGTTTATTGGTGCCATCTTGTGCACACTTTTGGGGTGTAAATTATTTATTCTACTAATTAAACTGTGAGCAGTCATGGACAGTGAGCTTACTAAGGCAATTCCATACATATTGGCTGTAGGTTAATTATTTAAGAATTGCGATACCACCAGAAATACCAAATAAATACTGATCTCATCAGTGAAAGCAATTGAATTCCTCTGGATTTTCCAGACTTCACTTCACATAACCATTATACAATGCCAATAGGTCCTGCATTGTAACACAAAAGATCTCAGTGCTGACTTTTTGTTTTTGTTTTCTTGCAATAATGCAGAATTTCATCTTTTCTGTGGCCTTACTAGGTAATAACAACAAACCTTTCCAATAATGACTCATGTTTGGTCTTTCAAAAGCTACTCCCATCCCCAGTAATCATTCTTTTGTATATGTTATGTATTTTAAGCATGAGTCGTGTAACTTTTATGTTCTATACAGTGACTAAGGCATGGACAGGGAAACTAAGGCCCGAGGGCCGGATCCAGTCCAATCGCTTTCTAAATCCGGCCTGTGGACGGTCCAGGAATCAGCGTATTTTTACATGAGTAAAATGTGTGCTTTTATTTAAAATGCATCTCTAGGTTATTTGTGGGGCATAGGAATTCTTTCATTTCCCCCCCAAAAATATAGTTCTACTCCCCACAAGGTCTGAGGGACAGTGGACCGGCCCCCTGCTGAAAAACTTTGCTGACCCATGGCTAAGGCTTCGAGATGACTGTGTTGAAATAAATAGTTTAAATAAGGGCGATGGAAGTAGTTTTAATACATAGCACCTATTCCCAAAATAAATAAAATGTATTGGAATGCAGAAAATATGTGCTCAAAACTATTTTTACCATTTGTTAGAATGCGCTGACTTTACCTTAACATCCTGTAGGCACTAAATAAGTTTCATTATATGTACGCCACTGTGAACTCTTCGGCAGGACATAACTGTAATAAGCAAAACTATGGATGGCATAAATAGAAGCACTCTTTATAGTAGGCCATCAGTATGAAATATACAAGGTACATTGCACTGTTTAAGAGATTAATCTGGCCATACATTTAACAAAAAACTGTTACACCAGACCACAAGCCACCAGATATGGATGACTTAGACTGCAAGTGCAAATCTAGGGCCAGTTATGCATGGGTACATACAATTGGCTGCTTGAGTAATTAAATGCAGCACTTAAATTGGAAGGGACCAACATTAAACATTTTTGAGAGCTAGTGATTTCAGCAAAAGGGATAAGCAGATGCTTGAATATCTTCCATTGAAATCCGCGGAACCTAATTATGGGAATGAACTGGTTCAGTTGAAGGAAATTCACCAAAGCTGAACTCCAAACGGTTTCTGGTTCATCTTCACATTGTCAGCATTTATAGGCAGAAATAACCAAGAATTCTAAAATTTAAAACATTCATCTTCTGTAATGTATAAATCACTGTATTTTTTTCGCCCAGTATAGTAATTAATAACATTTGATTGCACTGAGGGAAAAAATGCACCTCTTCCCTCCTCTTCCCATCACAGCTTTGCTCCTAATATTAATTGCCTGGCTTACCAGAGAAAACACAGCATTTGAAGAAATGGGAAGAACTCAGTAATATATATTTTTTAAAAGGATGCAAGAGTAAGGAATTCCAATTTAAAAAGAATTTATGCACATGCACACATGCACACAATATACAAAGGAATGCAACCTTTATGTTTAAGCTTTTATTTCAGGTTTGATTGTATTTATACATGAGGCAAGTGACAGTCTAAGCAATCATTTAGTATAGAAGTAAATGGATGTTATAGGGTTGTTGTTGTTTTTGCACCACTGGCCTGTGCACATAATTGCCCCTGTCTTTGTGGCATCTCTTTCCTCCAGGCAGGGCTGTCTTAAGCATATGTGGCGCCAGGGTGCAAAGATCCACCTGGCATCCCCCCCCCTCAGGTTGCCCAGTTCCTGGTACTAAGGAGGGCGGAGCCAGCCAGCTACCTCAGCGTCTCGCTGGCGCAGTCGCCCTCGAACTTGCTGTGCAGAGTTGCCCGCAGCAGAAGTGCCTGCCGCAGTGCTCCGACTGATGGGAGGGCTCTTCCCTGGACTCAACTCTCAGGCCCCGGACTCTCAGCCTGGCGCCCCTGAGAGCCCGGCGCCCCGCACCCCTATGGGAAAGACGGCCCTGGCTCCAGGCCACGCCCTGCTCCCCAGGCCCCATCCCTACCCAGTCCTGATCCAGCTCCTCTTCCAATGCTTTTGCCTAGCTGGAATCCTTGAAAAGAATGAAACAAGCAGCATCTAGGGCCAGCAGGTAAAAACAATTTAAAACACCACTTAAGAGATGCATGCAGTTAAGTGGTAAGTAGATAAAACTGTGATGATGTATCTTGATTGGCTGGAGGAAAAGATGGCTTGAGAGCAGTACATGTGAAAAGGATCTAGGAGCCTTGGTTGACCACAAACTTGACATGAGCCAACAGTGTGACGCGGTAGCTAAAAAAACCAATGCAATTCTGGGCTGCATCAATAGGAGTAGAGCATCTAGATCAAGGGAAGTAATAGTGCCACTGTATTCTGCTCTGGTCAGACCTCACCTGGAGTACTGTGTCCAGTTCTGGGCACCACAGTTCAAGAAGGACACTGACAAACTGGAACGTGTCCAGAGGAGGGCAACCAAAATGGTCAAAGGCCTGGAAACGATGCCTTATGAGGAACGGCTAAGGGAGCTGGGCATGTTTAGCCTGGAGAAGAGGAGGTTAAGGGGTGATATGATAGCCATGTTCAAATATATAAAAGGATGTCACATAGAGGAGGGAGAAAGGTTGTTTTCTGCTGCTCCAGAGAAGCGGACACGGAGCAATGGTTCCAAACTACAAGAAAGAAGATTCCACCTAAACATTAGGAAGAACTTCCTGACAGTAAGAGCTGTTCGACAGTGGAATTTGCTGCCAAGGAGTGTGATGGAGTCTCCTTCTTTGGAGGTCTTTAAGCAGAGGCTTGACAACCATATGTCAGGAGTGCTCTGATGGTGTTTCCTGCTTGGCAGGGGGTTGGACTCGATGGCCCTTGTGGTCTCTTCCAGCTCTATGATTCTATGTGCATGCAAAAACCTCTGTTTTTTGCCTGGCTGGAATGCAGCCTACTGCAGAAAGCTAAGAGTCACACATCCATTGTTTTGCCTTTTGCTCTGCTCAGCACTAGCATGCAGCTCCTGGAAGGTCCCCCGTAAGGGAATGTGGCCATCAGATTGAAAAAGGTTTTCTCCCTGTGTCCTATGGGCTCCTGGGAATTGTAGATCTGCAAGGCAGGATGACAACAGGAAAGCATAATAGAGAAATCTCAACACCTCTGCCAAACTACTATTCTTAGGATTCTTTTGGAGAAATCAGTTATTTCAGAGAAGATCTGCCACTTCTTTTTTTAGTAGATACAGAGCCATTTGGAACTGCCAATCCGCTTGCAGCATCCATGCTGATTTTAACTTTTGTCTATTACTGATGATTTTAATGTGCATTTTATATTTAAAAGTCTCAACAATTGCAACAGCAAGTGATGTACACATTTTGTTAACAAATGATTCTGTTTAACAGTTCCATTCCATTTCCTTTCTTCAAACCCCTTTCAGCAAAAACTGTCTTGGTTCTGGTACAATGGTTTTATTCATGACTTCCACATATTACATTTACTAGTGAAAAGCAGGAATTATTTAGGAAGCAGAATCATCGTTTTGGGAAATAGATAGCATGGCCAAGAAGGATATCAAAATTTGAAATTTCATACATTGAATATGGATCAATAATGTGATGCTGCTGGGAATTTGCTAAAGGTCAGGTTTCAATATCAAACATTTATCTGTATAATGCTGCCTAACAATAGTATGATTGAGATATGAATGGATGTGCCAGAAACTAAATATTTTTACCCCGATGTCATTCAGCCTAAAAGGGATACTGCTGGGTTCAATTTGATGCTGCATGGTAACTAACTGATAATTTGGTTGTTGGACGTAACCCTGCATAAAGCAATCACGAGTTAGTCCAGTTTGACTCAACTGGAAGAAAAGTTGGAACCACAACTGCAAGGTATTTGATTTGTAAGCCGCAGATTTTGTGCAGCAGATTAATTACTGAAATAAGTTGGACAGGGACTGGGAAGCTAATACCACTGAATGCCAGGGAGAGCAATAAAAATGCACAGACAAAATTAACCATCTGCATATCAAGCACAGTGGGGGGAAATGAAGGGAAAGCCTCTAGGCATAACTGGATTAGAAAGAATTCTGCAGACTGATCCTAGCCTACCCTTGCTGCTGCAAAAGTATTGCCTCACTGGATTATAACTCAAGTTCCAGGCTGATGGGTCTGCCCTCTACGGGAGCAGATATTGGGTGGCCATCCGTCATGGATGCTTTAGCTGAGAGTCCTGCATTGCCAGGGTTGGACTAGATGGCACCGAGGGTCACTTCTGACTCTACAAGTCTATGATTCTCTTATTGTATCTTGCTGGAGCATGGCGGAACAAAACCTCTCCCACATACATGATCAAACGACGGAGACTGTCCCTTTTGTTTACCAGTTACTGGGAGGTAGTCAGCTAAGCTTTACTGAGAGTAGGCCCACTGCAGTAAATGAACATCGTATGATGAAGTTAGATCTGTTACATTCAAACATCTATTGTGAATGAGACTCAGGTGTTCCCGTTTTTTCCAATAGGAGCAAAAGGTTCTTAAATTCTTTCATTAGGAATCATGTGCAAGTCTTCCTGTTTCCCTCTCTGGACTATAGTGCACAAGAAAATTTCAATGACAAAAATGACCCATTGTAGCAGACCCAATGGAGACCGTTTTTCTGACATTAATCTGGGATATTTTCCTAGTCCTGGCATAAAGCCACAGGTTTTGACTGAGTAGAATCAAAACTGGCTACCACTTGTGTTGTTGTTGTTTAGTCGTTTAGTCGTGTCCGACTCTTCGTGACCCCATGAACCAGAGAACACCAGGCACTCCTGTCCTCCACTGCCCCCCGCAGCTTGGTCGGACTCATGCTGGTAACCTCGAAAACACTATCCAACCATCTCATCCTCTGTCGCCCCCTTCTCCTTGTGCCCTCCATCTTTCCCAACATCAGGGTCTTCTCCAGGGAGTCTTCTCTTCTCATGAGGTGGCCAAAGTACTGGAGCCTCAGCTTCACAATCTGTCCTTCCAGTGAGCACTCAGGGCTGATTTCCTTCAGAATGGAGAGGTTTGATCTTCTTGCAGTCCATGGGATTCTCAAGAGTCTCCTCCAGCACCATAATTCAAAAGCATCAATTCTTCGGCGATCAGCCTTCTTTATGGTCCAGCTCTCACTTCCATACATCACTACTGGGAAAACCATAGCTTTAACTATACGGACCTTTGTTGGCAAGGTGATGTCTCTACTTCTCAAGATGCTGTCTAGGCCTGTCATTGCCCTTCTCCCAAGAAGCAGGCGTCTTTTAATTTCGTGGCTGCTGTCACCATCTGCAGTGATCATGGAGCCCAAGAAAGTAAAATCTCTCACTGCCTCCATTTCTTCCCCTTCTATTTGCCAGGAGGTGATGGGACAAGATCATGGCTACCACTTGTACGACTCTCAAAATAAGAGTGTTCGTTGCTTTTTTCTTGCAGTACACTTTCATACAACCTGAGATATGTTTTTCCTAGGCCACAAATTAAAGTATAGCATCTTAAAACTGCCACATATTGCACATGGGGCCTCAACTATGGTCTAATTCAACATAATATTATTTTCTTCCTTCAATCCCTCCACCTTTTAACTTTTAGCTTGAAGAAGAGTTCCATGAAAGAAGCAATGTAGCTTACTACTTTGTTGTTTGAAAGGTAGGGATTTTCTTGTTTGTTCTCTTGGCTATGGTTGTCAGTTTGGCCAGTAGCATTAAGTCCCAGAGCTGTGAGATAAGACTGTGTTTGAGTCTTCCAATACCTTGCAATAGCAAGCCATGCAGTAGTTATCAGGTGAGTAATGAGTATCCTTATGGGAAAGTTGTTGAATAGTTTCTGAATAATATGATGGAGGAGCTCCTCCACTTCTTAAATGTGGTGTTTTTTTAACGTTAATTTTACAAGATACCTCATCTTGAGCCAACATGTTGAGGAAGACATCTGCCTCAATAAAATTTCCTTTTAAGGAAATTCAGCAGATGACCATTGCCTGGCCATAATAGATAATCTCATGAATCATCACATTTAGGATCACAGAAGAATTTTCCCTTGTGCAGGATTGACTACCGGCCATGTGTGTTTCTCGTCTTCCCCTTTTGCACACTGCCTCATTCACTTCCTGGCAAATCACATCAGGTCATCTGGTCTAGCCCACCTTGTTGGGTCCTGTACTTTGTGATGCACTTCTGAACTAGCTACAAGATGCTATTAGGTGTGGGATCCAACTTTAGCATTTATGGGCTAGATTTTATATTCTGTCCCTTTTGAGACCTATGGAATATTCTCCACCTCCCTTAAAGTTCAGGTTATTTCTGATTTCTGGAAGTCATAAGAAGCAGATGGAAAGCTGCTAGGTGTCTGTTTATGTTTTAACTGATGATGCAGGGAACAGAGATGGGGACTTGGAGAGAACAGCAAGCTTTTGGAGCATTCTACTCTCGAGAATAGAAAGCGGACACAATTTCCCCCCACTTGTGATAAAGTCCACCTTCAATTCAAAGAGATCAATTGTTTCCATGGCCACCGAGGTTGAGCAAAACAATGTAGGTTTATTTGGAGCAAAGCAAGGTTTAGGTGACATATCACAATTTACCTTTAAACTGTTATGTGTTGGGGACTGATCAGGCAAATTGAAAGTGATGGCCAAACCAGGAGAGGAAGTAAAGTAACTGGGGGTTTTAATAAAAAATTTTTAAAAATAAAAATTGTCCAGTAGCACCTTAGAGACCAACTAAGTTAGTTATGGGTATAAGCTTTCATGTGCGTGCACACTTCTTCAGATGGGGTTTTTAAGTACTGCTTGGGCAAGCATATCTGGCACCTCCATCCTAAGGTATATTTTTTGCAAATAAGTTCCAGTTGTTTCAATAAGACTTGCCTTCAAGTAAATGAGTTTGCAGCAGCCTGCCAGCCTGCTTCTATATGTGTTCACTCCTATGCATGTATATTCACTGGGTTCAGCACTGCTCCAGAAGAACTGTGCTGGATTCTAGACTGATTTCAGAGCTGTGCTCTGCTACTCCCACCAACATAAGTAACGATAAAATTAAACACAATGAGAGGTATTTGACTAACTTGTCCCATCAGTGTAAGGATTACTTCTAGCACCACAGGACCTACACACCCTATGTGTGCTTCCCAGATTTACTCCAGAGGTTTTGGGAAACATGTAAAACAGATTTAAGAGGGGAGGGGGAATTCTATTGTATTAGCAATAAACCTTGTGCTGGCAAGACCCTGACTTAGCGCTACATTGAATTCGACCCAATAAAATAAAATGAATTTTATTTATAAAACTTCTTATTCACTTTTTTTTTGCCAATGCAAGCCAAAGCGACTTACAAAAATAAATAAATACCATACTTTAAAACCGTAATAAAACAAAATATAGAAAAATATAGGTTCCCGTATGTCAGAGAGAAGTTTTCCTAGATCAAAGGGGAAGAAGAGCAGCCAGAGCAGTCGTAGGATCTAAGTTTTCTCACCATGGGTAACGAGTGCAGTGTTTGGAGTGTGAGAGGGGTTTCATGTGCAAGTTCCAAACCTTAATAGATGCGAATGCATGCTAATATTTACCAGTTGTAGTGCCTCAGGCTTTCCTCCACCAGGTCTCTAGGATGATCAGTTGATGGGCATGTCTTAAATGGCTTTATTACATCAGGATCTAGGTCCAAAGGAAAACGCCTGCATATTCCGGAGTTTTCATGCTTCTCTGCTTAATATGAGAACCACTCCTGTTGTACATGTTAAAGGATGATCTTGTACTCGCTCCCTAGGCCTCAGCTCAGTTCCCTTTCCTAGATAAAAGGGGGTTTCCGAGAATCTACGTTCTGAGGCAAACTTAAAATGGCTGTGCTATTTGGTAACAGAGTTGCTTCGCATTATAACTGGGTGAGTAATTTGCAACAGGGATCCTCCTTTTTAATGGTATCTGTGTAGCAAGAGTAATGTACAGATAGATATCAAGGATGCAATTCCTAATTTCTGAAACATTTTCAGTAGCATGCTCACTTGTAAGCTGGGCCCATAATGGAACCAATCATGGACAGCATGATAGGCTGCTGCTGCTCACCTGACCTCAGGTTGGTTGCACTGCTGCCACTTTTGGTGGTGGGGAGGTGGTTCAAGGACAGTGCAATGCAAACACACCAGCAGAGTCAATCTGGTGCTCCTGCTGGCTTGTTTGTATGGCACCAGCCTCCTCACTGTGTTGCCCTCCCCTTCCCCATTCGGGTAAAGCATCAGCAACTTAAATAACTGGAGGTCACATGAGCAGGTGGAGTAACTGAATATTTCCTCAAAATTTATCGTGGGCTGACCAAAACAGAAACAAAAACTGCCATAGATGGTTAAAAGAGCACGGGAATATGTGGCTGTGTAATCTCCCCATTTGTAAGATTTATTCCCGTAGGTACAGCACAACTAGTATTAACAGAAATAAATTCAGGCAGTTTCAATAAGGAATCTACCTGCTTTGGTTTTGATTCTGTTCCCAGCTCCTTTGTCCTGCAGAATAAAATCTTATCTGTGCACATGTGGAAATCTCTATGTAAATGCTGTTAGGACTCGGGGTATTTAACTATAGTCAGGGGTTTAATTCTCCCATCTGACATCCCGCTCATTTTCAATGTGGTCCATCATTTCTGGTATGACATTACTGAAAGCCTACTGATTAAAGCCAGCTCTCTTATGCATACTTTACCTCTGTGACCTACGAGTGGCTTGAAACCATTTGAACTCTGTCTAAATTGGATCCCCCTGGTTGTAAGTGTTGCTGCATGTCACTTCTGTGTCAGTTGGATGGAAATCTTGCTGCAGAGGATAAAAGTTCACAGCTCAGTATTAATCTACTGGGCAAACTACATCTATTGCTTTCAGGGTTTTACTTCAAAAAAGAAAAGGGGAAAAAAACTTTGTAATGACCTCTGCCAGGTAGAACCAAATGTAAAATGGTCTAATATTCATTAAAAACAACCACCAGGGAATATTTAGAAGGTAGCACTTGTCACACCATTGTGTTAAATAAATACCACATGATAATAGCATAATGAATATGGAGAAATGGGTTATTAAAAATGAAGGCTCGCCTAATTAATAAAACATGATTGTGTCTAGGTGACATGATTGTCTGTCCTCTGTACACAAATACATGAATTGGGAGAGGATAATAAAGCCATCTAAAGATTACAACCCTGGCTTCTGTTCTACAGAGCCTGTACAAAACTCTCTTAGAATCATAGAATTGTAGAGTTGGAAGGAACCGTGAGAATAATTTAGTCCCACCCCTGCAATGCAGGAATCTTTTGTCCAATGTGGGGCTCGAACTCATGACCCTGAGATTAAGAGGCTCAGGCTCCACTGAGGGTTCTCTTGAACCCATGGCAGCTTTGCTTTTTCAGCAGCCGCATGCTCTTCTTGGCTTAACGAATTGTATGACTGCTGATTGCATAGCTTTGCTGGACTCCAGTTGGCTTTTGGCATTGAACTGCAGATACATCCAAAAGCTGAAATTTCTTTGGTTTTAGAAGGAATGGGCAGAGGAGTTAATAATATGAGCCCGACTATCAATCTGCCCCAGTACTGACTGATTATAGCTTAGCAGAAGCTTTGGAGATGATTTTTTTTTCAGCATTTGAGATTTTTTAAATATAAAAATAACCAACACTTGCCCAGGTCAATGAATCCAGGCCACTAGAAGAATACTGTTGAGCTGTTTCTTCACATACAGTGGTACCTCAGGTTACATACGCTTCAGGTTACATACGCTTCAGGTTACAGACTCCGCTAACCCAGAAATAGTGCTTCAGGTTAAGAACTTTGCTTCAGGATGAGAACAGAAATCGTGCTCCAGTGGCACAGTGGCAGGAGGCCCCATTAGCTAAAGTGGTCTTCAGGTTAAGAACCATTTCAGGTTAAGAACAGACCTCTGGAACGAATTAAGTACTTAACCCGAGGTACCACTGTAGTTTTTAGACAGAGCATATTTTTGCATGCTGAAGGTCCCATTTTCAGGTATGTTTTGGAGAAACCCCTGTCTGGAAAGCTGGAGAGCTGCTGACTCAATATAAGACAGCTTCCTATGTTTCTCGGTTCACATCCCTATTTTGTTCAATCCTAACCATGTCGACTCAAAAGGAAGTCCCACTGAATTCAATGGGGCTTACTCCCAGGTAAGTGGAGTTGGATTGCGGCTGGGTAAATGCATCAATTTTAATGATATCAATAGCCCTCTTTTAATTCTAAAACAAATGTGTTTTTATTGAAATGATACAATCAAATTCCAACAACTGAAGTCACAGGGTAAATAAAGATTTCAGCATTGGTAGCTTTCATTGCAATTGAGTTGTGCATCTCTTTCTAAAACCTGGTAAAACAAAGACAAAAAGATCAAAATTCTATTGATACAGAACAGTTTGTATGTTGTGCCATTGGTCTACTGAACTCATTGCAAAAAAAATGCAAAAATGTGCCCGCTTTTTTTGTTCTACAGTTATCTTAGCAAAATCTCCCTTAATGGTAGTATTTATGAAATTCTCGTGAGATGCAGATAGTAGATCAAATCCTCCCCTTGCATAATAGTACTGTATGCCCTTTCCAGTGCAATCAGTGATATTCAAGCTACAGCTGCAAAAGAGCCTTGTGTGCTTAGAAAACCTATGGTTGGTATCTTCCCAACCTTAACACAAAAGATCTAGCAACCCATCATTATATCTCATTTAGGTTCTAATGATTTAAGACACATCTGTTTGGGCTATACTGGCTATAGCAGCTCTCTCTCTCTCTCTCCCCCCCCCCAATCTTTATTCTACAAATAAGTGTTTTAGTCTCACATGATTATTCTGATAAACTAGGCAAAATGCCATATTTTGTGATCCCCTGCAGTGCTATCTGCGGATATAGCTATATATCTACACATACACACAACCATATCCCATCAGATGTCAAGGAAATAAACTACCTGACTTTTAGAAGATATCTGAAGGCAGCCCTGCTTAGGAAAGTTTTTAATGTTTAATGTTTTGTTGTGTTTTAATATTCTGTTGGGAGCCACCCAGAGTGGCTGGGGAGACCCAGCTAGATGGGTGGGGTATGAATGAATGAATGAATGAATGAATGATATTGGGTTAGCTGATCTGTGTATCTGAAGAAGTGTGCATGCACACGAAAGCTCATACCAAGAACTAACTTAGTTGGTCTTTAAGGTGCTACTGGAAGGAATTTTTTTTGTTCTGATCCATTAGTTATCTTCCAACTCTGTGGTCTTACAAGTTATACATATTTGTTTAAAGTGTGTTACCAAGACCCAGGACGTTGTAGGTATCTATGAATGTTAAATAAAGGGATGCCCAAACATTTCCCCAGGTCCCAATTTATAATAGCAGCAGTCTCTTCATGACTTTGGAAGGAGTGGCAGGAAGATAATAATACAGAACAGAACTTTCTATTGCTTAATGTTTCAATGGAAATTATTCCCACACATCCATGAATAAGTGACAACCAAAACAGGTTACTGGACGAGACTCCCTTTGGCACTTGCCTGCCATAGCATATTTTTGACCTTCAGGAATTTCAAATCTTTGAATTTTTATTCATTGGATCTCCCCCTTGCCCCTCCCATCTCGCCGCAGATAGGATTCTGGAATAAAAGGGGATGGGAAAGTGGTGGCTCTCTAGATGTTGTTGGACCATGACTCCCAATATCCCTGACCATTGACTATGCTGGCTGGGGCTGATGGGAGTTGGGCTCCACAAGTTCTCCTGTCTGTCTTATCTGTATTTTTATTAGAACCTTTCCTTGTGCATTTCCTAGTTTCTGTGCTGCTTTATGAATACAAAAAGAATTCATCGTCTTTATGGATTTATTATATTATTCAATATATTATTTTGAAATAAAGAATTTGGTATTGCTTAGGCTATCAAGAAAAAGTATTTATTAGAATCCTTATTCACATTGGGTTCATTTTTCTCCTTTCTTTCTTTCTTTGTTCTAGTTGTGTCTACTTAACCTTGCTTAGTGTCAAAAGAGGCCACAAGGCACTGAAGAAATCTAGCTGGCACTTACACAGCACAAAAAATATACCTCTGAATAGTCTATTTGATCCACGCTGAGCATGAACACCAACTGTCATAACTTTTTATACAGTTTCATCCTCTCCCCAGAGGGGCAACAAGGTGCTGCTGCTGTATTTTTTTAAAAAAATAACACTAATTAAAATCTCTAGAATTCGGTACTGCCCATAATTATGGAAGTCATCCACAGATTTTGTATATAGAACATAAGAGAAATATTGTAGAATACAGATTGTTCAGATTATTGAAAGCATTGCAGCAATACTATAGCACTCTTAAGAATAGATAGGTAAAGGTAAAGGTACCCCTGCCCGTAGGGACCAGTCTTGACAGACTCTGGGGTTGTGCGCCCATCTCACTTAAGAGGCCAGGGGCCAGCGCTGTCCGGAGACACTTCCGGGTCACGTGGCCAGCGTGACATCGCTGCTCTGGCGAGCCAGAGCCGCACACGGAAACGCCGTTTACCTTCCCGCTGGTAAGCGGTCCCTATTTATCTACTTGCACCCGGAGGTGCTTTCGAACTGCTAGGTTGGCAGGCGCTGGAACCGAGCAGCGGGAGCGCACCCCGCCGCAGGGATTCGAACCGCTGACCTTTCGATCGGCAAGTCCTAGGCGCTGAGGCTTTAACCCACAGCGCCACCTGCGTCCCACCTGCGTCAGTATCTAAGAATAGATACTGTGGCTTTAAAGTGATCCATAGCTCTGAAATTTGTTAAACAACCTTACTCACATGGATATACTTGGAAACACCACCTGAAACATTTAGATAAAATTTTCCACCAGTGACACACCTGAACATTATATAGCTTGCATATTGGCAGTGTGAATCCAGACATTTCTTAATTTATATGTGGCTCAGTTTTCAATCTGAACCTTTGTTCACAGTCTCTGGAAATATCTATATGCTACATATATTAATTTTGTAACAGCCATACTTTGCATGATGAGTCTTTGTTTGGTGAGGGTGCTGATAATCAGAAAAAAACTAGGAAATTAGAAGCTGGTTAGCATAATATCTGGTCCAGGAAAATAGGTGGGAAGCATTACTAAAGACAGAATTAATAGAAGAAGAACACGTTTTACTAAAGGAAAACCAGTGCAGTTTCCTCAAAGGTAAGTCCTGATTTTTAGAGTTTCAAAAAGCATATGGGAAGGGGTGATCCAGGAGAGATTGCTCTTTATACAAAAGGTGGTAATTTAGTAATTCAACCAGTGCTAAGTTACCACGATTGCTTCATGATTTGCTAACTCCTAGAAAGGTGGCATCTTTTAATTGCTGGAGTTTCACTGTTGTATGCATTGTTATTCTTCAGCTGTAGTGCATGGTTTGTTTTGATTTCTTTATTTTCCCTGAAAGACTAGATGCATTGCCAGAATGTGAACAAGTACTTACAATGTGTTCTCATTAGGCAGTGCCAGGGCCAAATATGGAGTTCCTTGTAAATAACTGGTGTCAGGCTTTGGGTTTCAATAATTTACTCAAGTTGTGATGTCACATGGAATGGAATTTTATGTTGTGCTTTCTTTGCAGAAGAGTGACTGGAATTTGTTTAAAAATAGATGTTATACATTCCCCTAATTTTTGCATTTGCCATGTTATTTCACAGTCTTTGCCCGGCATTCTTCAAATGTACTGGTAGTATTTCTGTTTCATTATTTTTTCAAGCACCGTTTGATGACACTGATTTAGCAGTTTCTCACAGTTCACTGCTCCAGTTTTCATCAAATTATATTTCGAGTTACACTAGACACTTTCATCATCAATTTCCATATGCCTCAAAGACATAAAGCGACCAGTTTGCCAACTCTGAATTCAAAGGCTAGACAATAACTAGAGGAGAATGGTTTTCAAGTAGAACGGAGCTGTCTGAAACAACACACTTAAAACCTCAGAATTGCTTTTAGCTGAGGACTTCCAAGGTATGGTAGCTGCTACAAAACATTCATTTTTGTGTCAAGTCAAAGGATAGAAAGGGACACTATCCAGAGCTTAAACGATATAAAAGGATAAGGATATTTCCCCATTTCTGTACGATTTGTCAACAAGTAGGCTGATAGACAGACAGGTACAACAGTAAGTAAAGGTAAAGGTACCCCTGCCCATACGGGCCAGTCTTGACAGACTCTGGGGTTGTGCGCCCATCTCACTTAAGAGGCCAGGGGCCAGCGCTGTCCGGAGACACTTCCGGGTCACGTGGCCAGCGTGACATCGCTGCTCTGGCGAGCCAGAGCCGCACACGGAAACGCCGTTTACCTTCCCGCTGGTAAGCGGTCCCTATTTATCTACTTGCACCCGGAGGTGCTTTCGAACTGCTAGGTTGGCAGGCGCTGGGACCGAGCAGCGGGAACGCACCCCGCCGCAGGGATTCGAACCGCCAACCTTTCGATCGGCAAGTCCTAGGCGCTGAGGCTTTAACCCACAGCGCCACCTGCGTCCCCAGGTACAACAGTACCTTAAAGGTTAATATACGTGACAAACAGCTATTCTGCCTTACCTTCACACCACCCATTGATTAAATTCAGGTGGGATATTTTTGTAATTGAAAAGGGACTTGTGGGCACATTTGGGGAATTTCTTCACTAAATAAATGCCAGCTTCAGAAAAGGGATTTTTCTCAGGACTGCTGTATGAGAGAGAAAGGTTAAATCCACCTGGTACCTGTCTGCTCTGATCCTGTTAATTATAACCCCTCCAGCTGATGCAGTTTGCATTTTTTGTAAAAAAAAGAAAACAGCATGTTAAACACACACACATTTATCAAGTCTGGTTTGGTGCTCAGAGGGAACATGTGGAAAGGCCTTGAAACCTTTCCTTTCTTGATTGCTTAAAAACGCAATACAATGTTCCAAACTAACCAAAAGCAATAAAGGCAGCAGCATTAGCAATTATTGGAAAGACCAATTAAAACGGTTACAAAGAATAATAAGGTAAAAGGTAAAGGACCCTTGGACGTTTAAGTCCAGTCAGAGGCAACTATGGGGTGCGGCACTCATCTCGCTTTTCAGGCCAAGGGAGCCGGCGTTTGTCCACAGACAGGTTTCCGGGTCATGTGGCTAACATGACTAGACCACTTCTGGCGCAATGTAACACAGTGGCAGAAACCAGAGCGCACAGAAATGCTGTTTATCTTCTCTCCACAGCGGTACCTATTTATCTACTTGAACTGGTGTGCTTTCGAACTGCTAGGCTGGCAGGAGCTGGGACAGAAAAACGGGAGCTCACCCCATCGTGGGGCTCAGTGGTTTAGACCACAGCGCCACTCACTCCCCTCACAGTATCCTTTACAACGAATAATACCTGACATTCAGAAGACATCTTAAGGCAGCCCTGTTCAGGGAAGTTTTTAACGTGTGATATTTTAGTGTATTTTTGGTTTCTATGCAAGCCGCCCAGAGTGGCTGGGGAGGCCCAGCCAGATGGGCGGGGTATAAATAAATTATTATTATTATTATTATTATTATTATTATTATTATTATTATACAAGTAAACAAATGCTTATTTTATATCTAAACTCTGTAGCAAAAGCCTTTAGGGAAAGGCAGTTTCCAAAAGATTTATTTTTAAAACTCATCTAAAATTCTGAGGTCATGCACATCTCCGAGAGAAGAGAGTGTGAGGTTCTAGGAGCTACCACAAAAAAGGACCTGTCTCTTGTGTCTGTCAGCTTGATTGACTTCACAGGCAGGCACACAATAAGTGTCTCTGAGGGAGAGCTTAGTTAACAGCAAACCTTTTCAGCAGGGGCCGATCCACTGTCCCTCAGTCCCTGTGGGGGGCCGGACTATATTTTGGGGGGGAAATAATGAACAAATTCCTATGCCCCACTAATAACCCAGAGATGTATTTTAAATAAAAGGACACATTCTACTGATGTAAAAACACACTGATTCCCGGACCATCTGTGGGCTGGATTTAGAAGGCAATTGGGCTGGATCTGGCCCCTGGACCTTAGTTTGCCTACCCATGGCTTAGTACCTGGGTACCAGCATAGTTCTCTCACTGTTCCACAGTACCTAACAAGTCTCTATCTGAAATCAGCCTAGAAGTATGCAGGTCTACTTTCTTATCCCAAGTGCCACATGCAATCCTTTGCCAGTGGTATATCCTTGCTTAAAATTTAATCCTCAACTTAGTGTGGGAAACCATCGAAAGATCATTTCAGTTCTACCAAACTATTTCATTTTTTTGTGAGGTCTGCACCTAGAACAAAATTCAGGCTAAACACATTTCTAAGTACAGAACCAAAAGAAAGTGCGAAGTAATCCAATATGAAAAAGGTAATTATAAGAATACCCTTTTAATAAATCAATGTAAGTATTGCTCTGATGTAAACAGCTTGATTTAAATATTGACATACAGATTAGTTTTGGAAAACTAATTTATACTTTATAAACATACTTTATTGTTCACAAAAAATCATTCAAAGGACAAAAGAGAATCAAACCATTAGCCAGTAAAAGTAAAATATCAGAGACCTTATGTAGAGTATTATTCATTCAAATGTGACCAATGTCCCTCTAATTCCAGAGAGAGAGTATTATGTGTGTGCTTAACTCTTTTATTGAAACTGAAATGGAACTTCACTGTGCATAAATGTTACATTGTCCTCTTAGTTTGCACTTTATCATTACTCAGTTTATATTATTAATTATTTTAACCTGTCAAATTCAGGTATTTTCCTAAACTTAATGTAAATTCTTAATCACATGAAATTTCTTTTGTGTTCTGTGGGTCTAACCATATGCTTCAGAAACAAAATTTTCAGCATACAGTAGTTATACAAACAATTCAAGACACACTAACATGGAATGAAAATCTAAAGATTTAGACTATGCTTTAAGAGAGACTAATGCCTGCCCAAGAACTAGCACACAGTAATGTGTGCTTTCTTGCAGTTGTGGTTTTTTTTTTTGTCACACTCATTTTTCCCTACTGAATTAGTTTCTACCTCCCCCTCCAAGTTTTAAAATGGGTGTTTAAAGAACTGCTTTAACAAGTGCAGAAAAAGATGATTTGGCCACTGAGTTCAACTTCCCACTGATTTCAGTGCAACTTATTTCTACTCAACATGTTAGGCTCTTCATTTCATAGGCTTTGGTAACACAGAATGCACGCCCAAATCCTGAGGTTTCCTATTACTGCTGGGTGCTAGAGAAAATTGAAATTTGCTTTTTCAAGACATGTCAAACATCAGACCTCACTACATAAACCAGAGCTCCCCAACTTTTCTTTGGCCTGGGTGGGGGTACATCTGGAAATCTAACTGTTGTGGGTACCACAAAATACCCAATTCACATAAAAGCTGGTGATGTTCAGACCTCTCTATCCAAACAGCAGGTAACATGCCTACAGGCCTCCAAAGCATGTAAAACATAGAAAACAGGCACTCCACCACCACCAAAAGGCAACTTTCCTGTAAACAACAAAAAGGGAAAAAACAATAAAATAAAATAGGGAGGAACAGGGGCCCATGGTGAGTGCCACAGGGGTGTCTGAGGATGCACTGGTAACCACAGACATGAACTGAAATATACAAATTGCACAAGCAATGCTCACTGCTCAAAGGAGCAGAAAGTCACCTCTTGATAACTACTTCCTATTAGAAATTAATATATTAATATTGGACCTCATTTCCATGTAACTGTTTTGGATATGAGCCTCAGGCTGACATTTTCAATTAAGATTGTAGAGAGTCGGATGAATTATAGCTGAACTGTGATCTGCCTGCCTTTTGCAAATCCCAGTTACATCAGTTTCCAAGTCTAGTCCAGAGGGACCGATTAAGTTGACAATTGTTGACTGCAAGGGTAAATTCCCTCCCTTCCCGATGAGAATATGCCTTAAAATAATCTTCTGGGCTACTACGACATTACTTTTCTGCCAGATGTAAACCTGGAGATGTTTTCCATGTGAAAGTATCACTGCCAAGGCCAGGGACTTTACACACGGAATAAATGCAATACGGAGATTCAGACTGAACAAATTTGCCTCATTGTTTCAATGCAGATTTCTCTTACTTTGCACATACACAGAAATGCATTTTAGCTAGTAATATTGAGAAAGTGTAGGTACTAGAGATAGAGAATAGCATGGAAGGTCACTAACATTATAGCATTCTTTGCATTCGGCGCTACCCTACCAAAGGCCAAGCAAGGTGGCTGCCTTAGTCAACTGATTCTGAGTCATGAAAAAGCAGTGCATGTTCAGATTTATTACTGTTGTATTCTCATTGGGACTTGAAGCAAAATACCAAAAGTACCAGATTGACTACTCTTTGGTACTATGTACCTTGACTAGAGGGATTGGGGCAGGTGCCATTTGCTGCTCTGTATCAGGCAAGCCCTACAAGTACTCACCTGAGAAATACCTTCATGCTGCTGAGATGAGTATTGAAAAGTTGAAAATACCACAGACCCTGCAAGTGTCTCAGAAAATCAGGGACATCCCATTTTTCCCCCACGAAAGCATGGAGGCCATTTGAGTTGTGATCTGGTGCAATTTTGTGGTGAGATCTCACCCCCCAAAAAAAGCATTTTGGGGGCTGTGATCTTGTGCAGCACCCCAAAACATGTGTGTTTTGCTACCAGGAGAACACAGCCCTGAAAAAAAACCCCACGTATTTTGGGCTCCGTGATCTTGTGTGGGTCACATGACTTGCGCAGGAGCACCGTCGGGAAGACAGGTGTCCTGGTTTGGGAACTCAACATGTCGGAGGGTATGAAACAATTATAATCCTCTTTGTAGCCTTAGGGGGTTTTCAAAAAGGCTGGTAAAGAATCTGCAGAATATAACCGCATTCAAAAAGATTTGCACATATGATCAGAAACAACATTGGGCCAGGTTTGTTCAGACGTAGGACATACACGCATATTTGACCTTGTTTTTGTTTTCCTTTGTACCTTTGGGCTGCAAGCCCACTGGGGATCTGTGAGGTGAGGACCTCAGTCAGCCCACGGTGGCGCTAAGGCTGTATTATATACGCACAGTATCTTTAAAGCACATTCAAAGCACATTCTTTCCCTCAAAGAATTCTGGGCATTGTAGTTTACCCCCCCCCACACACAAAGTTACTCTTCTCAGCAACTTTTAACTACTGTGAGGAGGAGGGGATATGCTTTGAATGTGCTTTAAAGGTATAGTGCGCACACAGTCTAAGTCTTCCTTTGCTGGCAGTTGGCAGGCAACAGCTCCCATTCAGGACCTCCTGAGGCAAAGAAGTGGAGCCAAGCAGCTAGAAGTCTCGCAGCCCATGATGGAGGCAAGTCTTCCCTTGCTGGCAGATGGCAGTTGCCAGGCAACAGCTTCCACTGAGGATCTCTGAGGGAACGTTGTAGGGCTGAGCAGCTAGACTTCACTCAGCCCTTGATCAAGGCAAGTCTTCCCTTGCCGGTCGTTACATCATGTTGCCTAATATTCCTATATTACCTCGATTTGGCAGGAGTTACTGCACTGTTCAAACATTAAAGTTTTACAAGATCAGCTGACGTTACCAGTGGTAGCAGTGATTAAAGTTTACTTCCATAAACAAAGGCAATTTGCATTGTCTGTGACCGGTTGTAAAAGCACTAAAGGTACAAAATATCGGTACAGCCTGTTTCTTTTTGGCCCAAACTAGATGTGATGGTGTCAAAACCATGTGAAAACTGGGTCAGAAGTCAAATACCTATAAAAAAGTGGGGTGGAGTGATTTAAAGAGCAATGTGGGCAGGTGGGAAAGACTGAAATTACGGTAACCTGTGTCCAAGCTGTGCCGCTCCCTTTTGTATAGGGAAATTGGATTCTTGTGGGAAGGGGATATGTTTAGATGTTTCCAAGGGAAGGGAAAAGCAGCAGGAATAATAGAAAATGTGTCCCTTCAAATTCGTCAGGGAACACTGTAGAAATGGTAACACCAACAGTGTTATCCTGTTACAAATAATTAAATGCTGGTAACATCATTTAACTGTCACAAAAAGGATTTTGCTGATGGATACAAATTTAGAATAGTTCTAACCACATGTAGAAGCAGAAAATGCTTTTCTATCGACATAACTCAAAAATGAAAGGGACACTTTGGTTAAAAGATAATAATAAATTCTGAATACAGTACTTGCATGAAAAGCTAAGCCGTGCTTTGTGCAACATCTTGCCTGATTCTGAAGAACTCAGACCTTGCCATTACTTTGTGACATTTTGGTTGGTCCTAATCAAGGTATTGCCCAACTCTGTATTTTGAAGTTTCTACCTAAAAACCATATGTCATTGTTTCCATCTAAATATGGATAAATGAAGAATTGGTCCCACTTTATAGGATGTGTATTGTAGTGATGCTGGACACTGAGCTCCAACACCGAGGTATATGAATAGTGTGTGTGTGTGTGTAAATACATGATTGCAGTTGAATAGGGAGTATATTAATGCATGGAATTCAGATGTCAAGCTTTTCAGTTTTATGGCTTAAATGTTTATTTAGACTATTTAATGAAAATCTATCGATTAGTTTGATTTGACTGGCAGTTTTTTCACATTATACCGCAGAAAATTATCTTGAAGTGGTAGAACTAATAGAGATGGCTGCTTAATTAAATGTGTAGAGTACTGAGGTAAACGTTTGAAAATCCCAAATGTTGTCTCCTCACTGGCTCCTTTTGTGTTGCTTTATGGGAGGCCAAATGAGGATGTTCCAATCAGCTACCTAATTTAATTTAATAGGAGCAAAGCAGCAGATGACCAATATCCTGTGAAAGAGCTCTGATGCAGTGAATAGAAAAGGCCCAAAGGATATCTGGGGAGACTTTCTTTTTGTTGCCGTTTACTGTTCTTTCTTACTGTTCCAACAGCATCAGCATCTCCCTCTGGATAAGGAGCAAAAGTCACATCCTAAAAGGAGTTTAACTCCTATATGAGGAAGAGCAATGGGTTTTGGATTCTTTCCTTAAATCTGGAAGTTCCTTGAGTTTATACACCATTTCCCCCGCATCTGAGGGCGGTAGGGTTACACACATTAGAAAACCACACCCTACATTTATCAAAAAAGGAAAGAAAAGTCTTGTAGCACCTTAAATCGAACACATATATAGTGGCATATTCTTTCATGGACTAATGCCCATCTGATGCAGCAGCTGATATTTCAAAAGAAGATATAGAGGGTGGTATTTCAGAATGTGAAACTGCAATAAATGCGGTTTCTCCCCCCCCCCCCCCCGGGTTCTAATAGCTACCATTTCTGTCCTTGATTATTTTCTTAATTGAAAGCACTTCTAGGTGCACAAGTAGTGCTCTCTCACTCTCAAGGCTTCTCTGAGCCCTTTCCCTTTTTGACCTTATCTTTTGTGTGTCCAGTTCATTTATAGAGTTGACCAAGTTTCCCTCCCCTGCAGGCCCCCCTCAGATACTGACTATATCTGGGAAAAGTATAAAATGGGCAAAAACCAGGACCAGGATATAGTGTTGCTACACCTGAAACTTCTGGTCAGCTCAGGGGGGAACAGATAATCAATTTTGGCTATTAGATTGACTATAGTTGCCTTCTGCTTCCTAAGAAAATATTGTTACACCCCACGCAATCTCCATGTGCAGTGCAAGATTCCAGGGATTCAGGCGTTTACCCAAAGTTTGTGTTTCCTTTGGAAATGAGGCATAGTGGAGACTGTGGTGTCTTTATGATATATGGTTTATTTACACACGTATAGGCAACCTGAGCCTAGATGGAGAGAGTTCAGAACATTTCAATTCCAATAAGGTCTCCTTCTTCGATAGGTGCAGCAGGTTTGCATCTCAGAACATAGAAATTTTTGTCACTGCCAAGAGAAAATAATTTTCCCCCAGTTTACATAATCCAAACTGTTGAGTAAAACCAGTTTTTAAGAATATTGTTCGTTATATTGATTTTTTTATTTTAAATATGGTGTAATGGTTAGAGCAGGCCTTAGCAAACTTTTTCAGCAGGGGGCCAGTCCACTGTCCCTCAGACCCTGTGGGGGGCCAGACTATATTTTGTGGGGGGGGGGTGAACAAATTCCTATGCCCACAAATAACCCAGAGATGCATTTTAAATAAAAACACACATTCTCCTCATGTAAACACACGCTGATTCCCAGACTGTCTGCAGGCCAGATTGAGAAGGCGATTGGGCCTGATCTGGCCCCCGGGTCTTAGTTTGCCTACCCATGGGTTAGAGTGTTGGAACTGGACCTGGGAGACCAAGGTTCAAATCTCTGCTCAGCTATAAAGCTCACTGGGTGGCATTGGTCCAATCACTGTCTCTCAGCTTAGGCTACTTCACAGACTGGTTTTGAATCCTGTATGCCATCTTGAGTTCCTTGGAAGAATGGTGAAGTATAAATGTAATATTTATTATTAATAATAGTAGTAGTAGTTGTAGCAATAGTAAGCTGCTAGGTAAAATAATAAAATACGAATCTGCAACAAATTCAACACTAGCACATCTAACAAATCTAATAATAATTTGTATAATATTCATTAATAGTAATTATTAATATATAATGAAGTAATGGGCGATGAAGGGTTGGTTGAACTGGATTTAGATGCTAATGTGCATATTTTTGTCATTCTTTCATTGAATGACAATATTACGCTGTTGAAATTATGCTGTTATAAATATTGTGCTACTATGCATATTGTGATCTGGCCCATTATTATTTTTTACAATGAAAGGGAGAAGATAATGAAGGGGAGAAGATGGGAATAAAATACATATATAATACTGTAAAACCATACATAATATAGCTACAAAATTTCAAACAATACATTTCTTAAGCAAGATATAATTCAGTAAAATATCCTGACTCATTATCTCGTGTCTCACCAGCCTCCTCACTGCTGTTCCTTTGGCTATATTCCTTACAGAGAGGGGGAGCCTTTTATACAAGAATAGTCCCTTATCTGCAGTGTCTAGCTTGAACCTGATTTGAGCTTCCGGTTGTTATTTGAATGTCAACAGATCCATGAATATATTATACTTTTCAATCTGACAGGTGACTTTTAAATTAAGAGTCTTACAGTGCATTCTTTGCATGTGTACTTGGGAGTGTTAGATTACATAGGATTGTACTGTGCATGTTCTGTTCTATGGGACAGATCCAGAGTACGTTTCTTATACCACTTACCTGGCAATTACTACTCAGTGGGACTTCTCAGTACCCTTGTATATTGTTACAGAAATTACGGGGGGGGCACATCTTTAAAGTTGTTAAATGTTACAAATATGCATAAATGTATTCTTTCGACTTGACAGCTCAGGGAAGTTAGGTAAAGGTAAAGGTACCCCTGCCTGTACGGGCCAGTCGTGTCCGACTCTAGGGTTGTGCGCCCATCTCACTTAAGAGGCCGGGGCCCAGCGCTGTCTGGAGACACTTCCGGGTCACGTGGCCAGTGTGACGAAGCTGCTCTGGTGAGCCAGCGCAGCACACGGAAACACTGTTTACCTTCCCGCTATAAAGTGGTCCCTATTTATCTACTTGCACTTAATTGTGCTTTCAAACTGCTAGGTGGGCAGGAGCTGGGACTGAAAGACTGGAGCTCACCCCACCGCGGGGATTCGAACCACCAACCATGCGATCGGCAAGTCCTAGGCACTGAGGTTTTACCCACAGCGCCACCACCTAGCTTAAAAAATCATATAAAATCAACTCCTTTGCCACTTTCCTTCATTCCACCGCCAAGTTGCTTCATTGGCCAAGGACTTGGAAACCACTTGGTCCCCACCATAATCCCTCAAGCGGGAGGTCACATACTCACAGGAAGGTACTCATAGGTGTCAATCGCTGGGCAAAGACACTCCTCCAGACTTGCCCAGGTGGCAGACTATGCAAACCAAAGTTCTATTGTCCCTTTGTAGTAGGTGCTTAGAATGTACTTTCCAATACATATCCTGTATACAGCCTGTTGCCCCAACACATTCCTCCTATGCTAATCATGTATAACCCTCCCCTTTTCTGATGTAACAGTGATGTAGCAAAGATGTAGTGATGATGCTTAATGAACTGTATGCTGGGATAAGATAGAAACTTTTAAAAGTCCTTGTCACCTCATCCTCGGGGTTCAAAATTCCTCTTTGAACCTGTTGCGCAATAAACTTTGGTCTACAACTATTTGCTCCGGCTGGTGGCTGGACTCCTTCCTTTATTCCGCAGGGATCTGCCTGACAAGCTGGGTGACTGAGCAGTCTTGCACCTAGATTTTTCCATAACAATATGATTGCATTGTTACAATTTATTTATTTGTATGTGTGTGTGTATACTGGTGGTGGTGTTAGGGTGTGTACATACATCCTGCTGGATTAAGAAATCTAGATGATTGCTTCCACACTTTCGGCCTAATGGGTCAATAGGGCTCACAATTACAATTAAAACTATAGGGCAGTCCCCCAAACCCCTAGAGCCGATTTTGAGGGCACATGGGACTCTAAAGGAGAGCAGAGGTTTATCCCACTTGTAAAAGAAGAGCTGGATGCAAAGCTTTTCATATTAAAACAACCACAATGGGGAGGTTTTTTTAGTTTTATTTTACAGTGCTTTTTCTGCAGGACACTTCTGCTAATTATTTCAATAAAGTTTGGTTTTGCTTACAGATGAAATTGTTTGTGGATATCTTATTAATTTAGCAGACTACCTGGCACTTTACCTTAACCATCCATAAATTTTGTTAAGTTAAATTTTCTTAACTTAAATCTCCCTTTACTTGTCATGAGTATTGCACATAGTTCTTAGCAGGGCAATGTTTCCTCCTTTTTAAATTATTGCAAAATATATGAGGAACAAATGAATGAAAATTTAAAATAACTATTAGTGGGGGGGAGTTTTTGAGAGAGAGTAATACTTTTTGATGTCACATTATAGTTAGAGAAAGTTAATAGATTTTAGAGTATAGAAAGTAGCTCTAGAGACATTTAGACCACTGAGTACACACTCACCTTTTTTTAGTACCACTATCACATCTGTGCAAATAGGTTTTGAAAACAACAAAAACCTGAAAAATCAGGTTAGCAACAGGAAAAATTTAATGTCTTCAAACTG
The DNA here is from genome assembly GCF_951804945.1 of Podarcis cretensis. Lineage (NCBI taxonomy): Eukaryota > Metazoa > Chordata > Lepidosauria > Squamata > Lacertidae > Podarcis > Podarcis cretensis. Next base: position 65,914,309 of record NC_137170.1, on the reverse strand, counting down.
TGTTCGACTCTTTCAAAAAAAATAATAAATAATTAGCTGGCCTAATTTGAACATTATATTACCGGTACAGTATGATTTAGTGTTGCATGCATGAGAGTGTTCCCCTCCCCATTCCTTCTCAGAGGCTTTCTCCCATTGTATCCTCACAATCAGAAATATATGTACCTGGAATTTTTTATGAAATACAAAGTTAGCAGGAAGTGTTCTGGTTGTATTGGGGTGGGGGGCGTGATACTATGTCTCACCCAGTTAACATAGTTCAATAAGTTTAAATGTTATTTTCTCTTAATTTCTTTTAAATCGTTTTGGGTTGGTTCGCCCTGCTCACTTATTGTGACCTGCACTGCGTTGCAGGGGGTTAGACTAGATCAGTGTTTCCCAACCTTGGATCTTCAGCTGTTTTTGGACTACAACTCCCATCATCCCTAGGTAGCAAGACCGGTGGTCAGGAAGGCTGGGAATTGTAGTATGAAAACAGCTGGAGACCCAGGGTTGGTAAACAATGGACTAGATGACCATAGAAGTTTCTTCCAACTGTACAATTCTATGATTTGATATTTCTCATTCTTTTCCAGATTTGACTGATTCTGTCCCCTGCTCCCCAACAAATTAGATTTAGGTTGCAATCCTAACTGGAAGCAAGCCCCTTTGAACATAGGACTTACTTCTGAGTGATACACTCAGCAGGATCATATTGCAAATCCTTCTGCAGGGGAAAAAAACATTGGAAATTTTCTCCTGCTTCAGCAATGAGGCAATTTTTTAAAAAGAGGGAGATACAATAGTTATTACAGGTGGTTCTGCCCCCCCCCTCCACACACTCAAAAGGTTCCTGATGCTTTGTAGTTAATCCTAGTAATAACCTTTCTGTTCCATTTTATTCAACTGTTTGGGTTTTGTGAAAGTGCGATCGCTCTCATTTCTTTTATTATTATTATTATAAAACAATTGGGGTGCACACCTCCTTGAATTTGTACATAGAGTCAAAGGGACTTGTCTTCATATAGATGCATTGATGGTGCCAGTGAGATGGAACTCCCATAATCTCTTACATACATTTATTTAGACTTGGTGTATGTTAATTTCCCCGTCACCTAATCTTAATTTTTTACCCCTATATCGTGAAACCTTTTTTTTTGGGGGGGTGCCTCGTTTCTTTCTTAAAAAAGAGGAAAACAACCCCCTATACTAATGACCATGCTGATGACACAACGCTTGAAGAAATTGAGGAATACTCAGGATTTGCAGGGCACTCCAGCACGCAGTGCCTTAGGTCTCCCGTGACCCTGCATTCCTCTTCAATTTAATCTTTCAGGGGAGGGCGAGAGATTTGCTGCGATTTGGCAGGGGATGCTCTCCCTCCTTAGCCTTCCTTTTTGGCTTGAGGTTGCGGGGTGGGGGGGGGGGAGAGAGAAGAGAGTGAAGTAAGCAGCAGCAGCAAGGAGGAGCTGGCAGCCTATGCGCGTGTGGCTGTGTGTGTGTGTGTGTGTGTGTGTGTGTGAGAGAGAGAGAGAGAGAGAGAGAGAGAGAGAGAGGCGCGAGCGCCTTGGCCGCCCTGTTTCCTGGTGCTCTGCTCCCTGACCCCAGTGGCAGTCCTTACTCACTGCACTCCTCCGCTCTCTTCCTCCTTCTCTCCCCCTTCATTTCTCCCTCTCTCCCTCTTTCTCTTTCTCGCTCTCTAGCCCAGATCGCGGCTGCTCTCCTTCTCCCTTTTCTTCCTTCCTTCCTTCCTTCCCCTTTCCCTCCCTCCTTCCTTCCTTCCTTCCTTCTGCCTGCGTCCGCCTCTCTCCTTTCCACTCCGGGGACCCTCGGGGGTCGAAGGTGTCTGCCCTGCCTTGCACCAGCCGTCAACCTTTGGCAAAGCCTTGCCTCGCTCTTTCGCCCTCTCGCAACACAGCTCCGCGGCACCATCCGCCTCCTCCTCCTCCCCTCCTCCTCATGGATCGGCTCCTTCCCCAGCACTGAAGGCATCCCTAGGAACACACATCAACATCCAGGAAAAATAAAAAAAGAGGGAGAGAAGGTAAATCATCCGCCCCGAGCAGAGAGAAGGGGAGAGAGGGATCAGATGGAAGAAGAAGGAGGACCAAGAGAGAGAGAGAAAGGGGGAGCGAGAGGGAGTAAATTCCTAATAACAAAACACAAAGCCATGGGTTAGAGGTGCCTTGTCATGTACAAGTACAAGGGGATCAGAGAGGGCAAACAATAATCAGATTCAAACGGGCTGCTGATTTGCCACTCGCCAAAGCGATCGCGGGCAGAGAGCTGGATTGTTATGATTGTGATTTTATTATAAATTGTTGTTTCAGAAGGAAGGCTAATTTCTGCGCGGGTGTCTGTTTCTCTCCCTCCTCTTTCTCTCTCCACCCCCCCCCCCTCCAACCCCGGTGCTTCCAGTGCTCCCCACCTTTCTCCTCCTTCTCCTGCCCCCCCTCCCCGCTTTTGCGTTAATTTCTTGTCTTGGGGGGGGGGGGGGGGGCGCGGCGCCGGCTGGGGAATAGATTTGGCAGCGGAGATCAATTCGCTGGCTGTTTACTAGAGAGTCTCGGGTGATCGGGGTTATAATGTAAGAGCACGACCGGGGGAGGGTAGGCCAAAGGGAGCATTGTGCTGCGCGAGGGAGAGAGCGAGGCGAGGCGGCAGATCGAGGGAGTGAAATGCAAAGTACAGTTAGCGTGGAAAAACTGAAACGTGGGGCTGGCGGGGAGGAGGAAGGTGTGGGGACGGGGGGGGGACAGAAACGTGTTTGTCACCCCCCCTTTGCCTTATTCTCTGCATTTTCTTACCCACCCACCCCTGCCCAAAGCAAAAGAAAAGGAGAGGGGGTGAAAAAGTAACGATTGCAAATGGGTTTCTTTACTATTCAAGAGCTGGAGTTTCCCCATGTCTCTTTCACATGCAAGGCAGCTACGTTTCTCGCTTTCTCTCCCCCTTCTCGCTTCACAACAGGCTTGGAAATCAATGACCCCCGAGGCCTAAGGGCACTTGGAAACCTTTCGACATTTTATTGGGGTGGGGTGAAAAAGGGGGGGGGGAGGCTGGAAAGAAGAGAAATATGAAATCACCCACGAGTTGTAAATTTACCGCCCCACCCGGCTTGCTGCATGATTTTGTAGTTTCCCCTCTCCTTCCCCCCCCCCCGCCCAAAGAAACCCACCTCCTGCTAGGTATTGTAGTTTGAGTGCGAAATGTGAACGAGAAGAAGCGGTGTATGTTGTGTGGGGGGTGGGGATCTTACAGCTATTGTAGAGAAAAGAGGGTGAAAACTTTACCCATGCACATTAAAAAAAAGGAGAGAAAAGGGATCTAGAAGTGGGGGGGGGAGAGAGACTACAACAATGAAGCAGTTGTAAAAATGTGGAGTTTGAATGCATTTGAGCTAGGTTAGAATGCCAGCTTGAGTGGCAAGGGGGGGGGCGAGATCGGTTGGGATGAGTGACGTTGGGAAAGGGGGGGGGAGAGCCAGGATGGTGCGGTGTCAGAGCTATTGGCCGCTGATTGTGATCAATCATTCCGAGCACTGGGGAAAGAGGGAATGAGAGAGGCAGAGAGGAAGCAGACCCAACACGCAGCGTGGATTCAGAGGAGTGCTGTGCTGCCACCTCTCCGGGAGAGTTGCCCAGAGAGAAGGGGGGAGAAAGTGTGCCCAGCACCGCTTAGATGGGCACGGACTGACTGCCACGAGGAGGTAGTGTGTGCAAACTGGTACCTGGTTGTTGTTGTTTTTTATTGTTCCTGTTTGCTGCTGTGCACCTTTGAACTGAAGGTGGCTTGGGAAATGGATCATTTCAACCGAGGGATGGAGTTTGTTCTAAGGATTTCATCTGCAAGAAGAAAGGGTCCACAAGGATTCTTTCCTCTCTTTCTCCATCTTTCTGTATGTGTGGCATCAGGTTTTTTTATGAATGGAAAACAGGTTTGGTTTCATTTATTAGTCAAGTGTTGGGGATAAGATTTTATCTTTCCAACATTCATTTGATATATAACTTTTATGCACCCCTCTTCAGAAAGGAAAAGAAAAGGAAAAAGCCTACCTGGAGATAGGAGCAGAATGGATAATGAGTTATAGTTAAAATAAAAATATATGCACTGTTTGCTGGAATGTTGAGTATAAATGGGGATCTTGTTTTGCAGTGATTGGATAAACTTATGCTAGAAGAAGCTATAGGAAAGTATTAAACAAGACACCTACATGAGTAACTTCTTGAAGACTTTATGGATTTAAATTCTTGAATTGTTACTTGGGCTGCAATGCTAAGAACACTTACCAGGGAGTAAGCTCCATTGAAAACAGTGGAACTTACTTCTGAGTAAATGATTGCACATTGAGTGTAATTTAATCAAAGCAAGAATAACAAAGGTTGAATATAAATCTTGAAGGCAGTGTTAGCATCAGTATCTTATTTAACTCTTTCCCCTTATTTCTAATTCTTAAGGAATTTCCATACTTGCTTCAACTAAAGCCAGTCTAAAGTCAATGGGAATTAATATTCCAAATGATGGAGTAAAATAGTGGGTTCTCTCTTCCCCAAATAGTATTTGTTCTCTTTACATCTGTGCAAATTGTGAGTGTGATTATTAATTTTCTTTCATTTAATGTGCATGTTTATAACAATGTTATAAAAACTGGTAGCCTGGTAATGCCAGAAATACTTGCCATTTTTTAATATATCCTGAGACAAAAATGATTATATACAGTGCATATAAATGTCCTGCTTTTGTGTCTTTTATGGACTTCAAATCAAATCAGCAGATTCAATGTCTTTGTGACATTTATCCATTGTGGAAGCATACCAACTGCACAACCAGTGCTTACATTGTTCACAGGCTGCCCCCTGAGTTTTTCAGGATTACATAATATAAGATGGCACTTTGCTAGTTCTTCTGTTGGCATAATTCTAGCATTAAAATTAGCAGTAAGTTGCTTAACAGTGTAGACCCCCCCCTTATTATTCCACCGTGGATGCACCATCTTCTTAATGACTGGTGTCAATGGGAGGGAAGAACTATAGTCCTCACAGGGAGGCTAATAAATTTGTTAGCGAAAGTTTTGAAGTACTTGGGTCCTGCCTTACATTTTCTTCAAAGAGCTCCTCATTAAAGCAGATCACAATCAGACACTTCTAATATGAAAGCTGTTTTGCACTGGAATAGAATGAAAGGGAAATGAAACTAAGATCAGCCTGCTCAGACATAATATGTGACCTTTATTTACTAGTTTGATAGTCACTGATTGACATTTTAAAAGCCAATGGTGTAAATTTGCCATGTTTTAATACAAGAAAACCCCCAGAATTAGAAATGTAATATTTTGCTTACTTTTATATTGGCTTGTGTGTGTTTTCTTTGTATACATACTTGAAAATTTAAATAAAGAAATATTTAATTTAAAAAATCTTAGAGAAACTGAATGAGGATTTCTGTTTGCCTACCAATATTCTGCTTTGACTTTGAGTTAGCTCACTGTTTTTCTCATAGCTAAAGTTTTGAATATTGTACAACACATCATGGGTTGGGCTGTATACACTATTCTCCTCAGCAAGTTTGATTTCTTTCCCCTTGAGTTTTGTGGGCTAAAGAATATAAAATACTGCCTTTTGGCTGCACTAAATTAATTAAAATATAGTTGCTTATCTTTTCGGGGAAAAACAGAAAAATAATGATATTGTGTTTATTAGTTATACTCAACAGAATCTGCTTTTGCGGGGCGGGAGTGGTTGGCCATGTAATTTCAATACTGCTACCTAAAACTAATGACTAAAACTCTAACAATACAAAATGTGTTCTTTTTCCCCAATCCCTAAGCTCTCAGGGTTAACATTCTTTTTAATGACAGTCATTTCTCTAACAGGAAGATGTTTTCATTTGTATTTACTTTTCAGTGCAGTGCAATTATGCAGTTCCACACTGCACACTGTCTTCATAGTTAGTATCTCAAAAGAGAATTACAGTCTTCACAACAGAATTGCAATTGGAAGCAGGTGTTGTGTTTTACTGTTATGCAAAATAACAGTAAAATATAATTGTGGGGGAAATTAAGGAAACAGCTGCAAAGTTGGTATGGAAGCTCCTTCATTACAATTTGTAGGCAGTTATCTTGCACTGCAAACTGGGCAAAGATTTTATGTAGCAAATTGTAGCGATTTTGTCCTCCATGCCTATATATACATATATATAACCAGCGAATAATTTGAGACAAAACCAAGAGTACCCTCTGCGAAATATACTAAAGATTTTGGTCAAGATCCACTTGATGGGGGTCTTAGCTCTCTCCCTGCTTGCTTTTTCCGATATGCAAAATGAAGAAATACCCTGATTCTTGAAAAAGGAAGTTGTGTGGTTCCGTAACCTGCTTAACATATGGAAGCCTATGTAGGCCTGAGGTTGTAAAATAATAAAATAAATCGCCTATGGCAGGCCATCTGCTATTTGGAAGGCATTATGTGGAATTTTGTGCTGAACCAGGTTTTACAGTTCATATCTTAATACTGGTGCAATGTAGAAGCTCCAGATATTTGATTTTACATCTAGCAAGTCCTATTTTTATTTAGAAACAATGGAGCACCGCTATGTAGCAATCAGCTATGTAGCATAACTGATTGTAAATACAAAGACTGGTTTTCTATACTTCTGTATCAATTTTAGGAAGCACCTAATTTATAGGAACAGCAAGTATATGAATGTAAGTGTTACCTTTTTTTGTATTCCTAAGAATGCACAACGATTAATCTGTTTGGATTTAAACATACCCTAAAAGGTGGATCATGACCAAAATCTGGGGGGGATGGGACACCTATCTTCAACCATTTCAGATCTTTTTGGTTTAAAATGTTAAGAGTGGGAATTACAAGTTTTGTTTTTCAAGTTTGTGCTCAGTCTGTTCGCCTTCAGTTTATCATGAGCACATACTTGAAGGTTGCGTAACTACTTTTTTCTAATGGCAGGATGGGATTTAAACATTTGTGTCAATGATAGGGAGTGGAAGGAAGTCCATCAACCTCAACAGGGAATAACAGGGAAATTGGTGACTTAATGAAGGTGCTCACAGAGTGCATTAGAATAGCAGGGGGTTTTTTGGATGAAGACTTAATCAGAATTATTTTGAGAGATTTCAAATGCAGAAAGCAGTTTGACATAATGGAAGTATAAGAAGTCCTTCACAACTCTTCTTCTGGTGCCACAACAGTGAAGAGGCAACACAAGCAGAAAAGGGTTGTAGGGTTATTCCTTGAGCCCTTTATCATTGTGTGCATCCTGTCTGCTTCCCTGTGTTCTAGTATAAATTCTTCAAGTGTGTGTGGGGGAGACTTTTCTGTTGGTGGAACTTCCAGTGTAAAAAAAGAATCCTGATCTTCCAGAGCTCTTAGTTACCGTTCACAAGTAGAAAAGGCCCCAATGCAAAAGTTACAGTAGAACATGGGAAAGCTCAAAGGATCTGTGTGAGGACGAATACATTCAAGGGGCATATCCACAGCTCTTTCCTACTTGAGTTGCCCCTTTATGGCTGAAACATTCAAAAGGGCTAGCAGACATTTACCAATTTTTTGACCAGAATAATGATATTCCAGAAGGAATGAAGCAAATGGCTAGAAACATGTAGGTTGTGTTAAATAATGGAAGTGTATAACTCACAGTAATAAATTATAATTGATTTTGAACATAAAGAACTGTCCATTTCTGCTTTTTTATACATTTCTTTGGCTTAAATAATGAAAGGAAATTTAGGAATGATAGGGTATACAGAAATAGTAGAAAGACATCCCACCAGATGTCAAAGAGAACACCAACTACCAGACTTTTAGAAGACATCTGAAGGCAGCCCTGTTCAGGGAAGCTTTTAATGTTTGATGTATTAGAGTATTTTAATATTTTTTTGGGAAGCCGCCCAAAGTGGCTGGGGAAGCCCAGCCAGATGGGCGGGGTACAAATAAATAATTATTATTATTGAAAGCAATCTTTCTTCTGTAGCTCCTGTTCTTTAGTTTAGGCCATATGGATTGGCTTGATGGATGGACCATCTCCAGGTCCATCTTCTCCAGTACAGTGGTGCCCCGCAAGACGAATGCCTCGCAAGACGGAAAACTCGCTAGACGAAACAGTTTTCCGTTTTGGAGGTGCTTCACAAAACGAATTTCCTATGGGCTTGCTTCGCAAGACGAAAATGTCTTGCGAGTTCCTGCGGTTTTTTTTTTCTTTCCTCCCCTTTTTCTAAGCTGATAAGCCGCTAAAAGCTGCTAATAGCGCTAATCCGTTAAGCCGTCAATGGGCTTGCTTCGCAAGACGAAAAAACCGCTAGACGAACAGAATCGCGGAACGGATTCTTTTTGTTCTTGCGAGGCACCACTGTATTTTGTAACCATGAATGGGTTGCTAGATGCATATGGATACTCATAACCATCACTATACCTTGGGTTTTTTTGCCTCTGTGTTTAGAGCTATACTGCCTCTGAATATACATGTTTTGTTTATTTATTTACTTCTATACAGCCCTTCATCTGAAGATCATAGGGCAGCTTACAATATAAAAACCCAAAAACGTACACTATAATAACAAACAATAACAATACACCCTCAGCTATTAGTTATTCACTGCATTTAGAATGCATAATTTTGGCTAGCCTTAACCCCAGGACCAGTGAATATTTCTGGATGAGCTTGATTCTAGTATTGTAATACACCTCTTAACTACTTTTATGTTGTTCATAACATTATAAACTCCTTTCCTGTGAACATCAATAGTGTTTCTTTTTCCTAAACAAGAAAACTCTTATTCTCTTTAACCTTTTCTTGTCAAGAAACTGCTTGAATAACTTGATCGTTTTGGTTGTCCTTTTCTATACCTTTATCCAGTGTTTTTTTCTTTCTAAAAAAATGTTCACGGGTACTCTCATTTTCCTACTCATATTGAAATACTGCCCCTCAATGAGGGCAAACTTAAATTCACAAAATGTTTAGGGATATGCGTCCCCCCTGTGTCCCCCCAGGAATAAAGCACCGCCTGTACCAGCTCCATCATGTCCTACTGAGAGTAAAATATCCCCTGTTGCTTGAGCATTGACCTTGTAAAATTTGGGACATGGATATGTTGCAATGCTGCTACAATATCATTTTTAAATTTAAGAAATACAGTACTTATAAATGAATTGGTGAATCTTTTTGTTTTGTTTCATGGAAATGTTAGATGAGCTGTCTTTTATGGTGGGTTAGGAGAACCAACAAAACAACTGTATGCATGTTTGGAGGAAGGGTGAGAGGGGAGGAGGGGTAGGAAGGAGAGAATTTTGGACCAAAGATGTTCAAGTTTGTGAGTTTAGAAAAATATCAGAAACGTTTACAGTTGCAATTACATTTCTTTGCATTTATGAAGAGGTTGATATTTTTAATTTAAAGTAAAATTCCTCTGAGCCTTCTAAAATTACTAAGATTACTGTGTGCAAGTGTAATCTGAGGATGGTTTAACTGCCCACAGCAAAAGTGTGGTTGGAGGAGAACTCTTGCACATCTCTGTCTGTTTTGCAGGTTCTTGAGTTAGTCTCCAAATCTCTGGGTGCATGTCAGGAAAGTGGAATCACTTTGGATCTAAGCCATTTCCCAGACCTTCCCTGGCACATCCTTGAACCTCCCCAGCTCACCCCTTACCATGTTCCTACTGAAGCTGAAGCACCAACATTGATTGGGCCAGGGCTGTAGATGCTTCTGCAGTGGCATTGACGTTGAATCTCCATATCTGGTGCCAGAACTCTGTCTTCTTTGTTGGAGAGGGAGACTTGGTGCCTATGTTGTCCTCCAAATGTCATAGAAATGTGCTGTCATCATGCTTAGACAGCATACCATGTGGGTATAACAAGTTGAACCTGAAACAATATGTTGCCCTGTGGACTGCTACTGTTCAGGGTTCCAGCAGCCAACCATACCCTTTCCCAAGATACTCCATTATATTGTCCTTCACCAGTGGCCTTCCATACCCACTTTCCAGCAGTCAGCCAGTATTCCTGTATTTGGAGGTCTCCCACCTTTAGGGTTTTATCTTTAAGATTTTTCTTTACTTCTGCCAACCAAGGGGTTTCCCCGGACAGGCTGATACCTCCCTTTTGTATGTGGATTGTGTCATTTCAGGTACATTAAGATCTACACTCAGATAATGAGTTTACACGCTAGTGTTATTAGGAATGGATCAATACATATTTCCATAGGAAACTATCACAGGCTAGGCTGAACTCAAAACCCTCATTACAAATTGATCAATATCTCTGTACTGTTCTGTTTTTCCAGAAGTCTGCAGAGCTCATGAGGAGATATTTGGCTTCTGTCGTTGGCTGAAACACAATGCCCACTCCCATCTTTTGTTCTGGAAAGTTGTAAGTTGCTCATGTCTATAAAGAGAAAGGATGGCTCATGGAATTCCTTCACAAGGCAAAGTTACCATTTCTGTGGATGAATACAGCTCAAATCCAACCCAGGCGTTCACACACTACAACATTAACCAGAGCAGGTTCCAGCCTCCCCATGTACACATGTAAGTACTATGATTGATTTTTGAACTTCATGTAGTGGAAGTTACAGGTGGAAAACTTGTCCAGAATTAAGTGCCACCTTGCTGTTATATCAAGGTGTGAAACAACCATATATTTTGCTGTAATTGAGTTCCATAATTTGCTTGCAATTATGCATACTTTCTGGAAGCCAAATCAAAGTTGACATATATTTTGCACCTATTTTACAGTTTTCTAATTCCTGGTAGTGAAAATCAGGTCAACTTATCAGAGTTGTGATGACTTTGTAATCACAAGAGTAGAAAAATAAGAATTTGGACTTCTTTTTACTTGTTGCTAGTCTTCTAACATTTATTGTGATAACGTTTTCAAAAAACAAAAAGGGGAGAGTTGAAATGTTAGCCTGTAGGATGTATAAATTGTGATCTGGAAGTTCATGTTGCCTACCCCTGGACTGATGGTGGGTGTGGAATTATTAGAGTTATGGCAATCCTTGTTATGAACTAGATAAAAACAACCAAAAAATCCAAAATTTGTTGCATGGTTTATTGGACAGAATAGTGTTCAAAGAGCTCCAGATGTCAGAGGCTTGGTAAAACTCAGCACAGTTTTGTATGTGAGCTGCAGGCCTAGTAACAGACTTGTAGCTTTATTGATTTCACTGGAACTTGCCAGAGGGACATATTTCTTGAAAATGTGAACACCCTTCCCCCACCCTTTGCACTCAGCTGCGAAATAGGCCTAATTGGGACTAATTGTCTCCTGATCACTGAATCCTTTGTCCTCCTTGTTGTAAGGGGAAGTGTGCCGCATGCTGCATTCCTCTTACAACAAGGAAGACAAAGGATTTCAAGACTGCTGAACTATTAGTCCCAAGAAATACAAATACTGCATTAAAATAATGTTTATAGCCTGAGCTTAAACCAACAAAGGCAGAGCAAAAGGTTCCCTGCTCAGACTGCTATGTTTTGGTATTGTGGCTTGTGAGATCACACTGACAACAGAAGGACTTGTGTAGGCATAGTTTGTGTGTGTGCATGTGTACACTCACATGTTTTAAGACCTTTTTAAGTGAAGACTTAAAACTCCAGATTTCCTTCCTATTGTCTAGTGATGTCCGATCTTTAAAAGGAGCAATTTTTACATAATCTCCTTTTTCCCTAATGGTTTGAAGGACAAGTTAAATTATAAAACAAAAGAATCACCTCTTGACCTCATGTTGACCAAAGGTGAGTCAGGTCTTTTATTCATTGCATAGTGAGAATTCGAAAGAGCTGGAAGAAAGATACTTCGAAGAGATTAGATGCTTCTTCAATAACTGAAAAGGGGGCAAAGTTTTTTTGTTTTGTTTTTTAATTCCATCAATTCCTGTTGCCCTGAGTGAGGTGTGCCAGCCTTTGAGCTATGCAGAACTCTTTGTTAATGAGAATGGAAAGTTAGCTTTTTTTTCAACCATAGAGAAAAGCACAAAAGTTAAATGCCAATGCAAATATATTAATCACTTTTAAAAAGCAGCCTTGATTATGCACCAGATAAACATGTAGTTAGAGTTGTAACCTGGCAGGGCTCTTGTTCCCCCTTTCACCCCCCCCCAAAAGAAGACAATCTTCTCATGTTGTATTGCAATAAACTCTAAAAGCTGTGTAAATTTTAAAAGCCGTTTGATGTGGGGTATATGTGTTTGATGGGAGGGTTAGAGAATACAGTTTTTTAAAAAGAAGCCAAACCCCCTCTTCATGGTTTCCCTTCTGCATGATTGAATAGGCTTGTGCAATGATGAAATAACCAGGAAAAAATTCCAGAGCGTTGTTTTGAAAACCGCTTTTAGCTGATTGTTGTATCTGATCGTAGGTGCATTTGCTGTGCAGAAATGGACAATACAGCTATTCAACATATTTTACAATGACTTTGTATTTGTGATTTTGGGAACATGCAGCTGCTTTAGGCCATCATTTCTGAAACTGGAAAGCTTTAGCTGTTGTAACAAAGATAATTTACTTTAAGAGATTGTTAATAATTCCTTCTGATACAGGGTGTTATGTGAAATGCAGATTCACACTGTTGATTGATTATTGCATTCCTTTCTAAGACCCAGCTACACCACTTGTTCTATATATAGTTAAGCTGTCTTGATCAATGCTGTGGATTGGGAAATTTTCTAAAGAAAATTTATAATCCTAAAAGGCTGAAGCTCAGTCTAGTTTGAGTGTGTAGGATTCTACTGTTTAACTACAAAAAATAAAAATAAAAATAAAAAATGGAATGAGATCACCTTTCCTCTGACCAAATATATATATCACCTGGTTTTGGAAATTATCTTGATGCAGCATTTTGAGCAATTTATTTTAGACTACAGATCATTGTTTCAAGTTAGTATAAGTAATCCATATACAGCATTATGAAGTTGACACATAGTACACCAGGTTTGTCCTATGATTTCTGTGGGTCTGTTCTAGGAAAAGTGACTAATGAATGCACAACATACAGGCAATTTCCATTAAAGGTTCAAAACCACATGCTTTGGTTCTTATGGTTGGTGGAAGGATCACTAGCCTTGCGTTCTGATCCAGTGTCTTTCCTTGCCCATTTACGTATTTCAACTTCCAGCTACTTCAATCCTGAGGTGTGCACTGACTATTTAGTATAGTGATGCTTTTTACTTTCATGAAGATGTATGTACTATAGCCATGTCAGTTGGTGTTGGCTGAGTTTTTCTGGAACTCAAAGCATGTTAGATATTTTTCTGCTGCAGCTCTCCTAACTCTTCTAAACAGCACTCCTTTCCTCCGTGGAGTTCTGGTTAAATGCTTTGCAAAGCTAAGCACACAAAGATAAATTACATACTTTGCAAGGTAAATGCGTAACTGGAACGCCATGAGGGAGATATTGTGTTGAGTCGAGTGAGGAATTCAGTTGTTAAAAAAAAGATGGTGGTGAAAGAGTTAAGCATCCATTTTCCCCTGCTTTCTGTGTAAAATAATTCCACTCTAAAGCTGTTTCTGGTTTTTTTTTTTTTTGTAAGACTGTCAGAGCTTTATTAGATGAGTTTGCAAGTAATGTGTAGCTTTTATGTCTACGTCCAGCACCACATTGCAAAATGTTTTCTTAATTCCCTGACTATAGTGAAGCTGGGAGATAGCACAGTTCAGAGTTGATAAAAATTCGTCCACATTACATACATTTTGGGTTTGGTTCTTCAGTATCAAGGCATTCCTTGATAGCCTAAAAATGACTGCTCCTGTATCAACGGAATAAAACTCTTATTTTGCAAATTGAAGTGCTTATTTTGCACAAATTATTCTCTCGTTTTTGCAGAATTTGCCTTTTTTTGGGGGGGGGGGGTTAAATGAGCTCAGGCTTTCATTAACAATGCTTATTTCCGTAAGTACAGAGTCCACAGTGAGTGAGCTCATAAGAACTCTAAGTTTTAAGTTGCCTTGCTTCAGACGGCTCTAATCTCATGGCAGACACAAAAAGTTCTGGACTGAGTTTGGTGCCGTGATCTGCATTCAGTGCAGTGAAAGCCTGCACCTTATTATACATTGTTTTCCCTTGGACAACCCTCCTACTTGTATATTTAAATACAAACTGAAAGTCAGGAAATCTGCTGCAGCCCAATCATCTTTGGATTTTGAAATCTGTGAGACACAGGACCAAACTGTACTATGTGATTGGCTCTTGTGTGCTTGTTTTTGTTGACGGGACAGCATCCATAGCAGGGCCGAAATGGGAGCAGGGGAGGGATTTAACCTTTTGTCTGTGCCATGGTCCCAGTATGGATGGCCACCTATGGCTGGTATTTTCTCAAGGAAGGAAGCTACAATTGATGCTAAGGATAGTCTTCTCCTGGGGAAAATAGCAGCAGTGGGGTGCCTTCATACATGTACTTGATTGGGACCGTATGCGGGGGATAATTCCCCATACTGCAGCCCCAATCTGGATCGGTCCCCCCATGCTATACACACACACACACACACACACACACACACACACAGTGGTACCTCAGGTTACATACGCTTCAGGTTACAGACTCCACTAACCTAGAAATAGTGCTTCAGGTTAAGAACTTTGCTTCAGGATGAGAACAGAAATCGTGCTCCGGCGGCGCAGTGGCAGCAGGAGGCCCCATTAGCTAAAGTGGTGCTTCAGGTTAAGAACAGTTTCAGGTTAAGAACGGACCTCCGGAACGAATTAAGTACTTAACCCAAGGTACCACTGTATCTGATGTTAGCTGCCCTGAGCCTGACTTCGGCCGGGGAGGGCGGGATATAAATAAAAGTTTGTTTGTTTGTTTGTTTGTTTGTTTGTTTGTTTATTATTATTATAATGCAACTCCTGTTTAGTAAATGAATGTCAAGCACACATTATTGTGTTTACCATCATGTTTAGTTTGTCTCCAGTTCCCCTTATCCAAAATAATTTACAGCATGTGGTGAATTAAAAATGTGATGCCTCTTGCTTCATGGTCAAATGTCCTGTTTGATTTCTTGGATTTGCTGCCAGTTCAGTTTTCAATTTCTTATATATTTTCTGCTGAAATAAGATTGTCTCATGAGGTAGAGTAGTTCTACAACACTGAAAAAAAGATGCATAGGTGTGCCTTTAGAAAGAAAGA
The DNA here is from genome assembly GCF_951804945.1 of Podarcis cretensis. Taxonomy (NCBI): domain Eukaryota; kingdom Metazoa; phylum Chordata; class Lepidosauria; order Squamata; family Lacertidae; genus Podarcis; species Podarcis cretensis. The sequence goes on along the minus strand of NC_137170.1, from coordinate 65,899,201 downwards.
AATGTGTTTCATCTAACGCTGAGTTTTTACTTCTCTGAGGTCACCTTATTCCATCCTGTCTCACATTAGCTGTTGCAGCCAGCATGTAAGTGTGTTCAAACTGAGAGTCACTGCTGTATTTTGCTGAAGAACTAATGGAACTTGGTCTCTGTTCAAGGCCCATAAGCCTAATTCCTGATCTGGTGAATTCACATTAACCTCCTATAATGCATCAGCCTGACACTCGAACACTGCTAGAAGCCTGTCAGCTCATTTACAAAGTCCTCAGCCCACAGGTGGATCGTATCTCATTCTAGGGAAATCATAGTTCTAAATGATGTATCTGAATGGCTTTCTGCATCCTATGTCTGAACATCCTATCATTAATTGTTTATAGCAAAGAATTGCACTTTCTAATATTGGCTGCAATGCTAGCAGTTACGTGGCTTTGGAAAAATATTTTGGATAACTTTTTTTCTTCTTTAAAAATCCTAATCCATCAGATAAGCTAGCCAAAATAGCATTTCTGATTATATCTGGTTGTTGTTTTTTTATTCATCTAATATTCATTTGTGCAGGATTTTTTTTTTTTTTGGTAATTTTATTTTAAAATCATCTTCATTTTCAGCAAAGGGAACTACTTTTTAGAGTTTTATTTTTAGAGAAATATCAAGAAGTCTGGCTTATAAACCATGAGCTGTGAAAACTCTTGTCTTCTCAAATGGTCCATCCTCCCTTCAGTTGAATAGCAAAACTGATGTATTTCAGAAAAAAACTGTGCACAAACACCCTTATCATTCATGGGAATCTTTCTCATAGATCTTTGCACAGAGGCTGCTGAGATGAGAACGGGTTTCATTAAAATGTTGATGACATTATTGAGGGATTCAATATTATAATGTTAATGTTCCAGTCTGTTTCTGGAATCTGTTCCATATGGACAGCCTGTCTGAAACTGCATTAAGGTTATTCACAATTTGTGAGTGCATCTTGAACAGTATACAGGAACAAGGCTAGTTTATTTTCCGTGGCTTAAAGGCAAAGAAGCTGTCAGGATGATTACATAAGCTACACTTCAGTTTAATACTTGTTGGAGCAAATGATTTTTATATTTCAGTCCCAATTAAGATTATTTACGGAAAGAAATTAGACTTCTGAGAAATAAGACTTGAATCCTAACCCATTGCTCCATTCATAGAAAGCATTGCTATTCACAGAAGAAGAATTGAACCCACAGAAGACCTCCTTTCGTGAGTGATATCTTCCTGTGGAATGATTCAAATCTCTGTGTTAATCTCTGTGAAGTGCAAGAGAAAGATTGGTAAAGTGAGAATGATATATGCAGCACAATTCCTTCCTTATTTTGTTCAGTGAATAAGAATAATCCATGTTTACATAAAGTTCATGGAGTTAACAAGAAGTCTTCAGATAGTTGTATGTGTTCTACTTTGTGTACGTTTGTGAATATGCATATACATTTCTATCCACTTTCTACTTTTGCGCTTTTTATTTTATAGCAGTAAATTACTTCACCCTCACAAATCTAGCTTTTCTGTTCAGTTTCCAGCTTTGTGCCAAAAGAAATGAAACTCTGATGTTTTAAGGAAGACCTGGAAAAAGTTATTGAACCTGTGGTTTTATTTAATATAACAATGGAGAGCAGGTCTGTATGAGAACTGTCAACATTTTTGATGAATAGGTCAGTTTAGTCTATAATTTTGACAATGACAATCATATTTGCGGTTCAGATTCTCAGTCTACCAGCATTTATGGAGATTAAAATAAACAGAGCGTGGCTGAGCCAGCTGTGAAGCAGCCATTCAGCAACTTGTGAAAATATAGTTACATTTGATACCTCTTTTCCAAATCCTTTTTGAAACAACTTGATTGCAGAAATTAAGTTTCTCTTGGAAGATTTTTTTTGCTGGGGGAGGATTAGTTTGAATAAATTTCTCTCCCTGTTTTTGAAGGCCTATAGTTTTACAGTGCAGACCTACACATACTTTAAAGAATAGCTCAGTTGATAGAATGTGAGACTCTTAATCTCAGAGTCAGTGGGGTTTGAGCCCCACTTTGGGTGAAATATTCCTTCATTGCAGGGGGTTGGACTAGATGATCCCTGTGGTCCCTTCCAACTCTTCTATGAATCTATGAAAGTAACATATCTGCTCAAACGTAAGTCATGCTCAAAAGTAAGTCTTCATTCCAGATGAATGAGTACAGGATTGCAGCTTTAAAGTATTAAATTGAAACAGTTCTAGTGGAATAGAGTGTCTCTTGGATTCCATTGACTTGTAAATCATACCTTACTAGAAAAGAAGGACCATTGCCTTCTGTAGTGAGCTATCCAGGAGTAGCTGGCATGGTGGGCTGTGCCACAATCACCCTCCCAACACTGGCAGCACTGTTGCTTACTGCAGCAGCAGTAAGGTTGGGTCTGTACAGGTGCATGATGAAATGTTTCACATTAGAAGATGGGCAGGTAGATGAGTCCTTGATAGTATGGCTGTTGTTGCAATGTCCTGGATTGTCATGAGGCCGGAGGAGTATCACCCGGCTGTGAGGCGTGGAGGCCGCTCCCCACAAGGCCCTTTCCAGCTGGCCTAGGGGGCAGGGCCCACACTCACCCAGACCTACTAAAGAGGCTCCTCATGAGGCCGGAGGAACATCGCTCGACTATTGTTTTATTGATTTAATATGCTATACACCGCTTTGAGGTTTTTTATTAAAAATATAAAGTGGTATAGAAAATAAATAAATAAATAAATAGTGTTACTTGAGTAAATACGAGGATAGAGCTAGGACTGAGGTTTGTTGCAGAGGTTAATTTGTCTAGAGCAGGTTTCCTCAACCTTGGCCCTCCAAATGTTTTGAGACTACAATTCCCATCATTCCTGACCACTGGTCCTGCTAGCTAGGGATCATGGGAGTTGTAGGCCCAAAACATCTGGAGGGCCGAGGTTGAGGAAGCCTGGTCATTATTCCATTGTTACTGATGATGAGGACTTGCTTTAGGTTGTGAGGACATTTGTGAGTAGTAACAATCTCTCCCTTGTAAGAGGAAGCTATTATTCAGCAGGTGTTTATGTGAAGGCTTCCCTGACTCAGAAATCCATCCTGAACATGAGATCAGGGGTGGGACTGTGAAAGCCACATGATGTCAACCCATCCTACAATGTGGGGACATGTGGCCAGATGGCCTGTATGCTTATTCTGCTGTCCAGGTGCTGTGGAAAACCAACTTCAAAGTTCCTGCTCTATGTTCTTAAGTTCCTTTATCTTTAAACTAGACTTGAATCAGACAGAGGACTTCTAGAGAAAGAGGTTTCCTTTAAATAAAGAACCATCCTCTGAAAAGTAGGACACTTGGCCTGACCTAATAACCTTTCATTTTCCTGTGAGGTAGACAAGGCCTCATTTACAAGGTGTCATCTGAAGCAACTAAACATAATCATAAACCAATACAATGACCTTATTAGTTTTTCAAGCCCTTTTGAAATATATAATAGTTCTCAAGGGAGAAAGGGATAGAGAGATAAAGAAACTAATAAAACAAAGATGCATAAGTATGACAAGAAAAGCCCTTATGGAATAAAAAAGAGCTAGCATGTATTTTTTTTTACCTCCTTTGGAAAAGGAATAGCAAGAACTGAATAAAACTGAGATGTGCTGATTGTTTAAAACAGAGCACAGAGACTCAAAGTTTCCAGCTCCAGTGTCTTCATAATGCAACCTCTCAGTATAATGTGACCATCAAAACAGTTATTTTGAAGAGTGTGGGACAAGTACCTTTTGTATGACATTTCCAAGGGGCTTGTAAAATGGCCATAATAGTTCTGTCAGTTCTTTGCAGGGCATGGTGTAGAAGGGTTAAGGACCAAGACATCTGGAGTTTTGGAAATAGTTCTTGTTTACGTGTACTTCAATAGATAGAGGAAGCATTTCTGGTAACTGTTCCATTATTTTTTTGCTGAGCAAAGCACAGCTAGGGTTGTGATCTGGACTGCTGTCATCTGTTATTAGGACATTCATTTCTGAAACAAACATGTTGTGTTGCTGCATCTAAAAAGAAGACTCCTCTACTTTGAGGTTCCTCAAGGATCTTCTCAATTACTATACGCAGGGCAATTCAGCCCCCTGTGCTGCAGAGGTGTCCTGCTAGCCAGCCCTTCCTGGATCTTCTCTGTCACCAGTGTCACCAGTGAGGGAGCCCTGCTGGCAAAGAGTACACTAAGAAACCTGTCCAAATGGGCAGAAGCTACTGGAAAACAGTGTTTTGGATGCTGGGAAAGGTCGGAAACAGATTCTCAGCTGTCCCTGCTTTGAACATGTTTGCAATAGGGCCTTTTCTCTGCACCAGCCTGGAAGCAGCATAGCAATTTTTCCTCCTTCTCCACCTTCTGCTCTGGTCAGAATAAGCAGCAAGTCCGTGGAGGTGAAAGCTGTGTCACTCTTCTAAGCTGGTCACAGTGTGATTGGAACTGATGTTATAAACTGGTTGTTGCATTTGTGCTTTCTATTATATTAAGTTTATTTTTTATTACACTGTATGCTACTCTGAGTACTTTTAGTATAAGAACGGGATGTAAATTAATATTTTTTATTTTATTTTATTATGATGTACTGTCCGCTTGGTATGGCAAGGGGTGAAAGGAAAATCTCCAAATATAAAGCTGGGCATCCTAGGGATAGGGGCTCAAGAAAACAGTTTGCTGCATTGGCCTGCTGGTAGGCTCATTAATTGTTGTTTCTGGATTGTACATAAGTATTTGAAACATGCAACATAGAAACAGAAAAATAGGAATTGATATGGACAATAGAATCACCTGGCCAAGATAACTCAGTTGGTTAGAGTGTGGAACTATAACGCCAAGGTTTCAGGTTCAGTTCCCTTATGGGATGCCTGCATATTCCTGCGTTGCAGGGGGTTGCACTAGATGCTCCTCAGTTCTACAGTTCTTTGATTCTTTGATAGAGCTATAGGCGCATTAAGAGAAATGGGCAAATCTGGATAGCTCCATTGGTTAGAGCATGGTGGGTATTTAGCAGGATAAAATCGATATAAATAGGGTGGAAAATGGAGTTTAGCAAGTATGCAAGTGAAAACCAGTTGGAGTTATTAGGATTCAGGAATTGGTTTATGTTTTAAGTTTCTAGCAAGCATCAATTTTTTAGGTGTTAACCCTGAACACAGCTGAAAAAAACCCTGATGTGTCCCATGAGGTCAGGAGCGGCCTTCACAGTTGATGGGAATGACCTACAATTTTGGATGTATTGCCATATGATTTTCCAGCAAAAACATTATTGTTCCATTTTAATCTGTCCATACAATCCTATCTTGTAAGACTTAATTTTGTCCCTGTTTTGCATTTATCATTCTTTACCCAGGCATTCCTTGAAACTAGAGCTGCAAAGCTTCTCAAAGATGTTGACTGATTTCTTTTGAGTATTGTTTGTGCATTTTGAAACAAATAGACAGTTCCCTCAAAGCAGAGCATCACTATTCTATCAGCAAGCACATTGAACTGATAACATATATTCATTCAGCACACTGTAGACAGCTTTCCCTCCTGTTGGGCAGTTGTGTGGGGAAGGCTGAGGAGAGTGTTTGTGCATAAGGTGTTGGAAGCACATTATGTGCAGTATTTGTAACAGAAGGCCTTGCTAAAGTATTTACCACATTTGCTGTGTGTGTGATGCAAAGAATTGAACGCAGTGACTGGGAGCAGCAGGGTCAGCACATCACTCTGAAATGTTAACCACTATATCAAGTTTGTGGAGAAGTAATAGCATTATTACTGTATATCAGCTTTCAGTCTATAATACAGAGAATACAAGGCCAAGCTTACTGTGTTTAAGCTGCTCTTCAGCTGAAAACTGACTCCAAGTCATGTATTGTGCCCTGGCATTCTCTCCCTTGTTTCTACAATTCTAGACTGCTGGAAAGGAGAAAGGTTTTTGTTAACCCTCTGTTTCCTTATGGGTTCAGAGTTGGCACGGACATTGTGACTGAGCCTTCAAACTGGCACCAGCTTTTCAGTAGTTATGTGCAGTAGTTATAGCTAGGGGGTGGTGAGGTAGGCGCCCGCCAGGGGCACAGGCAAGCCCCCCCCCCGGCTAAATCGGCTAAAAATATGTCTATAAATATGTCTAGAAATAAAAATACTGAATATTGCCTCATAAGAAATGGTTTTTAATAGAGGGTGAATTGAATGGGTGGATAAAAGGTGGAAAGAAGAGCTAATTTGTCAATGGCCAGGGGGTGCAATCTGGACGGTTCCGTCAGGGGCACAAGATCACCTAGCTACGGCTCTGGTCGTATGTGGGGTGGTGGAAGCTGCCTTCCAAACCCCGCTGCTGGTTGCTTGGATGGGGCTATGGGTGGGCAGTGGTGAAGTGAGGTTGCAGCCCCAGCCTTGGCACTGCCCTGCCACCAGCCCTGTCTAGGTAAGCAGTAGCATAGGAAAGGGGGCTCTGCCCCACCACGCTTGGTACTTCTAAAGCTCTTGAAACTAAACAAACTTTTTAAAGGCCATCTCTCTGTAAATACACATTCGTTTTGTCTTGAGTTTTCATCTCGAGAAAGAGCCGTGTCTCGTTTTGTAAACACTGCGTAGCAATTTGTATTTCAAATACATCGCTGTGATTGACTGAGGTGGGGGGGGGAATCCCAGAACACTTCTTAGCACAAGCACTTCCAGGGAATTAATGAGAGATCAGATTGCCAACCCAAGCTTTCGTATCCTTCGGAGATTGTTTTACTTGTTTGTGCAAAGTTTCTAGACTATTTTGTCTACTAGGGATGCTATCATTATAATGAGGCAGTGCGGATCAAATACAGCAATACAAGTTTTTCGACATCCTATGAGAATTAAAAGGGAGATAATAATCCTCTAGGGGCATTATTTTTTTGCACTGTGACCTTTGATTGTGTTTTGCCAGACTACTTTGCATTGCTCCATCTTGACACGGCCACTGTGTTAATGGCGAAAAAGCATACGCTTTGTTTATCTCTGAATTTGATACATCAGCTTGGCAACAAAACTAAGACCTTTAACTCATAGAGTTTTCACAATTTGTTGTTAATTATCTGTTACTATAAATTCTGTGCCTTGGGAAAAGCGGACTGTTTTGATGCGTGTTCATAAGTAGAGCATTCATTTTTTTTCTCTAGGCAAAAGGGAAAAACAACTTCTGCTTTCATTGGTTTTAAGAAAATTAACTCTTCTGAACATTTGCCGCCTTTTAGTTTGCTAGTTCCCATTAATGGCAAGAGGATTTTGTAAAAAGATCCTTTACAATTTAGGCATGTTGAAGATTAGAGAAATGCACCTCAGTTTGTATGCAGAATTCACTTGTAACGAGATACAAGCACACTGGCCTTCTTTAATGATAAGTATGCATTGTATGTGCCCAAGCTATTGCCTTGAGCCAATTTATTTCCTTAAGGAGGTTAGACAATTTCCCCCCAGTTTTAAATGACTTTAGCTCCCTGTATTTTATGAGATGTTTATTTTGTCAAGGACAGAATTTAAGAGTTTGATCTCAAAGCCTTTGAAGTCAATAAAATTTCACCATCCAGTATGCAGTGTAGGCAGAGACAAAAAATCATGTTTTCCTGCAAATGTAACTAACCTCACCTTGGAAGATGGTTTTACCCTGTGTCACATTAGAAAGAAATAACGCTGTTTCATTTGGTGTTATGTGGAGGGCAACAGAGGCAGCCACACCTCCTGTCTAATAAAACACTAAAGAAATGTAATAAAATTGCAGGTGAACAGTGCCAACGGGAGCATTAGGCTAGAAACAAAATGAATAGAAGATGAAAGATGAACAATTGATTTGAAAGAACCAGAAAGCAACTTGCAAGAAAACAGGCACAGAATATAACTCTCTGCACATATCGTGCATCTACAGTTGCACTTGTCTGTCTGCGTATGCATTGGAAAGCAATCTTGCAGTACAGTTGAGAAAATGAATTTCGCTTGCTATTATTGGAGTTCTGGTATCAGAGACGGACCAAGATTATGCATGTTTATTATGTCACTAACAAAAGTCCTTTTTAGCTGTTAATCTCTCCCCCAGCTCTCAAGTAATAGGCCATAAAGGTACACAAAAGGCAGTCTCAGAATGTTGATTACACGTGTAAGTTATGGTACTGATTAAAAGGTGTGTTGAAGGCAGAATGTGTGCAGAAGGCACGTGAATCTGCAACACTGTAAAACAGGCTTCTTCAGCCTCGGCCCTCCAGATGTTTTTGGCCTACAACCCCCATGATCCCCAGCTAACAGGACCAGTGGTCAGGGATGATGGGAATTGTAGTCTCAAAACATCTGGAGGGCCGAGGTTGAGGAAGACTGCTATAGAAGCTCATCTGGTTGGCCACTTTAAGAACAGGATACTGGACCAGATGGACCACTGGCCTGATCCAGTAGCTCTTACGTTCTTGTGAAACTAAGCAGGTTGAGTTCTATCATGGAACATAAGCAGCTACCTTACATCACATCAGACCACTGTTCTATCAGCCCTTTGGGGTTGGAAATGAATTTTCTCTTGGAATATTTCCCTGTCTGCCAATGTAGCATAAAGTGCCAAAATTACAAATGGAGTATTTAGGAGTATATTCACAGGAATATATTTGTTAAAATGTTAACAAAACTTTCATTGGAGGCACCTGAGAGATGAACCTTGTTTGCATGCTCATGGGGGGAACTATTTAAGTATGTGCTGTTGATTCAAATAGGTTATCTGAAATATTAGAAACTGAGATATATAAACTCTGTGCCAAATGGCTCCTTAAACTGCCAAAACGGAATGCCCAGTTGCCATTTGAGGACCAGATGGCACAAAAGTCATATTTTTCAATGCAACTTTTTTGTTCCTCAAATGCATTCTGATTGTGCAGATAAAATATCATGGATAGAATTCTAAAGGATGTGTTGTTAGTGTGTGAAAACAGGCAAGATCCAAGGATCCTTAGGCATGCACCGCCAGATGGTGAAGATGCTAGGTGCTTGGGCATCTTCACTGGGTCACAAGTGGCCAATAGCTAGGTGCAAAATGCGCCTGGCTAATTTCAAACGCTGGATATCTGATATCTGTGTCTATAATAAGGAAGATATCTTAGTCCCTGATCAAGTTGTTCTTACCTCTCTGCCTGTTACATGTTCAGTCTAATCAAAATAATCAGGTTGTCTTTTGTTTTTGAGCTCAAAAGTGCAGCAAGCTAAACTAAAAACCTTCAGGTTTTTTTTTTTTTTAATAATTTTTATTCATTTTTCAGATAGATAACAAAAACAATACCAAACAGTATAATTTCAATCTCATCATTTCATACCCTTCTTTCTTTTGACTTCCCCATACCTCCCCATCCCTGCATCCTTGTTTAATAGTTCTTTAGCAACCCTTAGGTCCATTATCTTAATTCCCTTTCATAAAGATTCCTTTAGTTTTTTTTGATTACTGCTGCAATTCTTTACCTCTTACCCCCTGACATCTTAACATTCCTCAATTTTACAATTATTTTTGAGATATATTTTAAATTTCTTCCAGTCCTCTTCCACTGTCTCTTTCCCCTGGTCACGGATTCTGCCCGTCATCTCGGCCAGTCCCATAAAGTCAATCACCTTTGTTTGCCATTCTTCCAGAGTAGGTAGTTCTTGCGTCTTCCAATACTTTGCCAGTAGAATTCTTGCTGCTGTAGTGGCATACATAAAGAAAATCCTATCCTTCCTTAACACCACTTGGCCAACCATGCCCAAGAGGAAAGCCTCTGGTTTCTTAGGAAAAGTCCACTTAAGGACCTTCTTAATTTCATTATAGATCATTTCCCAGAAAGCTTTAACCTTTGGGCAGGTCCACCAAAGGTGGTAGAAAGTGCCTTCAGTCTCATTACATTTCCAACACTTATTATTAGGCAAGTGGTAAATTTTTGCAAGCTTGACTGGGGTCATGTACAAAACCTTCAGGTTTATCCTAGTCATACAGACCTATAGTCTATGCAGGGCAACAAGCAACTGTAATATAGTCATTTTGGTATGGATTGCTAACTATGAGACCAAAATTAATAAGAGGTCTCATAACTACAAAGTAGTCCCATGATCCAGGCTTTCCTACTAAGGAGGGAGAGCAAAAGAGAATGGAAATATTATCTAAACTGCTGAACTAAGAGTCATTTCCAGTACATCAATAATTGAATATATTTAAATGTTCCGTCAGTGTCACTGGATAGCCAGATAACTAGGAGTGTTTTTGCATAGGTTTATGTTAGCATGAGGATATGTAGAGATCATTAAGATCATTTGTATAATATGGGTTGCCTAATGTTCTGCAGATTTCTCAGGTTCCCTCCTCCCTAAGATCAATTTATCTCTTGCAATAGTTTGGATTATTAACATATTTACAAACTTAGTCCGTTCCGGAAGTCCATTCTTAAACTGAAATTGTTCTTAAACTGAGGCGCACTTTCCCTAATGAGGCCTCCCACCATCGGTGCCCTTCCACCGTTCGGATTTCGTTCTTAGACTGAGGTAAAGTTCACAAACCGGGACATTACTTCTGGTTGTGCAAAGTTTGTAAATCGAATCGTTCTTAAACAGGACTGTTCTTAAACCGAGGTACCACTGTATGGCATATCCTCTCTATAGTTTGGGGATAAACAGTAAATTAAATATACTTGTATTTTTACTTATTTGGGGGAATATCTATGATTTTACAATATAATACCTTTCTATGCAGGGAAACCAAATATGTAGAGACTATCCTACGTACTGACATATGTGTGCCTGCGCACATTTACTACGTTTGCACAACTTGTGCAATATGCAATGTCCAGGCATTAGAAAGTACAAGTGACTTGTGCTTTCTGTTCCCCACATTTCTTACCACCCTGAGATGTACAGTGGTACCTCGGGTTAAGTACTTAATTTGTTTCGGAGGTTCATTCTTAACCTGAAACTGTTCTTAACCTGAAGCACCACATTAGCTAACAGGGCCTCCTGCTGCTGCCGCACTGCCGGAGCACGATTTCTGTTCTCATCCTGAAGCAAAGTTCTTAACACGAGGTACTATTTCTGGGTTAGTGGAGTCTGTAACCTGAAGCGTATGTAACCTGAAGTGTATGTAACCCGAGGTACCACTGTATAAGGTATTTTCCATACCAAGGTATTTTCCAGTCCTGAGAAGATGCCAGCATCAAATGTTTAAGACACAGTGTGAGCTTTCTGGCCTGAAATTACTGCACCCCAACACTTCAAGACATTACGGGACCCAGCTAAGGGTTCAGGTGGGTTAAACATAGACAGAAGAGTTGTTCCATTTCCAGGTACTATTGGTCATTTGCAAAAGTGGCAGAGGCTATTTAAACACTTGGGAGGTAGGAGATGCTGGTGTTTCCCCTAGTGTGAAACTTACCCCTTCATTATGGGGAGGGGAAAGGAATGAATCCACATGGGCAGTTTAAATGAGCCTATATTCCACTTTAAATATGCACCGGATGCAGGGGAGAAAACCCGGCATGCTCTCTCAGGATGCTGTTAGGGCCAAGCAGAATCTCATTAGGGACAACTTCAAAGATCAGTTCCGCATGTCCATAAAAACAAGTGTAAATTATCTTGTGTGAGGCGGCTGTTAGCAGTTGCACTGTTACATTATGCATGATTCTAGACTGCTCATAGTATGAGCAAACTGCACTATGTTCCATTAGTGTTTTTCATTTTTATGCTAAGCCTTGCAGCTTAGCATTTTATTGGTGTTATTTTGGTATAATATATTATTTGACTTATTATTTATTTCCTATTGCTCTTGCTGTTAACATTGAAGCCAGGCTTATATAAGAGTAGGACGGCTCTTCAGTAGCTACATTATTAAAAAGCAATAACTCATACAGGCCACTCGGCTTTATTGACAGTTTGACCTGCTTTCACATTCCATTTTGAAGATTGCTACTTTGCCAGGACTGCATTCAGATTGAATCTAGAAATGCTTCCCTTGACACCTCATTGAATTTCTTACTGTTTATTTATGAAATTAATAAAATAGCAGGCTGGAAACTTATCAATGCACAGCTAATCTTCAGACGGCTGTCCTTCCACTATTCGTGGAACTGTAATAACGCTCAGGATATGTTAGAATTAAAAATGCTTTGAATTAACACAGATCAGTCTGGAATGATCTTTTTTTTCCTATTGCAAAACTTGAAAAATATATTTAAAGTTCTTTTTGCTATACATATGCATGAGAGAGTAAGTTTGTTGCCTTGGAGCCCGGTTTTGCTACTGCCAACTCTGCCGCTGGTTGTGAGATCAGGGAATATTCCTGCCACCAAAAGTGGGTCAGTGGCTTTCTCAATTTGCCCCTTGCGCCCAAAATCTGCTCCAGAAGATTGGGGAATCCTATGTAATAATGTAAGAGGTCTTCAAGGGGAGGAGAGAATAAGAAAACATCACCTCTCACTCTTTGTACTCATTGCATCTTCTGCTAGACCAAAAGCCTTCTGTGCAAAAGGAGTACTTCTATTTCATCTTTTCTGTTCCGTATGTACGAAAACATAGTAAAACCAATGTATACACAATCCTATACGTATCTACCCAGAAATAAGTCCTGTTGAGTTCAGTGTGCCTTTCTCTCTTGTAGGAGGCATAGGATTGCAGCCTTAGTATTTTTCATTAAGACTTCCCCCTAGCATTTGAAAAATTTGAAATATATTTATTTATTTTGGTGTTTGTTGTTGTTTTTTAAAAAAATGATGATGAAAGTAGAAAGAGATTTAGCAAAATGGAAATCATGTCCGTTATCTTGACTTGGAAAAATATTTGCAATTAAAATGGTGGTCCTACCCAAAATCGTGTTAACAACAAGGCAGTGCAATTACAGCAGAGCAAGAACTGCGTAATAAATAAGAAGTGTAACGAATACTTATGGGATCTGCACCAAGAACATGCAGCCTTGACTCCCTTTACTTGTCAATCGCTATGTCTGTTTTGAAAGTTTGGTGTTGGTGTTGGTGTGAATATAATAAAAAATGAGCCACGGGCTTCTCTCCTACTGCATCTGTTAACAAACAAATCTTCAGAATTACTTGTTCAGCACGGTCCTTGAAAAATGTGGTACTTTTCAAATTGGTTAATTAATGGGCACATAATCAAATTTGAACAAGTAATATTAAAGTTGGACTCTTATCTGGCCACCACTATTTCTATATTTTCAGTTAAGTAAGCCCCTTTGGCAAACTTCTGAAAAACTCAGATCAAAAAAAGGATATAGCAAATGCTTCGACCAGCTATCCCCAACATTCAAAAATAAGTGTGAGAAAGATCTGTTAACAGATTAACTTCATTAAAGAAATGGAACAACTTGGTTGTTCAATACAGTACAATACTATTATTAATAAGAGTCAACCTTAAGGGGAAAATTAAAATTCATATAACACCCTATGGGAAAACAAAATTTATAAAACCAATGCAAGAAGTTGGAGAGCAGCCAAAACAGACTTTGTAGATTATCTTTGGTCAAATATATGTTGAAATAAAAATATTATAGATTATTATTATTGTTATTATTATTATTATTATTATTAAAAGGTGGATATACAACCAGTCACATTCCTCTTGATATGTGCATGGTCATGCCTCAGGTGCAACTCGAAAAACAAAAATCCTCTTCCTATATCAGAATGGGTAAGAAAAATATGTGAAACGCCTTACTATTTAAAGCAACATATAAAACAATAGCCAGAAGAAACCCCAAGCAAATTAATTAATTAAAAGATGGAAGTTTCTGAAGTGAGAAAATTCTACCTTTCTGCCACTGTAAAAAACATCAAATTACTGTTTAAATTGGGGGGAGGGTATATACAATGTACAACATATGATCTGGTTCTATAATTTTTATTCTCTTTCTTTTGTGTAACTTGTTATAAAAACAATATTTTAGGTATTTTAGCCAAATATACTTATTTCCCCCCTTCTTTTAAATTCTAATGATATTTTTCAGTTGTTACGCAGTTCTTCTCGTGCATCTTTTCCCCCTTTTTTACAGTTTCAAGCCAAACAGATTCACATTAGTGGTGGCATTTCATGACATTCGTCTCAGAATACTACTATTATTTTTGCTTTATTGTTCAGAAAGCCTTTCCTTATTATTCTTTTTCACAGTGCTTCTCCAGTTCTTTTGTTTGTTAATGCGTGTACTAGTACACACAGTAGACAGCCTCTGTCCTTTCAGGGTTTTTTGCATTTCTGTCCTTTCTATGGTAATTCTATGTGCATATTTTACACCTACCCATAGTCTACTGAGCAAAGTTGCTATTTGTCTTTACTTTGTTTTGCACAACATAATTTCAAGCATATATTTCGAGTCCATGACTTATGTGATTCTTCCTCTTCCAAATTTATGTCTTGTGTACACCTTTATTGCAATCTATTTTGTACTGGTATAAATTCCTGGTGAATTTATTTGGTCATATTTTCTTGCCAAATATTATGATTGTATCACTCTTTTCTGGAGCAGTTTTGCCGATTATTGCTAATAATTGTCACATGATTAGGTAAAAAATTTCCTGGATAAAAAAGTGTTAAAATAATAATTTTAATGTACTTGCAGATATATATGGAACATAAATATATATGAAAAAGTTGTTGAGTACAACTTATTATAGATTTGACTAGTGTTGAATCTATTCCAGTTATTCAATTTGACTTATATTCTGTTCATTATGTTATTAACACAACAGTCAAATGTCTACTCAGAAGTAAGACCTACTCAGTACGTCTGTATAGGATTGCAACCTACGTAATTAGTTTTATAAAAGGATGTGTTTCCAAAAATGGAACAATTTATTATGGACGTTGCAAGTATGTAGTCTTCGATGGAGCAGTGGATTGATAGATGACCAACAGAATAGTTTGCAATGCTGATTTTTTAAATCTTGAAATGTCTTTTGGACTGTATGCAGATAAATATTTTCTCCTCGATCGTTGCTACCTTTCTAATTCATTGGCATCCTTTGTGTCATTACATTAGCCAAGCCTCATTTAGCAAAAGACTGACATAGGAAGAAAGATTCACTTTATTTTTGAAGCCCTTCATTTTATTTGACCATGGCTGATGATGTTTGAAATGGCCAAGAGATAAAAAGTAGCAGTGATAGTCATGCTGTAGGGTTGCTAACAGGGCATGAAATAACATCTGGCCAATGGACACTGGAGGTCTGATTCTCCACTGTAGCAGCTGATTGAAATGTTCCTTTGCCAGGTTTGGCAGTTCATGTGGCATTCATGTCACACTGTCCCTGGGGAAACAAATCAAGCAATTGTGAAGTGATTCTGCTGAACGGAGGCTGCAAAGCTAACACTGCACAGCTCCACCTTTCATTCTTGATGTGAGTGTGTGCTTTTCAAGCTGTTTTTAAACTCAATAATGAAAAACGGCTAGGTGGTTTGCCGGGAGAACAAAAAGCACGACACGGAGCTGCAACATGGAGCGGTAAAATAAGAAAGGGAAGTTTGCAAAGTACAGCATCCTTTACATTCAATTACATTTCGCCCTCCGACACACCAATAACGTAGTGAGAAGTAAAGTATGAGAGAAGGTTAACACCAGGTCTTTTTATTTCAAAAGTTTTACTTTCCTGTATCAGAAGCAAAAAGAATTGCACCTTTTACCAAAAGTCCGTGGTTTAGCTGTTTAGAGTATACACATGCTTATGATTTATATCACCTTAATCTTTGTGCTCCAGTACACAGCAACAAAAACACTCAAAAAACCTCCAAAGGCATTTTTAATCTTTTTCGAAAGATGAACATGTAAACACCAGTGTTCCCGTTTGCAGTTATACTGTGGTACCTCAGGTTACATACGCTTCAGGTTACAGACTCCGCTAACCCAGAAATAGTGCTTCAGGTTTAGGATAACAGAAATCGTGCTCCAGCGGCACAGCAGCAGCAGGAGGCTCCATTAGCTAAAGTGGTGCTTCAGGTTAAGAACGGATCTCCGGAACGAATTAAGTACTTAACCCGAGGTACCACTGTATTCCTCTTTGCAGTGGGCTCACTGACAGCTAATATTCCTGTAGCAATTATAGTGTTTGCTCTGTGTACAACTGCTTTTTAGATGATAGATAGATAGATAGATAGATAGATAGATAGATATAGATAGATAGATAGATAGATAGATGATAGATAGATAGATAGATAGATAGATAGATAGATGATAGATAGATAGATAGATAGATAGATAGATAGATAGATGATAGATAATGATGATAGACAGACACACAGACAGACAGACAGACAGACAGATGATAGATAGATAGATAGATAGATAGATAGATAGATAGATAGATAGATAGATAGATAGATAGATGATAGAGTGGGAGAGATAAAATGTCCAGTGGTATCATGTTAAATTCCTATGGTGTTAGATTTTTACCAAACAGTTGCCCTGGTGTGAGCATATCCAGGCTTTACCTTCTTTTAATTTCTTTGGCTTGATTCTTCAAATGGTCATGCTCAGCAGACAGAGGAATAACAAGACAGAAAGTCTGCAACCCTTGCTATGTCTTGGTCAAAGTTTATTTATCAAAGGTCAAGGGGAAAGTAATGCACTGGATCATGTTTATATGTCTCCTGTCACCACACTCTGCATGAGTGATTGTTGGGCAGAATAGTTTGCAGTAGTCGGCGGTATCCTTTAGTTAGCCAGTTGGAGAGGGCATTTTATGTTTAGTGCTAGCGTCAATTGAAGTTGTATGTGCTTCAATGAGCCCATGATGCACAGATCTAGGAACTTCACATTATTTCTTGCAGTACAAATAATCACAAAGATTAATCACTTTACTTTAGAAATCTACCTAGATTAGGGCCTTCCAATAACTGGAGAGTTTGCAGTCAGCTATAATGTCTTAGCTTTATATTAGATGGTAGCAGCAGTAATCAGAAACTTCAAGTGTAATACTTACTGCAGTATTGTTACATACAGTTCCCTTTACCACAACTTTAGTGGACATTTAAAAGAAATTTTAAATTTGTACATGCCATTAAAGACCCCCCAAAAATTAATATCGCTCCCAATTTTCTAGCATACCCATGTCTGTAGCTACTACATTCTTGAATATTTCAGCGTGAAAGGAATTTCAAAAGATTTCTGGAGTTGGCTGAATTATTCATTGCCAATTTAGCTCTTTGTTCTGTAAATGGAGCATTTGAACCAACTCTGATTTCTCCAGTTGCATTTGTTATTCATATTTGCTGACCAAGTAGTGTGAAATATTCTGGTCGATGGTTATTCAGAAAAATCCTCATTCTGACCATTCCAAGTGTGTGATAGTTTATAAAATCACCTCATATTGTTTCTACTCTGTGGCTGGATGGCTAGTGATTTTATAAAGAGCCTAGCGAATAATCAATAATTATGCCACTAAAATAGATAAAATAAGAATGAACAAAAAGGCAGCAATAAATTCTTAAGCTTATATGCTTAGAAATCCTGTAGAAATCTGCGCAACTTAAGTACTTGCATCTGGGTATAAACATAGCCTTGAGGTGTTCCCCCATCCCCAATGTTCCACTTTATTTATTTTGATAAGTATGATATATAGCAAAATAGAAGGAAAACAATAAATTGAAGGGAAAATACATGTAAAATAATTGTTTTTGCTAGTGGTTGGAAACAAGCTCATAATTTTTGTATAGGAACTCAAGCGTACGCATGAAGGTCTGTTGTCAACAAGCTTTGCCCTATTCATTTCAATGAAGACAGCACATTTCTTTTGAAGGGTTTTATGACCTGGTTTATATAAATGAGTGGAAGAGCTCATACATACTGTATTTTTCCATGTATAAGACTAGGTTTTCCCACTAAAAAATAATGTCCAAAATTTGGGGGCATCTTATACACGGATATATCTCCCCCCATTTTCTTAAATTGGAGCCCCCCAAAATAGGAGGCGTCTTATACATGGGGGCATCTTATAGACAGAAAAATACGGCATATAGTTTACATCAGCATTCGTATGGGCACAATTCTTTTGATTGGAGAGAGGTGTCTGTTTCTTGGCATAATTGCGGGCCTGTATGGCATGTTTTCCAATCAAAGCAAGATACATTTTCATAATTTGTAACAGACTACCATTGAGCAATGATCGAAATACAGAATTTGCCAGCATAAACACACACACATATATGAGATCAAACACCAACTTAACAAGCAGAACAAATTATCCAGTACTCTACACCTGTTGAATCAGGGTGGTCTTCACCACCACCCTTATAATTAACTGTTACCACCTTGACCAACAGTTGTCATACTTTTTGTGTGGATTGCTTGGAAACTACTGTGCTTCCCAGTAGACCACAGAAACCTTTACATGGATGATCATCAAAGCCATTGCTTTATTATGAAAATCATGGACCCTAAGCCAAGACCTTGTTAGCTGGTTGATTGATAAATCCAGCCCTGGTCAAAACAGCCTCTTAGAAGCCAGGGTTCACGAGCTGAGAGCCATTATCAGGGATGCATACTACCTTTCCCTTCATCATTTCTACTCAGGATTGAATTCTCCTTCCTTTGGCAAAAATAGCGTCGCTTTCTCTTACGTTAACAATCTGCTTTTTCTGCTGCATCCCACACAATACCTTCTGCTCTACTCTGGAGTGTCCCTCAGCCCTCTGGAAGAAATTTTAGGGGGCATGCAGGAAGTTTTAGTGGGAAGGGAGAATAGTCAAAAGTAACTTTCCCTTCTCCTATACTAATGGACTTCTCCATTGGATCCAACATTGTTCCACAAGTTCTCCAATAGCCACGGCAAGTCATGTTTTTACCATGGGTCCATAATCATTTCTAAATAAGTAGATGGAGTCTTTTGTCTTAAAGTGCAATCAGCAAGATTGCATTTGCATTGCTCATAAGTAAATCACATAAGTGAAATTACATTTCCTGAATCTAATTCTGCATCATAAAATGTTATGTTGTGCAGCTTGTTTCTTTATCGGGCCTTGAGCTTCTTATATGTTGACAATTTTCTTTTCCACTTGAGAATAAGCAGATACATACTCACTTTATTAGGCATAGAAACTGGCATTCTCTAATGCGTGGCACCATCAGTCTTGCAACTCAACTACTGAAAGTGGAGACAAATTTAGAAAGCAGTTTTCATATATTCAAAAATCTCATGTGCTGTTGCATATGAAATGTTTGCTAATCTTATTTTCTCATTAGTGGCAGCTTGTGCTCAATAAGTAGTAAGGCTTTAACTTTGATTTGTGGATGTGTACAATGAAGCATTTCAGTATGTTTCACTCCCAACTGACTTGTGTTATAATTGCTAACTTTATGGCCATGTTTCGCTCTGTGTGTCTTTTACTGGTATAAAATTGAAGGTAAAACAATTTTTAAATTGAGTTTCTAAAACTAACCTTGAGGCAATTTCTTATCTTGACTATAATTCATTTTTGTAACTCACTGAAAAATAAATGATTTAACACAGGAAGAATAATTGTTGACCACATAAGTCAGTAAAACTGATGATAAATGGGAATGTCTCAGGTATTCCCTCTGAGAAAGTCTTAATTCATTAATTTTTGAAGATGGAAGGATAGACACAGTGTACATAGATAACTTTCTGTGTGGTTGTCCGCAAAACCTCTGCTTATTAAATTATAGAAGCATTATATATTAATATAAAGAAGGCCCATTTTCTTCAAGGTCCCTTCTTACAATGCTGTTGACTTTTTATTTGTTTTGTTTAAACTAAACACTTTGAATGAGTCATAACAAAGGCATAGCAATGTTCATGGGCAACTATATTTTTGTTTTATGCTAAGGGGAAACAATTTCTGTGGAATTGTTAGTTCTGAAAGGAATGGTTAGCAACAATAATCAGTGCTCAAGGCCAAGCTATTTGAGAACCGCAACTGAAGAAAGGGTTATAAACATATCCTAAAAGCAGAGTAAGGGTATTTCAGAACCTTATTTCTGAAGTTTGCAATGAAGGGCTTTCTCAAACAGAATGCCAGGCTGTTTCTCTGTTGACAATGTTGTCTATTAAATTATTTGGAATTAATATTTTTGTTCTTGGGGCAAAAGTTGATTATTTTTTTTTAATAAAAGAAGACTGTTAGTTGTTTAAAAAATATCATGCACAAAATTGCTTATAGTCACATTTTAGCAGATAAACAGATTTAGCTGTTCTTGCTATGCAGATACTCTATTGGTATTAGTTCAGATGTGGACTCTTTGGAAAATTAACTATGCTAACACTTTATACCCAGAACCCACTGTTGGATTGTGGGTTCACTGACTCCATCATCAGATCTTTCTTATTATGCAAATGAACATCTTTATCAACGACTTGGATGATAGACTCAAGTGCATCCTGATCAAATCTGCAGATGACTCCAAACTGGGAGGGGTGGCTAACACCACAGAGGACAGGATCACACTTCAAAACAACCTTGACAGATTAGAGAACTGGGCCAAAACAAACAAGATGAATTTTAACAGGGAGAAATGTAAAGTATTGCACTTCGGCAAAAAAAATGAGAGGCACAAATACAAGATGGGTGACACCTGACTTGAGAGCAGTACATGTGAAAAGGATCTAGGAGTCTTGGTTGACCACAAACTTGACATGAGCCAACAGTGTGACGTGGCAGCTAAAAAAGCCAATGCAATTCTAGGCTGCGTCAATAGGAGTATAGCATCTAGATCAAGGGAAGTAATAGTGCCACTGTATTCTCCTCTGGTCAGACCTCACCTGGAGTACTGTGTCCAGTTCCGGGCACCACAGTTCAAGAAGGACACTGACAAACTGGAACATGTCCAGAGGAGGGCAACCAAAATGGTCAAAGGCCTGGAAACGATGCCTTATGAGGAATGGCTAAGGGAGCTGGGCATGTTTAGCCTGGAGAAGAGGAGGTTAAGGGGTGATATGATAGCCATGTTCAAATATATAAAAGGATGCCACATAGAGGGAGAAAGGTTGTTTTCTGCTGCTCCAGAGAAGCGGACACGGAGCAATGGTTCCAAACTACAAGAAAAAAGATTCCACCTAAACATTAGGAAGAACTTCCTGACAGTAAGAGCTGTTCGACAGTGGAATTTGCTGCCAAGGAGTGTGGTGGAGTCTCCTCCTTTGAAGGTCTTTAAGCAGAGGCTTGACAACCATATGTTAGGAGTGCTCTGATGGTGTTTCCTGCTTGGCAGGGGGTTGGACTCGATGGCCCTTGTGGTCTCTTCCAACTCTATGATTCTATGATTCTATGAATACATAATTCAAACTAATGTGAAACTAGTTAAGAAATTTGTTTAGATTAACAGAAATGTTTCTGCCCCCCTAAAGTTCTTTGGGGAGAGTATGTGATCCTGAAGCTCACAAGGAAAGAATATCTCATTATCCTTATCATTTTTCTTTTCCAAACTTAAAATTTGGTCATTGATCCAGTCAACAAAAAACATTTTCTCCTTGCCACAGATGTTTTGTTTTACATCTTCCTTTTACATTTATATACATTTCTGCCAAGGCATTCTAGAAGGTCAAAGTAACAGATGCAATGCAAAGGAGTAATGGTAAAGAATAGAATATATCATGCAAAACAGTAAAGGGAAAGAATAGCAGAAACCAATCACATTCAAGTACCAGCTCTTGCATAATGTTACATCATAGTTACATATTTACTAGTTTACATAATAGGTGCTGCTCTGCTATTCATTAGGATTCCTTATCCCTTAAGCCGGTTGCTTAAAAGGGAATACAGGATATTAAATGTTTTTGCCTAAAGCCAATCAAAATATTGCTGTAGTCAGGATCTAAAAAAAGCTATTTAGACCTGCCCAAAGACTTACGCGTGCTCAGTGGGATTTTTGACTTCTCTTTCAACTATTTGACCCAACTGTATCACAAACATTTCACAAAAAGTTGCTTATACCATGTGGCTATTGGGGAAATTTATCCAATATCCAAAAATGTTTGCACATCTCTTTGAATTGTTTGCCAAGTAAAGATGGAGGCAATTGTAATTTGCCCGGCAAAAACCCACTCCAATTTCAACTGGTGTTTTGGCTACGGTTCTGTCTTTTGTGGAAGGAAAGCTTAATCATATAGCAGAGCAGCCGGCATGACTGGTACCTTTTGTGAAGCAGAGAAGTCGTTCTGTGATGGAATGAAGATTGAATTGCATCTTATCCCTGGAGAGGGGGACGCCTTTAGGTTAGAAAATGAAACCTCTGCAAAGACACTACAGAAGCTCTCTTTTGCACTGTATATTTTGCTTCTAGATGAAAAGGGAGCACAGCAGCTTTCTTATACTCTAAGTATGTAGTAAAGTTATCGTCCTGCTAACCAAATATTTGGGGAAGTAAAAATTAGCTTCAATTTCAGAGTTATTCTGTGGAGAGTAGGATCTCATTTTAGCAGTTCATTTTTCACACAGCACTGTTAAACTATAAGGTAGGTATAGCATGGTTACCAATCCCTTTACAAGATGATTGCACAAATGCTTGGAGGAGAAGGCTTTAGAAGGCTACTAGTCATGATGGCTGTGTTCTGTATCCATGCCTTTGAATGTCAATTGCTGGGAGCCACAAGTAGAGCTGTCACTTGTGGACTTCCCATAGGCATCTGCTTGGCCAACCTTAATGCATAGACTTCATGACTGGAGAAACTCTTTAATACAATGCAAATTTGAAATGAACATGACTTATATGCACTTGATTCTCAGCCCTGAATGTATGATTTCCAAAATTTGAACTTTGATTCAGTGCTTGCAAGATGATGTCACGGGACCCTTGTGATCCAGTAACTGAACATAGTGTTGGACTGGAATCAGTGACTTAAGCTTGAGATCCAATCCAATCATAGACAGTAGGTAGCCCATAGGCTCATGTAAATCACTGTCTCACTAAGAAGATACTTGCACATTATTTACCTATTTTGTGTAACTTTGCTTTTCTATGTAGGGGAAAAAACTATTTAAAGCTCTGATCATTGGGAGTTAGTAGCTTATGTTTTAAATTATGTCCCGTGTTGAATTAGCATTGCTGTTTTATATAAACTGGATCACATTCTTTGATTTAACATGCATTTCCAAACCTATCTTTTGCATTCTTAAGGAATACAAACTTTGTTTTATTTTAAAGGAATGATGAAACCAAACATGTGACCTAACATCAAATTACACGTTTCTACAGTAAAATCACAGGATACAAGTATCTGTGATTAAAGGTTACCTGTTAATGATAAATAACAATCATCATCTTCACACATTGTTGCCTTGTCACCGTGAAGAGATATTTGATAGTATTAATAATTTATACACAACTATTTAAGATACACATTACTACACAGTCCTTGTATATTGTGCCCTTGTTATAGCTTCACAAGTCTGGCAATAAGCCTGGGATTGCCAGCATTTTCCTGACAGACACTGTGCCATCAATTGCATGTCAGGTAGATATTCAGCAGGTGCATCTGCTCCTATCACAGACTCTTTTAGGTAGGGGAAAGTTGCAGTTATCAAATTTCTGGCTCTTATGCTATTTGCTAGTCCTATACATAGAACTTCTGTCAGAAGAAGAAAAAATATCACCCAGGACCATCAAGAAGCCATTCCACTTTGATTCAAGTCCATTTCTTCTGGCTCATGTTGGAACATATTTATGTCATTTATGAATATCACCTGAATTTTTCACATATACTGGAAGCCACACAGGAATGATTGAATGACCAAAGACAAGGAAATGTTAGAATTGATATACAATTTCTGCTTACCACAGGGATGGTGTTTTCAGCAGTGTCTGCACAATGGAGATTATATCTGTACCAGCTTCAGGTCTACATGAAGTGTGCAGATGCTATTCTGAGTTAATTCTTAGCTGTCTCAGTTTAAATAATGACCTGAGCAAGACCTTAGTACCTCATCAAGATTATGAATCCTTTCTGCTTTCCCTCTTTTCTATCATCAGTTCATTTGGAACTCTTGAGAACTGTGCCATCCACAAGTGCCATCCTATAACATAGTATATGAAGTTCAATTCATTATCCTGAGGTCTGAACCAATGCCATTTTATTTCTCTCATTAAGACACTGTTATTACTGTGGTCCTTGCCAAAAAGGTTAGGGTTAAGAGCTTGTCAGCATTACTCCTCTTGGAAGAAGATCTTCTTGCTGTAACGTTCAGATACTTAATTCAAATTGATAGAATTACACCATCGGTGGGCTTGTTCTTCTATTTTATAGAGTTTGAAGAACTTGGCTTTGACTTCAGGTTTAGTAGCTTGAAGAATCCTGTAAACGGGTTGGATATTTCAGAACACATCTTTGATCTGCATTAAGGGATTACGAGTTATATAGCAGAGTCATTGCTATTGGATTTTCTTTCAAGCTATGCTGCTGATACACTGGGGAAGTCAGTTAACCTGTCAGTTCCTGTAACCTATTCCCTGATCAAAGTTTTGGCAGGTTCTAGTTAATATCAACATCACTGGAATTCTTAGTTTAGGTTGGCATGCATCTTTAATATAAACTCTTCATTAAAGTGCCCCCTCTCTTTTCAGTGTAATGGCAGGGGACATTAGCCAGGTGGATATTTTCCTTTTCTTTTATTTGTCTATCAGGAAAAGCTTCTCTGTGTGATGTCAGTCTGAATCGGGGCCGGGGCCAAAAATGTGCAAACCTATCACATATTTTACATATACATTTTTAGCAGGAAAAAGCTACAGACCCTTAAATGTATAGGGAATCACAAGGCGAGATTACCAAATGAGAACCCAAAACACACAATAAAAGTAACATAAACTAGTAACCTCCACTCACAAACACATTTAAAAGGCCATTTAATGTTAATCCGCCCAAGGGCTGGTTGTAGAGAAACATTTTCGCCTAGCACCTAAAAATACGTAATGAAGGGGCCAGGCAAGCCTCCCTTGGGACAACCTCCACAAATGGATACACCTGTTCTCCTGTTGCCATCCTGCGGACCTCTCATGGAGGAGGCACACAAAAAGGGCCTCAGATTATGATTGCAGGGTCTGTGTCCGTTCATTATTCACTCAGCTTCTGCCTCTAACACATTCTGTCTCTCTCTCCCCATCTGTCCCATTACCCAGCCATTCTTATAGGGAAAAAGAAATTTGAAAACAGCAAATGTGTTTGGAAATGAGCTGGAGGAAGCTAGGGAAATATAGGGAACAACAAAAAAAAGCAAAAGGGAGTGTCACAGGTCTGATGTATTTATTCAAACCTAACACAGAGACACAGACCTGAACAAGGTACTCTATAGCACTGAAAGCAGAAGTTCATTTTCTACTGAAGTGACATGAGGTCGATAAGATAGTAGCCATAAAGCACCAGATGTTTACTTTCTGGTGTTTTTTCTAGAAAATTAAAAGGGGAAAAATTACCCACTGTTATTACACAGGAAAGAAGGCACTAGATAAACATATGCTACGTTCATAATCACAGTTACACCTAGGTTGCCAGAATAGTCTCAGTAAGTGATTTTTTTCTGTGATAAATGCCTTATTAATTTATGAACGTTGTGGGGGGAAATCCATTTAATTGTATGTTACTGTTCAGATTTGCTAAACGTTTATATAGGCCATATAATTATTCAGTCAACCCATTATTTTGGCTTTCTGCTTAACAATATATGCAAGAGTAAGCAAAATCTGTGATTATAGATAATACCTTTGCCATCTAAAAGGAGAAAGAGGCACAAAACCAAAACAAAATATAGATGTTATTTAAGAATTAATGGTTATGTCTTGCATTCTGGCAACAGGGCAATAACTTACCTATTTGTCAACTATTTGTGTTGGATTAAGCCTGCAACCCTATCCCTTGGTATCAACAGCTGAGTGGTGGGGAGAACTGGGATGCGGCAAGGTGTCCTTTCCATTGGAGAGGACCAATCATGTTGGGCAATAGTCAGTGGAAAGCCCCCAAAATCTGACATTTCACAGTGGGGCAACAGAGGTTTTAGATCTGCTGGATCCAAAATCTTACACTTCTTGGGTCCTTCAGCCATGCCAGTCTTGAGCTGACCATGGGAGAAGGCGAAGCCCCTGACTTCTATCCTAGCCAGCAGGATCGTTCACTGCTCTGCCCCTCCCCAACCCCTCATTAGGATTGCTCTTCCTGGTGAATAAAAGTTTTGCTGGATTAATAAACCTTATATGATGAAATAGGTTTTCCTGTTGCATGTATGAGTGAATGGCTCATGCTTCTAATTGCTTGATAATGTATCGTCAGTTGTTTTCATAAATATGGCCCTCTGAATTAAATTATGAAGTTCCACATTTCATTCCGGATTTTTTAAAAAATACTTTCAAGGCTGGTAAATTTATGTATATCTTTTGAACTCAAAATGCTGTATATGATAAACAATTCGCTTGCTATCTGGTAAACACTGTAAAGCACTTCATAACTAAATGATTAAGGCTACAATCCTTTAAATGCCTTCCTGGGAGTAAGTTCTATTGAATTAATGGGACTTCTAGGCATACTTGCATAGGATTTCACTCTAATAAAGTACTGTTTAACAAGAGAAAATTTGTATGATGCTGGGTACGATACAGTATCTATGCTGTAGACTAACATTTACATTATGAAATAATTGGAACAATCTCCCCGAACAGTTGGTGCAGAAAATTCATGCAGAGGATTTCCATAGGCCTGTTTCCTCCCTTCTTGTCTATCTGTGTGCAAGTCATGCACACAGACAGCATGATGGGAAATTGATATTATGAACATGCTTCCTTATATTGCCATCCAGTTATAACTTCTAGGATCATGGATTGGGTTGAGAGAGTTGGATGGGCATATGTGAAGAATATGCGGATATCCCATTCCATATAACATTCCATTGTGCCATCTACAACAAGGGCTTGTGCATGTGCTTACTAGTTTAAAAGCAGGGTTCTGTAACCTGTGGAAATTCTGCACGCATATAAGCTGCACCTATATTTTGAATGAATTGTGCCCAATGTATTCAACATGTGTAGCAAATATTAATTCTGATGGAATCTCTTTATGTTTGCTTTAGGGTCGACCCTATTCCATATGACACCCCGAAACCAGCAGGCCACACACGGTTTGTCTGCATCTCAGACACACACTCCAGAACAGATGGAATCCAGATGCCTTATGGGGACATCTTGCTTCATACGGGCGATTTCACTGAGTTGGGGCTGCCTTCTGAGGTTAAGAAGTTTAATGACTGGTTAGGTAAGGAATTACTGCATTTTGGTGACCCCAATTAACCTTTGTGATCCAAGTGTCACTTACAGCCTCCTAATTGTGTTAAAGCTTTGAAGAACATTTACCCCTAGCCTTGTCATTGTGCTATGTTCTCTTTCTAGTCAAAATATGTTTCTGTTAATTGAGCATGGATTTATATGTTTGTTCTTATATTTCCAGTACTTGATGCTCAGTCATTTGGTATCACACAGAAGCTGAATAGTTGGAGGGGCAGCTGTAACCACCCTGCTGTTCCTGTTCTGGTGGTTAACTGAGTTTCTGTCCCTGTGCAAAAGACGAATGATTAGAAAAAATATAACCACTGTTCCTACTTTAGGCAGTAGAAAATGTGCCTCGATAGGGTCTCTATAGCAGCATAATGCTGTGAGATGGACATATGTTTCAGATAAAGGGGTGCAAGCATATTAACCTCCTTATGACTGATGGCTTCATATGCATTAAAGTCTCCAAGGAGCAAGGCACCTGTTGCCTAGCTGAATTTTGCTAAGTATATCCTAACAGCCCACTGATCTTAGTGAGCCTCTAATAAGTTGACATAATGGTTTAACAAGTAAAATGAAAGACAGCAATGATAGCTCTAAATCGAGGTATTGGGCATCTCTGTCATGTGAGAAATCTTGAGGCCAATTGCATGTGCCTAGGTAACTTGGGGAGATTAGCTAGAAAAGGGAGAAGAGGGTAGTAAGAAGACTAAAATGGCAAGTTGACCCTTAAGAATGAACTAGCCTTCTAAAAAAGTTTTACTTGTCTAAATGAAACTGCATCATTATAGAAAAAGCCTTTTAAAACACGGCTTTGACACTGCCCTCTTACGGCTTGTGTCTAGTGACCGTGTCGCTAAAGGCCCCTAATGGCATCATTAAATCCCACTGGATTCCCTTGGAAAGCCCCTGGGGAGATGAGAAAAGTGAAATTTTTGTTCATAAAAGGATTTTTTTTTTTGTTGGGGTGGGGATTAACAAGAAAAGAAAAGAAACAGTTCTTCCACATTTTAGCTTTTCTTTACCCTTTATCCCTCTCTCTGTTTATATTGACCATCTTCCAGTTTATTCCCCATTCCAATTTGATTTGTAA
This sequence comes from Podarcis cretensis, assembly GCF_951804945.1. NCBI lineage: Eukaryota > Metazoa > Chordata > Lepidosauria > Squamata > Lacertidae > Podarcis > Podarcis cretensis. Next base: position 65,870,895 of record NC_137170.1, on the reverse strand, counting down.
ACCCTTTGTCTTATTTTGGACATTGTTTCTCCATTTCTTTTGCCTTTGAAGGTATTGGAGAGGGTTAGACTAAATGACCCTTGGTGTCCCTTCCCATTCTACAATTCTTGGTACTGGGACTGAATACTAACAGTGTCGGTCTTATATTTGAAATGGTTCATGGCTATAATAATTTAAGGACAATCCTCTCTTCATTAATATTATGCATGCTGTTTTGAGTTGCAGCATTGCTTCATAAGGATAGAGCTCCCTTCTGATATAGTGTAGAGAATGGTCTAAATTGAATTTGGTTTGGGAAATTACTTTGAAATATTTGTTTATATCGTTTTTATGCTCTGCTTCATCATAATATGCTTGTAGAGTAGTTTACAAAAATCAAATAAAATACAGGCACAAAACAGAGTGTCTTCATAATTGCTCCTCTTCAAGGTTGCAGACTCAAAAGTTGACTAATCTTCCCATAATCTCCAGGACCCACAGAGCAGAGCTGTGGTCAGCTTCTCTGCCGCTCTAGGGAACCTCTTGCTTTCCAGATGCAACTCCTATAATCCCTGACCATTGGACATGTTTGCTGGGGCTGAAGGGAGTTAGAGTACAACAACAACAACTGAAGGGTCACAGATTCTCTAGCCCTGTTCTATCTCAGTATATCTGAAAGGCCAAAGCATGCTCAGTGTATCATGGAATATACTTTGCCTGATTAATTCACATGACAGCTATATGTTATGTATCAGGATTGCCTTCCTATTTAATTATTTAAATAAACTGTTTGCAGTAGTCTGGAGTTAGCATTCACATTGTTGGCAGGTCAGTTTATGGAGATGTCCAGAGCACTGTCCAGTCCAGTATTGATGGATGATTTTCAGCTGGTGCTGTTTCAGGCTGTTGTTGTTTAGGCTTTTTTGACCACATGCATGTTTGATCCTTGCTCTTTGTGCTTATAAGATGCATCTGGGAATGAAACCTTTTTGGGCCAAGCAGGTTATAAATTCAACAGTACAAGAGGAAGTGGTACTGAACTTGCCTGAATGTGATGGTAGTTTGATGCACCTGAAAAAACTTTTCCTTGGGCCAGAAGATTTCAATAACTGCAGACCAATGGCAAATGTTTCCTTCCCAGATGAAGTTCTAGAATATTTGGCTACTGATCAGATCCAGGTTCTCTTGTTGAGTTAACTTTTATCCATGTAAATCAGGCATTGGGCCTAATTTTGGTACCATGAGTAACTTGTTTGCCCTTGTGAGGGATAATTTGTGTTGGGATTGTGACTCTGCTTGCTTTTCTTGATCTCCCAGAGGCTTTCAATACCATCGGCCATGGTATATGTTTGGGATGTTTGTCCAGGTAAGAGGTAGATCTTCCTGTTTTGCAATCATCGTTTTGCTCCTAACTTGGATGGTCAATCCTAGAAAGTTGTGCTGGAGGTTTTTTGCTTGGCCTTGTAGAACCTACAGAATAGGGTTCTTTCAATATTAACCCCTATGTCCAAAGTCCATTTTGGGGGCCTAATCCAGCTCATCGGTCGGTTTAATCTGGCCCCTGTGGCAGTTTATTTCCTGGGGTAAAATCCTAAAAAAAGACCTCAACAATTTCAATCCTAAAAGAAGCTCAACAACTTCAATCCAAGAAGAAGTCAACAACTTTGGTTGGCACTTTGGTCAGCCCCCACAACCCTTCACTTCATCAAATCTGGCCCTCTTTGAAAAAAGTTTGGACACCACTGCAGGCCTATACCATTTAACACCTACAGGAAAGCACTGAGTGGAGTTTTGAAGAGTGTTGCCTCAGTATACAGATGACACCTAACTCTACCTCTTATTTTAATTTGAGTTAGGTGTGGTAGCCAGTGTGCTTTGTAAGAGCCTGACTGCAGGAATGGGTGGATGAGAGCCAAAAAGTTGAAGTGTGTAGCGGAGTGTTTCTGGAGGATCAGGTTCACAGAATAGGGGTAGTATTCAATCAGTTGCTGGCACTGAAGGGTACATGTGGATGCTATTTTAGTCTGGTAGCCCAGCTAGGTCCTCTATCTGAATGATGATTACCAGAGTTAGATTGTTAGTGCTAGGTTATCTCATGTTTGGATTTCAGCAATGTGTTAAACATGGTGTTGTCCTTGAAAATTGTCTAGAAGGTTCAGCTGATACAGAATTTAGCAGCAAGGTTGCCATTGGGGATTAGGTGATCAGAATATTTTATTCTAGTTCTTGCTCATTCATACTTGCTTCCAGTGTGGGCCCAATTCAAGGTGCTGGTTTTTTTATAAAGCCTTGCACAACTTGGGAACCCAATGTTTGATGGACACCTCTTCCCATATGCACTTGCCTGTGCCATAAGGTAATCATCCCTGGAGGCCCTCCTCTGTGCCCCCTCCTAGTGAAATTTGGAGGGTGGCCATAAAGAGAGATGGCCTTTTTTGTTAGTGGCCCTATACCTGTGGATACTCTCCCCAAAGAGATTCCCCTGGCACCCACATTACAATCTTTTCAACAGCTGGTAAAGACCTTCCATTTCTCCCAAGAGATGTTAGCATTTTTGACAGTATTAACATATTTTATCAGACAGCATTTTAACATAATTTATTGGGAATATTTAATCTGATTGGGTCTTCTGCTTCTATTGTGCTCTGCTTTGCTTTTTTGTTGTTCACTTCTGAAAAATACGGTGTTATTTGCTATATCGAAGGTTTTTATTCATTTTAAATTGTCCGTCATCTAAATGCTTTGAAATGCTTTGGAACAGATGACTACTATTACTACTTTGGAACAGATGACTACTACTACTACTACTACTACAACTAATAGTAGTAATATTTATATGGCAATGCCAGCTCCAGCTATGCCCGCTGGTATATGGTCCCCAACCACCTAGTCAGTTGCATATGGTCTTCTTAATCAAAAAGTTTGCTGAGCCCTGATTTAAAAGGTCTATGAAGCAGTTAAAATCTACAAAACAACACTAAAAGAAGTAAACCCAACAATCAGAAAGCATCCAAAAAATAAATAAAAGCATGAATAATATTTAGCAGTAGAAGGCCCAGAAAGGATAACTATTGAGAACAACTGCAAAAACCAGCCTCTTCAGACAATAAGCAAGAATCGGAGGGCCGTAAGGGCTTTCATAACAAGAATAAACTTGGCTTGATACAAAAAGAATGAGCAGGAGATGAGCTGAACAAACCTTCCCAAGAACTGCCAAATATGCTCTATCCTGGATAACAAACCATACTCTGTATGGAAAGGAGCATGAAATCTAAAGGTCATAACCAGCATATTAAATTGAGTCTGGAAACCAATTTATAGTCAATTAAATAGAAAAGCCTACTTAAGAGTCTAGCTGAGTGAACAGTTTAGAATCTGATCTTCAATATAACTAATCAAAGTTTATTCCTTCACCTTCCTCCTCCTCCTCATGTATTCCTTTACTATCCCTATATACTGTTATCCAAGCCTGTCATTCTCAGTGGATTTGTAACTGGCTGACTGACCGAACCCAAAGGGTGCTCATCAATGGTTCCTCTTCATCCTGGAGAAGAGTGACTAGTGGGGTGCCACAGGGTTCTGTCTTGGGCCCGGTCTTATTCAACATCTTTATCAACGACTTGGATGATGGACTCAAGGGCATCCTGATCAAATTTGCAGATGACACCAAACTGGGAGGGGTGGCTAATACCCCAGAGGACAGGATCACACTTCAAAACGACCTTGACAGATTAGAGAACTGGGCCAAAACAAACAAGATGAATTTTAACAGGGAGAAATGTAAAGTATTGCACTTGGGCAAAAAAAATGAGAGGCACAAATACAAGATGGGTGACACCTGGCTTGAGAGCAGTACATGTGAAAAGGATCTAGGAGTCTTGGTTGACCACAAACTTGACATGAGCCAACAGTGTGACGCGGCAGCTAAAAAAGCCAATGCAATTCTGGGCTGCATCAATAGGAAGGGAAGTAATAGTGCCACTGTATTCTGCTCTGGCCAGACCTCACCTGGAGTACTGTGTCCAGTTCCGGGCTCCACAGTTTAAGAAGGACACTGAGAAACTAGAACGTGTCCAGAGGAGGGCAACCAAAATGGTCAAAGGCCTGGAAACGATGCCTTATGAGGAATGGCTAAGGGAGCTGGGCATGTTTAGCCTGGAGAAGAGGAGGTTAAGGGGTGATATGATAGCCATGTTCAAATATATAAAAGGATGCCACATAGAGGGAGAAAGGTTGTTTTCTGCTGCTCCAGAGAAGCGGACACGGAGCAATGGTTCCAAACTACAAGAAAGAAGATTCCACCTAAACATTAGGAAGAACTTCCTGACAGTAAGAGCTGTTTGACAGTGGAATTTGCTGCCAAGGAGTGTGGTGGAGTCTCCTTCTTTGGAGGTCTTTAAGCAGAGGCTTGACAACCATATGTCAGGAGTGCTCTGATGGTGTTTCCTGCTTGGCAGGGGGTTGGACTCGATGGCCCTTGTGGTCTCTTCCAACTCTATGATTCTATGATTCTTCTACCTCTCATCTCTGCTTTTCATTAGCCCATCAGCTAACTTTGATTCTTCCTTCACACAATCCTTCCTATACATGTCTACTCAGAAGTAAGTCCTTTTGGGTTCCGGGGGGGGGGGGGCATACGCCCAGGTGAGTGTATGTAGAATTGCAGCCCTTAAGTTTCTTCTTCTCCTTGACTGATAAATTTTCATTATTGGTTTTGCATGAAAGTCGTCTTAGCTTGTACACTGCATGACCTTTGTGGTCACTTAGTGATTACACACGCCTGCTGAGGTAATTTATTCACTTTGTTTTGGTGTGAACATATCCCAGGGGTCTTGTAACTGCTGTAATCACTTGACCCTAGTGACTGTTAAATGCTTTAAACACAGTTACTTTAAATTTATAATTGTTTTCATTAAAAATCCCTTATAGTAACTTAACTGACCTTGCAGTAAACACAGCATTATGGGCTACGGAAAGAATTAAAATTATTATGTGATGGCTAGTGTATGTTTTGTCCACATACATTCTTCAGATGTATAATACAATTCACATTTCTACCTTTACTGTGTAGCTGTATATAGAGCAAGCATAACTTTAAGAGTCCCTTTCCTTGGAGTAAACCCCATTGAACATATGGGACTTGCTTCTGAGTAGGCTTGTATCAGTTTGCATTGGAAAGTATGAAATTATAGCATTTGTGGCATAATACAAAATATTTCGTCACATGCTGTGTACTTGGAAGTAGCCGAAAAATTTAGGGCTATGAAGCAGGATGTAATATTTATCACAATAAATATGGTTATTAAAATGAGTCTCATGATACAGTTAACTCACATCTTATGCAAGGCTTTGGTTTCAGGAGTCCACACATATACACAAAAGCAGTAAAGCCAGGAACTGCTGCAAGATGGAGGTCAGCCTACCTGGCTGGGAAGGCGGTGTGAGGGCTCTGGGATGTTGCTAGAGCCCTTGTGCTACCACTCCAAAGCTGGGTTAGCCCATGATTGCAGCTTTGCACAGAAGTGTGTGTGTGGGAAATAAATAGATGGAGAATGGGTTTCCACTGCTCTCCATTCCTTCCTTCCTTCCTTCCTTCCTTCCTTCCTTCCTTCCTTCCTTCCTTCCCCTCTCACCTACCTGTAAAAGTAACCTGTACTGTGTAGGGTGAAGCGTATAAATATATTGTAACTAAATGGTCCTAGCATTGTAATCCTTTACCAATGTTATAGAGGACCTTTGCTACTTTCAGTTAAGTTGGCTTCCTATGTGGTTATCTTTTTGTTATCAAATTCTGAAATCATGTTAACATACAGAACTCCCAACAGAAAGAGGATCATTTATGTTGCTATTGAATAAAGCAGAGTTTTATTAGCTTTGTCGTATCACGTATTGCTGCTGTGGTTTCTTCTTGTTATCCCCTTTTTTTTCAGGACTGTCCTAAAATATTTTGCCACCCTGAGCAGCTTTAGTACATTTGAGCTGTGTGATGCAAAAGTTGCACCAGGAATGTCAGCAACATCATAAGGGGTTCTGGACTATACCTCTTGGATTGTGCACTGCCTTGTTACCACCCCTAAAAATATGCCTGCTCCTGGCAAATGTTTGCATTGCTTGTACAGTTCTAAGTTATGACTGCCACATGGGATGTTTATGGAAAGACATTTCAAATAAAGCTCGTGTTCTTCTCCACTTCAGTGCAGAATGAGCATGCAAAGTGAAAGTGGAAGCCCAGCTAGAAATGTGTGTGAATAGCTAAATTGGTGCATGCTGGTACGTGGCACCCACCTTTGTCATGCAAAACGGAGCAAAAAGAAAAAAGAAAAAAAGCAATGAAAGTCTGAAGAAAGTTTCAAGTTGGGCTGCAAATACTGATGAGGAGTCAAGCTGATTGTCAGTTTAAATTTTAAACTTTAAGCCTGTCTCTTGATGCAAAAAACCTGATACAAATAGCTGCTGTGGAAACATCAAAGAGATTTACATCTCTGCAGCATTTTCCAACATGGTGAATTCTTGTAGATGTCAATGGTCTTACTGCACTATTTATCAAATTTGGTTGTTTAGTGCTGATTTGCATCTCTTGAGTAAATTGTGAATAATATTCTTCCTCACTTGTATATTTTCACTATAATATCATTACAGTTTTTTTTGTTTGGGAGAGGAGATATAATTACATTTAATTTTTGTTTTGAGCTTCTATCTTCTTAGCTAAACTTTGGTTTCCCTCATTGGTTTCAGTGCAAATGTACTGATGTAATCTGGTCTGAATAAATATTTTAATCAGATAGTTCATGTGTTATTGACAGAAATTAAGACTCTAATGAAGATATTGCTGAAGTTTTAGTCAGCTACTGTACTGTTTTTCTGCCTTTTTTGGTTTGTATTTTTAGACATTGATATAGCTAGTGCTTCTCTCAGGCAGAGCAGCACCTCTCTGTGTTAAAGCTTGTGAGTCATGGTGATATGTGACTTGGGATTAGAGAAAATAGAAGTGTTTGGTTTAACCTTTTGACTAATGTAGAGGAGATGATAACACTTGGAGGGCAGAGATAAGGTGGCAGTTCACTGTGGGCAGGGATATGAGCAGATGACCAGTTTTAATCCCAATTTGTGTCTGTTAGCTCACATGGAAATCTGACAAACAGATTCAGGCGTCTGATGCTGTAGCAGAGTTGCCTGCTTTAAAATATTTACTCAAGATAATTTACTACATTAGAGTAAAGCAATGTGTGCAATAAAACAATGCATAATAAAGGCACGAAGACTTGAACTAGATGATTAATGCTGAAAGCACAGATCACTTGTTCAGCAGGGAAGAAGGAGGTGTATTTGGCCTTCTACACCCACCCCATAAGGGATCAGTGCTACCCAGTGCTTTTTTTCTTAAAAAATGTTTAGGGGTACTCTCATTTTGACTCAAGAAAGCCACCATTTTATAGTTCAAATCAGGAAAAACAAATACAGTAAATGGGCAAAAGTACAAAGAACATGCATTACCTCATGACGATGAAAAATGGTAATTTTCCTTCTCATATTGAAATACTGCCTCTCAATGAGGCCAAACTTTCACCACACCACACATTCCACACTACTTCACACATTAAACTCTTGCTTCTGTCTGAGACTTGGGAAACACCTTGACAGAAAATCGGGGGTAGCAATGGAACTGATGATCCACTGTGCTAGAGAAGAAACTATTTTTTTAGTTTCTTTTCTCATTAGATTCACAAAATGTTTAGGGGTATGTGTACCCCTGCGTCCCCCCAGAAAAAAAGCACCGGTGCTATCCAAGAGCACAGCTACTGGCGCTGTTTGCAACTGTACACTTTGTTTCCAGTCTAGGAAAGGGAACCATGCATATGGTTCCAGATATTCAATCTGGCAATTTGGCCCTGGCCAAATATGTAGTGCCTATTCCCTGTTGGCACACGTAGTTCCTGATCCACTCTCACACACTATTCTGCTTTCTTTTACACATTGCCCTTGGGGCACATGGGTTTTTAAGTAGTTAGAAATCTACTTCTATTCCTCCCCCCCCCCCCATTATTGCTCCCTTCAATACAGCATATTAATTTGGATTTATGGCCCTGCTCTGCTTTTCTCATGGTATATATTGCCTGAGTAAGTATAGAAAAACTGAACTGATAGTAATTTCTTTCATTTTAAAAATATGATTTTAAATCAGCCTTCACATGCATTTAATTTTAATTCATTTTTATCCCCAATTGTGTATTCTTTACTTACTTTAATATTTTAAACTTGCATTTATTTAGGGGCAGAAAGTCCACAAGTTTGTCTTATACTCAAAAGTACTGGCATGTATATTTTGCTTAGGTCTTGCCTTGAAAAAATGCAGGATATTAGAAAGCTGTTTCCCCCGTTGAAATGTGGGGTATCTGGAATTCTCTGGGGTTTCCTAATATATAATGAATGAAAATCCTTTGAAATAAGGCACAGCCCTCAAAATTAGCAGCATATAGTTATCCTTTGTTTTTTGACTTTTTAAAAAAAATCTATAAGCTTTCTTGAAGTAAAGAGCACTTTGAAGAATTCTTGGGTGAAATATTCACAGTATGAATCAAATCTTAGTTTGATTTACTCTCTCATTTTGATGCCTGCCATCTGGAACTTGCTTTACTCTGTATTGCTTCATTTTCTTATGTCCAGAATGAAGATTTACTGTAAAGCATCATTTTGTGGCACTCAACCCTTGGTTCTTGTTATTAATTTTGCATGCCCCCAATAGCTGTGATTGAATAAAAACGCTAATTTAAATAGTCCGGGGGACTTGGTAAGTTTAACTATATCTTTAGCAAGCAATCTCTTTTTAGGACTCTACTTTCATTAATGGACAGGGTGTGTATCACTTTGAACAAGAGCTTCTGAAGTACTTAATCTGAAGGCTTGATTTTTGGTACTCTGATACCAACCTTTCTGCGTCTCAAAACCTTCTGTAGATACTTCTCTCATAAACATCTTTAATAAAGGTACACCAGCCTGGAATCTTCTGATAGTAGGTGTGGGTGGGGGTCAAGAAATACTTTAAACAAACGAATGAATAATTGGAACATACCGTATTTTTCCGCATATAAGGCGCCCCCCCCCTATTTTTTTGAACCCAAAATTAAGAAATTAATATTTTAAAATAGTTAAGGTTGCCATATTTCAAGAATCTGAGCCTGACCACCCATGCCAGAGCCCAAATCTGAACCTGGACCGCCCAGGCCAGAACCCAAACCCAAGCCCAGGCTGCCAGAGTATTCACCATCTGTGTACCTTGTTTCTCAAACGCCTTGTGACTTTAATGTTTTGGCTCCCGAATGCCACAAACCCGGAAGTAAGTGTTCCAGTTTGCGAACGTTCTTTGGAAGCCAAACGTTTGGTGGGGCTTCCGAGGCTTCCGATTGAGTGCACTCAACCCTTGGTTCTTGTTATTAATTTTGCAGCCCCCAATAGCTGTGAGTGAATAAAAATGCTAATTTAAATAGTCAATCATTTTCAATCGTTTTCGGAAGTTGAACAGACTTCCAGAGCAGATTTCATTCGAGAACCAAGATACGACTGTATAAGATGACCCCCCAATTTGAAGCATAGGAGGTTTCTTGTTGCTTCTGCATTCAGCAGGTTTTCAGTGATTCCATTAACATTGGTAGGGTAATTATTTGAGCAAATGTTAGTTGAATTAAGGACAGTTAACTAATCTTCTTCCCACACCCTCAGCCCCAGGTCTGTGTTTGCATTTGTTTCGAAGTAACAACTTTAGATTATTTCCTCTCTAGATCTTCCTCAAATGATAAAATAACTACTGCAGATAGTTAGTGATAACTACTAGTGAAACAAAAGGAAGAGGGCCCATTGTGTAAAAACATCACATACAGTCATACCTCGGGTTAAATATGCTTCAGGTTGAGTGTTTTCAGGTTACGCTCTGTGTAACGTGTTCCGTTACTTCCGGGTTTCGCCGCTCGTGCATGCACAGACGCGCAAAATGACGTCACGCGTGGAAGCGGTGACTTGCAACCTGCAGACGTGGGTTGCATTCGCTTCAGAATGCGAACGGGGCTCCGGAACGGATCACGTTTGCATCCAGAGGTACCACTGTATTATGAACATGATCTTTCTCATCATCTGAATTTCTTGGACCTTGAAGTTACATCAACAGGTTTCAGTGTATCAAAAAAGTAAACACACAGACAGAGAGAGAGGCAGGCAGGCAGACAATTTAAAAATAAAAAAATAGCAAAATTAGATGAGTGTGGTGAACAGTCATGAGTTTACTTAGAATTTCTTGAATATTTCTATTTTGTTTTTACCTGTTAAAGAAAATGTCAATAATGCGGGGGGGGGGAGAGATTTTCATTTCTTTTCATTTATTTCCCATGTTTTGTTGAATTATTTATGTACAGTTTCTAATATCTAGGCAGAAAAATACAACATTTCTTTGTATATATGCTTCTCTCTCTACTGAATACATGTATATAATAAAAGCAAAACATAATCCTTTGCATTTGTTTTCCTGCACAGCTCTTCAGTGCTATGGAGGAGCAGCCTGAAACAGAAATGTTTGGGTGTGTGGAGAAAGCACTGCAGATTTTAGCATAATGTCTGGTGTTCAAAGAAATTTTATCTCATCATAAAGATTAGCAGGCTGTGTAATTCAATTTAAAATTGGTCGGCGGTGCCCCCTCTATTACGGAGCCTTTTTGCTTTATGCCGTATACGACTGTAAGGCCCAGGCTGCATGGCAGACGATATTTAGGGCTCTGTCATTGTTGTTGTGCTATTTCTTTTTCTTTGACTTAGCCATAATTGTTGGTGAATGTGAGCATTATGTTAGAATGAGTTAAGAAAATGCTTGCTCAACTGAATGTCTCCTAGGCTTGCCCTGTGTGGTAGGAAATGAATTTTCTCTGGTCAAGCAACCACTGAGTGAAGGTTTTCTAAGACTATTTGCTGCTAACAGGGCTTGAGTCTTAAAACTCTCACGTTAGCATTTATTCACAGTATTAGAGGAATTACTGTGTCACTGAAAACCAACATGCAGCAACTTATGTTAATACAAGGGTGGCAAACCCTCACCTTATTGTAATTACCCATACCAGGGGGTTAATCAAGTTTCGTAGAATTACTGTCTTTACAAGAAAAATAGGTAGTTTTCTGAGCCATGCTTCCTACTGGGTATTAGGGTTCAGTTTGATTTGCTAATTAATCCTCTTGTTTCCCTGGGCCAGTAGCCAGCATCTAAGCCCTGGCGTTTTTTTGCTTTGGTTTATTACATCGAGTGTGCTTGCTTTCCCCTAAAGGATGCAGAAAAGTGATGCAGATAAATCTTGTGTTGACTAGAGGCTTGTTTTAGAAAATTGTTGGAGATTGTGGAAAGAATGGATTTTAAGCAAATTTTGCAAAGTGCACGCTGCATTGATGAAGCACAGAAAATATCTGTAAGGTCAGGTACAGAGAGAGAGGAGGGTTGGTTCAATAACAGAACAAAGTAAAATGCTGTGAAACAATACCAGCTGCATTTCATGGAGAAGACTGAAACAACAAATTGGAATCTTAAGGACTTAAGAGGTTTTTATGATGACATAAACTTTTTAGACGCATAAAGTGCCCTTAGTAGGCATTGTGTATGCATATATGTAAATGAGTATAGAGCAAAAAAAAAAAAAAAGGAGTGTTGCTGAATGACAGTGAAATACAGAGAGTACAGTCTGTAAACTGATAAATTTAAACCTCTCATCAAGAGGCTTGATTCTAATTTGTTTAGGGATGAATAGAGACGATGACTGTCCCACTATAGATGATCATTAATTTAACTGATGTTATTGGCAGTGACTGCTTATTTAGCGTATATTTATGCTTTAACTGAATTCTTACCAACAGTAGTATTTGCATTTCATTGCCATTTTACCTCATTTCCCCTCTTACACCCTTGTGTATATGTACCCTTCTTGCAAGATACACACTTGACTCTGGTCCACAAAAGCATATATCAGGAACGTCCAATTCCCAAGAGACTGTGATCTACTCACAGTATAAAAGAACTGGCAGTGATCTACCCATTATCATTGGAGGATTGACCAGAATTGTTGAGCTTTTTTTAGGGAGCCAAAGTTGTTGAGCTTATTAATCTGTTCATTTTTAAAGTACCACAAACCTCTTTGTTGTGTTTGCTGAAAGAAACTAATCTAGCTGCCCCACTAGTACATGCTGCAGACAGGTTTGAGGTTTACAAATACCTGGCTGGACCACTGAGTAAAATTGCAAAACCCAAATATAGCAACTGTTCAATTTAAAAAGGCTGAAGTTGGAAGTTTAAGTTGAATGGTTCAAGTTGAAAGGGTGTGTGTGCAAAATGAGAATTAGAATTGGAGTTTCATGTTATATTTGCAAACTAAAGGTTCAGTATCCACAATGTGGGCAAAAAAGCACTTCTTCATACAGCATGTAGTTAAACTATGGAATGTGGGAGGGGCATAATAATAATAATAATAATAATAATAATAATAATAATAATAATAGTAATAGTAATAGGCAATGATGGCCACCAACTTGGATGGCTTAACGATAACCAGAAGGTTTGTGATTCAAGTCACCCAGGGACGGCTGTGGGCAGGATTCCTGCATCGCAGGGGTTGGACTAGATGACCCAAATGTCCCTTCCAACTCTACAGTTCTATGATTCTTCCCTGCTGTGGTCCTGAAAACAACCTCTCATCTGAGGATGCTCTTTGTAGTGAGAGGAAATCCCCATTGGTGTGAATGGGCATCTCTTTCCAATGTAAACAGCAGCTTCAGATGAGATTAGAGCCATTAGAAACCATGAACTCAGTGGGCATACCCTGATTAATACTTCTAAATGGATGGTGTTTCAGAATACCGGTAGTTTTTTTTACTGTACAGTCAGATTTGTATAAGAAAGATCCATTGCTCTTTTCTCTTGGGGGATATGTTAAATACTTTTCATTCTCTATATAGACTATCTGGTACTGTTGGATAAGTTTGGTGGAATTACATTTCGAATAAAGGAATTTTTCACCCTTTGTATAAATGAATGCAAAGTAATTATTTGGAAGCATTAGTACTGGGTATTGTGTTTTTTTGGGAAGGGGATTTATCAGCAGTAGAGTATTGTTTCCTTCCTTCCCAAACTTTTTGCCTAAGAGTAGAGAACAGCTGTGAAGAGTATAGAACATCTAGAAACAGGAACGTACGTCTGGGGAGTCCTTACTTTGACAAATGTCTTCTTCACCTAGATATGTTTAAATGATTTCCAGAATCTATCCAACTGACTAGAGAAGACAAACCATTACAGCTGTATTGGAAGCACAGGGCTATTAATAAACAAGTGCATCCGTAAGTGCAGCTGTAAAAACAGTCATGGCAGACTTTGAGATGAAGGTGGCAAAACCTTACTGGTGGGGAATGTAAATAAGATGCAAATTGTTAAAGCTTCTTAAGTGACTGAAGTGAGAATTATGTTAACTTTCACTGCTAATTACTAGTTCTGGTGAAGTGTACTTGTCTTTTTATGTCATGGTGCTTGAGATTTTCAAACAACACCCTGTAACTTGAGTGTGTTTGTTTGAACAGAATCCTAGAACCTGAGGTGATAGGAAATCAAGGAATACATTGTTGGCTAACTGTGAAGAAGGCTGTCTGCTCTTGACTTGCTATAGTTGCCAAAGTATATATTTCACAAAAGATTTGAATGCACAAAGGCTCTTCATACAAGAATCTTCTGACACGATACAGCAACTTTTGCCTCTACAAAAGCAACTTATAATTTCATCTTATAATTTACTAAAAATTATATACTTACTCAGGATAAAAGTCCTGGCAAGGCCAGTATTAGAAGAATGGAATCTACTTTCCTAATCTTGTGCTTTAGCAACTCTTAAGACAGCCACGTGTGCATGATCAAATGTTTTCAGGGGTAAAGAATAGCAGTGGTGGCATTTTCGCATCATTACTTGTATATATGCTTTCTGGGGTGTATGTTAGGTGAGCTACAATCTCTCCTATAACACTGGTCTCTGGTAGCATATTATTTCATGTGTACTTATAGGGATACTGTACCTTACAGGAGTTAAAACAAGTTTTATATCACCAGTATAGATAGTGTATATATATATATGGGGAAGTATTTTCTAATGCACCACTGTTATTATAACTGCTTCCACAAAGTTGTGCACTATTTTTCTATGCCTCTTGCTTCAATTTCCTGGCTTAGAATGGTACTCAGGGAGTCTGGAGAATTTGGCTCCAAATTATTGTCTGCCCTCTAGCCCTAAACTTACTTTCAAAAATATTCCTAGAATTTTCCATGCCCTCTTGGCATTCATCACAAGCAACCTTTGACTCAGTGAGTACCAATACACACTACCACCCATCCCTTTCTTTCATACCTATGTATTAAAAGCTGGAGTAGTGGTGGCAGCAGCAGCAGCAGCAGCAGCACTGGTGAGGGTCTTCCTCACTCCCTTTGCTACTACTGAATACTGAGGATTCTGGGAGGATCATTCATAAGAGCCAGAAGCTGATACAGTGGTACCTCAGGTTACGTACGCTTCAGGTTACATACACTTCAGGTTACAGACTCCGCTAACCCAGAAATAGTACCTCGTGTTAAGAACTTTGCTTCAGGATAAGAACAGAAATCGTGCTCCGGCGGCGCGGCGGCAGCAGGAGGCCCCATTAGCTGAAGTGGTGCTTCAGGTTAAGAACAGTTTCAGGTTAAGAACGGACCTCCGGAACAAATTAAGTACTTAACCCGAGGTACCACTGTAGAACCAACTCCTAGAACCCACTGAATCTGTTTTGCACTCTCCTTAGCCATCAAACCCGGATTTCAACCTCTGGTTTGGAGCGCAATCTAACTGTGATCAGTGCTGATGCAGATTTAAGACTGCATTTGAAACTAGGGAAGCCAAAGAACAATTTGAAACACTATGTCCACATTAGGCTGTAGAAGAAGTTGATTATCACTGGTGTGCATCTGCCTGCTGTGTTAATTTTATACATGTTGAAAGTGTTGCTTTTAGACACAGGACAAGTTTTAGAAATCCGCACACACTCCCAAACTGCAACCAGACATAGAACAACCTAGGAAGAATAGTGCCTTGTGATTTTGTTGAACATTCCTAAATGATTAGGAACAATAAGCCAAAATTCTGGATAACATTATATCTAACACTGGAGTAATAAAACACTTTTGAAGCAATTCTTCTGTCACACGTGAGGAATTTAAGAAATTACAGATTGATTTGAGTTATGGCAGGCTAACTAGAATGTTGAAATTACGATGCTTAGGCTGTTCTTAAAAACATCAATATATTTCAATATATAATTATCAGTAATGGTGAATTGTTATCATTAGGTTTCAAGCACCTTGTGCTCTTAATTCACCCTTGCTCAAGTGGCAGCTGAGCTATTCATTTAACTACCTTTTGGGAAACATGTGCTAGGAAAAAGCCCCAAGGTTTTCTTTTGAATTATATTAAGCAGGGCAGTGCTGTCTAATTCATACTGACTCGCTGATAGTGATGTAGTTATCTGAGCTTTCGGGCTTTTGTAAGAAGCTTCATAATAGAACAAATAACTATAACATAATAAGCATGAGAATAAAGAGCCCTCTTGGATCAGACTTAAGGCATATCTAGTCCAGTGTCGTGTTGCATGCAGAGGTCAGCTAGATGCCTCTGGGAACCCCTCAAACAACATGAAGGCTCCACAGCAACTGTTCTTCATAGGCCTGCTGTCTCTTACAATGATGAGTAGCATATAGCTGTCATGAGCAGTATCCATTGATCTTCTTAGCATCCACAAGTTTGTTCAATCCCTTTTTTAAATAAGCAGAGGCTATGGCTCTTGAGGCAGTGAATTTCGTAGTTTAATTATGCACAGGGTGAAATGTTTCAAAGACAATGAAAATGTAATTAGTGAATGACATTTAATAAATGTATATTGTCAATACACAAATAAAGACAAGCAGTAATTTACTAGAGCTCTTCAGAAGTTTGTTTTACCAAACGGTGTACATGTAAGTGAGAAGACATTACTATTTCACCTGTGCTCAGTAAACTTTTGAGTTTTGGGGGGATGGGTTTGTTAGTCTGTTTCACCATCGAAGCTTGTGATTTTGTTTTTCAAAAGTGTTTTACCTTACAAGGCAATTTCAACACTGTTTTGTTATTATGTATTTCTCCGGTTTTATAAATCATCAAAACGGAATGAAATGAAGAAAAATATCAGTTGGTTTATTTGGTAGTGTCTTCCAATTCATTTTTATTTTAAATATTTTGGCAAAGGTTGGAAGTCTGTTATCCAATTTCCTGAAATAGCTCAATAAATCTTTATAAGTGTTGGTCCAGTCTTTCTTTTATGAAAACAGCCAGGATTGTGTTTGAGCTGTTTCTGGCCTTTATCCAGCACAAGCTAATCACTTGAAACTCTCATAGATTTTGGTGGAAAAGTTAAGCACATTCTTGGCTCTCACCAACAGCAGTAGGACATAGAAGTGCTTACCGTTGGCTGGATCATGCCATCTGTTTTTCAATTGATCCACTCCAAAAGTCTAATTGTTTTCAAATTTTGCTTGAGCAAGATATGCAGTCTGAGTCCTTTCATGTGTTTCTTTCTAAGCCCTACTGTTTTAAAATTCTAAATAGCAGCATTCTCATGGTCTTTGAAAAGAAAAAGTATTTATAATTGAAAAAACCCAGGATCATCCTCCAGCACCAACATGAAGTTGATAATTAGTTTAATTACAGGCAGAAAAGTATTTCACAAGATGACCTTCTTTCCTCTTTGTACAAGTATTCTACTTCCTTTTTATTAAGAAAAAGGAACCCCTTAATTACAATTGTAAATTGCAGAAATAGAGGCAGATGATGTTAGAAGCATTTCCAGGGATGTTTGCTTTAGGTTCTTTGTTTTGGTTCAGTACAAATGATTAAAATTGACTCTTATGTCTTTGTACAAGGTAATATATCCACTTCTGAAGAATTTGTTCAAAATCTGGAGATTAGGTTATCTAGTGAATGAAGATTCTACAAAGAAATAGATTTGTGTATTGATGCCTTTAGAAATATTATTTGATGGCAATAAAATGTCCACCGAAATTCCCTTCTGAGAGGAGAAAATGGAGTTTGTTTGCAGTAATTGCATTTTCAAGCATTTACTCTCTCACTTTCCAATATAAGTTAAGCCAATTGAAACCTGTGATTTGGTTTTGCTTAGCAGCAAAGGTACCATGTAAATTGATCTGTGATGCACTTCTAGAAAAGGCTTTGAAAGTTTTGAAATTGAGATGGCATTTTCTTATTAGATTTAGATAGCATGAGGATTCATTTCTATATTTTAGCCTAATGTAATATTAGCCAAAAATGTTCTTTTTCAATTTGCCTTTAATCAAATTCAAGACACCCATTTCTGTTTAGGACCACTGGCAGTATGAAGGGTGAAATTATTTCCATGGTATATATGGTGCAGTCATAGTAAAACCGTTTAAAATCACAGTAAGAGACTTACAGTAAAAGACTTGGAGTACAATTTGTGATCCCTAGTATGTTATAATTTACAAAATTCCAAAAGAAAAACGGATAGGCTCTGTTCAAAATAAAACAAAGGTTAAATCCAAGTCATGAGTGCTATGGTGTACATATTAAGATTATGGACATTTAGTCTTTCCTTTTTACCCATGTGGAAGCTGTGGCTGGGTACACTCATATTTTTCTGCCCCCCACTCCTACCCCAATGAAGTGAATGCAGAAGCTTTTGTGGGCAGTGGAACTTAGAGGACACACACACACACACAGTTGCACCTTAGAGTGAGTTTCAATTATCAACAAATATAGCTTGCCAACTCTGCCATAATACACACATACAGTACGACCAAATTACACATGGCATTAAATATGTGGTTCAACATCATATTTAACTTTTAAAGACACGAAAAAGCAGATGTTTGGGTCCTGAATCATGATCGGGACTGCTGTAAACAAGGAGGAAGCGTTCGCCGCTGCTGCTGTTCCTGTAGGTTTCACACCTCCAGAGCAATTACTTGTAATGGAAGGGAAGTTTGCATTGGTCCCAATTGAAGCTTCTTCCTGATACAAATAGCAGCATGTATGTAGTTTGGCGCTCAGACAGCACTATTATAGGACTTAATGATGCCAAACCATCTGGGGTTCATTCCCTGGATCATTCTCCAACTAATATAAGCCGCTACCTGCCAGCAATGTCCTTCTGCTGTCTACATAGGGCAATCAGATTAGATGCATTGTCAAAGTATAAATGAACACAAAGCTAACATTAATAAAGGCAACAACCAGAAACCAATGAGAGTCTCCCAGGACATACTGCTGTTGACCTGAAAGTCACTATTCTTCATCAAAAGTACTTCAAAGGGAGATTCCAGTGTAAAAATGCTGACCTAGAATTTTTCAACCACTTGGTTCCTGTTGAGGCCTAAATATGTACAGTTTTATCTCCCATTTGTAGTTGCTAGGTAGCATAGTTAAGCTAGAAAGATTTTTATCACCAGCTACTGCTAATGTGAATGGTGATTGTGCTTATTATATATTGTCACAGAATGTACCTTTTGCATTTCATTGACATTTGTGCCCACTATGTGTTTGTCACCTTTATGTCTGCCTGCCTGTCTGTCTCCAATGAGAATAACATTTTGTGTATCTGATGATGTGAACTATAATCCATGAAAGCTTTTGCCATAATAAATCAGTCTTTATAGTGTCTGATCATAAATAGAAAATGAGCTTGAATATACTAGTTACAGAAGAAGCAAACAGTGCTGAAGTCCTATAGCTTTCTGACTAGGTTCTGTGCAGCTAATTCTAAATTATTCTTGTGCAAATAAGGAATGAGTGCCAAAACTCGACCTACATTTATTCTCCATATTACATTTTTTCTGCCATCTGCTTGCAGACTATTGGGCTATTTCAGGATAGTTCAATTTCATGTAAATTTATCATTGCAGTAGGTTCAGAATTCAATTTATTGTCCAACAATGAAGATGTATGAAAGTACAAAAAGTACAATAGAGATACAGTGTAGTTAGCACCTGAGTTGTGTGTCTTCTTTTTAAAAATCAGCTATATTTTTATCAGAGAATCTTTAATGTTTTCCACAGTTACAAAAGTGAATACAAGCAGTTTAACTCATGTTGCATACTTCTAACCGATACAAACTTTTGTATAGTACTAGATAGGTCAAAATCCACTCTTGTGTAAAGGCTGGGCTAGGAATGTATCTGTGATGTATTTATCTTGCTGTAGTAAACATTTTAAAAATACACATATCTCAGTCATGATTGTTTTGATGTTTTCAGATATGAGGTGCTAAACAATACAAAACATTGATGACTGTTTTTTCAGTGCTGCCCCTAAAATCCAAGCAGAATTTTCAACATTATCACACATTTTGAAATCACATAAATTCAGATGCCTGGGCATTCAAGCAATGAGCATTTTAAGTAGGTTATATGTAGTCCACCTATGGCAATGTATGTAAGTTGACAAGTAATTACAAGCTTAATTTGTCTACAGTGGACAAATTAACAGGTATTAAAATGATGGCGTTGCCACATCTTAGGTTTGTGTTCCAGACATAACCAGTGGAAATTCAGGCAGTACAGTAAAGTTTTCGGCAGAAAAAAACAAATGCATGTGTCTTTTGATCTAAGTATCCATGTTTAAGAAGGGCTTTGCTATACCAACCCTTGTAACTTGGGGGCTGGTGGTTCCAAACCTTTGTTTACATTATAATGCATGCCAGCTGAGAGACAATTCTTATCATAATGGATAATGATAAAAAAAACAAGTGACTTTGGAGACTACAATATGATATTCCTTTAAGGTTTTTCTGAAATTGCCCTTATTACCACCCAACTTACTTCACCCTCTCCACAGTGTGGAGTGTTTTTGTATCTCTCTTAAAATAAAGATCAAAACATTAAAAATAAAGAACTAAACACTCCCTTTCTTATAGCAGCTGAAGCCATCATAAGAAGCAAAACTTTTTATTTAAGCAAACTTGACTATTGGTATAGTAAACTGTGGCAGTTGGCTTAATTGGGAAAAAGATCACACTAATTAAAGGTAGCCAGGGGAAAAAACACTAAGACAATTTGTTTTGCTGTCTGCTTTAGTGTTATTATTTTACATGAATAAAGCGGAACACAGCCACCCTGTCCCTCTAGTCTATCATAATATATGGTTTTGATAATCCATACACTGATAAGACCTTTTTGTATCTTCACATTTATTTAGATTTATGCAATTCTGCAGTGTAATGTAAGAGATATTGCTTGTTTCGGTATTTTCTGTTTGTTTTACATTATAAAATTCAAAATCTAAATAAAAACAAAATGACTGACAATACAATCCTAAATACTTGCTGGAGTGCTATTTTTGTTTCCAGAAAGTATCTAAGACTACAGTGCTTTCAACTGTACACTGATGCTCAAGCCCCAGCCCCAAAATGGGATGTAAATGCTTAATTGGGTCATAATTTTAAGACAAAGAAATAATGAGCCCTCGTTGGTAAATTCTAGTGGGAACTTGTTGCTGGAATATATTGAAGAGTCATATTAACCATTCTACAGTGCAATCATATCCATGTCTACTCAGAAGTAAATCCTACTGTATTCACCAAGGCTTACTCTTTAGCAAGTGTGTTTTAGATTGCAGTCTTAGCAACTGCTATATATTATTAAAGAACCATGATATAAACAGAAACCAAATAATTATTGGAACAAAATAATGTTTAACTTCTATGGAACATTTCTTTCCCCCTCCCTCCTTTTGCTTAATGAAGTTTATTTTAAAAAGGGTACCAATCACAAACAGTTACATTAGAATAATGTTATGGTTGAGACATAAATTTGTAGAAGCAAGTATTTTCATTAACTGCTGAGGAAATTTTTAATTGGCCCCCACATATATAGCCCCCATTAAAGTCACCTATTCCGGTCGGTGATACTAAGTTTTCTAAGGAACCTGCCATTAGACAGGCATGTACAGTGGTACTTCAGTTTTTGAACGTCTCGGAAGCCTAACGTTTCGGTTTTCAAACACCGAAAACCCGGAAGTAAATGCTTCCATTTTTTAACTCGCCTTGGAAGTCAAACGGCTTCTGCTGTGTGTACATGTTATTTTTTCCCCCAGTTTTCTGAAGACTGCCTTTTGCACCTTGGTTTTTGAACGTTTCGGAAGTCAAACGGTCTTCTGGAACAGATTACGTTCAAAAACTGAGGTACCACTGTATACTGTTTTAAGCCACTAATTGGGGAATGGCGACGGGTGGCATCCCTGCGGTAACAGAAGGATCCATCAGGGAGGTAGATAATTTCCAGCTATTGCTTTGCATCCTGCAGCTCTCCATATCCCACCACCTCAATTGATCTGGAGTGTGTCTGAGCAGGTTATGAGGGGGAAGAGGGTGCAAGTGAGAGGGGATCAGAAAAAGTGTCCCCCACCCCTTTCCACCAAAGGATGCCTTTTGCCATCAGAGGGTCACCAATGGATTTCAACTCTCGTTGGTTTGGGAATACACTTATTTAATGTATCCCAGTATTGTGGACTCTAATGGAGATCCATATGTGTTCTCGCCCACTCAGGGATTTAGACTAGGTGGGACTCCCGTTACTCTCCCTGCTTGATGGGTTTATGGCTCAACCCTGGCATTATTGTAACGTAGTTTTTTGTGTTTAATGTTTCTTAGACTTGGTTTTCCATTGCCAGCATGGAAGGAACCCTAATGCATGAGTTTCAGAGGAGAAGGTAGCAGTCTGAACCTGCTGTGTGGCTCGATCAGCAAGCGTGAGTATTAACGCTAGAGCTGTCAGGCCTTGTGAAAATTAATGAAGCCTGACGGTTACAGAGTGAAAGGTCAGAGGCAGAGCTTGCTCTTACGTAACATTTGTGTTTTGTTGTGTCTAACAACATTTTCAACAAAGGAGAGCTTTTATGTGTGAGCCTTAGATTTATCGCAGGACTCAGTAGGTCTCGGCCTTTGCTTTTCCCTGTGCTGTAGCCTGGTGTTTTCCTTGCATAAAACCAAAACAGTTTGGCTGTTCGCTCTTCTGTTTGCCTTGATGGATTTTCCATATGCTTCTTGAATGTCCTTTCAGCCTCTGCCTAATTCACATATCACTTTTTAAGGATTTTTATTTTGTGAAAGGTAAAATTTGTGATTAAAATGTAGTGCTTATGAGACCCCCCCCCACAAATATTTGCTCATTAGTTTTGAGGAATGCTTGTCGTCTGGCACCACTCTGTGTGTAGAAAGTTAGCATCTCATCCCTGTTGTGCTACTAAAGATTCTTCTGTCGGATTATGAAAGAAAGGTGATAATTATATTTGGACAGTTTGGCTAATATAGTTGTTGATTTGGCAAAGTAGTTTGAGAGGTAGATCTTGTTACATGTTAGAATCGTTGACTGCATTCATCGTAAAATATATTAAGAGCTACAGATCTTGAGAAGAAAGCAGCAGAAACAAGTTATAGTACTTTGGTTAAAGAGATTAAATGTTCCATTCCTAGCAACTGCTCTAATGCACATATGGAGCTGTTGTTGAGAGTAAGATCAATGTGCACAAAGGGAGGGTTGACTCTTTCATGGAAATGAATCTGTGGCAATTGGTTCATGGAAACCTGTGAGTTCATCTTGTTTCTAGAGGCCTTTCTGCTTCTTATTTTTTTAAGTTACCTGTATTAACATAATCACTTCTGTTGCTTTTTTATTCCACCTGCAAATAATAATTAATTTTGTTTGGTTATTGGAAATCTTAGACCTAGTTTACAGACAATGATGGTGGCTGAATTTCCTGCATTTTAATACCTTTCACTATCTGCTTTTCCAAGGAGGAAGTGGTTCCTTCTATGAAAACGCAAAAGCATGAGCCAAGGATGTTCACCAGTAGGAAATTTGACAATATTGTCGTATGTATGAATCAGCTTAGTCAGGTATCTGAGTGAGGTACTCTGTTGAGCAATAGTCTGGACACTGGCATTACAGCAGGCTGAGCAGTCTGTTATGCTTTAGCTAAGAACTGGGGGGAGGGGGAATGAACTTGCTATTCAGAAAACCCTATCCTCAAAAATATTATATATGTATTTTTTGTTATTTTTTTAAAAAAATGCTTAATATTACATTGAGTGCCCGATAACTGAAAACAAAAACATGTCCCTGACAAACATAACAAAACACCTTTTTTGGTGTCTCAAAGATATTCACAGAAATAATTGGGGTGGGGGTGCGTTATTCATTTTTAAGTATGGACTCTATCCATGATTGCTCTCTGATTTGGTTTGATCCTGGACTGTCGATATCTTTTTTTACCTGTTGTCAACTACTTGCTCAAAAGCTTGAGTGAACTTTTGAAAAGCCTCACATTCTCAGGGAATGTAACAGCACTAGATGTGCTCTGTGACCTTTCCGGAAATCACTCTAGGGCAAAGGTCCCTAAACACCAGTGGTCTACGAGCTTCATTCATGTGGTCCATGGTGCAAATACACAATTTGAATACAGTATTTATCACAGGACCTTATGCTACAGCAGACAGAACAATCATCAAGTGGTAGATAAAGTCACTCAGCAATGCTCAAGTGGTCCATGTGAGTGGGAGGAATTTTGGGAAACACTGCCCTGGGAAATGATCCTCATAACATGTCCACTATGTTGCCTTAGTGGTTATAAAAGCAGGTTAAAAAACATTTCTTGCAAATATATTAAGATAAATCTTATTTCCAGGGGCAAGGGGGGCAGGGCATGCAAGGTGAAATAGCTCAAGGTTTAGAGATCATCTTTCCCAATAAAATAAAATAATATAAAAACCTGTGCACACGCAGACGCTGGTTGCGTTCGCTTCAGGATGCGAAAGGGGTTCTGGAATGGATCCCGTTCATATCCAGAGGTACCACTGTATAAGCACAAGTTGGAGCACTGCAGCTAGTGTCAAATCAACTCAAAACTTGATTCTGTGTTGAGATTCCTGCATTTCAGGGGGTTGGACTAGATGACCCTTGGGTCCCTTCCAACTCTACAATTATTTGATTCTAACAACAAGTCTCAGGAGGTGGCAGAGGGCCTCAATACCTTCCACCTATACTCAGGGGCACAGGCTTTGTTTCTCTCTGCCTAAGAGTTTATTGGAAACTCCTGGAAGAGGCAGGCATTTAGACAGATGTATAAGTTCAGAGGTGAAACTGCAGAGCGCAGGGTCATCATTCCAAAGGATGCAACATTGCCATAGTGCCATACTTTGTGACTGAGTCTTGGAACTCATGGGTGTATCATCCTGCTTTCTAGTGGGTCTTTTCTTTATCAGATTCTATATGTCATTCATTTTTCAGTACAATTTGCTTTTAAATATATCAAAACAAAAGCTATGTATATTCACATTTTATATGATAAATGTATTCCTTAGTATTGTACCCACAGCCGATTTACTTTTCGTTAGCTCTATCTTTAATTGATCTCTAAACTGATTGTCACTAAAAATGTGCAAGAACAACACTGTACCTTAAGAAACCAGTTTTAAATGCAGTGTGCGGAGGTAGTTAAAATAGTTTTACCTGGTGAATACAACCCCTTGTCAATACGAAGTCAGCCTTGTAAAAGTACATTCGTGCCAACAGGGTTGCATACCAGCTTATTTTGTAAATTAATCAGAGAATGAACTTACCCTATTCTGACCTCTTTCAGTTTCAGGAGGTGTTGATATGAATGTGATCCATATATTCTGTAATTTGATTGCCTGCACTTTGTTCTTGCAACTAGCGCTAGAGGCATGAAAAAGGAGTGAGGCTCAATGAACAAAGCCTTCCTTCAACCCCAGCCCCCACTCCAGTTTTTAAAAGAGCTGGCTTTGGAAATAAGTATATTGGTTGTTTGACTGTTTCTTCTTTGTAGGAAACACTTATTTTCTGTTTCCTTTACCAGAAAAAGAAATTGTGAAACTAGAGTGTCAAGTCAGCTCTTCCTTCCAGGCTCATGCAGTATTATGAAAGCACTTAAGCATTTAGAACATGCTAAGTCCCATGAATTATTATAGGCAGAATGAAGTTCACCCATCAAGAATTATGAGGAAAATACAGTGGGTTGGTTCCAGAGTTCTTCTGGTGCTGGAGGGAGGGGGCAAGGAGACAAACACTGCCAATTCCTCTTCTCCCTGAGGCCACGGCTTTTCCAGAAAAGCAGGTCAAAGAGGATTGGAGGACCCTTTAAACAGAAATAATAATATAGGTAAAATGTGTTTCATAGTTTCTAATAAAGTTCACAAGAGAGATGTGACTGAAATATGTTTATATTTATTTCAGTCTTGTGGAAATGGACATACAACTAGATCCCTAGTGAGTGAAAAGAATAGAACACACACCAATCCACCCACTGGCCATGTTAATTCATCATCCTGTTTGCCATTCTGTATGGCCATGGCCACAGTCTCTAGTGGGAAAACATGCAACAGAGTGGAAGATATTCTCTCTTTTACCACTCTTTAACCCTATGAAGAATTTTATGCATGTCTTCTCAGAAGTTAGTCCTGTGAATAGTGCCTACTCCCAGGGAATTATGCATAGCATTGTAGCCTGAGTAAATTGGGCACATCAAGTTATCCAGAGGATCATTTTCTTAGACTTTGAATACATGCATCTATACACACATACATATGGGTTTTCTTGGTATATTTTACATAAGCGATAATATATGATTGCACAGAACAGCAGTAATAGCTTTTGTTTCTCACAGGAATGCAAATATATCCATTGTGTCCTTAAGTGCGCATAAAAAAAAAAAATACAAAACCTGGGCACAGGTATGCTTATTAAATGCTTTTTTGTTGTTTCAGGAAATTTGCCATATGAATATAAAATAGTGATTGCTGGGAATCATGAACTGACATTTGATAAAGAATTCATGGCAGACCTTGTTAAACAGGATTACTACCGCTTTCCCTCTGTGTCCAAATTGAAACCAGAGGACTTTGACAATGTTCAGTCACTTCTGACAAACAGTATTTACTTGCAAGACTCTGAAGTAACAGTCAAAGGATTCCGAATATATGGTGCTCCTTGGTAAGTCTCAGTTTAAACTTTCTTTGCTTATGTGTGTGATTAGTTCAGCAATATGCAAAAATTCCTACAATGACAAATTCTATTTGATTCTGCTGTAAAAGTGTTGAAAATGGTTTTCAATAGTTGTTCCTATGATCTTCTCAATATTTGCTTGTTGGCTTGTTTTCTTGTTTTTAGAACCCCAGATTTACATGATAAATGCTAGAATAATTTGTAATTAATACGGGAAAGTTACCAAAATTATTGTGTTTTGGTTTTAGTATTTTTAGCTGACAATTTTCAGACTTTGGATCCTAAAATTCTTGTTTTATATATCTTTAGATTGATAGTCCAAGATTTGGAGGAGAGAGTAATACATTGGTATTATGGAGGAAATGGTTGAATATTGTAAATCAGCTTAAGGCCAACATGCTATGATGGGATATAAAACTAAAATAAAATCAGACAAAACATGAGCAACTATAAAAACAGGGACAGTCTTGTTTTAGTGACTATAGTAAAGACTGCATTTGTTTGACACTGAGTAAATGAAGTTAGAAAAGGAGCACTGTTGTTTATACCAACACTGCAAATTGTTTCTGTAAAACTACCCCAAGGCCACCTGGTTTAGTGTGATGCTTTCTGAAAGAGATTGATATTGAAGGCTATTGTATGCCTGCTTGTTCTCCCAACACTTTTGTGGGTAATTTGCTGATTAGATACTGCGTGTTTTTGAGCTCTTTGTTCCACCATCTATGTCTCTGCTGATTATAACTGAGGTCTTCCTCATTTAACTGAATGTGAACTGAAATCAAATGCTTTCTTCCTTGGGCAGAGCAGACAGTAGGAAGTTGGGCTGCCATAAGAGGCAGTGCAGATCTCTGCAGAGGAGAGAGTGGGGCTGTCTGTGGCTAATGGCACCATTATATACCGAGGGAACCCAGACTAGCATTTGTCAGCGCTCAGATATGAGTTACACCATATACTGTTTGTCTTGCTATTAGCTTGTTTCCATGGCCAAGTACTGTGTCATCTCTTCCCTGCAGAAAGTATACTCATCAACTTAGTATTCTCATGTACTTATGTGTGGAGCATATTCTATGCTTAAATTTTGTTTTCCCTGTTAGAAGGTAGCATTTGAATAAAGCAAATTGCCTTCGCTCACTTTCTACGGTTCTTATATTTCTTCCTCCATCAGTCATATGGATTGCCTGAACCTTTCATTGTAACTGGCTATGAGGAGGCCATCATCTAGTGATGGACCAGAAAAAAGTAATCCACTGGCCATACAACCCATGGGTGCACTAGTTGCCAACTACTCACGTACAGTGGTACCTCGGTTTATGAACTTAATCCTTTCCGGAAGTCCGTTCTTAAACCGAAACCATTCTTAAGCTAAGGCGCGCTTTCCCTAATGAGGCCTCCCGCTGCCAGTGCCCTTCCACCATTCAAATTCCGTTTTTAGACCGAGGTAAAGTTCGCAAACCGGGACACTACTTCCAGTTTTGCGGAGATTTGTTTTAAAATGCAAGTATGGAGTTTCACATTCCCTTACATAATTCCTGTTTGGGGCGGTGAACCAAGTGAAAAATTTGATGGCAACCTGTTTGAATATTACATTTCTCCTTTATAAAAGAAAATCATTTGTAAACAGAATGCTTACTGCTTTCTGAGACTTGGATCCTACTTTTTAAAAACCTGTATTCGGAAGCTTTTATATTCTGCATGCATGAAAGTATCATCTTAATGTTATAAAATCTTAAGTGACAGAAAATTGCGAAATATGTTTCCTAACCAGAGTCTGTGAGCATTGGAAATGGCCTCAGAATGACCTTCTTCTTTCAGCAGAAGCAGTTGAACTCTTAACTCTGTCTCATAATGGATTCTACCCATTCATATTTGGATTACCTAGAGCAGAACCTCTAAATGGCAGGGATTGCACTGCAGAAAGCAACCGTTTTGTGATTTTGGGGCTGTATTGACCTGCTGGAAAGTTGCTCATCACTGCATTATGGTAGTAGATGGAGCTAGACCAGAAGTGGGGACACAATTTCATGTGTACACAAACAGTAAAAGGAAGCAGATACATATATTTAGTAACACCAGTTGAGCCTTATCTTCTATTTTCTCTATGGACTCTATTTTCTCCCACAGGATGAAGGTTTCCCTCCCATGCTCCTAATTTGGGTTGAACTAATTTGTGTAAAACTATTATGAATTGCAGTAAATTTATGTTCAGAGCAACTGGTGGTAGGGAAATTGAGAAGTGATTTTTAATTCATCAAGTCCTATAGGTTAAGGAGACTGATGAGCATGTTTGGGGAATGCTTCGCACTGAGACTCTCGCCGCAGCTTTCAGTTCTTTTAGGGCAAAAATGAAATCCAGATTTAACATCCAAACCATCTCTCTATGACTCAAGACGAAAAGGGAAACAATGACATGAGATGCAGAATAGCACTGGGTGATATATCAATATATCGCCCAGGACCAGTATGGGGGGAAGAGACCAAGATGACAGCTTCACTCAGTGGTATATTGCTGGTGAAACTGTCGTTGCTCTTGAGTCCCTCTGCCTCCAGCACCCAGCGCGCTGAGGAAGAAACAAGCCAGCTGGGAGCTGGAGGCAGAAGGACTCAGGCAGCGGCAGTTTCACCAGCGATATACCTCTGGTGAAACTGCCATTGCACTCTGCCCTGGCAGAAGGAGAAACAAGCTGATACAGCTTTTTCCCCCGTTGCTGCTTTAAACGGCTTGGCTGAGGAGCGTGCTGCTGCCCTTCCCTCAGCAAAGCAGTTTTACGGAGCCCCAGACCTGCCACTGGCTCGCAGGATCCAGTGGCGGGATGGGGGCTCCATTAAAGTGCTCCCCCTCCCCTGCTGAGGGAGCCCGACCTGGACCCCGCTTGCAGGAGAGTAGGAGCAGGATCGGGGCTGCAGCCTTGCTTGTCTACCGCCTGGCTGCCTTTGTCTGAGAGGGTGTGCTGTTGCCTTCATCCCAGAAAGATGGAGCTCACCCTCCCGATGGAAGGCAGCCAGGTGGTGTAGGGGCTCTTTGACGCTGCTGGCAGGCCCAGCGCTTGCCAGCAGCCCCTCTGCGCAAGGTGCGGATAGAGTGGCTTTGCACCCCGTGCCTTGTGGACTTTGCCCAGAAGGATGGGCCACATCTTCTCCTGGGGTGAAAGACCCATGGACGAAAGAGGCAGCACACACACACAGGCTAAGGCAGTCCATTGCACGGAACCTGACAGGCTCAGTGTGCTTGGCTGCTGCCGCCTGGTCTATCTTTGAGGAGTGGGGGGCGAGCGGGCAAGGCAGTTTGCCTGCTCCCCACGTCAGCGAAGGTGGAGGTAGCCTGGCCAAGGAACCCCAAGGTCCATGCTGGTTGCGTGCAAGCGGCAGGGAACTTGGGGCTCACTCAGCTGGGGGCAGGAGTCTTTCTGCCCACCAGCTGAGCAGCAGGCTGGGGCCAGCTGTATTGGTTACAGCCCGCAAGGCACTGAGGTGACAGAGCCTTAGCTCCCATGGTGAGAGCTGTGGCAGTTCAACCCGGCACCTTGCTAGCTGAGGCTAATGCAGCTTTTTACAACATCACGGTTTATCGTCAGCCAAACATCACGGTTTATCACCAAATTGCGATGTTTGGCTGATTTGGCGATTCACCACGATGTTGAAAACCCTGGGATTCATTGTCTGCCTTGACACACTGAAAATGTAATGTCTTTGAACTCCCCTCCAACTAACAATTCACCTTCCATTTGGAGGCATGTAACACATCTTGATGTCAGTTTTTAGCTCTGAATCAGCTGGGGGGGGGAGTATACGTATTGTTCAGATGGAAACAGGATCACAAGGTGGGGAGGGAAGGAGAGCTTTATCTCTTCCCAGATGCAACCCCCCCCCACTGAAAATAGTCTCACCACATGGTTACATGGCTTAATATTTTATGTATTAATTTTATATTAAAAAGTATTTCACCAAACACCAACATATTAAACAATACAAAATCCACTAAAATAAAACAGCAAAAAAGAAAAGAAAAAATAGAAACCAGGCAAGTGTTTATTGCTAACTACTGATCCCCAACTTTGTTTTTCAGAATTAAATTTTTGACCATGAATTATTATTATTTTTTTAAAAAAGAAAAAATTGTACCAAACTTAAAGGCCATGATTCACCTGTTTTTATGAGCAACTTGTGTACTCAGAAGAAGTTTAATCCAGCCTATTCTCTAGGGCATCCACTCAGCTCAGTTAAGCCCCTTATACAATCAGGGTGCTAGTGTTTACCTTTAAAGACCTAAATGACTTGGAACCAAATAAAATGAAGAATGGCTCCTCCCATAACAGTGTGCTCATGTATTAGGATTTTTGGACGAGGCCCTTCTCTTGAGTACTGTCAGTTGGTGATATCCTCCCCAGGACGTTCGACTGGTGCTGACAGGCCAGTCTTTTTGGTGCCAGGTCAAAATATTTTTATTTGTCCAAGCATTTTAAACTGGCTTTATCGGCTGTCTAACTTTTTAGTTTTGTAAGTTGTGATTTACCAGTATTATTGTTAACAGCCGTGTTTCTCAAGCATCTGAAGATCTTGTGTGTGTCCAAAAACATGTGCAATGTAAGTAAAAAATTAATAGTCACACAATTAAAATACATTTAGAAATTCAAGTGAAATAATTAGGGGAGCTAGGTTTGAAAGGCATTTTTATGTTAGCTAAAAAGGGGCATGGGTTTAACATGTTGAGAAATACTGGTTAAGCGTCTTGCTTGATTGTGGAAATCACCAGGATGAAAGGAAGCTTTGAAGTATTTAAAATAAATAAAATTGTATATGGATGGATGTGCATATGTATGGCATTCTGCAGGAAAGGTTCTTATTGAACAGACTTACAATATTATACACATGCACAGATTTCATACTGGATCGGACAAAACCTGATGCTGAGCGTGAGAGTTTATGACAGATCTTTTTTCTAAAGTTTTATTTTTTATGTGCACCTATGTTGCACCTATTTACGGATATCTTGAATCTTATTGAGAAGGAGGTGATGCAGCTGCAGTGGCTGAAAAGATTATTGGGCCCTAAAACGAGACATGCTGACAAGTTCATTTGGAATTTGGGGGAGGGGTCCTCATTCATTGGTATAGTTAGTGGTTTTCATTTCATGAGAGGGATCAAACCACGAATAACAGCTGCAGCTCTTAGAGTTTTTAGCCTGTCAAGAGGTTTCTAAAGAGTAATTGCCATCAAATTGGGAAAACTGAATATAACCCATATATTTAGAAAATGTAAATTGCCAACTCAGTGCAGCTATAGCAAAGAAATATCAGTCTGTATTCATTACAGGTGATTTCTCACGGTACATCTGAAAGCTTTTTACAGACCTAAGAGAATTCAAGTAGTGCCTCCTAACTTACAATTTAATAGAATGTGTATGTGGAAAATAACTTACAAAACACAGGAGCATTCATGTGCGTTTGCAATTGGAGTGAGCAGCAGTGCATATTTATAGTCTCTAGTGTGTAGAAAAATTGAGCTTTGTCTGATGGGCCTGCTAGTATTTAAAGCCATTGGATGCAGAGTTTCATTTCTGAAAATGAAAATATAGCCCCTGAATAAAAGTAAGAATCTCTATAGAGTTGATACATGGCCTGATTTTTCCCTGCTCTCTTTAAATTATGTTTAATTTTTTATTTTTAAAATTGATAAACCACCCTTCATCCAAAAATGGATTTCAGAGTGGTACACAGAAACTTTTTAAATTACAAAATATTGCAACACAAGCCAACGTAGTTTGGACTAGATGACCCTCAGGGTCCCTTTCAACTCTACGTCTATGATTCTATAAAATTAAGAGGGGGGGGGATTAAACTAGCTGAAAGTACCATAATTTAAAATGACTGGGCAAATTAATATTTTCCCCCTGGCACCAGAAAGAATGCAGTTATATAATCAAGAGGTGACATTTTAATGTGATTATGTCCATACATGCACATACGTTATTAGTGTAATCTTGGCCCAGACATGAACATTGCTTTAGGATAGACTACATGTGATTTTAAGCTGCTCATCTATACTGTGAAGTACTAAGGTGTTTTGTAGTGAGAAGTGATACTAGAACCTCTGACAGTGTTTAGTTGGGCTGCCTAATGTGGCTGAAGGGCTCACTAACTGTGCTGGACACGTCTCAAAGACAGCCAGGGTGGGCAGAAGGACCTAGAAGAGTATTTAATCTCCCCAAAGTGAAATACCACTTCTTTGGCATATAAACACAACAAATCACAGTCAATTCAACACTCAATCCAAACCCAGCAGAAAAGAATCAAAGAATAAAACAAATATCAGCAATAGGAAACAAGAGATTTAGCACACCAAAATTTAACATGCATGACTCCTCTTCCAATGTCCATATTCAATGTGTGGTCTTCCCTAAAGCATGTAATGCATGAAGGAAACTGCGGTGTCATCAAATTCTTAGTTTTAAAAACTGGACCCCCCCCCAAATGAAATTCTCCCACCTTCTTCAGGGGTACTTTATATTGCATACCCCGCCCCAGTGACTGAAACGTGGTCAGACAAATGTTTCAGATCAGCGCCACCTAAAAGCAAGCTGCAATGAAGCAAAACCTCACGGGAGATTATTCAAAATCCTAGGCACCTCATCTGAAAAGGCCCTAGCTGAATGTCCTGAGGGCCCCCAGAAGGAAAACAGCCTTCTTGTGTGGGGAGGGAAAATCCTTGAAATATAGTCTGGTCCCAGGACATGTTGACTTGAGCGTGGAAAGAAATTGGTAAACCAGTGTAGTCAATAGTATCCATTGTAGCTCAGTAGTGATTAGCGAAATACAATCTTTCCTTTTGAACCAGCAGAAGCTTTTGTGCTGTCTTCAGGTGTAGCTCGGGGCGGATTCAAGACTCTTCACATAAAGTACATGCAATGAGCTGCTTTGGCACACCAAACATGCGACCTCGGGGCCTTGTTGGATCCCTCTGGTGTACATTTTACTGTTCTGTGGCTCTTGACAATGCAAGCACTCTTTGCTATGAGGGTTTTATATCTATCTATATCTATCTATCTATCTATCTATCTATCTATCTATCTATCTATCTATCTATGTATCTATCTATCTATCATCTATCTATCTATCATCTATCTATCTACATCTATCTGTCTATCTATCTATCATCTATCTATCTATCTATCATCTATCTATCTATCTATCTATCTATCTATCTATCTATCTATCATCTATCTATATATCTATCTATCTATCTATCATCTATCATCTATCTATCTATCTATCTATCTATCTCTAGAGATGCGGGTGGCACTGCGGTCTAAACCACTGAACCTTGGGCTTGCCGATCAGAAGGTTGGCAGTTCGAATCCCCGGGACAGGGTGAACGCCCGTTGCTTGGTCTCAGCTCCTGTCAACCTAGCAGTTCAAAAGCACGTCAAAGTGCAAGTTGATTAATAGGTACCGCTCCACGGGAAGGTAAATGGTGTTTCCGTGCACTGCTCTGGTTTCGGAAAAACTGTCTACGGACAAATGGCAGCTCCCTCGGCCAGTAAAGCAAGATGAGCGCCTCAACCCCAGAGTCGTTCGCGACTGGACTTAACTGTCAGCGGTCCTTTACCGTTATCTATCTATCTATCTATCTATCTATCTATCTATCTAGTGGAAGTATGCTGATCTTGTAACAATCCATTAAATCACTCACACTTTCTGCATGTGCTCTCTCCCTCTAATGCACATATCTTACCCATATATCAGAAACAACTGAAGGGCTACAAGTTCTCCATCCCTGCTTTGTAACGTGGTCTAAAATAGTTGATTTCATTCAGTCATTTGTCATAATTCTGCATACTGTTTCTTGCCCTAGGAGCTGAGATGGAGGTTCTGCTCTTTTCTACTGCATTTACAATTATATTTTAGTACAAATAGCCATGAAGTTGTTACTGCTTTCCATTGCTTTTTATACTTTCCCTTTACACTGTCAGTAAACCATCAGATTTTTTTTCCAATTATAAGTTGTGTAATGCATCATGGATTTTGCTGACAGTCTTCATGTTCTTGAAATAGCAAGCAAATTAACAGCAGATATTGAGTTGGTAGAATTAGAAAAACCAATTGGCAACTCACATGATAGGCTTCAGATATAGTGATGGAGAGAATGGGTCTCATTTCTTTTATTTTCATAGTCTTATTTGGTAATTAACTGAGGCCTTTTAAAAAAGGAACAGAAACCACCATGTTCAGCAATTAAGTTTTACATGCCAGTTAGTACTGGGGGAAGAAAATAATGTTGGTTCTGTGCAACTCTGGCAGGAACTCTGGCATTCTTTAGTAGAAATCAGCAGTTTAGGGAAAAAAATATTGGGAAGAATAAGGTCTTGTGTCTCAGTGTTAAACAAATACACATACACTACATAACATAACATAGTTATGTTTTAAAGGCACAGGCTCTTATTTCATTTTTCTTGGCATTTGTCCTTCAGCCGTCTCATTATAAAATTGAAGAATGTTTTTCCCTCAGGTCTAAAATTACTAGGGTTTGTTGACGTTTTTTTCCTCTCTGGGAATGTCACTGACTCCTTTTAAATCTTGCTGAGATCAGTTGACTTGAAATTCAACAGTTCTTCTGTTTATTTGAAAATGAAAAGAAAATAGAAATTATAAAGATGTCTTTTAAAAAAAGGTAATTCACCTTGATCCAGAGTTATTGTGCTCTCTAGTGTACACATGGACTTCCTGAGCACATGCATTGCTCCATTTCAGTCGAAGGTTCAAAGAGAGATCCATGTGTGCAAAGAAATGCATGTCTGCACTTTCTTCTTATATTGGCAATAATGGTGTGTGTGTTGAAGCCCGTGCAAATAGCAGCATTGTATGCCTGGTGCAAGCTGCCACATTGAGGTGATGGTCAGTAAGTACGGTACTCTGTGTGTTGACTTTTTTTGTTAGAGAACCATGTGTTTGGTTGGGACTCTACCAACAGAGAGAGTGGAAAAAATAAAAGCACTGGAATGCCTGCTTGAGATGGCCATCACAAGATGACTTGAGACAATATTTTTAAAATTGTTGCGAACAGTACTAGCATAAATACTGACTTATATAAGAAAAATCTATCTGAAGAAAAGGTTGGATTCTTATAACAACAGAAACCCCTATAAACTTGGTTTTCTCTGGTTTTGAATTGTTTATCCCTCTTCTTGCCTTTTTGGTGGGGTGTGGTCCTATTTCTTTTATTCCACATGTACCTGCTGAATAGATGTGGGCTGCTGTGCATTGCTGTGCACTAGTGCCAGTATGCATGTCCCTGCAAAACAGGTGGTTGAGGATAGACTGGTAGGTGTATGATCTATGTTCTCTCTAAAAATCACATTTTTTGTCGTGGTTTTAATATACAGTGGAACCTCGGTTGTTGAACATAATCCGTTCCGGAAGATCGTTCAACAACCGAGGCGCAATTGCTGGTCGGCAAAATCCATTGAAAAAATGGAGAAATGCACCTCAGAAGCCATTCGACTTCCAAGGCGCGTTCAGAAACGGAAGCATTCACTTCTAGGTTGTCAGTGTTCGAAAGCCGAAACGTTCGACTACCGAGGTTCCACTGTATTTAGACAGCTATTTGGGTGGAATGTGTTGGCTATTTAACCGTTACTGCTCTTTAGCCTATAAACTGCAGCTACCTACCTTTTATAGGGACGTGGGTGGCGCTGTGGGTTAAACCACAGAGCCTAGGACTTGCCGATCAGAAGGTCGGCGGTTCAAATCCCCGTGATGGGGTGAGCTCCCGTTGCTCGGTCCCTGCTCCTGCCAACCTAGCAGTTGGAAAGCACGAAGTGCAAGTAGGTAAATGGGTACCGCTCCGGTGGGAAGGTAAATGGAGTTTCCGTGCACTGCTCTGGTTCGCCAGAAGCGGCTTAGTCATGCTGGCCACATGACCCGGAAGCTGTATGCCGGCTCCCTCGGCCAGTAAAGCAAGATGAGCGCCGCAACCCCAGAGTCGTCCGTGACTGGACCTAATGGTCAGGGGTCCCTTTACCTTTACCTTTACCTATCTTTTAAAGTCCTATAAAGTCCAAACTAAAACTGTGGCTGGTTTAATTTCAAAAGTGTTGCGTCTGTGTCTTTCTTTTGGCTCTGTCCTGCAAAGTTATTACTATGATGCATGGGAATGTATCCACAAGCAAAATCCATTCTTAGTACCAATTATTGGGGAAGAAATTGTGTGTGTGTTATGCATAACCAACATATACTGGGCAGGGGAGGACGGAATACTGCATTATTTTATTGCAAGCAAATATTTTTAGACACACCACCGGTCCTATGAGCTACATTCAGGCAGTTTATGGTGTGTCTGTGGATTTGTTGTTGGAGATGGAAGACATCCATTGCATTAAATACTCACTCTGCCTTTTATTGCCTTTTTATTACTTTTATTGTATTTTACTGTACCCAGATTTGAATTCTATGGAATTTATATTGTGATACCATAAAAGCAATATATAAGAAATAAAGATACATTTTGAAAATGCACTTAAAAATAATACAGCACCAAGGTCAGCACATTATACAACAGACAGGAAAAAAATCACAGGATCCTTAACATTTTTCAAGTGTTCCATGGTTGGGGACTGGTGGAGTTTGGGATCTACTGGTACAGGTGTATTCTGGTTTTTGGCAATGCTTCTGGTTATAAAAACCATAAAAATACAAAAAGTATTTGCTTTGTATTTTTTACTTAAAAGTCCCAAACTTTTTTTGGGTTTTAGGATTTGACACTTGGCAAGTGTATTTTGATTTGTCAGTTTTATAGAAAAAAGCACAAGACTGTAGCTGCACCACTGCCTAAAACAAAAGACAAATTAAACCAGCCCTGATTTTCATACTGATTTTGAGGCTAGCATCCTAATACATATATTTGAAATGCCAGTGCTTGCAGAGTTGCAAGGCCTGCTGCATTCCTCAGTGATCACCGCATTAGCTCATTTTATGTACTGAATGCTCTCCATTTGGAATGAGCAAAATAAAGCCAACTGTGATTAGGAAGTTAATTATATTTCATGCCAAATTCAAGCATCCCTTCTTAATGAGAATAACATTCTGTTTCTCAAGGTGTGAGTCAGACCTGCTTTGAGGGATCTCTCTTATTTTCTTTGTGTGTACCTCCTCCCAGTAAAATACAAGAAACTGGCAGCAATCCATTAACTCATTATCACTGTTAGTACTTTTCTGGGTTTCATTTCTCTCTGATTTCACTGTTTAGAACTCCCCCACCTCCCGACCCATGTGTATAATATACTAGTATGCATTTGATGAAGTTTAGCCCACAAAAGCTTCTGCTATAATAAATTTGCCACAAATCATAAAATGCCACAAATATCTCTCTCTCCCTCTCCCTCTCTCTCTCTCTCTCTCTCTCTCTCTTGCTGCTGCAGTGGACTAAATTGCTACCCTTCTGGTAATCTGTATTGACGTTACTGTTGCGATTACCAAGCTTTTAATTATCGTGCTTCCCTGAATTCCATTCTCCTCAAATTTTTATCTAACCCAAATGTCCTGCAACCAAAAATAGCCATTGATAAAGTGGATACTGACTGCCTTCTCTGAGAAGCCACCAATGGGAAAAGGACCCATTACACAATAGCTACCAGTTAAGACATGGAAGCTCCTGTCTCCCTTGTTTGTTGTTCAGAGATGGTAGCCTTTCATTCCCATCATACTCCCTCCCCAGCTGCCTTTAGCTATTCTTCATATTACCTGTTCATTGCCATTTCCAGTTTATTGATGCCTAACATAAAGACTCCCACCCAGTCTTCTACCATAGTCATATTTGGCAAAACGAAAACATTTGGCTTTTCATCTTGGTGAACCTTGTTATCAGGAAGAACAGTTTTACGGTGAAAGCCTGTACATGTTTCTACTCAGAAGTAAGTACTGTTAAGTTCAGTGGCACTTACTGCAGGTAAGTGCTTATAGGATTGCAGTTTTAATAACTGAAATGAAGAGCCTGGGACATGGGTAGGCAAACTAAGGCCCGGGGGCCGGATCCGGCCCAATCGCCTTCTAAATCTGGCCCGTGGACTGTCTGGAAATCAGCGTGTTTTTACATGAGTAGAATGTGTGCTTTTATTTAAAATGCATCTCTGGGTTATTTGTGGGGGATAGGAATTCGTTCTTCTTCTTTTTTTTCAAAATATAGCCTGGCCCCTGACAAGGTCTGAGGGACAGTGGACTGGCCCCCTGCTGAAAAAGTTTGCTGACCCCTGGCCTAGGAGGACTGCATTTGGTTTCAGAATTGTGCTTCTGTGCTACAGTAACTTATGCCATTAATCTCATTCTTCTGTTCAGACTCCCACACAGTTGGTGTCACACTTGTCACTTTCACAAATCATGTGTGGTCACTTATATCACATATGCTCATTACTGATGACTAAGGAGTAGTGGAGCTCAGAAATGCCTGCAGCAATCAGGAAATGCATTATTTTTTTTAGCAGGTGCCAGTTGAACATAAATATGGCTGAAGCAAAAAGCAAACAGTCGTGGCATTTCACACTGTTTTCCCTTCCTTTTAAATCTGCAAAGCACAGACTGACAATCCCAAAACATATAAACTGATCATCATTTTGGAATGAAAATTAATTTAGCATGGAGTAACTTCAAGCCCTAGTTTTTGCCTCTGGTGGTGCCCCTGTGGTTTTTCACTTATACGTAAACGATAAAAAGTCAGGGGTGAGTAGGAAGGTTTGCAAGTTTGCTGATGAAAATATAAATGCAAAATAAATAACGGGTTGCAGACAGTGTTGACAACTGGTCTGCTGTCAGGTGGTGGTTGAGAGGTGTTCTGTTGCAGACAGAAGGGAGTTCCTCACTGCGAAGCCTACAATAGGAATACATAATTCTTCAGGATGCTCTCCTTGCAAGAAAAAGGCGTAGCTCTTCTCTTGGAGGCAGCCATTTGAAGTGAGTCAAACAAACTACTATATATAATAAAGAAAATGCTGAAGTTGAATGCATTCAAAACAGGGCAAAACCATTATTTAGATGTGATTTAAAAAAAACATTTTTCTTTCCGTATTCAATAAAAGGGTTTCAGTGTATTATTACACATTTATCTTGCTATCTTTTTTCTTTAAATCTAAGCTAATGAGTCAGTTCTGCTATATAGGCAAAGTCCCATGTTTCCTCTCTCTGTTCTTTAATAGATTGATTATATTGTTGATAATCTCTATTTCCCTGCCGGTAACATTCTGGCAGCAGTTACCATATACGAAATAATTTCTTTGTACCTTACTAGAGCACTACATAATTAGCAAAACAAAGCACAAAAATAATGCCAAAAACAGAGTCTAGTGAAATTTAATATTTATCACACATGAATTATGTATAACTTGGTTTGAATTCTCCTCTCTCCATCCACTAACCAGTGAGAATTTATACATTTGTGATTTTATCTAATATAGACTTTTCGGGACGGTCATCCAAAGAAGTTAATTACAACTTTGAAACAACCCAACTTAACTGTTAGTGTACCCATTTATGTTGCCACAAAGCAATTTTATGAAACACCACATTTTCAGAAAAATAAAATTTGCCATGGAAAAATATAGGGAGGATTCAATGTTGTGCTTTTCTGATTGTTCTGTCAGTGTTTCGGCTTCCCAGATGCAGTGGTGTAGCGTGGGTTGTCAGCACCTGGGGCAAGGCAAGTAATTTGCGCCCCCTAACCCGTGGATTTTAGTAGGGGCAGAGAGCTGCTAGTGCGAGCGGCCCCCCCCCAGATGTTGCGCCCGGTGCGGCTGGCCCCCCTGCACCCCCCACGCTACGCCACTGGCCAGATGGAATGATCCACCCTCTCCCTCTGCATGCTGGTTTGTTGTTTTTTTCAGGTTCTCCTGACTCACCCAAGCTAAATTCAGAAGGTGTAAGGAGTGTGGGCCAGAGAAGGATGAGAAGCCCCATAGCTCAAGCAGAAGTCCTTGTGTGGGCTTTAGCAGACAGGACTCATTAGTTGAATCCTGCCCACAGGGCAGACTCTTTTAAATGAATAAACTAAGTCATATACATTATCAGTGGGTCTCCTCTGAGTAGGACTAGCACTGAATACCACCCATAGCGGTAGAAATTATTTCTTAGAAAATATTGCTAGTATGCTTACAGTGATTAACACCAGCAGATCAGCCTTCTTCCGAAGAATTTAACTCCACAGAAACAGAACTGATAACATAGCAATATTTTATGCATATATCCTATTCATTGTGACAATTATGTATGCAGAAGAATCAAGAGAGAGCATGCAATAGTCTTGCCTTTGTTTCTTTAGACAGGAGTGGCTTTAATGATTCCTGTGATCTAGAGATATAAAAGTGAAAAAGGCTTTGTGACAAAAAATGTAATACAGGTAACTCACAACTAACATGCTTTTAGCATGTGTGATTTTCAACTTCATGCGTTTGAAGGCTGGCTGATTGAAATCACATAAATTAAATGCACAGAAGTCAAAGAGCTTAAAAGGACTTTTGGTGTAGGGTTTTTCCTGCTTGGGAATAGCTTTTAAGCTGTCTTCCTTGCTTACCAGACACTGGGAGGCTCACACAAGATCTCGTGGGAGCTCAGACAGTTGTGCGAGATCTCACTAGAGCCTGTGTGAGAGTCTGCCAAAGCCCAGCAACCAAGGCAGAGAGCTTCAGTGCTTTCTGACTTGCTTGAGGGGCAGGGTAAGACCTATTCAGTGTGATGGCTCCAGCAGGTAAGATTGCTCACCTTGATGGCAGTTCCAAAGGGATGGTTTGAGTATATGGGTTTTTGCAGATATGCCCATCCCTGGAACATAACCCCTGCATAAGATGTGAGATACTTATCCTATATGGATATTCAATGCAAAAAAACCCCCAACCAAACACAGGATGATTGGGTGATCCTGACTATTATTAATTTGGCAACGAAGAACATTTAAGTTCAGTATTATTATTCCCCACCTTTTCCCCTGACAGAACTCAAAGCAGCTCACAGATAAATATGAGAAACGCAATAATTAAGAAACAATTAAACATTGATAAAATTAAAACTATAAAGGGACCCCTGACCATTAGGTCCAGTTGCGGACGACTCTGGGGTTGCGGTGCTCATCTCGCTTTACTGGCCCAGGGAACCAGCATACAGCTTCTGGGTCATGTGGCCAGCATGACTAAGCCGCTTAAACTACTGTATTTTTCGCTCTATAACACGCACCTGACCATAACACGCACATCGTTTTTAGAGGAGGAAAACAAGGGAAAAAACATTCTGAATGAAACAGTGGATGTATCATTTTTGTGCTTCATGCTGTGGCCACAGACATGTGATCTGATGGTGAATTTGGGGTGGCCCAATGCAAAAATCCTGAGAATCCCTGTGGATCCATGCTTTGTAACCACGTTTTTGCACCATTGCAGCCCCAGGCAACAGTGGGTGCATGATTTTTGGGGGGCAGGCTGTAGCCATGGACATGCTATGTGATCTGATGGTGAATTTGGGGTGACCCAATGCAAAGATCCTGAGGATCCATGTGGATCCATGCTTTTTAACCACATTTTAAGTGGGGAGGGAAGGAAAAACACAGAAGGGACAAGGAGCAGGAGAGGGGTGTGCAGAGAAGCAGCTGGCTAAGAATGCAGGAGAGGGGTATAACGGGAGGGAGGAAAGGAAGGCAAAAGTTTCCCCTCACCTACCTACCCAAGCCAGCCAGCGCTCGCTCTCTCTCTCTCTCTCTCTCTCTCCCTCCCTCCCTCCCTCCCTCCCTCCCTCCTGCATGTTTTCAGCAGCACGGAGCACAGAGACAACACTCTGCTTTCCCCTATGCTTGCCTGGAGGGGAGGGGCTTTCCCTGCTCTTTGTTCTGTTTGAGCAAACACAGCAAGGAAACAGAGGTGGGTGGGCAGTAAGACCCTGAGGCAGAATGCAGGAAAGCAGCCGCTTCCTCTTTTCAGGTTTCCCTTCTCCGAGACGCGCGATTTGATTTTTGCCTGATTTTTTTTTTTTGCCTCCCCTCGCGCCATTTGGCTCCAGGGACCACACATTCGCTCAATAACACGCACAGACATTTCCCCTTCCTTTTTAGGAGAAAAAATCTGCGTGTTATAGAAGGAAAAATACGGTACTTAAATTATACAAATAATTACACTAAAAGCTGCACAGCACTGGCCCTTTCATTAAAAGCTGTCAGCTCCAAGCCTGTTGGAAAAAGAAAATATTCACCTGCCTGCGGAAGGACAACAAGGAGGGAGCCAGTCTAGTTTCTCTAGGGAGTGAATTCAAAAATAAGGAATTTTTCACTAATGAATAAAGTAATAATGCTCCAACAAAACTAGTGCATAATTATCCATAAAGAAGACACACACAAAGAGGAATTTAGATTTATTTGACATATGTATGATTATAGACAACACAATCTAGTTATGCATTATTATAGACAACACAATCTAGTTAGTTTTAAGATCATATTATGAAATCAATGAATAAAGGAAATGGAGTAGATTTTATTTTGTATTTGCTTTAACGAAGCTTCTTTTGTCGTACTTTGAATAAAATCCATCTAATAGTTGCCTCAGATTGGCTTGATAGGTGCAATGCCACATGAATAGACAGGAGATGCAGTTAAATAATGGGATGGATGTGTGCATTGTACTCTCAGGAAAGCTGGTACTGGATCAAGTTTTATTTATTTAACTGCATGCCCCAGTGTCATGTTTAATGTCATACATATGACCTGTATGAAATAATACATGGCTAAATGTCATTTGCTGTGGCTGCCATCATTAAGTAAACAATCATTAAATTCCCTCCGGATTTATTTTAGTGATCTGGAAAAAGAGTTACATACAGCCTTCATTACTTTTACAGGATAAGCTGAGAAAGCAAAACAGACCAATTCTGCCAAAGGATCTAGTCAACAATCCTCTGTGGGGCGGGGGGGGGGAGAGGGAGAGACAGAGAGGGCATGCATAAAAATATGGGGAAAGTGTCACCCCTGATCAAATGAAAAACTTATAATTCTGTATGAAAAAGTTGTCAGCAGCCAGAGTCATTCTTGCCTACAGTCAGAAAGACTTTACAGAAGTAGATTTAGAGCTATGGTATTTCAAAGTAAAGTAAGTTACTTTATTAGAAAAAATTAAGCCCCAAAATTAGAGCAGCCCAAGGTAAAAAAAAAAAAAATTAAACTATTGAATCTGCTTGGTTTGATTTTCTGTGCAGTTCATGGCCATTTCTCACTTTTGGCTTTTGCAGTGGTGAATTTTTGTTTTTATAGAACCCCCCCCCCTTCACTCTAGCCAGGAAACAAGACAATATTAAAATAGCATATAAAGCAACAATGTAACTCTGTCATGCCTATCAACTTCCGTGTGTGCATGTGCATTTTTTCCTTTGTACCTTGGATTTTTTTCTAAACTTGGTGTCTGTTTGTGTGTGTTGTTCTTGTCATTGCTGTTGTTTCCCCTGTAATTCATATTCTGTATTGTTCTTGGTATTCATATATTGAAAAATGTTTTTAAAATTATATTTAAGAATTATAAGGATTGAGATATTTAACAAAAGATGGGGGAGAAATATAGTAAAAAAGAGTTAACTGAAACTCAGCTAGTATCACCTAAAAAGGCATCTGTAGCCTGATGCATCTATCAGGAAGGGCCAAGGACTGGTACTCCATTTTGAGCCTACATTTCATTTTGGAAATAGTATTGTTTGAGCAGCTCCTGTTTAAGATACTACTGTTCAGTTATCAGTACTTCTATAAGCTCTTATTATCCTTTAAGTGGCATTGGTTTAGCGAAAGTAAAGGAGAGAGAATCCATAACAGGGCTGAGCTATCAGACTGCCCTGCCCTGCCTGCAATGAAGATTAGTTTGGCTTAATGTTTAGCATTTAACCCAGCCACATTTTATTTATTTAGACATTTATTTATTAACTGCCCATCCTGTGTGTGGTTTCCAAATAAAATATATTGCAATAAAATATTGAATATATTTGAATATTTAATAAAATATTGAAAGTTAAGCAATCAGATATATACAGATCAATACATGTGCTGGCAGAGTGAGCAAGAAGTGCAGTTGTAATGGCATGTTTCAGGAGGCAAGACCTTTGGTCATC
Source organism: Podarcis cretensis (assembly GCF_951804945.1). Taxonomy (NCBI): domain Eukaryota; kingdom Metazoa; phylum Chordata; class Lepidosauria; order Squamata; family Lacertidae; genus Podarcis; species Podarcis cretensis. Next base: position 65,826,702 of record NC_137170.1, on the reverse strand, counting down.
TAAGTATAGCTGGGCACCAGAAGGGCCTGTTTCCAACCCTGTTCATCCCAGGATTGTCAGTGCCAACAGGGGCCCTACCTGATGCTGCCACCAATCACTCCCTCTTGCCATGGTTCTTTAGCTGACAGGCCACAGTTAAGGATGGGAGGGGACTAAGATGCTACTTAGCTCTGTTCCACAATGGGCAGGCATTTTCTTAGATCCTCCATTGTCAAGCATTGCATCTCAGGAAATCTAAACATTGCCACTTGCCACAAAGCATGTCCAAGTAGTAGTTTCGCTATCTCCCATTCAGATATATTACCAGTTCAACAGGATGCAGGGTGAGGTGGAGAGTGAGTGACTGGCACCAACAGCAAGCATTACCAGTACTGGACAGGAGCCATGATGGCAGGGGGTGGTGGTGGTGACAGGAGCAGCATCAGGCAGGGGTCCCAACTTCAGTAATTGTTTCAGAAGCAATGGGCAGGGACCCATTTGTCAGTATCATGCCAGGGCCCACTGAAGTCTGGCGCTGGCAGGAGGTATTCTTCAATCAATACTTATTAGACAAGACTATAGATTAGACGGGGGTGCGGGTGGCGCTGTGGTCTAAACCACTGAGCCTCTTGGGCTTGCTAATCAGAAGGTCTGCGGTTTGAATCCACGCGATGGGGTGAGCTCCCGTTGCTTGGTCCCAGCTCCTGCCAACCTGGCAATTCAAAAGCACGCAAAGTCCCTTCTAACTCTTCAATTCTATTATTCTATATGGAATATATGGACATGTAGGATAGTGAACCTTCCTAAAAAGGAACTGAAAATATTCCAGATGACACAAGCCAAGCAGTTCCGGATTTCTACATATCTAATATGGCCCTATACAATGCAGAGAAAAGATCAGAAAATAGCATCACTACCAATATGCCAACATTCCTGGCACAACTAAGGGGTATATTGAGCCTCAAATGGGTATGAGCATCATGTAGGAAAAGAAATTACTGCAAGCAATGAAAGAATTTCATTAAATTTCACCACATACTGGTCACCACCTCTGCTTTTTTGGACCCTAAAATCAGTCCCAGAACATTCCCTGCATAATGGTCTCAGGGGTAATTCTGAGGTGAGCTAGGGGTCGGGCATGGGGGCTCCTGTGGTGGTGAGGGTGGGAGTTGGGGCCCTCATTGGCTTGCCAGCCCCAAGCAGATATATGGTAGCTGGAGGAGGCAGCAAGGCAAAGCCAGGCCCGGGCTGCTGCTGCTGTTGCCGCCACCTTGGACCGCACAGAGTTGAGAGGCAAGGAAACAGGTTGGCTGCAGGGTTCCTGTTTTAAACTGGCTCCATTGGCTCTTTCTGCATGTTCTGCCCTTGGCTTGGACCTGGCCAAGAAGCCCCACTGCACACCCAAGCAGAGGTAGCTGGAGGAGACGACCATTACACTGTGAAATACAGTACTCGATAATTGGGGTTTATGGTGCTAAGTTCCATAAGCACCCGCAGATCACTCTGAGGATCTCTGACTGAGGCATGAAAATGTTGCTGCTGCATTTGGATAGCCATCACCCTCTTCAAGAGAGAGCATCATAAACTGCAGTTTGGAGGCCATATCCTGGTCAAGGCTGGCTCTAGGCTGGCTCCAATTAAAGGCCAGGAATTCTAGGCTGTACATCATGTAAAATTTCTGTCAGTAACATTGATTACACTGAGCAACAGTCTCCAGGAGGAAATTACAGAGCCTCATTGCTTGAGTTATTTAAAATTAGAATGGACAAGCACTCAAGATGATAGTACTGAGAACAATTCGGCACTTGGAAGACAGCATAATAGGAGTTTTCTATCTCTAATACCCCAATATGAGCTCAAAAGACAATAAGCAGAGAGACAACCCTCTGCAAAATTAAATCACTGAGAATCAACCAGAGAATGAAAATTAAATCACGGGAATGTATTTCCCTCTTTGTAAGCATTAGCATTAATCTCATGCAAAAGTAAAATATTAGTTAATTTGATTCCCTTTGCCTTCCAGACATAGGTCGAAATGAATCAATACATGAAGGATGATTTCTCTGATAACTGAAGGAAAGAATAGAAAGAAGAATCTGTAGGAAAGCAACCCAAAAGGAAATGACTAAGGGGGGGGGGAAACGGGACGGACTCAAATGCTAAATAAGAGCATTATGTGGGAAAACTGTATTCCAGTTGCTCATTAAGCTGTAGAATGATAAAAGCAGTCTTATGTAGGCTGAAATATATTAACGATGTACAGCTTATATTTTGCTTCATATACATACATATATACAGTTTTGAAAAACTGCAGAATGTAACTCCCTCATCTGTTTCCTATCCATTGGCATGTCAGTTACTGCGGTTACTTCAGATTTACAGTGCACCAGCAGAAGCTAAACAAAAACATGGGCTGCAGAGGAAATATATGACTTTTCCTTAAGTAGTGCAATGGAAAGAAATAATATTATGAATTATGAATCTGAACAGTAATGCCTTGTTCTCCCCATCCTGCTACCCCCCCAGAAACTGGGGGCTCAGCGTGCCAGGCTCCCCAAATAAGCTTTAAAGAAGCCACCCCAGTTGCTATGAAGTCAAGACTATGTGTTGTATAGGAGTTATTGAACAGCAGATCCTATTACAGCGTTCTTCACAGGAATTATGTCTGGACTGTGTCAAACAGAGGGATGTTGGTATAAGATTGCTATTTAACAGTGTTCCAAAAGACATGAAAGGTCAGCATGGACAAAGCACAACCCAATGAAGCAGCTAATATATGGACTGAGGAGATGTAGGGCTTTCAAACAATAGTTGAGTCATGACATTAATTGATAATGATTTGCCTGCCCTGGAGAAGACTCAAATGGATTTGCATCAGACTTCAGTGTTACGCCTAGAAAGGAAACCCTCTCATGTGCAGACGCATGGGCCATGCACATTGTACACACCACACCCATGGTCCCACTTTTTCAGCAAGCATGGCCAATGGTTACAGCAACTGTTACAGTATTCTCACAGATGGGGAAAACAGGGCTGAGACTATTTTGTGTGCCCAGAGCTAGTCAAGTCACTACAACTGGTATTATCCAAAGCGAGTTGCAAATAAACTTGCACACCTATGCTGAAGTTTTTAAAAATCATGTGTCGTGTGGGAAAGTGCCATTTAAATTGTATATTCAATTGCATCATTTTTTAGCAAGTACTTAAATGCAGATAAGCTGACACCTGAGGGCAAGATTTTGTTATGATGACCCAATATTAGTGTAAATTATAAATAGCTTTTGTTGAAACCAATTCAAGCTGACTACCAAGTATGTACTGTAACTAGGCCTAAATATAGAGGCTCACACACTAAACTCCATGTGCATAGAGAGGCTTAAGAATATTTAAAAATAAAAATAAAAACCACTCTTCATCTGAGGATCACAGGGCAGTTGACAGTGTAAAAGCACAAAAAAATCACATAACAAGAAACAAAACAATAACACATACACACTGGATCAGGCCAGTTGCCGATGTAGCCCAGCATCCTGTTCTCACAGTTGCCAGCAGATGCCCTTAGGAAGCCCACAAGTAGGCCCTGAGTGTAAGGGCACTCACCTCTGTAATTTACAGCAGCTGGTATTCAGACGCATACTGCTTCTAAACATGTGTGCCATTTTTTCAGACGTGAGCAAGTGTTTGTCAGAATAATCACTGTAACATAAAAAGGTCATCCTTAAATTATGCGTGTTGGATTAGGACTGAATAACTATATGTTTATATCCCATTATATCTTGAATTCTCATAACAAATACCTTTTGTCGATGGCTTTGCATATTATACTAACAGCATTTTCACAGAAAAATTGCTTTGTCAAGCCAGTTGTGTCAAGATTACTTAAATAAAGCTGCCTTGGGATGTTTTGGCTTAAAACAAATGTTGGGTTTTTGCATGCGAACAAACTATTTCCTATAGTTTGGCTGTAACATAGCATAATCTATGATGGCCACCAGATTGAGTGCCAAGAGCAATGCTGAAATACATCAAATTGGAGATCATGGCTAATTTTAGTTGTGTGTGATGTACATAATTTGGATATATGGTTTCGTGAACATGGTAGATATCAAACTACACTTACTAAACTTACTACTGTAGAATATTATTTCACTGAAATTAGAACTTTCAAATGAGAAACACTGTCGTGTTTTCATTTTAATTACAGATTTTTTGTGAGATTTACATGGAAATCTGTAATTAAACATGAATTTAGATGCATATTTTAAACATTTTTCTAAGAATATGCATCTTAAAATATATTTTGATTTTTTTTTTTAATGCCACACCATTCAGAGAAGTGTGAAATCAGATGGATTTTGCTCCACACGTTATTGTGAGAAATGTGGAACAGCTCAGTTAGTACTAGAATTCACAAAGATTACATTCTTCAAGCATCCCTAGAAAAAGGTACCTTTAAAATATTTAGGAGAGAGGCAGAATAAATAAATAGGAGAGAATAAATTAAAAGGAAGTTCTTCTTCACCCTGCACATAGTTAAACTGTAGAATTCTCAGACACAGAATGCAATGATGAGACTACCAACATGGACAGCTTTAAAAGGGGATGAGACAAATTCACTGAGGATAAGGCTAATAATGATAACAGCTACTCGTCATGACAACTGTATATTATCGCCAACATCATATCGCCAATATGCTTCTCAATTCCAACTGCTGGTAACAAAATTAGGGAGACTGCTGTTGCACTTTGTCTTCTTTGTAGGCTTACTGTAGGCATCTGGTTGGCTTCTATGAGACCAGAATACTGTGCTAGATGGACCTTTGGCCTGATCCAGCAGGGTTCTTCTTCTGACATGTGAATGTATGTTGAGACAGGGTTCCCCCCCCCCCAAAGTTTGATCTAATTTTCATTTGTTTTCTTGTTTTTGAGGCCTTAGCAGAGCCTTCACTATTCTGCTGCCATCCAGATACTTTGGATTGGCTGGAGCTGGTGGAAGTTGTTCTAAACATCTGGAGGGCAGCAGGTTGGTGAAGGCTGCATTAGCAGTTTGGGCTACCGAATCTTCTGCAACAATTTCAGGGGGATTTAAGCATGCCCATTATCCACCCAATTTGACCCAGCATTTTGACATATTCTGATTAATAATCTTCATGCACTCTTTTTGCTGATGAAAGTTAAGTAAATATCTTACAGAGAGAAGTCTACCACAGCATTAAAAAAAAGTATGCCAAATTTTATACCTTAATTACTGGCCTATATTCACAAAATTCTGAAAAGTAATTTTTAAAATTAAGTATTTAAAAAAATTGGCCCTGGTAGGAATAGTTTAAGAAATAAATATGAAAAACATGGGTGCTTCATGTCTTTAGACATGCTAAAATGTTTCCCAGATGCACATGCACAGTTGTTTAAAGATGTGTGCCCATTTTACATGTTTCCTACGGGGAACAACAGTGTTTCCTACAGCAACAGTAGTGTATTGCTAAACTTGCCTCCATTCAGGCTTGTAATTCAGAGCTATTTGGAGAAAAATAGTCTCATTCATTTTTGTGCATTCACAGTTACCATACGGAGTCATATAAATAGCAAGCTTGTAGAATTTGTTTCTCTGGTTTACTTTTAATGAAAGAAACAAGCCAGAATCCCCTTGTGGGGGTTTTGTAGTGAATTGTTTCTTTCCCAAATGTTTCATTGAGAAAAGAACGCAGTAGTCTAAGCAATGAAAACCTACACTCTTTTTCTACTTCTATCAAAGCCTTGTTGAGATGTATTGCCTGCTATTGTATGTTTATTCAGGCATCAATCACAATCAAGTCTCTTGCTAGTTCATCTGTAAGGGCATTGTAATTCTATTTTTATCAGTTCCTTCCTGTTCACCAGACAGTTAAAGTAGCATGAACAGGGGTCAGAAATATCTTGATGGATTCGGTTCCCAGAGATATCAGTGACCAGAGGAAGAGTTTTGTTGAAATTTCTTCCTGAACTGATAATGGAGACAAGCAATGGCAAGGTGTAGAAAGAGGGCATGCAGTGCAAGGCATAGGTGGCACATATCAGTGAGAGATACAGTGGCCAGACTGCGTAGAAGACAGCAAATAATGTACTGGTAATTCATAATAAACATTCTCATTTAGTAGTTTAAAATTAAATGCATTTGCTTATGGTCAGTACAGCTGTGCATTCTGCAATCACATTATTTAGGACAACCTAAAGATGGAGCGAGCTTGTTTTCTCTTGCCGCGCTGTGGGTTAAACCACAGAGCCTAGGGCTTGCCGATCAGAAGGTAGGCGGTTCAAATCCCCGCGACGGGGTGAGCTCCCGTTGCTCGGTCCCTGATCCTGCCCACCTAGCAGTTTGGAAGCACGTCAAAGTGCAAGTAGATAAATAGGTACCGCTCTGGCGGGAAGGTAAACGGCATGTCTGTGTGTTGCTCTGGTTCGCCAGAAGCAGCTTAGTCATGCTGGCCAATAAAGCGAGATGAGTGCCGCAACCCCAGAGTCGGCCACAACTGGACCTAATGCTCAGGGGTCCCTTTACCTTTACCTTAAAGATGGAGTGAGCTTGTTTTCTCTTGCCCTGGAGGGTAGGATTCAAACCAATGGCTTAAAGTTAAAAGAAAGGAGATTCCGACGGAACATCGGGAAGAACTCTCTGACAGTAAGAACTGTTTGACAGTGGGAATGGCTCCATTGGAAGATGGTGGACTCTCCTTCCTTGGAGGTTTTTAAGCAGAGGTTAGATGGCCCTCTGCCATGGTTGCTTTAGCTGAGATTCCTGCATTGCAGGGGGTTGGAGTAGATGACCTTTGCTGTCCCTTCTAACTCAACAATTCCAGGATTCTGTTCTGGAGATCCCCATGGAGGAGGGTAGACAGAACCTAACTTTGCTGTCCTTTTTCCTCCAGGTTAGTCCCCACAGTTCTCCAGGAATGTCCCCTAAAGGGTGCCGTAGTGGCTCTGTGCACACAAGATCTACTGTGTATTGTTTGGAGTGTATATGTGTGAAGGGCGGGAAATGGTGTGGAAAATATTTTTATTTTTTTTTATTTTTAAAATAATATTTATTAAAGTTTCAAAAAAGTTACAAGAATAAAAAAGAAAAGAAAAAGAAACATAAAATACATAATACAAAAAAGTAAAAACCATTAAAAACAAATCAACCTTTCCAAATCTTGACTTTCATTTACTTGTTTCCCTGACCTCCTCACACCTCCCTTTTTTGTATTCTAGTTCAATTAGTTATTTCAGCAAATCCTTTCCATTTTTGCTTTTATCTTAATAATTTATCTTAATATATTATAACTTTACATTCTTACCTGTTAATAATCCATCTTTAAATACTCCTTTATAACATTACTGCTAAAACCACATAGCTTCATTCCAACATCCTTCTAACATTCCTTAATTTTACAATATTTCTGTAGATAGTCTTTAAATTTCTTCCAATCTTCTTCTACCGACTCTTCTCCCTGGTCTCGGATTCTGCCAGTCATTTCTGCCAGCTCCATGTACTCCATCACCTTCATCTGCCATTCTTCCCGGGTGGGTAGCTCTTGTGTCTTCCAATACTTTGTGATGAGTATTCTTGCTGCTGTTGTGGCATACATAAAAAAAGTTCTATCCTTCTTTAACACCAATTGGCCGACCATGCCCAGGAGAAAGGCCTCTGTTTTTTTCAGGAAAGTATATTTAAATATCTTTTTCATTTCATTATAGATCATCTCCCAGAAAGCCTTAATCCTTGGGCACGTCCACCAAAGGTGAAAGAATGTACCTTCAGTCTCTTTACATTTCCAACATTTATTACCGGGCAAATGATATATTTTTGCGAGCTTGACTGGTGTCATGTACCACCTGTAAATCATTTTCATTATATTCTCTCTTAAGGCATTACATGCCGTAAACTTCATACCTGTGGTCCATAACTTTTCCCAGTCAGCCATCATAATGTTATGTCCAACATCTTGTGCCCATTTAATCATAACAGATTTAACCATTTCATCCTATGTATTCCATTTCAACAGCAAGTTATACATTCTTGACAAATTCTTAGTTTTAGGATCTAACAATTCTGTTTCCAATTTTGATTTTTCCACCTGGAAGCCAATTTTCTTGTCCAATTTGTATGCCTCCATTATTTGGTAATAGTGAAGCCAATCTCACACTTTATCTTTTAGTTTTCAAAGCTCTGCAATTTTAATTTATCTCCCTCTTGTTCCAAAATTTCCCAATATTTGGCCTCCATATTGAGCTTTTTCTGAGCCTTCGCTTCCATCGGTGACAGCCACCTTGGGGTTTTATTTTCAAGTAAGTCCTTATATCTTGTCCAAACATTAAACAATGCTTTCCTAACAATATGATTTTAAACGCTTTATGTGCTTTGACCTTATCATACTACAAATATGCATGCCACCCAAATACATTATTGAAACCTTCTAAATCCAAAATGTCTGTGTTTTCAAGAAGCAGCCATTCTTTCAGCCAACAAAATGCAGCTGATTCATAGTAAAGTTTAAGGTCTGGCAGGGCAAATCCACCTCTATCTTTTGCATCAGTTAGTATTTTAAATTTTATTCTGGGCTTCTTGCCCTGCCAGACAAATTTAGAAATATCTCTCTGCCACTTCTTGAAACAGTCCATTTTATCCAAAATTTGCAATGATTGAAACAAAAACAACATTCTTGGCAATGAAATGGTGTGAAAAATAAGATGGAGGCATCTTGGCATTTCACCTTCCTACAGTTGAGGTTTATTTCACTCATTGTCTCATACAAAGGGCTTGTGTAGAATTTCTGACTCCTTTTTTGCACAGCCTACTCCCAACATCAGCAGCTTTGGAAACTCCATTTTGCAAGTGGATTGCCATGCTACACTAAGCTAGAAATAGGAGTACTTTCTGCTGAAGAAGCTGAAATCTAAAATGTGTTGGGTTTATGACCCCTCTCGCTCTCCAAGCTTCAGCGAAAGCCTGCATTCGCCCTGGGACGCACCCAGATTTCCCCTTCATTTTTGGAGGGGGAAAAGTGCGTCCTATGGGGCGAAAAATACTGTATGTGGAATTCCTGAGGCAGTAAGTTGAACAATTTGTTTATTTGGCCTGATCAGTTTGACCACATCTCTTTCAGTCGTTTATTTGTTTGTTTTTAATGACATGAATTCATTTTTAATTACATGAATACACACATTTCTGTACAACTTACGCCACGGTCTTATACTTAAACCTGTCAAATTCAGTGGGGATTCCTCCCAGGTAAGAGGGAGTAGGATTGAAGCCATAAATGCTATTTATCCTGCTTGCTACAGGGTGTAATATGTAATTACAAAAAAAAAGTTCCTCTTCAGCTGACAGTATTTCATCTGAATAACTTTTGCTTTGTTGGAGCGAGTTTAGTAATTTATGGCAATTTTTGATTTCCTGCTTTGCATTCCCAGGACAATGTTCTTCAGTGAGCATGGCAATTCTTAAAAACAATAACCCTGAGGGTAACTGAAAAACCTTAGCTTCAAGCACTAAATCTAATTTTACTATGCCATGACTCCCTCAGGATATATTCAGAATAACTATTCAGTATAGAAGATCTGCTGTTCAAACTTGCATAACTTCATGGAAATTATATTTCAAGGACTGTGATTCCCCAGCTTGGGATCTTAGCAAGCAGTGAAACTGCAGTGAGTTTGCTGAGCTTAGTTATACAGGTTTGAAGTCAGCAGCCTACAGTGTAGTAGACTCTCTTGAGGAAAGCAAAGGGGGAAAGCCCCCAAATTACAGTCTTTTAATTCTTTCCAGATATATTCATATTATTGCTATACCAGAGCAGAAGAGAATTTCCTGTTCTCTTGCAGGCTCTGCCTTCTCTGAAAAATGTTACTATAATGCAGCAGGCAGAATAGAATATGTAAAGATAGAAATCAAGAGATAGTCTGGTAATGTATACAGGTGAACCTCATGTTACATACTGTCCTTCTTGAGAATGCTTCATGTTACGAGCTCCGCTAACCCAGAAGTAGATGCTCCCGGTTGCGAACTTTTTTTTAATCTATAAATCATTAGTAGATTGGTTTGGATTGTTTTGCATTCCTTTTTTCTTATCTTTTCTTATCTTCCGTGCTCATAACACAATCATTGTGAGGAGCCTTGAGCACAATCTTGTGAGAAAGTATCATACACATCCATTTGAAATACAGTGGTACCTCTAGTTACGAACTTAATGTAATTAAAAGTCACTTTGAGGTTTGTTTTTAAACAACCAAGCAGTATATAAATTTCATGAAATACGTATTCCACTTTTTCCATCGTTCAAACCATGCTCAAGGCAACTTACCACATGAAAAAAGTACATATGTTGCAAACATCAAAAGTGGTCATAAACAATAAATAAAACATCAAAAAGTACACATACAAATTAAACTATTTCCACATAAATCATAAGATCTAAAATAAAGATACAGTGGTGCCCTGCAAGATGAAAGGGTTTTCCGTTTTGGAGGTGCTTCGCAAAACGAATTTCCTATGGGCTTGCTTCGCAAGACGAAAATGTCTTGCGAGTTCCTGCGGGTTTTTTTTCCTCCCCCCTTTTTCTAAGCCGCTAAGCCGCTTATCTGCTTATCCGCTAAGCCGCTAAGCCGCTAAAAGCCGCTAATAGCGCTAAGCCGATAAGCCGTCAATGGGCTTGCTTTGCAAGACGAAAAAACCGCTAGACGAAGAGACTCGTGGAACGGATTAATTTCGTCATGCGAGGCACCACTGTACAAAAATTAATATCAATAGCTGCAACATACCCACTCCCAAACAACCCCCACTAAGCAATACCCCTGGCCGAGAGTCTGTTTAGCAGCCTCAGCTTCTGTAGCTGGTGTCAGGGCCCCACCTTCCCAGGGCAGGTGGGAAAAGGCCTGCAAGGCAAGGAGCAGGTCTTCCAGGACTCACAGAAATAAAAAAATAAAAATATGCACGTAATGGTGAACTGCAATCTGTTTGATACCTTACTTTTGTATTAAGCTTTTTTAGCTGAAGATTAAATGTTGCTTTTCTATGACAGGAATGTAGGTGAACTGGAAAATCCCATCAACTTGAAAGTGATAAAAAGGTCAAGGTGATAACTATTTGATTAGACTAATTTGAATTGATAGAATGAGAACAATGGAGAAGTCTGTAAAATTCAAAAGCATGCATTCTCTTTTATTAACAGACAACAGCTCAACAGAAGGTAGCATCTTATTCTGTGGCTCAGAAGCACCTAACATATCCATTTGAAATAGTTAAAGAGGGTGTTTACTAAAAAGTGGTCCAAATGACTTTTACTGTTGACTCCTAAAAACACAAAAACTTTGATTTAGCTCTACATGATAAAATATCACCTCCTTGCACTTTTTGATGGCACAGTGGAAAGATTGCATGTGACCCACATTCAACCTTTATGTTAACCCAGGCTATAGCATGGACTTGCACTGACATCTGAGAGCTTTTTAAGTTAAACCTTGTGAACTCCAAAGTAGCAATATTAAATATTGTATGAGAAGCTTGTCAAAAAATCTTCATAAAACGTGGCCTAAAAGCAATATCATGAGCTCCTTTTTATAAGCGTGGCACATTTTCAGTATAAACAAAGAAGTCATAATCTTAAAATTCTGGAGAATTTGTATTCTAAGGGAGATTAAAAAAACCAGTAATCATATTTTGTATGATAATTATAATAGTAATATCTCTTAAATTAATTGTTCTCCACTATCTTCAGAATTGTATGATAATTATAATAGTAATATCTCTTAAATTAATTGTTCTCCACTATCTTCAGAATTTCACTGTAAGTAGAGATGGTGCAAGTAAATAGTTAAATCTTTTTATTTTTATTTTTTAGTAACCGAACTTTTGATTATGCCCTGAACTTCCAACACAAGTGTATGGGATTCTTGCTCTTTAGTGCAAACCATGGGAAGTGGGTTAAGAGCTCTCTCCTATGTAAACACTAGCCATTCAAAGGCTTTGGCAGAGAGTGGGAGTTCACATAGTTGTTGTTGTTTAGTCGTGTCCGACTCTTTGTGACCCCATGGACCAGAGCACGCCAGGCACTCCTGTCTTCCACTGTCTCCCACAGTTTGGTCAAACTCATGTTAGTAGCTTCAAGAACACTGTCCAACCATCTCATCCTCTGTCGTCCCCTTCTCCTTGTGATGGGAGTTGTAGTCCCAAAACATCTGGAGGGCCAAGTTTGGCCATGCCTGGTGTAGTAGGTACAAAGTCAGTTGCACACTACATTCCACCAGAGAGCCAAGTTTCCCCACATTCCTGCTATGCAGACTTGTAAAAAGCCACTTGTTGAGTTGTGTGTGGCAAGTTAGAATATCCTTGAGGTGATCAAGCAGACAAACTTCGTAAATCAGGTAAAAGCTTGGTTCTTTCTTCATAGAGCCTATTTGCCAAAGTAGCTAGGTAGTCAGGTGTTTTACACACTTACCTCTGAGTAAGTCTCATTGAACTCAGTGAGTCTTACATGTGAGTAGATATATAGGATTGCACTATTAGTACATTATTTTTTATAGACTTATATAGATGCTTTTGTATGATAATTGCAAAAGCCATAATGTGATATTGGCGGCGGCGGGGGGCATGTACCTGAATCCACTATATCCTGCAGTTAAATTACTGGTTATAAGCCAATGCTTTCCTATAAAGGTTTGCGTTCCTAGGGAAGGGAAATAAGCTCACTTTTGTGGTTGCCCGCCCTTGTGCTTTTCCTCTCAGTGCTAGCCCCTTAAAAATTGTTGTTTCTTTTTAAAATTATGCAGGATCCTTCATTGATACACCCCGTGGGCCCTGGCACTTGCTTCAACATGTCATGTGCTGATGCTGGGTCTGCCTAGTGGGTAGAAATAATCTGCTGTAATTATATGAGGATCACAAGTTAGTGGTGAAACACATGGCATATGCCATGTATTGAAATTAGCAGGAAATAAAAACAGGAAGTTTATCACTCTTAGTGGGTTATATTCTGCTTGGAGGTTTCAGACTTTCCAGGCTTTATAGGGTTTATCAAATGGCAATGTCCCTGCACAGTTGGGTTCTGTATGCAGAGTTGACCCAGATTAACCTCCGTGTGGCTGCCTTTCCCCCCTTTTTAGCGCACTCTTGTTTTGCTTTTGTGTGTGTGTGTGAATCCATGTTTAACTGAGTGAACTGGAGTTCAGAGTATAAGAGAGCCCCAAATCCTGGACCTCTGTGGAACATAATACTAAATGCTTTTCCACATTTGCCATTCTGCAGAGTTAAGAGAGGTTGCTTTCTTGTGCTTTTCCTCATCTGTCACAGTGGCAATATGTAGTGACATTTCTAACTGCTAGCATGGAAACAAGATAAAAAGTGTTTGGGACAACTGGGAAATTTCATTTAGACAGAATGTCAGACCCTAGTCTCCCGTGTAAATACTGTAGCTTTACCATGTCCAGCTTTATGATATCATTTTATGTAAAATTATATCAGAGTCTAGCTATGAGCGGGAAGACCATTGCGCTTGTTGAATAAACTTCCATTTATCCTACCATTTAGCAAGACCTGCATCCCCTCCATATCACTGCCGTTTGTAATGTATAACAAATTTTAAAAGGTGCCTGGCGTTGTAAAAGCTCAAGCACTCAAAAGAAGCCCTGCAATGCCTTGATCACAGTGGAGTTCTGAAGGTTTGTTAAGCCTCTTCAGCAAAGCCATCTCCTGGCCCACATTTTTCTTGGAGATCAAGTTCATGCTAGCTAATGATTATTTAGATTTCCACAGTAACCTAACACCGATATTTCAGGACAAATAGGCACCAGTGTGGCTCCTGAATGAGCAAGCTGCATGTATTCATAAGCCATTCCATTCATTTCTCTGACATGTAAAAAAAGGGGGGGGCAGCTTTCATCCTATTGCCAACTCTTTTATCTTTAAAGCATCAGGTTTCCGGAAATCATTCTGCCTGCGGCACAATTTCAAAGACTACTCTGGACTATTCAGAAACTTTTAATTCTCATAGTTTTCAGTAGACGTTTCTTCTTTTCCACACACTCAAAAAAAATCTTAGTAAAAGTATTTGTGTGCAGAGTTACTTCACTTCCTGCTATTGAGGACTGTGCATTGTTTAAAAAGATGCTGTGTTTATATACATTAAGTGAGGACTATGGCCACAGCTATTGTTGAGAGATGTTACACAGCCATTTATCACAGTATGTCAGCAAACCCATTGTAAAAATGTCCTGCTAGTTAAATGAGGCTTAGATTTAATGGGGCTGTAAGAAAGAAAGGAAGGGACGCAGGTGGCGCTGTGGGTTAAAGCCTCAGCGCCTAGGGCTTGCCGATCGAAAGGTCGGCGGTTCGAATCCCTGCGGCGGGGTGCGCTCCCGCTGCTCGGTCCCAGCGCCTGCCAACCTAGCAGTTCGAAAGCACCTCCGGGTGCAAGTAGATAAATAGGGACCGCTTACCAGCGGGAAGGTAAACAGCGTTTCCGTGTGCGGCTCTGGCTCTGGCTCTGGCCAGAGCAGCGATGTCACGCTGGCCACGTGACCCGGAAGTGTCTCCGGACAGCGCTGGCCCCTGGCCTCTTAAGTGAGATGGGCGCACAACCCCAGAGTCTGTCAAGACTGGCCCGTACGGGCAGGGGTACCTTTACCTTTACCTTTAAGAAAGAAAGAGTTTCTTTTATCATACTGTAAATAAGGTTCCTATAGCAATGTCATTAGGTTAAGGTGTAGGCTCCCTTCTGAATTAAGATAGCAACACCTTTTGCAGAGGTAATGAAACAATTCCAAAAAACAATTCTGGCAGTGTTTTTGTAGGGAGCAGTGCTTTGTCACAGACATAGACAGTACTGCAAAATGAATGTTGAATGAGACATATGGTCTGCTATATGTTTCACTTGCCAACGAAGCTACGTAGTAAGCTATTTACGTCCTGCATTTTGGAGGATTTCAGAAAACATTCAGAAAAAAGTACTTGATGGAAAGAGGTTATTGAATTCAGGACTATGTCTGCACGGCAAGTTACCTTGCTTCTGTGGAATCTCAGAAACTGGATGGAATCAAAAACTCAGTAGGGACAGTGCCCATCTGCTCCCATCTGTTCGACTCCCTAAACCGAAAACCAAGGCGCGGCTTCCGATTGGCTGCAGGAGCTTCCTGCATGCAATTGGAAGCTGCGTAAGCCATGTTGGATGTTCGGATTCAAAAAAATGTTTGCAAACTGGAACACTTCCAGGTTAGCAGTGTTCAAGAGCCTATTTGTTTGACAACTAAGCCGTTTGGGATCCAAGGTACCATTGCAATGGCTAACTTTACTGCATGGTAATCACCAGAGATTTTCTCAGGTATCAAAAAAGGGGGAGCAATTTGAGCTAAAATAATTTAAAATTTAATTTTAACAATTTCAGTTTACCGTGATTTTAAAAATAAGGCAATTATCAGCCTAGAAATCTCTTGTGGATGTAAGGCCTCCATTTCACACATACCTTTTGTGTGAATGGGGAATTGTGTCTACATATGTGCAATCTTGAGTGTGCATGGGGCTTTGGATTTGGCTGTCCTTTTAAATGTTAAAATAACACACCTCCAAAACAGAATATTATCTCAGACCAGCAGCATCCTGTCAGTTTTTAAACCAGTTGACAACTTCAGTGTATTGATGCCTATTGCACATCTCAGTGCAAAGAGGGGGATATTTGTGTTTATCGGTGTTTGATACAAAATGGCTCTTCTGTTGAAAGACCTCCGGACCAAACTGATAAATAGCTATGAAATTCATTTTTAGAGTGTTTGAATTCAAATCTTGATAACTTACTAAATGGAAAATTTGTAAGCACAATTCACAGGTCATCAGAAGAATGAATATTTTAAAAAGCATTGTAACAACCATAAACCACAGACCCTCCTTCACTGACCTAGAGCTATTTCAATCATTTGAAAGCCTCTTTTCATATGCTAAGGTTTGCCCTCTTCACATACCTTTCTGTAATAACGGTCACTTGTATAGTCCTATCTTTCTGAATCTTTATGCTTTCCTTGAGCACTAGCTTCTTTCAATTCTTTACGAGATTTGAGGTTTCTTCATTACTGTTTTTCCCCCTGCTTGTTGAATCGTTTAATGCATATCTTCTGCTCAGCTCCTCCTCTGCTTTCTCTCAGCTTTTGTGATGTCTTCTGATCAAAGACCTGTTTTTCTTTCCTTATTTTAACCTTTTCTCTGGGTTGCCTGCTAAAACCTTTTATTCTTGCGACGGTGACAAACGCCTCTGTATACTGATCTCTTTCATAGTTGTCCTGATATTTCAGCACGCAATTTTCTTTTTCTGTTAAGAATAGATGGCTTGTTGATGATGCCAATTAAAATGTTGCAATGGGAATGTGTTGTTTCCTTTTACTTTTGCTTGACTAGGTGGCATGTACCATTGGAACTATCTTAGATCATCCCTCTTTCTTTTCCTCCCATTTGATTCCCACCCCCCTCATAACATTTCTAAAATATTCCCTTTCCTCTCTTCTTTTACAGCCCAAATCCTGGTTGACGATCTTGTTCCGTCTCATTATGATTACTCTAATCAACTTCTCTGGCTTGCCTTTGCTATATCTCAGCCCCTTTGTTTCTTTCTGCTAAGTGCATTTATCATGCCCATCATTTTGATGACAAAACAAGTGTGCTCTTAAAGGCTTTCCATTGAATGTCTTTGAATTCAGCATAAATACACTGACGCTTACTTATGGCCTTCTGCCAATGTTAGTCTATGATTTAATCTTATAAACCTTAAATGTTCTTTTTCAGGGCATTTCTTTTTAATATATTCTGTCTGTTACAACAGTTGCTGGAAGTTTTCAAGCATGTGAATGGGTCAGACAATCATTTTCCAGCCACAAAATGATTTTCTAATGTTACCAATTGGCATATTTCTATGAGAAATTATTGGGTCTTGGAAAGACAGAGTGAGCCAAGTTCAAAAGTTTGTCAGATTTAAAGTGGCCTGTGGTTGCAGTGCATGTGAAACACTTTAATGTGTTGTAACTGCAGAACTGTTTGTGAAATGATAGTGGACATAATGTATTCTGAGCGCAGAATTTGATACTCCATAGCACGGAATTTTGATTTCTTCCTCAGAACTTTTGTTATTATTATACATTTGTGCTGCAATCCCATGCACACATATTTAGAAGTAAGCCCAATTGAAAATTTTGATTAAACATGCATATGCTTCTACTGTAAGCCCTGCTCACATCCTGCATTTTATTTTCAGGGCCTAATAATTATGTGTATAATACATTTCTTATCCCTTTCACCCTCTTTTTCTTCTGCTTCTCTCATACTTCTCACTGACATTATTTTGCCTACTTTTAGGTGTAAAGCTTTTAGCAGGGTCCTGTTTTACTTAATATTTTAAAGCATTATATAATTGATGGAACTATATAAATAATAGCAACAGTATAAGAAACACTGCCCAACTTAACCCATGCCAAAGGGAAAACTCTTTTCTAGCACCAATATTCATCAGCATGATTCAGTGTCGTGAGGGAAGTTAATAGAGGGCACCTCACTGTACTCATTTGGAAATTATGGCTTAATAAAATAACTTTAAAAGGCTCTAGAAAGTGATAATTAAAAAAAACTACTGTGGCTTGAAGTATAAAATGCACAGTCACAAGGGCATGATAAATTTGCTGTTTTAGATATATCGTCCGTTCATCTAACTTCATTGCAATCATAGCTGTACATTTAATAGCAAAAATAATTTGTTCTGTTTAGCATCCAGAACATTTGAGGCACAGAGACAAAAATAGTTACAAAATAACAAGCTTTGGTTCAGGATTGCTATAAAAGTTCTAGGTATACTGGCTGTCCTCAGATTCACTTTTGTAAGTCAAGTGAATAGAACCCACCATCACACTTTGTTATATAGATTAGGTAAAGGGACCCCTGACCGTTAGGTCCAGTAGCGGACGACTCTGGGGTTGCGGCGCTCATCTCGCTTTATTGGCCGAGGGAGCCAGCGTGAAGCTTCTGGGTCATGTGGCCAGCATGACTAAGCTGTTTCTGGCGAACCAGAGCAGCGCACGGAAATGCCGTTTACCTTCCCGCCGGAGCAGTACCTATTTATCTACTTGCACTTTGACGTGCTTTCGAACTGCTAGGTGGGCAGGAGCAGGGACCGAGCAACGGGAGCTCACCCCGTCGTAGGGATTCAAACCGCCAACCTTCTGATCGGCAAGTCCTAGGCACTGTGGCTTAACCCACAGCGCCACTCGCGTCCCTATATTAGATTAGACTTCAATTTATATGCCACCAAGGCAGCTCACAACTAGAAATGTGAGGAGGCATCAATTTCCTTTTCTCTGTCCTTGGCACACTCTGTAGATGACACCACAGGATTAATGAATTTTTCTGAATGGCTTAGGGTGGGTTGATTGATGGGGGGGGGGCGGGGCGACCTTACCAGTGTCCTGTCCCCTACCCCACCTGGTTATAAACCCTAGCTTCTCTCCACCCCTCTTGACTCCTGCAGATAAAAAAGGAGAAGGGTGTAAACAAAATAACCCACTGCCCTAGTGAAGCCATTTCTGCCAGAGAAAAATGCTGAAGACAGGCATGGGACCTGCTGGCAAAGCAAAGGGGATGGGCAGAAGCATATAGGAAGCGTTTTGGTGGAAAATGTAGTAATAATGGCCCTGGGTGTCAGGAGAAAGACTGGTCTGTGGCTCAGAATCTTGGGAGGGCTATGCCCCACTTTGCCCAACAATTTTAGCAACCTGTTTCCTACATAGGTTATCTGCCTTCTCCATTCTGTCACTTGGGGTGATGTTGCCAACCCTGCCACCACCACACAGGGGCATTCATGACTAAGTGGGGTGACACTTTTGCCATCTGTTTGATGGCAGTCAGAATGTCTCTTTTCTCCTGCAGTACCTTCCAGAAACAGCTTCCTATTGAAAGCTCCTGGACCTGAGACGTGGGGCAAGGCAGGTAGATATAACTCAGTCCCAGATCTCTCTCTCTCTCTCTCTCTCTCTCTCTCTCTCTCTCTCTCTCTCTCTCTGCCCCCCCTTCTCTCTCTCTCTCTCTCTCTCTCTCTCTGTGTGTGTGTGTGTGTCTTGCTTTACCCACCTTTGAATATGTATTCTAACTGCTTCCTATCTCTCTACCACACAGCCTGCTTTAGCCCCTTCAGCCAGTACTATGAGGTGCAGCAATGCCCTGTGCTTTATTCCCAAACTTTGTGCTCCACAAAGGTGACCCACATACACCCAGGAAGTCAGGATCCGCACAACTGAGCTCCAGATCTCTAACCCTGGAAAGGATGATTTAAAAAAAAAAATTAAAAAAATATGATTGCAACTTAGAAGAAAAATTGGAGGTGTGTTTGGGAAGGAAAATTTAGTTGCCTTGTGTTGTTTTTCTCTTCTTTCTTTTATAGCAGCTGTGGCTTGCAATATGTTTTTGATCTGGATGCATATTTAGACCTTGACTTCTATTTATCAGCTATCTATATTATAAGAATCTTGCTTCTTGTCAGTCTAATTTCAACTTGCTGCCGGCTCCTGACACCCAGCACTTTGTCAAGCATAAGCTGCTTGGCTCCTATTACTACTGATTTCAGCATTGCTAATAAACAGCAACACCAAGGCTATATTTCCTGGTTCCTGTCACACTGCTGCTTTCCTGGGTGAAATAAAAGTCCTATTAACATGCTCCTCCTCATTGGCTCTGACAGCTTGATTAATTAGCTCCTCTCTTTAGATGACCTCTGCACTGACATGACAAGGAGGTGAATATAAAATGAATAGTTTGTCCATATAATGGGCTACTGTAAGTTTCTAGAGTTTTATCAGATCAGACTGTCTGGGGCCGGGAACCTGGAGTATAAAATCTATACTCCACAGCTGTCGAGTTTTGAACTACAAAGCTTTACAACATGGTTCAAGAACTTAAAAAACAAAACATAGCTATTAAAGAAAAACAAATATCCAGCATGGCTGTGCTCTTTCATAAAAAATATTCTTTGCTTGTACTGTCATGAGCTCACAATACAAATGTATTTCCTTTTTACATTACCAGATAAAATGGCCTTTTGGCTTCCATTTTTTAAAAATTGAAAAAATATAGCATGCAACTCTATGGGCATGCAGTCGTCTATAGGCACTGTTTTAAAATATCCCTGTAGTTAAATGTCACTCTATAACAGAAAGGTAGCGTTGGTAGCTCAAGAGATGATGTTTGTAAAAAATTACAGTCTCAATTTTGTTATGGCAAGCCCACAGACCTTCATTTTTTAGCCCATGTAACCATTTTAAGACACAAATGTGTAAATTTTATGCCATACAAGGATTGAAATAAGGATAATTGGTGAAGCTTGCTTCCAGCCACCTTACCATAGCATACTGCATAATGTTCACACACCCCTTTTTGGGAAAGAAAAATCGGCATTAAAAATGTGGCGATTGTGTGGTGAATTACAGTACTGTGGACAGCTTGTATATCGATTAAGTTTGGTAATCATTTGCCATGGAAGTCAACACTACCTATTAGCACTAAGCAGAACATGCTTAGTTCTATTTAGTGATATTTGGCAGAATAAAAGTGGGGTGTTGGTAACCTGTATTGTACCGTAAGTAATTATAGCTGCTTCTGATTTTGATGCTATTTTTTGAATTTGATTTACAGTCGTACCTTGGCTCCCGAACGCCTTGGGAGTCCAGCGTTTCGGCTCCCGAACGATCGAAAACCGGAAGTGAGTGTTCCAGTTTTCAAATGTTCTTTTGGAAGTTGAACATCTGACGCAGCTTCCATGTCTTCCGATTGGCTGCAGGAGCTTCCTGCAGCCAATCAGAAGCTGCGCTTTGGAAGTCGACTGGACTTCCAGAATGGGTTCTGTTCGACTTCCAAGGTACGACTGTATTTATTATTTAAAAGCATGCAGGTATAGTTACAGCAATTATAAACACACAGCATTTTAATGTTGACAAACTACAAATGGAATTTTTTTATAACTTGATTAACAAATAGTTAATTAGAGGTAAAAAAGGAAAAAAGGTGGGTGCCATTCTGTGCTCTCTGGGGGGCATCTCGGGGAACATAAGGTACTGCAGATCTCCACTACTGCAGACAGGCAGAGGTCCACTGTGGAGCAGGAAAGGTCCTCTCTTGCAGAGGTCCTCACTAGACCAACATTGGAAAGCGTTGCTATCATAGCAGTCCTTGGTGGGGTTGTAAGTAAAGGCAAACAGGTTCTAGGGTAGATCTCAAGAGGCTTTGGATCTTAAGGGCAGGGATTTTTCTTGAAGAACCAGTGTTTTGTATTTAATGGGCGTTTTGTATTCTTTTGTTGTTGCTACTGCTGTAAATTGCCCTGATGTTTTGTAAGAACTTGGTATATAAATACAAATGCCCCTCATTCCCTGCACACACCAATGGGAGAGGGAACTATGCTAATCCTGGACCTCAAATACCAGTACAGTACCTTCCAGTAGCACCTTAAAGACCAACTAAGTTAGTTCTTGGTATGAGCTTTCGTGTGCATGCACACTTCTTCAGATACACAGTGTATCTGAAGAAGTGTGCATGCACACGAAAGCTCATACCAAGAACTAACTTAGTTGGTCTTTAAGGTGCTACTGGAAGGAATTTTTTTATTTTGTTTTGACTATGGCAGACCAACACGGCTACCTATCTGTAACCAGTACAGTAGTTATTTCTCTCTCTCACTGGAACAAACTATGTGGGGTGGGGTTTTAAAAAAAAGGTAGAGGGAGTAAAAAGCCTTCTCTCACCTTTTGGCCTTGCCAGCCCAATCCTAGGGTTTCAGATTTTTCTGCCCTTTAACAATCTGAGAAAGGAAAATCTTTCCAGATCATTTTATGCTGTTTTGTTCTAGTTTCAAAAATTTACACTGTGTTTTAACATGCTTATTTCTATAATTATTTAAGGAAGTTACTTAAATTGCTTACTTACTATAATTTCTTTTGAGAGCTGCTTTGATTACAAATATTGTAGAAAATAATGAAATAAATATAAGACAGTATTATTTAATCACATCTTTTCTCTCTGGATGCTATTACATAAAAATCAGAAATTCAATTTTGTATATTTGATGTGTCATTCGATTTTCTCTCTCTTTGTGTTTAACCACCAATGAAAGTGCAGGTGTATATTAAACTGTTGTATATTAAAGTCATGGAATCTTCCCCATCCCCCCCCAAAAAAAACCCTTAATAAGTGATTCTTAATCAGTAAAGTTAATTTTTCAGTTCAAGCTCTGTTTTAACAGTGGTCTCATACTAGTTTCTGTCAAGTATGTGCTTTTCTCTTCTCCTAGAAACTAAGGTTAAAGGGGCCGTCTTTCAGGCAACAGAACAAAGAGAGGTGGGCTTAAAATTAGATTTTGTATAAACCTATTCTCATGTGAGCTGACCTCTTTATTTAACAATATTGAAGCCAAAGAAATGAATGACCCACATTTACACTGATTTTTTTTCCTGATTACCATACAAACCCTCCCCTTAACTCAGTGTTTTTGCAGAACTGTTCTTTATAAACTTCCCAGTTTTTTCTGTTTCATCTTAAACATCTTCATTGCCCAGCCCCTTCTGTTAATTACTTCTTTGCTGCTATGCTGATGGAGAAGCATTGCTTCACACACACACATACACACTGTATATATATATAGAGAGAGAGAGAGAGAGCGCTGTAAATGCTAGCGCACATGTTGTGTTTGTGTTGTGTGTATTGTACTTTATCTTAGAAAGGATACATCCACAATAATGTGAGCCTCTAGACTTCATACTGTACCCACATGCAAATAAAATGGCCCATAAGTCAGGTTCTGTAAAATATAAACTCCGATTCAGTTGTCCATAAACTTTGAAATTGTAATATAGAAATGTTGGGTTCTAATAGCGCTGTAAAGTGTGTTCAAGTGTATAAACTTTCAATCAAGCCAGAATTTGGAAATGAACTTCGGCTTGTGGATCTGGGCTGTTTGGAAGCCATTAACCATAGCAGGTTTTTCCCCCAATAGTAGCTATCTGTGATTTTCTGGTCTGTTTCCCCAAATAAATAAAAGGAGGAACAAAGTGGAAGATGTGTATGAGTGCATGGCATTTGTGCATATCATGGCTTTGAAAGTCAGTACAAATTGAGACTATAACTTTCCAACATTACCAAGTCTGGGTGCCACTAGGAACTGTGGTTTGTTTAAAATAGAAAGTGGAAGTTTTTGCTATCTTCTTCTGGATTGTGAAAGGGGAAAGGAAGGGGGACCACACAAGCCCAAAGCTTGCAGCGAATTCTCGTAGTGGGAAACCATAGTTTCCAATTATCAAAATCCAACCACCGAGACAATAGCATCTTTGTTGCCATTTCATTGACTGCAATCAGCTTATTCCAGAGATGAATTTTTAGAGCCTTTTGCAAAAGGCTGTAGCTATTTTTAGAGTTTGGAGTGAGAGGGAAGCACATTCCTAACAGACATAATTAAAACAAAATACTTTGACAGTTACATTTAAATTTTAAATTGTACATTTATTTTAATCATTAATAGAGTTGCCCCAAGGCACTTATTTTTCATACTGTTTTGAAGTCATTTTTGTAAAAAGCTTCTCTCCTCCACCCCCTAGGCCTTTTTCCTCCCACCCACTTTTACAGCAGAAGATTAAAAATCTTGCTGACAATTTTTGCTACCAAAATTGGTAGAACAGTTTTGCAGATAGAGGATAATTATAACTGAATACTTACAACTGTAAATACAGAAAGTAGGAAGTGGCACGTTCAATCTTTTCTCTGGTTATTATTAGAATAGCAGCAGCAAATGTGAGTTAATGCAATTTATGCTACCTTTAACTCAAGCAACTACAGGTTTCCTCAAGTGGGCAATGCAATTTGATTCACGAGACCAGTGCAGATAGGTCTAATATTCTTGCTGGGCTTGCACATACTGTTGTAGCTCACTGATCCCTCTTCTTTGAAAATGCTGCAACAGTTTTGAAAATGCCGGTGAACAGCAGAGGGGCAGAAGAAGCAGATGAAGTGGGGCAGGGGGCACAGCAGCTATTGTTGGGTTTCAGTACCCACCCAAACATAGGGGTGCACTGTCAGAGGGGTAGAAAAACATTTCTAAACAGTCATTGGCTGATTAGTATGTGCAGCAGGGCTCAGGAACTAGGTACCATACACACGATTCATCATCCAGGTACACACAGATACCTGCTTCTATTTGTTTTAATTTTATCAATGCTCAATTGTTTTTAAATGATGGTTTTTTCTGTGTTTTTAGTGATTAGTTTTTCTCTCTATGCTGCCTCAAGTCCCATCAGGGAAAAAGGTGGGGTATGAATAAATTAAGGTGTTGTTTTTTTTAACAATAAAAAGAACCCACGGGACATTTGATAAGACACAACATCATAACACTTTTGGATAATCTAGATGTGGAATCCACAGATGTGGATAATCTAGACTGGAACACCAATTGACTCCTTCAAATAGATTGCAGAAAGCTACATTTACCTTCCTGTAACAACGTTTACTCAGCATATATATTAATTTTATTGTCAGTATGCTTCCTATTGTCACACAGGTTTACTCCTGCATCATGTACAAATTACTGAAAGTTATGCAAGGAGAGGGCTTCATGTGCCTCTCACAGCAGCATCACAGGCGTGCCTTTGCCTTGGACCCTGCTATTAAGCCACAGTCGCCTGCAACTTGCCATTCCTTTTCCCCCTTTCACTTCTCTGCTGCATTTTGAATGGGTAGACTCTGTTCTCAAAACGGAAGAAGTGCTTTTCGGAAGTTATTTTGTGGAAGCCTTCCATTGTTTTGAAAGATATAACATAATGTGAGTGCATTTGTACTGTGTCACATGAGAGGGTTATAAAAAGATCTGTGGAAGTTCAAATCTGTCAGCACATAAAACGTAAACACTCTGCATCTTTGTGTTTACTCTTAAGTGAGCTGACATTTGCCCTAGTCAAGACAGAGATTATTTTTGTGATTTTGCATTATTCAAATACACCCCATAGCTCATTAGCTAGTTTGCAGTGTAATTAGGGTCTGGAATATCTCAGAAGGGCTGAAGGGTTTGTTGTTTCCCGACTAGTAACTGAAAGTTAAAATCATTATATAGAATTTACCTTAAGACCAAACTTGAAAGGGTTTCATTTTCTTCAACACCTCTTAAGAAATATTGTTTGTTGGCTGAAGGTGGAAAAGTTGGGTATTTTGCATACACTTGCCTAATTGTGTACTATAACCAAATAGCAGAATTTGGATTTTTCTTGCAGATACTCTATATTTTACAATACTGAATTACAGACCTCCTCTCTCCAGTGTTTTGTGGGAATTTCAAGTAGTGATCAGGTGTGTTAAGAAATTATAGTGTGAAAAGACAGCTGTTGAAATGTTTGCACAGGAACAAAATGTAGAAATGCAAGCTTGCACATCTTCCGACCAGAGGCAGCAATTCTGTTTTGGAAAATAATAGCGTAAATGGGAAGCACAAGTCATTTGTGCTTTCTGCTTCCCTTACATCTTTGCCATATGAGAAGCTTTTCTTAGTTTCAGTTTTGCTGTGGTTTTCTAAGTGCTTTAGAGGAATCTACAGTCTTGCAAGGGTACTTCCTCTGGAGCACAAACTTAATCATGTTCCATCTGTTGTTTATCTGAACTTATCTCAGTATATCAGTCAGTTTCATATGATACTCAGGTGCCGGTGGACTAATGAGTCCTGTCAGCAGAAGTCCTACATAATGACTTCCACTCAGTCAATGGGGCTTTCCTCCTCTCACCACACATCCCTCATGCCCCCTAGAATTTGCTTGGGGAACGGGGTTGAGAGCACCCCCAAGAACTGCATGCAGGGGGAGGGGAGAATCATTCAAGTTGCATCATCTCAAAAAGAATATTGCAATGGTATAAAAGGTTCAGAAAAGGGCAATCAAAATATTCAAATGTGTGGAGCGACTCACCTATGAGGAACCATTACAGGGTTTGGAGTTTTTTTAGTTTAGAGAATAGGAGAGGTAAGAAGCGACATGACAGAAGTGTCTGGAGTTCAGCCTACACTCGAGTAGGACCCTGGCAGAGACACATGCCCGACTGGCATGTTCCCTCCCTCCTGGTCAATCGTTCGGGAGCTTCATAAGCTTCCTTCAGCCCGACACTGGCACACTTAGGGATCCGCAGAGTTTGCGCATCATGCGTGACAGACCTCAGCAACTCAGCATTTTGGCTAATCTACTTTATTCACATATAAACACACACGGAGCACTGCAACATGGTTCCCTTTCTCTCTAGCATCCGACAGCAAAGAGAAAAAGACAAAGGACAACAGTCCCACTTCACGGAACAAAGTAGCGCAAACATCCTGTCTCTGTCACTTCTCACTCTGTGGAGTCAAAACATACACCGTCGTGTGAAAGACAACAATCCCATGACTGTAACCACGGAGCAGGAATTCTAACAAGAAGTTTATTAAAAAATTGTGTGGCATGGGAAGAGTGGATAGAGAAAAGTGTTTCTCCCTCTCTCATAACACTAGAATTCATGGAATGAAGCTGAATGTTGGAAGATTCAGGTCAGATACAAGGAAAGAAGAAGAAGAGTAGCAGAAGAGTTTGGATTCGATATCCCACTTTATCACTACCTAAAGGAGTCTCAAAGTGGCTAACATTCTCCTTTCCCTTCCTTCCCCCACAACAGATACTCTGTGAGGTGAGTGAGGCTGAGAGACTTCAGAGAAGTGTGACTGGCCCAAGGTCACCCAGCAGCTGCATGTGGAGGACTGAAGACGCGAACCCAGTTCCCCAGATTACAAGTCTATCCCTCTTAACCGCTATACCGCACTGTACTTCTTCATGCAGCACATAGTAAAGCTAAGAAACTCATGCCCACAGGAGACACTGATGGCCACCAACTTTAAAAGGATTGGACAAATTATCCTCCATTAATTTTTCCAATCCTCTTAAAGTTGGTAAAAGTTACCAAAGTTAGAGATGGCTATGCTTTACCTCCACAGTTGAAGGGGGAAGTGCTTCTGAATACTAGTTGCTGGAAACAACCTTGGGGGTCCTCTTGCCCACAGCTCTTGCTTGTGGGTTTCCTGTAGGCATCTGGTTGGCCACTATGAGAACAGGATGTTGGACTAGATGAGGAATTGGCCTGATCCAGCGGATTCTTCTTACACTGAAGATGCTGTCTTCTAATGCTGAAATGCTTGACCTGACAGAACAATCGCCTTAGTGTGATGTTGAATTCCTCCCCATATATAAATTAAAAACCCTCCTTAAACCTTGGGATACTGTTGATTCTTGAATACAATGGAACAAATGCTTTGCAGTGGTAAATTGGCTGCATGAAAGACAGAGAGGCAGGAGCTGTTTCAGTAGCCAGTTCAAAAGTTCACACACACTTCTGTGAAAATGAAAAACCATCTTGAGCATTGTTCCCTTCTGTTCCAAGTACAAAGTGCCCTTCTTTGACCTTTCTTTTGCTAATATAAATTCTTAACAGTCTGAAAATCCCTTTGCACCAAAGGAAACAAACAAGCAAACAAAACATCTGCAACACATGACCCTTATGAGAGGATATGAGGGGGAATGAACCTTGTGTGACAGATTCTAGTCACAACTAACAAGCAGCCCAATATATCACCTGCTTAAGTTGAAAGTCTTGGATTTAAAAGGATTTAGTTCCCATTGAATTCAGTAGCTATATATTTTTTTTAGTTTAATGGATCCAAATTATCTGGGCTTCTCCCATGCCTAGAAAGCACACGTCCAAGTGGTTTTCCACTTGTCCCATCACTTTCTCAGGGAAAACCCATTCTTTAGCACTAAATTGAAGCAAATGTGAATCTGTGGGAAACCCCATTTACCTTTGCTCCAATTCAGCACTGAAGAATGGGTTTTCCCTGTTCTACACTCCTGTGGTGGGGAGACCAGGATGCTTCCCTTGGGTTTTCATTCCCCCCCCCCCATAATCAAAATAAGTAAATATTCCTTTGAAAACAAACAATGATCATTCTCTTTAAGACCTAGAATGAATCTATAATACAAAGCAGACTTTCATGGCTTATTCATACATCTCCTATCACAATGGTGGGCATGTGACTGTATTATGATTATTATTATTCCCCTTTCAGCCATAGATGCTGTGAAGAAGAGTTTGTCTTTCATCCTATCTATTGGTGGGGAAGGTGTATACTTATTACTATCTCTTATTATCCTGACTTGCTGCCACCATTTATAAAATATCCTCTTTCATCCCACTAAACCTGCTACGAAATATGGAAGGTGATTCTAGGCACTACCATTTGATTAATATGTTATTGATTTAATAACCATTTTTAGGTATGGCAATGAACAGTACAGACGCCACTTAAAGTAAAACAAAAACTAAGAGTAAAACTACATATTACACTTAATTTAATAGTGTGTAGCTACTGATTTTGTTTTTATTTAGTTGCAGTTGTGGGGGAAATGTTGTTGGAATCACAGGATCCGAGCCATGACCTCACAAAAATGTCAGCCCGGTTGCACATCTATGAAGCTTAATTTAAAAAAACCTTATCATCGACACCAGTGGACTTCATAGCCATGGAGGGGGGGGGTGGATTTTCTAGGCTATGACATCCCTATAACAACTGGGGATTGTCAACTAAAGAAAAATAAGAGATGTGGCTGCATGTTACATGTTTTGTTTGTTTGTTTGATCCCTACATTTAGATAGATAACATCTTTCTTCCATCATGGTACTTGGTGTAGACATAAAAAGTCGTTTGGCCTCAAATCTTAGTGTGCAGGATTGTTGTGTGAGTAAAGTATGAACCCCAATGTGTGCTGCTTTTAGCTCTCTGGAGGACAGGCGGGAAACAAGTGTGATTGGTGAATGAATGCAAAAGTTTGTCATTGGTTTTGTGGAATGAGGTAGATGATCTTAGCCTGTTATCTGTTGGCTCATCTGGATAAAAAGCTAGAGGTGGAAAGCCTTTGGTCCAAATTTTAAAAACAGTGGATACAAAGGACTTCATACATGCAATAACAGAGGTATGTTACTAAGCTATGAGTCCTGAATACCCTAATGACTGTTACCCTAAATATAATGAAAAAGTAGTTTTATTTTACTCTTCATAGGTTGCTATACCACAATGCTGATTGGGTGCCCGTCTGTGTCCTTATAAATTCTTAAAGAACCAAATAGCAACAAGAGCATGGGCAGCTATTGCTTAACTTAAACATTACAAGTGGCTCCTGGGTATCAACAGAAAGAAATGTTATTTTTTAAAAATAAAATAAAGGTTTCTGTTTAATGCATTTTCTGCTTTCTATGGTTTTGTGTTTACAGGTTCAGCCTTTGCAATAGTTTTCTGTGTTACGAACATGCTCCTTTCCACTCACTTCATTAAATGGAGAAAGGGCACAGATGCATGCAAATATTTGTGCACTCTTATGTTTTATTGAAAGGCTCTTCTTTATTTTGCAAAAAGGTCACCTGTTCTCTTTTCAGTTCGCTCAGTTCAGGACATTCTCTATTATTACAACCCAAATGTAAAACTGAAATAGATACTCTCAGGCCATATTTACAGGGCAGTAATTGAACAATTCTGTGAATGCATATTTAATGCCCTGTCCTATAATTTTTGTACTGCAAATGGAATGATCTCCCTCCCTAGTAATCATGGGTGTTTGTGCATTTTACTTTGAGTGCCGGCAGAAATAAAAAAGGCTTTCATTACTGCTATTACTTGAGAGTGTTTCCTTTTGAGATGGATTCGAGGTACATGTAGGCTACGAAAAGAATATTTTTTGAAAATTTTGTTCCCAAGCTATTCGTTTATTGTATTAAGGGAAAAAGACTGTTTCACCCAGAGGTCTGTATATGCTACATTTGTGGTTTGCTTTGTTGTTGTTTTAAAAAACAGGAATATACATTACATAAAAACAGGTTTCTACAGCCATATAAATAGGTGAATATGCATAGGGTTTCAAAACTGAAATTTGTCCCTGAGGATGGGCTAATTCTTGGTGATGTTGCTACTGATGATTTTACTCTGCTTTTTAGCAAACATCCACAGTATATTATTATTAAGTACTTGCCCTTAGCTCTAGGGATCCAGGGCGGCTTACAACAATTAAAACTTGCCAAAAGCCAGATGCACCCCTGTGGGCATGGAATGCCATAACTTAGGGGCTGCCACAGAAATGCCCTCTTCCAGGCTGTCCACCCCCCAGTTTATGAGAGTAGTTGAACCAGTAGGGCCCCTTCTGTTGATGTTAACATCTGACAGGATCAGTAGGGAAGGAGGTGGTCTTGAAGAAGGTAGTGCTACATCCCCTCCTTTTAAAAAAAACCCTCCCTGGACCTGTTAAACAACTGTAAAATTGCCAGTTAAACTACTACTACTACTACAACTACTTTGGCGATCACTGATAGCTGAGTAAGATTATCTTCCATGAACGCCCTGTGGCAAACACTCCCTTTTGGGACAAGGTGCTTAAGAATGTGGTGGTGGAGAGGAGAGTTTGGCAGAAGAGGAAATAATTTATGATTAGTAAGTGGTGGCCCAGATGGCAGTCTTCAGTGTCTAGATTTAGTGTGGAGTGCTACTGTTTGAAGCCACTGTAGCTAATTATGGTAGCATGTGGGGTGGTCATCATTAGGTGAATAGTGAGGCTATGTATGCTGTTTAGCAAGTTAGAACTTGCATATGTGGAGCAAAATAGACTGGAGAACTAAAAAGAAGCTCAATGTTGATACTATGGTAGTTGCTAACTAACAGAAGTACAATGGGCACAACTGCCAATTGTAGGGGAAAGTTAACAAGCATACTATAAATGAGGTGGACAAAGGGGAAAGTTTTTTCTTTTAGTTATTCTCAATGGGTTCTCGCAGTGACTTAAAATCCTCTCTCCTGTCACTCAGAAGTGTTTGTGAGATTAACACAATTTACCAATGACATTGCCTCCTCTAGCACTAGAGTTTCTCTGAGCCATAGTTGCATGTGGGGATTCTGTTTTGTTTTATTGATTGTGGTTCGAGGACCCGACCCCGCGAAGTGAAATGAAGACACAAGGACACGTGATATAAGGTTAATGGGCTAGAAAAGGCCACAACTTTATTGATTACAGCAATGAAAAGGTATTGGCTTAGGCATTGGATCGAAACAAGTGGGTTTATTCACCAGTAGGTGGAGCCTGTTGATGCTGATCCAACCATAGGCTCACCTCCTGCTGTCACCGAGGGTCGTGCCATGGCCTCCCGCCAAGCAGGCATCGGACAGAATACACGACCGCCAGATTCCTTTAACGGAATACCCCTAAACATTGAAGGCATAGGCGATGGCCACACCTAGCACTTCAACACACCACAACACATTATTCCAATGCCTAACCTACCCACCAATACCACAAAAGTTGTGACGATTGCTACGAGGTAGGCGAAAAAACCAAAAAGCCTAATGCCAAATGGAAAAACTCCTACCAGGCCCCCCGGACAACCAGGGCATCCAACCTAAGGTCCATAGCAAGGCCAATGACCTAGGCCCTAACTAAAAGGGAGTGGAGGGTGGGTGACTCGCAACGGGACGACGAGGAATGAGGCCAGGGAAAGGCTGGCGCTGCAGCAAAAGGCTGCTGAACACACCCCCTCCATGGCACCTGGTTGGATGGCCACGGGGGGGGGGCGTGAGCGCCAGCCAGGTGAGCTGGAGGCAGGGGGCAAATGCCCCCTGCTGGGTGGTGCTCGGGCTCCCGCCCACAACCACTCCCCTCTCTTTCAGGGAGGAGAGTCTTTGTCACACATGTTCCAGTGTTAGGTCATGGCTACGCCATGGCAAAACTCAAATCTTGAATGTAAATTAAACTGAAACCTTCTATTGCCTTAAGAGAAGGCATTTCAGAACATTATTTTTGCTTAGTGAAACGTCAGTTTTTTAAGAATAACCTTTGGCAGCCACCGGTGCCCTACAAGGAAGTAATTATTCCGAAGAATCAATCCTGCAATCATCATTTGTATAATTAATGTAACAAATTATAGCTTTTCTTTCTCAAACCTATGTGAGAAAAAGATGTTTTAACATTTCCTTTTTTCTCTCTTGGAGACTGTGGCCAGTTGTGTAGGTTCACTGTGACAATGGACTTACACTGTTATATTGAAATACAGGTCTGTTTCTCAGCCCTTTTGCCTGTAGGTAATCATGAAGAAGCACTATCTACAAATAATTTGCTCTGTGCATAATTAAAAAACAAAAAACATTACTCTTCCACATTGACACAATATATCTTCTTTCCTTCAAAGGACACCATGGTTTAATGGATGGGGCTTTAACCTACCCAGAGGTCAATCACTGTTGGACAAGTGGAATCTTATTCCCGAAGGTATTGATATATTAATGACTCATGGACCTCCTCTTGGTAAGTGACACAAAAGCCAACAAACAGTTTTAGCCAAGTCATTAAGGGGCATTAAGGAGAGGGGGGAGAAGCTGGTCACCTTTCTGTTCTGCGGTGTAGAACTATGCCTTCAACTGGACTCACTAAATACCGTATTTTTCGCTCTATAACACGCACCTGACCATAACACACACATCGTTTTTAGAGGAGGAAAACAAGGGAAAAAACATTATGAATGAAACAGTGGATGTATCATTTTTGTGCTTCATGCTGTGGCCACAGACATGTGATCTGATGGTGAATTTGGGGTGACCCAATGCAAAAATCCTGAGAATCCCTGTGGATCCATGCTTTTTAACCACATTTTTGCACCATTGCAGCCCCAGGCAACAGTGGGTGCGTGATTTTGGGGGGGGCAGGCTGTAGCCATGGACATGCTATGTGATCTGATGGTGAATTTGGGCTGACCCAATGCAAAGATCCTAAGGATCCATGTGGATCCATGCTTTTTAACCACATTTTAAGTGGGGAGGGAAGGAAAAACACAGAACGGACAAGGAGCACGAGAGGGGTGTGCAGAGAAGCAGCTGGCTAAGAATGCAGGAGAGGGGTATAACGGGAGGGAGGAAAGGAAGGCAAAAGTTTTCCCTCACCTACCCACCCAAGCCAGCCAGCTCGCGCGTGCTCTCTCTCTCTCTCTCCCTCCTGCTTGTTTTCAGCAGCACGAGACAACACTCTGCTTTGCCCTCTGCTTGCCTGGAGGGGAGGGGCTTTCCCTGCTCTTTGTTCCGTTTGAGCAAACACAGCAAGGAAACAGAGGTGGGTGGACAGTAAGACCCTGAGGCAGAATGCAGGAAAGCAGCCGCTTCCTCTTTTCAGGTTTCCCTTCTAGGAGACGCGCGATTTGATTTTTGCCTGCTTTTTTTTGCCTCCCCTCGCGCCATTTGGCTCCAGGGACCACACATTCGCTCAATAACACGCACAGACATTTCCCCTTCCTTTTTAGGAGAAAAAAATCTGCGTGTTATAGAAGGAAAAATACGGTACTTTCCAGTTGTCTTGATATTAAGGCAGCTTCCTATGTTCATAAGAAATGAACCAGCTGAACGAATGTCCTGTGGTGCTGAAATAGCATTAGCCAAATTTGTCCCTGGTGTAACACCTTTCAAGTTGATTAAGCAACACCAAGGAGGAATGTGCAACCTCCATTCATATTTGATACAGCTCTTGCTCCTCTCGGATCTTTCCACTCTTCTGATCTTTATGAATGCATTATTTCAGACCGCAGACTTTTGTAATAATTGATGTCAGACTTTATGGATTTTCTGCATTATCTGTAGAACTTAGTGGCTTTTTCTTTTAAAGCAGTCAATTAATACTAACTTGCTGAGAGTCTTTTCAGCATTGCCCTGTATTGCCTTCTTCATGGCCAGGTCTCAGGAATAAATGGGTATTGGCAGACCTCATTCTTCTTGAAGTCATGGAAGGTTATTGTCTTGGGACTGCCCAGTTCTCTTCAGCAGAAAATCCCATTTGCAAAGTATTATCACTGAAGGGCACATTTTCCATTCCATATATTCAAAATAAAGATATACATGGGACTCTACACAAGGAGGAACTACCCTTTTCTCTTCAGTTTTGGGGAACGCTTTATGCACACAGTTACATTTTCATGTGCTGACTCTTGAGTGGAACAGAGCAGGATCACGTTCGTTTTCATAGGGATACTGTGAGATTTACACTGTGCTGTTTGTATTTCGAATAGATAAGGTACTAAAGTTGATACTGACCAGCCAGTGCAGAAAGTAGCTACAGCTGCAATATTCTACAAATTCATCTGTGAATAAGTCCCACTGAACTTAGTGGGGCTTACTTCTGTATAACTGTGCACAGGATTGCAGTGCCTGGCAAGCAGTCATCACCTGACCATTTTGGCAAAGACCATTATGGAAAGAGCAGGGGAGAGAGCAGGAAGATGCACCGCTGCCGGGAATAAATGTCATAGAGCCTCACGCTATGTAGAAGAATCTATACCTGTAGTTTAATAAATCAAATTATGTGGAGAAAAATGTTAACTGGGAAGGAGGGGGCAGACATCAAATAAGAAAAAAGAATCCCTTGGAACCTAAAAGAGACAAAGTGACAATGAAAAGTTTCTTAAAAGCCATTGTATGCTTTAATGGAGATGTTAGGGTTACAGATAATGCAATAAACCTTCAGTGAGTTATGGCTTCCTGAAAGTCTGCATGAAACCTTACCTGAATAGAGAAAATTAAGAACATTGATTACATTTTGCTTTTAGGTTTTCGAGACTGGGTTCCAAAGGAGCTTCAAAGAGTTGGCTGTGTGGAACTGTTAAACACAGTACAAAGGCGAGTAAGGCCTAAACTCCATGTCTTTGGTGGAATCCATGAAGGTAAGAAATATGCTAGCTATGAGGATTGTTTGCTAAGATAATACCAGAGTTAAATGGCGTGCTATTCTACATTAGAAGGAGATTTTCAGACAACCCACAAAAATAAAATTGACTCAATTATAAAGCAAATTGTTTGGTGCTCAGTCAGGGCTTTTATATATTTGAGATTTTTTCCCCCCAGGTGGCCGTACAAACCATTTTAATCATATCAACAAATTATATTTTTGAGAGGAAAAAGTAGTAAACCTGGGGCAAAATGGTGGGCAGTGATTGAAATCATGGAATGGAAAGGGACCCCAAAAGCGCTGTGCTCTAACTCTCTAGTAAAAGGACATGCATTTATCTAGCCTCCACATATCGGTCCTTATAGTCCAGAAGAAAGTTTGCTATCAGTAACAGCAGTCATAAAAGGGGAATGAATAGTCTTTTCATATTTCTTTGTTAATTTACACTGGGATCTTATACAAGCTTACCTGGGGGTAAATCCTAGTGGATTTAGTTCTGGGTAAGCATGCATAGCTTGTGCTAGGAGCCCTGCAAATGAGGGATTGAGTCAGGGCCCCCACCACACAGCAGAGCAGTCTTTGGGTGGCAGGAGGGAGCCGAAGACAGAAATTGGCACAGAATGGTGTGTCAAGCCTTCTTATAGTGCTGGCCCTAGCAGGAGCGCAATTGGGCTCTGCTTCAGGTCGCAAAATGCCTTGGGCCAGCACTGGATTGGGTATTGCTTAAAATGGGACTAAATGCGACAAGGAGGGAGGGGTCTTTGAAAAGTTTTTAAAGTTTAATCCCAAAACAGTGAAGAGTGTTTACCTGGTGGTTATTTCTTTTTCAACTTAAATACTGTTGTCAGCCAGCACCTGAACAAATTCTTTTCCAGTATCAACCAAGTTTTGCCAAAGCAAACCTGTTGGGATGCTTTTTTTAAGGGGAAACTTTGGGTTGAACCTAACACCCTGACCTCTGATACTTCAGGACCATTGCTTACTGCAATACTGGAAGAGGGGGAGTTGACTTTAGAAAAGCCGAGTGTGTACCAGTGTCACCACTAAGGTGATGCAGAGCACAGAGTGGTGGTTCCACTGTCCCTGGTGCCATCTCTGTTTGCTCAGCTGCTTGGAGGTCACAGGAACAAGGGACTGATGGACTTCCATTTATTTTTATGTAATTTTTAAATATAAACATTTCTATCCATCCTCTCCGATGCCAAGGCATTCTTTACTCAGGGTGGCTTACAACACTTGAAATCACAGATCATTATGAAACAATGTTTTCAAAGAAAATACAGCAGATCAAACACAATGCTAAAAGTATAATCTTCCTGGTAGAGAGTAAAATGTCTCCCCAAATAAAACTGTCTTCATATTTTTGCAGCCCCTGGCCCTCAAAACACCATTTTGATGCATCCTAAGGCTTAGCAGATAAGGGTGAAATCCATTTTATTTCATTTTTGTCTGCCTACCAAGAATCCTGTATGATCTGCCAATGTGGAGGACATCTTTAAACAATTTAGAGCCAGTCAAATAAAAGAGACCATCTATAATTATTTTATATGCAGCAAGTGGCTTCATTCTGCATATGTTTCTTATAGAACATTCAAGATGTGAGCAGCATAACCCAAATACTACAGCAGATGGAAAAATAAAAGCTCAAGTAAAAAGGAGTTTTTAACAAGAATATTCTGGATTAAATTTCATACAGGATTTTTAATATATAGCTTGTTGATATTTCAGATGAGCTTTTCAAAATATTGAGCTCCCATGCTAATTTCAAATCAGGCAAATTTCTAAGTGCAGAAAGCTTCCTTAACCGAGCACAAGGTACTGAGAGATTGCTTAAAATACATTGTAAAGTAAATATTAATGTGAGCATATCAATGCTATGTGAATACCAGAAGGCAAAAAAGTGCAACATGCAAAGTGCCTGCAGCTTTTTTAGTTGCACTGCAAATTGAAAGTAATCAAACTTCCAGTGGTATTGGGCAGTGGTATTGGGCAAAGCCGTCTTATGAAACACCACTGTGAGGCATAGGATTGTACCATTTTAAGTCTGCAACTTGGTTGGTAATACATGCTGTAAGTATTAAGCAAATTTAATGAGTGTTCAAGAGCACTTAGATTATACAAATTCGATTAATATGAGTTGCTCCATCAAGAAACCACTCATTGCAATAAAGGGAATAAGATTGAGCCTAATATTTTTTAGTATTTTAACGTATTTTTTGCTCTATAAGACGCACCAGACCACAAAACGCACCTAGTTTTTGGAGGAGGAAAACAAGAGAAAAAAAACCTGAATCTCAGAAGCCAGAACAGCAAGAGGGATCGCTGTGCAGTGAAAGCAGCAATCCCTCTTGCTGTTCTGGCTTCTGGGATAGCTGCGCAGCCTGCATTCACTCCATAAGACACACACACATTTCTCCTTACTTTTTAGGAGGGAAAAGGTGAGTCTTATAGAGCAAAAAATACGGTAATTTTTAAACGTCTCATTCCAGTCTGCCCTCGCTCACAATACGTTGTGCAGGAGGTTCCTGCACACATGTTCCTTGCTAGAAGCAGATAATGCCCACAAACTGATGCTGCACATGTGGCTCTTCTGTCCCCTTAACTTGGGCCCAGCAGCCAGGCCCAGGTGAAAGAAAACACCAAAAAGAGGCCACACAACAATTGTGAAATGGTTGTTCTCATGTGTAGCACAGATATTTGCCCCCCAGTTCCATTCCAGCAAGCTTCCCTTCTCTTTCCAGTGCCATATAAAGCTGTACCAGTGGAGGCAGTTGTTCCATCCTCACTCAGCTTATTGCACCACAGTGCGAATTTGCATGAGTTCCTGATGCTAGCACAACACAGCATTAAGCCAGCGTAGTACTCATTGCATTCCACACAGGGACTTGCTGAGTGGGCAACTCAGTTTGGGGGCGGCTCGGGGGCTGTTTAAACGACTCCCTT
Source organism: Podarcis cretensis (assembly GCF_951804945.1). Lineage (NCBI taxonomy): Eukaryota > Metazoa > Chordata > Lepidosauria > Squamata > Lacertidae > Podarcis > Podarcis cretensis. The sequence goes on along the minus strand of NC_137170.1, from coordinate 65,788,974 downwards.
GGGCTGCGGGTTGCAGAACCCCTGCTGTAAGACATCCTCCTGTTTTTATTTTTTTTAAGTACACTTTTAAAGTAGAAGAAATGCCTAAGACCAGCAATAATAATAGATTTAGGATAATGTACTGTTTAGCAGGATTATTGTCACTGAATAGGAAGAATCTAATCTTCTGCACAGTTACTTGAGAATAAGGTCCATTCAGCCAAATGGAATTCACGGTAAAGAGTGTCTGAAAGGAACAGGGGAACAGGTCTCAGTGGAAAATACACTTTTCATATTATTACGCTTGAAAAATTCCAGGTTACAAAAGATCCAAAGAGCTATGGAAAATAAACCAACACCCTCTTTTGTTTTCAGTTCTGTTGTAAAACAGGCTTTCCCCCCTTTTTTCTTTGCTCCATTTGGAAAACAAAAAACAAAAACAGGTGGTTCTTATTAAAGCAAAAGCCTATTGCATTTTTAAAAATGGAAATGATGTGCTGCCTTTGGAGTGCTCAGAAAGAGTTTGAAAGGCTTAGCTGAACTCAATTCAAAAGGCCTGCTTACAAGAAGCTTTTTCTTTTCTCCAGCCTGAGGCACTGTACTAGGTCAGCATTGTTTGTTTACATTACAGTAAGTGTGACACATTTTCCCTACAGGTTACGGCATTATGACAGACGGTTACACAACGTACATAAATGCCTCAACATGTACAGTCAGCTTTCAACCAACCAACCCACCAATTATATTTGACCTTCCAACCCCGCAAGGATCATGAAGCACCACTTTAGTGGGGGAAAGTCTATAAACTGCCATTTTTCTAATTAAACATCCATTCTCTTAACATGTTTCTTTACAAATGATGTGGGGCTTTTTTTGTAAACTGTTGGTACAAAAGGAAAAAAAGGAGATAGAAGTTGTGCAGCAAAATGCAGCATCCATTTGAAATTGATATATCATTGTGAATTTGTAAAATGAAGTTTTATGTTTTCTTAATTAACTTGCCATTGTAAATTGTTAGTGTTCTCAAAAGGACAGCCAAGCTTTCTTTTAATGAGTGAGACACCTTATTTTAATAATATTAAATAAAAATTTAAAAGGCAGTGTTTAAAAAAAACAGACACCCAAATTTGCACAACTGTTATTGTTTGATTTTTTAAAAAAATAAACATTTCTAATGATAAAACTCCACCCTCTCCTCTTCTTTTGTTTTTATTATCACACTATGTTTGTGACCCGGGTTTTGTGAATGCTCCTTTGCAATTATAGACCACAATCCAACACAGAGTAAGATGTGCTTGTGCCTGTTGAGATAAATGGGCTTAAGTGTGCCTAATGCTGTGCTAGATCGTTGTCAAGGAGCTGTTGCACAGGAGACTGAGTTCTCATTCATTTCAACGGGTTGCTGATCTACACTTTAAGTGTATGGTTTCAGGTTCCTCCATTGAAGAGTGTGGAGAATCCATTGGGAACCTCTCAGCCCATCAGAGCTCCTGTGCTCACAAGAGATCACATGATAGTCTATTTGTCCACTGATATATATGCATACTGTAAACTCTTGCCTATCAATCAGTGAGAGGAAAATAGCCTTCTAGGATTAGTTTGTCTCTGCCTGCTTTAATGAACAATAAGATAGCAGCATCTTGTATGTGATTATCTAAATTGTCACTGTTTGGGTGAGTTTCTTAAATTATTTTAGCTTTAAAAATACGGGGATGAAAACTGCAATGAGCAGGTGTTCCATGCAGTAAAAACATGTAAATGTGGACTCCTTTTAAATATGGATTTTTATATATATTTTTTGTGCATTATAACTAAGCTAGGCATTTAATGTTGCCAGTGTAGCATCTGCAAATTTATGCTGTACAGCACATCTAAATTATGAAGGATGTGACACATTTTTCTCTCTCCAAGCGCTCGAGGCCTTCAAGAGCTTGAGTTTAAAATCTTTGTGCAGTTTCAGGCATGTATAGAATCAAATGAATACAATCAAGCCTAACTAAAATAAGGCTTTGTTGTCCTTTATATTTAAAATATTCTTGAATTGTCTTTCCATTTCTTTTTCCCTTATTTTGCACTGTGTGTAAATGCAATCTTGCTAGCACAAAATATTGTTGCAAATAGTTATTTCTGTTCTACCACTGTAAATGCTATTGAGCTTTATTCTGTTTATGTTATCTTAATGGAATTTAGGAAAAACAGTTGTTTCTTTAAATTTATTGCGATATTATATATCTAGCGGCCTTTATATGCAAATAAAATTGCAAGATTTTTAAATACTTCCTGTTGAGATACTCTTTTTTGTTGTTGTTCTGGATAACTTACGGACTTTGTTAAGTCCTTATATTTAATGTATTATCCTTCCAATGTCATGAAATTGTATCCCATCTAAATATATTTGAATTTCTGAACAACGTTTAAGCCTTAGTTGGCCATGTTCCACCTAAGAATAGTGCATTTATTTTTTATTTATTGTGACGCATATTGTCTGCCCATTAACAATGTCTTCTGGATGGTTTACAGAAAATGTAAAGAAATCATTCGACTGAGTTTGGCACATGCTTGGCATGCAGAAGCTCCCAGATGCAATCCCCAGCATCTTGGTACAGCTGGGAATGTTCTCTGCCTGAAACCTTGGCAAGCCACTGCCAGTCAGTGTAGACGAGAAACACTGAACAAGATGGACCAGTAGTCTGACTCCGTATAAAGAGCTTCTTGTGTTTCCTGTTCAGCACAATATCCAGATAAAAAAACTTGTGCAAGCAGCCTAAAAATAATTTTCAAAACAGCATATACAGTGGTGCCTCGCAAGACAAAAAGAATCCGTTCCGCAATTCTCTTCGTATAGCGGTTTTTTCGTCTTGCGAAGCAAGCCCATTGACGGCTTAGCGGATTAGCGCTATTAGCGGCTTTTAGCGGCTTAGCGGATAAGCGGCTTAGCGGCTTAGAAAAAGGGGGGGAAGGGGGGGACCGCAGGAACTCGCAGGACATTTTCGTCTTGCGAAGCAAGCCCATAGGAAATTTGTTTTGCGAAGCACCTCCAAAACAGAAAACTTTTTCGTCTAGCGAGTTTTCCGTCTTGCGAGGCATTCGTCTTGCGGGGCACCACTGTAAAACCAAGCTAAACATAATTTGTTGCAAGGTCTAAATGTTTCAAAAAGGTGTGTAAGCATAAGACCATTTGCTACTGAAAATATCTTAATATAAGCTCCAAGTGACTCTCACTGGGGAGGGAACCACCACTGAAAGGACCCTATTCTTATTGGCTACCCACCTAATATTTTTTAGGCCGGGAAACCTGAAGAAGGACCTTTAGTGAAGATTGAGAGATCTTCCAATAACATGGCCCAAGCCATTTAAGGCTTTAAGGGTTAGTATATAATCGTTAGTGCCCAGATGGGAAGCCATTGCAGATTACTCTATTTTGGACCATCTGGAATTTCTTTATAGAATATACACACACACAATCAGTTTACATACAAAAAACTATCAGATTCATGTAAAAATACAGTAACATTAAAATGAGATTTTGTAACAACTAAATAAAATGAAATAAAACTGTGTATTATAAGTAAAACTGCACAGTGTATGAAAAAAGAATATAAAGATTACGAATCTTAGTCCAATAAAGTTTGGCAAAGCACGTACATCTTTTAACAGGTATTTGTTACTATCTTCACCTCTCAAACCTTTAGAGCCCTCTATAAAGTTACCACTGCCTCACCATGGTCAGGAACCAGCATCCAGGGTCTTAAATGGGCTACGTTTTTGCCTGTTTTCCCTTTAAGCTGAATGAGAAGGTCCCACATGACTATGCAAGAACCTGTGGCTGGAAGGAGTTACCAGTGCTCAGTCTTTTCAAGTGATTGATTAACAACACAGTAGTCGATTAACCTTTCCACTCTGAGACAGCAGCTTTCATCTAGTCATCTTGAAAAGGTTGAAAGCAGTCAAGGCCTTTATCAAATGAGGGCTGCAGAATAGGATGTTCCACCAAGGCAATTGGTTCCCCAGTTTTCTGTGTCTAGTGAATTCAGCAGACCTCGAGGTCAAGCATTTATTAGAGTAAGAGACTTTCAGATCAATCTGCTCTACTCCAGGCAAATTCTACCAGGATTATGCCAAAACAGTGTCTAAAAGACAAGTTGATGAAATAACTAACTCCTGCTTGTAGCTCATTTCATTAAATTTGAAGTTACCAGGGCTAAACCAAGATTCCTTATTACAATATATATTATGCAGGTAAGTACTGAGTAAATAACAGCTATGTCACAAAACTTGAAGACATTCTATATAGGGGACATCAAATCCTTTCTGGGTATAAACTACTTACCAAGTCGTTACTAGTCTTGCAGTGTTTCATTGCAATGGACAATGAAACTACAATAACATCCTTGACATCAGTTTAGATGATGCGCAACACCATTCATTACTCTTCACAATCCATTTCTATGTACCATATCTCTTTGAACAATCATGTATCTATTATGACAAACATGGATACTTGGAATAAGTACCTAAAAACATTAGAAACTATATTATACTGGTCCATCTAATGTAGTATTTGACTGGATTTAACCATACATGGGTCCTTTACCTTGTACACTGACTGGTAGTGACTTCACAGTTTCTGCCAGGAATCTTTCCCAACACTACCTGGAGATGCAAGGTACTGGACATGGGGTATTTTTTCATGCAAAGTGTGTGTTCTACCATAGCCCTTGTATTTATCCTTCCAGGCACTCTCATAAAATACAGCCATTTTTCAACACCAAGACACTTGGGCCAGCCTGGCATTTTAACTATGAAAAGGTTTGAAAAATTCCTGCATAACAAAGATCCGCTCCTTTCTGTTTTGAATCTCTCTTTATATGCATTTGGACCCTTCATCCATAACAACAGCTTTTCTGGGCGCAATCCCTGCTCTGTAGTTAAGTCCACCCGTTACACACTTATTAAAGATTCCATTATGATTTAATCTTGACAAATTCTTGAGTCATTAGCTGTTCTCTTAGACCAATCCATAGGTTGGTCATTTCTTCTGTCAACAGCAGAATTCACTTACAGTTATGTTTTGTCTACATTGCTTTCTCTCACATTCCTTGCAAGCTAGCTGTAATCAGACAATGCATGAATTATGGGTACCTGGAATACATCTTAGAAACAAAGCTGGTAGGTTACTACTGGTTGCTGTCATAGACTTATTTCTTTTTGAGTTGCTCAGCTGTGTGATGTAGTGCATTGCAACCTACATGTCCTTTCCCCCAGTCTTTTATTTGAGTATGAGATATGCCTGTGCCTCTATCCTTAGTCCTTTCCTTAGCTGTTCTTAAAGTGTTCACCTGTATGTCTGCTATACTTTGGAATCTTTATGAAAAACCTTAAGTCTTAAGTAGGTAATGTCAACCCCATCCATATGCTCACTGTTGTTATTATTATTATAACTCACTTTTCCCTTACAGAACGTGAGGCAGCTGAAAGATTAAAAATAAGAACACTAAAAACATACCTCTAAAAGGTTAGTGAGATGGGACTTAATTTTGCAGAAGCCATATGATGGTGCTGGATTGGGGTTCTCCTATGATTCCCCCCCCCCCATTGTCCATAGTTGGTAGAATTATTACAAATATACCACACACCTTTTATGCTTGGATATATGGACTACATCTGGTGCGACAATGTTGCAACCATTCACAAGGATTTGTCTTCTGAAAATAAAAGGATGCGTGCTCAGAGCATTTTCAAAACAGTTATGAGAAAGTAAAGCTCATCATTTGGTCTGCATATAAATAACACAGTCCAGCCAAATCTGCAAATAAGGTCAGTTTTACCAAACCAATATCAACTCCCGGAACATAGCCTGGCATTTATTTATTTATTTTAAAAGCAGAGGATGCTGCCTAGAGCTCATAGAGTATAATGGGGGGATATTTAAATGGATTTTGATAAATTGGGATTATACCCTGTCAACTTTTCATTACTCAAATGCATTTCTCTTTTCTGACATTAACATCCAAATGGTACAAAGGCACCATTTCAACTATGTGCTCTTGAAACATAAAGTGTAGGACAGATATAAATATCTCTCCTAGTGGTATCTTTTTTAATTTAAAGCAAGCAGTGTTATTTATTCAGCAGTATTTTCTTGGGATGCACATGCGTTGTGCTGAAAGCCTAATCCTACTTTTAATTTTTCAGACCCACTCAGAACGGCTTTTAGACACCATGTAATAAATTTCTTGCTTAAACTGTGTCATGATGGATTTAGTCCCCAATGTAAAGACATGCTTGAATGATGAGGGCAAGTAAGCACTGTGGCTTCACTGATGATTTAGGATTTGCTAGCTTTTTATATGGAACGAGGGGGAAAGCTGGCCTGATGTCAGCAGTCATTACAATCTGTCTAGGATGTGCTTTCCCACCACAGTGGCACCTGAGAGATTGCTTAGTAACTAGATTACTATGAAAACAGACTTTTCCAGGAGAATGAGTTATATATCTCAACAGCCATAACAATATGCAGAAAACCAAAACTGGAGCTGTGTGCATTCAGCAATATTACATTTTTGCTGGTATGAATATTTACATATGTGCAAGGGAAGCTATAGAAGCATTCCTTCCTGTGGAGGTCACAACCAATATCTATCTTCCATTCATCTGAAAGTCTGTATTCCGCCTAGTACCTCCTCAAAGTATACCACACTGTCTACTTCTGGATTAACAATAAATAAAGGAAGATGTGTACTTGCAAAAGTTAGCCTGTTCCGTAAACTATAAGGAACACAAAAACTCCATACAATGTGTATAATTTGGATATGTACAATCTATTGGAAATGAGGTCTAGTAATCTGTGTCCGTGTTCAGTTTTCTGTGTTTAATTAATTTGTTCAATCTCAGACCAAGCATTGTGCCCCAGGAGGAGAAAAGAAAGAGAAGGAAACAGGTACAGTCGTACCTTGAAAGTCAAGTGGAATCCGTTCTGACTTCCAAAACATTCGGAAACCCAAGCACGGCTTCTGATAGGCAGCAGGAAGCTCCTGCAGCCAATCGGAAGCTGCAGAAGCCCCTTCGGACATACGGGTTCCAAAGAACTTTCGCAAACACTCACTTCCGGGTTTGCGGCATTCAGGAGCCAAAATGTCTGAGTTACCAAGGCGTTCGGGATCCAACTATATTCAGTTCTCTGATGGGAAACATCATTAACATAAAGGTTTCCAATAGAGATGTGCGAAAAGTAAAGGGTGGGGAAGCCTTGGAACCTACTTTGATTTCCGGGTAGGGAGCCAGTTCACTTTGGACAAGACATACCTTGCTTTGCATATGAAGTGGAGACTTGCTTTACTTTCCAAAGCTTCAAGTGTCTCTCCATTAACTAGAAATAGAAAATCAACAAATGGGGCTATAACATTTTTGGCAGAATTGGGTGAAATTTATAGGCACAGTATCCCCTTCTAAAGGATTAGACCCTGGAAACCTCTGGTCATACACTAATGACTCAATGATATCCTTTCCACTGGGGCACTTTATCCAACATGATTCAGCCAAGACATATTGCTAATGCCTATAACAGTAGATCACCATATGGCTTACATCTGGCCTTGTAGAAATATTCCACTACTTCTTCCTACTTGCGGAGGTGGCTAGTTTAGGAAAAAATCTCAAGACTGCTATACGCAGGGCTAACAGTGCCAATAGCTTTGTAATCCCCATTAATCATTACGAAACCTTCACTCAATTAATTTGGCAGTGATCATACATGTGGATATAAGGAGCAAACAAAGTGGCTGTTACAGAGGCAAGAATGTGTCCATTTTTCAAAACCACAAGTTTTGAAATGGGAATGATCATTCCTTTAGGGTTAAAAAAACCTTATTTATTTAAAGAGGACAAGTTTCAAACTAGTAACGATTGCGTTTTTTATAGAGATATTAGAGATGTTTTTAATGAAAAACAGCTATACTCTCTTGCAGGCTTCACTATCCATATTTAGAATTCTTCGTCTTTAGCTGTTTCCGATTGGAGCTGGAGGAAATGCTGTTCTATAATAGCACATTATGTCTGACAAAGCTGCCAAACTACAGCATTTATTCCCAGTTTCTAAATACTGTAGCTTTCATTGGATTGGAAAAAGTGAGTTTCCTCTTAGCCACTTGAGAGCATCTCTTCTTATCTAGCGTTAAGAAAGCTGGAATGTTTTGGCTACTTAAAATTACATTCCTTTTTCTTCTTTATGAAACACTTTTAATAAACAAATCCAGCAAAGTTATTTCAAATGCAAATTATACAGGCCCAATAATTTGAGGCACTGCAACGCCCACAGGGACTTGGAAAGAGGGTGTTATGTTTTGTGGCTGTGTGTATTAAGCATTTTGGAGATCTGAGCAGGGTCTGATATGTCGGATTTTTGTATCGGATTTTATCTTCGTCCCTTTGCTTTCGAAGGCAAGCGCTAGATCCCCTAGTTGTGCCTATGCAAGTGTTTTAGCATTTGTGGAAGAGTTTCTGAGTCATCACGGAAGTGCTGTATTGATGTGGTAACATTTAAGGGCTTTGTGTATTTCACTGTTGATAGTGTGAGCTTTAAAATATGCAGGAAGCCTCTGGGGAAGAACATCCCATAATGAGACCTAGTGCTTGGGCTGGAAAGCTGGCTCCACCAGCTGTCTCAGCAATCAAACATGGCTACTATTGAAGCATAAACCATGTCTACAGGGAAAGCAATGGTATCTCCCGAGGTAGGGGGAAACCCAGGTCAGAGAAGTCTGGGTAAATCCCATATAGGGCCAACTCAAGACATTTTGCTGCCTGAGGTGAAGGACAAGATGGCAGCTGCCCCAAAGGCACCTACAGAAGCTAATCAGACTGGTAGTTGAATCTTCCTCCAATACTGGTGAAAGGCATTATCCTCCGCTGCATCTGAGGGCAGCAGGTTAGCTTAGGGGGTGCAAGGTAGGTCACATGGCACTTACAGCTCTGTCCACTGCCCGCACCTCAGCATCTGCCACCTGAGGCAGCTGCCTCACTCTGCTTCATCATAGAGCCTGTTCTGATCCCATAGCTTTAGGGGGATTCATTTTGGAGGAAGGCAGAAGAATAGTCCCCACATAAAGCGTCTCAGAGCCCCAAATGTCACTTCAGTGGGTTTATTCTTTCCAGTGTTTTCTGTACAAACCCTACTGAAATGAGCTTGATCTATAAAAGCACAGAGTAATTGAGCAGCTCCCATTCATTCTGATGCCCAGGAGAACTTCCTGCTAAGATATGCCCACAGTGCAGAGCAGCACAATGGAGAACAGAATCTCTGTGCAGGACAGTCTATTCACAGTAGTTGCTTGGCTCCTTGCCAGCTGACAGACTGGAACACGAGACATCTAAAAATCCTTTTCAGGGGGGAAACAACCTTTTCTCTCTCCCCTCCCCAACTGTCCCAACCTATATTATTAATCATGGAGCAACACAGGAGAGAGACAATGTATTCTTTACATGCTTAGGTCTCTAGGGTTAAAATGTATTTTAAGCCTGTGCTTATTTTGGGGGAGTTTGTTGCTGTTATTGTCCATCCTATGCTAAAGCAATTATTGTCTGTGAAGGTCACCGAGAGTTCAGTAATACTGGAAACTTACAGTACTTGGTATTAATGGCATGAATTGCTGAGCAGCCAGAACAGTCGCTCTTAAAGGGACATGCAACACAACTCTGCTTTTTCCATGAGAGGGTTTCAATCCTGGTTATAAATTTAATTCCACGTAGCCATTAATGGTAACACCTATTGCTGCTAAAAAAACATGGCTACTATTTCTTTCCCACTTTGCAGTCTTAGCTGCCTTCTTGCTCCTCTTCCCCACTGGCTTCCTCATTAACTTAAATTACAATAATCTCATCACCCCACTGAGGTAGTCTGGTTTATTGTTATTTTCATCTTAAATATAGCAACGTTAAATGCTGCTGTCTATACTATTTGCAGGTGCAGGAAGAGAGCTCATTTTGTTCAGAGCAAAACCCACTTTAAATGTTCTAACTGTATATGTCCATTTCCTGCCTTTTTTCCTGTGTCTCCTTATTTCTCCCCCTGTTGTTCTCCTCCTCTTACAAAGAAATGGGGAGGGGGAGAAATGTTGCTGGAACCCCATAATATGACCCACTTTAAGTTGGGCCTTGACAATGCGCTCAAAGTGCTTCACATAAATGATCTCGGTAGTCTTTAAAACTGGTCTGTACAGTGAACCAATATCTCAAAGCATCTGAAACTCTAAAACAGACTGAAATCTGGCTACTTTAAGGACCACCTTCCATCATTTACATCTGCTTAGACACTGCATTCATCATCTAAGGCTTTCCTGTAGATCTCTCTGCTATGATTCTATCATATGATTCTATGATTCTATGACCTGTAATGAAGTGGTCCTTAGGTGAGGATTTTTTCAGTCATGGCAGCCCATCTACATCTTACATGTGATATCATTCTGACAGCAAGTGAAGCCACTTCTGTTCACCCAGGCTTTTCATAATGTAGAGTGATCTGGTTCTAACATTGGCTTTAACTGTTTTTCTGATATTTTTTCTTTACTACTGCCTTAATATGTTCTTTGTTTGGTTTTAATTGCACTTTTATGTGTTGCTGTTTTGTCATTTGTGCAGCAAGCTGCCCTGATCATTTATACAAAAAGGTGACCTAGAAATCTCTTAAATAAATCAACAAAATTAAGTTTCCTCATATTACAGATGGGTGCTGAGAGGTAGTTGCTTGCCTAAGGCTACCCAGGCTGTGTTCAGCTTTAAGATATCCAGTGCAGGCTCTTAAGCACTGCACAATACTAACCGTGGTTCTATTAAGAGCTGAAAAGGGCATTATGAAGGAAAGCTCCCCTGAACCCATTTGATTATTGAATTAAGCTTCAATGTTTATCTGAGGATAGGTTACCTAAGATTATTTTTGCCTAAATAACTTCAAGTAAATTCTCCAGAACAGACTCTATGAGCAACAAAAATAAGACAATAGATATGACATTATAGTTTGGGGGTAGATTGTTTTATAGAGGAACGATGCTGTCACCAAAAGAGAATTTAATAATTTTATGCAACGTGATCTATCAGATGCAAATGGCATGGTATTCCATTTAACAATAGGTATGGAATTTTGCAAATGTATCTTTTTATAATGTTGACTAGCAGAGCAATCCAAATCCCCTTTGCTCCAGACTGGAATGGGGAGTGCTGAACTGGGTGGAGATGTCCCACCGTGCAGCCCTGCCAGCCTTCGTTGCCTCTACCTGCAAAGTGACACAAAGACAGAGGGGGCAGATCACTGTGCCAGCTCCAGGTTGACACAGCGAACTGCCTGCCTCCACCTTTCGCTCAGGTTGGCACGTTCAGCTGGGCTGTGGATGCAGCAGTGGCCCTGCCACTACATGGAGTTCCACAGGGCAGCTGTCTGTACCCTGGGAAGCTAGAGCATCATTAGCAACTTATCTTAGAAACAGCCACTCTGAGCCCCAGCATGCACAAAGGTCAAAGCAAGGCAAATGCACAAAATTGGACTAAGAACAACCCAATAGTGGACAAAGAAACATGGGTTTTCTGGAGAGGGTCCCAGGGCAAATCTAGAATGGGCACAAGTATGAACTCACCAAACAGCACAATTCAGGGTTTTGCCGGCGAGGGTGGATTGGCCCTCTGGAGGACGAAGCTGACAGGCACCACCTGGACTGCTTGTAATTCATGTGGGTGCTGTCTGAAGTTGGTGGGGCAGAACCCCATTTGCCCTAAAAGACCAGCCTCTACCTCAGATGGGAGGAAGGGAGGAAGAGATAGCTGGGAGGGTTGGGGGTACAAAAATGACTACTTGGACCAGTCCTTGATTGACTGGCAAACTTATTGGTCATTTACACAGTGAAACTGGGCTTGAACCAAAGCTGAAGAATGTTTACATGCTAGGTAGGAAGGAGGTTCTACAGTGTTAATTCCTGCGAGACAATGCATGCATGTTATAGCACAGAGACACAAATACCCCAAATTGTAACCAAAGCCTTGGAATTTTAATCCCATTGCAACAGCATGCTTAAGGAGCTGGGATTCTCATCAATGGCTGCAATCAAAACAAAGCAATGAAACAAACTATCTGTGGAGAATGACCTGCTGCTGGGTGTTTCTTCAGCTCATCCCAACATAAATAAATTAACCAATGCCAAACAAGCACAAGTGTGTCATTAAAGGACTCCATAAAAAGTAAAGTTAGTTTTCCTGTTCAAACTTAGTTTACCAGGTTCAAACCAGTAATCACCACTGTGGCCATGAACAAGTTTCTATAGCCCTATTTGGGCATTCTACATCTGTGTTGGTTTAAGAAGCCCCTTCTACCCCCAGAGAGCAAGGACAAACATGCTAGCTCCATCCTGCCTGCAGTTGCTGCTTCTGCTATTAAATCATGTGGAGAGCCTCCCTGAATGTAAAAGTCTCCCTTCTAGAGAAGTTTATATTTTTTAAAATTTACATTTGTATACTGCCTTTTATCTGAAGTTCACAAGGTGCTTCACAGCATAAAAATACAAGGTGAGAACAGAAAATACACAATAAAACAAAAGCAAACCAATAGCCCACTCGCACAGACATTTAAAAGGCCACAGAATGTTAATCAGCCAAAGACCTGGTTGAAGAGAAGCATTTTTCTCCTGGTGCCTAAAGATATGTCATGAAGGCACCAGGCGAGCTTCCCTGAGGACAGCCTTCCACAAATGAGGAGCCATGTTCTCATGTTCCAGTCTCTGGAGCTCTTGTAGAGGAGGCACACAAAGAAGGGCCTCATGATTATCACAGGGTCCCCATTGGTTCGTATGGAGAGAGGCGGTCCTTGAGGTGCCATGGCCATGAGCCTTCCAACTCATAGAGATTGATGGGGATTGGGCAGCAGAGCTCATCTCCACTCTCTCCCACATAACGTTACTTGTGATTCTAATACCTAAAAAGGGCTTATCTTTCACTCCAACCTAGTTTACAGGTTTCTTGAGAGCACAAGCAAGGTAAGAATAGAAGAGCACTTTATAGTGTTAGAAGAGCTATAGAAATGATAAATAATGTGATAGCCGCTGCTTCAAATTTATTTCATGCCAGCCCAGCCATGTTCTAAGCCCATAAACATTATTCCGCTGCAGAGAGCTGAGAGTTTTCAGATTTATCGTTTAAACCAATGGCAGGCACAGAAGAGAAGTACACGGGGAAAACAAATCAATACAAACCAATATCAACCGAAGTAGGAGAGAGAGACTGTAGAACGCCCATATTTTTCCCCTAGACACTTGTCCCAAATACGAAGAGTGCCACAAAAGATCTGTACTGTTCCATCAGCGTTATTTTTCATATCCAACCCTTCCAACTTGCAAGGATTCTTGGAAAGCATGCATTGCAAAGTAAGTTCATCTTAATTTTGGCTTTAACCCAGCGAGAGAAATTAGTTGCTCCTCTAAGGTGTTTGAAGATTGAGTATGAAGTGAGGGTTACACAAAACAGATCCTCTGATGAATACAAGGTTGGCCAGCTGAAAGGAAGAGAGCTGCCCAACACAAACAATGAAATATCATCAGGGGCAGCTGAATGCAACTGAATGTGGACAAGTGGGTGGGAAAACAGTCAAGTCTGTAAATAGGGTCTAAATGAACACTTGGCTGGATTCATGATTCCAACAACCTTTCCCAGCTGAATGAATAGGTCTCTGTCATGGGTGTCTACTTTGTGTCTTTTTAAAAATTCATTTGCTGTTATTTTCTGCTTTTAAGTTGCTTTATTATATTGTGTATATTATATTGTGTATATTTCCTTGAGGCATATAAGTGGATGATGATGATTGATAATCATTATCGTCATCTAGCTCACATAACTCAATCCTGGCTTTTGTCTTTCTAACTACCAATGAGTTGAGGGAGGGGGATTCACGCATTTGATTTCTGGCACAGAGCTACATCCTTTGTTACCTTAACGGCCCATACTTGAAGGACTATTACCTCGCCAGGAAGCTAGCCTGGCTTTTCCAGGAAATGAATCCATGCTGGATCCAGGCATACAGCCTACGCCTGGACCCAACTCATAACAATATCTACACTTAAACAGTTGGGAGAGGTCATCTGAAGATTTTGGCTGAGATGGCCCTGGTATGCAGATGACATCCATCCCTTTCTTCCTTTCTCATCAGAGGTTGTGGATGTCCTGAATAGGGACTTGGTTGTAGCAATGGATTGGATGCAGATAAATAAACTGAGTTTCAGTCCAGGTGAAGTACTGTTGGTCTCTCCTGTAGGGACATTTTTTATAGTCTATACCGGTGCTTTATTTATTATATAATGGTATTGTAACATTGTTAAGTTGCACACTATCAAAGCAAATATTTATTGCTGAGTGGCTATATAAATTTAATAAAAAATAATAACCTACTGACAACTTCTACTTCTAGACAGAGTTTCAAGATAAATTTGTTAGGAAAGTGACTGTCAGGAAGAGGTTGAGGAGGAAAAAGTGGTGGTGGACGGAACAATTTAGTACTCTCATCCTGCTCATCAGATAACTGATCCACCCATCAGCTCTCCAGGGTTTCAGACAGAGCAACCCTACTTGGAGATATCTGGGCCTTAACCCAGGTTTATTTTCACAAACCATGCCCATACTTTTGCCCTCTAAATACTCCATCCATGCTTTGATGTGGAATGTGCTCAGAAGTCCAGGGTTTTTGTATAAATTCTCTATACAGATGGCAGTTACAGGAGTCTGTAGCAACAAGAAAGAGTAAGATGTTGTGTCACCCTAGAACGTGTGTTTCTTTTTCCTGCAACTTTACCAGTGTCAAATAAGTTTCTTCCTTCCTGTGTAGGATATGCATGAAGACAAAGAGAATTGTAACCCGAGAATTCCTGTGACATAGTTGCACACTTACAAGATAAATTTAAGAAATTGTGGAGACTCCAAAGAAATTGTATGAGACTCCAAAGCTTTTGGAACTGCTGTTAGGGAACTACGAGCTAAGGGGCATGACACTGATCTTACTGGAGACAATGGTGGGCCAATGAAGAGTTTTCTATTAACTTCAAAGGGAGTGGGATCAGACTGAAATGTAGATAAAAAGATATCACTAATGGTTTCCAGGCAGCAGCTAATTTCTTTTTTTAAGTGCTCAGAACTAAAACTCCAAACTTCCTGCTTCATTGGAACAAGCTCCTTCAATTTTAGCCGAGCCAAGGGCTGCTCTACCATACAAAGGTTGTCTCTTAGGGCCCTAAGAGACATATTATATGGAAGATTTGTCATCAGATCGTCCTGCATTTTCTCAAAAGCAACTTTCACCCTGCCCTGGTTTCCCAAACTAATTCCCCCCCCCCCAAAAAACAAAAAACAAAAACCAAAGCTGGTTAGTGTTTGAGGAGCCAAGGTGGGCCAGACAAGGCCAGACAAAAGAGATGAGCAGAACTGGCAGGCTGGGGTATTAGGTGGCTGGACTACCCAAGTCTGAGAACTGCAGCAAAACCACCCCAGCCTCTGATTCTGAGATGGAAAGAACACCTCAGCAATCTCAGGAATGTTTCTAGAAGTTGTGGGACTCTCCAGTTAAAGTAATCAGAATACAGCAAGATGGAGGCTTCTTTAAAGAGACTCCCTTTCCAAGTTACCCCTTCTTGACGATCCAAGACCAGGAATGTCTCTACCTGCACAGTGGAGCGTTACCTTCTAAGTGGTGTGTTTTGGTTAGCTTGAGAACTATCAAAATTTTATT
The DNA here is from genome assembly GCF_951804945.1 of Podarcis cretensis. Classification (NCBI taxonomy): domain Eukaryota; kingdom Metazoa; phylum Chordata; class Lepidosauria; order Squamata; family Lacertidae; genus Podarcis; species Podarcis cretensis. The sequence goes on along the minus strand of NC_137170.1, from coordinate 65,773,247 downwards.
TCTCTATGAAGGGGAATTGAGGAAGGTGAAGTTCCTTATGCTGTTTTGCCCACTGAAGAGTTCTGTTTTTCTGCTGGCATCCCAGGATGATAATAATCATTTAAAGGAAAATCTTGCTGCATGAAATGTTACGTATATCTCTCATCCAGTGCCTGTATACTGTCTGCCTGATTATCAATTTAATAATTTATAGCTCTGAAGAGATTTCATCCTTGTGCTTTGTAGCTAAATGAGACTGTCACACACACATTTCACTGTTCAAATGAGTGTGCAGGATGCTTCTACTGTGAGTTGACATCCTCAAACTTTCTTTGGCCTTGTTTATTTGTGAGCAGAATTCTGGGGGGAAACGGTGGGAGTAGTTGTGTATCAATTTAAAATCCAGGTGAAAGGGTTAGATATAAGAGAAATTACTTCTGCCATTGTGGAAGTGAATAATTCCAACAAATTACATGTCTACTCAGAAGTTAACTTCCATGAGAGTTAATCCTAGGTATAACATTGCATATTACTGCAAATTAAGTTATACCTCCATATTGTTCAAGAAAAGAAATAAATAAAAAGGCAATCACAATGAAATTCTAAAGTTTAGATTAGTTTTCTTTGACAATAAGCGGTTGACGTAACAGTCAATGTCTATTTTACTGTAAAGGGCTGGGGCGAAGAGGAAGGAGGAGTGTAACTTGAGGAGGGTTGAGTCCCCCAAGAAACCAGGAGCTGGCCCTGATCCCCCTGATATGAATTCACACCCACCCTTGTGAATTTTGGTGGCTCCTGACATGTACTATCAATTTCTAAAGAATCTAGTTCATTCCCCAAGCCTTAACTAGGGAATGCACCACATTCCTATAGCTGTAGAAAAGACAGTCTCTTTTATCAAGGGGATAACATTGAATCATGGTATAGCATCTCCTCTGCTTACTTTACATCTGCAGAAGCACTTTAAGAATGCAATAAATGGCAAGTGCCAAGTGTTCCATAACTGCCTTACATTTAGGGTGCATCAATCAAAATAACTGCAGGAGTGGAAATCCCCTACAGTTGCATAGTTCTTGGATGGGTTGCTATGGCACTGCATAAACCAGCTAAAGGCTGGGTCATACATGCATGTTCATCATTTGCTAACTGCAGCTTTAAGCAGTGGCTTGTATGTTGCACATATAAAAGACCACAGCTTGAACATTCATCTCACATCAAGCACAGTGCTTTTTCAGTAGAGACAGTTCTCACATTCAGCTATAAGCCATCACATTGTGTAATCAGATGATACTGATGCATAATTGCCCCTATACTATTTCAACCAACAGTCTTTAATCAGATCTCTGTGACAGCATCCTGGAGCAGGTCTGTACATAATAATTTTAGATATTTTATTCTAGATGCTTTGGTAATTATCTTAATAATTATGGAAGAAGGTACTTGAAAAGAGCCCAAAATAAACCAGTCACGTAACACCATGCAACCTGCATCTTTCACATCTAGGAATGTATGAGAAGGCATCAGACTGCAATTTATTCTCCACTAAAAATTGGTACCATTAAAGAATTGCCTCCCTTTATTGCTTGCGAAGACACTGTCAGGATAAATAATGATCATGAACTTCAACTTTAAAGAATCAAAGTTCATTGTATTGAAGAAGCCCTATTAAAAGCTTAGCTTGTTCTTAATTTGATTTACTGCAGCCAATTCCCTAGAGAAACAGAAAAATACACACACGAAATCAATCTGCCACAACTAAGGAAGGGCACTTATTTTTGGTCTACTCAAAAGATTGAGATCATCTTAAGCAAGCAGCTCTCTTACTGGTACGGGAAGGAGGGGGGACGGCTGCTAAGACTAGCTTAAATTGAAACCGGTTAATCAGAAGCTCTGAAATGAGTAGGAACAGATGACAAATCTCTAGAGGCAAAGCAGGCCAAAATTAATAAGACTTTAAAGGGGCTTTCTTCTTACGTTCCAGTGTGATAGCAGTGAGCTCCTGTTTCAGGTTTCCTCCTGTTTCTTAATTATTCTTATCTGGGTAGTTTTGTGTGATGTCAGCTTTTTCCCATCTGTGATCTCTGATACCATTTATTTTGTTCTCTGTGCTCCTAGAATGTCTTTCCACAAGAATTTGGCATTTGCCTATTGCTGCCCTCTGGCTTAATTCTTACCTTATATCTTACAAGTGAGACATGCCAAAAGCATTTAACTACTCCTGCTTACTCTGTTTGTTTTTGTACCAAAGCATTTGAAGTCATACAAGTTGTCAGGCTTTATATATATTTTTTTTTGGGGGGGGGGGAAATACTGGCTTTTCCTTCAGGGCAAATCTGTGGCAACATTGGATATAGTACCTCAGATGCTTCATCTGTTCATACTTAAGACTGCAAGAGCCTTACAAAATGGTATTTGATCATCTTTACAACAGCACGCTCAGAACCATAGATCAACTTTAGCCGATCAACTAAGGGCACTTCCAGACATTTCTAATTTAGAGGATTTTGAAGTCTCTCATTCCTTTTGAGGTATCCATACCCAAAACATAAAATGAAAATTGCCTCTTAAACCTGGGAAGCCTGAATTCAAAGTTTACCTCAGTGGGTAGTCTTGTGCAAAACTGCAACTCAAGACTAGTTTTTGCATCCAGTGGAGTGAGCTTTATGACACCAAGGGAGTTTGCTACTTGAAGTAAGTATAATCAAGCACAAATCTTTATTTCTTAGCCAAAGGCCATCTTCAGTCATCCAATCAGTGGTGCTGCCTGGTCCATTAAAGCAACCAAGGGCCTAGCAGCCCCACCAATCACACTCTACCCTCAGCCGGCTGCAGCCTGTCTGTCTGCCTGCTTGCTTACAATGGGTCTAGAGGATGGAGCTTCCTCCAGCTCAGTCTCAATGTTGCCCTTGTAGAACTCAATATGGAGGAAGATGGTGACCAATGAGAACAGGCATAGGCAAACTCGACCCTCCAGATGTTTTGGGACTACAATTCCCATCATCCCTGACCACTGGTCCTGTTAGCTAGGGATGATGGGAGTTGTAGTCCCAAAACAGCTCGAGGGCCGAGTTTGCCTATGCCTGAATTAGAATTAGTTGGCTCTGCCTACTGTTGGCTGTGGGTGCATCTAGCTCTACCTTATTTTGGTCTCCTGTCGTATGCTCTACAAGTTCCAATGGACACCGGCCACCACTGCATAGAGTGATACAACAAATGGCACACCACTCAATATATGATTAAAAGACAAACAACATAACCCATTGCAATACTGCTACTGCAGCTGATAATAATAATAGCACCCCCCCAATTCTACTCATCACAGGAATCAACACACTTAACAAAGTTGACAGTTCCCTACCATCCGTATTTCTTCATTCACCATCATTGTTCTAAACCATGCTAGCAGTCAGTTATATGGGATTCATCCCATTCCTTCCTAATACACAAATACAATACTATGGGACTGGTTTGTCAGCAAAAAGACCAGTACACCCTCTCCTAACAGTGTTTTAAAATTATCGCACTGGGCACATGAACACCCTTGCTTAGCATACCTAAAGTCACTCAGCCAAAGTTTTCCATCAATCAAGTAGGAATATGTATTGATATTGCTCAATGGATTGTAGTGATCATGTGGTTATACCAAAATCATGCCATCTATTTCAGCTCCTAGGAACAGGGTGAACCATACTAAATATAAATAAATAACAAGCTGGAGATGCCAAGTTAACTTCCGCATTTCACAAAATCCATTACAAATAAATTACAAAGTACTTTTAAATCAATGGGTAAGGTCTGTTGCTTGTACAAAATGGAAAACACATGATAACCATTGAACAATTCTATCTTTGGTGATAGCAGGTTTTTGGTAATGGCCAGAGAACAACAGCATTAGCAAAATACACTGTTCAGAATATTGATCTGCTGGCCCTAATTACTAGAAAGAGTGATGTTCACACAGTATGCAAAGAGAGTCACAGAAGCCTTTTTTGCAAATGTTTATTCCATAATGAAAAGTTTGTAACTAAAGTGGAGTTATTTACATGGGGATTATACAGTCAACTGTATTTTTCTTTCCCAGCCTGTCCCACTCAATGCATGGATCTCATTGCACAGATCTCATTGGCCACGACATTGGCACATATGAATCTAAAGCAATAAGCACATTTACTCATATGCTGCACAAATATGATTGAACTTTTTATAATGGCCCAATTTTTGAAGTGTGGTGAGCCATGTCTTTTCACTGAACAGATATAGCAGGTGTCCCATGAGCTGAAACAATTCTGCACTTCAGATAACTGTTGTCACTGCCAAAGTGATTGCCTGTGGCAACATGGGGTTAGATTAAGGGGATTCTGGGTGTTTTTGTTGTTTTCCTCCCAGCTTATCTTCTAATAGATCAGTTGCTTTATTGTACTATACCTACTCCTTTCCCATTCTGTAGAAGAGCACCGTGCAAAAGCAGGAATGTACCAAAGCAGGCCTTGGCTGCCAGCCTTGAGTATCAAATCATCCCCAAGGCTCCATCTGGGACTATTAAATTACTGTCAGTCTGCAGCTGGGACCACAACAGCTTCCACTGTGCCCAACAGAGCACAATGCATTATTCTCACATTTCTGCTGCGATTGTAACCTTCCCACTTCTTCCTCGGGCTTGGGAGCACCCAACTTTAATGATCAGGTTAGGACAACTAATGAAAGATCAACTTAAAATAAAATAAAATAAAAACAGAGATGTTGCTAGCAATGTGTGTGTCCTCTTCCACTTTTGTCACCGATGTATGACCTTGGGGGAAAGTATTTAATTTCCATGATGAGCAAAACTGCCAACCACTCATCAGTGCCTGGATTTATGGATCTCTTCTCCTCAGAGTAATCTTAAACCAAGTCCCCTTTGAAGGGCTTTCACTCAACTATTATTGGCCATACAGCTGAGGCAAACCAGAATATTGACTAGTCACACATCGTGTTTGGTTAGCTTCTATCTCACATTTATATTTTCACAGATGAAATTATCCAGTAACTGAGATAGGACTGTCAGACTGATCTCTTAAGAAAAAATAGAAACATACCAACATTCTATCCAAAGATCTCACCCTGTGAAGTAGTTTATGCTGAGAGACAGTGACTGGCCCATGATCACCCAGTGAGCTTCATGGCTGTGCAGGGATTCAAACCCTAATCTCTCCGGTCACAGTCCAACCCTCAAACCATTACACTGTACTGTATAACTCTGTACATATTGCAAAGTTCACTATACAATATGTTTGTACTAATATCCTGGATGGGGTGAAGGCGTGTACCTAACTTCCTGGCAGGTGACTTGTTGCTGCTCACTGAGGGGGGTGGGGAGGCAGTAGTGAGGCTGGCACAGTGCAAATATACCAGCTGAGCTAAGTCCGATGCTCCTGCCAGTACATTTTCACTGTGCTGCCCTCCCTGCCACCTCTACCCTCTCCTTCTCAGTAAGCAGCAGTGACTTACCTGCTGGGAGCTCAAGTTAGTGCCTCCAGCTCACCATGCCATCCTCTACTGCACTGAACTGAGGCTGAGAGCTACAATAATCCGTGGGGGCACCCAGTTAAAACTTTTTTTTATTAGCCCAGAAGGTTTTGGGAGTGAGCATGATTTTACTGCTGAGTCTTATGTGTTTGCAGCTGAATTACCGTAATCTTTTGTCAAGTTTCCACCTCCCTTGGCGAATCTCACATCCCCAGTATTTAGATAGTACTGTATCAAAGTTAGCAGCAATATAGTATCTCCTCTGAAGGAAATGTACCTTCCCTGTGGAGTCCTAACAGGTATCACATTTACAAAAAAATAAAGAAAAAAGACTTCAGAAAAAGTCTTCACAAAACCAAATTTATCTCAAAATAACAAACCAATATTTACATAATAGAGATATATGGTATGATAGGACAGAACATAGACTAAAAGCGACAACAGTGTTTTAAGAAACACAACAACATTTCAAAAGCTTTCCTAAGATTCTTGCCTTTCTTTTAAAAAGTCTTACCCAAAATGACCTAGCAAGAACAGAAGGATGTATAGCAGGCATAGGCAAACAGCCCTCCAGATGTTTTTTGGGACTACAATTCCCATCATCCCTGACCACTGCTCCTGTTAGCTAGGGATCATGGGAGTTGTAGTCCCAAAACATCTGGAGGGCCGAGTTTGAGGATGCCTGTTCTATAGTGTAATAGTAAGGAGCTTTCCTGACCCAGGAGTCAAAGAGGTTTTGGTGATAGATCCTAACTTATTGTATGAAATCCATTTATATTTATATCATTTCGGATGGTCTCATATATGACAGTTAACCGAGTCTTTAGTCTTGTCAAAAGATTCCCTGATACTGGAATAATATATTTCCAGCATTCAACTTCAAAACAAGACTTTTCACTTTAAGTCATAATTAAAGTCCCTTCCTTTAATTTCTAGGCGCAGTATCATTCTTATCTGATCCAGATGTTTTGTTCTCCTGATTTAGGTGGACAAAAGTTCAGTTTACTCCTTAGATTAACAATGGCAGATTAACAGGTTAATACGCTTAAAGCACGAGTCAAACAGTGAAGGCGTCTTACATTTTCATTAATTTATGACATAGAATTACATTCTAACAATACTTTACTAGCTAATCACCCCGCTTTGTTTTGCACCATATATCATTTTCCCTGTGTTTAGGAATGTACTACAAGGGTATGCAGGCAAAAATAACCTTGTTTTATGACTCTGGCACGGAGGGACGCAGGTGGCGCTGTGGGTTAAAGCCTCAGCGCCTAGGACTTGCCGATCGAAAGGTCGGCGGTTCGAATCCCTGCGGCGGGGTGCGCTCCCGCTGCTCGGTCCCAGCGCCTGCCAACCTAGCAGTTCGAAAGCACCTCCGGGTGCAAGTAGATAAATAGGGACCGCTTACCAGCGGGAAGGTAAACGGCGTTTCCGTGTGCGGCTCTGGCTCGCCAGAGCAGCGATGTCACGCTGGCCACGTGACCCGGAAGTGTCTCCGGACAGCGCTGGCCCCTGGCCTCTTAAGTGAGATGGGCGCACAACCCCAGAGTCTGTCAAGACTGGCCCGTACGGGGAGGGGTACCTTTACCTTTACCTTTTATGACTCTGGCATCACAGAAATAACTCACAGCTAAAAACAAAGTTTGTTTGTTTTTTAAAATGAAGATATTTTTTTTTAAAAAAAGAAACCCTGACAGTTTTGCTATTATTTGTTTTGAAGCAGACTCTAGTTCATGAAAACCTATAGCATAATAAATTTGTTGGTCTTTAAGGTGCTGCAAAAATCTTGGTTGCTTTAGAATATTTTTGTATTCTGATGTGTTGCGAACCGCCTTGTAACATTAAACCTTGTGAAGAGCAGAAAAGTGGGTGGAAATAAAAGGAAAACAAAAGGAAATATGTGTTGTTTAATTACTACTGCACACGGGTATGGGGATTTCCACCCATGCCATCTCCCAATGTGCTATGGAGGGAAACACAGAACAGATTTGGAGGGAGGGGGCATGGAGAGGAGGAGAGAAAATTCCTTCATACAAGGAGAAATCATGGCATTGACAGGATGTTCGTCTTAGCACTGCCTTGAATATTATACTAACCCATCTATCTGCACAATTGCTCTGCCCACCCAGGTGGCATGAAAACAAAGCTTGAGAACATGAAATCCTCAAAAGCACTAAACTTTCCTCCTCTGAAAACATTGTGCACTTCCATGGGGGACCTCTCTTTTCTCCATCATCCTCTACGAAGAGTGTTCATTCTTTTCTCAGCCTTCCCATTGTACTTAGAACGGACAACTTGCACTAAAATCTGCAGTGAGCGGTGGCCTCCTCAAAGGCTGTCTGCATTTTATTTATGGTTAGGAGCTCCTAACCTTGTTCTTGCCCTGTCACAGCCTATTCACAATTTAGAGGAGGCAAAAGTGATTGCAATTCATGCATACCATAGCTCTAATTTTAGGATGATCAACCTTGTCTATCATTTTGGATTTCTCTTGGTGGAGAGGAAAAGAATTCAGAAGGAGGGTCACAAGCCACAGCAAGATTTAATGAAATGCTCATTAAATCTTGATAAACCAAGATAAATTTGCCACCGTCCCCGCCACCGCAACCAGCGAATTTCAATAGCATTTGTGATTTTCTATACCTTCAAGTAACTACAACACTGTTGTCAGCCAACTTAATCATCTTTGGGGGGCAGGGGATGGACGAATGATTTATATTTACTTGTCCACAAAGAGCACCCCCGTCATGCATATGGATATGCATCAGCACTCTCCATACATGTTCTAATGAATGAATAGGATGGTGGATGGTGTAAGAGCCTGGGGTCACCCATTTATATTTTGGTTGACTAAAGTTTAGAGGTGGTAAATTTCAGGCCCAGGAGCTACATGTGGTCATCTAGGCCTCTGTATGTGGTCCTCTCCCAAGGCCACATCCCAACTCCACAGGCTAGACCCCTCACTGGTCCTGTTTGCCCCTTCAATAATGTTTTTGCCTGGCTAGAATTTATTCTTGAACCCTTAAATTGTCTCTTACTTATCTGGATGGAGAACAGAAAGGAGTGTCTGGCATGTGTCTGATTACCCTACTGTCACAAGTGTGGGATAATTAAGCCTCATAACCAGCATGTTTTGCTCTAAATGCATGAAGGGATTAAGACCATAGAATAAACTGCTTTTCCATTCCCCCTCACCTTGGAAGGAAGGAAGTCTAGTTCCTTTTTGTCTTCTCTCCCTTTTTCCCCACCATGAAAGATGTTGGGGTTGATCACTCCATGCCCTGATGGCTACATGGCTTTAGTAAAACCATCTTTGTGTTTCTGTACAAATAATTTGGAAACACTTAGTCTACCATGTGAACTCCATGTGTAATACAGATCTCACCTGGTTGTATGACATACTAGCCATTTTTGTGTTTCTAGACCAATACTTTAAGAACATTTTAACCACATTTTGTAACTACCATAAGTTTTTCTGACTGCTATATGGAAAAGCACATGAATCTGACCTTTGAAGAGTTTGTAAGTAAAATCGTTTTTTTTACCTTACAAAACTGTTTGTTATCAGCTATGCTGAAGAGGAAGAATAGGGAAGGTGACTTAGAAAGGGGTATTTAAAGATCTAATAGACATATTTCCACACTTCGATGCATGTTTTGTGATTTCAAATATCTGCTGGGGCTCTCTTACTGGAGAGTGCTTGCCCAATTTCTGGATCTAGGGATCCAGGGATTTCTTCCTTTTTATTCTTTATTAAACTATTAAATATCCCACAGAAAATTAACATTTTCATTAGTTGCTCTGCCCCTTTACACCTCTGACTAAATCCACATGCTGACATGTGGCCCTTAGAAGATTGTATGGAAAGGAATGTTGCCCTTGGGCTGAAAAAAGCTCAGCCCCCAAGTCACTGTATAGAACACAAAATAAAGGTGCTGCTGATGAGTAATTGCATGTAGTTTAAAATTTGAAGTGTGCAGGGGAGGTGCTGTTTCTACCTGGCCTCCTGAAATAGCCTGTTTCCAGTCTGATTCCTGCCCCTGCCCCCCAGACCTTTGGAAGAAGGAAGAGTTGATAATACTGAATTATGTCCTTGTGTGTTACATATGAGATAGAAAAACAGAGAGAAATTAACACACACACATTCATCCTCTGCACCCCTTTACACTTTCTCTTGTAGCAATGCAGAGCTAAGGTTAAGCTTCTGAAATTGTTTAGGAAGTGAACCAGTCTTAGCAATCCTTGGTGGTTTATAACTCAGATTGTTGTATCTATCAATTATGAACACATTGACAGTCTGGTGATTTAATTGGTGGATTTGACAAGGACAGTTATTACCCTGTGTTGTGACAGCTGTTTTTGATATCAGAAATTTGTCAGCCTTCTTCCTGGGAGCTGTTGGATGAATGGTTGAGTGACTCCAACGAACCCGTTCCACGTTTTCACATACATACAGCCCTTGCCCTCCCCTTGCCCTCACTTTCAACATCTGTTGATAAACTAAACCCTACATAAAACATACACATTTGTGATATCAGTAAGCCAGGAACATGTCAGACTCCCATTATAAAACAATCTACTGTCTCATCTGACAAACTGCTTGTGGGTTCAGAAAACTAATTTATGACTAGAAAAGTTAGTACCTTTCAGTAATGGCCTTCCACGTGTCCTTCAAATTCTGGTGTTTTCACTTCACCTGGGTTTTGTGAACTTCACGTGGTTTGGAAGTCAAAACTTTTTGATTGTAATAGACTCACTGTAAAACATTTTGAACAATGTTATGTAAAAAGCTGGTCAAATTAAATGGCTCTCCGTGAATTGCTCAAGCTTGACAAATGTAAATGCATTTCCCATTTGTATTTTTGTGATTTCTTCATAGCCCACACAGCAAAGTGTTTGTTTTTGGAAGCCCACTGAATTTCTAAAGTATTGTAGCCGGTACATTGAGTTATACAAGTTCTGACTTTGGATTTGTTTACATATGATGCTTTACCCAATAATCCCTTACTTCCCCCAGCTGAGCAGCTATACCTCAAGAATCTTCCTCAAAAACCTGACCTCTTACTCCTCACTAGATGTGTAATTATTTTCAGAGAAGTTGCATGAAATTAAGCACATGTTCAAAGGTTTGCTGTCACAAACAACCATTTCTGTCCTAGGAAGTGCGTTTCTGTCCTGAAAAGGGCCAACCACTGAACAGACAGACAACCATACTGAACCCCTGCCCTCCCGGAGGCAAGTTAGTGTGCCACGTCCAAAGTTCAAAATCTGAGGATCAATCCACACAAGCGAAATGCAAAGATCAGTAAATGAGGTTCAGGGTTAGTCCAAGTAACCAAGTCTGAAGTCTAGCAGTCAGGATATAGTCCAGATTCAAACCCAAAGCACAGACCTGTGAAGATCCAGGAGCATCCATCTCAAGGTCCCTCAACTAAGGTCAGCTGAGCAGACACAGCACCTCATCTCTGCTCTCCTCTGCATGTTTATTGCAGCATCTGGGCTTGATGAGGCATGCGACCCTCACCTGCTATAAGCCTACTCTAGCTTAGGAATCACACATCACCTCCCAGAGCTAGTGAGCCCCACCAGAGCAGCTAGGGAGCTGGGCTGTGGGCCCTTGCCTGCCTCAGCCTCCTGGGGCACCCCACCTACTGCTCCCTACACCTGCCATGTTCATGGAGACAGGGCCTCCTCTGGCTCTGGTGATGGGTCCTGCTGCTCTGGTTCCTGTACACTGACCCTCATTCCCTTGTCATCCTCAATCACCCCATGAGTACTTCCTACACCAACCTTCCCCATCCCCACCTTGCCCCAGTGTGTCCCAGTCCCAGCTACACCCCTCACTGGGATCCTCTTCTCTTCCTCCTCCTCCCTATTGTCCTGCCAGTTCATGACACACACTATTGGCCTGGATTGCAGTTTATGATGAAGGAGTTATGTGAAGGTTCACCACCAAGTTCAGTACGCTGTTGTTCTGCTCACTTTTGGATGATTTATGGCAGTACAGCCAACCACAATCTAGTCCTACAGTAGAATACTTAACATTACCTCCTCACCACAAACAAACTGCATTCTGCTCCTCCTTTCTGGAGAGCCACTGTGCACAGTCTTGGCCTTAATAGTTGACTAAAAACAGACCTGACAATTCCCATGGGAAAGCTATAATCAGTCTCTCAATTTACTTACGTTAAAACAGCCATAGAAGGCTCTGTGTTTTGATTCCTTCTACGGTGCTTGCAAGAGTTTCCTGTGCTGCCTTTCCTCCCAAGCCATTTGCTCCATTGGGAGAAATACTGAGTGTTGAGGTTTTTTTGGGGGGAGGGGGAATAGGCTGTATGCCAAGACCCTTCTAATGCCTGGACCCCCTTCTAATTCTTGGAATAGCCAGGCTAGCTTCCTGGTGAGGTGATAGCCTAGGTAATGGGCCATTAAGGGAACAAAAGAAATGGCTCAGTACCAGAGAGAAAATGGGTATCCCTCCTTCCTCAACTGGCTGACAGTTAGAAAGACAAAAGGCCGAAGTGAAGAGTTATGCGATGTGAGATAGAAGCTAGAAGAAAAGCTGCAGACTGTGAAGCCAGAGAGCCAGAATGACGTTTGGTTTCTGTTTGAATCCAAGGCTGTGGCTATGGGGGAAGCAAGACCCTCTTGGGGTGTTAATGCTGCGAGCCCCTCCACCATAAGTTCAGGTTGTATATAAGTGTAAATAAACTATATATCATAAAGACAACACCACAGTCCCTGTTGTCCCTCATTTCAAAAGGAAACATGAACACTGAGAAAGCACCTGAAACCCCTGCAATCTACTCAGGATGCTGGGGTGGAATGCAATACACAGTACATATATTATGTCTTCATTCCCCACCCAGCTGTTGTACTAGCTTTCTGTGTGTGTTTGTGTATGAATGAGAGAGAGGGAGAGAGAGAGGGAGAGAGAGAGAGAGAGAGAGAGAGAGAGAAAGAGAGAGAGAGAGAAGGTTAATCTTTCTTTCCTGCAGCTCAGATCAAAATCAGACTTCCTGATTCCTATGGCTACTTTAAAGTTTTATTTTATTTTAAGGCCATGATATGGGATTACAGTTCCCATATATCACCCCTGCTTTGGCCCTTAGTTTTTTTCAGTTTGTATTTCTTCTATATTTATTTATTTATTTATTCTTAGTACAGTGGTACCTCAGGTTAAGTACTTAATTCGTTCCGGAGGTCCGTACTTAACCTGAAAGTGTTCTTAACCTGAAGCACCACTTTAGTTAATGGGGCCTCCTGCTGCTGCTGCACCGCTGGAGCACGATTTCTGTTCTTATCCTGAAGCAAAGTTCTTAACCTGAAGCACTATTTTTGGGTTAGTGGAGTCTGTAACCTGAAGTGTCTTTAACCTGAAGTGTATGTAACCCGAGGTACCACTGTAGTTTTACTTTTTGACCATTCTGGGGTTTTGTTTTGTTTTTACAGTCTAGAACTATATAAAATGTTATAATATAAACAATAAATACACTTAACACTTAAATTTCAGAGACCATTGTCTGAAGACTGAAACAAGTCTCTGAATACAGATGAACCCTTTATGCATTTTTGTCCTCCCTGAGGCCACCAAAATTAAACCAACTATGAAAGAAAACTCTCCCAGTCCTCATTAACTATTATGGACACCCATACTCAGCCAAAAGTCAGTGACTTTGCTCTGAAGCCTCTCACAGTGCAGAAGTGGGTGACTGGATTCAATATTGTCAACCCTTCACCAGCTCACATTCTCCCTAATAGCTCCTTGGCACTTTGAAAACCATCAGTTTTTGCGGTTGACCCTCTCTAAACACAAGCATAACAGCATATGTACAGTTTCTGTTGCTCACATGGTTCTCTGTATCAGAGCCAAAGACAACACAAATTATCAGGTTGCTGCATGTCCAAATTAATGCCTGTGTTGTATTGGTTAGAAGATCAAGTTTAATTCCCCCATGGTTGTTAGTATCGATAATCACAGCTAATTAATGTCTGTTCATCAAAGCAATTTATCTACTGGAAAAATCTAGAGATTTTCTATACCACAAATAAAAAAATAAAGTTAAAGATGAAGACTAAAATAGTATGATGTGTCACGTGCAAAACAACAGAGATGTAAATGCAGGCTCATGCAGTATTGTTTTAGAAACAGAGGAATTGCCACATAGCCATTATGAAATGCAGTGTTTCACCAGAAATTCCTTCATATATATGAATGATGTAATCTGGGATCAAAGAAAGTTGCAAATATTGAATAAAATTAAATGGTAGCCAATTTAACATTTGATGTTTAATCATAGAAGCCTATAGCTATGCTAATGTTATCAACATTGCTTGCGGTTGAGCAGCTTTGAGGGACGTATAGTATATCTGAATGAGAAATTGAGATAAAAATGGATACTCTGTTTCTGTGTTCTATTTCAGTTCCAGAATGTTATGCTAATGTAACAGTGGAGAGACAGTGGATTTCTATAATCAGGAGGTCTAGATTTGAATACCCAAGGTTTGGATAATAGGGAATTCTGCTGTAAATAAACCTTTGTGTTGATGACACAGTGCTTTGTTACACTATTAGAAAAAAATGAAACATCATTGATAAGTTTCATTTTCTGACGTGTTATATCTCAAGAACATGATAGATTATCTACCCTCAAAACACATGCAATAGAGGGATGTGTAACTATTTCCATTTTAGAATGGTACCTTGGATTCAAAGGACAGCAAAAAGCCATCCTCTGTGTCTATTATTTCCAGTCTGTCTTCCCCAGCACAAATGGAGTTTTGCCTCTCCTCCTTCTCCCTACTAACTGACTCCAAAGACCTCCCTCCAGCCCATGTCATTCAAAGTTGAAACCCTAACCTGGCCTTTGTCTGATACCATTGGCCTTTGCTACACACACAGAGCTGGAGAGCCGAAGAATGGATGCTTTTGAATTATGGTGCTGGAGGAGACTCTTGAGAGTCCCATGGACTGCAAGAAGATCAGACCTATCCATTCTGAAGGAAATCAGCCCTGAATGCTCACTGGAAGGACAGATCCTGAAGCTGAGACTCCAATACTTTGGCCACCTCATGAGAAGAGAAGACTCCCTGGAAAAGACCCTGATGAAGGGAAAAGATGGAGGGCACAAGGAAAAGGGGACGACAGAGGACGAGATGGTTGGATAGTGTTCTTGAAGCTACCAGCATGAGTTTGACCAAACTGCAGGAGGCAGTGGAAGACAGGAGTGCCTGGCGTGCCCTGGTCCATGGGGTCACGAAGAGTCGGACATGACTAAACGACTAAACAACAACAACAGAGCTGGAGAGAGGGAGAAGGATGCACCTCTCCGCTGGCCAGCAATGTTTTCATTGCCAGTCATTGTTAATGGCCCAGTACTCTGCTCTTTCTGCTTCTTCTTAATGGCCCATCTTCTCTCAGGCAACACCCTGAGCACAGAAAACTGGTTTGGCCTGTTTTTTTGACCCTGCTAGATTCATCATCTGGCAACTTCCCTTAATACTCCAAGCACTGATTTATTCCTAACATTTACAAAATCTAGTAATTCAGGGGGACCTGCCCCCTCAAACTAGTAACACATTTAGGGGGATTTAGCCCCCCCCAACTCATAACAATATATTATCTTTATAAGACTTTAGTGTAGTGTGTAGTTTTCAGAATTGTCTCCACTATTCTTCGGTCCCTGCTCCTGCCAACCTAGCAGTTCAAAAGCATGCCAAAGTGCAAGTAGATAAACAGGTACCGCTCCAGCGGGAAGGTAAACGGCGTTTCTGTGCGCTGCTCTGGTTCGCCAGAAGCGGCTTTGTCATGCTGGCCACATGACCCGGAAGCTGTACGCCGGCTCCCTCGGCCAATAAAGCGAGATGAGCACCGCAACCCCAGAGTCGGCCATGACTGGACCTAACGGTCAGGGGTCCCTTTACCTTTATTCACTAACTAGGTGGCCTTAGGAAACGAGCCTCCGTACCTATGCGTAATAAGGGGCTGATAAGAGTGACCTGCCTTTCAGAATTATTGCATGGACAAGCAAGATAATGTGTGTGAAGCGTTTTGAAAACTCTGAAGCACTGAATAGTGCTGAGGATTAATATTAATATTACTATACTATAAATACAACATAAAATGCAGGTGAAGAACTATAGGAGGTGATTTCCACTTAAAAGAGGGGAGCAAGAGATCCATGTACTTGGAGAAAGCCTAGGAATATTTTACAGCAGACTTGCAATAGCTATCTGGATTTTAAGAAAGAGAGGCCAAGAGAGAGAGAACATAATTTCAAAATCCTTAGCTTATTTTTAATTTATAGTCCTTGGAAAAAAAGAGAGTGGATAGCCCAATCATTTATATGCCTGGGCAAAAGCAATACATCTATATAAAAGTACAGTGATATATTTCTGTTGCTAGTTTAATGTGCTGCTCTGTGCCCTGCGTGTTCTGATTCATTGGAGAGCAGCAATCATGTCGACAGGAGCTGTTCTTCAGTTCCCATCAGCGACAACTAAAGGCCAATTCAAGGTTGTGGTGGGGTCATGAATCTAACACAGTCACTGATAGAACAATTTCCTTTCCACATGACACTGTCAGAGGGACACACCGGGAATATACAGTAAGAGCAGCCGTTGGTATCTATATCTTCTTTCTCTTCGCTTATCCACCCCACAACCTCTTTCTCTGCTATGAAACCACAGTGGCCTTGGGAAAACAGGGTTGGTTAAAAAAAAAACCTGGACTCATCCTGGCAGTTAGGGTTTCTAGGGTTGCCAACTTTAAAAAAACAACTAGTCCCCGTTTTTTGTGCCTTTAACAGCAGGTTGACATGCAGACACCTGCTGGTGCTAATATTTGTTTTTGTGCCAATAAGAGCTTCCCCTGCTGATTCCTGCAACTAAACTGCCTCTAAAGGCACAGGAAATAGTTTAAAGGCAAAGGACAGATAGTTTCTTCTGGTCAGTTGGCAACGGTACAGTTTACAGAAGCAATGCCCCACTATATAAACATATGTGAAGTCAATGGTTAAGAAACAGATTCACACCAACATTTTCTGTTGAGAAACCGCTGCACCACTGGCATGATCTATAGGTCCTAGAGTCAATACGATTATCACAATTTCTTTACATGTCTATAGACGTTAGAAAAATATATTGAACAAATGCTAAATACTGAACAAAGCAGAAATGAGAAATAACTGCTTCAATTCAGCTCAGTTGCATGGTGCTTGTTTCTACTTGCTTCTTCTAGGAGCATGAATAAATCTTCCTGACTCCCTGCCCTGCCCTGCCCTTGCTGATCTGAACTGAGGTACTACATAAGACAAGGCCTGCTAGATCAAACCAGAAGTCCAACTAATCCAGCATTCTGTTTCCCACAATGACCAGTAAGCTGCTTCTGGTAAACTCAGAAGCAGGAAACAAAGGCAACAGTCCTCTCCAATTTGTTGTTCCTGGTATTCAGTGGTCTATTGGCCCTGACCCTAGAAGCTCCAAACAGTCATTATGACCAATACTCACTTAATGATTTATCATCTTCCATAAATTTATCTATTTCTTTTTAAACCTAAACAAAAGAGAAAGCCAAAGGGCTAGTTAAAAATAAGCAAAAGTAATATATAAATGAAAAAGCATAAATATACTTAATGCAAAATAATGTGATATGTAACATTAACATAAAACACAAAAAATGTTCATACTCTTATCTATTCTATGACTATTATCATTTTGCTTTTTTCTATTGTATGCTACATTATTTTGCATTAAGAGTTGTATGAATTTTTCATGGATATATTACTTTTGGATATTTGTAATTAGCCTTTGGGGTTTTGTTTATAAGAGGCTTGCCTCTTATCTTTTTTAATGTTAATCCCATTTTAAAGTCATCAAAGTGCAGAGGTGAGAGGTCTATGATGTGTTTTTAATATGGAATATTTTTCTCTCTTTCATGAGTTTTCAGCCACTGAAGGCTGGGAGAGAATGAGCTGCCTGCCGTAAGGCCACTCAGTGGGTTTATGGTAGAGATGAAATTTAATATGAAATCTACCAGAACTCTTTACGTATCATAAGCAGACAGAATTAGGTTCGTAGGTGACTGATGTAACAGACTACATTCATCAAATTTTCAGCTTGAAACTCAAACTTCTCACCAATGATCTTAATAAAATCTTCATAACTCACTTTAGTTAATATCACTGAATTTAAAAAATGGAAGCACATTTTCATCCCTTCAGTGAGCAATGCCCTCCATTGAACTTTAGGTTGCAATCTCTCACAGACATATCAATACAGGTAAAGGTAGAAAACTTAGAATACCAGTGGTTCCCCACCCAAAAAGAAAATAAATGTCTTGCATGACTTTGCATTCAGATTGTGGAATAAAAAATTCCAACTCCAGCCTTTTACAACTTGTTTTTGCTCATCAAGACATCCTTTAAAAGATACTTACCAAGTTATGACCATTATTATGAATAAAAGGCCAAAACTTGTTAGATGAAACAATGAAGAGAATATACACTCCACTTACACACTATCCAAGTGATTTACATTAAAGTGAAATACATTTGGCACCAAGAATCCAAAGTACTTCATATTAAGACAGTTACTATCAGTGGGACTAAGGCCACCACAATACCCACTTAATTGGGAGCAAGCCCCACCGAATGCAATGAAACTAACTTTCCAGGAAACCTCCGAGTAGGCCAGAATTGGGAAACTCCAGCCTGTGGGTCTAACCTGTTAAGTTGTGGGCGAACATAGCAGACGACACAGCGATTTCACCAGAGCAGCTCTTTACTTGCAAGCTGGACAGAACTGAACAGCAAACAGCTCAGCCGGCCTGCTTTTATAGGCAGCCGGCTGTCAACATTGTAGCAACAACAACCCAGAGTTTCCCGCCTAAAATAACTGACGTGGACCTGAGTGAAAACTATCTACAGACCTGAGTGAAAACTATATACAGTATCCCCCTGCTGGCCCAGGGTGAAACTTCACTACATAACATAACCCATCCCACCAGGCCTCCCCAATTGTCCTGTAAGACTATTTTAGGAAAGCAATGGCCACCTGCCCTACACCTGATATCATTTATGGCATCAAGTGTGGGGCAGGTAAATATGGGACTTGGTCTAAGGGGCCTTTGCCTTACTCAATGAGCACTGGAAATCTGTCTTCAATCCAAGGATTTCAATTTAACTAGATTGTGGACAGGGCTCTAAATGATTAGTCTAACTCAAACTAAAGGATGGCATGGCTCTGTTATGCTTGATTGAACTCTTATTGTCCAGTCATAGTATCACTGAGTTTTATAGATTATATGCCAATCTAATGATGTTGGAATGCATGATTACTATGAACAGTTGTTATGGTGGAGGGATAGGGTGGCAAACACATCCCGCAGTTGTCATAGCTACTGATGAACCACTGCATATACCATTCACCTCTTACACAGGCCAAATTAATTCCTACAAAAATCAGAAGTGTCTGTGCAGTCGGAGGTGGGAGCCAGGTACATTTGCCCTGGGCCTTTGAAGGCTAAGCTGGCTGGACTTACATTGTTGTTTGAGTTTCTAACTTTATTCTAACAAGACTCTCTCCCCCCCACCCCCACCCCCGGCCTCAGACAAGCTCTTTACAGGCCTGGTGTCCTGTAAAAGAGAGTTTTTGTTATCAAGAATGTACTTATTTGCTAATGACACTGGTTATCAGTGTTTCATCTGCAGGCTGAATCATTCTGAACCAGTAATCAAACCACTGGCTGGGATGTCTCCCTGGCTGTTTAGATAAATGAGGAAACCCTTTATTCCTTTTTTAATAATATATTTTTAAAAGGAAATGAATTTTAATTAATTTTTGCAAGGAACACTATTCACCGCAGCCCCCAGAGGATAAAATATTTGCATAAAGCTCAAGTCGCTTTAGAGTCTGCTGCATTATGGCCCAAAGTCTGCAATACACACATATATGTGTACCTTTCTTCTCTCTCTCTTTTGTGTTCTTTTGGGGGCAATGTGTGGTGAAAAGCAGTTGTGGGAGGCTGCACTATTGAGTCGAATACCAGTGGAAAGAATTGGCTGCTTAACCCTTTCCCCATCGCTGAAAAAACCTGCCTAAGCACCCTGCCCCTCACTCCCCACCCACCATGTATTTTACCCTGAGGAGGGGAAAGGAGTAATTTTCAGTTGAAAAATGACTCAGGGGGAAAGCGCTCACCATCTAGCAATCCGTTCCTGCCACAGGTGCTCTGCTTAAGATTGCAGTCCTCCAGTGCTTTCTTAGAGGAAAGTTGCAAGTATGAAACTAGCGTGCAAATTTCAGGTTGGCTCCAAGCAGTTTGTTGGGATCCAAACAAATACTGCGCAGCAATAATACAATGCTCCTCTCAACCTCCCTTGCTTGCTAGTGTACTGCAGCTGGTTCCCAGGCATCCTGCTTACCTGTGTCAACAGAAAATGTGAAAAGCATACAGTATCACTATATAGTTCTTTAGGGTGTTGAAAGTACCTCGTATACATAGGTTCAGTAGCCCTTATCCATAAGCCCTTATCCTGATGAGAGGCAAGGGTGGTTTTGCTTAGACAGAGAGACTGACCTGAAGCCAATTAGCGAGCTTGTGGCAGAGGCAAAACTTAGATCAAGAGACTTGGCTTTAAATTAAAAGCAAAAGTGGGAGGAGTGGGGGGAGGGGAGCTCAGATAACTCAGCTGTGGACAAATTCAATCAGGGTCATGTTTAGCTTTTCATTGCCTACAGGTGCTGTGAGTCCTGGAAGACCTGCTCCCTACCTTGTAGGCCTTTTCCCACCTGGCCTGGGAAGGGGGGCCCCTGACTGACTCCGGCTGCAGAAGCTGAGGCTACTGAACTGACTCCTGACCTGGGGTATTGCTTAGGGGGTTTTGTTGGGGGGGGTTTCCTGTTATTAATATTAATTTTTTGTATCTTTATTTCAGATCTTATGATTTATGTGGAAATTTTCAATTTGGTTGTGTACTTTTTAGAGTTTTATTTATTATTTATGGCTACTTTTTATGTTTGCAATCATGTAATTTTTTGTATGTTGTAAGCTGCCTTGAGCATCGTTTCATAACTTTGGAAAGGTGGCATACAAATAAAATGATTGATTGCTTTCTCTTCTCTATAGTTTCTTGTACTCTTATAGTTGCCTGGACTCTTGACTCTTGCTGCTATATTTAGAGAAGCAAAAGCATAGTCAGAGCAAAGTTGCTGTTGGAAGTTGGCACAGAGCTTCTGCTGCTGCTTTCCAGGAGGGTAGCCATGTTCATATGTATTGCTCAGCAGAGAGGCAGGGCCTTGTGCAGGGCCAGGTCAAGACACACCTGAGGCGAATCAGAAAATGGCAGCACCCTGAGAATTGTAATTTGTTAAGAGTCATGCACACACACGACCCTTAACACAGGGAAGAGTCACTTGCTTCCTTTGCCTCCTCTCTCACACAGAAATCCTCTTACACTAAAGCTGGGATGAAAGGGTGCATACTCTCCAACATTTTCCCAATGAAAATAGGGCCACCCTATTCGTATTCATATTGTTGTTGTTGTTTTATACCCCACTCATCTGTCTGGGTTGCCCCAGCCACTCTGGGTGGATTCCAATGTATATTAAAACATAATAAAACATTTTTTTAAAAAAAACTATACAGGGCTGCCTTTGGATGGCTTGGGGGGTCAGATAACACCATACCTCCCATATTTATCTGATGAAAGTAGGGATGTCCTAAGGAAAAGCGGGACATTCTAGGATCAAATCAGAAACTGGGTCGGCTTCTGTAAATCCAGGACTGTCCCTGGAAAATAGGGGCACTTGGAGGGTCTGAGGGGGGTGATGGGGCCTTTTTTGGCAAAAGAATGGAGTAGGCGTTGGCACTAGAGAAGAGGGAAAGAGGAAAGGCAGAATGTGACAAGAAGGATCTGGAAAGGGGAAATGGGGAGGGGAGAAAGTTAAGGTGGAAGGAGATTAGAAGGATGTGGAGACGAAAAGGGGGTGGGGGAGAATGAAGCTCCCTCAAAATATGTCAGGATGGAGGAGGCCGACAACTGCCTCAGTGCATTTGCAGGGGAGCTAGAGAAAAACGGGTGGCGGGGAGAAATAGAAATGCAACAGCAGCAGCTTAAACAAACACAGGCTGTTGACTTCAGACTAAACACTGATTCTTTAAACTTTAATCCTTTTATGGGGGGGTGCTGCTGGAAAACTGTGCTGCTGGTAAACTGGCTACAATGGCTTCTCTTCCTCCATCTGCTGCCCCTTGGGTGCCATGGCGGTTGCCAATGGTGCTGGTGGCAGCAGGCTGAGGCCTCTTCTGGCAGCACCTGATGCTGCCTCTTCTGGCTTGCCACCTGAGGTGACTGCCTATCCTCGCTTCAGGCCCTGGGCTTGTGGCACCTTAAAGACAACTAGGTTGCCTTTAACAGTGCCTAAAGACTCCTGGTTGTTTTTTGCTTCTTCTGCTTTTATTCCTTTGTGGCCTTGAACTAATGCCAGTCAGCTATCAGAAAAATCTGATTGAAGAAACTGTAGACCAGACTTTGGCATAAGCTTGCTTTACATAAGAACATAAGCCCTGCTGAGTCAGGTCAAAGGCCCATTTAGTCCAACCTTCTGTTCCCATGGTAACAAACCTGGTGCTTATAGATACAGTGGTACCTCGGGTTACAAACATCTTGGGTTACAAACACTTTGGGTTACAGACTCCGCTAACCTGGAAGTAGTACCATGGGTTAAGAAGTCCATAATGAGAGGTACCACTGTACAGAAATTCTGATCCAGGGGTGGCTAGCTTTTGGACCTCCAGATGTTGTGGAACGCCAACTCTCATCAACCTCAGCCACGGTTGATGGGAGTTGTAGTTCAGCAAAATATGGAGGGCCACATGTCCCCCACCCCTGCTATAGTATATTGGTACCACACTAATAAATTGTCTCCTGCCCCTCTAGTGATAAATTCACTAACAGCCAGTTAATCTTGCCAGTTGAAACTGACCTTCAGTAATGGGGAGATTTCCAGTGAAAAAGTATTCCTTCTTCCCTCAGTAAAAATTCCAAAACATCTAGTCAGAATTTCTGGCACTTTTGTATGTTATGTTTTTTTACTGGGATTATCCACAATCGCTCATAGCAAGCTAGTGCTTTGCATCAGAAGGATTGGAGTCTGTTTTAGCAGCTCTGCTGTCCATGCAGGGATTTCAGAGCACACTGCTGTGTTTTGTAGCTGGAAATCCATAACTTCAAATAAGAAGAGCAACATTCACACATTGATAAAAGCTTCTCCAGGGTAGGGTATTACAGAAGTCTTCTGAAGCATGGAGAGAAAGCTTCCTTTCCTAGTACTACATTATAGGAGCTGTCTAGTACAATCATCATCACGGAACATGATCAAACTCTGGGTATGATTTGTGGGTAGTTGGATTACATAATTCATTAAACTTTGTTTCTGAATGACCAGGTGAAAAAGGCACGGTTAAAGCAGCTGCACATCGACCATCAGTAGGCAACAAAAGAGGGAAGTTTTTTGTTACCAGCTATACATGCTGAATTAAAGCTGTGGGCTCAAATGCCATTTTTAATACCCTTCATGCCACCTTAAAAGCTTACAAGTCTTCTTGTGAACTTGTCAACCATCACCAGAGAAAAACCCACATAGTAGCAGTGTACTTTGTAAATTCATCTAGGATCAACTAAAGTTTCCTGCGCTGTTAGGAGAGAGGTTGACATGTCTTTCTGTATTCTAGGACTCTAATAGACGTTGGCTTCAGATGTTATAATCAAGAAGATGGACAGGTGAATCCATCTTTTCACTTTCGATATCTTTGGTATAACAAAGCAGTTTGGGGTATCCCCCATGGTTATTTGGATATGACTATGGATACATACGTACATCTGCTTTTCCCACTAGATGGTAGCCACTCAGGTCACCCATTGTGAATTAAGTGGGTGGCATATTTTGTCAAAACTTGAAAGGATTGGATTTGGAGTTCTGCCTATGGATGGAGGTGAACAGAAGGTGACTTCTGGGATAGAAGAAGGCACCAAGTCAAGAATAGGAGAAGGAAACCGGGTAGAAGAGCAGATGAGCATTATCGTAATAAAGCATTATGGTATAAAACATAAGGAGCTTGAATGTGAACTGGAAAATGTCAGGAAGCCATAATTCTGAATTAGGGGAAGTAATAGGGTGAAGTGCAAGGATAAAAGAATATTTTAAAATTTTGAACTGGCCAGACAAGAAGTGGAAAATGCTTAACTGGTTTGTGGGCTGGATTTCAAAACTGCATATCTGGGACCATTGTTCCAGAGAAGTCATCAAATGACATCAGTCTGCATCTGGATTGAATTGTTTCATGATGGAGTTTGCATTTCCCCCAGTCTTTTCTGAATAATTAAATGAATTTCTCTTTGAATGCAATGGGGCTTTTCAAGAGTAAACTATTGCTATCTTAATCCTATCAATGGTTTACGCAAGCCTGACAACTTTGATGAACGAACACTTTTTTTAACTAAACAAATTACAAATGTTCAGATTTTAGATGGGAATATCATATAAATTTGCTAATGAATATTTGGCTGCTGAAGCAACCAGGGCATTATTCAGAAGCATAGCAGAACACAGGCATTTGGAAGATGTTTAGGTTTTAAGAGGACAGTGTTCATTGCTGTGTTTTAGAAGGCAGAATAAATTTAAAGTGCTGCTGCTTATTGATTTATACTCTTTATACTGGACATGGCTTTTTATTAAAGAAAGCAGATATTCAATAGTGTTAACTAGTAATGGGAATTGACTTTTCACTAATTGCACAGAGGCTGGCATTAATACACTTTAATAGAACCTGGGGCTTGTCTACTCCTGATCAATCCTGAAGGGTTTTTTTGTGGGGGGGAGGGGTAGCTGTGGTCAAAGATTCCAGCAATGAGATTGTGAGAGATATTTTTCACTTCTTAAAAAAAAAATAATCCATTTAATAGGACAAGGGCCATTACTTGATGGAATAAGCTAATTAATGCAGAAGCTTCATTTCATGCCTTGACTCTTGATGGATCATTATTTCCATATGGTACACCATGCTGGCCTTTATCTTTTTGCATGAGAAAATGTTGGCTGTGTGCCTGTGCACATACCTACAGTGTAATCAATGGGACTTCCATATGCCTTACTGTGTGCAGGAGTGCATTCTAGGGCCATGATCCAGTAAGTCAGCCCCGTATTCTGAAGTGAGGCTTCCCTGTTGCTTGTACAGCTCTGTCTGCTTTTGCTGGCAACCGTAACTTCATCTGCGCATGGAGCTATGGACTGCAGTCCGCATGGTTTAATCTGATTTCTCAAAATAAAGTGGTCAGGATACAGGCAAGCTAATATCTGTCTTGTAGACTATGGTATGTTTTGTTTCATGCTACTATGTGTAGAGTCACTGTACATGTTACTAATCCCAACTGAATGACATGCTGTTTTTACATGATACTTTAAAATCTCTTAGAAGGCTGATTAATATAACTATTTTCCTGAATATGAGCTAATTTTTACAGAGGATTTGTACATGCTGAGCTCATCTTCCAAATGGCTGAATGTGTGTTCATATCAACATGTCTCAAGAAATCCTTCAGTGTCTTGAACGAGAATATGCAAAGTCAGAGCAGCGCCAATGAGGAGGAGGAAATATTTATTTTAGAAAAGCAATACTCTAGTCCTGATGTAGTCCTATATAGCAGTACTCTAGTCCTGATTAGCAGCTGTCCCTGTTATGGGTGGGGAAAGCCTTGCTGCAGGGGTAAAGTCATGCGGCAAGACATTTTCAATTTGTGTGTGTGTTCAGGTTGTTTATAAGAAGTGTACATTTTTTAGCACTGTAGCAGTAAGCTGGAACTAAACTTTTTTTAGAGTGGTGAAGGCAAGCTTGTGCTGGATCCTCCTGCTATATAGCAGCACAGATCTTCCAACAGCTACCATAGCACTGATGGGTTAAGGTGCAGAAGAATATACTTGGAACAACCCCCAACACACCCCCAGGTATCATTAGTGGTGGAAGAAAGCTCTTGGGGTGTTGCTGAACAATGCTGAGCTTGGTGGGTGTGAGGCTGAACAAATTCCTGGAATAAGCCTGGGTAAGTCAATTTCCCCAACAAAAAAACCAGCATTGTGATCGCAGCTCTTCTAGGGTCAGTGCTGTTGCAAGACAGATCTGGAGGAAGGGGAGCATTTGAGTGAAAAAGACAAGTTGGAAGGGAGAGGGAATGGCTAGGATTGGCACTTGAAAATGAAAACATGGTGACACTACTGCTTTTAAAATGTAGCTTCTAGGTTTTTTTTAGAAGGGATAAAGGAATGACGGCCATGTTCTGAGTGTAGCAAAATAGATACACTGTTGACAGCAATGGTGTCTGAATAGATAGTTTGGACCAGGAATGTCTAAAGTCTGTTTTGGGGGCCTAATGTGACCCTGCTGGTCGATTCAATGTGTCCACCATGGCAGTATATATCCTGGGGTAAAAAAAAAGCTCAGCCCTCACGCATGTTCACTTCATCCATTCTGGCCCTCTTTGAAAAAAGTTTGGGCACCCTTCATTTAGACAGTTGAGCATGAGACTCTTTCAGGGTCATGGGCCCAAGCCCCACGTTGGGCAAAAGATGCCTGCGTTACAAGGGTTGGACTAGATGACCCCTGTAATCCCTTCCAATTCTACAATTCTATGATTTTATTAAATAACTGCATGACACAAATACTTTGCTTTGGTCTTTCTCATCTCCAGTGTATCCAGCCATATGGTTAATTCTGCCGTCATTGTATGAAACATGCGGTAGTAGTAGGATGGAGTGTTGCAGAAGCTTCAGTAGGGTTTTTTTTGGGGGTGGGGGTTGTTTCTGATTCCCCATCCCTATCAGTATTTTCTTGCCGATACCTCATTTCATCAAATGAAAGATCAAGCGCAGCTTATTATTCAGAAGATAACCTGTCAGTGGCTTAGTATGGTTCCTATTTCAAGGCTTGTTATGTGACTAGCAATAAAATGTGACTAATATACTGTTAATTAATATCATGTCCTCCGGCTAATTTATCACATTATTAATCAGAGTGATAAAGCTGAAGAGAAGTAAGCTTACCTACAGTCAATTCAAAATAAAACTCATGCGGCAGGAGGGGGGAGGGCGCCCCAACCAGAACTAAACATCTGAACCCTTCTGAATGGGTGCATTGTATTTGCTAACCCTTTAACTTGTCCCACTGGAATATGTTATACAGAACGACAGAATTTAAAGTGAAAGGGCAACCAATTCTGATCATAACCTTGGCTTTGCACTTCAAGTAATTATCCTTTAATTGCATTACACTATTTGAAATAGAGCCATAATTGGAAAAAAACAATTTGACATTCCCCGATGCTTTCTCTGACATGTGCTATTTGCTTTTTATTCAAATGTAAATTTTCTCTATAATACTGTCAAAGTAAAAGGAGGGGAGAAAGAAAGCAAAATTGAAATGTCAGTAACAATTTCTGACATACACAGAGCATCAGCAGCGAGTGCAGGGTAGCAGGCGAGATTTGCAGTTCAGCATTTTTTTTAAAAAAATAAAAAATGTAAAATGAGCATAAGCAGAAAGGGAAAGAGGTGGGGAAGCCAGAAGCTCCCTTTCTTAGGGATACGTGTCCGTTTTGTACCATGCTATCAAAATATCAAACAAGCTATGAGCTGTAATTGTGTGATGAATGAGCCCTAGTGACGGAATGAAAAACCAAGACGGCTTTTCAGCTATCATAGGATTCCAGTCAAATGCTTTCCTATTGAGAAATCCCTATGATTTGTTGAAAAAACAGGCCTAGTGCAGTTGTGATTGACTGTCAGCAAATATGGTACATTCACACACACACACACACACACACACACACACACGGGAAATGGGAAGAGCTGGGACCTAACTTCAGCCTTGGGTGAGCTAAACCCTGCCCATGCCACCCATCTCTCTGCTTTTGGTGGCCCCCGAGTCACATGCGATGTCCTGTTTGTTCCAAGATGCAGAGCTTACATATGGGCAAGCCAGTATGAATTTTTCTCAAGTGGACTTCTGGGACAATTTATGGTCTCCTGTGTAAACATGACTGAGCCCCCATACTCTCAAAAACCGGGATTGACTGGAGACAGTCAAATGATCTCTTTTTAAATACAGCTACCGTTTTTATTATATAAAAAAGTTAACCCCTTCACACTATAGTTGACCTCACACCACCCTCAAAAGCACCTTGCCCAAATACAGGATACTTATGGCCCTCTTCCTCATGGCGTCTTATGTCAGACCAAAATTATTTCAACAGTTTGACTGAGAAATTGGCTGCAGATGAATGTGCTGCTGATTATCTGCCTTGTTGTTTGGCTTGCTCACATTGTATGACTTTCAGAACATGTTATTGTTGATAGCCTGTTCTTTGGAGTTGGAAGAGGAGAATATGAAGATGTTAATAAATACTTCTGTGTTTTACAACACCTCAGTTACACACTGGGGCTGGATCTAGACACAGCAAAGAAGTGTTTCAGTTTAAAGCGTTGTAAATTTAAACAGGGAAAACAGGTAGAGAAAAACGGGAGTCCACGTCGCCATCTGGTTGCATAATGTTATATTGCACATACAACACATATAAATTGCTGTTTCTTTACCAGTCTAGCTGAGTCCTCTATTTCCTCTCACCATACAGTGAAAATAGCTGTATATTAAGTCATACATTTACAGTGTTGTGGTCAGAGTCCCAAACTCCCTCTCTTTAATAATTTAATTTTCACGGTTTTAAAATATCTCCCACCATGGAATTAGAGGGAAAAAGCCTGACCTCAGAGACAACTGTGTTCACAGGCTCGAGTTGTCCATTTGCTTTCCCATATCAGATGTCAAGTGTTTTCAGCTGCAGATTAGTTGGTATCTAGTTTCTTTACAGTTATTGTAGTGGAAGCCCACAGAGATTAGGAAGAACAAGTTCCCATCTTCTTGGGGGAATTTTGTTCTTCTGTTTCATCAGTCAAACTGAATTTCTTCTAGAGGGGTAGCAAAAGGGTCAGCCAAATATTTCTGTTTAAAAAATAGTACTTCCAGCACACTATGTGGAAATATGTTCCGTTGAGATCTATGGGATTGACTGCCATGTGTTTGCTTCAGTCCAGCATACAATTTATATATGCTTGACTCCTGTTGACTCCAGGGGGTGACTGTAAGGGACTAAAGTCCAAGTGACTGATGCCATGTCCACCTTCTAGCTTTGTGATAGATTGGTTTCTATTTCTTACGTGCAAATAGTAGTAGCATTCAGCACCACTGTATCGAACAGGAGCAGCCAAATGCTGGCCACAGTTGTTTTCTTCTTCAATTTATGAATTCTCTGCTCACCTGGCATGCCCCTCCCCCAATGAACAGAAGTGTCCTTCTTCATACACAAACACCCATGGTGGTTTGGGCTGCTATATTAAGCAAGTCAAATGTCCTATTCGCCAGGAAGAGGGAGCTGAGCCTTACACCTAGAGGTAAAAAAAAAATGCCTGGCTGGATAGCTGTGATCAATGCATATTCGTCCTCATTGGGAGGCAAGTTGAAAGCAAGCCAATGTTTTAATGAGTTAAAGCTTCATTCAACAAGCCGCTTAGAAGTGGTACTTGGTGCCACTGGCAACCATCGTGATACATCCATTTAAAACATAGTGATTAAAACTGGTTCGTATTCTGATTAAACTGGCTTGTGAATTTAGGCTGTCTGAAATGAGGGAGAAAATAACCACAGAACTAAAGAGCTCAAATCAAAATAGGCAGCTAGTTTACTTTTGTTTCCGTAGTACAGAGCCATTAAATTAATTTAAACAAAGAATGAGAGGGTGTCTGAAATCAATTTCATTCAAAAAAAGATAAGAGAGTAGGCTGAATTACTTGTGCTCACAGCATACGCTTTGCTATAAAGCCCTGGTCTGAAAACACTTCAGATGTGGTGTAAAACCTGACTCTTTGGTCAGCCATTTAGGGGTCTGTTTGTGAGTACAGAAAGGGACATTTAAATCTACTGTATCTTTTTAATATAATTGAAATTAACATCCCTACCATATCCCATTTGTAAAAATGAGTAGTACTGAATGAAAGAGTTCTACTTTAACTACATTCTTTTTGTACACGCCCCCCCCCGCGAAACCATTGTGGAAAGAAATTACATTGTATGTATATATAGCACAAAATGACAAAGTGCTGTACACAGTCTTTCCTGACATCATACGTTCAGTTCTAATTAAGAAACGATGTCCAGCTTTTAGAGACATCATTCGCTGGAGAGCTTTTAATGTCGCTCTGCTGCACACCTGCCATCTCTCAGGGCAACAGCCTTTCCCCCATGGAAAGACTGAGTGGAGCTTTCTCTTCTCCCTATTTCAGCTGGCCTATGAATGGGTAGGAACCAGCAGCACCAACAAATAAGTAATATCTGAGGGACAGCGCAGAAGGAGTAGTGTGTATTTCTGGGGTGGGAGAGAAGCTCTTTTAGATATCTGAAATCGTTTTCACATGCACACTCCTATCATAAGCACATTTTACTTTGAAGTTAGCCCTTTCGATTTTGAGGGGATTAACTTTCAAACAAGCATGCTTACCCCACATTATTTAAACTTCCAGTTGATGATGTATTTAATTTATTTAACACAATTTGTATGCCTCTTTTTCAATTTAAAAAGAAAGCTTCTAAGCAGCTTACAAACAACAATCTATTCATTAAAGTACAAATAGAAACAAGTTAATCTAATTTTTTAAAAACAGAAATAAAACCAGCAATCTTAAAACCAATATACATAATAAAATGGCATGTTCAGTTTACACAGGTATTGGCTTGCATAGGTTTGCTGAGACAAAAATGGCTCCTGCATTTATAATTTGTATGTGGTGCATCTTTTTCCTTCGCGTAACCGAAGGAGGCCACAATGAGAAGTTTCTCCTTTGCCTTCTGAGTAATAGCCTCATGTGCCCAAAGAGTGTGAGAGAAATTTAAGTGGGATTTCTGCAGAATAAAATTAAATGTAAATATAACTTTCACACAACCTTCTGCTTTGCTTAGTAAATTCAAAACTTGGGGTGTGTGTGTTGGGGGGTGGGAATCCACCTGATTGGGTTTTTAAAATCCATGATAGTATATTTTTGTCAGGAAGAATTGTCAAATGATATCAAAACCGCTAATAAAGTTTCAAAGAAATTCAGTAGCATTAAGCAAATGAACTGATAATTGTAATTAACACCTTTAGAAGAAAGGGAGCAGTGGGTGTGGATTTTATTTCAGAAAGGGCACCAGAAGCGAGACCCATCGTTTAGGAGCAGTTGAAGTGGATGATGAACTAATATGTTGTTTATTCTAAGGAATATTTATATTTTGTGCATCACATTTTAACAAAATATAAACTACTTGTTATGAACCTATCCTATAAAGGGAAGCTAAAAACGAATGACAGAATGAATGAGCCTCACAGGCCGCAACCTAGTTAACATTAGCCATGCCTAAGTCTGGATGAAATCAGTCACCATTAACTCATTGTGTCTCATTACTTTCAAAGGGGATTAAGAATGACTTCTTTTATCCAGATCAGGGCCTTAGCTTTTGAAGCAGGCATTCCCAAACTTGGCCCTCCAGCTGTTTTGGGACTACAATTCCCATCATCCCTGACCACTGGTCCTGTTAGCTAGGGATGTTGGGAGCTGTAGTCCCAAAACAGCTGGAGGGCTGAGTTTGGGGGTGCCTGTTTTGAAGGAAGAAAAAGCAGTTCAATTTGGTGTGAAATACTATAAAACTTGAATTACGTTGAAAGTTAATGTCAGAGGCACAAGTGAGAAGAGTGCTGTTGCACTCAGGCCCATAGACTCCCATAGACATCTGTCTGCCCATTGTGAGACACAGGGTCCTGGATTAGATGAGCCTTAGTTTGGACTGTTCTAGCAGGCCTCTTCTTATGTTCATAAAAACTTTTGCACCTTCCTTCTCAGCTTACTTAGACATTCATTCAGTTTGGTTTATTGGCCATTTGCCTTATGAAATACCTTAAAGGGACATCAAAGGACTAGAAGGGGGTTAACAAACAATTTATTTCATTTATGAATCACTTCCCACCAACAAACCAACAAAAACATCCTAGTTATCTTTTTTTAAAAAAATCCCAAACACTACAAACATCAACAATAAAAGCATCTATCCAGATATTTTCAGAGCCAATGCAGATGCAGACTAGGATAAGAACCAGACAGAGGGCCTTCTTGGTGGTGGCACCTGCCCTCCCATCAGATGTTAAGGAAATAAACAACGATCTGACTTTTAGAAGACATCTGAAAGCAGCTCTGTTTAGGCAAATTTTTAATGCTTGCTCTTTTATCGTGTTTTTAATATTCTGTTGGGAGCCACCCAGAGTGGCTGGGGTATAAATTATTTCTTCTTCTTCTTCTTCCTCCTCCTCCTCCTCCTCCTCCTCCTCCTCCTCCTCCTCCTCCTCCTCCTCTTCCTCCTCCCTTAAAAGGCTTGTTGGAAAAGGAAGGCATGGTATTTGCAGGAGACCCTCTGCTGTATAGCACAGCAATGTTGGGTATATAAGGTGTGAGATAAAATTTTAGGTAACTAGGATCCAGCACCTTGAACCCAGCACCTAAGCTTGGCCCTTAAACCAATTGGTGCTCAGTACAATTCTGTCAACAGCAGTGTAACATGATGGCGATATTCCGCCCCAGGGAGGAGTCAAGTCACCTTATTTTGCACAAGCCGCAGCTTCTCGGCCAGCCTCAGGGGTAGGCCCACATAGAGCGCCTTGCAGGGGAGGTTGGCAGTTTATCATTTATTATTGTTTATTGTGTGAATTGTAAGCTTTTGTACACTATAGCAACAGTGTGACATGAACTGCAAAAGGAGAATCGGCTGAGCTCATTAGTTATTAGACATATGGTCATATCTTTATTAGGAGCAATCAAAATGTCATAAAGTCATGCGTGCTTCATCACATGAGAAGTTTAGCAAATGGAAAAGGGTGAAAAAGCGGCAGGTTGGTGGTCGACGACCTGCAGTTTGTAACTATGTTAAAATGGAGAGGATTAATGCGGGTGTAATTGGCTGAGCTTCACTTAGGTGCAAGAGGAACTCAAGGCTGTAAAGAAAAAGAAGGAAAACAATGCTGTTCTCCCATTTATTTAAAATATATTTTTAAAAAACCTAGGAGTTACTCCTGGATCATTACTAAACAGAGCTATGATGTTCTGGAAAATGTAGCAGAATGATAAAGAACGTACAAAGCACACGGAGCAACAGAAAGAAGCAGATATAAATGATTTACTTATTTTATGATTAGAATATTGACTTTATCCATAACATTTATTTAAAATGTTCCTGACCTTATAGCTTTGGTTGTATGAATTTAATCTCATTTCCTGATTTATTGCTCAGTTGGACATTGTGAACTCCTAGTGTGAATCTCTGTAATCATCAGAAGTCCAAGTGGGCATTTTTTAAAAAAAAAAACCTCCTGGAAGCTAATATTAAACTAGTTTTAAGAATGCTACAGTCTATGTTTGTAGTAAAGTGATGCCCTCTGCTGGATTTAATAGTGTAATTTTTTCATAAAACCTTTAGGATAATCTATTCTACAATATTCATCTGAAAACACAGTTTCAGCTGAACTAACAAAAAAGATTAAAATTAGCAGTTTAATTATTTTTAATTTTATCAAACTAGAAGCCTTCAGTCAAAGCTTTTGCTGGTTATTTAAAATGAATATGGAAAGCCTTCAGTCTTTCTCATCCCCATTTGCCCCTCTTCATCCTGCCCATTTTCTTTCCTGATTAAGGCTAAGCATGTCTACTCAGAAGTAATTCCCACTGAATTCAATAGGGGTTAGGTAAAGGGTAAAGGGACCCCTGACCATTAGGTCCAGTCGTGACCGACTCTGGGCTTGCCGCGCACATCTCGCTTTATTGGCAGAGGGAGCTGGCATACGGCTTCCGGGTCATGTGGCCAGCATGACTAAGCCGCTTCTGGCAAACCACAGCAGTGCACGGAAATGCCGTTTACCTTCCCGCCGGAGCGGTACCTATTTATTTACTTGCACTTTGATGTGCTTTCGAACTGCTAGGTTGGCAGGAGCAGGGACCGAGCAACGGGAGCTCACCCTGTCGTGGGGATTCGAACCACGACCTTCTGAACAGCAAGTCCTAGGCTCTATGGTTTAACCCACAACGCTACCCATCTCAATGGGGGTTACTTCCAGGTAAATGAGGTTAGGATTCCAGTCTTAGGAACGTAGGAAGATGCCTTAAACTGAGTTAGAGCACTGGCCCATCTAGTTCAGTATTGTCTAAAGGATTTCCAACACTCCTAGCTATACCCAGAGATGCCAGGGACTGAATATTGGAGCTTTCATAGACAAAGCAGACCGTCTGCCCGATTTTGTAATGCGCGACCAATGAGCTTTGGCTTTCATTCCTCTGGACCACACCTTGTCCCAACCCGTCTCTCCACAGCCTAGCTAGGCCTCTCACCTTTAAGGCTTCCCTCTGATCTATTCCTAGACTGGTGGGCTCCAGATCTTGGCAGCCTGGCCAACACAGTGGTACCTCGGTTTACAAACAGCCCTGTTAACGAATGCTTCGGATGCCGAACTCTGCAAAACCGGAAATAGGTTAGCGGACTTGGCCCCGGAAGCCGAACACCGGCAGCGGGAGGCCTCATTAGGGAAAGCGTGCACTTCGGTTTAAGAACGCTTTGGTTTGAGAACGGACCTGTGGAATGGATTAAGTTCATAACCCGAGGTACCACTGTAGTAGCCAAAGTCTCTGCAAGACCCATCCTGCTTTGTGACATGAAGACAGCTCAAGGTCCTCACTGTCTTGAGACTTCACTACTTGCCAAATAGTTGGCACCTGTCTGTCTCAGCAGACAATGGAGGAGTGCGCCTTTCGGCTGTTGGAAAATTACAGTGCCTGTTGTGGCTGTAGAGACTGATATGGTCAGATGAAGGCATCTGGTTGTGCTGCTGCGGATGTAATATGGTGCTTCTTCTCTCTGTGCTCCTCCCAGTGGTAATCCCTCCACTGGTCACTACTATGGACGCACAGCTTGTGTCAGAACCAAAGGACAAATGCCTAGCTCCAAAAATGCATGTTCAAAGTAATTTAGAGGCAGGAGCAAATGTAAATCATACTTCAGGAATTATTTATGGAACACTTTTCAATAGTTAGCTTTCTAGAAATTATGAAATGTGAAAGTGAAACCAAAAAAGAACCTTCCCAACTCTTTTGGACTCCTTTCCTTTTTCAAACCCAGAGTTCTTGTGGGTATTGTTTGCAATAATAGTATGTAAAAGAAATTTAGTAGCCATATTATTTTAAAGATGACTGCATTTCTTTACTGTTAATACAATATTTTTAATTATAGATGCTTTTAACCTCTGATCTGGTTATATGCAGGTATATAAATGAAGTTATATCTTTTAAATAACCTTAATCGATAAAGTCATTTCCCAACATGATCAGTCAGTTTAAAGAGTCAAACTTTTAAAACTCTCTGATAAACAGGAATCATTGAGAGAGTTCACTTATCTGAATTAAGGCAAAGCTATTTTCACAAGGTGAAAGAGGGATGGCATATACAGCGGAACTGTGGGCTTTGTAATAAAGAAGTTGTAAAAACAAGAAACTCTACAAAAGTTATTAAAGCTCATTTTAAATAGGAAAAGGGGCAGCAGTAATTTACTGGCTCCACAACAGATGGATTATAGGAATGGGACTGGTAGAGATACAACTGACCCAGTTTTGCACATGCTGCTAAACCAAACCATGACTTAGCAGAAACCTAAGAGCATGCATGTTCCTGGAGGGATAGGGGGCCGTTTTGCTCCTTCTTCAATGCTGCTGTTGTGAGGCAAGCCATGGTTTGGCTTAGTATATTGTCTGAACCCAGGCTCGTTTCATTTGCTTCAGATCTCTCAGGAGCTGTAGCCAGGAATGGTTCTACGGCTTATTGTTTGCAGTCTTTTTCAGAGGAGACTGACAACAAGCCCAGGTTCAGATAACATGCTAAACTAAACTATGGCTTAGCTCTCTTATGGTACAGCTGCAGGAGGATCAGAGTACAGTGGACCCTCCGGATCCGAATTAAATTCGTTCCAGGGGTCCACCTGCAACCTGAAAAGTCCGTAGGCAGAGGCACCGCTTCTGTGCATGGTGCAATTGAGCGCTTCTGTGCACGCATGTGGCGCGCTTCTGTGCATGCGGCTTTGCTGCGTTCGTAACCCGAAAGTTACATATCCAGAGCGGTACATAACTAGAGGGTCCACTGTAGTAGTAAGGCGCCTGCGGTCTCTTCTCTGGGAGACCACATAATTGTGTTTTTGCTGTGAATGAATCAGTTGCCGTTTCCAGTGGTTTAACAATCAAGCCCTCTCCCCGGGGAACTCCCCTGGGAACTATAGCTTTGAGAGGAATAGGGGTTTCCTAACAACTCTTGGCATCCTTAATGAACCACAGTTCCCAGGATCCTTTGCGGAAGGGCCATGAATGTCAAAGTGGTATAATAGTGGTTTAAATGTCTGGTGCAGATGTGGCCCTGGTTTCTATGTGATCTGGAACCT
Organism: Podarcis cretensis; assembly: GCF_951804945.1. Classification (NCBI taxonomy): domain Eukaryota; kingdom Metazoa; phylum Chordata; class Lepidosauria; order Squamata; family Lacertidae; genus Podarcis; species Podarcis cretensis. The sequence goes on along the minus strand of NC_137170.1, from coordinate 65,737,164 downwards.
CAACTGCTCAGTGCTCCCAACTGCCGGAGTGTTCTCCACCATTAGGGGGCTGCATCTTTTGAGGTTTACCATTTCCCAAAGCTTTGTGTACATGCTGCTTAACCTTCACCTCAGGAAACTGGATTCAAATTGTGCTAAGGGCATAAGTAAAAATGAGACTGACGACCTCCAGCCTGCTCCTGTGTAAAAATATATCCACATGATAAAATGGCATGAACTTCACTAAAACAGGGAGCCTTTGTTCTCCCAGTTCCAGGTTTCTGCGGTGAGAGAGGTTGAAGGTCAGTCTTGGGATACATTTGAAATGCAGAGATAAAAGCTGACTCAATCGGCAGGCCTAGCTTTTCGTGGCGTTAACAGTAATTACATTTCATGAGTCTGAAAGGCCAACAGACTGAAAAGACCAACCACAGGACTTGAGAATTTGATTGGGAAAGAAAAAAAAAACCACACCAAAAAGATAGGCAGTGGTTCGCATTTATGTTGAAGGGAAGAATATTGTTCTTTACAATTATTATTAATTACACAAGCCAATAGCCAAGGGACTGTACAATACACAACTCATTTGGTTCCCACATTCATGTGTAAATAGATTCCCCCCTCCTTGGCAATTACCTAAAAACTGTAAGAATATGGTGGGAAAAACAGCTCCTTAGTCAATTAGCATCCTAGAAACTGTTTTGTCAGTTTTCAGTCCATTAAGTGAAATATTTGCAGTTAATAAACTTAGTGCCTAGGTTCAAATTTCAGCAACTCTAATTAGCTACACCTTTTGTATTTTTGCTGCCTACTCTTTTACCCGCATTAATTGATCCAACAGAAAGTGCCTTATGGTGCTATCCTATGCATGCTTACTCAGAAGTAAATCCAACTGTGTTTAGGGGTTATAGGTAACTGTGCCTCCTTTCTTCCTCCTGAGGCCCAAGATGGCAAGAAATCTCTAGCAAAGTTCACCATAAAACAGAACAAAATCAACACCTGTAAAATTATAATGCCCTTTCATATTAAACTCACCTTTCAAGGACATCATCTCAGATGTTCAGGACAATTTTGTGAAGATACAGCCTAATATTGTTCACAGCTCTATTCAGGGCAATGGTGTAGAGCCTAATATGGCTCAAATGGTCAGACATAAACATTGGCAATGTTTGGTTTGCTACATACACAAGCCTTGAACTCACTGCTCTCTCCCACTGTCAGGGTGAAGAGATCTGAAGCTTTAGTTTCAAAATTAAGAACCCTATACTGTGGCTAATCTTCACTGTGGTTTATAGAAACAAGCCGCTTCATAAGCTATGGTTTTAAAATGAATTGCTTCTGTAAACCAGTGGTTATCAGCCTTTTTTGGACTAGCGGGCACATTACAAATCTTAAGACAGTACAGTAATTGCTTCTTCTCCCCTGGAAAAAACCTCAGGCTTCTCAAAGGATGTCCTGCTGGTCCTAACTGTGGAGATCACACAATATAGACTCCCTCCCATCAGTGATGCTTTTGCTGTCTAATAACAAGGCACATTCCCCAGTAACAGGAAAAATATACCAGGTGGCCCACCACCCCCTTGCACACATGCACACGCTCCCTGCACACAAACTACAGGCACATATGCATCTCTCACCCCCCCCCATATCACATATACATTTCTCCCTTCCTTCATAGATGACACATACAAAGAAGCCACATGTTGATAGCCCCTCCTCTTACTGCTCAGAGAAGAGACAACACATACACATACACACACACCCAAACCCCAGACACGTTCATTTTTCTTCTCTCCCAAGTGTACCCCCTCTCATAAACATTGGTATCTGTATAAACATTTCCTCCGTATGTACATTTTGCTTCATGCCTCAGGTTTGTAAAAGGGTAGGAAACATGTGTTGTTGTTATTATTATTTTGCATGTCATTGCCTAGGAAAATATGAGCACAGCCATAATCCCACAAAATTTTGTATTATAGGAATCCGACGCCATCTAATGACAGACTGCCCACGCTCCCTGGTGCAAGTCACCCTTCTACATGGGGAAGAACCTCATTTACTCTAGCACTATGAGGGCACTTAAATCTATTAACCTCAGACTTTTTGATTCAGATTCAAGAGATAATAAGGCAGCTAAATGTCTCTTTAACTGTACAGGTGCCGCAAAGTTCAAGAGAATAAGGTGATGAGTAATATAATGGGAGGAGTGTTTCTAGAGTTAAGAGAAAACTGTGAAGTCCCCTTGTTAATTTTGCTACTGGATGCTGTGTTGCTTAAGTCATCTTGTTATATTTATAGTACTGAAATGTGGTTTTTTCATGTTATTATGTTGCTGTTATTATGAAACTGTTACTATGTTATTTTGCTATGCTGTTATTAAATTGTTTTTGTAGTGTTTGTTTGAAATGCATTCCTTTTCTGTGAGCCTCTTTGAGCATTTTTTTTTTGGTGGAAAAGCAGCATACAAACAAATGAATGAGTAGTAGTCCTCTGTTTTGTAATAAGTTTGGGCTAAGTAAATTAATATAAAGTAGAGGTATTCAGATATTTACTCTTCATTATCTGGATGGATATAGGGACGCGGGTGGCGCTGTGGGTAAAACCTCAGTGCCTAGGACTTGCTGATCGCATGGTCGGCGGTGGGGTGAGCTCCCGTTGTTCGGTCCCAGCTCCTGCCCACCTAGCAGTTTGAAAGCACTCTTAAGTGCAAGTAGATAAATAGGTACCGCTTTATAGCGGGAAGGTAAACGGCGTTTCCGTGTGCTGCGCTGGTGCTGGCTCGCCAGATGCCGCTTAGTCACGCTGGCCACGTGACCCGGAAGTGTCTCCGGACAGCGCTGGCTCCCAGCCTCTTGAGCGAGATGAGCGCGCAACCCTAGAGTCGGACACGACTGGCCCGTTCGGGCAGGGGTACCTTTACCTTTACCTATCTGGATGAACTTTAAAAAGAAGAATAATAGAACTAAATATGTGGCTCAAATAAATGTATTTATTAACAGGATTTGATAAATGATAAGAAATATAGGAATCTTCAGACGTGAGTTGACAAAGAAAATACCTGATATTTACTCAATAGTGTATCTTCGTTTCCAGCTGTCTAGTACTAGCAGTAATGTTTCAGTGTAAGTGGAGTAAGTTTTTCTGCATAACTAATCACTTCAGCATGCAGTACATACTATCTGTTAGTATTCATGGAATTGACCAAAGTATCTGTGCATAGAACTGCAACCTCTGTTTAATTAATGTTAATATCTGTAGCAGATTACCAATACATACCTATATCAAAATGAAAAGAAAAATATATTACTAATATATACTAGCCATTACACTGTATAACATTTTATAATAGGTTAGTCACTGAAACACACGTCTAAGCATTTGAGGGTAAATTTGATCAATTTTTTGTTGAAGAAATTAGACAAACACAATATTTGCATTGCTGCTTTACATTTTGTTAGTGCCAGTAGATGTCAACACTAAGAAATTTAAGTTCAAGAGGATTTCATATTCCAGCATGCTGCAATGCGACTTGCAGCTATTTATCTGCCAGTATCCAAATTTTTAAACTGATAGTGAGCTCATGCAGCATAATATCTTCTTCCTCTACGCCTTTCTACAATTCCACAAATTTACTCGGGGGTTCCTCAACCCCACAGAGCAGATTTTGAGAGGCTGCAGGAGCGGAGTTCTGATTGCATGATTAGAAGTCTGTTCTGCTCGCACCTGGACAGCTTTGGGTAAAACCATATATATGTATCTTATTGTTCAGGTGTCAAACTTTTCCCTTTAAGTACTTTTATTTTATTGTAAGCTTTGCAGAATGGCACTTTGCAGGGAGAGTAAAAAAATCCATCTGTTCAAATAACTTGCCAGCAGTTAGTCAGGCTCTAAAAACAGTTTTAGGTGATGGCTAGTTTTCTGTACATAGCTGGAAAAACTTTACTACATAAGATATGAAATCAATCAAGCCAAGCAAAGTTGCACATAGTATTCTAAAGTTATTTTACGGGTTTTTTTAAAAAAATATTAAGTCTGTATTGATTCATACAATAGGGGAAAAAAGCCCAAAACCACAGTATGGTAATACCTTTATTAAGACCTATGAAAATGACTGTGTGACATTTTGGTAGGTCCCAATAAAGCTATTTGCATACTGAGGCTTTGGAGTTGATTTAGATAGAAAAATGCTTTTTTTAAAAAAAGATACCAAGTGAAGCAATTTTAAATTTAATAACCATTCCTACTGCAGATTTCTCTTTACAAGATGATTTGCTAATGCCCAATTTAGTCAGATATAATGCAGCCCCAGCAAAGGTGTAATCTTAAGTCTTTTAAAGTACAGACATTTGCAAATTGTAAAAAAATGCAATCATAATTGATAATGAAATGGTTTCTATTCATATATAAATAAATGCACGCATACAAATACTGTAAAGACACAATTGACTTAATCCAGAAGCTCCTTGGATACACTCCAATGTTCTCAGACCTCATGGCCCCTCAATAAACATTTATATGTCAAATAAGGGAGTAGCTCCACGTGGGCCCCTCAAAGCAGTCATGGAACTCCAAGTTCAGGGCTATGGATTCAATTCCATCTCCTCCTGAATTTAGGGACAAACATCCACCAGCTCCTATGCAGCTTTCTTGCTTTGCATGACACAATTTGCCTTCCTAGGACACTACAGGTAACAGGATAAATTCCTGAACACAGGCGGAGTCAAACAAAACTCCTAGGATAATACTTAACAGGAACTTTTTAAGTCTTACACATTTTACCACCTAACCATCATTTTCAAATGGAAAGTCATCTATCCTCAAGGGCAAGTTTAATTTACACAGATACAATTCCTTATTGCATATGGGGTCAAAACTATGAAAATGGCCCTGCAAAAAAATGCAGCCTTTTAATTGCTACTGAAAATAAATTCTGTACATATCCTTATGCAGAGCATCGGTGATTGCAATATAAAACACATTACTCCTGGTTCCCCATTTGTGCTCCTAATGTCCAAATTCAAATAATTAACTTGCACATATTCTTAAAGGCTAAATGGGATTGTGTTGTCATTCATCCTAGAAATTCTCTGTCCAACTGCCTAGAGACTCAAATATATAGTTCTCAAGTAACAAACCCATAATGGAAATGCTACCTGAGATTACATCTTTGGTTTATTATTTTCTCCTCATCAGTAAAATACTGTTGAAAACACAAGATAGATTTGTATTCAGATTAAAAACAAAAACACGGAAATATTTCAAAGCGGTCCAATACTTTTCTTTGAAGTGGTACCATCTTCTCAAAAAGCCTTTTATCTGTTGTTAACATCTTCTACCCACCATGCAACATCATTATCAAATCACAAATCTACTATGTGCTAATACTGCTCATGGCTTCTAGCAATTAAAGTGATGAAATCAATGGTCACATTTCTGAAATGGGCAACACTCCCAGGTGAAAAGAGGGGAGACGCTTGGGAAATGCATCTTTTCTACAGAGTACATGGTGCAAAATGCATAATACTGTTCTGATTAATCCACTTGCCCATTAATAAGGTTCTAGATTTTCTTTTTTGTAAGGGTGCCAAAAAGGGGAAATTAACTCTGAGCCACAACTTTCATATACCACTTCAAACACTAACTGGAAATCTGAACAAAGTTTATGCATTTTTGTAAGTGAAAACCTTTGGCATGTATGCTCATTACTTGAATTCAACGTGCAAGCTATACCGCTTGCTTATTCCTTATAATTTCTCCTCCTTCTATCTCAATTTGCTCATATAGCCACTTGCGATCACAGCGGCATTCAGGTCCACACTTGCTGGAGTCACACTTGGGACAAGCATAGAAACATCCTAGGCAATCTTCATCAAGACAGTCACAGAGGTCTATCCCACTATAAAGCAGAAGGCCTTGGCTATCGTACACTTTGCTCTTTGCTGGTATGAGTTGCCTGGAGGAGAAAGAAAGCAGAATTAACAGCAGTCTGTAACACTGGACTCCATTTTAAGTCACTGGCAATTCAGTTTAAATCTACTTTTAGGTGAATTTGCTCTGAATTTGCTAATCTTATGCCAAGAATCAAAAGCCATACATTACATTAGCCACAGAGACTGCCAATAAATTTCGGGCAAGTTTAGGTTCTAGGGAGGCACCATTACATACATGTTGACAGAAACATGTTGACAGAGTCTGTCCATGCAACAGGTTGTCATGTCTGTCCATAGGCTATGCAATTCTGTTTCCTTTCTCTTTCCCATTGCAACGGTGGACAGAATGTTTTAGGGTTCATTAATTTTGGGGAAGGGCATCATTACTATCTAAGGTGTGATCACATGTTATATCTGAAAGGAGTCTACTGATGCTGTGGACAACTCTAATCAACATTCACCTTCCTGCTTCAGTACAGAATTGATTTGTTCAGAACCACTTTGGAACAGAAAAGGCAGGATCAGTCACCTTTTAGCTATTCTGTGGATTAATTCGGATGCTCCAATAGCATTATTGTGTGGCAATTCTTTATTCTTCAAGGTTTTTTCCATGCCCTACAATGGATTTTTATCACACCATTTCTATGCACTTGAATGAAAAGAGATTCTATCTACTTAAGCAGACTTGAAGCATGGTCCAGATGCAAATAAAGACTTTCCCCCAAGGGCGTGAAAGCAAGGATAAGTGTAATCATCGGAGGAAAAGAGCTCACCTGTCTGAATTGTTGGATGTGCTTTTTGTCTGCAGCCTTCTTTTTTCCCTTTTGTTTGCTTCTGGAGCAAATTCAGAATGTCGTCCTGGATTAGCAAACTGTAAGGACTTCAAGGCCTTAGCTGTACGTCCCTGAACAGATAGACAATTTCATTGGAACTATTAATACAAAGCTTAATGCATACACTACCAAAGGCTTGCTAATCAATTAGAATGCTGTCACTTCTTAGGTAAAAAGAGGCTCAAAGCTGGGGCCAAATGTAAAAAAAAACCTTTCCGTTGAGTGTCATTGCCTTCAAATGCTCAGTTCATGAATATGAAGGGGGATAAGGTTGAGATGCCCTCAATCCCTGTCTACATGAACAGGGTATCCACCAGCAATTGCTCTTGGTCAAGGAAGATTATTACAGGTTAATACAAAAAATGTGAACAAGTGGTTGCTGTATGCTGTGGCACAAAGCATCCCTCTCCCCCAACACACGTATTTTAATTTTATGACATCTTAGCCACCTGACCACTCGTAAGGTCTCTCTAAACGGGCAGTAACACTAGGAAGTAAAAAGGCAATGGCAATTTCTTGTGGAGCAGGGATATGAGTATATATCTAATGGTGCAAATTAATGGAAATAGAAATAGTGAAAGCCTACTTTAATAAGTAAACAGGACATATTTTCAGTTCTCTTTTGACCTCATCTTTAAAAAAATTATCTGCTGTATGTTTTCATTAGATGAAGACTGGAGAATAACTTCCATTTCAAAGTACATCTTCCATCATGCTGCTTTTTATTGCTAGGAATAGATACCCCCCTCTATCAAGTGATGAAATAAGTTCTAAGGGGGCAGCATGATATCGATTCAATCCCATCAGAACTCCTACACTTTGCTCTGTTGTATGTGTAGACTAGATCTCATTGTTCCCCAAAGACTGCCGTGGTTCCAACTTTTATACATGGCTATGAATTAATCCTGGGACGCAGGTGGTGCTGTGGGTTAAAGCCTCAGCGCCTAGGACTTGCCGATCGAAAGGTCGGCGGTTCGAATCCCTGCGGCGGGGTGCGCTCCCGCTGCTCGGTCCCAGCGCCTGCCAACCTAGCAGTTCGAAAGCACCTCTGGGTGCAAGTAGATAAATAGGGACCGCTTACCAGCGGGAAGGTAAACGGCGTTTCCGTGTGCGGCTCTGGCTCGCCAGAGCAGCGATGTCACGCTGGCCACGTGACCCGGAAGTGTCTCCAGACAGCGCTGGCCCCTGGCCTCTTAAGTGAGATGGGCGCACAACCCCAGAGTCTGTCAAGACTGGCCAGTATGGGCAGGGGTACCTTTACCTTTACCTTTATGAATCCACTTCTACTCAGTTTCACCATTCTAGTGTCAAACCCTGCTCTTTCTTCCACATTAATCACGTTAGACTTGCTTAGAGCACATTCATACATATATGCATAACATATCATGTGAGGAACTGCAGTTACATGTATTAATGCTCTATTGCCAGTTACTACATTTGAGATGATGTGAGGTTATATCAGAGTGACTTCTGTTAAGTTTTGACTAATGATGGCTGTTTCACATAATTCTTCATGTTGCACTTATCAAGTGATGACCACACATGTGGAAATTGCACAGTATTTAGCATACCATTAGTACCTGAGGGTTAATTAATTAATAATAGCTATCTTAGTGATGCTCTACGTTAAGTACAGCCCAACCCACAGGCACAATTACTTCGAATTAAGGAACAGCATTTTCACTGGGGCTTGCTCTCAGATAAGTGTGCACAAGATTGCAGCCTAAGTCCAATAGATAGGTGAAAAAAATGATCCCATATACATACGTCTGAATCAAGTCTCCTTCGCTGACGGTCTTCAGAATCAACCTCTGCACTTCCATTTATTATCTGTGTACATTTTTGACAAAGTTTCCAGCCAGGTATAAACTGCCGTCCAAACTTGGCACTTAGAACAGTTGCATCGTCTATGTCAATTGCATGCAAGTTTTTCCTTGAAAGCTTTTTGTGCATATTAAAAGGATCACAGCACGACTTTTGCAAGTCTTCATACCTATCAAGGTAAACTTTAGCATGATGGAAGCAGATTGTATCGTTCTCTGAAAGTGTTATCCCAGTCCTAAGCTGAAGGAGTAACAGATCAGTTGATGATAGTTCTTGCTTAGTCTTGAATCCAGTGTGACAGGTAAAGTATGTTTTATGGCAATCGCTGCTAGCTTGCAGCTGATTTCCTACTGAACATGGATCCATTTTACTTGACCAGTACAATATATTTGATTGTCTACAGTTTGTCTTTGTCGTCCTTAGCAGCTGTTACGATTAGCCTGGAGAAAGCAGTGAAGGAAATGAGATTCATGCTGCATACCTTTACTTTCAACTAGACCCAAAATAAAAACAAACGTAATATGGATGTTCAAGGATTCAGCTGAACTATACAATACAACTGATTGTGCAGGCAACTTTTGCCTTTGTCTTATGATCTGGAGGCAGCCATAAGATTTTGTACAAAACCTCTGCTACCAGAATGCATTAATCTGGGTAAAAACTGGCATCCGGAGCGCAGAAGTACAGCAGCTTCCATGATAGGCGTAGGCATGTCAATGCAACTGCCATATCATTTAAGAAGCATTTGATATGGAGACCAAAGGAATGCAAGTGGCTAGGACAAGTCTGTACTAGCCTCAATAAGTGGGTACAAAAGGAAGCTTAGCCTAGTTGAGAGTTAAGCCAGATGGATTGGCGTCCCTTGCCAATGAAAGGGTACTTTAAGAGCTACAGTGGCACTGACTTCCTCAAAGGCTGCTCACTGGTAAGACTGCCAAATCAATAACAGTTATCTGTATTAGTGTGACTGTTGGCATTATGAATCCCGAGCTTTCCAGAAAATAAGTTCAACTTCATCTGTCCAAAACAAAAAATGTCAAGTTGTTTAAAAATTCAAAAATCAAGGTTCTACCTAGGGTCTACTAACAGATCTGATGCAACAATCTTAATGTTTTCAAAACCTCAGGGTATGATTTAAACATAAAAATTATACTGATAGTAGTAGTCTAGTAGATGTCCTTGGGAAAGTAGTCTCAAGCCCATCTCTTGGATTCTTCCTGTGTAAAATTTAAGATGTGGACAGAAGCAGTTGGAACGTGTGTCTTTGTACGAGGCATCTCATACACGCTATTCTTACTAGGAGGATACACACAGGAGTATTCCCACATTAGAGATGCACCTTCAGACCACATCCATTATCTACTTTAATTGAGGAGGAGGGAAGCATCCTTAAGAAAGTTTTTATGAAGATTTTCTAATGCAGTTCATATTCAAGCGGAAGGAAAAGCCAGTAATTTGCAAGGAGAATGACGGAAGCAAAGCATATATGCAGAAGCTATTAAGCAAGAAGTAACATTGCAGATATCTAAATTTTGCAGACAAGCTCCAAATCAGAGCAGCAAAAAAAATTAAAATCCCCTGCTGTTTTCCATTTCCATGAGTCATACATGTGCATGTGTCCATCCATGGTTCAAACTAGTTTTTCAAAAGGCCAAACTGAGATTTTACTCAGAACTAGGATCATTTTTAAGACATCTTCTAGTATTGGCACAGATATGGCATTTGTTTCAACTAATTTCAGAGGCCAAAATTCAAAGAACACTGTGCTTATTATGCACATGGTCTGTACCAAATTTCTCTTCAGGATGCAGCCTCTCACACTGCACTGAACGCCTCCTGATCTTCTAGAGCAGATTTTTCAAGAGGGCATGATAGAATTGCTCTCAAAAGTCCCGGATGCTTCGGCTGGAGACACTATCATTTTTCTTGTCTTACTTCTTAAGAAATATTGCATTTTGCATTCTCTTTTCAGGCTCAAGCCTTCGCAGCAACATGTCACAGGGAGCAACATATTCCCACCTCTGCAAGCATTTGCATTATGGGTGCGCAAGCATTTCACTTCTGCAGCTAAACACTGAACTTAGGCTTTTAATGGTTTGTTTAAGTTCCCACGAATTCACCACAAATTCCAATAGAACATTGCTTGTTTTCAAAAAATTATCTTACTAGTTTGAAGACCTCGTCCCATTTGGGATAGAGAAACAGATGTACAAAACTGTTTTCTGCTGTCAGACCCTGCTTAAAATGACAGGATCAAGATTTGAATAATGTTGTTACTGGCAATATTTTACCCTGATGAATGTTGCAACATCTGGCGCTTCAGTTTTGCTCACATTTAAAGAAAGGTAGGATAGCAGCAAATTTTAGTAAGAACAGAAGATGGCAAGACTATTACATTAATTTGCTGTTGGCGTGGAACTAAGCTAAACTGCTGATGCCCTATGAAATGCTCATTAAAACCATGGCAGGTGGTGCTAGAAAGCAAGCAAGCAACAACTGCTGGTGTTTACAGAAAGAATTTTTTAAAAGGGAGAAGGCACTACACCATCAGCAGCAGGACAGGGTAACAAGATGAAAGAGGAGGAGGAGAAATACCAGCAAATTCAGGATTACATTTTCCATTCTGGAGAACAGGCTTGTACTTCTACACTTCTACAACTCCATTTTTAATGGACAGATTCTTCTGTGTTTGATTTCTTCAGTGTTCTTTAGCATGGCATCATGCAGTCTTCATCAACCACCCAAGGCAAAACCAGGGTGGAACAAACTGCACAAATGCTTCAACACAATTGAAAGGCCCAGGCGAGTGTGCATTAGCACACAATACCAAAAGGGTTCAGATTCTTTATTGTGCATGGGTATTCTTTTGACCACTTTGGCATCACATAAGTGCTGAAGGATTTGTAGGAATTAGCTCTAAGGTGACAGATGCTATTTGTCACATGTCAACTTTCCTGGCAGTTATTCCTAGGAAACTAACCAAATTGCAAACTGTAGCAAACTTACTTCTGCACCCTACCCAGCACAGCACTCCCTTTCACCCTCCACAGTACTAGTCTAGCTATCTTTGCCTTGGAAAATAGGGAGGTCATAGCTAGAAAAATAATGCAACTGTCAAATTGCACCCATGATCTCTGGAGCATAGGAGTTTCACTGTGGAGCAAAGAGGAATGAGTGCCAGCAGAGACAGGGAAGCGAGCTGCAGGGAAAATGAGTATAAGCAACAACTTTTAGCAAGGCACTTGGGATGATGATGCTTGGAAAAATTCTCACTAGCTCAACGAAATATTTTTAGGTGGCCAGACCATTCTCTGCTGGCAGGCTTTATGGATGTTGAGCATATTAAGAGTCATATTTTCTGCTGCTATAAATGGGATATATTTCTTTCAAATGCATTGTTATTGACTACTTTGAAATATATATTTTTTATGATACAGTATGTAATTGTATTTAGGGACGCGGGTGGTGCTGTGGGTAAAACCTCAGTGCCTAGGACTTGCCGATTGCATGGTCGGAGGTTCGAATCCCCGCGGCGGGGTGAGCTCCCGTCGTTCGGTCCCAGCTCCTGCCCACCTAGCAGTTCGAAAGCACCTGTCAGGGGCTCAGGAGCAGAAGCACAGGGAAGAGGGGAGATGGAGAGCGAAGGGGAAGAATCTGAGGGCAGCGTAGGAGAAGATGACAGTGGCCCGAGAGATTCCATGAGCCTCTCCAGCGAATCGGAAGATTCACAGAAGGGGGCGCCGGTGGCCAGGGCAAGGGGGGTCCCAAGGGGGACACTCCAGAAGCAAGGGACCAGCGGGGACTCCCAGAGCAGCAGTTGGAGATCAGGACCAGCTTCCCCACCTGAGCATAGTGGGGGGGAAGAGTCCCAGGTATCGGGGGGTAGCGTCTCCCCCAGCAGGGAGAGAAGAGGAGTCAGGGCTGACCACGCCTCCATCGGAGAGTCAGGCAACGGAGGGGAGGTCAGGTCCGGCTAGCATCCCGGAAGAGGGAAGCAGTGACAGAAGCAGTGCAACGGTCAGGAGGAAGGTCACTGGGTTGGCGCGAGAGCCAAGTTCAAAAGTACAGGCGCGCGGGGCAGCAGAGAACGAGGATTGGGAGCCGGGTCCTAAAGCCCGCTTGAGACAGGGGGAGGAGTCAGGGGACTCAGCGTCAGAAGAGTCCAGAAAGGGGAATGCCCCAGCAGACAGGAGGACTCAGAGGAGGAAGAGGTGGAGCAGGGCGAGAATCTTAAACTGGTGTCAGGGGGGAGGAGATTCAGACGGAACTTCGGCGGTCTAAGGTTTAAGACGTAGAGCTGCGCGCTACGGCTTTGGAATGGAAACTGAACTTCAATAAAGACTTTTGTATATAACGACGACCTGGCGTTGGTCCTTTGTGAGCTGGGACCTTGGGCAGCTCTGACAGCACCCTTAAGTGCAAGTAGATAAATAGGTGACCGCTTTATAGCGGGAAGGTAAACGGCGTTTCCGTGTGCTGCGCTGGTGCAGGCTCGCCAGAGCAGCTTCGTCACGCTGGCCACGTGACCCGGAAGTGTCTCCGGACAGCGCTGGCCCCCGGCCTCTTAAGCGAGATGGGAGCGCAACCCCAGAGTCGGACACAACTGGCCCGTACGGGCAGGGCTACCTTTACGTAATTGTATTATTTTTAGTGAGGCTGACTGAAGGTCCTTTTGATGGAAAAACAGAATTTAAATAAAAACGAAATTAAATTAAATAGTTTACATGTTGAAGAGTGAGTGCGTTGGGAAGCAGGGGGCTGGGCCAGGATGCTAAACTGGTCAATGCATCCACTGACTAAGGCTGCATTCACTTGGCAGTTGATTCAGTTTTTACTCCTTTTCCGCAACTGCTTTAAGTTCTGCATTATATTTGAGCTTTCACACGAGCATTTTGGAACAGGACATGACTGGCTAGCTTTACACTGCAACATTTTGTTGCAGCTCCCACTTGTTCCAATAGTGAGCACAAGTGATCAAATACCTATGCGTTTGGGAGCACAACTGGGCCATCAAAAAAAATTAATCACAAAAAAATTAATCAGTTGTTTCTACATACTCAAGGGAATCTCCCCAAGCAAGTATATGCATTTCAACACTAGGAAAAGTATTTTTTAAACTGCAAAATGGCCCGACAATTCTTAGAATTACAGACTGTTGATAGCAGACTGAGAGGGGGGAGGGAGGGAGTTTAATGAACCAGGAATCAGACATATAGTAACCCTACCCAGGAGTTTTCCCCTCTGCCCATTTATCAACCATGGAAGATTATAGTTCTCTATTACATGAGGAGCCTACATAAGTAGAAAAGGCTCTCCACCCCAGAAATTCAGTACATGGGAGTGCCACAGAAGTGAAAAGGCCAACAGCAAAGGATTCAAGCAAAACATTAAAAAACAAAACAAAAAACCCCAAAGGAAACAATTCCAACCCACGCAGCCTAATGAGGACTTAAGAGCCATGGAACATTGAATGCAAGTTGCAAAATAAAATATGGAAAAGGGGTTGGGACAGAGGATGAGAGTGAATTGGTCTGCTTAATCCCTACACTGCAGAGCATGGAGAACCTGTGGCCTTCAGTATGTTGTTGGACTACAATACCCATCAGTTCTAGCCAGGGCCTTTTGGGTGGCTGTTCTCAGAGTCTGAACTCCCTCCCAAGAGAAGTTAGACTTGCTCCCTCTCAGGAGTCCTCCTGCCAGACACCTTGTTTCAGCATGCTTTTGAAAACTGACAGTTTGTAATGAGCAGATGGGTACCACACTGTTTTTGTTTCTGTGATTGCTCATCCATCGTTTTAGTTCTACTAATGTTTAATTTTTTAATCCCCCCCCCCCGTTTTTAGTTGTTCTTATTTTATCTGTGAGCCCCTGTCAAGGGAAAAAGGCGGGGTATAAGCAAACAAATATAATAGTAGTAGTAGTAGTTACAGAAGATGGAAGTTGCAGTTCAACAAGACTTGGAGGGATCACAGGTTTCCCACCAGCTCTAGTGAGGATATTATCTTGGAAGACAGCATTGCTGACTAGCTGGCACCATGTATTGAGAGTGGAATTTTTTATGTGAGGGAGGTTACGTTATTTAGTTCTGCACTGTATGCTTGTAATGGAGGTAGTAGCAGCATTCAGTTTCTTAGAAGAAAAAAGCACAGAGCCCAAACAGTTTATGTCACCTGCCCTATAAGCTTTTCTTTCATTCTTGAGGCAAACTGCACTTGTTCAGCAGAAAGAGAAACAGACTCTGAATGCGCTCGGAGGTACTTTTAACATACTGCTACTGGCTGGTACAATAATCACCAGTAACAAAGCACTGTTCAAATATGTATAAACCCATCACCTGGACCCTACCAAGGTCATTTTTAGAGGATGCAGTAGAATTGAGAGCATGCTCAGAAGAAGAAAGGAAAACTCCTGCAAACAGCTCTGAACCAGGCGATCATAAGACACCAAGAAAAGGGGAAAGGAGGGAGAAGCTCTCCATTGATTACTGATTGTACCTCTGGTCATATGCCTAAAGGTAACCTAGAAGACAGCAATTAAGGCAAACGTGCTACAACACATATTAAAGCAAAGCAGATATTTCATATACAAAAAGTTTTACAAAATACAGAAAGCATATAAAGCACATGAATTTATAACACAAAGAGGCAATCCTAATAGAACATATAGCTGCATACAGATCTTTGCTTTTTGTACTGCAGCTGGAGTGCTTTAAATTACTGTGGCACTAGTCCTGATCTGGTATCAGTAGCTCAATTGCTATGAAAATGTAATGGTGTAGGTGTGGAAGAAAAATAGGCTCTTCAACACAAGGGATAGGCCTGTTTGCATGATTTTCCTATCATCTCCACAAAGCTACAGGCTGCATGGCACAAAACTGGGTTTGCAACCAAATGTACACTCAAAGAGCTGTAATTTACTATTAAATTTATATACTGCTTAATTGCCAAGATGGCCTTTAAGCAGTTTACTATCAATGTTTCCCGAGTTTTTCACATTTATAGTTAGCACATCTCTAATGTATAAATGTGGTATTTACTAGAACTACAAATGCAGACTGGCTCTCATATTAGTCCCACAAAAGTGAAGTGGCTAAATTGACTAAAACAGCTTGAAGCATTTGTCTACTCAAATGAAGGCCCAGTCTCTAAGAGATGCACACAGATTTGGACAACTATACACTGTATTGGCTTGAATATAAGCCTCACTCCCCCCCCCCCCAATTTCAACCCTGAAAAGTTAAAGTGCAGCTTATATTTGCAACCTTACGGTATGCAGCCAGGAACGTGGGTAAAACAGTGCCTGTACATAGTCCCCCATCCTCTCCCCCAAGGCCGGGAAGGGAGAGAGTGAGGAAGGGGAAAGGCAGCCAGCAACGCAGGCCCCCCCCCCCCCCCCCCAGTATGCAGCCAGGAGCATACTGGCTTATATTTGGGTATCCCCCCCCCCAATTTTAAAGGTGTGGCTTATATTTGGTGTGGCTTATATTTCGGCCAATATGGTATTTCCTTCATATATTTAAAGGGCCTGTGATTTTCACACTCAAAATATCGCACGTGTATATATTGCTAGAGTCAGTCACAGTCTGTTTGGCAAAACAAGAGAAACTAGCGGAAAATTCACAAAAACAACTGAATGTGATAGTGGCAAGCCTACCTTCAAGTCTGTGAAAAGTTATTGACTGAGGATATGTCAAAACAGTCAAGTTCCATCTACATAACCTCAGTCTCTACCTTTGGTTAACTTTTCCCAATTTACCACAGAACCCAATCAAGGCTATTTTCCAAATTATGAATTAACAGGGGGGAAAGTTATGTTCCAGGGAACATTCT
This sequence comes from Podarcis cretensis, assembly GCF_951804945.1. NCBI lineage: Eukaryota > Metazoa > Chordata > Lepidosauria > Squamata > Lacertidae > Podarcis > Podarcis cretensis. Next base: position 65,720,769 of record NC_137170.1, on the reverse strand, counting down.
GTGTGAAAAAGAACCAGTAGAGCATTTAACTTTTTTAAAAAATTTCGAAGTGCACGTGTGTATACATGTGTGTGTGTGTGTGTACACACACACACACACACATAGTATATGCATCTTTCTCCGCGTTAATTGTGTATTCCTGGTAACATTTCACAGCCTAACCTACCTCCCAAGATTGTTGTGAGGGCAACAATAAATAGGGGCGGGGGAAAACTCAAAGTCTTTCGAGATCCCGCGTGGCGCAATGGTTACAGCGCAGGTCTCTGACTTGGGGGGAGGCCTGGGTTCGAGTCCCCGCTCAGCCGTGCAGCTCAGTGGGTGACCTACCTCACGGGGATGAAATGGGGGAGGAGAACCATGTGCACCGCCTTGAGCTCCTCGGAACAAAAGGCGGCCTATAACTGCGACCAATTAAAAGCACAGCAGGATAAGAAGCGCTAACAAATCTAGCGTATTAGCGACTCCCAACGTTCCCCGCGTCGTTAAGATCACGCGCACGTGGGGAAACAGCATTATCCTTGCAAAAGCTTTACGGCTTCCCTGCTCCTCCTCCGGCGCCTACCTTCACATAGGCTCTCCTGCGGCCCTGTCCCGCTCCCACCCCAGCGCTCGCCTCGCCCATGGCCGCCATGAAGCCGACTGGCCCCAGCAGCGACGCGTCGACGGAAGGAAACGGCAGCCCGCGAGGAAAAGCGGCAGCCTCACAGATTCCCTATCGCGACTTCCGGCTCCCGAGCACTTGTTGGCGTGGGTCCGCCATGTGCGGGGCAAGAGAAGCGGAAAGGCAAAAGCAGCCTTCACTTCAGACGGGCCGTGTGGTCGCAGCGCGTTCTCCGAGATTGGCCGAGGCTTCCAAGAACGCGGTTATTTTGTTGGGAGGCGCGGAGCTTTGTTCGTTGAACTCTTGCCGCCGCGTAGGCAGAAGTTCGGCACGACGGGCACTCCTCCGTCAGTGAGGGACACTAACAAGGAAGGTCGCGCTTTTCTGCCCTTTATGTACGGCTCAGCAGAAGACCAGCCACTTGAAACTACCATGTCAAAGCGTATTTCCAATAAGCTTTTGGCCTTGCTCCTTCGCTTCGGTATTTTTGGAGAGAGTGGAGGAGTCAAATGTGCACCTTCATTCTCTATAACATTTGTTCAACAGTCCTCTTTTTCCTTTCCGGTCAAGTGAATGAACGTTACAACTAATTTAGCAGCGGCGCATGCGCAGCAAACTTCCCCTCTTCCTTTCCCCGCGCTATGAAAACACAGCAACTTCGACTTCGTGTTACGTCTCGCGAGAATGCTCTCTCTCCCCCCCCCCCCGCGTGACTTAAGACCTGCCTAGTTCTGACTACGATTGGGCTGCATTGCTGAGATTGTATGTCAGTTCTGGGTAAGTCAGTGGAAGTTGCATCGTGATAAGTTTGCTTGCGCTTTTCTGCATCTATTGCAGCTCTGCAGTGTTTTTGAGGTGTACTGTCAGAACTGTACACAGCATTCCAAGTGCAGTTGCACCATAGATTAGTATAATGGAATTAAGGTGTTGACAGCGTTATTTTAAATTCCTTTCCCAATGATCCTAGCATGTAATTTGTCCTTTTCACAGTTGTCACACACTGCTGACATCCAAGGTCTCACACCTAGTCAATCACTGTCCGTTCAGACGCCATGCACATATATGTGAAATTAAGATTTTTTGCCCTGAGACACATCACTTTACAGTTGCTTACATTTCATTGCATTTACCATTTTCTACCTATTCTTTCAGCTTGGAGAGATCCTTTTGGAGCTATTCACAGTCCTTTTTTGTTTTAACTACCCTGAACATTTTATTATTGTGAGGAAACTTAGCTACGTAGCTCTTTGAGCTGCTTGAACTACGTCCCTGCTCATTCCTAACTCTTTTTTGCCAATTTTTTTTATTGATTTTCCATAATTTTAACAAATCATTACCAAATTAATACAAATTGCTCATCCCTAACTCTAGATCAAGGAATGCGGGTGGCGCTGTGGGTTAAACCACAGAGCCTAGGACTTGCTGAAAGTCGGCGGTTCGAATCCCCGCGACGGGGTGAGCTCCCGTTGCTCGGTCCCTGCTCCTGCCAACCTAGCAGTTCGAAAGCATGCAGTGCAAGTAGATAAATAGGTACCGCTCCGGCGGGAAGGTAAACGGCGTTTCCGTGTGCTGTTCTGCTTCGCCAGAAGTGGCTTAGTCATGCTGGCCACATGACCCGGAAGCTGTACGCCGGCTCCCTTGGCCAATAAAGCGAGATGAGCGCCGCAACCCCAGAGTCGGTCACGACTGGACCTAATGGTCAGGGGTCCCTTTACCTTTACCTAACTCTAGATCACTTATGAACAAATTAAAAAGCATAGCTCCCAATACTGATCCCTGGGGACCTCTACCTAGTACCTCCCGCCATTGGTAGAACTGTCCATTTTATTCCTTCTTTTTGGTTCCTGGTTTTTCCAATATATTTGTCGAAACAAAGTCTGCGTCTATAAGCAATCTGTTCATATATTGCAAGTATTGTCATGTTGTCAATCCGTTGATTGACAATAAGACAATGCTTGATGTTTTTATTATGTTTTTAGGTATGCTGTAAGCTGCCCACAGTGGCTAGGAAAAACCAGCCAAATGGGCAGGGAATAATAATAATAATGAATCATATATTTATTTTTCAATTTCATCAATGAAAGCCACCTTGAGAGTTTTGCAGTTAAAGGTGGTGTATAAAGAATTCTCCCTTTCCAACAGTCCTAGACAGTTATCAAGTTACTGAATTTATTGAATTTATATCCTGCCCTCCCTCCTCAAAGAGCTCAGGATTGCAAATTAAAAATACAATTTAAAAATAAAGTTGATCAGATTGCTTTGCAGTCATCATTATGCATAAATCCTGGACACTTTTCACTATCATCCATGGACTTTTCAGAACTGGACCACATGCAGAGCTGTGTGTAGCAGCAAACATTCTTTTCCTGTGACTTTTCTGAGGTCCATCTGTGGAATAATAGATTTCTAAATGCAGACTTTAGTACCGATGAAGAGGCAGCAGAGGGCGTACCAAGTCTTATTTTTGAATGTTTTGTGTATGGTTCTGGATTCTGTCTGAAAAAAAGAAAAAGAGAATGAGCGAGCAAGCAAAAGAGGTTTAAGCTTAGATTTGTATGAATAGGATCGTGAAGATTCCCCACTCACATCCATGGGAATATTTTTACTCAAAAGCTGCCATTATCTCACATAAAGCCAAACACAAAAAGAGGATGCATAAGGAGAAATTAAGAGATTGAAATGTTTGTATTTTTCGCTCTATAAGACGCACCTAGCTTTAGAGGAGGAGAACAAGGAAAAAAATGTTCTCTCTCTCTCTGCGCAGCACCTCTCCAGCAAAGTGGGAAGAGAAATGGAAAGGGCTCCGTTAAAAGAGCAAGCATTAAAAACTTTCCTAAACAGGGCTGCTTTCAGATGTCTTCTAAAAGTCAGATAGTTGTTTATTTCCTTAACATGTGATGGGAGAGGGTTCCACAGGGCGGGCGCCACCACCAAGAAGGCCCTCTGCCTGGTTCTTATCCCAGTCTGCATTGGCTCTGAAAAAGTTTGGATAGATGCTTTTATTGTTAATGTTTGTATTGTTTGGGATTTTTTAAAAAAGATCACTGGGATGTTTTGTGGGAAGTGATTCATAAATGAAATAAATTGTTTGTTACAGGGAACCAGGCTTTTAATGTCTGATGCATTACTGTATTTTAATACTTTGTTGGAAGCCGCCCAGAGGGGCTGGGGAAGCCCAGCCAGATGGGTGGGGTATTAATAATAAATTATTATTATTATTATTATTATTATTATTATTATTATTATTATTAGGGCTGAATATCAGTTATGTCCAGGAAGCTCTGGACGTATGGCAACCCTAACCATGCTGTTCTCCCTGCTGCCTCTTGGGTTTGGCATATGCTTCACAAGTTGGTCAAATGTTTCTTCTACATTGACCTCAACGTCCAGCATTACCAACTCAGAATAACTTTCTGGTAATCTCACACTTATTCACATTTGGATTGCCATTGTTTTTTTTCCCCCCAAAGATATTTATTGGGGTTTTGTTGTTGTTGTTGTTTAGTCGTTTAGTCGTGTCCGACTCTTCGTGACCCCATGGACCAGAGCACGCCAGGCCCTCCTGTCTTCCACTGCCTCCCGCAGTTTGGTCAGACTCATGTTTGTAGCTTCGAAGACACTATCCAACCATCTCGTCCTCTGTCGTCCCCTTTTCCTTGTGCCCTCCATCTTTTCCCTTCATCAGGGTCTTTTCCAGGGAGTCTTCTCTTCTCATGAGGTGGCCAAAGTATTGGAGCCTCAGCTTCACGATCTGTCCTTCCAGTGAGCACTCAGGGCTGATTTCCTTCAGAATGGAGAGGTTTGTTCTTCTTGCAGTCCATGGGACTCTCAAGAGTCTCCTCCAGCACCATAATTCAAAGGAATCAATTCTTCGGCGATCTGCCTTCTTTATGGTCCAGCTCTCGCTTCCATACATCACTACTGGGAAAACCATAGCTTTTACTATACGGACCTTTGTTGGCAAGGTGATGTCTCTACTTTTTAAGATGCTGTCTAGGTTTGTCATTGCTTTCCTCCCAAGAAGCAGGCGTCTCTTAATTTCGTGGCTGCTGTCACCATCTGCAGTGATCATGGAGCCCAAGAAAGTAAAATCTCTCACTGCCTCCATTTCTTCTCCTTCTATTTGCCAGGAGGTGATGGGACCAGTGGCCATGATCTTCGTTTTTTTGATGTTGAGCTTCAGACCATATTTTGCGCTCTCCTCTTTCACCCTCAATAAAAGCTTCTTTAATTCCTCCTCACTTTCTGCCATCAAGGTTGTGTCATCTGCATATCTGAGGTTGTTGATATTTCTTCCGGCAATCTTAATTCCGGCTTCGGATTCATCCAGCCCAGCCTTTCGCATGATGAATTCTGCATATAAGTTAAATAAGCAGGGAGACAATATACAGCCTTGTCGTACTCCTTTCCCAATTTTGAACCAATCAGTTGTTCCATATCCAGTTCTAACTGTAGCTTCTTGTCCCACATAGAGATTTCTCAGGAGACAGATGAGGTGATCAGGCACTCCCATTTCTTTAAGAGCTTGCCATAGTTTGCTGTGGTCGACACAGTCAAAGGCTTTTGCATAGTCAATGAAGCAGAAGTAGATGTCTTTCTGGAACTCTCTAGCTTTCTCCATAATCCAGCGCATGTTTGCAATTTGGTCTCTGGTTCCTCTGCCTCTTCTAAATCCAGCTTGCACTTCTGGGAGTTCTCGGTCCACATACTGCTTGAGCCTTCCTTGTAGAATTTTAAGCATAACCTTGCTAGCGTGTGAAATGAGTGAAATTGTGCGGTAGTTGGAGCATTCTTTGGCACTGCCCTTCTTTGGGATTGGGATGTAGACTGATCTTCTCCAATCCTCTGGCCACTGCTGAGTTTTCCAAACTTGCTGGCATATTGAGTGTAGCACCTTAACAGCATCATCTTTTAAAATTTTAAATAGTTCAGCTGGAATACCATCACTTCCACTGGCCTTGTTATTTGCAGTGCTTTCTAAGGCCCATTTAACTTCACTTTCCAGGATGTCTGGCTCAAGGTCAGCAACCCCACTACCTGGGGTGTACGAGACATCCATATCTTTCTGGTATAATTCCTCTGTGTATTCTTGCCATCTCTTCTTGATGTCTTCTGCTTCTGTTAGGTCCTTACCACTTTTGTCCTTTATTATGGTAATCTTTGAACAAAATGTTTCTTTCATATCTCCCCTTCATGGATCACTGCCTTGCCGTGGCGAAGGGGCTTGAAGAACTCAGAGAAGCTATGAACTATGCCGAGCAGGGCACCCAAGATGAACAGGTCATAGTGGAGAGTTTTGACCAAACGTGATCCACCTGGAGGAGGAACCGGCAAGCCACTCCAGTATCCCTGCCAAGAAAACTCCATGGACAAAGACAACAGGCATATTGGGGTTTTACAAACAGAAAAAAGAAAGTAATTACAGAATAAAAAGGAAAAAATTACAAATACAAAAAATCCAAAAAAAAATACACAATACCTGGAAAATAAAAAACAATTAGAAAAGAAGAAAAAAAAGAAGTAAAAAAAATCAATCTTCATATCTTATATTTTGTTTACTTGTTTCCTGACCTCCTCACACCTCCCTTTTTTGTATTCCAGTTCACATGGTTAATTCAGCAAATCCTTTCCCTCTTTGTTTTTATCTTAATTCTATATCTTAACATATTATAGCTTCATATTTTCATTGGATCGCCATTGGTTTTTTAATTGCAGCATTTATGTGGAGCAGAGACTGCCCCCTCTGTTTATGACTTGCCTCACATATGCATAAGCAATGGACATAGCTGTGCTGTAGGATAACATGAGCTCCATTCTCTAATAAACTCTTTTGCTTGAACCAAGATGAATAGTTTTTGGTGTGTGAGACAATAGGCTGTGCTTGAATCCTGGGGAGAAAGAGGATCTTTGGGTGGGTGGTTGCAGTATGAGGGAAATAGGCTAGTTACTTGTTCTGGATGGAGTTGCACCCTGTCTGAAGAAGCAAGTGCGTAGCTTGTGGGTACTTCTTTGTCACAAGAGGCTCATGTGGCCTCTATGGCTAGAAGTGCCTCTAACCAGCTTCATCTGGTTCACCAGCTACATCCATTCCTTGAAAGGGATAGATTGACCACTGTAGTGAATGTGTTGTTAATCTCAGGGACGCAGGTGGCGCTGTGGTCTAAACCACTGAGCCTCTTGGACTTGCCGATTGGAAGGTCGGCGGTTCAAATCCCCGCAACGGAGTGAGCTCCCATTGCTCTGTCCCAGCTCCTGCCAACCTAGCAGTTTTAAAAGCACAAGTAGATAAATGCAAGTAGATAAATAGGTACTGCTGTGGCAGGAAGGTAAACGGTGTTTCCGTGTGCTCTGGTTTCTATCAAGGTGTTCCGTTGCACCAGAAGCAGTTTAGTCATGCTGGCCGAATGACCTGGAAAGCTGTCTGTGGAAAAACACCGGCTCCCTTGGCCTTAAGGTGAGATGAGTGCCACAACCCCATAGTCACCTTGGACTGGACTTAACCATCCAGGGGTCCTTTACCTTTACCTTAATCTCGGGGCTGGGTACTGTACAGTGGAACCTCAGGTTATGTACTGCTCTTGTTGTGTATTCTTCAGGATACGCATGAGGCGAACCCGGAAGTAACGGGAAGGCTTTCGGCAGCCACACCTGTCAGGAATATGTAGGCAATTAAGCATACATCTGTTCACAATAGCTCCCTGATTTCTGATTTTAACTTTTCAATATAGTTTTATGTACTATTATTGTAAACTGCTCTGATATTTTCTATGAATAGTGGTGTAGATAGATAGATGATAGATAGATCTCATAAGTCCTGCAGTTTCAAGCAATGCACTTCCTGTATTGAACCACTGTGTGGCGCTCATCTCTTTTCCATAATGTGTTTGTTTCTCTTTTGCAAGCTCTGGACTCAGGCTGGATGGTGGTACCAAATGCTCCCTCCTAGCCATAGAATCAGCGTACAGTAGTTACAAATGAGAAAAGGCCATTTGTTTATGATACTGTAGCAACTCCATGCTACATGTTTTTCCATTGTTTATTCAGCCTTTAGTTCATTGGTTTTAACTATCTGATCAAGATTTTGTCAGGCACTAAGAATATGTTGTTGTTGTTTAAAAGAGAGAGATGGTTTTTGATCAAAACAAATGGAGCAAGGCACAGTGCAAATCTAAGAAATCATTTTAATGAACCAAACAAAGTAACATTACTAACAGGCTAGTGGGTAACAGCATGCCTACTGCCTCCAGTATAACAGAGTTGTTATAGGACATGATATCAGATGACACGACATGCTCATTCTGAGTCCATTAAGAATGTCATTGCTTTCATCAGCATCTGCGAGACAAGGATTCAATAAAAGGGAAGACAAGGGTTCAAAAATACCCCACTATCCTGAATTCTTTGAACTGAAAAGGGCTGAAATCCGAAGAACCTCCCATTGATATAAAAGGGCCATACCTCAAAGAAAATGTATTTCAGAACCAAGAGCTGCACAGTTCCCAAACTAGGCACAGAAATGAGCAAATTATAATAGCATGATTCCTGAATTGTTCTGGATACTTGGGATAAAAGCAAATTGCAAAGACAGCATCAGTCCAATGAACATGGCTGAAACTAAGGAAAATAGGAAATGGCCTATTAAGCAACTGTCCTTGTAGCTCCTATGTAAGCTAGTGCTGACTAGCAAGAGGTCCTCAGGGTTTCAGTTGTAACATTTAAGCACATTTGAAGTACATTTCGCCCCTCAAAGAATTCTGGGCATTGTAGTTTGTTAAGGGTTGCTGGGAACTGTACCTCTGTAAGGGATAAACTACAATACCCAGAATCCTTTGAGGCTTCAAATGTGCTTTAAGGGATAGAGTGTATGCAGCTTTACTAGTCGTACTTGGAGATTCTAGAGATTGCATGTAAACAGTCCCAGGTTCAATGTATGCATTCTATAAATGAACTTTTGTCTCTCCAGTATATTGAAATACAGAGTTACTTTGAAAAAAGTGTGAAGTAGCCTAGACTACAGTGGTACCTCTAGATGTGAACGGGATCCGTTCCGGAGCCCCGTTCGCATCTAGAAGCAAACGTAACCCATGTCCGTGTGCCTGCGCATGCGCAGGTCATGTTTCGGTGCTTCTGCGCTTCTGTGCATGCACGTGACATCATTTTGAGCATCTGCGCATGCGCAAGCAGCGAAACCCTGAAGTAACATGCTCCGTCACTTCCGAGTTGCCGTGGAGCGCAACTCGAACACGCTCATCCCGAAGCACATTCAACCCGAGGTATGACTGTACTACGGCAACATCATTTAGTTTTGTCTACTACTGATTAAGAGGAAGATTTGTATTTTGAATGCTTGCTTATTCTGTACAATGTACCAAATTAGGTGATTAGGGCCAACGTGGTGGTGGTCTTAAGAGTGGCAGACTCTAGGATCAGGAAAACCCAGGTTCAAATCTCCATGAGCCATGAAAGTGATTTTGGGCCAGTCACTACTTTTCAGCCTAACCCACCAAGATATTTTGCTGCCTGAGGCAGAGCTGAAAATGGTGCATAGTATCTAAAGCTAGTTAAGTTATTTTGGCACTTGGAAGAGAATCCCACAAGTGCATTTCACTTGCATTACCAATTTGCTGCCTTTTCATGATGCCCCCGAGGCAACTGCCTCACTTTGCCTAATGATAGAGCAAGCCATTGTTATTAGGGTAAAAACGGGGAAGGGGGGTGGGGGGAACCATACACACTGGCTTGAGTTCCTTGATTGAAAGGTGGGATAGAAATAAATAATAACCCACAGTTCAGTTTTAAAATTATTATTTTTAAATAGTCATATGTGATTGTTACACTTGCTATTGTGTTTAAATGCGGATGTGAGTCAGAGTGTTTTTTTTTAGAAAGGTTTGCTAGATAATCATACAGGGAGTTAGATGGATGTCAAAAACAATTAAATGTTTACAAAGGTGAGTGTGAATTCTGTTTTGGTTGCAGAGCAATTCGGAAAGGCTTGGCTGGGAAGCACTATGGAACTGACAATGTGCGACTCGCGGGATTCAGGATCTCTTGTTTGCCATTTCTTCCTCTATTAATAGAAAGCCATTCTAAAGTCAATTTATAATACTGCCATCGTACATTGGCCCAAGTTTGACAGAGTAGCTGTGAAGTGCTATCCGTCAAGGAAGGCAGCAAGCTTCCCTTGCAGCGTGGTATCATTGGTGGTGAAATTAATAAAGTATGAATGAGGAACGGTTTTATTGATACCATTTATATTAACTTCCGGAGTTGGCGCCATCCGGGTTGGGACTTCCGGGTTGGCGCCATCGCCGAATGGCGGACTCCCTCCGAGCTCTGGAGGGAGTCTGCTCGGCAGGGGCTGGGTTCTACCGCGCCAGCGACGCGGGGACCCTCAAAAACCATGGGCGCTGAAACCCATGGGCATGGTGACTCGGCTGGCACCGTTTGCGCCCCCCCGACCACGCGAAGGAGCCTTTTTAAAGGCTGCGGAGCGGGTGACGGGTGTGTGTGCTGTGAGTCCTCCGCTTCCCCTGCCGAGCGAAGCCGCATGCCATTTGGCGGAGAGCGCTGACTTCTTCCATTGAAAATCTGGACTTAAAAGAACAACCCGTGAGTAATTGGAACTTGGATTAAAAAGGGGAATAAATTTTTTCTTAAATTCGGAGCGAGCGGGGGAGGTATAAAAAGGAAGTCAACCTCCCCCCTGTTGTAGAGGAGCTAAAGTAAAGGACCTGACAACTAAGATCGAGCGCAACCTTTTCTTTTGATAAAGATATTAATTTCGCGATGGAAAATTATAAGCTGGGCTGGAGGAGAAGAGTGGAATGTGAATTAAAATACAACCCCCCCCGGAAGCCCCGGGAGCGATCCGTGAGAGCGCCTGGAGAGGAGAAATAGAGGTTTTGACAGCTGTCAAAGGAGCTGCCAAAACTGAAGAACAAAAAGAGAACTTTGTTACGAGGACTTTGCTGGTTACATTTGTTATAAATTGGATATAAACTGTTTAAAACAAGGAATAATAAGTTACTTTGACTGGTGGGTGAGATCGGGAATGAAACTGAGTTACTATAATCCCTCTAGAGGAGCTGTGGGTTATTACAAGTATCGCTGGCATGGTATTTGAATCGGACATTTTATCTCCTGGGAAACTGCAGAAATGGAACACTATTTTGTCTACAGAGGTCTACACACTAAAGGAGACAATAGATTTATCTATTGAAGAATGGAAGGGACTTGACGTAATGTTTTGTTCCTGAATAACAAAGCCTCTGTAGAGGAATTACAAGCTTTTTGGAATTAGAACATTTGTGCAGGAGAGCAGGGGGGAAAAAAGAAAAAAAAAAGAGGAGAAGAGAGAACATCAAGAACAACAAGAAAAACAAGAACTGGACAAAGTTGGAAGATAGACCCTTTCTAAGATTGGACATTTGAAATTAAAGATGATTAAAAGACGGTAAAGATTACTAAAAAGACGGCAAAGCGGACTGGTGAAGGATTATGGCTTAGATTATGGTTCAGATGTGGGAGCTCCAGGAGACAGTGGATTTGATGGACATTGGGAACGCAACCGGGAAAGGGGGGAGGGAAATTTGGAATCCAAAGGGTGTTAAATTATATTTTATTCTTTTTTTAATTCTTTTATGTTAATCTGTATCTTATATTAAAGAGGGGAACTCGTGGAAGGGAACAGGTCGATTTTAGGGGATGGGAAAATATTTTTTAAATTGGGTTAATAATAATAATTTTAAAATTTGGGGTAAGAATTTGTTGAATCTATTTGAAAGAATTGGAATACAAGAGGGGGTGGGGAGGGGGAAGTCCTGGAAAGATGATATTGAAAATAAGGCCTTAAATTTGGATGTTTTTCTTTTTTTTTGTTATATTTGAAAATCTTTAATAAATATTATTTAAAAAAATATATATATTAAATAACAGAGGAAATGGCACAACTTGTACAGAACAGTATGATTATTCCTAGTTTAATTCATTCAGTAAACTTTAATGCATGGGTTTCCAAACTGTGGTCTACAAGCTTTATTTAGGAGGTCCACAACATGTCTGTGGATTTGTGGCCGCAGGTGGGAGTTGGCATATTGATCATATTAAACATTCAAATTGATTTGTAATTGTATTTTGATTGCTCCTTTTATTTAATAGACTCATAGTATTGTAGAGTTGGAAGAGACCATGAGAGTCATCTAGTCCATCCCTCTGCTATGCAGTAATCTTTTGCCCAATGAGGGGCACAAACTCATGACCATGATTCCCTCAGTCTCATGCTCTATTAACTGAACTATTCTCACATTGTATTTTATGGTATCAAAAGTTGAATCCCTTCCCTGTAAACCAGCTGCCCTCAAGACCCTCTGTGAAAGGCACTGAACCGTAGGAGGCACAGAAGGGAAGATCAGGGAGGAAATGGCTGGTCAGGCGCCCAGCTGTCGCTTTTAAACATGCTGCTGTTCCACCCACTCTTAGAGATCCCTCAAGATCCCATTAAGTCTCAGACGGACCTTCCATTGTTGTGGAGCTAGTCATTCTGCCCCACAAGTAAGTCCTTGATTACCTGAAGCATACCTGAAGGAGCATCTCCACCCCCATCGTTCATCCTGGACACTGAGGTCCAGCTCTGAGGACCTTCTGGCAGTTCCCTCCCTGCAAGAAGCGAGGTTACAGGGAACCAGGCAGAGGGCCTTATTGGTGGTGGCACCCGCCCTGTGGAACGCCCTCCCATCAGATGTCAAAAAAATAAACAACTATTTGACTTTTAGAAGACATCTGAAGGCAGCCCTGCTTAGGGAAGTTTTTAATGTTTGATGTTTTATCATGTTTTAAATATTCTTCTAAGTTGGGAGCCGCCCAGAGTGGCTGGGGAAACCCAGCCAGATGGGCGGGGTGTAAATAATAAATTTAGGATGATGATGATGATGCAGGGAAGGTGCCAAACCATGAGTTAACAGCTTCTTCGGTAGCTTAAGACTGAACTTCTTGTGCACAGAGAAAAACGTGTTTGGGTATCGCCCCACATAACCTCACTTTGCCAACAAAGGTCCGTATAGTTAAAGCCATGGTTTTCCCAGTAGTGATGTGTGGAAGTGAGAGCTGGACCATCAAGAAGGCTGATCACCGAAGAATTGATGCTTTTGAATTATGGTGTTGGAGGAGACTCGAGAGAGTCCCATGGACTGCAAGAAGATCAAACGTATCCATTCTTAAGGAAATCAGCCCTGAGTGCTCACTGGAAGGACAGATCGTGAAGCTGAGGCTCTAATACTTTGGCCACCTCATGAGAAGAGAAGACTCCCTGGAAAAGACCCTGTTGGGAAAAATTGAGGGCACAAGAAGAAGGGGACGATAGAGGACGAGATGGTTGGACAGTGTTCTCGAAGCTACAAACATGAGTCTGACCAAACTGCGGGAGGCAGTGGAAGACAGGAGTGCCTGGTGTGCTCTGGTCCATGGGGCCACGAAGAGTCGGACACGACTAAACGACTAAATAACAACAACAACAAATCGCCCCACAACTTTAGGGATTCAGTAACAGCAGTATCTGAGCAACTTAGGGGGGGGGGAAGGGCTAGTCTTTAAAGGTGGAGAGTGTTGGTTTCTATTTCCCTCACTGAGCAGCAACTGCAGTCACAAGACATTGTTTTGCATTCCACAGTCAGAGTTACTGTTGGATTCCCACGGGAATGGGAGACTGGATGTGACGTTCACTGGTTTCCTGTTTTTCACTGTTCTCTCGGTGTTCTTTGTTTCCGAGAGGAGTTGCTTCTCTGCTCTCACAGAGGCAAGAAAGAATGTAGCACATACTGCTTATCCTTCTGCTGTGTGACGACGCTCTGCTTGGGCTCAAGATAAGACGAGCCTGTATCAGCTTCAGATGGGCCAAAGCTGGTCAAAATCTCACAGAGAGTAAGTAGTGCTGTGGATGTGTGGTTAACTTGCATCATCTATCTCTTTTATTTGTTTATGTAAATGAGTTTCCTCTCCTTCTCCGGTATCACGTAGTGGAGGTAGGCACCCAGCCTTACTGTACTGGGTGAAGTAGGGAAGAATTCAGGAAAGGGTTAGCCAGTGGAAAGTCCTATGCACAATCTCTTGCCTTCCTGAAGATCTTGTACCCAATACAACTGCATATAGAGAGTGCTACAAACAAAAGAAGCTGCAGCAACAACCACCATTTGCCTGTGCGTTACCTTGGGAATTAGCCATATAGAGATAGGCTTCAGGTAGTCCAACTATATCAGAATTGATATAGAGCGATTCTGTCCTAGAAACACACATTCCCCACGTAGTGCCATAAATATATGGTGCACAAACTCAGTTCCTCAAAATGCAGCTCTCGTTGCTAAACAAGAAGCCCCGCTGCCAATGCAAAGTGTAGGTAGTTCTAGCTAGAGACAATCTCTTGTTGTGTTTGTGTGTCCAATGCTTGTACTCGGTTGGCTTTCCAAATACACTGCAACTGAATTGCACATAACAAGCTAATGAGACTTCCTTTGCTCTTGCCTCACCATTTTCAGACTGAGCATCCTTTACAAGCATTGAAGGCAGTGCATGATCCAGCTGGATGGTGGGAAGAGATGTCCCAATCCTACCAATTAAATTTCTACTTCCTGAGCCTTCTGAAGAAAAACAACATGCATACTGTGCAGTTGCTACCAGCTGTCTCTACGCTTCCGCAGTTGGGAATTAGCATGATCATTTGCTGTTAATTTTGACATGCATAAACACCAGTAGAATGTTTCAGCTACAAATATAAGCTGTCATTAACATTGGCTAAAAATGATCTGCTATGACAGCAAGAGTTATTTATTTAAATGTTGCCTATGAGAGTATTCGGATTTCTAAGTACTGGGTCCTGTTTTCACTATACCTTTCTGGGGTGGAATCTTGGGCTCCCTCATGCCTCTGTTTATGGAAGGAAAAACAAGATATGCTGCTGCATGTTATTTAATGAACTGAAGGTTCAGTTTGGCCCTAGAGCAAAGGTTTTCAACCTTTTTGAGTCCATGGCTCCCTTGACGAACTACATTCTTTCTGCAGAACCCCTGTGGGGCTCAGGAGCCCAGTCATGTCACCCCTTGCATTCAGAGCTGGCAGCCTCTCATCATTTCCCAAAGACCCTCCCTTGTGGAGTGTTCCCTTAGCCCCCTCTCCTCTGGGCAGCCGCAGCTGCCACCCCTGGTCTCTGAGCTGCCCCCCTGCCCCAAAGAGAGGTGCCTCCTCACACTGCCCCACAGGAGCCTGGGAAGCATCCCCTGGCCAGCCCCAGAGGCACCATTTGCCTGGGGAGCTAGTAGCCAGGGCCGCTGCAACAAACAGCTGTGCAAGCCTTTGGGAGGCAGAGATGCAAGAGGGCATCAGAGGAGAGAGGGAAGGAAAGAGGGACAGAGGCCAGTGTTGCCCACAGCACCTCTGACCATCATTCAAGGCACCCCAGGGTGCCACGGCACAGTGGTTGAAAACCACTGCCCTAGAGGAAGGATTCTGAGCACTTTTTATTTCTACAGGCCACTATATTCTCTTGCTGACTTCAAGTGTTGCAGACAAGAGGTTTCAAACTTTTTTCTCCTCATTGATCTCTCCTTTTCCCTTTCCATGTAAAGAGATTTGGTCTAGTGGAGCATTGAAGATTGAACCCAGGGGCCATTAGCTATGCCTTCCCGTGAAACAGTCATAAATGTTTACTCATTTTACTCTACAATAGGAAGGAGTGAAAAGTCTGAAAAGCAACTTTTAGTATCCTCTGTAGGGGAAGAATGTTCTCAAGATGAAATAATTAACATCAAAATAATCCCAAAGTGTTGTTACTGTCAGAAAAGTGACTAGATAAAAATGTCACCTTCCCACTCAATCTATCTGCCCCCATGTGCCTTTGAGTCATATCTTCTGGTTTGACTGACAGAAGCGGATTAACTGTTCGAGCACTACACACAATCACACTGTGATATGGAGGAAGCGAGCTGCAGCCTCTGACTTCTCCTCACACAGATCAGTAGAAACGATCAGCTCTCTCAATCTCCTGTTTGGAGATTGATTGTATCCACACTGAGGATGCTGGTGGAGTGGTGGGGGGAGGAGGGAGAGAGGAATCCAATGGGCAAACCTCTCAGTTTGTATTTCTAACAAAAAATAAGCTTAGTTTATTGATGAGAATAAAGTAGGCCTTTCTGAGCAAGACAATACATATAGGGTTTTTCTCTGTTTGAGAAAGAGAAGTGCAGGAGGGGAGAAAGGTGAAAGGAGTGTGGGAAGCCTTCAGGGGGCAGCAAAGGCCGTGTTATTCAACTGTTGCTTTGAGGATTAGGACCCAACACCTGCCCCTTTAGCTCTTTTGCCTTCCTGGGTTCCAGGTATCTGCCAGTGATAGTTGCATAATATGGGCACCTGAGCGGCTGATGCTCCAATAAGAGATGACATAATTTCTGAGCCCCTGAAGGAAATACTGGTGAAAGCATGATTGAAAGAGTCAGGTTTGGACCTTTTGGTTTCGGGAAACACCACACGGCTTCAGAGTGACTATTACTGAGCGCTGCAAATTGGAGACTACTAGTTATGTTCTACCTAGCTATGTTCTCCCTCCACTGTCAGAGGCACGATGCCTCTGGAGACCAGTCACTGGGAATCACAGGTGAGTAGAGTGATGCTGTGGGATGGACCTGGAAGGTGGTACTGTGGGGAGGTTCTGTCTTCTTCCTCAAGCTTTTTGATTCTACATGAAATGGCTCGGAGAAGTTATTTGGAGGTTTGGGCTGACGTGTCAGCAATATGTGAATGACACAAAACTATACCTTTTCTGTCTCACCATCTAATCCCAGTGTCAGGAGTGAGCCAGCAGTAAATCACATAGAGTAAGTGAACTGTTTATTAGGAAAAAACAGGATCTGCACAGGAATGCCAGGCCTAATGAATAACTCTTCTTTGGTAGATCCTGCTCCTATGAGGCAGTTGTGGAGACTGAAGGTCCTCACCTTCCCACAGCTGCCTAAGGACCCTCATCTCCCGGGTTTTCCCCAAGACTGTGCCTGCATGTCTGTCTTTGCCAGGCATAGGCAAACTCTGGCCCGCCAGATGTTTGGGACTACAATTCCCATCATCCCTGACCACTGGTCCTGTTAGCTAGGGATGATGGGCACTGTAGTCCCAAACATCTGAAGGGATGGAGTTTGCCTATGCCTGGTCTTTGCTCTTCCTGCTTCATGCCTCTCCTGGTTATGGGAGATGAGTGGGGAGAGGAGCTTGTCGCAGCAGGAGGGAGAGACATCCATGCCTCTTCAACAGCCCGACTAATCTCTGTTTCTTGCCCTCCCCATTCTGCCACTGATTCTCAATTGCTCTCTGCCACAAACTCCTCCCGCTCATTAAGTCCTGTTACCTCTTCAGTTTCTGATAACTCCCCCTCCCAGTCTTCTCCCTTTGACTACTCATCGTCATCCCACCACCAATCCCTGAGTTCAGAGCCTTCTTCCCATGGGGATTCCCCAGCTGTTGTCGCCCACCATTTCTCGGCATCCAACCAGCCCGCAACTCCCAGGAAGGCAATTGAAACCCTGAACAAACATCTTGTTAAGTTATTAGTTGACATAGTAGACGACACAGCGATTTCTCCAAGTAGCTCTTTATTTTGTAAGCTGGAATAGAACTGACTGCGGAGACTTCCGGTTGGCGCCGGCGCTAATGGCGGCTCGCTCTCCGTTCTCCGGAGAGAGAGCTGCTCCGCGAGTTCTGGTCTGACCGCTACGGCGAAGCGGGGACCCCTAAAATCACAGGCGCGGAAGCCTGTGAGCAAGGAGACTCGGTGGGCATCATTTGCGCCCCCTTTTACTGCGAAAGAGCCTTTTTAAAGGCTCCGGAGGAGCATCAGGGGAGCGCAGAGCTGAGAGTCGCTACCCAGCTCGTGGAGTGAAGCCGCATCGCCATTAGCGGAGAGCGCCGACTTCTTCCTGTTATTCGGACTGAAAGAGATTCCCGTGAGTAGGATTGGCAACCCTTTCGGGACTTTAAATTCAACTTCTTTTAAAATTTGGCCGAAAGTGGGGACGGTAAACAAAGGAAGTCTGCCTTCCCCAGATTGCATGACTGCTAAAGCAACGGACTTAGTAAGCTGCAATTGACATCTTTTAAGGGATTTTTTTTTAAAAAAAGGGATTAACCCCAGCATTGACTTAAGTCCTCCCCCCTAGGGAGCAGGAACGGGGGGGGGGGTGAAAAAGAAAGGAAACCTGCAGGAAAACTTTTTAAGGGACAATCTACCGCAGACTCTATTTCTGGGAACGGACTGCCTGAGTGATACACTTTGACAGGGAGCTGTCAAAGACATTGCAAAGAGGAGACTTTATTTGCTACAATTTATTGAGACTTTGTAAAAATTATATGGTTGCAACTAAAAGACTGAAAGAAGTTTTTTAGTAACTTTTCCCTCTGAGGGCTTTTGGATTCATTGTTTCCTTGCTATATTGAAGGTCTCAGCTCCCTCTAGAGGGTTGGAAGTAACAGTTGCAACACGATTGTTAGTCACTGGCTTTTTCCATTCAAACCTGTTCCTGTGAGAACGACCTTGGGACATGAGCGGCCCTGGAGACGAGATAGCAACAAGATCCAAGTCTAAGGCAGCACATAAGAAAAGGGGCTCTTTATCAGGACTATTGCCAACAGGCCCAGGTGGACAGGAAAAGGGAATAAGTGCATTCATGGAGTCAGTGACGCAGGCATTATTGAAGATAAATGAATCTTTAGAAAGGTTGAATAAACAGAGTACAGAAAATACCAAGCAATTGGCAGATCTAACGGCAAAATTGGAATTGAACACGAAGAGCGTAACGTCTAATACACAGATTATACAACAGTTGGTAGAGGAGAACGCCACAATAAGGAAAATTGCAGAAGAGGCTAAATCTACTGCGGAATCTACACAGGAAAATTTAGTTCCTGTTTGTAGGAGGCTTGACCAGCATGAGGCGACCCTTTCTTTATGGGACATGCAGCGTAAGGAGAAGAACTTAAGACTTAGGTTGGTTCCTGAGAGTGAGGGGGACAACCTAGTGGACTTTCTCACAAAAGAAATTTCAGACTTTTGGCAGGAAAATCTAGAGGGAACAGAATTTGAGATTACAACCGCCTTCAGATTGGGTAGAAGGCAAGGCAGGAAGATTCCAAGGGACTGCCTGATTACATTGAGGTCGAAAGAGGAGAGAGACAAGATACTTAGTTTGCATTACCAGAAAACACTCCAGATTCAAAACGTCTCTGTGCAAATTTACAGGGATATCCCAAAATATATTTTGGAGGTGAGAACTCAGTTCAAGACTCTGGTGGACCTGCTGAAGAAGAACAACATACCTTTCAGGTGGGAATTTCCACAGGGTTTGTCTTTCAACTTCCAAGGAAAGAAAGTCAAGATAAAGACTGTACAAGATAAAGAACAGTTCCTACACAAACACGGAGAAGACCTGGTGAAAGGGGTCCTCAACTCAACTGCAGATACAGACTTGGGGAATTTGACATTTGGACTCAAATCACCAACGGACGAAGAACAGCTGCAGGGTGCAGTTGGAGGTAACTAATTAACAATGTCTCTGAGAATTTTAACTTGGAACTGTAATGGACTGAACCTTCCCAGGAAAAGGCGTGAGGTTTTTCATATTTTGAAGAAAGAACAATTGGATCTGATTTGCTTGCAAGAAACCCACGTGACAAGAGCACATAGAAGACTACTTATAAATAAAAGATTGGGACAAGAATTTATTTCATCAGATAAAGTTAAGAAAAGAGGAGTGGTGATATACGCAAAAGAGAAATTGGCTCCAAGACAGATTTTTAAAGATGAACAGGGCAGAATCTTGGCAATTGAGATACAGATCCAAGGAGAAAAAATTTTGATACTTGGAATCTATGCACCAAATGAAGGGAAGGCAGAATTTTATAAGAAATTACATGAGACATTAACAAATTATCTGGATTACAAGGTGATTTTATTAGGCGATATGAATGGGGTTGTATCTACAAATATGGACAAAGCGCAAAGACAGGTGATCTCCAAGGACGGGAGACTACCTAAGACTTTCTTTGAAATGACTGATAACTTGGACTTGATCGACATTTGGAGAATAAGAAACCCCCTTGAGAGGGAGGGAACATTCTTTTCAGAATCACAGATGACCTGGACAAGAATAGATCAAATATGGATTACTAGTGGGATGGCTCCTAAGATAAAGAAAGTGGAAATCTGCCCAAAGACATGCTCCGACCACAATGCAGTAAAGATGGAAATGAAAACAACAACAGCTGGCTCTTTTAGATGGAGAATGAATGACACCCTATTTAAAGATCCAGAGGTGTACCAAAAGGCCCAAAAGACTTTGAAGGACTATTTTGAGATAAATCTAAGGACAGAAGTGGAGAAACGAGTGATCTGGGACGCAAGCAAGGCCGTGATGAGGGGTTTCTTGATACAGCAGAACTCCTTGAAAAGGAGGAAACAACAGGAGAAGAAAGATAAAATTTTGGAAAGGATAAAAGACAGTGAAAAGAAACTGAGATCCAACCCAAAGTCACATGAGATCTTGAGACAAATCAAATTGTATCAGAAGCAATATATGGAATTGATGAACCAGGAGATTGAATGGAAAATTAAACGAATGAGACAAAAGACATTTGAATCGGCAGATAAATGTGGGAAACTCCTGTCATGGCAATTGAAGAAGAGACTGAAATTGAACACAGTTACAAGTTTGGAGGTAGATGGAAAGAATATTTCGAAACCAAATGAGATCAGTAACTGCTTTCAGAGCTATTTCAGAAGACTGTATGCACAAGGGCCGGAAAACGAAAGAGACATTGAAGAATTTCTTAAGAAATATGGATTACAAAAAATTTCGCAACAAAGTATGGCGTTTTTAAATGAGAAAATAACTGAACAAGAAATTGAGGGTGCCATTCAAAACATGCAACTGGGGAAATCTCCAGGGCCAGATGGACTAACCTCCAGATATTACAAAGCCTTGAAAGACTGGATAATTCAGCCACTTAAGGAGGTTTGCAACGAGATATTAGAGGGGAAAAGGGCACCTGAGACGTGGAAAGAAGCCTTCATCACACTTATACCAAAGACTGAGGTTGATAAAAAACAGATCAAGAACTACCGCCCTATATCACTACTTAATGTGGATTACAAAATTTTTGCAGACATTTTGGCAAAAAGACTAAAGAAGGTGCTGGTGGAGGAGATTCATAAAGACCAGGCAGCTTTCTCCCGGGTAGGCATATATCTACTAATGTAAGGAATATAATTGACATTATAGAAATGCTGACAGTGAACATTAATACGAAGGCAGTTTTAATTTTTGTGGACGCGGAGAAAGCCTTTGACAATATATCTTGGAAATTTATGAAAAAGAATCTCCATGGGATGGGGGTAGGCCAAAGGTTTGAAAATGGTATAAGTGCAATTTATTCTGAGCAAAAGGCGAAGTTAATTGTAAATAATGTGGTTATGGATGAACTACCTATAGAAAAAGGGACACGTCAGGGGTGCCCAATATCCCCATTACTTTTTATATCGGTCCTGGAGGTCCTGTTAAATATGATTAGGGGAGATCAGCTGGTAAAAGGGATTCAGGTCGGAGCCAGACATTACAAATTAAAGGCTTTTGCAGATGACTTAGTACTGACCTTGCAAGAGCCAGACACTAGTACCAAAAGAGCTTTGGAATTAATTCAAGTATTTGGCCAGGTCGCAGGATTTAAGTTGAATAAACAAAAAACCAAGGTATTGGAAAAGAACTTAACAAATGTTGAAAGGGAAAGATTCCAAGAGGAAACTGGGTTAGTGGTGGCAAAGAGTGTAAAATACCTGGGGATTAACATGACATCTAAGAATGTGAACTTATTTAAGGACAACTATGACAAGTGCTGGACTGAGATAAAGAAAGATTTAGAAATATGGTCAAACCTGAAGCTTTCCTTGTTAGGTCGAATTGCTGTGATCAAAATGAACGTATTGCCTAGAATGTTATTTTTGTTTCAGACATTACAAATTGTTGATAAACTGGACTGTTTCAAGAAGTGGCAGAAAGACATATCTAAATTTGTCTGGCAGGGCAAAAAGCCCAGAATTAAGTTTAAGATACTTACCGACTCTAAAGAAAGAGGGGGGTTTGCCCTGCCGGACTTAAGACTTTACTATGAATCGGCAGCTTTCTGCTGGTTAAAAGATTGGCTACTTCTTGAAAATGCAGACATTCTAGATTTGGAAGGATTTGACAATAATTTTGGTTGGCATGCATATATCTGGTATGACAAGGTTAAAGTGTATAAGGGTTTCAAAAATCATATTGTCAGGAAAGCACTATATAATGTATGGATACGGTATAAAGATTTACTGGAAAACAGAACTCCCAGGTGGCTTTCACCTATGGAGGCTAAGGAAGTAAAGAAACTTAATATGACAACCAATTGGCCGAAATACTCTGAGATTTTAGAACAAGAAGGTGGTGAATTTAAATTACAAAGTTATGAGAAAATAAAGTCCAAGGTACGAGATTGGCTCCATTATTTTCAAATAATGGAGGCTTTCAAACAAGACAGGAAAATTGGTTTCCAGGTGGAGAAATCGAAATTGGAAACAGAATTGTTAGAACCCAATACTAAGAATTTATCAAGAATGTACAACTTGCTGTTGAAGTGGAATACAATAGATGAGACAGTGAAGTCTGCTATGGTTAAATGGGCACAGGACATAGGTCATGACATTATGTTTGCTGACTGGGAGCAGTTATGGACCACAGGTATTAAATTTACGGCATGCAATGCCTTACGAGAAAACATTATGAAAATGATTTATAGGTGGTACATGACCCCAGTCAAGCTTGCGAAGATTTACCATTTGCCCAATAACAAATGCTGGAAATGTAAAGAGACTGAGGGTACCTTTTTCCACCTTTGGTGGACCTGCCCAAAGATTAAGGCCTTCTGGGAAATGATTTATAATGAAATTAAGAAAGTGCTTAAGTGCACCTTTAACAAGAAACCAGAGGCATTTCTCTTGGGTATGGTCGGCCAGTTGGTGCCGAAGAAGGATAAGAATTTCTTTTTGTACGCTACTACGGCAGCAAGGATTCTTCTAGCAAAGTATTGGAAGACACAAGAGCTACCCACGCTGGAGGAATGGCAGGCGAAAGTGATTGACTTTATGGGACTGGCAGAAATGACCGGCAGAATCCGCGACCAAGAGAAAGAGACTGTGGAAGAAGATTGGAAGAAATTTAAGATGTATCTTAAGAATTATTATAAAACTGAGGAGTGTTAAAATGCTGAGGGAAAAGAAGACGTAGAATTGCAGCGATAATTGGGTTTAAAATTTAGGGTGGAATAGAGAAAGAGGACAAATTTATATTTAATTGGGTAAGATAGGTTGCTGAATAATGGTACTAAACTAAGGATGCAAAAAGGGAAAGGTATGGGGAAGTCCGGGAAAAGAGGGTTATGAAAATAAGGTTAAGAAAATATGAGTTTGTTGTTTGTTTGTTTTTATGTTGTTTTTTTGTTTGTGATAAAAAATTGGAAATTAATAAAAATCATTTAAAAAAAAAAAATGGAATAGAACTGACTGCAAACAGCTCAGCCGGCCTGCTTTTATAGGCAGCCGGCTGTCAACATTGTAGCAACAACAGCCCAGAGTTCCCGCCTAAAATAACTGACGTGGACCTGAGTGAAAACTATCTATAGACCTGAGTGAAAACTATATACAGTATCCCCCTGCTGACCCAGGGTGAAACTTCACTACATAACACCTCTGGAGGCAGTTTCTTCATTAGATGAAAGCGGAGGACAACGACGACAAGCTGAAGCAAGATGGTTTGGGAAAATACTAATTTGGATGGAAGTATGCAACCTATTCTATGTGGGGCTGCACTCACTTGAAGGACTAGGTATTATGCAGTCTCAGAGTGCTTCTGAACTTGAAGTTATATGTGGTAGCGCAGATGTCCTTTTTACCTAACTGGGGTTTTATTGCTATTTGCTCCCTCAGCAGTTTTACTTAAGGCTCAGTTCTAACTTCCAGTGCTGGTGCATTGTGGGGCAGTGGAGTCACTACTGCATCAGCAGCCCTGCCACTCTAGGTGACTATGGCAGAAAGGGGAGCAGGATGATTCACCCAGTCTTGCCTGATTGCTCTGCCAGCCAGGACATCGTGTGGTGGCTGTGAGATCAGCTCAACATCCCAGGACCACTCAGCGCCACCCCCTCCCTGCCCTCATTTTGCATCTTTTCACTTCCATTCACTGTCAGGGAGACTGCCAGCCAACCTCCTGCTCAGGAGTAACCAACTGGAGACTGGCTGAGCCAGGAGACTTGGGTGGAGGGTCACCTTTGCCTAATCCAGCCACCTCTTCCAGAGAGGTTTAACAATCAGTCCTCTCCCTAAGGGACTCAGGGAATTGTAGTTCTGTGAGGGGAATAGAGCTATCCTAACAACAGTCGGCATCCTTAACAAACTACAGTTCCCAGGATTGTTCGGGGGAAGCCTTGACTGTTTAAAGTGGTATGATACTGCTTCAAATTATTATTAATAATAATAATAATAATAATAATAATAATAATAATAATAAATTTATTATTATTTATTATTTATTATTTATTCCCCAGGCACTCTGGGCGCCTCACAACAGAATATTAATAATAATTTTTTTAAAGCGGCAAAATATCAAACATTAAAAACTTCCCTAAACAGGGTTGCCTTCAGATTTCTTCTAAAAGTCAGATAGTTGTTTATTTTTTTGATATCTGATGGGAGGGCGTTCCACAGGGCAAGTGCCACCACCAAGAAGGCCCTCTGCCTGGTTCCCTGTAACCTCACTTCTTGCAGTGAGGGAACTGCTAGAAGGCCCTCACTGCTGGATTTCAGTGTCTGGGCAGAACGGTGAGGGTGGAGACGCTCCTTCAGGTATACTGGACCGAGGCAGTTTAGGGCTTTAAAGGTCAGCACCAATACTTTGAATTGTGCTTGGAAACATACTGGGAGCCAATGTAGGTCTTCAGTTGGTGCCTGAGTGAAACTTTGCTCTAGTTCCATGCAGTATTGAGTTTTGCTGGTAGTGGGGTCAAAGTGCATGGTCTGTTTCTGAATACCAGTTGCTGGAAAATGAAAGAGGTGGGAGGCCTGTTGTGCTTGGGTCCTGCTTGGAGTCATAGGCATCTGACTGGCTACTGTGAGAACAGGATGCTGGCTCTTCTTATTCCATTCCATTCTCCTTCCCACCAAGTTTTCCATTTCCCACTCCCTCCTCAAGTGCATGGCAATTAGTCTTGAGAACAGCCTTCCCTTTGCACCAGGGGGAGGCTACTTTCAAAACTAATTGCTGTGCGATGGTGAAGGGAGAGGAAGGCCATCTGCAGCCTGGATGGGGGGAGGCCTCTTGCCCACAGGCCAGTGGTTCTCCACCCCTGCTCTAGGATTTCTGTAACTGGCTTGGTATATTTTCACAGCCAAGCAGCCTAGGTTAGTAATGACCAATTAGGCCTGAAATCTGAAACTGCAGATGTTTAATACGCCTCACTTTCAAATGTTCCAGCTTTTATAGGATTTACATGAAATTAACTAATTTGTCTACTGGATAAATGTCTGTACTTGGTTGCCTGGACACCGCATGCCTTTAATTGGCTTTTAAAATTCATCATCACCAGAGAGGTCTTTTTATATTTGAATTTTACAGCTTCACATAATTTGACACAATTGAAATATTTCGGCATTATAAATATGACAACACCAGCAAGCCATAATTCTCTTTTTGAAGTTCTGCAGAAGATAGTTCCTTTAAAAAAGAAGAAGAAGATTTAAGACATTAAAGTATTAGTTTCTGAGCATGAGTGTGTTTGGGTCAGGAGAGAAATATTACCTCGCTGAAAAATAACTGTGTACTCTGAGCACATCTATGTAAATGGATTGCTTCTTCTGATTTAATCCAGTGCCAGATGGGAAAGAGGAGAGCTTCAATAATATTGCTTCTTTGTCACAATTCTATCCCTCCCATTCTCCAAGGAGCTCAAAGGGATATATAAAGGTTATCCCATTTTATCTCATCTTCACAACCATCTTGTTAGGCTGATATACTGACTTGCCCAAGGCCACCCAGTGAGCTTCAAGGCAGATCAGGGATTTGATCCGAGGGCTATCTAATCCAAACCCAAACTTTAAATTATGCACCAGTTTAATGCTAAACAATCTATAGTCAGTAGGGTACCCTTTTAGTCAATCACATGGTTTACAGAGCAGTGGGTTCTTGCAGCCAAGGGCTCAGGTAGACAAATCCTGATTTTCAATGCAGTCGTATTGAATTTCCTCTGAAGTTGATGGGGTTCCTTCAAAACTCTCCTACTTAAAGTGATTTATCGACTGTAGCCAGCGTGTGTCTCTTCCAGGCTAGGGCTGTGTGCATTTGGCTTTAGACAGAAGTCTAATAAATGGTCCTGGATTTCAGATGTGAAAAGGCACACCAATGATGATGGGTAGCAGCAGCAGCAGCAGCAAGAGAGGGAGCGTGACACATTTTGAGAAGGGCTGCACTGGATTGCAGTGGGTCCAGAGGAGAGTAACAACAACAAGAAGAACAATTTTTTATTTATACTCCGCCCATCTGGCGGGGTTGCTCCAGCCACTCTGGGTGGCTTCCAACACATATAAAAATAATGAGGAATAGTTTAAAAAGCTGAGTGTGTTGTAGCTTGGAGAAAATACTAGAAGAGACGTGATAGCAATCTTCAAATATCTTGTGGGTTCTCATGCAGAAAATGGAGCAGCCGACTTCTCTGTTGCTCCAGAGGCAGGACTAGAACCATCGGGTGGACATTTCAGGGAAACAGATTTCAGCTCAATATTAGGAGAAACTTCTTGATGGTTCATCAGCAGAACAGACTGTGGGTGCCTCCAAACAGGTGTCTTATTGTGAGTGTACATGGCAATAAGCATTTTACACTTTCAATGTGGATTTGTAATGGAATCATCTCCCTCCACTGCTCCATAATTGC
This sequence comes from Podarcis cretensis, assembly GCF_951804945.1. Lineage (NCBI taxonomy): Eukaryota > Metazoa > Chordata > Lepidosauria > Squamata > Lacertidae > Podarcis > Podarcis cretensis. The sequence continues at coordinate 65,694,134 of NC_137170.1, read as the reverse complement.
TTGTCAATAGTTCTGCACTATTGACTCTGCACTGGCCTGCTTTGACTCTCCCCCCCTTTTAATTTAAGCATAAGTTAGTTGTGTGATGACACTTTGGGCTGTGATTCATGTGCCGAATCTTCACTCAGTTCCACAAAAACATCATCAACAGAGAAAGTATGTGGGAGTGGCTACGTCACAAAGAAGCGACTTCAGTTTGGCACATAGTGATGCCATAGCACACAAAATAACAATACCGGAATAATTCTGGTCTGGAAAGTTTTGAGATGTTTGCTGAAAGCTATGGAACATGCACAGGGGGGACGCAGGTGGCGCTGTGGGTTAAAGCCTCAGCGCCTAGGACTTGCCGATCGAAAGGTCGGCGGTTCGAATCCCTGCGGCGGGGTGCGCTCCCGCTGCTCGGTCCCAGCGCCTGCCAACCTAGCAGTTCGAAAGCACCTCCAGGTGCAAGTAGATAAATAGGGACCGCTTACCAGCGGGAAGGTAAACGGCGTTTCCGTGTGTGGCTCTGGCTCGCCAGAGCAGCGATGTCACGCTGGCCACATGACCCGGAAGTGTCTCCGGACAGCGCTGGCCCCTGGCCTCTTAAGTGAGATGGGCGCACAACCCCAGAGTCTGTCAAGACTGGCTCGTACGGGCAGGGGTACCTTTACCTTTATGGAACATGCACAGATCACTGCTTATGCCATGTGACCATCCTGAAAGTTTTGAGGGCAGAAATCTATTTCAATATGGAAGTCCATGTGACCACCCTTATATTGTTAAGAGGAGAGATACTCCTGAATGCAAAATAAAAAAGATGGCTGAGTGGTCCTGTACTGGGAGTTGATAGGTTCTCCCTCACTGGAGATATTTAGGTTGGACATCATTCAGACATGCTGTAGTTTTGCCAGGCACGTTGTAAACAGAAGGCAATATTGTTGTGATTCTTAATTGCAATTTTCATATTTTATTTTTGGTTGTGCAACTCTTGTCCAGAATGTGCAGAACTTTTATTTCCAGAAGCCTCTTATGTGCAAGAACTGGTCTTTGAAAATCCACCAGCCTGAGGCAGAGAAATGCCTTGATGTTTATTTGGACAGCGAAGATTTTCTACCTAGTGAAATAAATTATTTATAAGGAATAGTTCATGAGACCTTACGGCTTTTTGAAGATCTTGTTTAGATGTTTGGAGAAAGGTGATACAATTGAAATCCTGATGGTATATGAGCTAGTGCCATGTAGAAGTGAGGAGTGGGAGCTACGAGCCAGAAGACCCCTGGTCTAATTCTCACCATGAATATATCAGTTGGCCTTAGGGAAGCCCTCACCTTTGGGCCCTACCATGTGGAAATAATGATACAAATTCATCTTACAAAATTGTAATAGGTTTTACTCAAAAAGTACTAAAAAAGTAGCATGATTAAATCTCTTAGTCTTTTATAGACTTGAAGATAATAGTACCATGTCCTCACCAATTTTTACATTCTTTAGGCATTAGTAGAGTAGTCGGATAAAACAAGGGGCTTTTTAAATATTAAAAAACAAGTATAAAACACTGTGCATGACCATGACATAGGTACACTTGTGTCTATTCATTTTTAGGTCAGCTTTCATGAAATAATTTATGGTATGTCCCCCGGCAGGTGCCTCAAGATGAAGTACTTTTTAAGTGTTAGGATGCACTAATGCAGCAAATCCCCACGACGGGGGGAGCTCTCATTGCTCTGTCCCAGCTCCTGCCAACCTAGCAGTTCGAAAGCATGCCAATGCAAGTACAGTGGTACGTTAACCTGAAGCACTATTTCTAGGTTAGCGGAGTCTGTAACCTGAAGCGTATGTAACCTGAAGCGTATGTAACCCGAGGTACCACTGTAGATAAATAGGTACGGCTGCGGCAGGAAGGTAAATGGCATTTCCGTGCGCTCTGTTTTCTGTCATGGTGTTCCGTTGCGCCAGAAGCGGTTTAGTCATGCTGGCCACATGACCTGGAAAGCTGTCTGTGGGCAAACGCCGGCTCCCTTGGCCTGAATGCGAGATGAGCGCTGCAACCCCATAGCCGCATTTGACTGGACTTAACCGTCCAGGGATTACCTTTGCCATTTTACCTAATTCAGCACACTTCATATCCATATGCCACATGGTCAGTCTCTACTTACCATTATCTGTCCACATGGTTCACTAGTGAAGAGCAGGATCAGTACCTGTACCACAGCCCTGAAACAGGGACAATGCTGCAATCCTGATTAAAATTTTGTAATAGTTACGCCTTCGTTCATGTTTTCCCAACAAGGAATGAATGAATCTGTTGCCTTGCTTTTCTTTGTCACCTTTCCAAACTTAAGTTCAGTATGCCCCAGTTCTGCAAATGTCTTCCATTTGTTTTGTTTTAAAAGTCTGCACAAAAAATCATATGCATTTTTGTGTGTGCGTTTCTTCTGTTATATGCATTTCTGGACACAAGATTTTTAAAGGTTTATGAAACAAAGGGACATAGCTATGGGGATGGACGGTGAAGAAAGCTTCGCCAAAGTCTTCTATGCTTTCTTGCTTAGCTCTTTTGGCCCACCTTTTGGCTACAAAGGCGCCCATGGTGGCTTACAGCATATTAAAAAATATATATAGACCCATAACAATGGCATGCAGCTAATAAGAGACAGCTAAAAAAAAAAATAAAGACAAAACTGGAGCAAAGCCAACAGTATTCATAGCAGCAGGGAAGTGAACCAAGATCAACCCAAATGCCTGGGGGAAACAAAAAGAAGAATAAGAGTTTGGATTTGATATCCTGCTTTATCACTACCCGAAGGAGTCTCAAAGTGGCTAACATTCTCCATTCTCTTCCTCCCCCACAACAAAGACTCTGTGAGGTGAGTGGGGCTGAGTGACTTCAAAGAAGTGTGACTGGCCCAAGGTCACCCAGCAGCTGCATGTGGAGGAGCGGAGACGCGAACCCGGTTCCCCAGATTATGAGACTACCGCTATTAACCACTACAGTACACCACACTGGCTCCCAAAATGGCTTCACAATTTGCTTAAAGGCCCCAAAAGAATAAGCCAACTGAGCTTCCTGATGACGGGAGTTCCATAGTGTTGTGGCTGGTCCTGATGAACCCCATTGGACAAGTGGATATTCTGGAACTCTCAAACTCCCCACCATCACCCAGGAAAATGGCCACTGAATGAATCAGAATTGTAAAAGAGGAGGGGGAGGATGAGTTGCCATGCGAATTGCATGGAAGCTCTTGCTGGAAGAGAGTATTGGTTTGATCAGTATTGCTGAAATGTGTTTTGAGAGCCGGGTTATCCACAAAGGGGACTGAAACCCGTGAGAAAGATGTCTTGTTTTCTCCAGAATGAAGCAATCATCCTCGTGCTGTCATTTTCAAAATACCAATCAATGAGTGTACACACACCCTTTGGTAGCTATTCTAAGGATTCTGTTATTGCTATTTACTTGTGTAGCACCCCAGCGTATGCTTTTCCTTTGTTTATTTGAATCTATAGTGGGAGCTATTTCTGCAATGTGTAAGATTTTGTGACATGGTTAATTTTCAAGGATAATTAGCTGGTGTGTGTATATCAAAGCCCAACTGCTACTTATAACGCAGGAATGAGCTAATTTACACTAAATCAGTCAAGTCTTCTTAGATTGAAATTGCGCACACCACTTTTAAAAGCCTTCTTAGAAATGTGAATTGTCATTCTGAGCTTTGATTGATCACAGATACTGTCATTTTAGCTTTCAGTGGGACAAAGGAAAGCAGAATGCAAAAATTCAACTTGGGATCTCTTGAGAGAACTTTCCCTCCCAAGGTGTGGAAAGCTAGCACATTGCATATAATTCTATTTCCTTAGTGTCCAATAGGTAGACGTACAATAAATTATAAAAGGTTATATGCAATGGTGAAAGCCATAATTCTTCTCCTTTAAATATAAAAGCAAATCTGCTGTCAGTCCAGATGCATAATATTCCATAAAAGCTATGTTAAAGTATCACTCTGATATATTGTTATGGAGTGTTTTTCTGTGTTTCCCACCTTTACTCCTCTAAGGGATCCTACAGACACCCTGTTTATTCAGCAATAATCCTGATTTGCTTACACAAAGTTCATGTGGTAGTTAGACTAGGTCTAGTGTACTGAGCATTTGTGCTGATTTATTTATCCACATCTTCCCTTTAATCCTTTGTTCATCCCACATTTTCAACTCATTTCCTCATCCAGAATATTTAGGGGAAAACCAAATGGCCATCAGCAGCATTCACTGAAACATTTGGTTCAGTTTCCTATTCATAGTGAAACAAATGCACATCCTTGGTCATGCCTAAAGAATCAACTTGGATTGTGGCTCCCATCTTAACTTGTAAATTTCTGATGGTAGAGTATCTTAGTAGTGGAGGGGAAGTTCAACAACTTTTGCAGGTTTGAGTTCATTAGAATCTGTCTCCCTTTCTGTAGGGGCTTCATTTTCATCCAACATATTGTCCCACTGTGCTATTAAAATGAGCTGGTAGCTTAATAGAAATTAGTTCAAGCAGCGAATGTTAATATCATTGCCAAATTAAGAAACGCTCTGTACGAAGGCAAAATGCAATTTCAAGGAAAAGGAGTCAGTGAATTCCTCTGGTTCCTATGCCACAATAATTCACAAAAGGGAGAAAATGCCGGTATGGAAAATCAATGGAATCTGATGCACACATTAAGGGAGCAAATATTTTACACTGTTGTGCTGTTTTTCTTTTCTTTCTTTTTTTTAAATGGAAGTCTAAAAAAATTAGAATGGAGAAGAGCAGGCAGGCAGGCAGGCAGGCAGGCGGGAGCTGTACAGATTGCCAAAGCTGGCACACACGTCCCTGCTGCAAAGCACGTTTCTCTCAGCCCAAGAGCAAAGAACACAGTGTAGGAACAGGGCAATTTGTGTGTGCACTTGCCACATCATCTGTGAAGTTTTTCAAACTGCTTGAAATGGAAACATGAAGCAGAGCCGAAACCCTGATCAGTGAAGGAGAAAGATTTCCATTTGCGATAAGGGTAAATGTGTGAAGGATGTGGTCAAGTTAGTGATTCTTGAAGGGAAGGTTGCAATTTATGGACGGTTCACACATGCCTAAGCATCACTTGATTGCTGAATCAAGTGTTGACTAGAATGTGTGAATGAGCATTCACACAACCACAGGAAAAACTGGACAATGCAGTTCAGTGGCCACAAGGGCCCAGAAATATCAGTTTTCATGTATCCAGCTGCAATCCCTGGTATCTCTGGTAGCAGGAGATGAGAAACGCACCAGTTGGAGGCCTGGAGACTGGCTGCCAGTCAGTGTAGATAATTCTAAATTAGATGGACAAACAGCCTGATTTAGCCTAATGCAACAGCAATTGTGCGTCATCTATTTGATTTTGACATTTTTATGCCACCTTTCAAGGCAGCAATGCCATCCGAAGGAAGCTCGCAGAAGCAACATGAAGTAATTAAAAAACACAAAACACAAACACAAAATTAAACAACTCAGACAAATCAGCTAAGATGCCCTGTTTCAGACCTTTGCAATATGCGATCCTCTCCTTGTGCCAACTTCAAACAGTCCTTGCCTCAAGAAAGATACTGGCAGTAGTGCAAAGAGATCCTTTGAATCATGTTGAAGGCTGAGGTGGAATTGGGATCAGTGGTGGAATAGCAAATCTCAGCTGACACCGAGGCAGTAAAAGGCACCCATATCGCCAAAGGTGAGAACGGTGGGTGCTCAGGGAGAAAACAGTGCAGATGAGAACAGTGAAGAAGGCCACCATTTCAGACATATAGGGCCAGTTGATCAGCACATGTTTCTACCAGGAGAACAAGGAGCCACGAGGGTTCAATTTTATCCCCCATGCTGTTTAACATCTACATGAAACCGCTGAGTGGGATCACCCAGAGTTTTAGAGTATGTTTTCAACAATATGCTGATGACATACAGCTCTACTTCTTCCTTACATCTGCAGGTGTGGCAGGGGATCTGCTAAATCATTGTCTTCCCTCAGTAATGGACTGAATGGGAGCCAATAAACTGAAGCTTAATCCAGATATGACTGAGGCATTGTTAGTGGATGGTTCCCTAGACCAGATGGATGGGATGTTGCCTGCTTTTGATGGGAGTGCCTTCAATCGGCTTCAGTTGGTGGCTCAACTGCCCCCCTATCTGGACAGAGATAGCCTAATGTCTGTTGTCTATGCTCTGGTAGGCTCTAGGTTAGATTACTGCAATGCATTATGTGTGGGGCCACCTTTGAAGACTGTTCAGAAGCTTTAGCTGGTGCAGAATTCAGCAACCAGGTTGCTCACTGAGGCAAGATGGTTTGAACATATAACATAAATTGTGGCCCGACTGCACGGGCTGCCAATCAGTTTTTAGGCCTAATTCAAAGTGCTGTTTTTGACCTATAAAGCATACAATTGCTCAAGGCCACAGAAGCTTAAGGACTACAGTGGTACCTCTGGTTACAAACTTAATTCGTTCTGGAGGTCCGTTCTTAACCTGAAACTGTTCTTAACCTGAGGTACCACTTTAGCTAATGGGGCCTCCTGCTGTTGCCGTGCCACCACTGCACAATTTCTGTTCTCATTCTGGGGCAAAGTTCTCAACCTGAGGTATTACTTACGGGTTAGTGGAGTCTGTAACCCGAAGTGTTTGTAACCCAAGGTGTTTGTAACCTGAGGTACCACTGTACCTCTGAACTGAACTCTGCAATAATCATTTAAGGTTTGGAGGGTGGCAACACGAGAATAAGACTTTTCTGAGGCAATTCTTTATTTGTGGAATGCTCTTCCCAGGAAAGGTCACCTGGCGCCATCAACCTGGCACCATCTTTAGGCACCAGACAAACACTTTCCTCTATAAACAGGCCTTTGGCCTTTATCTGTGGCCTTTTATAAGTGGATGGGATGTTTCTAATGTATTACTTTCTCTCCCTTGATTTCAATGTATCTATGTGGGGTTTTTTGTTTGTATGTTTGCTTGCTTGTAAGTTGCTTTGAGTTGTCCAGGGTAAGATAAAGAGACTAGCAAATTTAATAAGGAATAATCAAAATAATAAACAAACAATAAAAACAAAGTTGTGACAATTTAGAAATTTAGATTAGCATCATTGCTTAAAAGCAGATTGAAACAAATAGGTGTTTAAGGAATGTTTACCTCACCTGGGCCGGTTCACTCCAGCGGAGATCCTATAGCAGATGCTATTTCCAGTGCCGTGGAAGCGAGTCCTTGTGCCATGCTGTGATGGTTTAGTGCAGCACGCAGGGACCCACCGAGCGGGCGGCTCGGGCTGCTTAAATGACCCCCCCATGGGCTGCTTGTGGCCCATGGACCTTAGGTTGCCTACCCCTGTTCTACAAAGCTGGGGCTGCCACTGCAAAGCATTAACTGCAGTTTTAAAGCTTGCAGCTCCCTGACTCTTTTCTGTGTTGACACCAGCTAATGCTTGCGGCATTTCTGCATTTTGACCTCACATCATTTTACACCTTCTAATCTATTAATAACAATGATTTCACCAGCTTTAGTCACTTTACGAGATTGTTACAGCACTGCATTTCATTTTTTTAATTCTTACTTTTATAATACGTCTCTCCTCCCCCTTTTGCTTGCAGAGGTGACCAGCACCTATTTATCACATCTGTGCAGCATCTCCTTCTGCCATTATTTATCTGATAGATTCAGTTTGCTAGTAGTAATCTAGAGAGCAAAACAGACACATTCTCACCTCACACTGTCTTCCTCCTCATTAGTGTGGTAAGAACACGTACTCAGTGGTTCCCTCAGGATCTTTGTTCAAAATCTAGCAGAACTACATTACCCTTTGCAAACAATAACTGTGTGGGAACCTGTTATTGGTATTCTACTTTATTTGTTATTTTACTCCGTAGTAGTGGATGGCATGGTGGGGTGATGGCACTGGGAAGGAGAGGGAGAAGGGCAAGATGGGGAGGGGGGCAGTCTTATGCAATGCAAATGCAAATGCACTGGCCCACTCAGAGTAGGCACACTGAAATTAATGGACATTACGTTAGGTTCGTTAATTCCAATGGGCTTTCTTTGAGTAAAACTTAGTTCAGGTGAATACCACCTAAAGAAGTCTTTGGGGTTTTTTTGTTCATTAGGAAGGCCCTGAGAATGGGGAAAAGAGGGTGAAGCGTTCAATCTGACTCACCTACAGGGATCAGAAACCAGAATTGGTGTCACCTGGGTTTTTTCCCTATAATCAGCCTATTTCACCTCCCCAGCCCCCAATGTCACCAAAGACACCCCCTCCCCCCAGACTGGGATTTTATTGCTGATATATTCTGCAACAGGTTGTTGACAACATGTCGCAGTGGTACCTCTGGTTAGATGGAGGGCACAAGGAGAAGGGGACGACAGAGGACGAGATGGTTGGACAGTGTTCTCAAAGCTACAAACATGAGTCTGACCAAACTGCGGGAGGCAGTGGAAGACAGGAGTGCCTGGCGTGCTCTGGTCCATGGGGTCACGAAGAGTCAGACACGAGTAAACAACTAAACAACAACAACCACCACCTCTGGTTAAGAACTTAATTTGTTCTGAAGGTCCATTCTTAACCTGAAACAGTTCTTAACCTGAAGTACCACTTTAGCTAATGGGACCTCCTGCTGCTGCCGTGCCACCGGAGCACGATTTCTGTTCTCATCCTGAAGCAAAGTTCTTAACCGAAGGCACTACTTCCAGGTTAGCGGAGTCTGTAACCTGAAGCGTCTGTAACCCGAAGCGTTTGTAACCCGAGGTACCACTGGAGTGAGTTAGTGGTGGATTTTTTTTTCTGCTTTAGTTTGTTCTGCAATGTTTCCCCAATGTTGCCACATTATCACATCCGGAGCAGTTATAGAGCAACAAAAGCGTGCACGGTGGCGGGCGGAATAAACCAGAATATTTGAGTTATGGGAAGTGATGGGATATGAAAATGAAGTGGTATAACTGCCCCAAAAAGTATGCCGATGCCACATTATTGAAAGCAGGATTGTGAGTGACCACCCCAATAGTACCACGAGCACCAATCATCATGAAAGCACAGTGGAAATAATTTATGGGAAGGGCCCCCCCCATTTGTGCACGAGGCAAGTTAACTGACAAAAGCCAAATGGTAATATTATTCACTTACAAGTGGCCTCACTTCACTCAGTATTAAGGCCCAGTGCTCATAAATGTATCATGATTTGGTGTCAAAGAGAATAAGGGGTCAAGCAGTTCTCACTGCGCTGTCTACAAATCAGGCTAAAAAGCCACATGTTTCTGAGCTGTAATCCTGGGATTCACCATGCAGCCTTGAGCACGAATCATTTGACCTCTTTATGTCTCCTTTTCACCATAATGGTGTCTACAAGGCGGGATGGGTGCGGCTGAGAATAGACCAGCTTATCTTCTCTCTCTGGCTCTGCTTTACAAATGGAAACATTGCTTTCTACGTGCTATTAATATCCTAGCTTGAGGTGCTACAAATAACATGAAAAGGTGTGATAGAAATTAGCGACATTAAAAAGATTTCCTCTCCCAAATTCTAGATCTGACACCCATCCCAGCCTTAAAAGCATTAGTGAATATTTAATGGCTCAGACGTCATCTGAGAGGACCTAGATAGAAGCAAAGCTCAGACTCTGGAATATGGAACTCCTTTTATTCTGAAAACAGAAGGCCAAAATCCACAGGCTCCCAATTCCAGGCAAATTAATCCACCTTTGATCAGCACTGCATGGTAGTTGCCTGTGAAAGAATACAAAGGTCTAGTCATTAGAGGTGGAATATTTTAGCCAACAATGCAAAACAGTATTTTAGGACAGTGAGAAAGCCACTTCCGTGCTCGCAAGGAGGTGGGGTTGCGGGCTTCATGCCCCTCCCCCACTCACGTGGGGGATGGCTCCAACCCCTGCGTTAATAAGGGAATCCCCGTCCACCTCATACACCGGGCCAGCCAATCGGCTGGCTCCAGGGGGGCGGGGCCTCAACTATTTAACCCGGCTGCAGCCGAGGCCCCTCCTCTTTCCTCCGCTCCAGCTGACAGCCTAAGGAGGTGTGGGCCCTCGACACGCCCCCACGTGGTGACACCGGGGGGAGGTCCTAGTTGACGTGCCTCAGCAGGACTCCTCCCACTGGTGATTAACCCTTCCGGCTTTTAGCCGGTTAGTAGTTAGGACCAATGCCTAAGGCCAATACCGCTCAATTCCTGTAATCAATAAAGTTGTGGCCTGAATTCTTGTGTCCTGTGTCTTTATTTCTTTGGGGGGAGGCGGGAACTCGCCACGCAAGACATTCTTGTCCAAGGATTGTTTTACTTAACTAGGGGTTTCGGTAGTCTGCATACTGTAAGTTGCAACCCATACAGTAAGCTTTGCTACACATCTGCACATAATCTCACTGGCTTGCATGCAATGTTTTCTGTCTGCAAGTACAAGGGCTCTTGTGCTAGTAGACATGTGTGTTTGAATGTTGTGCAACAGGAATCCAATGCAACAGTTGCACTAGAAAAGATCTCTACACCTGTACTCAAAAATGCAAACCATGACAACTTCCACATTCCAAAGCTAATATCTTTCTTCAAGGACTGGTCATGCTGCAAATTTGTCCAGATGCTATATTTTCATTATCGCACATTGACTTCAGACTTGAACATGACAGCATGGATTCTACATTTGGCTAGCAGCACAGGATACTGGAAGATCACGAGTAATTTCTCTCCTCTCCAAATGCAGCTCAGTTAGCTAAGTTGCTGATATGAATAAAACCTCCTCCTCGTGTTTACAAAGTGAGATAAGAAAGATTAATGCAGTTCTGTGCTTTTCATGAAGATCTGCATCAGTGACCTATGCAAAGCAAATTCATTAGAACAATTTTTTTCATACACAAAGCTATCTCCAAATGCTTTCACTGCACAGAGATGTCTGCTGTTTCTCATTAGATGGGAGATTTAAATAGTAACCATCAGAGGAAAAGATATCTATATTTACTGCATTGATTGATTGTTTTGAATGCACCAGATTGTTTGAGTTTTCTCTGGTTTGTTTGAATGTGACTTAGCCTTGTAACAAGAGTGTGTATGTGCCAGTGGGTGTACTGTTCACCCAGAGCAAACTTCACCCCCATATACAGTGGTACCTGAGGTTACATATGCTTCAGGTTACAGACCCCGCTAACCCAGAAATAGTGCTTCAGGTTAAGAACTTTGCTTCAGGATGAGAATAAAAATCGTGCTCTGGCGGCGCAGCAGCAGCGGGAGGCCCCATTAGCTAAAGTGGTGCTTCAGGTTAAGAACAGTTTCAGGTTAAGTACGGACCTCCAGAACGAATTAAGTACTTAACCCGAGGTAACACTAAATGGCCCTAAACTTCGTCCTTTGTGGACCCTTGAGGAGTCAAATATTCAAACTATTGAGGCTCTACCCATTGGCTTTTCCTTTGGTCTGCTTTTAAGTTTCAGTTGTGTTCTCTACCAAGCCAGCAATAAAGATGCATGTTTGTTTGCTGGCAAAATGAAATACAGCGGTACCTCGGTTTTCAAACATCTCCATTGACGAACATTTCGTTTTTTGAACACCATAAACCTGGATGTAAACGCTTCGGTTTTCAAACACGCCTCGGAAGTCGAACATGCTTCTGCTGAGTGCAAGATCCTGAGGCCTAGCTGTTGGCTATCGAGTTTTCGGTTTTCAAACATTTCATAACTCGAACGGTCTTCCGGAACAGATTACGTTTGAAAACTGAGGTACCACTGTAAATGTTTGTCACCCCCCCCCCATCTTCTTTAGCTCCTGGATTATTTACTTCAGGATGAGAGGGAGAGAACCCTATTCCACCCTAACTATTCTTGGCTGGTATAGAAATGGACAAAATCTCATCTTGTACACTAGGTACTTCCTTCAGAACTAGTCTTAACAGATTTAATTGACTGAGGAACTGAGAAATCCCAGCAGCATCTATGACTAGAGATGTGTGAAACCCTCAAGAAGGGTTTTATTATCAAATCTCTTTCCTAGCCCTAGGCAGCAGATTCCCATGGGAAATCCACCTGTTTGTTGCAGTTCTGGAGTTATCAGCGCAGCTATTTTAATGAGCTGTTTTTAGTTTGTGGTCCATGCAATTTACATGAAGGATTTTTATTACGCTCTTAATTTTGTTTTATGATTGGTATTCTCTTACATATTTCCATACACTCTTCGCCACTTGAAATATTTTCCATTACACAGTTTATCAATTCTTAAATAAAAACAAACAATGAACGTGCACTTCTCTCGCAGTCACACAACACCATGGACTTTGTAATCTTAAGATGCACTGTCAGAATCTCTTCCTCATTTTGCATTCAGACACACACCATCATGGTTTCATAAAATTGCACAAGAACTTCAAGAGAATGGTGTATAAATGTCTTTGTGGCGTCATCAGGACAGGATGTCAAACTTCTCTGTCCCCTTCTGTTTGTTGGAAGTAATGTGTCAATAAATGCTTTTCTTGGTGGATTAGACCACAGATCCTTCTGAGCCTGCACTAGTATGAAGAGTGCAGGAAGCAGTTCAGGGCAAAAAGAGTTAGTATTTCAGGAATAAGGATGCTGTGAGAATACAGAATACTTATGTCATGGGGCTGAGGATAAAACTACCAGTTATGCTAAAGTGCTACATTTGGAGCCCCCCAAACCGAGTTTTATGTTTTGCAAAATATGTTGAGTAGAAAATTACCATGAAAGCTCCAAACACAGTAGTTTGGCTCTGTTAAACACTAGAGCTCTTTCTAGATGGATGAACCTACTGCGGAATTGACTAAAAATGGCAGGAATTTTAGAGTTCTGACAGCTGTTTTATAACTCCATTCCATTGGAAGGGAACTGCACATTTTGAACCAAATTCCAGGACTGCATGAGAGTTAAGTCCTATGTTGTACGAGAGCTGACAAACCTGCTGTACATGGGTTTGTAGACCGGACTGAGTTCTCATGTGCACAGATATATTTGCTGTCTTGCAGTTCCTCCTCTTCTTGACCAGACCTCTCACCTTGGGCCCACACTGCTTTTTATAGCATCATTTGTGACATCCAGGGCATTGCTAGTGTCCTCATTATGTCAAACCCCATTTCAGCAGCCTCAGAGCTGTTTTTGACTACAACCTTCCTTCAGCATGCTACTGCAAAGCATTCTACTCATTCACTCCCATGACTGTTGGTACTGGCACTCAATTGCTGGGAAGATTTCATTCCGGAAGATTTCACTGTTCACCAAAACTAGCCTGGTTTGCATGTAATGGCAAGCCAGAATGAAACAAACTATGGTTTGCCAGGAATGAGCAATAATAATATAATAATAATAATTTATTATTTATACCCCACCCATCTGGCTGGGTGTCCCCAGCCACCCTGGGTGGCTTCCAACAAAGTATTAAAATACACTGGTCTGTTAAACATTAAAAGCTTCCCTAAACAGAGCTGCCTTCAGATGTCTTCTAAAAGTCTGGTAGTTGTTCTTTGACATCTGGTGGGAGGGCATTCCACAGGGCACGTGCCACTAGCGAGAAGGCCCTCTGCCTGGTTCCCTGTAACTTGGCTTCTCGCAGTGAGGGAACCTCCAGAAGGCTCTCGGCGCTGGACCTCAGTGTCCGGGCGGAACGATGGGGGTGGAGACGCTCCTTCAGCTATACTAGACCGAGGCTATTTAGGGCTTTAAAGGTCAGCACCAACACTTTGAATTGTGCTCGGAAACGTACTGGGAGCCAATGTAGATCTTTCAAGACCGGTGTTATGTGGCAACCAAGCTGATGCCCATTTCTCAAACCAGTGATGTTGTCCCCCTCACTCTGTTGCATTTCAAGTCACATTTGCACCTCATTATATACATCAGAGAGGGGCTGGGGGTTGTATTTACCCAACATGCATTATTTTATTTATTTAATACACTTATATACCACTTTTATCTTCCAAGGAGCTCAAGCTGGTGTACATGGTTCTTCCCCCACCCCATTTCATCCTCACAGCAACCCTGTGAGGTAGGTTAGGCTAAGAGATGTTGACTAGCCCAAGGTCACCCATTGAGTTTCATGGCTGAGAGGAAATTCAAACCCTGGTGTCTCAGGTCATAGTCCAAACTGCTCTTGCAATTCCCACAACACTCCTATTAAGTGTCGGAATCTCCTTTCGGCCAAGCTGATAAAGCTCATCCTCCGACAATAATTAATGACCTGAGCCTTTGATGAGGCTTCAGGCACATTCCAGTTCAGCAGAGTTTCCAGCACAGGGAAATGATGAGATTTATGGCTAGAGTTTTATTTCTCGCTACGCAGACAGCAAAGAAAAATACATCCTCTCTCTATGAAAGCAGAGAGCAACTGCAACAACAAAGGAACAGGAAACCAGTACGTCACAGCCGTCTCCCATCTCCCGTGAGACTTCCAACAGCCTGGACTGTCTCTGGAATGTAAATAGAGCCTTGTGACTCCAAAGCACTGCTCAGTGGCAAACAGAAACTAACATTAATGAAGCTATCATCTGGGCATGCACAATAGCTCTTTCCAATGTGCACACCAGGCTCACCTGCAGAAGGAATGTGGCTAATGTTTTCTAGTTGGATTTGGAGCTGCTTTGAAATGACACAGCGAACAGCAGTCTTTCTCAAGGAACTACAGGAGCGATATGGTTTGTGGCTAACGTGGTGGGGATGCATCTTCAAAAACTATCAGTGGGAGCGCACTGAATGCAGAGTAAAGGGTAAGGTGTATGCAGGCTGAGTCACAACACTGTGTTGCTGCCCAAGTTGCAAATTGCAACTCTTGTTTCCGGAAGTAATCACTAAAGGACACTGTCACCTGGCACACTGCCATCACTTTACACTTTCTTCCTCATGATGTCACTGCACATTTCCTGGCTCGGCACTTCATTGCTGGCTTGCATTAAATCAAAGTTCCCTTTTAAATCTGAACCTGGAACTCTGGCTCAATATCAGTTAACAAGCTAGGATAAGAAGCCAGGATACTGGTTTACAAAGCTGGGAAAGATGGCGTGAACACAGCCAGTACGTAAGTGAGGAAAGAGAGCCTAGTTTCCTCAAAAGAGCTGAAAATAGAAAATGCCCCTTAGAAAAGAGCTGTTAAGCTTGAAACCCCTCAGGCAATTCTTAAAAATAAAACTTCCTTTCCACAGCACCCTTGTATAGTGTCTTCTTGTTTCTGTCAGGGATTGGTGCAGCTCCCATGTGTAGATTGATGTAAGAATAAGACATGGCAGCCTGCTCCTGGATTTTTGATAGCCGTGAAAATCTATCTAAAGGATCCCCACCCCCCACAAAGTTACTACCTGCTTTTCAGCAGCAGGTCTGAGGCCAAGTTACACTAAAACAGTTTTACAGGGCTTCCGTTTCCGGTGCACCGGGAATGTACACCCCCTTCGATATTGCAGGGAGAGACAGGCGGAGATAAACAAAGAATGGTGGGGAAAACTCATTCTTTGAATAACAGCAACAATCAGAGGAAAGAAAGACACAACATCATACGTGGACAGCAAGAAACATCATGGACAAAATAATTGCCACACACAGAAAGAAAAAACAGTTCGAGTTCCTTACTTGAAGTTTTATAAATTACCTAATGTAACAACACAAATAGAAATCCTCAAGATTGCAGCTGCCCTATAAAGGATTATAATTTTAACTGGAATGTAACTGAAATTAATTAGATTTTGGAACACAGAACGTTTTTAGGAAGCCATCAAATCTAGCACACGGGGGGCCACTTTAACTAAAATGTATAATCTGGTATTTGATTCATTTGTATTAATTGGATATGAATTGTTATAATGGGGCTATTATTGGAATAATATTGTAACACACACACAACCACACACACACACACACAGAGAGAGCACGCAAGAGAGAGAGATTAACCAATCACACTGCCGGAATGACACTGTTACATAGCATTGGGAGGTAAACACTGACTTAAATCACCTTGCAAGTTCTTAATACAGTGGTACCTCAGGTTACAAACACCTTGGGTTAAAACCACTTCAGGTTACAGACTCCGCTAACCTGGAAGTAGTACCTCGGGTTAAGAACTTTACCTCAGGATGAGAACAGAAATAGTGCGGCGGCAGCACGAGGCCCCATTAGCTAAAGTGGTACCACAGGTAAAGAACGGTTTCAGGTTAAGAATGGATCTCCAGAATTAATTAAGTTCGTAACCAGAGGTACCACTGTAGCAGGCTTTGTCCATGCAAGAAGGATATTGGATGAAACAAGAGGAAGGCAATGGCTTTGTCCAAAAATCCAGTTGTTTCGAAATCGAAATTAGAAACAGAACTGTTAGAACCCAATACTAAGAATTTATCAAGAATGTATAACTTGCTGTTGAAGTGGAATACAATAGATGAGACAGTGAAGCCAGCTATGATTAGATGGGCACAGGACATAGGCCATGACATTATGTTTGCTGACTGGGAGCAGTTATGGACCACAGGTATTAAATTCACGGCATGTAATGCCCTACAAGAAAACATTATGAAAATGATTTATAGGTGGTACATGACCCCAGTCAAGCTTGCGAAGATTTATCATTTGCCCAATGACAAATGTTGGAAATGTAAAGAGACTGAAGGTACCTTCTTCCACCTTTGGTGGACCTGCCCAAAGATTAAGGCCTTCTGGGAAATGATTTATAATGAGATTAAGAAAGTACTTAAATGCACCTTTCACAAGAAACCAGAGGCATTTCTCTTGGGTATGGTTGGCCAGCTGGTGCTGAAGAAGGATAAGAATTTCTTTTTGTACGCTACTACAGCAGCAAGGATTCTCCTAGCAAAGTATTGGAAGACACAAGAGTTACCCACGCTGGAGGAATGGCAGGCGAAAGTGATCGACTTTATGGGACTGGCAGAAATGACCGGCAGAATCCGCGACCAAGAGAAAGAGACTGTGGAAGAAGATTGGAAGAAGTTTAAAATATATCTTAAGAGCTATTATAAAATTGAGGAGTGCTAAAATGCTGAGGGAGAGGAAGACGTAGAATTGCAGCGGTAAATTGTGTTTAGCTCAGGGTGAAATTGAAAAGGAGAATGAATTTATATTTAATTGGCTAAAAAGGGTTGTTGAACAATTGTTAAAATAAAGGATGCAAAAAGGGGAAGGTATGGGGAAGTCCGAGAAAAGAGGTTTATGGAAATAAGGTAAAGAAATTATGATTTTTTGTGTTTGTTTTTGTGTTGTTTTTGTGTTTGTTAAAAATTGGAAATTAATAAAAAATTTATTAAAAAAAACAAAAAACAAAAATCCAGTTGTTGATGTGTTAGGAAAATCCCAAACAGAAGGACAATATTGGTTGCCTTTTTTCAACTGGAACTCATTGGAGCACAGTTCCGGCACTAGGCTCCATTGCCATTATAAGAGAACAAGGGAGGTGTTCAAGGTGAGTTCCAGGAAAACCCTGTCTCACCTTGTCTGATAATCTAATGCTGACATTTATTTAAATGCCAAGGCTCTGTGTGCTTGATTATGTATGTAGATACCACAGGGCAGCTGCAACAGGGAAGATTATTTCCTTTCATTACGTCTTCCTTTGACCCTGAATGGGCGGCATAATGTGCAGCTCCGTGGGAGGATCTAGACATAATAATCCGCAAAGAACCGGATGTTATGGCCTGTTATTGCCATGCAACAAAGTGATGCTCTTTCAGGAATGATGTTAAAGACCACACTTTTTGGAATGAGCAAAAAATTATTAGTTTGGCACAGGATTATCAGAATTATTACTGTTCTTATTTAGAATTTCAAACTAACCCTAGTTTGCTTTTGAATTTTGACTTCAAAGGATATATATATTTCAACAGCAAAAACCTTAGTGCATACTTAGTGATACATTTGAAGGGGAAAATAATTAAGTAGGAACTTGCTCAGTTCTGCACTTTTACACCTTCTTTCTGCATACCCCCCCCCCCCAAATATCTGAAACCTAATTTGTAAATCATCCCAAAGGGGGGAAATATGAATCAGAAGATATATTTGCCAGCAAATATAAGCTAGAATAATTTGCTCACTATGCCCCTCTCCTTCATTCACGTTGGCCCCCAGACTTTTGACTCATAATGGATTTGCTTTTGAGAGGGTTTAAACAAGTACTTATAAATGAAGGTATTACACAAGGCAGGAAGCCTGGCGTGCTCTGATCCATGGGGTTACGAAGAGTTGGACACGACTAAACAATTAAACAACAACACACAAGGCAGAGGGTGGTCAACATGGCTCCTGCAAAGACCTTCTCTGGGATCCACGGGCTCTCTCTGCACATTGAAATTAGGCCTGGAAGAGTGTTCTATTGTAGCCAATAAAGCAGGTTGTGGTGTGTGCTTGGTTGTGGTGTGTGGGGGTGTGGGTGTAGTGCCCACAACAGTTTCTACAGTTTGCCAATGTACCTCTAGGCCCAAATAGTTTAGTGACCCTAACATAAAGAATGTTTGCCAATTCCCCCCCCCCATCCCAACTAGAAGGTTTGGGTGCTATTCATCTAAATAATTAAACAATGCCCACTTTCCTCTTCCCACACGTGCCCTGTGCCATCCACAAATCTCCTCCAAAGAACAACAGCACTTCTGCCCACCTATGATTCCCATCTAATTTTCGATGGCTTTAAAGGTAGATTAGAAAAAATCCATAGAGAATAAGACAATCAATGATGGGTATACAGTGGTACCTCAGGTTACATACGATTCAGGTTACATACGCTTCAGGTTACAGACTCCGCTAACCCAGAAATAGTACCTTGGGTTAAGAACTTTGCTTCAGGATGAGAACAGAAATCATGCTCCGGCGGCACGGCGGCAGCAGGAGGTCCCATTAGCTAAAGTGGTGCTTCAGGTTAAGAACAGCTTCAGGTTAAGTAGGGACCGCCGGAACGAATTAAGTACTTAACCTGAGGTACCACTGTATTCTACCTCCACTGTCAATGGGATAATGCCTCTGAATACCTGTTGATGGGAATCACAGGTGGGCAGACTGCCGTTATGCTTATGTCCAGCTTGCAGGCTTCCTTCAGGCATCTGGTCGGCCTCTGTGAAAATATTGTAGTAGACGAGATAAGCTGTCAGGAGCCAGAGTCAGGGTTAGCAATAAAACACCTGGTGTCAGCAAAGTTAACTATTCAAAGAAACAAAAACAACAGCAGGCCTAGTGATCACAGCAACTCTTCCCAATGAGGCAGTTGTGAGTACTAAAGGTCCCTGCCTTCCCACTGCTCTGTAAGACTCCTCCCTCAGGTCCTTCCCCAGCAGCCTGAGGCTCCTTCATCTTGTTTTTCTCTGCTCCACCTTCATTTCTCTGTTTTCTGGGAGAACAGGAGGGAGGGGAGCTGGTTGCAGCAGGAGGGGAAACTCCCTGGCTTCTTCAGCAGTCTGCCTCATCTCTGTCTCCTGGCTCCCCTCCTCTCCAGCCTCCTCTGGATCTAGATTGCTCTCTGCCTCAGCCTCCTCCTGCTTACTAAACCCTGTTATCTCTTCAGCTTCCAACACCTTCTCCTCCGAGTCTGCTCCCCCTTCTCCCACCACCAATCCCCTGGGCTCCGAGACTTCTTCCCCTGGTGGTTCACCAGCTGCTGCCCTCTGCCACTCCTTTTGTGCTGGTCCCATGGGTTACCTGAGAGGCGAGGTCCAATGGTCAAAGGTGCAACATGGAGGCAGTCCATAGTAGCTGAAGCTGAAGACTTGCAAGCAGGGAACCAGGGTGGGTCAGGAGATCAGGCAGGAAAGCAAGACATGGTTCAGGCAAGAACTAGCAACCACAATGTTGCTCCTGCAACTTGGGACTGGGGCTGGCCGGCTTTTATCTGCCCCGAGGCATAGGGCGGCCCCGATCCTCTGGTGACTCGTCTCTCCTGGCCTGGAGGCGAGCACTCCTCCTGCAGGAACTTAGTTCCCTCCGCCTCTCTGCCCTGAGCCTCTGCAGCTCAGGAGAGGCTGGAGGGTTACCAGACCCAGAGGCAACCTCAGCTTCCTCTGACAGGGCTGAGAGTGGAGCACCTGCAGGCAATGGGTCCTCCATCACCTCAGGAGCCAGAGCAGACTCAGCTGATGCCTGCATCTGAGGATCCAGCACAGGTGAGGACCCTTCAGGCTCATGTCCCAGCCCCGGCTCAGCTGGTTCTGGAGGCAGGTAATCCTGTGCAGGCTGGGATCCCTCAGGTTCGGCACCGTGTCTGAATCCCAGGCCATCGCACCTTTGTATCTAGCCGGTCCATGACATGAGCCATTGTCCTGATCCAGCAGGCTTGCCTTACATTCTTACGTTATGTTCGTATTGGTTAAACAATTAAATGGCAGGATTAACATGATGAGAAACTCATTGGATTACTCTTTCTTCAGTATTTATTCCATTGAATTCAGGGGATGTGAAGTAATAATACCTGGTGGATATTACAACGGATATTTCTGGAAGTTTTGAGCAGAAGGTAGAACTTTTGAAGAATTACGATTCTGGGGTATTTAAGTGGATAAAGCAGCTGAGCAAGACCATCTTAACTGTTAGTTTAATGAGTACCATAATAGTATCTGGATGCATCAGACACCACGGCACAGAAATCCAAAAGAACATCATCACAGGCTGAGAAGCAAACGTTTTTCAAAGGGAATGAGGAACATCTTTAAAACATAAATGGTGGGACTTGTGACACCCAAGGACACTTGAGATTTCAGGAAGCTCTAAAGACCGAAGTGCCCCCATTCTCTTTTTCACCCAAGAGCAAGAATGTGGCAAGGAAAGTGGTGAAATGGGAAAATGATATCTTCCAGGAACTTCGTTTCAGCAGCTGACAAATGAGGAGTTTTCACACATTTTCTAGGCTGTTCTAATCAAACACACTGTGTTCTGAGGACAAAATCCAAAGCTGGAGGTTGTATGTGTGGAAATTAATTGTATACCCACAGATGGAGCTTCACTCACTATTTTTGTTTCATCAGTCATCATGGCTGAAGAGACAAATCACTTAAGAAAACAGGAGCCTCTCCTTTACCTCAGGCCTGATTATTTCCTTCATCATCTCCAACACTGTCTTCTCTACTCTGACTGGCAGCTGCTCTCTAGGGTGTCATAGAAAGAGGTCCCTCACCCCATTTGCTACCTGATCTGTTACAACTACACTGCCTGCCTGTATGCTTCTGAGCCCAATTCAAAGTGATGGTTTTGACTTATCAAGCTATTTATGGTTCAGCACCCCAATATCTTCTAGAACACCTGTCTACCTGGACTCTTAGATCTTCTTCTGAGGCTCTTCTCTGGGTCTCCCCTTAAGGAGGGAGGCTCAGAGGGTGGTGGCAAGAAAGAGGGCCTTTCAAGATGTCGCTCCCTATTTTTGGAATGCTCTCCGTAGCAAGGGCCGTCTGGTTTCTTCACTGACATGTTTTCAGCATCAGGTAAAGGTTTAGCTTTTCTCTCAGGCTTTTAATGGACTGGGATTAGGTTGTTTGTGTTAGTATATTTGTGTGCTGCCCAATGGCTGCCTATAAGCTCCCTGTGACTGTTTGGTGTATACAGTGGTACCTTGGGTTACATACGCTTCAGGTTACATACGCTTCAGATTACAGACTCCGCTAACCCAGAAATAATACCTCGGCTTAAGAACTTTGCTTCCGGGTTAGCGCGATCTGGTTAATGGCGGATTCCTTCCGAGCTCCGGAGGGAATCGGCTCCGCTGGAGAAGGGTTCTACCGCGACGGCGACACGGGGACCCTCAGAAACCGCAGGCGCGGAAGCCTGCGAACTTGGTGACTCGGCGGGCACCTAAAGCGCCCCCCGACCCACGAAGAGCCTTTTTAAAGGCTGCGGAGAGGGTACGGGGAGCGGCGTGGTGCTGTGAGTGGACCGCTACTGCAGTGGAGCAAAGCCGTGAGCCATGGCCGGAGACCGCTGACTTTCTTCCCTGAAATATGGACTTTAATTAATCCGTGAGTAGAATGGAATTTGGACTTTAAAATTTTTATCCTTGAATTCGGTACGATCGGGGGATGTGCTAAAGGGAAGTCCGCACCCCCCTGCTTACAGAAGATTTAAAGCAAGGATCGGAGAACTAAGGTGGAGAGTTTTTTCTTTTTGGTGTTTTTTAAAAGATAATATCTTCATGAATTTGACACAAGAAGATTTGTGCTGGAGAGTAAGACTGGAATTTTAGAAGTCTTTGTTTAAACCCCCCCAGACCCGGGAGTGTCCTGTATGTGAGCTGGAGAAAAAGGAACAAGGAGTTTGACAGCTGTCAAAGGAGCTGTCAAATGGGCAGTGAAAGTTAAAAATCTTATTATTTAACACCTTTCTGGACTAAATTTGTTATATTTGAATTAAAATGGTTGGGAACAAAGCAGTGAAATAACAAAATAACGGACTGTTGGGAAAAGACTATTAAGTAACCAGAATCCCCCTAGGGGAAACATTGAAACACTACAATGGCTGCAGATGGAAAATTACAGGCAGAGATAGAAAGAATGTTTTTTCTTGTGGGAAAGTTGCAGGAACAGACTACGGCTATGAGTAAACAACTTATAACCTTGAACTCTAAAATAAGTGACTCTGCTGAATGCACAATGGACTTGACCGGGAAAAAATCTGCAGCTGAATTAGAAGAGATAACTTCGGAACAGGAGGAGAGGGAACAAGGGCCAGTACAGATGGAGAGTACCAACCACAAGCCTACATTGTCAGAACACAAAGAAGAAGACCTTTGGATTACAAACCTGCGAGAGATGCGAAAGAGGAGGGAGGAAGCCCCTGGAACATTTGAATTTAAAAGAAATAAGAAATATGATTGGGGCTTCCTCTTTGAGTATGGATTGGCTGACCTTTCGCAGCAGCTGGTGTCAAGTACTTTGGATGGAAGAAAATCTGATGAGACTGAGCTAGAACTCCTTCGAGACCGAGGACCAACAAAGAGGGCTACCAACAAAATCGGCAGAGAGAGACTGACAGAGATTTAAAGGCCTCAGATGTGAGGAATCCAGGCTAAAGACTGTTTTTGTGGACATGGGGACATTGGGAAGGGACAGAAACCGGGGCGGGGGGGGGGAAAGAATTTTTAAAAATATGTTTATGACCTTTGTGTTTGATTATTATGACCTATTTTTAAGATAAAAGGGAAATTCGTGGAAGGAATTCGAGTCGACCTTAGAAAAGGATTTAATGTTTATAAGGAAACTGGATAAGTAAAATTTGGTCAAGTAATAAGAATTAAGTATTTCTTTAAAAATATATATATATAATAATAATATGTAAAGGATGAGAGATATGAACTTGCTGAGCTAATTTAATTGAATTAGGATGTATGAAGGGGGGGTGGGGGGAGGTCAAGAACTGGGGTTAGGAAAGTAAGGATATGAAACTTTATATGTGTTGTCTTTGTCTGTGTGTGTGTGTCTGTGTTTATAAAATGTGAAAACCCAATAAAAATTTTATATATATATAAAAAAGAACTTTGCTTCAGGATGAGAACACAAATCACACGGCAGCAGCATGGCAGCGGCGGGAGGCCCCATTAGCTAAAGTGGTGCTTCAGGTTAAGAATGGACCTCCGGAACGAATTAAGTACATAACCAAAGGTACCACTGTATATATTTCTGTGTATATTTGAATAAATGGGAGGTGTTCTGTATGATTTTTTAATATAATGTAGCTATCTTTATGTTTTTAAATGTGTTGTAAATTACTTGCAGACCTTTGGGTAGCAAGCAACTAACAAGCCATAAGAATAAGAATAAGAATAAGAATAAGAATAAGAATAAGGATATCATTTTCTTTTATTGCAATGTGAGATTATTGCAAAGTGGGAACAAGAATCAAATGAAGGCCATTTATTTCACATTTTCTATATTCATTAAGTCTAGGGTTAAGCCAATGATTTAACAAGGTTTGTTATGACGGTTACATCGGGTTCTTATCCAGGTGTCTGCAGAGCATGAATCATAACCGGAGGAGCCAGCTATAAGATCAAGGCCGAGTTGCCAGGACAATAAATGAAAATGAAGACGATAGAACACCCACATATTCACAGATTGAACTAGATAATCCTAATAGCAGCCAGTCTATCAGAAAGAACACGTGGGCTCTTTGTTAGTTAGCACACCCACCAGCTACTGTGTGTGCACTCAGATAGAGATCAAGGATGAGGAAACTAGCAGAAGGGTCTTGTTGGCAGATGATGGTGTATATCTCTCTGCAGGATGAGCCCCTGGTTAATACGGTTAGATTTTGTAATAGCATTGTGCTCAGGACCTAGTAACTCCAGCCATGCCATTTAGTATTCCTCTTTTGTGACATAGCCCAATAATGTCCTCTTCTCCTTACCAGAAGAGTGAGCAACACTGCCAGTTAGTATCACTTGTTCTAGGAAAGGACAGTGGTGCTGTCTCCTGCCTGCTGTCTCAATTCCCTCCATTGGGATGGGGGCAGGTGTTACTGTGAAGTTTGACTCAGTTAGAACTTTCTGCGTCCCGGGACTATGGGTGTGTAAATTGGCTTTGTTCTGAGCTGGAAGTGCAAGCGAGTATAAGCCAACTCTGATTCTAGTAAGATAATGAAAACATGAGCAGGTCTGCCTAACCTAGTGAACCCCACAGCAAATAGTGCTATATTTATTGCAAGGGTTGCCCCTTGAGAGCAATAGATTGCATCCAGAAAACAGGTTCCAGCTTAATTAAAGGCAGCCCCCTAGTTTGCATTTCCTGAGATATCCAATCTCAGCGGTCACCAGCAGCACAGGATCACTCCTGAAACATGATGTGTGATTCTGACACAATTCTGTGAGTGATATTGACTTGTGGTAGTTCAGTAACTGTTTTCCCCTTCATTATGTAAAGTCTCCTATGCCCCTCCTGGACATTAAGAAAATCACCTTGGCAAGTTAGGTCAACACCCATAGATCATTGCCTCCCATATAACCAGACTGCATTTGCATCCTCAAGTTTGTTCAAGGCTGCTCCATGCTTCTTCTTGAAGATTATATGACCCCATTAATTGTGGCAGAAGCATACCTCCCTTTTCACCAACTTAGTTAGGATCTCCTCCTTGCCTCTCAACCCTGTACCCTTGCCTCTGATCTCTATTTGTTGTTTTGCCCAGGAAAATTCAGAGTACTTTTCAGAGGACAGTGATTTCCTAACAAGGACTGTCTGCCATTCTTAACTATATAGAAAGGCCCTAAGGAACCCAATGGAAAATAGTAAGTTTGGTTCAGGGGTTGATTTAGTGTCATCCCTTTCAGACCATCAGCAGGAGACAGATTATCTTAACCTCTCATATAATTTATTAAGTGTCCCTACAGGTCTGCTGGCTTTAAAGCCCACCTCAAAGTGCTGTGTACAGCATATCTCAGCTGGGAACTGTTGAAATGTATGGTGCACAAATCATGGGCTTGGTAGCCTGTGTAACATCTAAGGCAGGGGTAGGCAACCTAAGGCCCAATCGCCTTCTCAATCCGGCCCGCGGACGGTCCGGGAATCAGTGTGTTTTTACATCAGTAGAATGTGTCCTTTTATTTAAAATGCACCTCTGTGTTATTTGTGGGGCCTGCCTGGTGTTTGTACATGAGTAGAATGTGTGTTTTTATTTAAAATGCATCTCTGGGTTATTTGTGGGTCATAGGAATTTGTTTATTTCCCCCCCTCCAAAATATAGTCCGGCCCACCACATGGTCTGAGGGACGGTGGACCGGCCCCCTGCTGAAAAAGGTTGTTAACCCCTGATCTAAGGGTTTTATCTAAAGCAGTGTTAAGTCACAGTCCCATTAGCACAAGGATTTCTGAGTGAACAGTGAGACTACCCTCCTCTCCCCCTGTGTAAGGTAAAGGTAAATGTACCCCTGACCATTAGGTCCAGTCATGACCGACTCTGGGGTTGCGGCACTCATCTCACTCTATGGGCCGAGGGAGCCAGCGTTTGTCTGCAGACAGCTTCCGGGTCATGTCGCCAGCATGACTAAGTCGCTTCTGGCAAACCAGAGCAGCGCACGGAAACACTGTTTACCTTCCCGCCGTAGCAGTACCTATTTATTTACTTGCACTTTGACATGCTTTCGAACTGCTAGGTTGGCAGGAGCTGGGACTGAGCAACAGGAGCTCACCCCGTCACAGGGATTCGAACCGCCGACCTTCTGATCAGCAAGTCCTAGTCTCTGTGGTTTAACCCACAGCGCCACCCGTGTCCCTTGCCTCCCCCTGTGTATCTCCCCCCAATCTGTGCATGAGGAAGGAGAGGGGTGGGGAAGTCTCAATGTATAATCAGAGATCCTAGCACTAACAGGAAAGTCTAGTTAGATACACTCTCATTCTTTTCTATACTGGCACTTCAAGCCACAGAGACATTTTTTTACTTTCTGACAGCTTTTTGTGCAAATAACCCAGCCAGATGGGCGGGGTACAAATAATAAATTATTATTATTATTATTATTATTATTATTATTATTATTATTATTAAATATTCTAATGATATCAGCCTGCATGATCACTGCTAATTCCCCTAAGTGAGATAGATCATATTGACATTTATGAGTTATAGCTAAATTCTTCAGACATAGGCGTTTGCTAGGGTAATTTTATCCATCACAATAATGTCTGTGGCATGCATTTGCCTCTAATAAAGAACCCCAAAATCATGATTACCTATGTAAAATATAGAAATCTGGTAACACAAGTAGCAAGTCACGGAGAAAATTAGGGTGCAAGCACCATCAAGGTGGGAAACTGCTTCATGGCAAGAATTCAAGCAGGAGTGCTTACTCACTCAAGCAGCACCCCCCCCAAAAAAACCCCACCCTTTATTGCGGTGTGATGGATCTTCAGGCAATGGATCCCCTGACAACTCTGTGTTTGAGGAGCGCTGAGATGAATGGGGGCAGTTCTGCATACTCAGTGGTAAAGTGAATGAACCTTGTACATGCTGAAAGGTACTGTTCTCTCTACAGTTGGTTCAATCACATCCTCCTGGCATTGAATTAAAGTACTGGAGCTGAATCCTGGCAACTCCTAGTTCAGATTCCTATAGCATCACCACTGTAGCTGGACTGTAAGCAAAGGAGCCCAATGGCCTGACTGAAACCAACTAGCTGACAAATGTGTGAAACTGGGAGTAAGTCCCACTGGCATTATCTCTTGAGTGAACATGCATCGGATTCATCAGCACTCAACCCTAGATAGAAAGGGTTTAGTGGAGCAAGTGGAGCTGCCTTACACCTGTAGCATTTCTCCTTCTCTCTCTGTTGCATTTACAATTTAACATAACAAGGCAGGAACACAGGAAGGTGCCTTGTACTGAGTCGGGCCATTGGGCCATCTAGCTCAGCACTGTCTACACAGAGCAGCAGCATTTCTCCAGGGTTTCAGACAGGGCTCTCTCCCAGACCTACCTGGAGATGCTAGGGCTTGAACCTGGGACCTTCTGCAAGTTAAACAGATGCTCTACCACTGAGCTGCAGGCCTTCCCCTAAGCCAGGCATAGGCAAACGCCACCCTCCAGCTGTTTTAGGACTACAACTGCCATCATCCCTGACCACTGGTCCTGTTAGCTAGGGATGATGGGGGTTGTATTCCCAAAACATTTGGAGGGCCGAGTTTGCCTATGCCTGCCCTAAGCCCTAAGGGTCTTGAATGGTCTTCTGGCTATACTTGGCTTGTAAAATGTGTCGGCACAGCTGTTTAATTGGGCAGGCACTCCACATGGACTCATTCATTCAAGATCTGACCACAGCCGTGGTGTGGCAAGGACAACCTTTCTCTTTCCTGTCCAATGAGTTACCAGTTTGAGTGAGGCTCCTGGAGGGAAGGAGGCAGAGCTGTTGCTGCTGCTTAGTCTCCCACATGCCTATTGAGTGTGGTGTTGACTCTTCTGTACTTGGCAAATTTTCTGCTCTCTTGCCTACTCTGATGTTTGCCTGCCTTTGCACCATTTCTGATCCCTCTGGGCTACAGAGAAGCTAGGTTGTCCTCTTTCCTGTTTTGTCCTCTCCTCTGGAAAGCCCTACTAAGTTGGAGGAAACCCAGGCCGAAGCAACTGACCTACCAGTTTATCTAGCAACAGATTGGAGTGCCTTGTTCTAAAGTGCAAGCAGGGGGTAAGTGCTGAGTGAACAAGCCCTTTCTTCAAAGTCAATCAAGGAAATTGGTTGTTTGGGAGTAAAGCATGAAAAAAACTTGTGTTGCGAATACAAGAACAGATGGCTTGTTACTCATTTACAAGTTCATTAAAAAGAACCAAGTCGTGTAAGTGCGACAAAATAAAACCATATATGTGTGTTTCTAAGAAGCACATGAATTTACAGAAACAGTTTAGAATGCACATCGAACGGTGTCCTTTCACCGCTATGAATGGGCCTTGAAACTCACAGTCCTTGCTTATGCAGTGTCTCTGACAGATCAATGGTAGAATAGTAGGGTCCCAGAATTCACAGTAGGCTGCCTCTGACATAGTGAATTCCCCTAAGAAATTCTCATATTGTATAAGAAAATAATAATCAGACGGAAAACGCATCTCTTTGCCCAAAGTTTCCCATTTTTATTTTTATAGTTTATTGGAGACATAAATGTGCTGAAATTATATTTTCAGTACAAGAAGTTATAAGTTCAACAGATATGTACTTAACAGTAAACAATTAAAGCTAACAATACAAGAATAAACTCTGCCTAAATAAGTACACACATGCATCTATACCATTTCATACTATAGCAGAAGCACCATGTTAACAACACAGAGAAGCCAGGCAGGGGTGTTGACAGATACTTAAAAGACATAGGCAAGGTGGATTTAGGGCAGAACAACTGGTTCAACCACACTGGGTGCTGAGCCAAGGAGTGCCATAGGGTGCTGCTACTATGGCATAAGTGAACTGAACAGAATAAAAGGTGAGGCAGGGGATGGGGTGGGTACTGAATTTTGGCCTCACACAGGGCACCGCTGAAATTTAAAAGACCGAAGTCTGCCCAGGCTCATTATACCAATTTGCGTAAAGTATACACATGCTAATTTTTATAAATCGGATGCAAATGTAGGCCAATTCAAGGCAACTTTTAGAGGGGAAAAATAACTATAGTTCTTACTGTCAGAGCTTACTGTGAGCTATGGGGAACCAACAGGGGAACCCCCTGGGCAAATTAAGGTGGCAGGTGGCTGGAGACTTAAAAATGGAGAAAGGGTCGAGAGATCTGGAAATTACACAAACGGCACAAAGTACCCCCCCCCCCAACAGCATGCCTGAAGCAAGGGAACTTTCTTCTAGTTAAAGCTAGGGGTCTGTCCAATGGGACCTCCTTAGTCTGCACTCTCTCACAGTTGACTCCAAGTGAAATTAAACTGATGTACCAACATAGATCCATAGATGGGGCTGCAGCTCTCTCTATACACACTTACCTATACACACACTTAAATGGGGATTACTTCTGAGTAGACATGCATAGGATTGCACTGTTATATAACTTTAATAGGAAAGAGATCATGTCATACTGAACAAGCTAGTCAGTAGAGAAACTCTTAAATAACTCATGTAAGTTATTAAATGGATGTTAAAGAGAAGCTGCAGTTACAGGTAGGTAGCCATGTTGGTCTGCCGTAGTCAAAACAAACAAATAATAATAATAAATCCTTCCAGTAGCATCTTAGAGACTAACTAAGCTTTCGTGTGCATGCACACTTCTTCAGATACAGCAATTTTTAAATTTTGTTTCGAAAGAGAAGCTGGCACTTGAAGAGAGAATTGCAAAGAGTGGAGGATGTATCGGGAGCAGACTGTGAAGGAACTGTGCTTTGAAAGACACAGGCGAAAACACTTTTTGCTTAAGATGCCACAATGAAGCCATTGAAGGTGAATGCAACAGGTTGTATTCTTTGCACACATACTTAAAAAAAGAGAAAGTTGGCAGGATAGTACAATCACATCTTATGCAGAGGTTCAGTTCCAAAAGTTCTGCATATACATGAAAATGTGTATACTCAAATCCTTGGACCCCCCCCCCCCCATATGAGCATCCCTAGCCTTCTGGAGCCCCCCCCCCAAGCAAGGCATAGAGCTTTAAAGCTCTTTCTGAACCAGGTCTGCTTGTGTTACCCGGCACGAAAAGAGCTTCTAAGTTCTCTGCCTTGCATTTAACTTGGGCATTTTCAAGCGGCTGACCTTCAACCATGCAAGATTGAAATAACACAAGTTAAACGCTCATAAGATGCAACCGTACTGTAATATCTGCACACATTGCCCCTTTCCCCGACATTCATTACTGTACAGTTTTTGCAAGATGAGAAAGACAAGCCTCACTCGCTGATCTCATATTGATCATACGAACAATAATTCGGGTCCAAGCCTCTCCGGGTGCAGTCGGTGACGTCAGTGTTGCAGGTTCCGCAGTGACATCCTGTTGCCACTGGGTAGGAATAAAATGATTCTTCGTGACCAGCACAGCCTGGGATCTTGATAGTCTCGTACACAACTGACTTGAATGTGCAGATGTTCTGGACATATCTCATTGCTAGGTTCTGATCAATTAGATCCTAATCATGACATAAAAAAGAGAGTCTGAATGTTAAATCCATATGACACCAACGGCCTTTTAGCAGTGTCTAACCATGACTTTCTTTGATTTTGAAAAACCCTACCAAAACCCAAATTAAGGTGATTGATTATGTTCTTCCCTGACTTCAGTGATCTTTGGACAGCTTGTTAAACTAAAATCAATTTCTATTTTAAGACCTATCAAATCTGAAACATTTGTTACAAGACTAGCTGTCCTAGTTCTGTATCAAGTGGGTGATATTGCTCTATAACAAAATAGGAAACCATATAAACTGGAACAAATTCCTTTGTGTGCAGAATTTCTTCTTTGAGCAAACAATAAAGTGCTTACTGCCTTGAACATAAGCTATGTTCACTGAGAATATAGAAGTCAACAGCCTGTTCAATGCAATTTGATGCGGAAGAAGTCCTTAAATGTACACGTTATCTTCATGTGAACAAATCATACAAATGCATATACTTATTAACCTCTTGGCTCCTCACCTTTGTTAAGCAGTAGCCAGAGCACCATGTTGTGTTCACGCTGATGCAGAAACCACACTCTTCCTTCTCCAGTGCTATTGTGATATTGGACAGCTGGCAATGATTGCAGCAAACAGTTTGCCAGAAAAGCAACACGACAAAGAAATTAATCGGCTTCATCCTGTAGTGCAAAGCAGAGGGGTCCTGGAGTACACTGAGACTTACAATTCAACATATCTTTAGAAGCAGACAATATTACCATTCTTCCCATGCTGATACAAAGGCAAGCTTTTAAAAAGAAAGGATAGTGGTACGTATGCATACATTCATAGAGTAAAGTCAGCAAAACAGTACTAAGGTTATTGTCAGAGGATAAGAGATTTGTTCAGCAGAATGAAGTCTTAATCCAGTTACACTTGAGAGAAAATAATGAAATAATGAAAAAAGGCATTTCTGCTGAATAGAAAGATATCTCAATTGCTCTTACAAATAAGCTCTGGAAACTTTTACATTCTTTAAAAAAACCAAAAACCAAACAAAACAGAATAAATGTATTTAAAAAGGCAGAGAAGATTCCTTATTAAATGGCTTTTTTTCAAAAAAAGTTCTACAGAGACCTTACCATTTCTGAAGCAGTGTTAATTAAGAATCTGTTGAAAAGTTACCTGTCTTAGACTTGCCTTGCTGCAATTATGGTAGCTGTAAAGAGCGGAAAGCCTTCCGTTGCCCTTTTATACAAAATTAGATGCAACAGACACCTTGGAGGATTTGTGGGGTATTAAGACAACTGGCATCAGGTTACACCCTGATGAAAGAGAACAAATTTGTAGCCAGACGCGTGGGCGAAACCTTGCAAAATGAAGGCCATGGGTTTTACTGGTGTTTTCAATAGTACCTGTTTTAAAATGTCACCAGAAAGCCTTGGCTTGGGGCTGGTTTACGTATTATACCAGGAGTCCTATTAGCAACGTCACTGGGCAGTTAGGAAATAACTAGACAAGGTCACAAAATGGATGGAGAGCTTTATACAGGTGTATCACTTTATACAGGTGTATCACTCTCCCATCTGCAGGGAATTCCTTTCTAATTTCCAGGGTTTGCCCGTGATTAAAAGTGGTATGCATAAATGTAGGTTCCATCCTTATTATGATTGCTAAAAAACAGATCTCATGCAAACAGCATTGAGCTAAAGAGACCAATAGGGTCTGTCTCAGTATCTTCTTATTTCTCAACAAAAATTTCCATCCAGGCTTTGACAACATGGATCTTAAAATCAGTCAGGGGTGGGAACTTGTTCAACATGGTAGGCTGGATCAACAGCTGCCCCATGCCTTGTGGGCCACTCTGACAGGCATGTGGGACCACCTGTCTGTCAGCCGCCTGACATCACCATGACATCAGCTGACTCCCCCCCCCCACACTTTGCCATGCAGTTTGAACTCAAGGTGCACTACAAGTGAAGATCCCGGCCAATCCAAGCAGGGCTTGAAGTCACTGCTGAACTGACTGATGGTGACCTCAAGTCCTACTTGGATCAGCTGCACTTCGAAGTCCCTGACCGGAAACTCCAGAATGTAGCTCGTTCCAAGAGGAGGAGGCTTCGGCATTGTCTTTGTGCTGTTCTTTTTGCTTGGGAGGACGCTCGGGAGGAACAATTTGCAGTGTGGAGGGGGGGAGGTTTCTATTTGGTGGAAAATTAAAAGACCCTGAATACAAGCCCCACTTGTCAGGGAACAATCAGGAGTACATTTTAAGAGTCCAAGTTGCTTCCTTAGCAGTCACATCTTTACTTGTCCGCACCCCACTTCAGTGGAAATATATATGAGGTGTGTATGGTCTATATTAAAGGACCCGGGTGGCGCTGTGGGTTAAACCACAGAGCCTAGGACTTGCCGATCAGAAGGTCGGCGGTTCGAATTCCCGCGACGGGGTGAGCTCCCATTGCTCGGTCCCAGCTCCTGCCAACCTAGCAGTTCAAAAGCATGCCAAAGTGCAAGTAGATAAATAGGTACCGCTCCGGTGGGAAGGTAAACAGCGTTTCTGTGCGCTGCTCTGGTTCGCCAGAAGTGGCTTAGTCATGCTGGCCACATGACCCGGAAGCTGTACGCCGGCTCCCTTGGCCAATAAAGTGAGATGAGCACCACAACCCCAGAGTCGTCCGTGACTGGACCTAATGGTCGGGGGTCCCTTTACCTTTTTATGGTATATATTGAATTATGGTGCTGGAGGAGACTCTTGAGAGTCCCATGGACTGCAAGAAGATCAAACCTGTCCATTCTGAAGGAAATCAGCCCTGAGTGCTCACTGGGAAGACAAATCCTGAAGCTGCGGCTCCAATACTTTGGCTACCTCATGAGAAGAGAAGACTCCTTGGAAAAGACCCTGATGTTGGGAAAGATGGAGGGCACAATGAGAAAGAGAGGACGACAGAGGATGAGATGGTTGGATGGTGTTCTCAAAGCTACTAACATGAGTTTGACCAAACTGCGGGAGGCTGTGGAAGACAGGAGTGCCTGGCATGCTCTGGTCCATGGGGTCATGAAGAGTCGGACACGACTAAATGACTAAACAACAACAAATGGTCTATATTGAGAAGATATGTTTGGACCACAGCCATCAATGCCAACAATTAAAAGGATGCCTTCCTAAATAAGAAAGCATCAGAAGCAACCCATTGAGAAGAACCCCTTGATACTGAAATGAAGGGGATTCCTCATAAGAGTGACTGAACAGAAGCCACATGTCATAATGCTCTGCTTAAAAAATGCCTAACTTATGAAGACAGAGGAAAGTAACGAAAACTAAACTATCTTCTACCCCTGCCTCACAGCAGACCTCTGCAAAAGTATCTGCAAAATCCTGACACAATCTTCCGAGAAGTACTGGGCAGTCTGCCTGCTAGACAGAAGAACCCCACCAGGCTGCTGTTAAACAAAATGATGCAGAACAAGAGTGTGTGTTCATGAGATAACAAACGGACCTTTGTGTACACAAGGGGGAAGCTATAGCTAGTTCTAATATATGCTGGACTTGGTCAAGGGAATCATTCCATATCATACCCTATGAGCCAAATGCAAAAAGGGGGTTGGGATGTTTTAACAAGAGCCATAGCTGAACTAAAAACTTCCACTTCTGCACTGGGCAACCTTGCCAATGGAGAAGTTGTAGATTACCACCAGTACTACACAATTGTGGGCTATTTCTCACCATGCTTCAACAAAACTCTACACAGTGGCTAGTGTTCCAACCTGGCTTAACTTATACCCCTGCTGTTTTTCCAGACATAAAATTAAAATGCGCTTAAACCTTTAAGCCACATTTGGATGTGTGGCTATGGAAGTCATTGCATGGCCCAGAGCCTTGTGGCGACAAGGCAGACTAGATCACGTTTGTGATTTTTTCCCCAATTTGATCATTTATTTCTAGACCAGTTTCCCAAAGGGTTGAATGCAACATGTTGATGGGATGGGAAGGGGGGGGTGGAATAAAACCCTAGGGGTTGAAAAGAGCCTAGGGTGCAAAATAAGTTTATAATTATAGTGTGAAAATTGTGTTAAGAAGTATGAGCCTCAGAAGTTAAGAAGTTACAGATAGGTGTTGGTCTGCCATAGTCAGAACAAAATAAAAAAATACCACGTATCTGAAGAAGTGTGCATGCACACGAAAGCTCATACCAAGAACTAACTTAGTTGGTCTTTAAGGTGCTACTGGAAGGAATTTTTTTATTTTGTTCAAGTTAAGAAGTATGAGCATTGCCCATCATCAAGTAGACCATTTCCACATATTTACCAGTTAACTGCATCTTTATAGCGCAAAAAAATCGCAGGTCAACATAAAGATGTTCCAGAAGGTCTATTTCTTGGCTTTCAGTTGATTTGTGTTGTTCAGTTGTATCTGTGTAAAATAGCCCTGCAGAGAATTGTGTGGCTAGAGTATTACAAAAACTCTAGAAAGGTAGCAGTTGCTGCTCTTGGCTGATGAGGTGATATCACAATGTCACATTGAGTTGACTAATCGTAGAAGCTATTGGATAAATCACCAGGCCTACTTCTTAATTGCTGGAAAGATTTGTTCCATGTTTAGTTGCAGTTTTGCAGCACATGTACAGCAATGCATTGTTTAAATCCATATAACCTTCATAATTTCCTACAATGGAAAAGGCTAGCAATGTGGATTCTGTCAGGGCTGCCAGCAGGGCACCTAATTAAACAAGCTTCTCTCAGTAATGGTTGGTGGAGGCCCAACTGGATATAGATGTCATTTAGATTAGTACATTCTTCAGAGCCATGGTGTATAAAAACCATGGTGGTTTAAAACATGTATTTCTTAGCTGAAAGTAAACCATCCCCATCTTTGGTCACATCCATGTCATACATTTAAAGCATATTTATACTGTTGCCTGCCACCCCAATTTCCAAGCATTATAAGATTCCAGGGGTTCCAGGTGCTTAACTAGGGTTCATGCTTCCTTTTGAAAACAAGGCACAATAAATATTGTGGTGTCTATATGATATATGGTTTGTTTACACATCTACAACCTGAGCCTACAATAGAGGGGTTCACAGCATTAACACCCCAAGAGAATCTTGTTTCTTCCATCGCCACAGTTTTGGATGCAAACAGACATCAAGCATCGTAATCTGCCTCTCTGGCTTTCCAGCTTGCTACTTTACAGCGGGTGGTGCTGTGGTCTAAACCACAGAGCCTAGGACTTGCCGATCAGAAGGTCAGTGGTTCAAATCCCTGCAACGGGGTGAGCTCCCATTGCGGCATTTCCGTGTGCTGCTCTTGTTTCGCCAGAAGCGGCTTAGTCATGCTGGCACATGACCCGGAAGCTGTACGCCGGCTCCCTCGGCCAATAAAGCGAGATGAGCGCTGCAACACCAGAGTCATCCGCGACTGGATCTAATGGTCAGGGGTCCCTTTACCTTTACCCTTTACTTTGCTTCTAGGTCACATCACTCCTAACTCTAACCTCTCAACTCTCAACTCTGACTTTATCTGTTGAGGGAAACCCATTTGCCGTCTCATAGGAGCCCTTTGATTCTTTGTTCTCTTAATGGCCCATCCCTCAGGCACAAGTCTGGCTATTTCCTGGAATTTGAAGGCTTGCTTAGCTTTTAACACTGGCTGTATTCAAGAATTAGAAAGGTCTGGCATCTATCTTAATACCCCAAGCCTTGATAATTCTAACACTTGCTGGGTCCAGGGATTATAGGCGTTCATGAAATACTACACAATGCAGTAAGGGTCCAAAGAAGTGCGCAACAATATGTTTGTGAAAGGCACAAAGTATCAAAAACTCCTTTGATGTCCATTGTGAAAGGCAGGTGGTTTTTTTTTAAGCGTATTGGTTAGGAATATGTCCTTTTCTGCTCAGCAGGATTCTCTCCCTCTCCCTACTAGAACCTTGAAACTCTTAATATTGACAAACCTGGTGGTGATACTTCTGTGTAGCTTTGACTATAACTTTTTAAGAATTGTGCCAGCATGTCACTATAGCTGAAGGTATTGTTAGATTTAAAATGCCTCCACATTCTTGTCTGTAATGCTATTAAATTGACCACAACACCAGCTTTGACATCATTATTGGTGACAAAGTGATGAACCCCAAGTTGTTTAAACAGACTGCTTACAGACTTGCTTAGAAACTATTTACCATTATCTGTCTGGAGCATTTCAGACTTCCTTCTATCATGTCTGGGGGAAAAAATCATTAAATCTCTGAATGCTATTCTCTGCCTGTTTTGTGTTTTAGAGCGTCAAGAGGTACAGCCCAGGCACATTCAGACAGGATGTCTATGTCTGTTACAATGCACTTGAAGTCCTTGTTGCCATCAGAAAACTTGCTGTGTTTCCACAATATCAGCTGACCATTGTGTGTGCACTCCATAAAAATATGGCCTTGCTTCTTTTAAAATGGATTTGGTGCAGCCCGTGCAATTTGTAGGCATCCTAATCTGAAAGTTATGTTTAGTTCTGATTTTTGTGGCCTACTGACATTGGCCAAACCTATTTCCTCCAACCTCCCTTCCCCATGGCTTCTGAAACATCCTGTACAACACCTTGTGCCCAGTAGTGGTGTGTGCAGTGGGGTGGAGCTGACCCCCAAACACAGGGCTGGGGTGGCAGCAACATTTGGGCTGTGTGGGTTTGCTGGTGGCAGAGTTCCAGAATGGTTTAACAATTAATCCTTCTCTCCTGGGAACGAGGGGATTGTCTCTCGCTGTGGGGAATAGGGGTCTCCTAACAACTTTTGGCTTCCTTAACAAACTACAGTGCCCAGGATTCTTAGGGGGAAGCTATGCCCATTTAAAGCGGTACAATACTGTTTTTTATTTATTGTGTGGCGAGTTTCCGCCTCCTCCTCGGAAATAAAGACACAGGACACCAGTATTATAGGTTAATGGGTGAAAATAGGCCACAACTTTATTGATTACAGGAATTTGAGCGGTATTGGCTTAGGCATTGGTTCTATCGACTAACCGGCTTTAGCCCAATTACCTTTACCTTTTACCTAGGCGAAAAACCAAGTGGCTGGTGCCAATTTGCCAAGTGGAAAAAATTCCTACCAGGCCCCTTAACGGCGACCAACCAAGGTCCATAGCAATGTCAGAGAGCCAAACCTAAAGAGTGGGAGGGTGGGAAACCGGAGCAGCTGGGGTGCTGGAGCGGAGAAAGAGGGAAATCCTCGGCCGCACCAGCCCTAAATAGCGCAGGTTACGGCTCCTGGGCCAGCCGATTGGCTGGCAAGGGAGATGATGCGTCCGAGGTTTCCCTGATCTCGCGGGGGCTGCAAGCCAGCCCCTGCGCACATGGGGGGAGGGCATAAAGCCCGCAACCCCACCTCCTCTCCAGCTCGGAACTGGCTTTGTGTTGATGGTGCTGGTGCTGCAAGAGTGAGAGGTCTGTAGCTCATTTTGTGGAGCCCATATAATTTGGGACCTTAAGCCTACTGTTTCCTTTGTGGTTAAAAAAAAAGCTAAGTACAGTATTTTCAAGACTTTTCTCATCATCTTTGCTGGATTGGCTTTGCCTAGCTTTCGCTACAGTGCCACCGCTGCCCCCTGCGCTACACAATCACACCCCCTTATTACTGCTTGTGCACCCACAGCAGGGAGAGCCCACACAGCTGCTCCTAATCTCTGCTTCCAGGCAAAAGAGCTGCGATATGCTTCAATAGCCTTATTTCTGAGCAAGCGGTGAATACACACAGAGCCTTTTGTCTTGGAAACCTAATTGATACTAGGCTGCCTATTGTGTAAGGCTGCCGCATACTCTCAGGAATCAAATAATTCGCACCCCCACCTTTCTTCTGTAGCTCAGACCTCTCCCACTGCTTTTCACAGTACTGTATTGCTTTACAATGAAAGTCAGACAGATGCCGGTGCATTTAGTTTTCATTTACCCTTTCCTCACAGCAACATGGGTGCACTGTGCTCCTTCTCTGCAGTGTTGGCCCCCCTCTACACCATCCTTTCTAAGATCAACGAGGTTCCTCCCTAGAGAAACAAATGGTATATTTAAACTTGACACACAAGTTGAACATTTTTTATCGTTGAAACAAAATTTAAAAATTCCTTCCAGTAGCACCTTAGAGACCAACTAAGTTTGTTATTGGTATGAGGTTTCGTGTGCATGCACATTCCTTCAGATACACTGAAACAGAAGTCACCAGATCCTTATATATAATGGGAGGGTGGGGAGGGGTATTACTAGGAAGGGTGGTGGGAATGAGTGATTGGCTGATAGGTGTGGTAAACCTGTTGACGACTGTTAAGGACTGCAATTGGTCTTACAGGAACAAGCAAGGGGTGAGATGGCTAAAAATAGCTGTATCATGTATAATGAGATAAGAATCCAATGTCTCTATTCAGACCCAGGTCTCTCCATGGTTTTAAGTTTGGTAATCAGTTGCAATTCAGCAACTTCTCTTTCCAGTCTACAGTAGTACCTTGGGTTACATACGCTTCAGGTTACAGACTCTGCTACCCCAGAAATATTACCTTGGGTTAAGAACTTTGCTTCAGTATGAGAACAGAAATCGTGCTCCGGCAGCGTGGTGGCAGCAGGAGGCCCCATTAGCTAAAGTGGTGCGGTTCACAGGATAAAATCAGAATATAAAACCACAAAATACATACCGGTAATCAAAATAAAAACAACAACCCAATAACCCCCCCAACACATTTTAAAAGGGCATAGGGTGTCAATCAACACAGCTAAAAACAGTTCAAACACTAAACACACACACACACACACACACACACACACACACACACACACACTAAATTTAAAAGAAGAAACAGCGCTCTCTGCTGGGCAGTAGCAGTCCTTATGAAGCCTGTCAGGCCCCAGTGGAGAGAGGCAAGAGTGGGCCCTGAGGCTCTCAGCAGGG
This sequence comes from Podarcis cretensis, assembly GCF_951804945.1. Lineage (NCBI taxonomy): Eukaryota > Metazoa > Chordata > Lepidosauria > Squamata > Lacertidae > Podarcis > Podarcis cretensis. The sequence continues at coordinate 65,654,771 of NC_137170.1, read as the reverse complement.
TGGTCATGAATTGCTGGAGCAACAGAGATACTTTGTACTGGTATATATTTGTATCTACAAACTGTATTGTGGATGGTGATTGATAAGAATCCCTCCTTCCCTAATACAGACCACTAAAACTAAAGATGAGAAAGTACAAGCCAATGTTGTACTGTGAGAGGAAGACAGTCAATTAGCAAGAATTAGAGGCTTAGACAGTGCCAAGGTTAATGTGGATAGCTTTGCAAAACTTGTACCTCCATGCAATGGCTGGCAGCAATCATTGGTTCCCACCTGGTTATGAGATTATTCTGAATAGAGTCACCTTTCCTAATTCTCACTAAATCTGTCATCGTAACTATTTCATTATATTCATATGATTTACACACCGCAATTTTCCAATCTTATTTTAATTTGGCTTCTCTGTTTTTATGGCTCCAGAAGGAAACCAAACAGCAATAGTTTTGAAATAGCTAGAAAAGCTAGCCACACTTTGTTGCAGTAGCAGGCTTGTAACTTTCATTATATACAGCAAGACCCTGCATTTGTTATTCAGGTAGTGTAAGTGCAAAAGCCTGACACAAAGTAATGCAATATCATTGCCAAATTCTTCAAACTTCATATCAGCTTTAAGTTCTTAGTAGATTAAAAACCAACTGTCCTGGGATTCATTTTGAGGCCTTTGAGATTTATTATTGATTCATTGCTTCATGTTTTAGGCCTTGTTAAACGGATATATTTCTGGGTAAATTGAATAGTGTCTGCATTTGAAAACCGTTCCTCACTGAAAATGCGACTGAGGGCCTTTGCGTGGATGCAGAGGGTGGAGTCGGCGAGAGGCTTTGTTAAATTCCCATGCAGTGCAGCAGAATGAAAAGTTCTTAGGCTAGATTTGGAACTCTATGCAGTACAGTGGTACTTTGGTTCTCAAACTCCATCCGTTCCAGAAGCCCATTCCAAAACGAAGGCACACTTTCCCATAGAAAGTAATGCAAAATGGATTAATCCATTCAAGACACTTAAAAACAACCCCTAAAACAGCAATTTAACATGAATTTTACTATCTAACAAGACCATTGATCCATAAAATGAAAGCAGTAAACAATGTACTGCAGTAACACAATCAATCAATCAATCAATCAATCAGTAGCTGAACTGGGTTCCACACAGTCATAAAAAGAGCCACAAAAAACCCCCATGGAAAATAAATAGCAAAAACAGACGGACCTCAGTGTAACACTAAAAACAGAAGTGTGGCACTCAAAATGAAAGTGTGGCACTCAAATCGGAAGCGTAACACTCAAAATGGAGCATGTTTGGCTTCTGAAAACAGTTCGCAAACCAGGACACTTTTGGGTTTGCAGTGTTTGCATTCCAAGTTGTTTAAGTACCAAGGCGTTTGAGAACCAAGGTGCCACTGTACTCAGGAGAACCAGGGTGGCTCAGAGTGTATGATTTAGGAGGAGAAAGCTCATCCGTGAAATTCATTGGGTGGTTTTCGGCAAGTGACTGTCTCTGAGCACAGGGTTGTGCTCTTCGCAGTCTGGGGTGGTGAGGATGTAATGAGATAATCCAGGGCTGGCCCAGAATGTTTTGCTGCTTAAAGCAAAACAAAAAATGGAAGCCACACCTAGCTGCCTCCTTTTCTGCGGCTGAGGCAACTGGAGGTGGCCCAGGGAAGCTCCGATGTGCTGAAGGCTGGGGGGGGGGAGGAGGCTGGAGAGGAGCAGGAAGAAGTGGTAGAGGTGAAAGGTGACAAGTGCAGGAGGCAGCAAGAGGCATTCTTCTTAGAGCCCAGATCTGCTGCCCTTCCCAGCTGCCCACAGCCTAATATACTGGTGCAATAAACACGCAAGTGTGGTGGTCATTTTCGTGGTCACCTTTTGCCAAGCATGATGCTGCTTCATGGGAGCTGTAGGCCACATCATTCCTCTTTGGAAAAGTATTGGATTGTATTCAGTGTAGCCCTAAGGCTAAGGTTGAATAAGGTTATCAGCTGAATACAGCCCATAATATTCCTTATGGTGTTCTTAAACTTCCTTCTACATTGGGTTGTGGGAGCCCACACTGGAGTGACGCATGAAGCTTACTCCAAAATAAAGCTTGCAGAAGTCAGTTGAACTTAATTAGAAGTAAACATATTGACTGAGGTGCTAATAAGTGATCTTGATGAATATGCCCTGGCCATGCTGTGGTAATTTGACCCGCAGGTCTTACACAGTGGGCCTAAATGTGCCATCACTGCCACCTAGTGGGTGATTAAATTAGCATATTCAAACCCCTCTATGGCAGAAAGAGTGAGTGATGGTTCTGAAGCTTGATCCAAACTTTGAATTTAGCACATACTTCATATGTATAATGAGTCCTGACTTTGAGTTTGATCCAATAAAATTTTAACTTGCCACCTGAAGTTCCCTGTGTAGGAGTGCAAATATCCAGAGATGTAGTGATCAGGTGGGATTGCTATGAGGAATTATAACAGATATAGAGTAAGCCATCTGTGTCAGCAATGAAAGCATTGCGCTGGCTGGGTTTAAACTATTTTGATATGATTCTTGATTAATCCACACCTCTGCATCTCTGGCCATTGCCTCTACTGCCCATTCCCCTCTTCTTCACGAGTCACGTACACAGCGTACACAGCAGTTGCTTCGCCAGGCAGGCTTCCTGGGCCATAAAGATAGTAGGCAAGTTACTTTGATGTAGTTTTATTTATATAATCTTAAAATGTTAATCACATGAAGGTGGTAGTGATCTGGTCTTTCTGGCCATCCTTCTTATCATGTTTATTTCTCACCTCCAGGGTTGCCAGATACTCTTCTTTGTAGTTCTCAACTTCTTTACCGCAAAATATATGCATGCTAATTAGTGTTGTAGTGTTACTTTTCCCCCACGTGGGGTTTGATGAAATGTTCAGAGGAAATATGATCGGTTCTTACGAGCACTGTGTAAAAGATTCTTTTGCTAATAAAATGGCCTGGTGAGGGGTGTGGTTGACGCACTTTCTCCGAGAGCCTTGCTGGTCAAAGCCTCGTGTCTTGTTTTTAATCAGGGTCCAGTCCTTCCTTTACTTTGCGAACGCAACACCCTGAGCATTTGGCGTTGTTTAGTTGGTTCATCAATAAGAAGGTGGCAGCAAGAATGGGACAGGAGGAGAAACTACTGAAAAGACTGTTGAACCTAGCAGTCCTGGGAGACCCTAGTTCAAATATTCATTCAAACACTGAGTGTTCTTGGATCTGCTACTGCCTCTCAGACTAAACAACCACACAGACCTGCTGTGGGTAAAGGTAAAAACAGTGGAGGAAGATTACTGAAGTAGGATCCTTGGGAAATGGGCAGGATAGAAATATTTCTATTAATTGCAAACAATGCATTTGATTAATCTCAACATATTAAGAATCTCAACATATATTAAGAATAACATTTATTTATTTATTTATTTATTTATTTATGCAACTATTTCTGTACCACCATACCATAATGTATCAGGGCAGTGTACATTGTTAAAACTTAAAACCCCACTTAGATAAAAATATAAATGCAAATAACTTGCCATGTAGCAATGAAATGTGCTCTGTGGGGGGGGGCAAGGGACTCGCCAGAATATATTGTTGATAGGGCAGGAGAGAGAGGGAAGCCCTGCTACACGTGCAGAAGTTGTTCTGCTCACACAGAGCACTACTTCGCATTATGCTGAATGGAACCCTGCATTGCAACGAAACAATGGAACTCAATGTGGTTTGCCACATCTCAATAGGACCATCATGCCGTCATTGTAGCTATGCCACTACTGAGCTGGGCAACAGAGAGAAATCAACATGTAAAATGTTTTCTGGATGGAAAACATGTGACTTAATTATGTCTGTCTCTTTGTTATGGCTTTTCATAAAAAAAAAGTAATCAGGGTATTCATACCAGAAGTCCTGTCTGCTTCCCAAATGTGTAACCCAGGCCTGCTACACTGATAATGGGGGTGATTTAACAGCTTCACTGAATGGCACCCCCTTTGGAAATCAGTGTGCAGGATGCTCAGTGCAATGGTTTTCCTCCATGGAGAAATGCACAATGAAACTGTAATAACAGAATGTAAATTTCCTGTGGAATTCCAAGGAAAGAACCTTGGATGGAGCAGGGAGTAATAGAATTGTGTGTTTACAAACCTTTGTGGATATTATTCTTAGGAGCATAATTGTATGAAGGCTGATTATTATTGTGTCAGAACTGGTCCAATTGTATTCACTGTTAATGATTTTTGTGCAAACATGTTTAGGATCATGCTGTAAGAAGATTTTGTTTGAGGCTGTTGGATTATTCCCTTTGTACCATCCCATAGTAATGACCAGCAGTGAGATTCCATAGATTTTGGGCTGCCTGGGAAGACCGTATCTGATCTTTGTCTGATTGTGCAAATTAGGGTGACCAGATGCAAAAGAGGACAGCGTTCCGGCATTTTTATTCATTTTGTAAAGAAGTGAATGTTCAGAACTTCTAATCCTGAAAAATAAATCTCATTTTCTACTTGATTCTTAAATGTATAGGATGGGAGCCCTGCTCATTTTGATATATTGCCAACCCTTGTGTATCAGTGTCTTCAGCTCACATTTCAGGAGGAAGTGATGCGTGCAACAACTAGAAAACAATCTGACAACTAAGGTGGATTCAGACAACCAGGACTGGAACAAAACAATAGCATACCCTCCAAAATTTAACCAATGAAATAGGAACGTCCCATTCCATAATGATATTTTTACTATTTATACCCCGCATATCTTACTGGGTTGCCCCAGCAACTCTGAGCAGCTTCCAACATATATAAAAACATAACAAAACATTAAACATTAAAAAAACCTTCCCTATACAGGATTGCCTTCAGACGGCTCAGGGGTCAGATAACTCCATACCCCCCCAACATTTCTCCAATAAAAATAGGGACATCCTAAGGAAAAGTGGGACATTCTGGGATCAAATCAGGAACCGGGATGGCTTCTCTAAATCAGGGACATCCCTGGAAAACAGGAACATTTGGAGGGTCTGCAAGAGCTATCTAAATGCCAACAGCTTGGAACCTGTGCTACACATGGAAAAGTTCCCAAACACACAATTAAGCCCAGCATTTCAATCTAGTTCTTGCAGCAAGAGATGCCTGCCTCACATTTTTTGGCACGACTTTTTGTTGATCCAATTTCAAGGTTTGGTGGAATCCACAAATATACAGACCCCTCCTCATACCATTTTGGAACACAAGAATAGCTCTGCTGAAGCGGGACCAAACTCCTCTCTCATCTGGAATAACATTTCCCACAGTGACCAGCCAGATGTTTCTAGCAAGTCCACAAGCTACTGCCCACTTGCGAACAATAGTACTCTCCTGCTGCTGTTCTCCAGTGACTAGATTTCAGACTGCCTCTCTTCCTGGGGGGTAGCATGAAGCCATCATGCCTAGTCACTATTGACAGCCTTCTCCTCTATGTATATGTCTAATCCCTCTTTAAAGCCATCCACAGTGGCAGCCATCACCACATTTTGTATTCTGCACACTTCTGTTTCTGTCTACTTATTTTCTCCTGGGATTCCACCAGGTAAAAGAATTCATTTATCTGGATATTCTCCTCATATCCTTTTTTCTGGGAGGTGGGGGTGGGCGGTTGGTCTAGCCCAAGAGTTTTTCTTCCTTAACGTCACTCTGAATCCCAGCAAGCATTGTTCTTTCTGCAATGAAAAATAACCGTTTAATTTGTTTGCTAGGCTCGTCAGTAAGCTTCCTGCACTAACGCAACCAAACCCGGACAAATAGTAAATGACATATTTCCCCAAAAAAGCTGTAGAGAATCTGGGCTAAATGGAGCAATATTCCCACATCCTAATGAAGACATTAATTCAGGATTTCACAGTAGAAAAGTCACGGGAAGCGAAGCAAAAGAAGGCAACCCACATGCTATGTTTTTGATTAACATGAGCACCGACCAGAACTCATGTCAGGTCTTGTTTCAAAACAGTTTTACTTGAGACTACAGCCTTTCAGAAAAGATAAATTACATTTCCCGAAAAGTGTCAAGATTAATGAATTCATTATCATTCTTTAAAAATAAAAAAAGCACATTTCCTTTGGTAGGAAGAATTCCTGGAGGCTTACTGTGTTTTGCAATATTTGAGTTTATTTACAAATATACAGGTTGAGCATGGGTAGAAGCATGCAGCTGAAACACACCAACAAAGCAAGCTTTGCAGCCTCTCCTGAGAGGGTGGCTCTTTAGCCCTCTTTGCTGTTAGTTTATACAGCTTCAAAAAGTCAGCTCAGCCCACTCTTTCTATCTCTTCCCTCACCCCAACAGCAATCTGTGTCACAAAATGCTTCTATTGTTCTCCATAAGGGAAAGCCAGTGCAGCACCCTTCACATGCAGTGGACTACAACTCCAATCATTCCTGATCATTAATCGTGTTGGTTGTATGGGAGTTGTAGTCCAAAAAAACCTAGAGCTCACCACATGAGTTGCCCGTGGCTTCTTAGTCACACTTAAGGGGTCCATGTGCCCTGCTTTACAGAGGGCAGTCCTCCATTTGAAGAGTTGTCAGTCATCTGCTTGAGAGAGTCCTTTTGCACTTAAAGAACTATAAGAAAGGAGAGCAGTGGCTTTGATGTTGTCCATATCACTGTTTCTCTTTTCCCTTAATACTGTGCACACAGCTGCTATATTTGTACGACCAGCAGGTAACACAGCAAATTGTTCCTGTTTCCTTCTAGAACTCCTGTTGCTCTTGCTGAGAGCCAACAAGCATTGTGGGTCCAGGCATCATGCTCCCCAGCCCCCAACCCCAGATAAATAAAAGACCACTAAGACTGGTTTGGATCAAAACAGGCCACAACTTTATTGAAAACAGATGAAAGAGGTTTGGCCTGGGCATGGGGCAATCAAAATACTTCCGGCCCGCATGTATAGTCAAGCCACGTTCCTAAGACTTATGTACATCACATAGGGTGACTGCTGCAGGGACCAATATTTGGGGAAGCGCCTTCGGCCCTGGCCCTGCCTGGTTACACAGACATGACCACTCCCCCCGGATCCCTTTCATGGGATACCCCAGTGTTTGGAGGGGCAGGCGGATTCTACAACCTCCCCTCCATCCAAGGCAAAGGACTGATGTAGGAATGGGGAATCAGGACAGACAAAGAGTTTGATGATTGAGAGACGTTCCTTCTGGCCAGCCTCCAGAACCTCTCTTTTATTAAGTATTACAAAACATTGCCACTAGTGTGCTGGTAGCTGATTGGTTAATATACAAACAAAGAAACTCATTGCTGATTGGTTAATATTTGCATAAGGCGGGTACAAGGCAGGATTACATATAAACATTAATCTTAATAGTTCAAAGACTGTTAAACAAGGTAGAGCTTAGACAGGTATGAAAGCTCTTAATCCACTTATAACTAAGATTGATTATAATATGTCTAAAGCAATCACTAATATTCTGATCATAGCATAAGAGCACATAATCAATTATATGTTGAAGAAGAATACATCAGGTTAAACTTTAGGTGAACTAAGAAAAGGAATGTTGTGCATGGTACATCTTTGGTATGTGCAAGGGGGATTAAAAGGATAGCTATAGGATTAAAAAGGTGAAGCTTGAGTGTTTCAAGAAAGGCAAAAAAGGAGGGCAATAGTGATTCCCAGACTCTCCCAGAATCTCCCAGAATGCCACACAGAAAAGAGCCAATGTTTTACTATACTGGTATAGAAAGAAAACATCCTTTCAGACTGTCCCAGAGCCAACAAGCATTCCCCAATCCCTGCTGGGATCCATTAGGGGGCAAACTCACAGGGTTATTTGGCACGCTTCCTCTCAGAGACATGCATGGCTTTCAGCAGAAAGTGGGAAAATCCACACCCTATCCAATCCGCTTGTGCTACAGTTACAATTTTTTTAAAGGCCTGAGTTTCTAGCTCTCATCGACTCAGTGATATTGGGAAAAGGGAACATTTGATTTGACAGTAGAAAGAGGCAAGTAAAAACTTAACGTTTTATACTATGATGAATTGCTGTAACAGTTTTAAAACTAACCATTTTATTGTGGCATCAGTGCAGGCAAGAGCCGTCTTCATCAAGTGCACCATTATAGGAAAGCATCAGTTTTATATTGGAATTATAGATGAGCAGACACTAAAGGAATTGCTGTATTCTCTGGGCAACTGTTCCCTCTATCCAATTCTGGGCAGACAGGAATCTCAAACTCAGAGCAATCATTTATTCCTCCCCCTCCTCAAATTTTGCTGTTATCTTTGACATTTTCTGCTTGATGCCCTCTTTTCTTTGTTAAGAATCTGTGAATCAGTGGGCAACATCTAGCTGCAAGATAAGACTGTGATCTCTCCATGCCACTTCAGATTCTTAATTTCCTGCCTGAATTACCTCTTTATCAAATTTTCACATTGGCCCTGCAGCTGTCATCCAAATTAAATACATGTGCTTTCTAATCATGTGATGACATTCTGGGAATAAGAAGAAGGATACTCGCATAACAACACCTGTCAGATGTGGAGGATGTGTTGAAAAGCCTTGCCTGAAGCCACAGAACAACACCCTTTAGGCAAATCTCAGAAATGCCCTCTTTGTCTAAAATCGCACGTCGCCCTATTAACAGTGGCATGCTCTGGGAAAAAGCGCTCTTCTTTCTGTTCAACATACTGGTCCTCTTAATGTTTTAAGAGACTTTCCAGATCAAGTGAAAATGACTACAAACTTACTCTCAACTAGCAAAGAGAGATGGGGCAAAGATTCCCGAAGGCTTTCACTGGTTGATTTGAGAACACTGAATGTTTTTAGGGGTGCATCTATGCTACAAATGGATTTCAGCATTATAGTAGTCTAATTGTTTAAGGGACGCAGGTGGCGCTGTGGGTTAAAGCCTCAGCGCCTAGGACTTGCCGATCGAAAGGTCGGTGGTTCGAATCCCTGCGGCGGGGTGCGCTCCCGCTGCTCGGTCCCAGCGCCTGCCAACCTAGCAGTTCGAAAGCACCTCCGGGTGCAAGTAGATAAATAGGGACCGCTTACCAGCGGGAAGGTAAACGGCGTTTCCGTGTGCGGCTCTGGCTCGCCAGATGCAGCTTTGTCACGCTGGCCACGTGACCCGGAAGTGTCTCCGGACAGCGCTGGCCCCTGGCCTCTTGAGTGAGATGGGCGCAAAACCCCAGAGTCTGTCAAGACTGGCCCGTACGGGCAGGGGTACCTTTACCTTTACCTTTAATTGTTTGTTTATTTATATAAACACTTGTCATTTGCTTTTTACCTCCCATCAGGACCTCCATGGGTCTTCACAATAGTAAAAACACAACATTCAAGAACATTGAAACCAGTACAAAAACAATGATATCGAACCCCAAAGCCAGCAAAAGTTAAAACATACAGTTAAAATCCATTAAACGCCTGGTGAAATAACATTTCTTCCTCTTGGGAGGGCAAGATCAGTTTTAAGTCTTATTCTTTATGAATTGTGGTGTTGAATAACTGCAGATCACCGTGAGCCAATAAATTGGAGCCAGAATGCTCAAAGGACAAGTGAAGCAATGATATAGGATGGTGAAGCTGCAGGGTTTGGGGGTTTCAAAGGAGACAGGTGGAAATAAATTCACAGATGGAATTGATAATACCTTGAGGACCAGCTCTGGACACTAATGATATGTGGAAATGCGGGAAAAAGTCATTATTGCCCAAATGGGAACTTGTATATCTCTCCCCATGGGAGATGTGCATCATATGTTTCTCTTTGCAGGGAAGATGCACACGTCCACACTTCAGGTGTTAATGAGATGTGCGAATAGGGGAAACGCAACGTGAAAGCTGGCAATTAAACAGAAGGGGTTGTACAGTGCCTAGCCCCTGCTGGCGCTAAATAAAAGTTAAACAGTAACAGCAGTAGCAGCAGCAGCAGCGTTCTTCCAGTTTTAATATATACTTGCAAGCTCATTTATCATGAGAGCTAGGGAGAACATCCACAATTCAGAAATGGTGTTTTATACAGGGTGAGGCTGTCATAAAGAACAAACAGTGACTTCAGATTATCAGCAACCTATGAGAAATCACCTTAATGCATGTAAAACCATTAGCTTGTCAAATTCAGTAGTGTCACAAAGTATCCTACAGTTTCCTATGTTTTGGGCAAATATAAGTTGTCCTTATATTTCTATCTGGGATTCCTTGCTTTGGATCATATACAGTGGTACCTTGGTCTACGAACAGCCCTGTTAATGAACTACATATTCGGTATACAAACTCTGCAAAACCGGAATTGGTGTTCTGGTTAGCGAACTTTACTTCAATCTATGAACGGAAGCCGAATGGTGGAAGGGCACTGCCAGCGGGAGGCCTTAGAAGGGAAAGCGCGCCTCAGTTTAAGAATGGCTTTGGTTTAAGAATGTACTTCCGGAACAGATTAAGCTAGTAAACTGAGGTACCACTGCACTTTGTTTCATAGGCTGGGTAAATGGCTGCATGTTCTGCCCTCCCACCATGCACATAGAGTAACGTGAGGCAGGTACTCCATGTGGAGGACCAACTTTCAGAGGATAATTGTGTGACTTCCCTGCAAAAGCACTGGAAGAAGAGACTGTGCAAATTTAGTTTATTGCCAGTGCATGCTTCTCTAAGGAGTACCCATTTCACATGTTAAATTATGCTGTAGTGGGGGGGGGACTCAGGCCTACTTTTCACCACATGACTGGGCTTGCCTTAATTAAGACTGTGACCAACTCTCAGTACAGGGGTTGCCAACCCCTTTGGTCCAGTGGGCACATTTAGAATTTGGAGAGGTGTTGTGGGTCCCTGTCACAAAATGGTTCCCATGAGGGCATGGCATATCACAAAATGAATATTTACTTAGACCTTTTGAGGGTGTCATAAGAGATACCAGAGGTCACACTGGAGCCTGCAGGTGCCACATTGGCAGTCCCTGACTTAATGTAAACAGCTGAGATAAGTACCACCCAACCAGCTTAAGGTATTCAGCCCTCTGAGCTTTTTTCATCATGCATCAAAAGAGCAATTATGTGAGAGAACATTTTTGCCATCCACAGTGAAACATGCATCTGATTCTTTTTTTTTTACTTGCCCACCGTTGCCATTACCTGTTTTTTGAATTCATAGAGATTATTTTAAGTCTAGAATGACCTACTTAGCTGAAAAGAGGTCTAATTGATTACAATATTTTAAAAATGTTTTTATCTGCCAAATATAGATTATTCCTCTTTCAGAGACAACAAACATACTGGAAATCATTATTGCACTTACTAAGACACTTGGTACAGTACTGTCTGGAGACACAGATATTGTTTCTGTTAAATAGAAAATGCAATCACCGGACATCACCAGGGCTTGCATATTCAAATGAAAAGCTATGCTTTAGTTCTTAAAGAGAATAATGACATAGCTAAAGGAGATCCTGAATTCCCAAGCTAAATTCTCACTGAGAAGTGAAAGTAGGCTTAGGAGAGGTTTATCTATTTATTACAAGCCACAGTTTAAGCCACAATTATGGTACCAAGTGTTCATCAGAAAAATGGCTTCTAAAAACTACATGTTAGAGGGCAAATATATCCCCCAATGTGATGTATTAAACAGGGTTTACATCCATAAATGTATTTGCCATATTTGCAATTTGCCCTTCCTCAAGGGTACATACACCGGGTAATCTCTCACTGTTATCCTAAGCTTAGCTGCACTTTATGACCATCATGTCAATGCCGTTAAAAAGGCATTGCCTTGGTGAGTTTTTATTTTCCTTGGTGTAAAATCCAAAAGTCACCAACATATCATGTATCACAGCAGCCTCATCCCTTTTCTCCACGTCCACCAGCATAAGATAATAGAGAGATGGAATAACGAGTCTGTTCCACCCTGTTTTGGTCCGTGGACATCTCAAATTATCTCCTACTCAGTTTCTGGTTAGATTTTTAAGGATAAATCCAGGAAAATTCTAAAAGATCCTCATATTAAAAAAATAACACCCCCCCCAAAGCCACACCCCCAACACAAATTATTCTGTAAACTATGGCATCACCACATCAGATAAAACAATATTTTTAATGGTGCAGGAAGCTACAGCAGTCCACTTCCTATCTAATTCTATGTACTGTTGGGGGACAGACATTTTGTTGTATGTGCAATGGCCCCTTGTGCATAGAATTAAACAGGAAGTGATGTGCCATAGCTTCCTGCACCATTAAAAAAACGTCTTCTTATGCTATTTGGTAGAGGTTAGAAGCAGGGAGAGGGGAACCAGAATAGCCTCAGTACACCTTAGCACAATAGTCAGACCAGTCCTCATAAAGGTTTGTAGATCTGTAAGCTAAACTGCAGATCTACAGCTCTTCCCAAATACTAGTTCTTTGAGACGAATGAGGGAGGGATGTTCACTGAAAAATCTGGCCTTTATGACAATTCTCTGCTTTTTCCCAGAAGTAACTAATGTCAGGATGAGGATGTATCATGTGTGGCGTTTTCTTACACATTACAATTGAAAAAGAGCTAACTCACTACAACAATGTTGTCATTGACATTCCTACAGCCTGCCTTTTTCTGGGATGGGACTAAAGGTGGCTTACAGAGAAAAACAAGAATTGCTAATAACATAGAAAAAACAATCATTTAAAAACAACGAAATATTCATACAATTGAAACCATATACCTATACAAAATCTTTGTAAAACTTACACATGATTACAATAAAAACAGCATTAAAAGCAATCTGTTCCCAAAAGCCTAGTCTTCACCTGCCAGTAGAAGGACAACAAGGAGGAAGCCAGTCTAGCTTCTCCAGGGAAGGAGTTCCAAAGTCTGGGAGCAGCCACTGAGCAGGCCATTTTCTGCGTCCCCACCAAGAGTGCCTATGAGAGTGGTAGGACCGAGAGAATGGCATCCCTGGAACATCTCAAAACCTGAGCAGGTTTGTATTAGGGAAGACGGTCTTTCAGATAGCTTGGACTGAAGCCTCGGAGGGCTTTATAGGCTGCAACCAGCACACAAAGCCTGACTCTTAGTTGAACAGAAGCCCCATTAAAAATCAACAGGACTGACTTCAAAGGCAATGTGTTCTGGACTGTGGTGTCTATGAGTTCCCTGCTGGGTTTGGCAGATGTTTTCTGATGCTGCTGACATTGCTTCAAGAGGCCTTGCTGCTGACAACGATTTTTGATAGTGTTTATGGCTGCAGTAATGTATTCTTCTTTCTGCTTCCCTTTCCCCACTTGGTAGCTGACTTTGCACTATACCATGGGAGTCTTTGGATTAGGCTACCTATTTTGAGTCATTAAAAGTAACAACACACCTTGCTGTGCCTTGGCTAAAACTGAAAGACTCTGGACTGAATTCATGTGCTTGCCGTCTCCCACAACGTGCAGTGGCAGGCCACAAACTTGCTGGCTTTCAACTTGGATAGTTTTCAAAATTGACTGGGCAAATTCATATAGAATAAGGTGTGAGAACAGGATGCTGGGTGGGGTGCCAACTTGAACAAAATGTGTGTGTGTGTATGTGGGGGAAGCCCAGGTAAGCCCCACCTCACATAATTAAACACAAGACACATGCATCATTTGAATGGCAATGTGCATCAACTTGGGAGCAGCCCCCTCAAATATTTTATTGGGGCCCCCCAAAGGCACCTCAGCCCCTAGGCGTTGGCTCCTATGAAGCTGAACTAGATGGGCCTTTGGCCTCATCCAGTAGGTCTGTTCTTGTAGTCATGCAGTCGTCATCAGAAATATACAATAAGCCTTGGGCATTCACACTAAAAACCTATGGAAAACATGATGAGGGCCAACTCAATAACTGCATTACGTTTATGAAGACCATTCAGACGCCACCCAAAGCTAAAAACCAGGACGAGTTATACTGGGCTGTAGTGCACTTGGTCTGATCGCAATATATTCCATATGTCTTCCTTAGTTGCCATCATGAGTTTCTTATTAAGAAGGTATCCTCAGCAATTCCTCAGTAGCCAATACAAGGCACTTTTCAGCTTCAGTACCTTTGGTGTGATTTCTCATGGCAGTCTTCCGATTCTAACATTTTGACTATAACAAAATCTGCAGCCAGCAGCATACGGAGGTTTGAACTCAATGCATTTGCAGAGATAACATTAGAATATCAGCATCGATTCCCATTGGCGTAAAGGGAAATCCTGCTTCAAAGACCCAACTGATGTCATCATCCATATTTTACCTCTTCCTATTGAAGGTAGATTTTGGGGTAGGGTTTTTTTGGCTATAGGCATTGATGTCAAATCACCAATGTGACGAGAACCTGCTCGCCATCCGTAAATAATCAGTCTCACGCCAAAATGGGTTGAAGAAGTCTGGCTGCAGCTCTCTCTAGAAGCTGCTGCTGCCCCAACCTTTATTGTGTGCCCACGAAAAGATACAAATTCAAGGAGAGAGCTTTGCCTCAGTCAGCAGATAAAAGACAATACAATACATTAGCCTCATGTTCTCACACCAGACCACGTATTTGATCATGCTATGCTACGTGAACCAATCATTGGATGGCATGAGCTCTCCACGCGTTGATCATGCTCCAAGCAATGCTTTCTGCTATGAAATCATCCTTGCAATAATGAACTTTTGCCCATGCTCTTATGGACAAATGACCATATTCCCACACCAATGCTCAACTCTGTGTCCAATTTTGGCCTTTGGGGAGCTGAAAGGAGCATAGACATTCTTGTCATACAGGAAGCATGTATATCCTTGACACAAGAGTAGCATTTCTGTGGTATGTCCGTAAATTGTTCCATTTGATCGCTCCTTGGAGGATATAATTGTCATTGACGTAAAAGCAGCTGGGGCCTCTGCCTGGAGCTGTAACATGATTCTCTGTCAAAGTTGTAGTGAACTACTGCCAATCAGGCATTAATCTCATAACCTTTTTGGTACATTGCAAAGAGGACCCTCAACCATCTTTTCTGTGCTATATTTTTTGAAAAAGCATCAAGAATGTAATAATGTATGACCATTAGAAAAAAAAAGTCTGCAATCCTAAACACACTGAATAATAATAATAATAATAATCATGATGATGATGATGATGATGCGGGAGGCAGTGGAAGACAGGAGTGCCTGGCATGCTCTGGTCCATGGGTTCACGAAGAGTCGGACCCGACTAAACGACTAAACAACAACAATTTGTATACCACCCAATACCTGCAGGTCTGAGGGCAGTTCACAGCTTAAAATCACAATATAAAATCACAAAATACATAATAAAAACAAAAACAAGAATGCATCCTTCAGAGTCACTCAATTTGTATCAGTACCAGAAGCTTTTCATGGGATCTTCTGCTGAAATTATCAAAAGAAGTGGTTGGTTTCCATTGTACAGCCTGTGAAAGGACAAGTTTCCTCATCCTACACACAGCAAATAGTTCCATCTCCTACATACATAAAGTATAAGATTCTTGCTCATTAAAAAAAACCAACCCTGTGTAAAGACAGAAAACTGGAAATGCAAGATTCATCCTGGTTTGAACTGAGAAGGGTTTTAAAAAAATATTATTATAAAAACCCAATCCACACCAAAGAAGAATTCCAGGAACAGACTAAATAAAAACTAAATTGGCCCCCCTTTTGAAACATTAATAAGTTGAAGTGGGAACATTAAATAGTTGCTGTTCAAGATCACCCACTCCTTGAGGCTAAAAAGTATTGTTTGTTTGCTTTTTAAAAAGAAAAATACGGGGAAAGGTCAGAAAAGGTTGACATTTACACTTATAAAATGACCTGGTTGTTGTTGGTGGTTTTTTTTTTTTGCCTTTTGCTAACTTAAAATTAAAACTAGTTTAAAATTTCATATTACTGGTATTTGATACCACAGGACTTGGCCAAAATATATTCTCATATGCTGGAAGTGCAGTAAGGAAGGGGCTGACTTCATATACATGTGGCAGGTATTGTCTCGCATAGATAGGGATGGCAAATCTGTTGATTTCAGTTTCTCTCTGTTTCGCCCAGTCTTAAGTTGGGTGAATCTGTCCATTTTGGTTTCATAGAATCATACAATTGTGGAGTTGGAAGGGACCCCAGGTTCATCTAGTCCAACCCCCTGTAATGCAGGAATTGTAAAAATAAATTGGTTGCCTCTAAATTATTTCTCATCATACCAGTTGTGAATGAATGGTTTTATAAGACTTGGCATTTAGCCATTGGCAAATTTATCAGATGGACTCTATATGTGTCCTTCATGAATTAATTGTTTAAAATGGACAGCAATACATATAAGGCAGGCATAAGCAAACTCCGGCCCTCCAGATGTTTGGGACTACAATTCCCACCATCCCTGACCATTGGTTCTGTTAGCTAGGGATGATGGGAATTGTAGTCCCAAACTTTGGGAGAGCCAGAGGTTGCCTATTTGTTGCCTATCTAGTTGCTGTCTTAAAATATTAGATTTACAATAATATTTGATGCAATTACATATATTTATTTGTGCTTCCACTGCATGTTTGTTTTGAGTGTATGACCGTATGGGATTTGTGTGTACACATTTTCTAATGCTCCTTTCCCCAATGATAAGAGAATTACACTGATAAGTATCTACACACCATGATATATCTACAATTGCCCCCCTCCCTAATAATTTTTCCAAAAATCCTCAAATAGTAGTCATTTCTCTATCAGCACATTCATACTGTGACCCTGTCTCCATTTAATAGAGTTAATTTATAGAGTTATTATACATGTATAGACTTGTATGGGGGAATATTCACATTTGCTTGGCTTATATTTCTTTTTAAAAAATAACACCATTTATCTGAATCTTTATGATGAAACTGAACATCTACTGAAAGATAATATTCTTAAATGAAAAGAAAGGCACATTTTACTTTTCCAAGCAAACCACCTTTGCCTGGTCTGGGGTCAGATTTTACAGCTGAATGAGAAAACAGTAGTATTGTTAAAGGCTGATATATATTTACAAGTTTGAATACGTGTATGCTCTTTGCTCTTATACCCATGTGTCATTGTTTTCTTGATTGTATTGAAAGCAATGAATTATTGCTCAGATTTAAAAATCTCTGCAGTGTTTGTGAAATGTTTTAAAATGCTATCTACAGTTTTCTGAGAACCAGTGTGGTATAGTGGTTAAGAGCGGTGGACTCATAATCTGGTGAACTGGGTTCGTGTCTCCACTCCTCCACATGCAGCTGCTGGGTGACCTTGGGCTAGTCACACTTCTCTGAAGTCTCTCAGCCCCACTCACCTCACAGAGTGTTTGTTGTGGGGGAGGAAGGGAAAGGAGATTGTTAGCCGCTTTGAGATTCATTAGGGTAGTGATAAAGCAGGATATCAAATCCAAACTCCTCTTCCTCCTCCTCCTCCTCCTCCTCCTCCTCCTCCTCCTCCTCCTCCTCCTCCTCCTATTCTTTCAGGGTTATCTGCATAGTTCAACTTTCACCAGCCTGGTGTCATCTAGATGTTTTTCATTTCATTTTTTCATTTTGTAATTATAGCCTACCTTCCCGGGAGCTCAATTAATCCCTCTTCCTCAGTTAATCCCTACAGCAACCCTGTGAGGTAGGTTAGGCTGAGAAATAGTGGGGGGCTTAGGATACCCAGTGAGCTTTATGGCTGAGTTGGGATTTAACCCTGATCTTTCAGGTCCTAGTCCAACACTCTAAGCCCTATACCACAATAGAATCATAGAATCATAGAGTTGGAAGAGACCACAAGGGCCATCGAGTCCAACCCCCTGCCAAGCAGGAAACACCATCAGAGCACTCCTGACATATGGTTGTCAAGCCTCTGCTTAAAGACCTCCAAAGAAGGAGACTCCACCACACTCCTTGGCAGCAAATTCCACTGTCGAACAGCTCTTACTGTCAGGAAGTTCTTCCTAATGTTTAGGTGGAATCTTCTTTCTTGTAGTTTGGAACCATTGCTCCGTGTCCGCTTCTCTGGAGCAGCAGAAAACAACCTTTCTCCCTCCTCTATGTAACATCCTTTTATATTTTATAGAAATGATGCAACAATTCATGCTGGCTGGAGCTAATGGGAATTACAGTAAACTATAAAACATCTGGAAATTGGTGAAGGGTTCCTAAATTACTGGCCCCAACAACATCTTAGGCCTATTTAATTGCTCATCTTCCAACATTGTGTATTCCATCAAATGTCAGCAGTGCCCTTCAGCTCTCTATACTGGACAAACAGGCCAAACCCTATGCCAAAGGATGTTGTTGCTGTTTAGTCGTTTAGTCGTGTCCGACTCTTCGTGACCCCATGGACCAGAGCAGAGCATGCCAGGCACTCCTGTCTTCCACAGCCTCCCGCAGTTTGGTCAAACTCATGTTAGTAGCTTTGAGAACACTGTCCAACCATCTCGTCCTCTGTCGTCCTCTCTTTCTCCTTGTGCCCTCCATCTTTCCCAACATCAGGGTCTTTTCCAGGGAGTCTTCTCTTCTCATGAGGTGGCCAAAGTATTGGAGTCTCAGCTTCACGATCTGTCCTTCCAGTGAGCACTCAGGACTGATTTCCTTAAGAATGGAGAGGTTTGATCTTCTTTCAGTCCATGGGACTCTCAAGAGCCTCCTCCAGCACCATAATTCAAAAGCATCTATCCTTTGGTGATCAGCCTTCTTTATGGTTCAGCTCTCACTTCCATACATCACTACTAGGAAAACCATAGCTTTAACTATATGGACCTTTGTTGGCAAGGTAATGTCTCTGCTTTTTAAGATGCTGTCTAGGTTTGTCATTGCTTTTCTCCCAAGAAGCAAGCGACTTTTAATTTCATGGCTGCTGTCACCATCTGCAGTGATCATGGAGCCCAAGAAAGTAAAATCTCTCACTGCCTCCATTTCTTCCCCTTCTATTTGCCTGGAGGTGATGGGACCAGTAGCCATGATCTTCGTTTTTTTGATGTTGAGCTTCAAACCATATTTTGCGCTCTCCTCTTTCACCCTCATTAAAAGGTTCTTTAATTCCTCCTCACTTTCTGCCATCAAGGTTGTGTCATCTGCATATCTGAGGTTGTTGATATTTCTTCCAGCAATCTTAAATACGGCTAGGGATTCATCCAGCCCAGCCTTTCGCATGATGAATTCTGCATATAAATTAAATAAGCAGGGAGACAATATACAGCCTTGTCATACTACTTTCCCAATTTTGCATATAAATTTTTATTAATTAACATCAAAACAAAACAAAATATATTAATTTCACATCGTTTTTCACAACTTATTTCCTTTTTGGACTTCCCTCAGCTGTTCCGTAAATCATCCATAGTTATAATTTTAATTACGCATTTCTCAGATTTATATTGACATTGTTTATCTCTTTTTTCCTATTCCCTTTAGACAATACTTCCTACTTTTTCACAGTGCTTCTTTAAATCCCTTAAGCGTCATCTGTCCCTCACTTATATATTCCAGATATTCCACAAATTTTCCCCAGTCCTCGATGAACTTTTGGTCTCTTAAGTATCTAATCTTCCCTGTCAATTTATCTAGCTCTGCGTAATCTAACAGTTTCATTCTCCATTCTTCCACAGTCGGTATTTCTTGTTGTTTCCATTTCTGGGCCAGTAACACTCTTGCTGCTGTTACTGCATATTGGAAAAATTTACAGTCTTTTCTTTTTATCTCATTTCCTACTATTCCTAACAGAAAGACTTCTGGTTTCTTTGTGAATGTATATTTTAGAATCTTCTTCAGTTCATTATATATCTTTCCCCAGAAGTCTTTCATTTTCTTACATTCCCACCACATGTGATAAAAAGTACCTTCTTTATCTTTACATTTCCAACACTTATTGCATGTCTTATACATTTTTGCTAATTTTGCCGGTGTCATATACCATCTATAGAACATTTTCATCACATTCTCTTTTAACGTCATACAAGCAGTGAATTTTAAACCCTCCTTCCATAATTTTTCCCAGTCCTCAAATTGTATATTATAACCCACATCTCTGGCCCAACGAATCATTACTGATTTAACTTCCTCATCCTTCAAATTCCATTCTAACAACAGTTTATACATTTTGGATAGATTTTTACCATCATTATCTATAATTTCACTTTGAAATTTAGAATCCTTGTCCGCAAAACCTCGTTCTTTACCGTCTTTCCTAAACATCTCATTTGTTTGGAAGTAATGCAGCCAATCATATACATGTTCTTTAACCTGTTCATAAGGTTTTATCTTCCATTTTTCTCCTTCTTTAAATAGCAATTGACCATATGTTATCCACTTACTTCTCATATTGGTTTTCTTTACACTCATAACTTCTAGAGGTGATAGCCAGCGTGGCGTTCTAGGTTCTAATAGGTTTTTGTACCTATCCCATACCTCAATTAAAGGACCTCGGAAGATGTGGTTCTCAAAACCTTTATGGACTCTCTTTTTCTCATGCCATAGGTACGCATGCCATCCAAATCTATTATCAAACCCCTCAAGGTCCAACAATTCATTATTTTCTAGTTTAATCCACTCTTTCAACCAGCAAAGGCATGATGCCTCGTAGTACAATTTCAAATCTGGCAGGGCAAAGCCTCCTCTTTCTTTTATATCTGTTAGCAACTTAAACTGAATTCTTGGCTTTTTGGCCTGTCAAATATATCTTGAAATCGCTCTTTGCCACTCTTTAAAAATTCTATTCCCCTTTATTATGGGGATAGTCTGAAATAAAAATAATATCTTTGGAAGCACATTCATTTAAATTGTGGAGATCCTTCCCCAAAATGACAGTTTCATTCTTCCCCACACCTCCAGGTCCTTTTTTATTTCCTTCCATACTGACTCATAGTTGTTCTTGTATAAATCTATATTTTTGGGAGTTATCCATATTCCTAAATATTTCACCTTTTTAACCACCTCTATCTGTGTTTCTTGTTGCATTACTTCTATTGCACCTTGGTCCATATTCTTCACAATCATTTTTGTTTTTTTCTTGTTTAATTTAAAACCTGCCACACTTCCAAACTGTTCCATTTCCTCCAACACTTCTTTTACCGTACTTATTGGCTCTTCAATCCTTTCCCAATTTTGAACCAATCAGTTGTTCCATATCCAGTTCTAACTGTAGCTTCTTGTCCCACATAGAGATTTCTCAACAGACAGATGAGGTGATCAGGCACTCCCATTTCTTTAAGAATTTGCCATAGTTTGCTGTGGTCGACACAGTCAAAGGCTTTTGCATAGTCAATGAAGCAGAAGTAGATGTCTTTCTGGAACTCTCTAGCTTTCTCCATAATCCAGTGCATGTTTGCAATTTGGTCTCTGGTTCCTGTGCCAAAGGATAAATGGACATAAATCTTACACCAGAAATCACAAGACAGAGAAACCAGTAGGAGAACACTTTAATCTCCCAGGACATTCCATACAAGATCTCAAAGCAGCTGTCTCATTACTAAAGATTTTCAGAAATAGACTTGAAAGAGAAGTTGCTGAATTACAACTTATTACCAAACTGAAAACTATGGAGAGACCTGGTCTGAATAGAGATATTGGATTCTTGTCTCATTACACATGCTAAAGCTATTTTGTGGTCATCTGCATACTATCCCTTGCTTTTTCCTGTAGGACTAATTGCAGTCATTAACAGTCATTAACAGTCGTCCACAGGTTTACCATACCCATTGAGCCTATCACCCATCTCCCATCTCCTACTACCTTTATATAGAGACCCATCTCTATATAAGGGTCTGGTGACTTCTGAAGAAGTGTGCATGCACATGAAAGCTTATACCCAGAACAGATTTAGTTGGTCTCTAAGGTGCTACTGGACAATTTTTCTTTTTATTTATTTTTATTTCGACTGTGTCATACCAACACGGCTACCCAACTGAATCTGGGTTCCTAAGTTGTTCATGCCAAGATGGAAAATATTCACATTTGTTTGTGTTTTTTTCCTTTTCATTCACTTTATTTTGAATTCCTTTCTGAGATAACCGAGTAACTATTGAAACATAATCTTTTTAAGATGAAAAAAAGACTACATGTATTGAACTTTTGCAACCATGCCACCTGTTTATATTAGAATAAACTATTGGAGATTGCATTTAAAGAAACAGACAGAAGGGCTACATGCAAAATGTGAACCGTCTGCCATATGATCAATTTAACTCTGTGCATTAGTTTTTCAAACTGAAAATCCTCTGATTACTGGGTTTAGTTTTTGTTCACCCTATGTTCCAGACACCAGTTTATACTGCTGATGAAGGAGAGTTGAAATCAGAAGTTTCACTAGTTTATGGTAGGTGAGGATCACATATACTGCACTGTGCCAGTATCTGTGTTGTGGCAGGGATATGGTGGTGGCAGGGATATGGCAGTTATGCTGCAGCAAAGGAATGTATTGTAATTAAGAGGATCCTTTTTATGGACAATTGAAGGTAGTGTTTTCCAAACTTGGGTCTCCTGCGGTTCTTGGACTACAACTCCCATCATCCCTAGCTAGCATGACCAGTGATCATGGATGATGGGAACTGTAGTCCAAAAACAGCTGGAGACCCATGTTTGGGAAACACTGATCTAAGGCACAGTTGCAAATCAGTTTGCTCTAAAACAATGCTGCAGACAAACAAACAAAACCAGTGGTGCCAGTTCAGTGATTTCCTATTAGCATGGCAGAGCTAATAAGTGCATGGATCTCCTCTGCCTGTTTGATCTATTCTTTGAATTGAAATGAATGAGCCTGTATATGCAAAACCTCCATGTGTGTATTAGAGGAACTTCATCAGGATGCTTTTCTACCTGTTCGTTTTTGGGGGTTTTCAAAGGGCATTGGGGAAAATCAGCCACACTATGCTTACAAGCAATGTCAATGTCGTTTAATAGTGGAAGCATAAACTAAAAGATCAACCAGTTTTATGGTGCTGAAGAATTCATGAACCTCCTTGGTGATGCTGGTGAACTGCTTTAGCATATGCGTTCATCTTGTAGTGCTGCCGGTTTCTTAATTTGGAACCCAGCACTTAAAGACATCTTGAACTTTGTCACAGCAGAGCCTACACTCTCTGACCTCTGACAAGATGTCCTGGATACAGATGGCCTTAATTTAGCTGCACACATAATGGTGAAGTATTCTGATCTTACTGAAATTTGTAAAGAGCAAGGGGCCAAGAGGTTATTCCCTTATGCTATTTCTGTTTCTTTACATTACAGTGCAAAGGAAGGTGAGAAAGAAGGCCAGCCTTTCACGCCAATGTGTTGGTAAATTGCTGGTTTCCCTCATTTACTGATATAGAGACTTGCTGTATATATTAGCATAATAAATAATACCTTATTTAGCTCTGATGCTGCCCCTTGGCTGAAGAACAAGGTAAAATACATTAAAGAAATAAATGAATAAATAAATATGCAGCCATGGGACGGGATCCAAATAACTTGTTCTGTAAGTGCAAGGTGCACAACAGAACTTTCCACTCTCCTTCCCTTAAATTTGCTTGCTACATCGAACCACACTTGCCATTTTAATGCTCATTCACCCAGTTTGGAGAGATGCCACTGGACCACCTGGTAACCTCTTTTTTGTTTTTACCACCCTGAACAGTTTGGTGTCATCAGCAAACATGGCCTCCCCACTGCTGACCATTTATGAACAAGTTAAAAAGTACAGGTCCCCACACCAATCTCTGGGGGAACTGTCTAGTTCAGCACCCTATTTTCCCCTAAGTGCTCAAGTGGATGAATGGATAACTCTGATCCATTTAGGAGGGGTTGCAGGTGGTGCTGCAGCTTCAGATCCTGAGCACACCCAGCCTCAGCAGAGGAGAACACAGGCTTGAAAGTGTTGTTATGTATTGACAAAGCACTCGCTTACATCAGCTCCTATGGTGCAACGATCACATGCTCCGCTCCTGCTAAATGCTCCTGAGCATCTCCTTCTTCAGGCCTGTGCTCCGGTCTAATACTTGGAGCAACAGTGTTTCCAGCACACTTAGACCTCTCTTCTGACATGGTGCATGCAAGCAACCAACAACTTCTCCTGTGCAGCATCTCCAGCTGGTCTTGTCATTTTAAGCCCCTCCTCGACCTTGGAAACAATGGGGGAGAGGACAAAGTAGATTCCACAGCAGGCATAGGCAAACTTCGGCCCTCCAGACGTTTGGGACTACAATTCGTATCACCCCTAGCTAACAGGATCAGTGGTCAGGGATGATGGGAGTTGTAGTCCCAAACACCTGGAGGGCCGGAGTTTGTCTATGCCTGTTCTACAGGCCCAATACTCTCTAGAACTGTCTGTTCCACCTTTCTGCCTCCTTACAGCTTCCCCCCGCCTCCTCTTCTTCCATCTTTGGCTGCCCAGCCTCTTCCTCCTCCCCCTGCCTTATGGGGGGCACAGAACCCCACAGATTACTGGCCCCTTCCCCCGGATCACCCTCTTGGCTCCTCTGCCCACCCTTCAGACACCTGCCTGTCCCTGACAGTGTCAAGGACAATGAGGTTTCCCTTTCGATATAAATAGGAACGATGCGACTGGGATTCCAGAGGAAGCCAGGTAGACTGACTCAGTCTGCAAATATAATTTCTCTCTTGTGGAAGTAAACTTTTTTTTTGCTTGGGGTTCGTGACACATCCCCTTATGCAAGTAAACTCTTTGGATTCTTCATTTCCAGGAAAGTCATAGCAGCTCCCACCCTTCTGAGTCTCTGTGCTAATAATGTCCCATCGTTGGGCTCATGGAAACACAGCTACCTGTGTGTCGTGCTGTTGGTGAATCATATTTCTATTAATATATAATAATAATACTCAGACATATTTTGAGAGTTTGATGGGTTTCATGTCTCAGGTTTCCTAGTGCATTCATATCTGTGTTGATATTTAAACTGATGGCTTCCTGGCTCAGAGCTCACACATTCTTAGCCACTCTTATCAGCTCTAGCAATGTGGGAAGCTGCATTACACCGGGTCAGATGATTGGCCCATCTCTTCCAGTACGCTCTCCTGTGATTGAAAGAGGCTCTCCAGGGTCACACAAAGGGAGTGTGATGGTAGTTAGAAAGAAAAAAGGCAGTGTTGAGAGTTGAGTTATGTGAGCTAGAAGGTAGAAGCTGATCCTTAAAATGCAAATTATTTATTTATTTATTTATTTATTTATTTATTATTATTATTATTATTATTAATAATAATAATAATATATTGCCTTATACCTGGGGGTCTCAGGGCAGTTCACAGAATAAAATCAAGATATAAAGCCACAAAATACAATAACCAACCAACCAATAGCTCCCCTCCCCAAACCACATTTTAAAAGGGCATAGGATGTAAATCAGATCAACCAAAGGCCTGGTTAAAAAGAAAAGTTTTTGCCTGGCACCTAAAGGTGTATAATGAAGGCGCTAGGCGAACTTCCCTGGGGAGAGCATTCGATAGATGGGGAGTCACTGCAGAGAAAGCCCCTTTTCGTGTTGCCACCCTCCAGACCTCTCGAGGAGGAGGCACACAAAGAAAGGCCTCAGAAGATGATCTCAGGCTCTTGGTAGGTTCATATGGAAAGAGGCAGTTCTTGAGGAATTGTGGTCATGAGCCATTTAAGGCTTTATAGGTCAAAACCAGTGCTTTGAATTGGGCTTGGAAACCAATTGGTAGCCAGTGCAGTCGGACCAGGATCAGTGTAATATGTTCAAACCATCTTGGTCAACTAGCAGCAGGTGATAAATAGCTTCAAACTGAGTGGCTCATTACTCCAAGGGCCATCTAGTCCAACCCCTACACTGCAGGAATCTCAGCATTGTAGGGGGCTGGACTAGATGACCCTCAGTGTCCCATCCAAAGAGGTTTGTTCTTCACCAACCAACCAAAAGTCAGGAGTGTCAGTGTCAGATGCGCTCCTGATGGGAGATGCCAGGTGCAGAGAAGGAGCTTTCACGTGCCACCACTCCTTTAACTTCACATTGTGGTGGAACTTTGCATGGGAATGATGTGCACCATTTAGCTTGACACATTTCTACAAAAGAAACCTGAAGGCAAATGCTAATTCCCATTTGTATGTTAGGTTCTGCCCACATCGCGAGGCTGTTTCCACCTTTGGTCTGACAGGAGCATCAAATAATTAACCGGGGCCTTAATTTAAAAGAAGAATTCTAGTTATAGTAATGGAAAAAATGAATATGGCAATGTGGCCAATATGATAAGAATTCGGAAAGCACTTTGTTCAGGTAACATCCTAAATAGATAGTGATAATAGTTGTACATTATCCCATGGAGACTTTGCATACCATCAAATTGCAAAGCTGCAGTAAAATATCCAAAAAATAAAAATGCATATACAGCAATGTTGAAGGAAAGTTTTTCTCTCTCGCCCCCCCCCCACTGCTCTGTTCTCCACATGATCCAAAAATGCTGAGTTTCACTTGGGTGTTTAGGTGCTCCAGGTGATATATGCTGAAGTCAGTATTTACTATTTCAATTAACAGAACCTCCCAGTGATGGAATAACAGGTTGCTCAAATCAGCTTGGTATTAGGTTTTGTTTTGCTTTTAGTCAGCAGCTTTAAGGAAAATAAATATCAAATGGCGCTCGAAAGAAAAACCTTTATCAATACTTGCAGGCAAACATGTCTAAGAACCCAAGAATCTGTCTCCTACTAAACCAGACCATTGGTCCATAAAGCTCAGTGTTGTTGTCTGCACTGAACTGTCTGCTCTATCCCTTGATTGTAAAAAACTCTCTATGTAGCTTACAAAAATATAAGGTGTGTTTAGTCGTGTCCGACTCTTCGTGACCCCATGGACCAAAAATATAAGGTAGGATGCTGAAATTATTGATAAAAACTGCTAAAAGCAAATATTTAAAAGTAATCAGAAGATTATTAAAACCAACAACAGCCAAGGAGGAATAAAATGTCTGCAGCTTCTACATTTCTGGATTGTGTTGTTGTTGTTGTTTAGTCGTTTAGTCATGTCTGACTCTTCGTGACCCCATGGACCAGAGCACGCCAGGCACTCCTGTCTTCCATTGCCTCCCGCAGTTTGGTCAAACTCATGTTGCTAACTTCGAGAACACTATCCAGCCATCTTGTCCTCTGTCGTCCCCTTCTCCTTGTGCCCTCCATCTTTCCGAACATCAGGGTCTTTTCCAGGGAGTCTTCTCTTCTCATGAGGTGGCCAAAGTATTGGAGCCTCAGCTTCATGATCTGTCCTTCCAGGGAGCACTCAGGGCTGATTTCCTTCATAATGGATAGGTTTGATCTTCTTGCAGTCCATGGGACTCTCAAGAGTCTCCTCCAGCACCATAATTTAAAAGCATCAATTCTTCGGCGATCAGCCTTCTTTATGGTCCAGCTCTCACTTCCATACATCACTACTGGGAAAACCATAGCTTTAACTATACGGACCTTTGTTGGCAAGGTGACATCACATTTCTGGATAGGATTGCCTAAACAAAAAATGCTTTAAGCAGGCACCGAAAAAACAGTCATGGTGTCTGCCTGATGTCAATCGGCAGGGAGTTCCAAAGTATTGCTGCTGCCACACCAAAAGGTCAATTTCATACAAGTGCAGAATCAATAATATACCGCACCTGTAACAATGCAGAGAAAAGCAGTCAGGTGGGTATATTGGGGGCGAGGTGATCCTGCAAGTAAACCATTAACAGCTTCCTAAAGTAATACAGTGGTACCTTGGATTACATACGCTTCAGGTTACATACGCTTCAGGTTACAGACTCTGCTAACCCAGAAATAGTACCTCGGGTTAAGAACTTTGCTTCAGGATGAGAACAGAAATCGTGCAGCAGCGGCAGTGGGAGGCCCCATTAACTGAAGTGGTGCTTCAGGTTAAGAACAGTTTCAGGTTAATAACAGACCTCCAGAACGAATTAAGTTCTTAACCCGAGGTACCACAGTAGTGACACTTTGAATCTGACTCGGTAGCAAATGGTTAACCAGTATTGATATCTGAGCACAGATCTTACATGCGTAGAGGATCCCACTCATGTTGTAGTGTTGAGGCACACACTTCCAAGTTTATGTTTCCATTATTATCATATAAGTTTTTAAGTGGGTGCTGGATGTCCACCAATCTGGGATGCTCTAATAGTAGATTGGCTGCACTGACCCCAGCCAAATTCGGCTTCTGATGTGGCTCGACCTGCCAAATTCCCCCTATCACTTGCTAGTTTCTGCCCTTACTCTGCTTGCATGGGCTATGTCACCTAGCCCAGACTGGTAAGGAGAGGAGCATTTTGCAAACATTTAGCTGGGAACCTATGCATGAACACATGCATGTATACCACATGAACCTTTGAGATGTGAATGTAAACCCAGGGCTACCTATGCATGGTCTAACTGATGCTCAAAATTCAGGGAAGGTGCTTGTCACTGTAATGCTGTTCCCCACTCCCATGTGAAATTATTTAGTCCTAAAATTGATATTTACGGACTGTATATTGTTGAAAGAGAATTGTATGAAGATGATGTATATATGGTATGTATCACCGGTAAAAGTAGCAAAAATGTATAAAAATGAACAGGAGTGCTGGAGGTGTAAGGCTGAAGGTACTTTTTATCATATGTGGTGGGATTGTAAAAATGTAAAAATATACTGGGAAATGATATATAATGAACTGTTCAAAATAACATTTGTTAAGCACCCAGAAGCCTTCCTGTTGGGTATCTTAGGTCAAGATCTGTTGAAAGAGAAGAGGACACTATTTACATATGCTACTACAGCGGCGAGAATTTTGATAGCACAAAACTGCAAGCCTGGAGAAATTCCAACAGAAGAACAATGGCAAGAAAAACTGATGAATTACACAGAATTGGAAAAACTGATGGATAAACTGTGAGAAAAGGACAACAGTGACTTCGAAAAAGAGTGGGAACCTTTTATATTATATTTGCAGAAACAAAAAAAGAGCACTGACTCGATGGTAGGATTTAAATAAACATTCACACCTTGATTGACAGAGAACAATTAATGTGATGAAGGAACGATACAGTATATAATAAGGAGGACAACAAATCAGAAATGGAAGCTGAGGGAAGTCCAAAGGGAGGGGGTGATGATGTGTAATATGTATGTTATTGATATGCAATGTTTGTAATGATAGAAAAGAAAATCAATAAAAAATTATTTTAAAAGAAAAGAAATTATTTAGCCCTAAATTCATATCGGAAAAGGACTAAAAATTATATGGTTGTATACTCTGAGTAGATCAGTGGTGGTAGTTCCATTAGGACAAAAGGGCTACTGCTCCACCAACCTCAGTCTGCCCTCAGCTTTCCCACTTGCAACTGGTCCAGGAAGTGGCACAGCCTGTCAGCTTCTTTCTCCTCCTTAGTTTCAGTGTTTCTCTTGTGGAACTCAGTGTGGATGAGGATGGTGACAAAACTAGTGTAAACTGGCTGTGCTTGTCATTGGCTGTGGCTCCCCCCACTGTTGAGCTCCATGCCTCCCATCCCATCAGCCTCAATGGACACCAGGTACCACTGGAGTAAACCCACTGAAATGAGTAGACATGGCTCACTCAGGTCCAATTTCAATGGGTTTACTCTGAGTGGAAGTTAGTGGCACCCAATTTGCTTATCTGTATGAGGAGGAGAATGTTGGAAATATCTGTCAACATTCAACGTAACTTGAGAAGTCACTTTCGTTCCAGCGGGAAAACAGAGCAAAAGGTGTTATGAAAATGAGACCAAAAAATATTGAACTCTGGAGCAAAAACTTTGCATTAATTGTGTGCTGCCTTTGCCTTTTCCTCTAGGCAGTGTTTGAACTTTAGAAGTAATATTTAGGCTTCAAGGGACAATTGGAAGGTAGGTTGCTTCTGATTAATGTTTGTGACATGGAAACAAATTCCCAGGCATTGACAAAAGCCATAACAAACTGCTGCTGCTACCTTTTAATTATTTAACTGCTCCTAAATGATCAGACCTTAGGCAAAGCAATGACACTTTCTAAATCCAGTGCTGGTTTGCTTGGGGGCTGTACAATGCACTCCGAGAATGCTTTGCTCAAAAACAAAACAGCCAAAGAAAACGATAAGAAAATGGAGATGTAATTGCCTATGTTGTGAAATGCTTCAAGGATTTCTGGAATATTTATGATTAGTGCTAAGCTGAAATGCACACAATGGGTGTATTTTTCCGAATATTTGAGCCCCTGCCAAATTGCGGGGGGGGGGGGGGGGACGGACATACAACTGGGACAATGATCCGCCCTCCCATTCTGGTTACCCTTGGTCTGACTGCTTGAGCAATGGAGATGCACTTTTTCTAACTACTCAGAATGAGAACAGTGGGAAGGCTTGCCTTGGCCTGAGTAATATCATTACTGTCATAATCTTGGAGTTCAGCAGTGACCAGGATGCTGAGTTGGGACTATATAGTGCCATTGGCTCATGGATCCAGAATGGGTTCTTGGCCTGAACTTGATATTACTGGTTGGGAGAACCACATTGGAGCAGGCCTTTGACCCTCTTGATACAGGCCCACGCATTGAAACTTGAAATGGCGTCCGCTGCCTTCTTCATGTATAAAATGACTGCCTGATAATAGGTGAGAGTGACATTATTACCTCATGGAAGGAAGAAAGTGGCTGTGGGAACTGGCTCATTATGTATCTAAAGCCAGTGGGAAATTTGCCACAATAACAATGTGTTCACTGATTCCTTCCTCTGGTTCCTTTTAATCACCTGTACGGTTGTCCCATTAAAATTTTATGTTTTGGAGAATGAAATCTTTTTTGCACGTTTTGATGCCTTTCTTCTGCAACATTTCATTTTTGCAAAAAAGCTTCCTCGCTGCACGATCCTAGACAACCAGAGATCATGGAGCAAACTTAGTGGCATCATAGCACCTTGTAGCCTGTCAGCCATGGCTATGCAATTATCCTGTTCTGATCCTGGGAAAAAGCCGACAGGGCAAGAGGGCAAGGTTGGTAGGTTGTCATAGCACCATGGAGAGCTCCTAATGAGCAACTTGCTTGACAAGGTCTGGAAGTAAGCAAAAGCCTTTTGAGCCTTATCACCACACCACCTCTATGCTCTGCACATTTTGGAGGATACAGTCTCTTAAAAGACCAAACACCTGGCCTGAAGACTCAAAGGACAGCTTTACAAGCTGTCAAACTTTTCTCTGGCTCGGATTAAAAATGGCAAGACATCTGGGTGGTTAGATGGGCCAGGCGGTGCCTCTATTTGCAATTCAGCTGTGGCTCATCCAAGTGTTCCTCCCCAATGCTTGCTGTAAGAATGGCTGGCGACCATGGTGCTACTATCATCACCAGTGGCAACATTGTTCCCTTTACTCTACTGATCAAGGTCAGCAAGAGTAATTGAAGTGTTTTGTCCTTAGTATGGACGAGACAAGGTACAGTGGTACCTCGGGTTAAGTACTTAATTCGTTCCGGAGGTCTGTTCTTAACCTGAAACTGTTCTTAACCTGAAGCACCGCTTTAGCTAATGGGGCCTCCCGCTGCTGCCGCGCTGCCAGAGCACGATTTCTGTTCTCATCCTGAAGCAAAGTTCTTAAGCCGAGGTAATATTTCTGGGTTAGTGGAGTCTGTAACCTGAAGTGTATGTAACCTGAAGCATATGTAACCCGAGGTACCACTGTATAGACATCTTTTCAAATTCATTTCCCACAGATAATGTCAACAAATAATTGAAATATGGCCACTTAATTGCATGCATTTTCCCCATTACAGAAACACCCCCTGCCCAATTATTTTTCTCAAACATTGTTTCTCAAGTCACATGTCTATGACAAGCTTTCCTTTCCTTTCCTTTTTTTTTTAAAAAAAAGTCTGGATAATGCATTGCTTTAGAATGAATCACTTCGGATTGCCTCAGTTAAGCAAATTATGTCACATCGTTATGTGAAATTATATGCAGGGCTTCTTAAAGCAACTTAAGCATCATATTTCCTGGAGTGATTCATCAAGTCTGAAGAATAAGGATCCCTCCCTGCATTTGAGAAGTACAAAAGTAATGCAAAAGAACCAAAAGGTACTCACTGCTTTTTCAACCCTGAATAAACCCCATAAGTCTCTGTAAAAAGCCAATATGTCCAATATTCTATAAATTCTCCAACATTCCGTTAGAATGGGGCTAGGCAGCTACAAGCAAAAGCAGATTTCTTAATGGCTTAGATCACTACTAGGAATGGGGAAGAAATTACTTTTGCTTCATATTTTAATACAAACCTACCTAATTTTCACTTTCCAAAACGATGCATAAATCAAAGCACAGCTATCCTTCCAAAAAAATATTAATTGTTATTTATTTATTATATTTTTCCAGAGTTTCAGTACATACATACATATTCACTATCCTTCCAAGTTTGCACTTCTCCACATTCTACAATGCAGTCCTCTAAACATGTATGCCTAAAATGCATATATTCATGATAATAGCATGCAAAAGACATTATATTCAGGAATAATTGCTTGCAAAAATGTGAATATTAGGCAAAACTGCATATGTAAATTTTCTTATTATTATTTTTATATGTGAATCACTTCCTATGAAACATCTCAAAGTGATTTCACAATACAAGACATACATAAAGCAATTGCATATATAAAAAAGGTTTGTTTTTTAAAAAAGTAAATTTAATATAAATGCACACCAAAATGCTGCTGGTTCATTTTATTTAAAAGCTGCAAACTGATATGAACATGTGGCGAGTTTAGCTTAAGTTAGAAAAATGAGAAATCGAGTGAAACTGAAACTGACATATTCATCCTCGCCTGGTCATTAGCATCACCAACAAAACAGGAGCAGATTTAGTCCCTATCCAGTATTTCCCCTCCGCTCCTTGGTTCCATTCACTCCTATGCAATTCAAAAACTAACACAGCAAGAAGCAGGCTGGTCTAGAACCTTCCTCTCTCATTTGCTAGTCTTTTACTTGCATAATTTTATTAAAATTACTTGCAGAATTTGTTGTTGTTTAGTCATCTTTTTAAAAAAAATAATAATATTTATTAAAGTTTCAAAAAAAAGTTACAGAAATGAGAAAAAAACAAAAAATACAAAATACAGAAAAATAAAAAAACAATTGAAAACATTTCAATCTTTCCATGTCTTGTCTTTCATTTACTTGTTTCCCTGACCTCCTCACACCTCCCTTTTTTGTATTCTAATTCAATTAGCAATTTCAGCAAATCCTTTCCATCTTTACTTTTATCTTAATAGTTCATCTTAATACGTTGTGACTTTACATTCTCACCTATTCATAATCCGATTTTACTTATTTCTATAACATTACTGCTAAACCACAAAACTTCATTCCAGCATCCTTCTAACATTCCTTAATTTTACAATGTTTCTGTAAATAATCTTTAAATTTCTTCCAATCTTCTTCTACCGACTCTTCTCCCTGGTCTCGGATTCTGCCAGTCATTTCCGCCAATTCCATGTACTCCATCACCTTCATCTGCCATTCTTCCCTGGTGGGTAGATCTTGTGTCTTCCAGTACTTTGCGATGAGTATTCTTGCTGTTGTTGTTGCATACATAAAAAAATTCTGTCCTTCTTTGGCACCAATTGGCCGACCATGCCCAGAAGAAAGGCCTCTGGTTTCTTCAGGAAGGTATATTCAAATTCAAATTCAAATTTATTTACGGCTATTAGCCCATAAAATATGTACAAACATAAAAGCACAGAAGCATAAAAAACCAATACATCTAACAACAGAAGGGGAACACCACGATGCAAGGGTGGGTCATTGAGCAGTGACAAATAACAGCTTGGGGCCCGGAAAGATCCAAGGGACGGTTCACAGAAAAAGGAGAACTGGAGACGAGATCCATCATGCACTCTCATCATAACTGTCCGATTAGTTTTTGTTGTTGTTGTTGTTGTTTTTTGGTGATTTTTGTATGTGAGATAACCGCATTCAGGAATCTCGCCACCTGCAGAGTTACAGAAGGATCTGTATCCTGCAAAAGCAGTGCGGCATGTGACTCAACAGGCCTGCCAACCAAGCGCAGTAAAGCAGGACCCAGGAATTTAGTCCTAGCTATGCTATGTAAGGGACAGCTGAACATTATATGTGGAAGAGATTCAACTGTTTTCCCGTCACACTCGCATAGCGGAGACACCAAACCCTTGGAAAATCTGTGGCTCAGCAGGTTCGAAGGAAAAACATTGAACCTTGCACGAATAAATGCAAGTCGGTGTGGTACAGATGAAAGAGATGACATGTATGATGGAAGGCCAAGTGGTGGGGTTAAAGGTATATTTAAATACCTTTTTCATGTCATTATAAATCATCTCCCAGAAAGCCTTAATCCTTGGGCACGTCCACCAAAGGTGAAAGAATGTACCTTCAATCTCTTTGCATTTCCAGCATTTATTATCAGGCAAATGATATATTTTTGCAAGCTTGACCGGTGTCATGTACCACCTGTATATCATTTTCATAATATTCTCTCTTAAGGCATTACATGCCGTGAACTTCATACCAGTGGTCCATAACTGTTCCCAGCCAGCCAGCATAATGTTGTGACCCACATCTTGTGCCCATTTAATCATAACAGATTTCACCGTTTCATCCTGAGTATTCCATTTCAACAGCAAGTTATAAATTCTTGACAGAATCTTAGTTTTGGGATCTAGCAGTTCTGTTTCCAATTTTGATTTTTCCACCTGGAAGCCAATTTTCTTGTCCACGTTGTATGCCTCCATTATTTGATAATAATGAAGCCAATCTCGCACTTTGTTTCTTAATTTTTCAAAGCTCTGCTGTTGTTTAGTCATCTTAGTCGTGCTTGACTCTCTGTGACCCCATGAACAAGAGCATGCCTTGGAAACTTTTGCTTTCTTCTCAAAGCTTCTCCTTTTTTATGTCCATGGAGTTTTCTTGGCAAAATACTGGAGTGGTTTGCCAGTTCCTTCTCCAGGTGGATCACATTTAGTCTAAACTCTTGACTATGACCTGTCCGTCTTAGGTGGCCCTGCACGGCATAGCTCATAGCTTCTCTGAGTTATTCAAACCCCTTCGCCACGGCAAGGCAGTGATCCATGAAGGGGACTTGCAACATTAGGGGTACTTAAAATATCACATCTCTCACCTGTAGTCAGAAGTGTTGCAGTCCACTCCACCTCATTCTGCTGCTGCATGTGCAAACTACACCAAAGTATACAGTGATCACATATAGAGAAATCAAATCATGTACATGTGAATCAAACCTTGGAAAAGAAATATATCTGTGTATACACATTAAGGGCTGGTTCAACCCTTTCTCCAGGAGCATTAAGAAAGATTGCCATGTCAGTTTGTTGCACCAAAAACAACAAACACTGTCACTCATGAGGACAATGGTGATGATGAAATACATTGTAACAGCTGTGTCATAGTATTAAAACTGATATCTAATTATTCCAAAGTACTAGAATTTTACCATCCCGATAGGACAGTAACAAAACCTCTTGGCCATTTTTGTTCGGAAGGATCATAGCCCTTTTTCATTCTTTTTGTTCATTATGTCATTTTGTATTTCTCCTTGATCACCAGCGTTGCTGTTTTATGATATTTACCATTGATATGATCTTTCTACAGAATACGCACCAAACGATTTTGACATTCTAGTTATAGCTGCTATTACCCTCTTTGCAGTTCTACCTATTATTTGGGGAAAAGCTAAAGCTCAGTGGTAAAGTATTGGTTTTGGCTGCAGAAGTTCTCATGTTTAATCTCTTGCATCTCCTGGTAGGCCTGGGAGATATTGCTGTCTGGATTCCTTGAGAACTGTTGTAATCCTTGAGAATTGCTGTCAGTCAGTGTCGGAAAATCTGAGCTTAATGGCCCAATGGTCGACACTCTTTCTCCCCCTATTTACCTTCCAACAATATTTATCCTCAACCATAATTAATTTCTTCTGTTTAGTCAACCATGGTCTTGCATCAGTATGCTGACATTGATTAATTTATTTGATTTCAAGTCCCCCGCATCCATAAGGCCCAAGACACCTGGGCGTCATTATCAAAGTTTGACTTCAGATCCAGGGGCAGAAGTAGATAGTTGAGGAATTAATGACTGCAGCATTAGCAGAATCACTCATGGCTTATTGAAGAACACTTCATTTTTCAACAGAGAAACAGAATGAGCAAGTCAGGCTCTTAATAGCATATACTTACAGGACATATTTTGCTGAGCTTAATGGGGCACATATGATTATACACGAAACACACTTAAGCTGTACACTTCAGAGATCATTTTATAAGGGACATGCGTTGCATTATAATGAAACAAAAGCTAAAGGATCTGGGAGAAAAAAAGGCTTTAAAAAACCAAGCTCGCTAAGGAAATAAAATTGTTATCAGCATAGGTAATGAAGCCGGTGCTTTCCAGCAAAGCATATTGAATGCTGTGTTGGTGCAGCAATGTAGCTGGAATTGCTGGAATGTGGCTGCATTTGAAATATACATGCAAATATTTCTTGATGGCATTGAATTGACTTTACTAGTGCTATAGCAGATGCCATCAAGTTGCTATGGTCTCAATGGCGGAGCTTCATGCTCCAGCACCAGGGGGCAGAGAGCAGGCCAGGGCGGGGCTGGCGCGCATCCTGGGGGCATGGCGCGCCGCCCATAGGGGTGTGGCACGCGTCCTGGGGGCATGGTGTCCCTCCTGTAGGCACCCAGTTAGGGTGGGGGGAAGCCACGATGGCATCCCACTGGGATCGCGTTGTCGGGGGCGGTGTGCTCCACCTGCATGCCTCTTCCTCCACCAGTGTATGGACTCCAGCTCCATCAGCCCCAACCAGCAGCTCCAGTGGTTGGGGAAGGTGGGAGCTGTAATCCAACAACATCTGAAGACCACCATGTTGGCTGCCTATAGCTCTATAGTCATTTTCCTTGGAGGGGCATATCCTTAGGAAGATACTGATGTGCTCTGAACTACACTGCTCACCTGGAAACAGAATTCTATTGTCATATTCAGCATCTCCTGTTGCAATTTTTCTTTTAACTAGTTGTTTAGTTGAGCCTGTTTAACACTTAAAATCTTTTTGTTAAATGATGATTTGGAAGGGAAAGGGGAGGCCTGAAATTTATAAACTCCAATTCATAATCAAGTTAAATGAAAGCTGGTTTGGTATAGCAGTTTGTAAGAAGAACAAATAACAGAGATTCAGGTTCAAATCAGTACTCAGAAATAAGGTCTCTCTCTCTCTCTCTCTGCTTGGAGTTAAGTCCTGGCATATTTCATTATAAGATTGTAGCAACCCTTAGTAGACACACTTTATATATAAGGCACAAAAGGTGGTGGGAAGTATGAACAATTGGACCAGTCAGTGGCGTAGCGTGGGGGGTGCAGGGGGGCCCGGCCGCACTGGGCGCAACATCTGGGGGTTAGGGTTAGGGGGCGCAAATCCACGGGTTAGGGGGTGCAAATCCATGGGTTAGGGGGTGCAAATCACTTGCCTTGCCCCGGGTGCTGACAACCCACGCTACGCCACTGGGACCAGTCACCTAGATTGACTGCAGAAGTTGAACCAACTGGTATAAAGCCACAAAAATAGAATGAGCTCAGTGCATTTTTCTGCCTTTGGGCTCCAGGTGTGATCTTTACTTTACCAATTAAGTGATTTGCCATTTTTAAATGGGTTGTAAACTGAGCTGAAAGCAAAAGCAGTTTTCTAATTTGTAGGTAAAACATGAGGATTTGTTTCCTTTGACGAGTGCCCACATTTACATGAGCACCCTTGGAGCACTTTGGACTTTGAATCGTTCACATGAGTAACTCAGACTTTAATGGAATTGTGTTGTCGGTTTCGATTTCATTTAGATGCTTTAAGGACTGATGCAAACTTAATCAGCTAGATGGTGCAAAGACAAAGGGTGCATTCTTGAATTCACAACTACTTTGCACTGAAGTGATCACTCTTGAGCTGGGTATGGATAATGCGTCATTTTACTATCTGATAACCTTTGTGATCACCATACAGTAAGACTCACAAAGAATCAAATATATCATTGGGTCCAAAGTCACTAAGCAGTTAAGCAAGCAGTATTGTTTAATATTTGTAAAAAAAATGGAGCTGGTATCCAGTTCTGTCCACCTGCTGATGGAAACCTCTTTGTTCCAATGGATGCTTGTTTGTAGAAAGGGTGGGGGGAGGTGTTTCTTTCAGTTCTTCCCTTTGAAGCCCACTGTACCCTCCAAATCTGCTCCAGAGAATTGGGGAACAATTTGAACCAACAGCATGGGAAGTGGTGCAAGGCACAGCAGGAGAAAGGGGAAATTTGCAAAAAGGTGTCCTTATCCACTTTCTGCTCACAGAAGGTGCCACTGGATCAAACTCCTATCAGTGGAGGGACACATTTGAACACAACTTGGAAGCTGACAGATGATTGTATTTCTGTTAAGCTGTCACTTATCTTGGTGGTTTCAGCATGCAATGAATGTTGTAGCTTTTTAAAAGTTGCTTCGCTGTGAATAAAATTGG
The DNA here is from genome assembly GCF_951804945.1 of Podarcis cretensis. NCBI lineage: Eukaryota > Metazoa > Chordata > Lepidosauria > Squamata > Lacertidae > Podarcis > Podarcis cretensis. Next base: position 65,616,404 of record NC_137170.1, on the reverse strand, counting down.
TCATTGGACTCCAGCTACAGCTACAGTCCATAATCTGAACCCATTAGCTTGAATCTAGGTTATCTAGATGAATTCATATCCATATTCATGGTATGCATAGCTCAGTCGGTTAGAGCTTAGTGCTGATAATACCAAGGTTGCAGGTTCAATCCTCGTATGGGACAGCAGCATATTCTTGCATTGTAGGGGATTGGACTAGATGATCCTCAGGGTCTCTTTCAGCTCTACGATTCTATGATTCTATGTAAGCTAAGGTAAGATATGTAGGTAAATATCTTGAATATCTTGATGTCCGTGCAATTAGAAATCATTTGTTTGATTCAGTAGTAGCTTTGAGAGGATGATGGACAGGCAAGTGACACATGGGCATATCTCTAGCTTAAGTACTGGTTCATCAGCAGCCATTAGCAGCTATGTCTCTATTGGAGTGCAAAGGTGATTGCTTAATTCCCTCAATAAAGGGAAGGGAATAATTTGAGAGCTAGGAACAGCCATTGAAGTAGCATACTGATTATTATCCCTAGAAATGACATGGTTTGCATGATGGTTGTTTTGTGACTGGGAAGGACTGCTTCCATCCCAGTGATAAACTGCGATAGAAAATAAATAAGTGAATACACGCCCCTAACTGTTGACCTTCTTGCAACCTCACTAATGCAATGTGTAAATCGGATTTTATCAGGACTAAATTACTTGAGACAGATGATGATCCAGCCTTGAGACGACACCTAATTGATATTCTGCTCAGGGAGAAGACTCGCACACCTTGAATGATGCTCTGACCCTGAGTCTCACAGGCTTACGTCCTTTGATATTACACAACGCAACACCATCCATCAGGTGCAATATTGCCAGGTACCATTCAGAGAGTAATTAATCAATACAGCAGAGCCTCCCACATCGCAGCACCTTGTAGGAAGTGGCAGAATGTAAGACGTGACCACAGCAGGGATGTAGCTGGTGCAGAGGAGGTGAAAATGCAGAGATGGGTATAAAGGAATAGAGACCTGCTGCCTATGTGCATTATGTAAGAATTCATCTAAAGCATTGGAAAGCTGCTATCAGTGCTAGTTTAGATGGCCCATTGGTATAACACAGCTCCTCAGCTTTAGTGCAAAGCAAATGCAAAGCAAATTGGGGGGGGGGGAGAGGGAGCCATCAATTACACATTGTTCCAGACATGGGACAAATAAGTGAATTTCCACCAGCAATTTCCCCTCTGGCTTCTGTTGACATTCTCTGACATCCCTAGGTATAATATGCATTTCCCACATCCTAACTAAAAATACTAGTGATACTTGTTTTAGTAATACTTATTGAAAATAGCTTCATAGCCTGTTGCCACGACTGGGAATAAACAGCATTCAGATTTTGTCCTGACACGGATAAAAAAATAAAAACAGCTCCCTGCAATCAGTGAGTGGATTATGCACAATTGGAAACTGATTGAGGGAGAAGGTAGTTTTTTTTTTATTGTGACCTGTATTGCCCTTTAAAAATGTATAAAGAGGGCGTTGCCTGCACTTAGGCCACCTGATATGCAAACTTCCTTCTGGAACCTGAGTTCTCCATATAAGACAACGGTGTCTACCTTTTCCACTCTGAGGGCTATATGTGCTACTGTGCAACCTTCCAGGAGCCACATACCATTGACAGGCATGGTGAGAAGCAAAAGTGAGCAATGGGTGCAAATGTTACCTTTGCAGGGTAGGCGAGTTTCCACACATTCACACTCCTCTCTCTATGTTCCACCCAGGCAAGCAAAGGTCATTATCAGAGTTCTATGATACATTTTAGCCAGGCAAAAAAACTCACAAGGAGCGTATGAGAAAAGGGCATTGAGATATGTGGCTCGGAAAGAGATAGTGTGGCTGGAGAGTGGCTGTGGCCTGAGAAGAATGCCAAGGGCAGAGGTGGTTTTAGGGTAGTGCAACTGCACAGAGTGGCCCAAGAGTGCTCTCTTCCTTCCTTCCTTCCTTCCTTCCTTCCTTCCTTCCTTCCTTCCTTCCTTCCTTCCTTCCTGTGCATGAAGAAAAGCTACCTATACCGTTACTCACATTTATACAAAACCTATAACTGGATGTGATCTTCTATATTTGTAATAAACCACTGGCAGGCAGGTACTTTGAAATCTGTCAGCTTCACATGCCTCTAAAGTCTGCTGGGGATGATATTAATGGAAATCCTCTACATTCTTTGAACTGCAATGATAAGCCTGAGAGCTTCATCCTATTTTATATGACTCCAGAATGCAATATTCTGCAGCTCTTTATTTTGTTTCCTTCCTCCAAGGAGAAAAACAACAGCCTGACAATAGAAGAGGCAACATTTTGGATGCAAAAAGAAAGAAGTCCCTGAAAATCAGGCACATTTGGGGAGCATGAAAATCATTATTTTGGTTTTTTCTTTTTTCAGAAAGTAATGTGAGACTTTTAATGTATTGCCTCTGAGAGATCAGCACGTACGGCATAAGTGATGGAACAACAGACAGGCTCCTCACTCCAGGGAATTTTAATTTTCTCTTTTATGCAGTTTCTTGAATCTGAATAGCTGTGATGAACACCTTCAGTATATTCTTTTTTACCTTCTCTTTGCCTCCTCTTCCTTTAGCTTTGTGATGCTAAGCACCTGGTTCAAATTTTATTTCAGTCAGCAACTTCCAAGCTACTTTCTCAGCCTCAATCACCACATGGGAATAATGAGACTGACCGACCTTACATTGTTATTGTATTATTGATATAATGTGTGTTCAGCACATTAAGCACTGAAAGTTGCTCATCATCATTATGTTGCTTGACACGGCTTTCCTGGTTTCCCTGTGGTTCACTGTACCTCAGTTGCATCAGGGTCGGGGGTTCAAGCCTCATGTTGGGCAAAAGATTCTTGGGTTGCAGAGGTTTGGACTAGATGGCCCTTCTGGTCCCTTCCAACTCTGCAGTTCTATGATTCTTTGCATGTATATGCATATGGATGTTTGGGTGTGTGTGTTTATCCATTGCATTTCCCAACAATACAATGTGCTTAGAGCAGTTCACAGAAGATTGACCAACTTGAATACATTACCAATTCATTAAGAATTTGTTAAAAACATGTCAAATATTCAACAAGCATAAACATGTGGAGAAAATGCATGGAAGAGTCTGTCCAAAATTTGCCAGTCTCCCTCTCTACGTTTCCTTTGCTGCATAACAATTCTGAGTATCATTTGGTGGCAGCAGTTGTTGCTGGAATAGTAGTTTCCATGTTGCTGTGCTGATGCAACGTACATGGTTGGCTCATAATGCTGTGTGAAACAGGACAAATGATCATGTAGCAGCAGCAAACTGTTCCTTTCACAGACCCTGCACACTTATTTGATGGTACAACAGCTTCACCGGATCAAGACGTCTGTTTTATACTGACCTGAGGGCAAAGCACAACACATTTCTCAAAAAGCTATACATTTGCAGAAGTGACAAAGAAAGAACTAAGAGCTGCTGAATCCCTAGCATTTTCCATGCTGCAGGTAAAAATAGAAAGCAGGTATCTTTGTGTCCAGCCAGCTTATTGGTTGCTTGGCATTCAGCTTATTGGTTTGTAGAAGCACAGTGCTCAGACTAGGGAGGGAAAAAAGGATTAAATAATCTCTACCCAGCACTGCAGTAGATCAACATGCTGGATAATATAGAGTGTATTGGTGTCGTGGAAGTAGAGTTTATGTAAGAGAGAGCTTTCTCAGGAGTTGGATGAGGATGCTAAAATGTCAGTTTGCTCGATCTAAGGATTGTTGTATTACTACCTTCCTTTCTAGTTCAAGGCATGCATGACCTTAGCCTCATTTTTTAAAAAAGAGAATTCAAACCATTATGTCCCATTATGATAATAAATTCCAAACAAGGGAGGAGAAAAAAAGATGAAATAGTCTCTGCTCAGCAGTAGATCCATGTACTGAATAATATAGCATTGTGAAATTTGAGTTTATATACATAAATTTCAATTTTACATTAAGTGGTCCCTTTGGGGGAACAATGATAAATGTTACAAAGGAACAAACTATTAAGGGGGCTGCAGAACTTGAGACCCATTAAGCTGATCACAGCCCACAAGGGGAGACTGGCATGGAGAGAGTCATTACTACCTAGTACTCATGTGTGGTAGCCTGAGAGTGGCTTGATATTCCTGATCTCCTTGCTTTTTTGGGACTGACCAGTATCTAGCTAATGGCCTATCATGTTCAGCTACATGAATGCCAGTTGTGTTTGTGCAGGCTTGTCCCATAGACGCCTGGGCCCTTACTAAATGCAAAGGCCTTCTAGACATCTGAGATTCCATGTCATAGGATCCCATTCCCTTTGAAGTTGTGGTGTGATTCAAATTGAAATCCTCAAAGGACTCACAGAAACACGAGATGAGTATCAACAGGTCTGATCAGTGACCCATCCTGTCTTCTAACAGTGCTGGCTTCAAGCATTTTTCCATGTTGTCCTATCAGCTTACACCACTGCTTTCTTTTCTTAGTATGTGCTCTGTGTGTGTGTGCACGCGTGCACACACACACACTATCCATAGACTATTCTCATAGGGTCTCTTGATCCTCATTCATTATAGCATTCCACATACCCTTTTACGCTTGCCTTAATGCCTTAATGCCTCTTTACCCTGGACAGCTGGAACTCTTCACCTCCTCATTCCTGCAGTAGAGTCAAATGTATGGTACTTCTTGCTAACAATTTCCATCTCCTGTAACAGGACATCAGGGACTGGTTGGGACTGAAGATGGACACTGTGCTTTGATTGGCTATTAGTTTGGGACCACTGTTTTTATCATAGCTGATTGTCCCATCCCCAATTACCCACTGTCAGGGACTGGCCTGAGAAGGAATGGTGGGGTCTGCCCCCCTGCCCTTCCCAGAGAAGAAGGAGACAGTATAGATTTAGAACAGTGGTTTGGAGAATGGCAACGTTCAGAGGCTGCAGAGGGGAGAAGCTGGGAAATATTGGGGGAGGAAGAAGATGCACCAGGGGAGAGACAGCTGACAGACTCAGTGTCTTTGGAAAGCATGCCCCCACTCCCAGGCCCTGGCGAGCATTGAGAGTACAGTGGTACCTCAGGTTAAGAACTTAATTCGTTCCGGAGGTCCGTTCTTAACCTGAAACTGTTCTTAACCTGAGGTACCACTTTAGCTAATGGGGCCCCCAGCTTCCACCACGCTGCCGCCACACGATTTCTGTTCTCATCCTGAAGCACAGTTCTTAACCCGAGGTACAATTTCTGGCTTAGCAGAGTCTGTAACCTGAAGTGTCTGTAACTCAAGGTACCACTGTAGTAGAACAGAAAGCTCAGAGGCAGAAAACACAGATCAGCCAGCGCAGGGGTGATGTTTGATAGGAGAGACAGAGGGGGTGGGACTTTACTCGGAGCAACACCATTATCTAAGAGCTGCAGCATTGCTGTGTCTCTCACTGTGAATCTTGAATATAAGGCTTGGTAAGAATTCTTTTTTATCTGCTTCTTGGCTGCCACTGTGGTAGGGATCAGATTCCATGGCCCATTGACCTTGGGCCATTCCCTACTTCTCAACCTATCTTACCTCTCAGGCCCTGTGTATACAATTGTGTTTAATAATAATGGTATTTTAAAATCTTTATATCCTGCTCATCTGGCTGGGTTTACCCAGCCACTCTGGGCAGCTTACAACATATATAAAAACACAATAAAACATCAAATATTAAAAAATAAAACAACAACAACAACAACAAAACAACAATGTACTTTCCTGCAAAAGGAGACAGAACAGGGAATAGACACACTCCTATATTCTATGCTACAGAACACATCCAATGGGTTTGCTAAGCTTTTCTGAACCAACAGATTATAAATCAAGGAAGAGACTTTGAAAGTAGATGATACGAGAGTAAAAACAGGAAAATTTTCTGCATCCACTACACTCCCACTGCTGGTTTGGGAATCGGTGTACCCTGGATCTGACCGACTGCAAGGCTAACTGAACGACTGCAAGGAATCATAAAACCTACTGACAAATACCCCTTCCTCTTGGTTCATGTGGGAACCAATGACACTGCAAGCAATAGCCTCCAGAAGATCAAAAGAGACTACGAGGCTCTGGGCAAGAAACTGAAGCAGTTAAATGTACAAATTGTCATCTCACCTGTCCTCCCAGTTGAACAACGTGGCCCAGGGAGAGAGGGAAAAATAGTGGAAGTGAACAGCTGGCTTTGCAAATGGTGTAAACAGGAACGGTTTGGATTCTTAGATCACGGACTGCAGTTTCTTGAAGATGGACTTCTGGCAAGCGATGGGCTGCACCTCACAACAGTTGGGAGGAATGTTTTTGCCAAAAATCTTAGAAACCTCATCAGGAGGGCTTTAAACTGACTAATGTGGGGGAGGGAGACAGTGCTCCTGAAGGTAGGAGTCTATCAATTGATGAAGATGATCATCCAAATGTCATAGACCAAATGGAGCAAAAAGCATGCAGACCTAGTGGTGGGAGGAAAAAATCCTTAAATAAGAGACATGGGGGAATGATTAATGGACTTCAATGTCTGTTTTGTCCAGAAAGTGGGAGAAGCAACAAGAGGAACAGCCATTTTAGATCTAGTCCTAACCAATGTTGATGACCTGGTTACTGGGGTAGAAGTGGAAGGATCATTAGGCGCGAGTGATTATGCTCTTCTGAAGTTTACTATACAGCGGAAAGGAGCAGCCAAGCATACTAGGACTCAATTTCTTGACTTTAAGAAAGCCGACTTCACAAAACTTAGGGAAGTGCTGGGTGAGATCCCATGGACAGTAATCCTAAAAGGAAAGGGAGTTCATGATGGCTGGGAGTTTGTTAAGAGGGAGATAGTAAAAGCACAACTTCAGGCAATACCAATGAGACGGAAACATGGAAGGTGCCTAAAGAAGCCAGGGTGGCTATCTAAAGAACTTTTAACTGAGTTAAGATTAAAAAAGGATGTGGACAAAAAATGGAAAAGGGGGGAAACCACCAAAGAGGAATTCAAACAAATAGCCAGCACGTGTAGACACAAAGTCAGAAAAGCTAAAGCACAGAATGAACTCAGGCTTGCTAGAGAGGTTAAAAGCAACAAAAAAGGCTTTTATGGGTATGTTCGTAGCAAAAGGAAGAACAAAGAAACAGTGGGGTCACTCAGAGGAGAAGATGGTGAAATGCAAACAGGGGACACAGAAAGGGCTGACTTCCTCAATGCCTTCTTTGCCTCAGTCTTCTCCGATAAAGAAAACAATGCCCGACCTGAAGAATTTGGAGCAAATGATTCAGCAGAGGAAACACAGCCCAGAATAAATGTTGTCCCTATTTTCAAAAAGGGGGAAAGAGAGGACCCAAATAATTACTGCCCAGTCAGTCTGACATCAGTACCAGGGAAGATTCTGGAGCAGATCATTAAGCAAACAGTTACAGATAGGTAGCCGTGTTGGTCTGCCATAGTCAAAACAAAAAATTCCTTCCAGTAGCATCTTAAAGACCAACTAAGTTAGTTCTAGGTATGAGCTTTCGTGTGCATGCACACTTCGTGTGTATCTGAAGAAGTGTGCATGCACACGAAAGCTCATACCTAGAACTAACTTAGTTGGTCTTTAAGGTGCTACTGGAAGGAATTTTTTGTTTTGATTAAGCAAACAGTCTGTGAGCACCTAGAAAGGAATACTGTGATCACCAATAGTCAGCATGGATTTCTGAAAAATTAGTCATGTCAGACTAACCTGATCTCGTTTTTTGACAGAATTACAAGCCTGGTAGATGAAGGGAACGCAGTGGATGTAGCCTACCTTGATTTCAGCAAGGCATTTGACAAGGTGCCCCATGATATTCTTGTAAAGAAGCTGGTAAAATGCGGTCTTGACTATGCTACCACTCAGTGGATTTGTAACTGGCTGACTGACCGAACTGGCTGACTCTTCTCCTGGAGAAGTGACTAGTGGGGTGCCACAGGGTTCTGTCTTGGGCCCGGTCTTATTCAACATCTTTATCAACGACTTGGATGATGGACTCAAGGGCATCCTGATCAAATTTGCAGATGACACCAAACTGGGAGGGGTGGCTAACACCCCAGAGGACAGGATCACACTTCAAAACGACCTTGACAGATTAGAGAACTGGGCCAAAACAAACAAGATGAATTTTAATAGGGAGAAATGTAAAGTATTGCACTTGGGCAAAAAAAATGAGAGGCACAAATACAAGATGGGTGACACCTGGCTTGAGAGCAGTACATGTGAAAAGGATCTAGGAGTCTTGGTTGACCACAAACTTGACATGAGCCAACAGTGTGACGCGGCAGCTAAAAAAGCCAATGCAATTCTGGGCTGCATCAATAGGAGTATAGCATCTAGATCAAGGGAAGTCATAGTGCCACTGTATTCTGCTCTGGTCAGACCTCACCTGGAGTACTGTGTCCAGTTCTGGGCACCACAGTTCAAGAAGGACACTGACAAACTGGAACGTGTCCAGAGGAGGGCAACCAAAATGGTCAAAGGCCTGGAAAACAATGCCTTATGAAGAAGAAGAAGAGTTTGAATTTGATATCCCGCCTTTCACTCCCTTTAAGGAGTATCAAAGCGGCTAACATTCTCCTTTCCCTTCCTCCCCCACAACAAACATTCTGTGAGGTGAGTGGGGCTGAGAGACTTCAAAGAAGTGTGACTGGCCCAAGGTCACCCAGCAGCTGCATGTGGAGGAGCAGAGACGCGAACCCGGTTCCCCAGATTACGCGACTACTGCTCTTAACCACTACACCACACTGGCTCTTTGTGAGGAACGGCTAAGGGAGCTGGGCATGTTTAGCCTGGAGAAGAGGAGGTTAAGGGGTGATATGATAGCAATGTTCAAATATATAAAAGGATGTCACATAGAGGAGGGAGAAAGGTTGTTTTCTGCTGCTCCAGAGAAGCGGACACGGAGCAATGGCTCCAAACTACAAGAAAGAAGATTCCACCTAAACATTAGGAAGAACTTCCTGACAGTAAGAGCTGTTCGACAGTGGAATTTGCTGCCAAGGAGTGTGGTGGAGTCTCCTTCTTTGGAGGTCTTTAAGCAGAGGCTTGACAACCATATGTCAGGAGTGCTCTGATGATGTTTCCTGCTTGGCAGGGGGTTGGACTCGATGGCCCTTGTGGTCTCTTCCAAGTCTATGATTCTATGATTCTATGATTCTATGATTCTATGGATGTTAGACACCATCCATATCTATCCTGTTGTTTCTTATGAAATATTGCATTTTCCCATACATTTCCTCCAGAACTAGCTTTGATGTGAATTTAGAAAAATGAGAACCTAGCTGCATTTTAAAACAACAATGTGTACATACCAAGGGCTGTTCTGAATATAATATGAGATAACCCCTGTATACACTGCCCTAAGGTCTTTGGAGGAAATGAAGGAGGCAAATGTGTTGTAATATGATGAATAATAACATGGCACATCCTGGGCTGTGTACACGCCACACATTTAAAGCATATTCCCCTCCTCCAAATAATGCACATTAAATGTACTTTAAATGGACGGTGTGTAGGCTGCCTGTGCCTTTGTCTCTCTTTTTGCTACCTATTTTAGCAGCTAGTTGAGATGTTCATGAATGGCACATTTTGAACTGGAGCCAGAATAGCTGTGAAATGATCCTAGGTAAAACTGCTTCTAAATACTTGTCACTTTGCCATTATGCTCTTTGACTACACACCTTAGTTTTGTTTAGTATCATGCAGATAGAAATGTGATTGAAGCCCCATTGCCAAAATTAATATTTACCAGCTCAGAATGAGGGCCAGCCTTGTGTATCTGCATTATTTTAGCCTTTTTATCAGCTTAGCACCCGTAATTGAGAACCACTGTGTATAAAATGGATTTGGCACACATAATCTTAGCCATCAGTCTCATTGACATAATTACATTGTTTAACAGGATTAGGATTAAAGTACAAATTTGCTACAATACCTTTTGCTTTCTATATAATTTTTTTTACAATGTTTTCAGTTTAGGCAAGTTTCTTCTTCTTCTTCTTCTTCTTCTTCTTCTTCTTCTTCTTCTTCCTCCTCCTCCTCCTCCTCCTCCTCCTCCTCCTCCCCTCTTCCAAATGAATATAGTCTGAATGGGTAGTAAGATTAGTTTGAGGGTGAAAGTTACAGAAAATAATGAAGACTAGCCCTTGGAGGGTCAATGGCGCAGGGTGTGCCATGTTGGACTGCCATCATGATTTTTCAAGGCCACGCCATGCTGATTCTGCTTCCAACAGTGGAAGTTCCAGCTGGCCGGCGTTTATCTTAGTGGAAATAACAATAAGAAAGCCAAAGGAAAATGCATTATATAGGGAACTACCGTCTAGCATTTGCTCGGACTTTTGTGTGTGGCTTGTTTGATGAGCAGTAAGCATAGAAGAAGATGCAAAGAATTGTCCACATTGGATGCACATGCAGAAGACATATTCTGGTTCAATATTTTTCCTATCACTATCATGAATCAAACTTCCTTCGGTATCACAATTGAAGGTCCCTTCTTTTTCCCTTGGATGATTTGCCCAGGCCAATTCTCTGTCTCATGCTAACTCTCACTGTAATCTTTTTGCCCAGGATTCTGGGTTACAATTCCTTTGGAAAACCTCACGGAAACTTTCTTGTTGGAAATTTAGCTCCAAATCCTCTTTCACCAGTACATAACAGTCTACTGAGGGCACTATTTCAAAATTCTTTGTCATGTGATCATAGTAAAAGGCCTTTCCCACAGGTCCTGAGGCAGCCCATTCATGAAAGGAATTCACAAGCACATCCTTGAAAATTATAGACATCTCATTGGGAGCCACAGGCACCTTTTCAGCAGGCAACAACTGCCTCCACTAGACCTCAGCCAGCTGAGCTCCCCCTTTCTTAGTGTGTGGCTTCTTTGCTCTTACCCAAGTCTGTATTCCCAAAGGCAGGCATTGAGGAACTGTCCAGGGTGATCAAGTCAATGGTTTGCTCCTGGATGGTGGTCTGAAAGTGCAATCATTGCCAGGCTGCCTTGTTCAGCTGAAGAAACGTCTCCTCCAGGGTGACCGCCATGAAATCTCTGCCAATGTTCTTCCCTGGGAGCTGACTCCCTGGCTGAAATCTTGGAGAGCCACTGGCATTCAGTATAGACAATACAGAGCTAGATAGATCAATGGCTTGATTTGGTATTAGGCAGCTTTCTAAGTTCCTATGTTTCTAGGACAACCTTGATTGCCGCTCAGTGCCTCCAATACAGAATATCCCCGAGGAAGATAAATAGAAACAAGAATCTCCTCCACCACAGTGACAAAATCCGCATATCAGGCTCTCTCTCCCAATCTCCCTACAATTATTGGTCTTCACTTTGCACTTTTGAAAGGCCTCTAAATAACCATTTCTGAAACCAGTGTATTTCAAAACTATTTGCAGTGTTGATTTTCTGACTTCTTTCTATTAAAAAAAAATACAAAACAATTCTGTACAAAAGAATACGGACCTTCTGGCTTCCTTCCCACCCCCCAAAAGACATGCTTTCCCTGCAAGCAAGGATGGAGCTGTGAGGGCACCTTACACTTCAGGTGGCTGTCACCAATGGAGGCAAAAGCTCTGAAAAAACTTAATATAGAGTCTAAATGGCCAAAATATTGTGAAATTCTAGAACAGGAGGGAAACAAGTGGAAATTACAGAGTTTTGAGAATCTAAAAGACAAAGTGCGAGACTGGCTTCACTATTATCAAATATTGGAGGTCTATAAGTTGGATAGGAAAATTGGCTTCCAGGTGGAAAAATCAAAACTGGAAACAGAGTTGTTAGAATCCATGACTAAGAATCTGTCAAAAATGTATAACTTGCTGTTGAAATGGAATACGCAGGATGAAACAGTTAAATCAGCTATGATTAAGTGGGCACAAGATATTGGTCATAACATTATGTTTGCTGACTGGGAAAGGTTGTGGACCACAGGCATGAAATTTACGGCATGTAATGCCTTGAGAGAGAATATTATGAAAATGATCTATAGGTGGTACATGACCCCAGTCAAGCTTGCAAAAATTTACCACTTATCAGATAATAAATGTTGGAAATGTAAAGAAAATGAAGGTACATTTTTTCACCTCTGGTGGACATGCCCAAGGATCAAGGCTTTCTGGGAAATGATATATAATGAAATGAAAAAGGTATTTAAATATACCTTCTTGAAGAAACCAGAGGCCTTTCTCCTGGGTATGGTTAGCCATGTGGTGTTAAAGAAGGATAGAACTTTTTTTATGTACACCACATCAGCAGCAAGGATACTTATTGTGAAGTATTGGAAGACACCAGATCTACCCACTCTGGAAGAATGGCAGATGAAGATGACAGACTACATGGGACTGGCAGAGATGACTGGCAGAATCCGAAACCAGGAGAAAGAGACAGTGGAAGAAGATTGGAAGAAATTTAAAGATTATCTAAGTAAACACTATAAAATTAATGAAGGCTAGAATCGACATGAGTTTTAAAATTTTGTGGTTTTCAGGGGCATTGATTAAGGAAAAAGAACAGAATTAGTAAAAATAATGGGAAATAAGGGAATGGATTTGCTGATTAGATAAATGGAATTAGAATACAGAAGGGGGAGGTGTGAGGAGGTCGAGGAAATTAGGTTTAAGAAAATAAGATCTGAAATTATACATGTTTTTGGTATTGTGTATGTTTTTACTGTTGTTTGTGTTTATATGTTTTAATTGGAAATTTTAATAAATATCATTTTTTTTTAAAAAAGAGGGCACCTTACACTTCATTGCCAAACTGTTGTCCAAACTCAATTGCACATACAGCAGCAAGTGATGATGTGGGAGAAGGGAAGAAACAATGATAATTGGCCATTCCTGTACGTTTTGTCTGCAGTAAATGAGTAAATGTCAGCTATAACTAAAATGTCAAAACATTCGAAGTGAACAGGAATTCAGTTTAGACTGAGCAAGGTTGTCATGTTTAGGCAATGAAATATCTGTGCTCTTATTCCCATCAACCCTGAGCAAAAGATCTTGCTTATCAGCATCTTCTCATTTTGCTGATGATGAACGATGCAGTAATGGGATATTGAACCTACAAATGTGAAGAACCCAAACTGAGAAACGCTGCACACACAGGTATGAGGTATGTACAATGTCCTATGATGCAAACAACATATTGCTACCTGCACCCCATTCTCTGAACGAAACAGTATTGAGAGAGGAATGAATTGCCTGTCCTGGCTGTGATTTGTTTGAAAGGATGATTTGAATATGCCTTCAGTAGACATATGCACGGAGACACAGATTACTCAATAGCTGTTTAATCTGCAATGAGTTGCCAGGTGATGTTCCTGGGGAATAATAATCACACATGATCTAAAGCACTGCATATGTGACCAGCCTCTTGAAATGGAAATCTGTCCTGCTCATTTACTTCTGCAGGAATCATCGGCAAAACACGCCCATTTCTCTCTTTTCCCAGCCTCTGGTAGCAACAAAGGGGATCTCAGGACCAGACTACATATTTGGTTTAATTTACTTTCTGTAACAGTTGCTTCAGACACCCCCAATCTGCAATTGGGCTGTCATGTATTGGCATGGGGAACTCTAACCCTTTCCCCATGCTGCAGTCCCAGTTCAGGTTGTTCCTCTCAAACTAGTCTGAGCCATGGAGGAGGCCTAAATTCTTCAGTCTGCAGGTTCCCCCCTTCTGTGACTAGTTGCTGCTCTGGGAGAGACAAAATGGATATGGAGGAAAGAACCCCAGTCCACACACAGCACCCCCAGTCCAAATGGGGGGTCCCCTACAGCTACCTCTACAAAACGTAACATGTCACTGAGTGATCCAAACACAGAGCTGCAATGTAAAGTGCAGTTTGGCCCTCAGCTTACACCCTCTGTTGCTTGGAAGAAGGTGCTTTGCTCTCACCTGCTGCTGATTCAGTCAACACATGGGTCAGTTTAAACATCTCCCTTACCAAGGATGGCATCTGGCAGCAGTCAGCTAAATGTTTCTGCCTACAAGACACAGCTATCTTAATTAAAAAGAATGAGCTACTGGAAAAAGTGTAGGAAGGAAGAGTAAAAGCGTGAAGGAAAAGATGATTAAATGAATGCACATAAGCTTAGCTGTCCAGCCCTAAAGCAATTAATTACAGGAATTGTTACAGAGGTTTTTTGTAAATCACAATTCCAGCATTATGAAGGTCTCATGTAGCTTCAAGCCTTAGTTTCACATCCCTTTGCTTTCCCAGTGTTGCACAAGACATTGCACAAATATGGTTCAGGAAAGGACTTATTTGTTCATCTGTTCCCCGGTAACACCCTTAGCATGGGAACTTTTGCACTGCAGAATTATGAATATACACAAACTGTAAATAATAGGGCTCATATATTGGGATTAGTTTAGCTCATGCAGATGTTGATTGTTGCTGCTGTTGTTAATTTGAGTTCTTATCCATCCTTCATCATGGATCCCAAAGCAGGTTATAACCATTTAAAAATACAATATTCAAATCAGTTTAAAGTGAGTGACAGTCAAGAGAATAGAATGGGTCCAGAAATATGTGCAGAAATTGGTGCAGCTTCAGCATGCAATGAAAGCTGCATAATTAAGGTACCAGCTTAGGGGCTGCCTCTGCCTGGTCACCACCAGGCAGACTTCTGAGGATCATGTGGTCTCCCTCTGCTGCTCTTAACACCCAAGATGGTCAATAGGGGTGGTCTTTCAGATATTGCCCACATTATACATTACATTTGAGCTTTCACATGATGTAAAAGTCATTTCCAAAGATATAGTATAGCAGAACTATATTGCTCAGGTTTAGCACTCATTTCCACATTCTTTGCAAACGGATTTTTTTCCTGGAAACAAATAACACAGAAATGAGCACTAAAATTGCACTAAATTCCACTGTTGTTTCAGAAGCGGTTTTTACCTCATATGAAAGGTCAGATATAAAGCTGAATGTAACAGTTCTAGAGAAGTCATGAAAATGGAATGAACTGCTGTGTGAATGCAGTCAAAGTCCTTGACATAGACCTCCATAGAAAAGTGAAATCCCATTGGGGATGTAATGCTAATCACACTTCTCTGGGAGTAAACCCCATCAATTCAACAGGATTTACTTCTGAGTGAACACAGACTTGTCCTTGCAGTTAAACTCTTGCAGCCTAGAAAATGCATATGGAAGAACTGATGGGGTGGAGAAGAGATTGAATATATTAATATATTCCAGACAGAATTTGCAGAACTTCCTGACAGTAAGAGCTGTTCGACAGTGGAATTTGCTGCCAAGGAGTGTGGTGGAGTCTCCTTCTTTGGAGGTCTTTAAGCAGAGGCTTGACAACCATATGTCAGGAGTGCTCTGATGGTGTTTCCTGCTTGGTAGGGGGTTGGACTCAATAGCCCTTGTGGTCTCTTCCAACTCTATGATTCTATGATTCTATGAGGTGTCTTTCTGTAGCTCTAACTTTAACCCCCCCTCCAAAGCATTGTACTGTAGTTCATCTTACCTGTTGTTTCTAATAAGATTAAGAAGCCCATGAGAGACTGAATGTCATGGCTGCCCTTCATAACTGATTCTCCAACTTTCAACGCAAACATGCCACTCTCAACCACTGCATCTTATATAAGCTGCTTAATGTTATATTCTGATTGTACATTGCTGTTTTTTGTTCATAAACAGTGAACGTCAGACATAAGAGCAAAGTCACCAAAGTCATTTTAAAAAAGAAATATTATGCTTGCAAGCTTTGGATAACTTAGAATTATGTTCTTATGACCATTCCCAATGGAACAGATGACCTCAAAAACTGATGATTACATGCCTAGGCTACTCATGATGGTAAATGTAGATCAATACCGCGTAGAGGTGGTGATTTGACAAGATAGACTTCTCCTGGGTTCTGCACTGCAAATGGGAATGACTACCCTGCTCTGTTCTTTCATATGTATTCTTTATGGTGCACATTTCGACTTTGGTATTGGGGGCAAGGGGGTGTTCTGTGCCAGGAACAGGACTAAGCACTGCCTCTATATTGGCTCCTTTTAATTAAATGGTTCAGTGGGGACTGGTGAAGGGATTGGGAGAAGGGAAATAAAACCTCTCATCTCCTGCACTGGAGGCGTGCGCCATATATAAGGCCGCTAGCAGAGAATGCAGGAGGAGGAAGAAAGACTTCTTGTTTTTATTGTTTTATCAGTGATTGCCACATAGTGGTCTCTTCAGCTACTTTTTAAGAAAGCCCACTCCTCATCTGAGTTGCCCCTGATAGTGGCCAAATAATGCACTCTCCCTCACTCCTGCATGTACCACTGCTGCAAGTGACGCAGAGCTATGTAGCCTCTGATTGCAGCCAAATAATGCTGAATTGTGATGGGCAAGAAGCAGAAAATTATCACCTTACAGGTTATTCATGCTTGCTGGCCTTGGTGTTTTATTTTCCACATCCTCCTGTGGAAAGAACCATTTGTCGTGCCATGCCTGAGGATGGCTCATTTTGCTGTTCTGTTGCAGTTGGGGACATTTTTGCTATTAGGCTTGGCATTTGTACACCTGCAAGGCTGCATGGCAATCTCTTTGACATAAAAGAGGTTTAAAAGACTTTTATGAACACATAACTGAATGGAGACAGCCTGTACTGATTTTCTGTCCAGCTGGAACCATGTGAAACTTTAGAATCAGTTTTTAGCAACATAGTTCACTGTCCAAAAATAAAATGCCCACTGTTTTAGATTTTTGCACGATGCCCTAGAGTGATGCTACTTTTGGGACGTGGTGCATAATTAAAACAGTGGGTGGTTTGAATCTGCCCAACGCAGGTCATAACACAGCTGCCTGTCACTCCCTGGGGCGGGGGGTGGGTGGGGCAATGATGTCAGGAGCCCCCACCAGACTCTGCTCTCAACTTGAAGCTAACCCTGACGCTATATCACAATGCTTTACAATACTGTTGGCACACATGGTGAACTCCCAACTGAAAACACAGATTCCAAAGTATCAAGAATTTAAATGTGTACAGTGGTACCTCAGGTTACATATGCTTCAGGTTACAGACTCCGCTAACCCAGAAATAGTGCTTCAGGTTAAGAACTTTGCTTCAGGATGAGAACAGAAATCATGCTCCGGTGGCACGGCAGCAGCAGGAGGCCCCATTAGCTAAAGTGGTGCTTCAGGTTAAGAACAGTTTCAGGGTAAGAATGGACCTCCAGAATGAATTAAGTGCTTAACCTGAGGTACCATTGTATTTTAAATTTTAAATTTGACCTTAATCTGTAATGTTTTGTTTTGATATTTTCCAGTGCTCTATTTGATGCTTTGAGTTGCAAACTGCTTTGAGTTTAAATTTAAAAATTATGAAACAATATACAAATGATTTAAATAAATAAATAAGTAAATAGTTTTTACTGTACATGGCCTTGCGTTACCTATTGCGTTATTACAGCTGAGTGGTATATAATTGTTGTTAAATAAAAACAAATCAATAAAAGATGGTGGAAGATCTGCCACTCCATCCCAGGCCCATGGAATTACCCTATTGTTCACAGAACCACGAATAGTCAAAGAATGATAAAAGACAAGTGTCAGAGCTGCCTCTAGGTCCCAGCTCACAGAGGACCAACGCTAGGCTGTAGTTATGTACAAAAGTCTTTATTGAGGTTCAGTTTCCATTTTAAAGCCGCAGCGCGCAGCTCTACGTCTCAACCCTAGACCGGCGAAGTCCCGTCTGAGTCTCCGCCCCTTCCACACCAGTTTAAGACTCTCACTTTGCTCCACCTCTTCCTAAGTTCCTTTCTCCTCTGGGCCCTCCTGCCCGCTAGGACTCCTTTCTGGACTCCTCTGACGCTGACCCTGATGATTCTTCCCCCTCCTTCCGGCGGGCTTTAGGACCTGGTTCCCTATCCGGGCTACCTTCTGTGCCGCTCGCCTGTACATTTGAACTTGGCGCGCGCGCCCAGCCTGCAACTTTCCTCTTGACCGTTCCCTCGCTCTCCGATGGAGGCGTGGCCACCCCTGACTCATCTTCTCTCGCTGGTGGTGAATATGTGGGCTCTGATACCTGGGACTCCCCCCCCCACTACGCTCTGGTGGGGAAGCTGGTCCTGATTTCCAACTGCTGCTCTGGGAGTCCCCGCTGGCCCCTTGTTTCTGGGGTGTCCCCCTTGGGTCCCCCCTTGCCCTGCCCATCGGCGCCCCCTTCTGTGAATCTTCCGATTCGCTGGAGAGACTCACGGAATCTATCGGGCTGCTGTCATCCTCTCCTACGCTGCCCTCGGATTGCTCCCCCTCGCTCTCCATCTCCTCTCCTCCCTGCACTCCCGCTGAGTCCCTGACAACAAGATTCTGGGTTCAAGCTGCAAAGCAAGAAATCAGAGCTACATTCCTGATTCTTTCTTTGAAGCGGAGCGGTCCCAACCTAGCTGCCAAAGGCAGGGGTGTTTTGGATCCAGTCTGCAGCTCAGATCCAGTTCTCCACTGATGCCTTGCAGTCAGTCACAGAATCTCAGGAGGAGCAAGTACTGGCAAGGCACACAACATTTTCTTCACATGAAAATATAGCAGTTGGTTTGGAGGCTACTACTTGGATGTTTTCCTGCTACGTGAAGCCACGGTCATCTTCAACAACAATGGCCAATAAGGCAGATGATGGTGACAAATTTAGGCTACACTCAAAGCCAAATTTAAGTACATTAAAGTGCAACTGAGTTTCACTGCAGACATTTCAAGCCCAGGCTTAAGCACTTCCAATCAAATGCCCTCTTCTACTGAAATCAATGGGAGTTAAAAGTGAAGTATGTCTGGATCAGGCCCAACATGACTAACCCTGTCTGGGATATTTCGGCACTCATCCACTTGGATGCATCAGGAGAACGAGGGTTTCCGAGAAGTAAAAACCGCTGTTTCCCCCCTGCCATTTGTAATGTAATTTGTAGATAGCAAAAGCCAAAAATGGAGAGTCCCGGCAATATTTGTATGCCATTCTTGGTTTTTACAGCTGCCATCAGTCAGGACTTGTCACAATCTCGATTATTTTTAAGGCACATTAGGCATGGTCAGGTATTCTGTCTTTTGGCATTGGACCTTGTTGGTGGGAGGCCAAGATTTAATGGAATGACTTTCTAATTATGGGCCTGCTTATAGAAATTCATCTCCAACACCTGTTTCCTGGGAAGCATCAAGGAAAGGATGGTGCTGATAAATGGGCCAGGGGGGGCTTTTGTACAGCACCTAGAGCGACTGAGTATACACACTCCTTTGTGCAGTATGCGGTACACACAACATACAGCCAATGATGTACGTGCACACACACACATACACAAAATGCACACACATATATCCATAGTAATATAAAGCATTCACATTGCTCGATATCTGTCATGATTCCCATTGATTTTAATGGGGAGTCCATGTGCATAGCTGTGTATTCTGGCCATAGTATATTATTCCTGCTCCCAGTAAAGCAAGAAGATCGAGGTCATATAGGAGGGGAAGGATCAGAAGGGAAGAACCATCCCAGCACCAGCCTCTAGGTGGCTGAAGGAGCAGCAGTATTAGATGCTTCTTCCCACGTGATCTTGTCCCTCCTGTATGATCTGATTCACTTATGTTCTCAGGAGCATTGTGGGGTGTACCCATGGGGGAGTGGCAGTCATCCTGCTTAAGGATCAGGACTTGGAACAGATCATAGCTGTCAACTTACAGATTTGAAAATAAGGGACCAGCAGCCTTGAAAATAAGGGACCAGCAGCCAAAATAAGGGACCTGCAGTCTCACCTGTTCCAGGCACTCCAGTCTTCCTGTCCTCCTGCAGTCTAGTCAAACTCATGCTGGTAGCTTCGAGAACACTGTCCAACCAACTTTGTAACCAGAGGTTCAACTGAATAGAATCTGAATCACATGCACCACAAGGCCTATGCAGCCTCAACTTAAGATGGCTCCCTGGCCTGGCTTTGCACTGCAAAGTTTGCAGCAGCACGTGCAACAAAATGGCATCCAGTATTCAACCCCCCCCCCTCAGCTTGCATTAACTAGCCACACACAAGGCATGCAAGCTCCACCCCCCAGTCGTTCTTAGACTTCTTATTGGGTGAGCAACACAGCCAAGCAACATAGTTAGAGCATCCCTCCTCCCTGGCCAGCAGGGAGGGAGGGAGAGGAGCTGCTTCCTTTGAAATTTAAGGGACATCATTTAAGGGACATTTAAGGGACATCCATCAATAAGGGACAGCAGTGGGACATGGCGCTGGAATAAGGGACTGTCCCTTCAAATAAGGGACACTTGACAGCTATGGAACAGATGCTTCACCGGTTCATCTCTGAGGCTGGTTCAAGCTGCTTATTCTGACTTTTCAAGTCCTGCATGGCTTAAGGAATCCCTGCACCACACATCAGCCTGCCTGGATGGTGAGGCCACTCTGTTATATTGTGCTGTTCATTCACTTATGTCAAGGGTAGTAAGCCAATGGCCAACCCTACTGCTTGGGGTGGGGGGCACCCTGCTCATTCTGCTGAATGGGGCCATGCCCTAAAGTCCAGTGACTTTTCCTTGTCCAACAGTGCAGAGTGGGTGACACCCAGTTGTGCCCAGACGCAACATCAACAGCCTTCTGCTTGCATAACAGAACTTCCCTTTTCTCTCCTTCTCCTTGCCCCCAGATCTGGATAACTCCCTTTGCTTCCAGCCACGCAAAGTGGTCTCACCCACTAATCCACTTTCACTTCGACCTTTCCCCCTTTGAAACTTTTTGTTTGTTTGTTTCCTTGCCTTTCCCTGAAACTCGGATACTGCAGCCACATCAGCGGCGCAGAGCTTATCATCACCATCACTTTAAAGAAAACCTGACCCCCTTGGGTTCCTCCCTTGAGTGGAAAGTTTGATTATTAGTTAAGATCATTGGATTTGGGGATATTTCTTTCCATAGATTTAACACCGAAAGGGGACGCAAAAATGAAATGATAGGTAGGGGTGGGAATGGGGGCCGGAGAAGGAAACAAATGGGGGAGAAGGTGTTAATGGGAGTATCGACCGCTAGGGGCCGATCGCGAGCTGGAAAACCTGGGGAACAAATCAGACCTAGCCCCGCCGTTTCTCCGTCAGTGGATAGATACGTAAACACAATTGAGAATTGGGCAGGCGACTTCTGCAACGGGGGACCGGGCAAGAGAGCGCCGCGCGCGCGCCGCAGCAGACTTGTTCCCAGAAGAATGTTGAACTAACTGATGCGCAGCGGGCGCTTGGATGGGGTCGGAGAATTCCGGGAGGGGATAAAAAAACACCACCCTCTATCGATTAGCATATAGATCGTTTTCGGTCGGGGTTAGGGAGAGGGGAGGAAACGGTGCCCAGGAAGAGCAACAACAACAAGTGGACGCCGCCAGCCGAGCGACTGACTTTGCACGCCGAAATTGGGAGGTGGTGGTGGGGAAAGGCGAAGGGGCTGCAGCTTGGAGCGCGCAAGCCGGGAGGAGGGAGGGGAAGCGCCCCCAGGCAGCGGCAGCAGTAGCAGCAGCAGCGCATCTCCTTTGTCAATCCTTGCGAGAGCAACAGCCTGTCTGGGCGCGAGGAGAGATTGTTGGGAACGGGTGATTTACAACAATTGCTCAGCTCCAAAAGAGAGAAAAGCGGGGAGGTGGGGCTGCGCTTGGAAAAGAACAGCGAGCTGTACACGCAACATCCATAATCCGAGACCACTGCAGACAAGCCCCGGCGCTCACCCCCCACCCCCGCCCCATTCTTCGTCCCCAAAGCGCCCCCCTCCTTTTTGTCAACTTCTGGGGTTTCTGCACATCCTCCTCGATTTGGTCAAGATCAAAGCTGAAAGGAGTGGCAGCCGGGTTTTTTGTTTGTTTGTTTTTTTGCGGCCAGAATTTTGCATCGCCCAAAGCCTCCAGGAGTCTTTTTGTTGTTGTTGTTGCCTCGGCTCGCCCAGAAGAGAGGAGAAGGCGATTCGCCGTGGCCCCTCCGCTTTATTCGCCCCCCACCCCTCCCGCGCCGCGCACCTTCCTCCTTCGGAGCGCGGCACCTGCGAAAACAGGTTGCCCAGAAAAGCCTCCCCGCCCCCGCCGACCAAGATCTCTCGCTCTCTCTTTCTCGTTTTGCAGATCCTGAGTGCTGCCTTTTCTCAGCCCGTCGCGGTAAGTAGACAGCAATGCCTCCTCACGGCCCCCTCCCCGCATGATGCTTAGGGGTTATATGCGCTATCTTTAAGAAGATTGTCTCGGGAGCATGTTTTTAAATGCTAAGTGTGTGCGTGCGCGCGCGCGTACGCGTGTTAGAGCTTCATTGCCCCTGCTGTTTGACTATTCCTCATGCAGCACAGCCACCCTCTTATAATATTTCCCAACGCTCGCCTTTTGGGTGAAAATTGCCAGCATCAACTTCCAAGAACGAAATTTGATTTTTAGCGAGAGATGGGATGTTCTTTATACCTAATGAGTTCCAAAGATGTAGCATGCAAGCTGGCGGACTTGGATTAATTATGTATTCTGCTATATAGGTATTGTTACAGAGGCTGGATGGAATTTATGTGTGGTGCTCTCATGATCCAATTATTCATAATACGTCTGCATCCATGCATTTGTAGCCATGGTGGGTACCTGGAAATATTTCCTACCTAGATTTATGCAACCCACAATTTCTCTATTGCATGGACAATAGATGTATGTGTATGAGAGAGAGTGAATACCTTTGTTATCCAGAGATAAATAATGTCAGTCTAAATGCATATTGCAATATAGATTTGCAGTCAAATGCTCTGTGTGAAATAGTGTATGGAGACACAAACCATACGTAGCTATGCACCTTGCTGCGTTGTGTGCAGGAACACCTAGTCTGCATTCATACTTATGCTATGCACAGGTATATTTCTACATATATATGCAATACAGAGCTACATCTCTGTTGCAATAGAGATTTGCATTTGAAATCCTCTCTCTGGAGATAAAAGAACACTGTGTGAGATGTGGGTGTGTATATGCCTTCATATTCCTCAACTATATCTATATATAGACAGATGCACATAGACACAGAAAAACTGTGCATGCAGTGTGGGTGGGTGTACAATGGTAGAGAATGATGAGGAGTGAAAGTAGGCAAATCTGAACCCTTTAATATGAAATACCATCACTTGCCTCTATAGAATATGACCCATCCTTTTCTTTTGTCCCCCCCACCTTTTTTTTTTTGTCTGTGTGCATGTATGTGTTTCAGGATAGACATTTCTACTGCATGAGAGTAACCAAAGGGTGATCCACTCCTTCATCTCCGATGGGGAACTCAGAGCCAGCTTTTCAGCCTTCTTGTTGTTGTCCTTCTCTGGCCGCAGTCCCTCCTGCTGCTGACTTGGGCGATGCTTTCTCAAGCTTAAGACGTTGCTGACAGATTGGTGAAAGCGAGAGTGTGTTCAGACCTCCGCACTGTGTAAACAAAGTGAAGACTGGAAGTTCCTTCAACTTTCTAAACAGCTGTGTTCACCAGCAATTTCATTGCTAGGCCAAAGTATCATGTGGAGGCAATTCTGGGGATGTTGGCTATTTTGCACTTGATTGTCCTGAGGAACTCAAGACCAGTGTTTGTTCTCGAAGAGTTCTGACTTTGCTTAGGTGCACTCCTCGCTTGATTCAAAGTGTCCACAGAAAATCATGAACTCGGACCTGTGGATTTTGTGTGACCCACTGAAGAATACCGTAAGCAGTGGGATCTCAAGTGTAAAAGGACATGGTCCAGGATTATCTCTTGATGACACCAGAGGACTTTTACAAACACATCTCCATAATTTGTATCGCACCTTCTGGGCAGTAAGATGTGGAACACTTCTCCTTGAGAAGTAATGCAGAGTGAAAACCCAGGTTATGCTAACAAGGAGGGACGATGCTTCCGAGATACTGTTTTCCAAACCTCGGTGGCCACGCTCTTCTCACGCAAAACACCCAGTGATGACTATTGAGAAACGGGACATTTTCTTTCCCTCTTGAGTGTCCTAAACAAAGAAATCCAACATGGAGGTTGCAATGGTAAGTGCAGACAGCTCTGGGTGCAACAGCCACATGCCCTATGGATATGCAGCCCAAGCAAGAGCCAGAGAAAGAGAGCGACTGGCACAGTCCAGGGCGGCGGCGGCGGCAGCTGTAGCGGCTGCAACGGCTGCCGTAGAAACAGGGGTCTCTGGAGGAGGAGGACCTCAGCACCACTATCACCAGGAACAGAATCGTGGGGCCTCCTCTTCCTCCTGTGGTGGGAACACATCACGTAGCAGCTATTGTCAGAGCAGGAGGAGGAAGCAAAGGAGGAAAAAAGCCTACTGTCTTGGCAGCAGGGAGTTTGGTGCCTCTTTCCCCTGCTCTGAGTTGCTGCCCCTGAGTGGCTCAGAGGAGAAGATCCTGAAGGACTTGAGTGAGGAGGATGAAGAGGAAGAAGAGGAGGAAGATGACGGGGAGGATGAAGAAGACGAGGAAAGGAAGTTCTACTGCAGTGATGAAGAAGGTGAAGATGAGTATTCGTTTTCCGATCAGCTTCCTGATGACGGTGCTGGGCCCGGCGGCTACACTTCTGTCCGCTACAGCGAGTACGAATGCTGCGAACGAGTTGTCATCAATGTTTCTGGCCTGCGGTTTGAGACTCAGCTGAAGACCTTGGCTCAGTTCCCCGAAACACTGCTGGGTGACCCGGCAAAGCGGGGCAGGTACTTTGACCCTCTCCGGAACGAGTATTTCTTTGACAGGAACCGCCCCAGCTTTGATGCAATTTTATATTACTATCAGTCCGGAGGGCGTCTGAAAAGGCCAGTCAATGTCCCCTTTGACATTTTCAGTGAGGAGGTGAAATTCTACGAACTCGGGGAGGAGGCCATGCTGAAGTTCAGAGAGGATGAAGGCTTCGTCAAGGAAGAAGATGACAAGGTACTGCCTGAAAACGAATTCAAGAAGCAGGTGTGGCTGCTCTTCGAGTACCCTGAGAGCTCCAGCCCTGCCCGAATTATTGCCATCGTCTCAGTTTTGGTCATTTTGATCTCCATCGTCATTTTCTGCCTGGAGACGCTGCCGGAGTTCAGAGATGAGAAGGAGCTGATTTTGACCTACAACGTGGAGAATGTGAATGAGACGTTGCAGATGCCGGGCGGGGGACACACGATTTTCAACGACCCCTTCTTCATTGTTGAGACCGTTTGCATCATTTGGTTCTCGTTTGAGTTTACAGTGCGCTTCTTTGCTTGCCCCAGCAAAGCAGTCTTCTTCAAGAACATCATGAACATCATAGACATTGTTTCCATTTTGCCTTACTTCATCACCCTGGGTACAGACTTGGCGCAGCAGCAGGGCAGCAACGGCCAGCAGGCTATGTCTTTCGCCATCCTGAGGATCATCCGCCTCGTCCGGGTGTTTCGCATCTTCAAGCTCTCCAGGCACTCCAAGGGTTTGCAGATCCTGGGCCATACTCTCAGGGCCAGCATGAGGGAACTGGGCCTCCTGATCTTCTTCCTTTTTATTGGCGTCATTTTGTTTTCCAGTGCTGTTTATTTTGCAGAAGCTGATGAATCTCTCACTCATTTTCACAGCATCCCAGATGCCTTTTGGTGGGCTGTTGTGACCATGACTACAGTTGGTTATGGGGACATGAAGCCCGTCACTGTTGGTGGGAAAATAGTCGGGTCCCTATGTGCCATTGCAGGTGTGTTAACCATTGCTTTACCAGTGCCAGTGATTGTCTCCAACTTTAACTATTTTTATCACAGAGAGACTGAAAATGAGGAAAATACCCAGCTGACACAAAACGCAGTCAGCTGTCCGTACCTTCCGACGATACTCAAGAAAATCCGAAGTTCGTCATCTTCGTCCATGGAGGAGAAATCAGAGTATTTGGAGATGGAGGAAGGGGTTAAAGAGTCTCTTTGTGTGAAGGAGAAAAAGTGTCAGGTCACAGGAAACGGCAGTGAGACAGCAAAACAGAACTGTGTTAATGCAAAATCTGTGGAAACAGATGTTTAACTTTGACTGTTTCCAAACCTATTTATGCATTAAAGTGCACATTGGTTTTTAAAAAATATGAAATATGCAAACAGGAGTTTAAACAAGCATATAGAAATATGCCATTTACTTGTTAAACATGAATTACAAAGCATTAGTAAACTTGTATTGCATATCAAGTCAATGATATACCTTGTGGAGGGGGTTTTACCTGAAATAGTTTCAAAGTTTATATTTTTACTAGAATGCAGGTGTTTTGCACATGAGGGAAACAATTTTACTTTTAAGGAGGATGTGTTTATCCACCTCACTCACTGCCCAGTGGTAAAAGTTAGCATTTCAAGGTATTTACTATGTAAGAAACAATGAAGTTCAGTAGCCATGCATTCATTTGTTAACGCTTTAAGAACAGCTACCATGATTCAGTGGATTCCATAATCTTTGATTTTAAAATGCTAAAGATGGTTGTGGGGAAAAAATTATTCTATCAAAACTTCAAATTTGATCCTAAAATATTTAAAGAATCATTGTTTTTTTAAAAAAACAACAACCAACCAACCAACCTGGATATGTAATTGTTGAAGATACTACCAAACCCCCAGAAAATGTTTATTTTTATAATGCTTTTTTGGAGACCTTGTGGCATTTGTTGAGTAATACATGGAAGAATTGAAGTTAGAAAATGATTTAACATGGTCTGGATGCAGTGGAAAAGTGACTGGATTGCTTTTTTTGCACTACTTTATATGCTGGAGATATTCTGACAGAGACTTCATACTGTGAATGTTTACTAATGTTCAATGACAATCATTGGAAGGGTGAATCCTGCATATTTATTTTCTTGTATTATTTTTTGCGCGATGCTGATTGGCTAAGCAGCTGACTTTACATGAATTCCATAGTCTTTTAATTATGAATATCTGTTATCTGAACAAAAAAGGATTGTGAAGTAAAATTTTATAATCATTTCCCCCCCTAAATCAATCTTCTTCAAACCATCATACCAAGTAATAATAACAAGCTCACTCATAAAAGTTGCTTAAAGGATAGAAAACGTATTCTGAATAGGGGTTGTGTATGTGTGTGTGTGTGTGTGTGTGTGCGTACATGCATGTATGTACATGTGTTTGAACTGGAGAAGCAGGGAATGGGAATCAAATATAGCAATAGCCATAGATAAGCAAATCCAGGGCAGAAAAGATTTCACAGGATCAGGTAAATGAGGTTGCAATGTGTTGTATGTTTTTTTTTTTTTTTACTACGTAATTTCACAATCAAAGTCTATGAGTAACAGAATGCACTTTGATATTGGTTAAATATTTCTGTGGACCAGACATAGTAATATACCGTTGAACTAGCAAATTGGGATCAGCAATCTTTAACTTGCAAATGTGCTATTAGTGGGTCAGAATTTCTCCACCCACCTTTACATGCGGCATGCACCCTTCTCCGCGTGTTTTGAAACAGCTTTAAAGATAAAAAAGTGTGAGATTTGTAATAAACATGGTTAAGCCTGAGCATTAAAACAGCTAAGTATATATTCACCCCATCTGGTTCCTGTTTGGGCCAATGGAACAACCTTTTCATACCCAAATGCCTCATATAGACAGTGGGAGCTGTGGTGTTGCTGTGGTGCCACCACAAGACTCACTCTGCATTCAGGAGCTGAGAAGGTCTTCATAAACCTAACACATACTTGTAGAGGCAAAGAACAAGAGGGATGATGAATCCAGAGTTACTGATGATGGACTATATGAGCTGGGAGAAGCCTTGTGGCATTTCCACAGTTAATACAGTTGACTTCATGCTATTTATAAAAAGAATGTTGAGGCTAGGACTCGGAATTCTAAAAAGCAAAATCCATTTACAAAGCATGCATGTATACCAATGCAATTGTGGGGCAGAAAATAAATGTGTGCTTTAGGCAGAAGAAATGCTTGAAAATACTAGTAATGAAAGAAAATATTTCCTTGGGATCGAGAAAAAATATAGATTACCCAAACTGGTACTGCACATTTTCAGTCACACTTTGTCATAGTGACTGAAGATTCTAGTCCTGGCTGATCTTTTTTCTATAATTGAGGTTTCAACCTGTAATTACTTAGTTAGTTAATTAATTGGTTTTTTTGATTCAAGCATTTACCATGGGTACAGGTGCCACCTTAGAAGTGAAATTATTTGTTTTTTTCCTCATATAGGAGCGAATTGCATCTTTTAATATGGTGCCTAATGTCATGGTCTAAAAGCATATGCTCCTCTCTGTGGAACCACTGTTTTAGTTATATGTAAGTTATAAGTGATCACTTAAAACTCTGCAGTTAATCAAGTAAGGTTTATTCAAGATGATGATGATGATGATCTGTCCAGCTTGGGACAGATCCTCTGCTTTGAATCTTTGCAGATTTGTTCATTAATCCTAAAAAGAACTGAAATAAAGATTTACTACATTTTCCCATATCCCATTCTACATTATGCAAATCTGGAACAATTTTTAGTACTAGTGCATTGTGTCTGATGCTAAGACTTGGTGGCATGAAGAACTAAAATAAATATTTATAAAATTTGAACTCATATTCTCATATTCTGAATATGAAATGTTACTGCAAAATTTAACGTTTGAGTACTCTAGATATAGCATCTCTGGTCCAAGGATATTATTGCCCATATCAAATGTGGAATGCCATAAGTTGCCACTCATCAGTTACTTAACATCATTGCATGTTATCTATCAAATCATATCTGATACTAATCACCACTTTATGTCATCTAACAGATACTGTCGAATACTAAATGCCACTGCATGTCAGCTATCACTTACTACAAACTACGAAATGCCATGTATATGCCAGCTATCAAATTCTGCCAGATACAAACTATTGCATGTCCACTGTTCAGTACTGTCAGATATCAAATGCCAAGATCAAATAGCAGTAGATGTTGAATATGAATATCAAATAATTAATGTTTGGCAAATATTAAAAGAACATCCAGGTAGGGTTTAAACCTGTAGTCCTTCAGAGATGGTAGATTGGATCTATTCCTCTGATGTCAGAGACAGAGATCTGACATTGGAACTTATTTATTTGTTTAGAGGAGCTGTCCAATTGCTGTACAAATTAAATTGTTAATCAAACGCAGATAAAATTCACTATATATACATAAAACCACCATAATTAAAAATAAAGATTAAACATTCAAAACAAATATAGGTAACTAAATTATGTGTCTACATAAGTTTGCAGGGGGGGAAAAACCACCCCTTCTTTTTGCTGCCATCAGCTCCTCAGCCACTCTGGTCCAGCTGATCTTGCAGTTCTGACTTTGAGATGATAAAAAGGGGAATGTTGCAGCAGCGGAGTATTAGGAAGCATATTGGGCTCAATGGACCCAAAGCCACCCCAGTCCCCTAACAAGCCCCCAAACAAGGAAGAAATCTAGACATGCTTCTGAGCTTGACAACATCTCTCCTTTCCTTTCCCCTTTGAAAAATCTGAAAAAGTTTTTTTTTTTTTAAAAAAAGCAGGAAATGAATAGCATTCCTCTTACCTTCCAGCTTAGGAGGGTATAGGATATATCCATTTGTTTCATCCCCGCCTTAGAATTGCACTGTACATGCATTACTTCAACATTCACCAAGGAGAATTCTGAGAAGAAATTGTGGGAGCAAGCGGAGTGGCCAGTGCTCCCAAAATTAAAACATGAGAGTTCTGCTCATGCAGCAAAATCTGCTCCAGGGTTCCACAACCCTTCAGAGGAGATTGTTAGGGTGGGAGTCAGGCTGCAGGTAAGGAGGAAGTTCCATGATGCAAGCAGAAATTTGTCGCTTAAGCAGAAAGATAGCATTAGCTTCGACCCATAGGTCTACTTCCTGTTTCAGCCACATGGATGCTGCCTGAAACATCTGAGTGTTGCATGTTACCAACTGAATGTTCACTCACCTCATAGACTGCCCTCTGCATCGTGTTGAGAATTTCTGTGTCACTGGCAACTACTGGGGACGGTGTGCAAACTCCCTTTGCAATGCAAAGCATCTCCACGGCAGGCTGCTCAACAGATTGTTCCTGTATCACAAAATATAAACTGTTTCAGCAAGCATCCAGTTAGCTGGTATAACCTGTAGGTTGGCTTTGCAGCATGTGCTGGTGAAACTAAGCTCTTTCTCCCAATGCAACGTTTTCACCATGTGAAACAAGTGTTAGAAAGAGCAGCAAACATTTCCTGGGCACTCAGGTGGGACTCCTTTTTGAAGTTGCTTTAGTCCTTGTGGTCCTGATTTTGTGACATCTCATCCATGTCTTGATGCAAGCAGAAAACAAGATTGCTCTTCTTTTTGATGGCTCGTTTGCTTATACTATTTTGACCCCACCTTTCCTCGAAAGAGCTCATGCAGAGTGGTGTACATAATAACATTTAGCAGTGGCCTGCTGAGTCAAGGAGGCGTGAGGCAACAGGCAGGTCAGTGTAGTGCAAATGCGCTGGCATAGCCAATTCGCCACTCCTGCCGTCCCACTTGCACCTTTCTGACCTCCCTGTCATCTCCCTCTCCTTCCTAGTAAGGGACAGTGGCCTACCTGCTGAGAAGGTAGTGTGATGTGTCGCCCCCCCCCCCACTTATGATAGCATTTAATTTTCTCCTCACAAAGTCTCTTGGAGGCAGGTTAGCCTGGGAGATGGTGACTGGATCCAACTCTCTAGTTGATAAATTTTATACCCAATTCCGTTTCATCACCCTAGTTGTGAATCAGACAATTATTCCACTAAAGTGGCAGTCATAATTTTGAGCATTGTTGTATAGACAGGGAGGATAAAGGGCGTGTATGGATTGATTTTTCTTGTAGCTTTCGGAAACAGAATTTTAACACTACCCATGCCATGTTTTATATTGCTTTTATAGATAAATGCTGCATGATAGCTCTTTAATGTGCAGACTTTCTTGGGTTTCAGGGTTTACTGATTCCTGTCAACAATGCCCAACTGAGGGATTTGCAAGGCTGTCATGGATGATGTAGTACAAATGGAGTACAGTCTGCTGCAGAATTGTTGTGGAAAATTCTATACAATCTTGTAACTTTTGTTTTAAAAAATGGTATTGCTTCTCATGCTTGCAGTTTTAGTGCTAAATCATGAAACAATCAATCAAGAAAGTGTCAATCTGGGCACAAGTAGTGCATACTGGGTACATGGAAGATAACGTACACAGGGAGACACTCTGGGAAGTGATCAGTAAAGATAGATTTAGCATTTGCAGGAAATTGAGAGTTTATTGGCCTCTGCAGTCAGTGTATGTTGTAGGTTGAATGTAGAGAGAAGTGGAAAATAAATGTCGAAAGAAATTATATCGTGAAAAGTAGGGTGTGAGATCTAATTGAAAGTTTGGATGTAAAACTCCAAAGGAGGAAATAATCAAAAATCCCCATAACCTTCATAATGTCCAAGGACACAGAGTTGTATCCAATTAATTTCCACACAGAGTAGATTTATTGACGGTAAAGGAGGTGAGTTAGTAATGTCCATTAATTTCAGTGGGTCTGCTCTTGAGTATGAGTAACATTGAGATACAACTTGCAGTAGGAAGTGTTAACCTTTCAGGATAAGGAAGCAGACGACTGAAAACTTATTTAAAAAGTTGGACTTGTCAATGAACGTGTGATAATTGGATTCATATAATTGTTGTGTGGCTAGAAGGGATGTGAAGCTTAACTATTCATCCATACCGCTTCCCTGAAAAAGAAAACTGAATGGATTATGGGGCATAAGAAGAGCAAGTGCAACGCACCATGCTGTGGGTACCTGTAGGACAAGTTCAGCTAAACACAGTGTGTCATTGGCGTGTTGCAACTGAAAATTCAGTGGAGAACAAAACAATACACTTTGGTGTGACCAATAATCAAGAACCATACATGTGTTTCCTGAACTAAGCATCCCTCACCGATGCAAACAGCATAGGAGCTGATTCATGCCTGCATGTGGTACCACTTTTAATAGCTCAACACTAGTTAACTTACTATAACTGAGAGCTGGCTACACATCCAGAAAAAAATCAGGTAAAACCCACCTGGGACAGCACTACTTCAGAACACAGGGGAGAGACTTTGTGTCTGAATACTCAATTATTTTAAAAATCCCCTGAGTGCAGAGAATGGGCACATAAACTAAACTTTACCAAATATGTGAGCTCTATCTGCATTCTGAAGAGGCATCGTCCCAAGAATGGCAGGACACTTTCTGACTATGTACATCAGCTCTCACTGACTTGCAGCTGAAAGTGTGGGTTGCTTTCTTTGAAAAGTATTGTGATTTGAGGTGATGTGAAGTGATATGAAAGCTGTGCCTACAGTGTTTGATCTGTGATAGCTGTTTCAAAGAGACAAATGTTGCAATCACCCACATGAATCTGCTTGGGACCTAAGATTGTTCTCAGAGGCCCTGTTCTTTGGTCCACCACTTAGGCTGCTCGATTTGCTAGGTAACAGGACAGGGCCTTTTCAGTGGTGGCTCTACACCCGTGGAATTCTATTTCCTGAAAACTCTTCTTGGGGCCCCTCTCTTGTGGCCTTTAAGAAACCCATAAGCACCTCTATTCCACCAGTTTTTTTAATGATCTTATTACTGGACCCCTATGTATAATTTTACTAAAAGGTTTTTTGTTTCAATTATAGGTGTGTTCAGCTGTTTTAACATCATTATTATAAGAGATTGAGTTTTAAGTATTGGCCTTGATAGGGATTGCCATACACACACACATTTAGATGTTTGATCAGGACTCAGTTAACACTTGGGAGGGGGGAATCAGCTGAGTATGCAGCTGAATGTGAGTTGCTCCCAGCAAACATTAGAATGAACATGCATAGAGAGTGAGAAGAGCCTGCTATTCTAATGCCACTCCTTCAAACCCACATTCACTGAGTCCTGTCTGAATGTCTGAAAAGGGCTGTTCAGTGATATACAAATCAGTGATATACAAATCAGTGATATACAAATCAGGGAAGGGGAGCCTATGGCTCTTTAGATGTAGGTGGGATGTTCCCATCAGCCTTCAGCGTTGGCTGTCTGGATGAAGCTGATAGGAATTGGAACCTAAACATCTGGGGGCCCATAGGTTCTCCATCCCTGGTGTAAACCACTCCTAAGTCACTCATTGGTATGGGAAGGCGTTCTGATGCTCAGCTGGCCCAAGACTGTACAACAACTATGATGACATGCTTCACTCATGATGTGTGACCAAAAACCAGTACGGGTGGGGCTATGATCTGGCCAACCACCAGATTGCTTTCTTTATCTCTCAAAAATAGTATACATTTAGCTGCTGAGTAGCAAGGTGTTTTTCCTATGACTATTTCCTGCATACAAATAAATGACTTTATGTGGAATTATTTTGGTTGTCAGGGTAACAGGGGATGAAGCCTCCCTTGCTTCACTTGGCCCAAACTGTTCAGAAATACCAATTTAGGTCGTCTTCATTAAAACTGTTATGCTGTTATTAAAACATTCTTTCTCAATGTTATTTAACATGGGTGATGGCATGCATTCCTGCTATGGGGGACAGAAAGTGTCATGGTTTAATAAACGGGTGGTGTAAACTGAGAGTTGCTCCACTGCAAAAGCGCAATCCTCTGCCAATATAAAATGACATTTATTTATTTATTTTGTTAACATTCTAGTCAAAGTTAAGCACTTCTTAAAGACCTCCTGAATGGATGACAATTCAGCACATGCTTAACTTGGACACTGATATCCCAGGGGTTGAAGAGTACTGAATTTTGGCTGGATTGTCTCATGCTCTGTAGCCAGGATAGCCAACATGGTGCCCTCCAGCTATTGTTAGATTACAATCCCACCACCCCTGACCACTGGCACCATATTGGTCACCTGGTCCTACAGGGCTCGATTTATGGGGGAAAGATACAGGGAGCCTTAATGAAACCCACAAGCAATTTCCCCACTAAATTGCCCATCCCAGTAGCCTTATCACACAAAAGCAAAGGGGGCCATACAAAATGTACAACCAGAATGTCCCACATCTGCCTCCACATACGGCAATTTGAGCACCAATCTTTTGATTTCAACAGAAGTGCATTCAGTAAATAGTATCTTTGGAAGGCAATAGTTTCCTGTATGTTTGGTTACCAGTGTTTTACAAATGGGCAGAAAGGACAGGTTCTCCAGTTCCTTATGGAGAAAGTTCCCCCCTTTTCTTTGTAACAATTATGTTGGAATTCAACATTTGCTGGTTTATGGAAATAAATATCTAAGTTTCCTTCCCTCAATAACCTGCCCCCATCCCAATTTTTTTATACTGAAATGAATGTTGTGTTTATGAGAGCTTGCATTTAGATCTGTTGCCTTTGAATGATTCAACACATAAAGCCTACTAGCTGCAGAAAAGCATTACTTGTGCTTTGCTTTTATTTGAAGGTTTAAAGAAAGAATGGGAAAAGGGTGCCTCCAATCTATATTCTTCTGTGGAGAAGAATGCCTATTACATTTTAGCCAGCAAACCTGCTAGCCATACCATTTTTTACCTCATTCTTGCTATTCTTGATCTATTGAAGTAACGGGTCATTAATGTTGCACTCAAACTCACATTGGGAATGTAAACAAAGTCTAGAATCCTGTTCTCACTGGGGCCAACCAGATACCTATGGGGAGCCTGCAAGCATGACCAGAGCACAACTGCACTTTCCTCACCTGCAATTCCCAGCAACTAGCATTCAGAGGCCTACTTCCTCCAACAGTGAAGGTGGAACATAGCCATCATGGTTAGTGGCCACTGATAGCCTTATCCTCCATCACAGGAAACATGTAGTTTCTAAGGATTATTGGATTAGAGAGCAGCTTTAATACTTTCCACTCTTGCACAGCCATTACTTGTGACTATATGCATAAAATGACTACTTCTTCATGTACACAAATCAGTTGATAATGATACTACATTATTATTACTACTACAGGGAACGGTAATTAAAATGTTTGTAGTTCGGTCTTTGTGGTATCAGGAGCAAATACAAAGTCGTACATTTTCTTTGCTATGCTTACTGTGCTTTCTGATCAGACGTTCGTTGCTTTTTTATTTTTTAAAGGTAATTAAAGCACTGTTTATTTTGATGCTTGCATTAACGATTATTTGTAACTCTTTTCTTCTGAAATTAGAACACACCCCGGGGGCTTTATCTGCAGATTCTTGGCTAGAAACTGCTACATAAAACTTACTGGAAAAGAAACCTGTTGAGTTTCTGTTTAGAATCTGGTAAAGCATTCTGGTTGAAGAAAAGTAGGTAAGTATGATTTTTCTTTTGTCCCCCTTTCTCATTGTACTTATGCTTGAAAGTTGCAAAGGTACATTAGGGTTAAGAGCTCCAAGTGAAATGAATGGGAAGTTAAATAGTTTATACTTAGTGGGATAGTTCCTTTGGGCTATAGCCAATGTTAGTCATGCTGAGAGTATGACTAGCAGTGGAGATCACCCATAGATTTTAATTTACTTATTTTATTTTGTACTAATTTATTGCAGATTAGGGTGTTGCTGAATGTTGAATGGGATTTGCTTTTAATGACTTCTTATCTATATCACAAGGCAAGAGAACAGCCCTATTAAAGTGAATGGAAATGCCCTGTATTTGTAAGTTACAATGCAAAATGAGCTGGAAAAGCCTTCCATTTAGCATTTTGGATTTTTAAAAAACATGTCCAATAGCTAATATTTTATCATTAATGAATCTATACAATATTTTGTATTTAAAGTGGCAAAATGAAGTTTGGGATGAAGATAAATCTGTGCATGTTGATTTTCCTGACCATGCTGTTTTTGGCGCTTGGATCCTGGCATTTGACTTGTTAAAATGGATGCTATTCTATACTGATTAGAATTAGTTTGCTTTTTAATTGGATTTTTTAAATATACAGTGTTTAGATTGTTTTTGTATATTCATTTTTATTTTGCTGTGACTGTGGTGCGTGTCTGTTTGCCCATAGTGGTGGGATACAATTTCAATAAATACATTGCCATGTGGCAGTCATAACTGCTTGTTGCCATTATATTATGATGATATATCAGTGCCTAACAGAATGCTCTTAGTAATGTTTAGTGCAGAGTGTGCTCTAATAGCCAGCAAACAGCTGCAGTAAGAAATATGCAATCGCGTTATGGCTGGAAAGTTGTGAGTGATGAATAGAGAAGATGAGGATGATGAGGGTGACTTAGCAGCAGCAATGGAAGAGCAGCACATATTTTGAAGACCTGAATAATTCTATGACCGGATGTAAGAGGGTTGCCATATTTTCAAACATTTAGACTGCATTATTTGCAGAAGAAGGTATTCTGTAGCGTTACAAATAGAGAAAATATGGTAACTATGACTTGCTTTATTTTAGCTTTATGAGGTGGGTGCCTTGGGAATTTCTTCCATGTTTAAAATGAATTGTGAGGACTCATTTGACTTGGAGGATTAAAAATCTAGAAGAGTGTTCTCAGGTTGTGCATGTATTTTTAAAGGAAGGTGTGCTATAGTTTTGCTACTAAGCTTTATATACAGGGATAGTCTTCTGTTCACGGAAGCCTTTTTGATCCAGTGGAGGTTTTCATCAATGCTTTCTCTCACCCTGCCCACCCTGCTGCTACTTGTGCCCTCAACTCTATTAGGGGTTTGGGAAAGAAGTGGTGTGCGGGGCACTGCAGAAAAAATGGGGAATGTGCAAAAATGGCCTTTCCCCTCCTCCATTGGATCAAAGAGCTTACCATTATGGAGAAACAGCAGTGGGTGTTACCCTATCGCTTCACCATATTTTAGACACAGGTGGGTTTCTTAGGAATGAACTCTTGAATTTCAAATATAATGGTTTGTATTTAATGAAGCCATCCTGTTAGTGCCAGGACATCTGCCTGCACAGTGGTACGTTCTCCCCTTCTCCTCTTCCCATGTCCCCAACATCCCCAAAGTCTCTTTTGGGTTTCTTCCTCCCTTTCAGAGCAGATTTGGGCGGGCAGGGTGCAGCCCCATGCACTTGTCCCTGATTGGCCTTGTGGGCAAGACCAACCCCAAATGAAAAGTTCAGTACGGCCAGAGGTGGGTGTCAACAAGTAGCCATCTCTCTTCCCCCCGCCACACAGGAAGATGATGGCTTTCCCAGATGGGGAGCTGTGCTGTGCAGCAAATGCCACCCCCAACTGGAGCTCCAGATGAATGGATTCGCCCCCCCCTACCCTTCAGAGCAGATTTTGGGAAGATGTGGGAGCATGCGGGAAGAGGAGAGGGAGAGGGAGTCCTTGCATTAATTGCATTGGATAAAACCAGTATGAGAAGTCACCCTTTATTTGGCCACAGTTTCTCTGGATCCAAGAGGAAAAAAGTGGATTGAACTGCCAAGCTCCTTATTAGCTTCCAAGAGGCTGAGATTCCACATAGCAGAATGTGAGGAAGAAACTGTTTTATTATGATTCATATTGGTAAGGATTCTGAAAACACCACTGTTCTGAAACATCACTTCAAATTAAAGCTATATGGGAGCGAGCATGTGAAAGTGAGAGTGTAAGTGCATTCATAGAGTTACACCAATATCAAAAGTGAGATGCGTATCACTTTGTGTTGTGCCTCCCATTGTTAGGCAGTTACCTGCTGTGATAAGCAAAAAACCAATAAACTGTGACAGCTCTGTGAAAGCAGTGTAGCATGTTCAGATTATCAAAATGGCAGCTGTGAAGCCCGTTTGAAAGATGCTGTGTGTGCATTTACCATAGGTGCCAGTGGGATTCTTCCTTGGGATATAGCAGGACCAGCACGCATGAAGTTTAATCCCCTCCATTTGTTGTTTTCTTCATGTTAATACAGCTTCTAATGAAATCAGAATGTTAACCAGTGGCAGTTTTCCACCAATATAGAGAAGCATGCATTAAAGATAACCACAAAGGACAAGTGATTTGAACCAAGGTACTTTTCATTTTGCTGGTCAAAGAAAGGATATTCTTGTCAGAAGGAAAGGTTCCAGAAGGATAGCGTGGTTCAGAGATGTGTAGCTGCAGATTAAATAATAAGCTCTAGAAATGAGATCTGAGTTTCTAGTGAGTTCAGTGAACCAGGGCTTCATTTTATGCTTTTTATGGTCTTCATCCTGAATTGTGCTGTGACATTTTGCTCCGTACTGAAAAGCAAAGGAGTTTAAGATTATAAAAATTTTGCAGCAGAAGATCTGGGCCTTCTCTGAGATTACTGTATCTGTTCTGCATAAGAAGGCTGAATTTTGCATATTTTATATCTAAGGGTTGAAATGAGCTGAAAAGTATAATCTATTTGTTCTTTTTGCATTCATGACATACGAACTGCACATCTCTATAGTCAGAAAATGTGCAAGATAACCTGGATTGATGCAAAAAAAGATGGCTGATAGCCTATTTAAGGAGTGTGTGCCATATTTTATTATGTCCCAAATAAGAAAATATGATGCTTCTGACAAATATTATTATGGCAATAATCCTTCTGTCTCATTTCAAGTTGTATGGTTTAGGTATTATGGAGCAATTTAAGATTTAATTCTGCATCCATTTACTTCCATTAGCTGTTTCTAGGCATTATTATGATATATGGCTCAGAGGCCACTAAAGACTAAAAGCCACAAAAATTGCAACTAAATAGAGGCCATTCACGATTTAAGGCTGGGACATGGCATTCCTCTTCTGCATGTACAAACAGTTTCTGTATGTGGAACAGCTATTTTCCCCATGCAATCACCTCAGTCAAAGGAGGCTTTCCTGCGGAAAATCAAAACATGGAAGGCAGACAACACTGCTGATTGTGCACATAGCTAGGATCTTGGGCTTTGGTTCCCTGAGCAGAAATGGCAGAATCAGGTTTTATTTCTCCTAATCGCAGCGCTCTGGCTTGCAGCCTTAGGGTGGATTTCAACATTGCGCTGTGATGAATGTTCCGTCTGTGCCAGCATTCCAGGTTGCCAGACTGAATGACGCCCCCCCTCTTCCTACCATGTGCTGTTCCAGAGTTTCACCCACACACTCCAGGGCAATTTTGGGGTGCATTGGGGTGTGTATAGGGAGAGGCGGGGAAGCCCTGTGGTGCAAATGGAAGTCTTTCAATGAATCCCACTCTTAATATTTTAAATTCATAGGATCATTGTAGAATATTGAATGTCAGGCCCAATGAATGAATGAACATTGGAAGTGAAAGAATGCCACCCATCAGAAGGTGAACATTTTATGTTGAACTTCACCCTAAGAACACAAGAATGCATCAGAAGAGCCTGCTGGATCAGGCCAGTGGCCCATCTAGTCCAACATCCTGTTCTCACAGTGGCCAGCCCGATGCCTAATGCATTGAAAAAGTGCTCCACAAAAGCTTATGACACAAATAGAACAATGTTTGGCCTTTAAGATCCCACAGGACTCTTGGTTGTTTTTCCTGTGGTGTGGCTAACACTATAGCATTTTGTAGGTCCAATTAATATCAAATGCAGCTGTGCTGCATTTCCCCCCAAAATAAACAACTGAGCAAATATGTTGGAAAAAAATGTAAGATAAGAAAACGAAACTAGTAAACTCACAGGACTGAAATAAA
This sequence comes from Podarcis cretensis, assembly GCF_951804945.1. Lineage (NCBI taxonomy): Eukaryota > Metazoa > Chordata > Lepidosauria > Squamata > Lacertidae > Podarcis > Podarcis cretensis. The sequence goes on along the minus strand of NC_137170.1, from coordinate 65,576,892 downwards.
ACTCATAATGTTTACTGTAAACATTTGGTTAGACCACAAGATGTAATGCTGTGATATAATAAGGTATGCATGTCTAAAGTATAATACAAAAATTTATTTAGGAATTATAGACATTTGTAGAATGTATATATAGTAATCACGCTTAAGTAAGAGCAATGTAGATAAGCCAGAAGAGGGGTGGAGGGAAGTTAACTCGGATATGATATAGATTGAAAGGAGAATAATATTGTTAAGCTGTATTGTGTTTAAGATATTGGAAAAAAATAATAAAACTTATTGGAAAAAAGAAAGAAAGAAAAGAAAAGAAAGAAAGAAAGAAAGAAAGAAAGAAACCAGAAATCTCCAAGCTGTTTTAACTGCAGAAGCTTACATAGGTGGATGGAACCTTTGATTGAATGAATGATAGAATCCTAGAGATAGAAGGGACGCCATGGATCATCTAGTCCAACTTCCTGCAATGCAGGAATATGTACCCATACGAGGCTCAGCCCGTGACCTTGGTGTTATCAGCACCATGCTCTAACCAACTGAGCCAACCTGCAATATATTACTGAACTACAGTAATATCCATTAGCCAAGCTTGCTGATTGAAAACCTTAAGGCTACAGAAATAGTCTTTAAGCCTTGGTGCCAGATTCAGAGACCTTGAAGAAGGCAGTCCAGTTCTTGGCCTCATGTCTGAATTTTCAGCATTCTTGGAACTTACTTGGCAACTTTGGCTTTTGTCCTAATGTTCAAATAATGGGATTTAACAGTGTTGACTAGACGGCCCAAATAGAAGCAAGGGAACAAAATGCATGCCAACATTGTATAATGTGCCCTTTGTTCTCTAATGCCTGGCTTAAATAACTTTCATCTTGGGCCAGCTGAGAACTGCTTGGCCTTGTATGTGTTAGCCCTATTTACATATTATGCAACATGTACAGGGATATTTGCACCAGCCCCGACTCCTGTGTCCTGTTAGGTCTCACTTTAGACCACATGAAGATCTGGAGTGGGTTTCTAAGCTGAAACCCCATTCAGAACTTCCACCTATGGATATGTAAGTGGAATACCATATGCTTTTGAAACTATTGCTACATTCCAATACTGTGGAACGCTAGATGGAGCCTTCCTTAGTAGTGCTTTGAAATTTCCGTGTACCTGTCCAAAGTTCTGATGTAAATTTTCACATGTATGAGGTTAAGTCTATCCTTGATTAATGTTTAAAAACTGCACTGATATTTTCTATCGATGCAGCTTTGGGGAGTCTAAAGGGTCACATTCACACTATACATTTGTGCTGTGATTCCATTTTAAACAAATTCTTCCAAACAATTCTGTTAAGGGTGCTGAGAGCTGGGTGACCCCTATTCCTCTCAGAGATCTACAATTCCCTGTGAAGAGGGATTGATTTGGCAAATTGTAGCTCTGTGAGGGAAACGGGTATCCCGACAACTCTCAGCACGTTTAACAAGCTATGTTTTACAGGGGGGCGAGAAAGCCAATGACTGTTTAAAGTAGTTTCATAGTGCTTTAAATGTATGGTGGGATTGCAGCCAGTGGCTCCTGGATAATATTTTATTTGAGCCTTTCTTTGTCCCCCTGGTGGTATCCATTTATCTTTGGATAAGCCTGTTTGTGTCAAGGATTGTGTAGTGAAAGTTCTTCATGATTTGTTGCAGTTTGTTTGGAACACTGTAATGATATGCCACAAGGCAAAACAGGTTTCTGTTGCTTAGAGATTAAGATCATGATTCACAAATGCTACAATTTGTACTTGGAAATCTTGCAAACAATGAATGACAAAAGGCTGGAAGAAGAGAGGTGGTTAGGAACAATATCTTGAACATCCCACCAAATTGCTCAAGGTTCAGTTCTCTCCCTGCTGGGTTATAGCAGTTGATCATGCAGTGTATTGCAGACCATATATTCACTACTTTCCCAGTCGTCTTCCTTCATCTAATGAAGTAAGGTAAAGGTAAAAGGTACCCCTGCCCGTACGGGCCAGTCTTGACAGACTCTGGGGTTGTGCGCCCATCTCACTTAAGAGGCCAGGGGCCAGCGCTGTCCAGAGACACTTCCGGGTCACGTGGCCAGTGTGACATCGCTGCTCTGGCGAGCCAGAGCCGCACACGGAAACGCCGTTTACCTTCCCGCTGGTAAGCGGTCCCTATTTATATACTTGCACCCGGAGGTGCTTTCGAACTGCTAGGTTGGCAGGCGCTGGGACCGAGCAGCGGGAGCGCACCCCACCGCAGGGATTCGAACCACCGACCTTTCGATCGGCAAGTCCTAGGCGCTGAGGCTTTAACCCACAGCGCCACCTGCGTCCCTAATATCTAATGAAGTAGGCTGTTACTTATGAAATAAACCCATTATGCAGCTCAACCCTAATTATATTTACTCAGGGGTAATCTCATTGATTGCCATAGTAGTTTACCTCCAAATATTTTCCCCCTTACAGTAGTTGCCTTACAGAAAACAGGAATGCACATAATTGGCATCCACTCACTGTGTTTAGTCTAAATGTACCATCTTTTCTCTGAGACCAGGCTCAGAGAAACCAGTTCTGAATGTTGACAGCAAAGCAGGCTATGCACAGATTTGCTTGGCTTGAAACCATCTGCCCCCTTCCCCAGAATAGTTTTTCAACTGTTTGAAACCTAATTGAGCTTTTTTAAATATAAATTAAGTGGATGAATGAATGTAAGCATACATGCAGCAAATTAAAAAATAAAAAGGCAGACAGCCCACCTCAAGTGTGCTGGGGGGAGGGGAGGGAAGGAGAGGAAAGACAATCAGCTGAATTAGCATTTGATTTGCTCATTAATTCAGCTGTTATTTGCATGCAAGACACAGAAGGAGTAGAGGCTGCAGGGAGAAATGCAGTGTCACTCTTATAAATATAAATCTTCATGGTCTGCAAAGTGCCATTTTTTGAATGCTAGCAATTAACAAGGCTATTCTTTGAAAATGTGTGAATTAGTGTTGTGAGACAGTAACATGTGGTGCAAAGATAATTTTTATGAGCCAGGAATTCATATGGCAATTGCTATATATGAACTATAGGTTTCGAAGGCTGTTGCTGAGCTGTGTATTTGAAGGCCAGGCTAGCCTTGATGGCAGTGTGACCAACCTGATGGTGAGAATTTCCTGTGCCATGTATGGGGGATTTATAATACATTAGTGATAGTCTTCAACTGCTCTTGCTCCCTCACCCCCGAGACCACTTCTCCCTGCCTCCATTTATTCCCCACAAGAGGAAAGACAGTTGTGTGGTGGCCACCTCAAGGGCAAAGCATAGATAATGCCTTTCCTACCCAGAATGCACTTAAGCACAGCAACCCAAACTACAGAAAGTCAGTGTAACTTCCTCAGGTTGCTAGGTCATGAGTCTGAGGTGAAGGAAGTTTGAAATAGTCCCAAGTTGGTCCTTCCCTTATCCTGTCCCTGCCATACCACAGCTTAAATTACACTGACACAAGTTATGGCAGCACATCCCTGTCTCAGTTGGGATGAAGGGTTTAGGTTGGCATAGCCTTAGCTTAGCTGGGAAGGGCTAAGATAAGTTGAATCCAAACTCTCTCATTCTGCGGATCCGGAGTTTGGACTGGGCTGTCAGCCCCCTCTGCTTTTATAGGGATTTGGCTGAGATATGGTTCTGACCTTCAGGCCTGTGGCTATCATATCTTGTTTGGCTCTCTGTCAATGATTGGGATTTGGAAATGTGGAGCTGTTTCCATTGGAAGATTTTTTTTTTTGTTCTTTTGTCTAGGTGACATTTATCCTATAGAGGGAAAATGATTTTGTTTTAGAAAATTCATTGGTTTTAGGGACAACTTAATTTCAGAAGTGGTCTCTCACATTCTCTGACTGTGTCATTGACTTAGTTTAGTTCTAAATACTTAAGTTTAGGGACGCAGGTGGCGCTGTGGGTTAAAGCCTCAGCGCCTAGGACTTGCCGATCGAAAGGTCGGCGGTTCGAATCCCTGCGGCGGGGTGCGCTCCCGCTGCTCGGTCCCAGCGCCTGCCAACCTAGCAGTTCGAAAGCACCTCCGGGTGCAAGTAGATAAATAGGGACCGCTTACCAGCGGGAAGGTAAACGGCGTTTCCGTGTGCGGCTCTGGCTCGCCAGAGCAGCGATGTCACGCTGGCCACGTGACCCGGAAGTGTCTCCGGACAGCGCTGGCCCCTGGCCTCTTAAGTGAGATGGGCGCACAACCCCAGAGTCTGTCAAGACTGGCCCGTACGGGCAGGGGTACCTTTACCTTTTTAAATACTTAAGTTAAGAGGCCTGCTCTGTGTGTTTAACCTAAGGCTTCATATATCAGCAAGTGTGCCCATGTCAAATCTAATAGCCAAAACGTGAAAGCAGATGGAGGTGGCAGAATTTTGAGGGGAAGAGCAATTAATCTGTGTTAGTGTCTGTCATAGTAGCAGGTTGGGCTAGGGGGCTGTCAGCAAAGGCATGGATCAGAACTTTCCCCTCCATTTTTTCAAGTGCAGCTTGTTCTCTTGTTCTCCTGAACTCCATGAAATGTGACAGCCTGGGACTTTAAATTTCGAAGGACTGAACTTTTATAATGTAAAGAACTCAGACCTCTTTGTTTTGATTACATACACTCTTTCATCAAGGAGTTGGCTCAGCTCACGTGTTTGCTTGTCATTAATGCGACACTGCATGATGCATTGGTGCTCAAAAACACATGCCTGCAGTCCTATTTAAGAGTCAAAGGAGCAAAGGAGTATAGCTTGTTGATACTGTTTGCAGCTTGCAGCTTGTTTTTGCAGATGCCATTGCCTAGTTCAGACACATCGCAGAGGGTTGTGGCTGTTGCATTGCTCAGCTCTATGCAACATCTGTGAGCTAGGAATTTCTGCCAGGTATTTTGTGAATGGCAGTTGAGAACACCTTGGGTTTGATTTCTGTAGCTGCACAAGATCAGGCCAAATGGTAACCTGCCTGCTATTGCCACTATGTTTTACACACCTGGGAGTTAAGGAAGGATTATGCTGGAACTCTTTTTTAATGAAACCAATTTCCATGGTGTTAAATAAGAGATAAAATATAGAGAACCAGCTCTCTTTTTGTGATATTCCATACTTAGCAGAAATTGTTGTTGTTTACTAGATTGTTTACCTGTCCTTTACCATAAGATCCCAGGCAGGTTACAGCAATTTAAAAATGCAATATTAAAACAGCTAAAACAGATTACAATAAAACAGGATGGGTCCTAAAATACATATCTCAGGTGTCAAAGGCAAAGAGGTGTATCTTTGGCTTATGATAAAAATCACATAATAGAAGCACCGGATGCAGCTCTGTGAGAAGGGAATTCCACAATTTAGGGACTACCACAGAGAAGCCACCGCCCACTAAACTTCTGAGGGTGGTGGAACTACCAAGAAGGGCTCCTCTGCTGATTTTAGCATCTGGGAAGGTCTGTAGGGAAAGAGGCTGTCTTATATATTTGAGGCATAAGTTGTTTAGCACTTTAAACACTAATGTGAGCACCTTGAACTGGACCTGGAAATATGCTGGCTAAAATTATCTAACAGAAAACAAAGAACCCATATATCTGAGACAATGCCACTCAGAGTGGGCGAGGTATAAATATCATCATCATCATCATCATCATCATCATCATCTAATGCAATGTCCTATTATGAAAACCAAACTGTTCCTAAGATATTACCCTCTGATTATACCTTTCTACCTTTTAGACTTATCTATCTATCATCTATTTATCCATCAGCAAGTTAATTCTTGAGAGCTTTCTTACTGCACCTGCTGTAAAACTAGATTTGTGCACCCACAAAAAACCCACATCCCGGAACTGAAGGGATTTTCAGTTGAGGAACAAAACTGAGCAAGGGGAGGAGGATTTTAGCAAGAGGAATACTGTATATATAATTGGGAAGACGACAGATTTGAATGGAGAGAGTGGTGACACTGTAGGCTAAATTGTGCAATGGTCTCAGAGAAGAGATATTTATTTAGTCTTACTAGTATGGTTTCTTCCACTAAATTCCAGAGTCACGGTTGAAGTCATGATGTTCGCTAAACTGTGTAACATTCCTCTGCTTTGAGACTGCCTTGTTCTCCTTGATAAGTATTTGTGTGAGTGTGAAAGATGTGACCTGCTTTAGCAATTTGGATAGCTTTTAGGAATTAGTAAAAATGTAAGCTGTTCCCACCCTCAGGCCTCTTCTGCTTTTGCAAGCTTTGTAGCCGCATCTGACCTGCAGCCAGAATGGCGCCCACTACAGTTGACCTTTGATCATAGATCATTGTGGCTTTTCCCCTAACCACAAACTCTGCAAACCAAGTCCTTACATCTCTGGTTGCGACAGCAAAAAAGGTAGGCAGACAGAATGCTGGCTATTAGCACCCATGCAGTGAGTTTTCCTGTGTTCTGGGTAGAGCTCAGTAGAGTGTGGATTAGATCTCTTTGCAGCTGTTTGCAGCCAGCAGGAGGTATTCTCTACAATATCTTTTAGCAGTCACAGCTATCTGAGCTGCTTTTTCCCTTAGAAAAACACACTTTGTGCCTGCCAGCATCCTGTGTCTTTCTCTCTGTGGGTATGAGTGTGTGTGTGTGTGTGTGTGAAAGAATGGGGTGGCTGGACCTTTTTCTTTTGCTTGAGGGCTGCATTCACATTTGGCCACCCCCCCAGGGGATGCATGCCAGTGGCCTGTGTGGCCTTGTGTGCCAGAATCTGGGGTGGCTACACCAACTTTTGGCCCCTGGCAAGCAGTCCAAGATTTTCCAAGGATGAATGGGACTAATAAAACACGTTAAGTCACAAAGTCTCTACACCTTCAGCTTGTCTATGCCAAATCAGCCGAGGAGATACGATATCATCTCTTCTTCACTCATCAAATGATTGAAGTGATGACTGGAGAAGAATCACTTTGCTTTTCCTCATCAGGGCTCTGGGCCTTGCCCATCCTGGCATTGTGTTTTTCTTTATACAGTCATACCTTGAAGTCAAATGGAATCCAAAGTGCAGCTTCTGATTGGCTGCAGGAAGCTTCTGCAGCCAATCGGAGGCCCCATTGGACGTTCGGGTTCCAAAGAACGTTTGCAAACCAGAATACTCTCTTCCAGGTTTGCGGTGTTTGGGAACCAAAACGTCTGAGTACCAAGGTGTTTGGGATCTAAGGTACAACTATATTGCTTTCCCTTTTTGCTGCTCTCAGCAAAACCAGTGGGGGTCTTTGGGGGCCAGAAAAAAATTGTTTGTGGGGGGTGGGCCAGGGGGTGGGCCCCTGAACTGGGGTTTAGCCACCCTCCCCCTCAGTTGTAGTGTCTTGTATTTAAATTGTTTTTGAACTATTGGTCCTCCTCCCCCAATTTAGTATAAATATATTGTGGCACCACAATCTCTGAGCTGTGTGATATTCCAGGAGTCCCAGGAAATCGCCCAGGGTCCTATTTTCTTAGAATGAGGGACAGCAGAGACTGTGGTGTTTTTATGATACGTAGTTTATTTACACATATGTACAACCTGAGTCTTAGATGGACGAGCTCACAGCATTAACACCCTAAGAGGTCTTGCTTTTCCCATTGTCACAGCCTTGGATTTAAGCAGAAATCAAGCATCTTTCTAGTTTCAGCCTGTTTCCAGACCAGCTCACACACGCAACTCTACTCTAGCCATTGTCTTTCTCACTACCAACCAGATAAGGGAAGCCCCCTCCCCGTTTGTTCTCTGGCACAAGGCCACTTATAGTTATGACCCCATATTTAGTACCGTTACAAATTAGCTGGTCCGGCAAGTTCAATAATCCTCCATTAGATTTTAACCCTCGCTGGATCTAGGGGATTATAAAAGGCTCATGAATCATATAGACCACTTCCCAAAAAACTCACAACACTATCAAATAGATAAGATAGAAAGCTGATGTGGTAGGACTGACCGTACCACTTCCATCTACAGGTGAAGGATGTTGTATCAGAATGTTTCATATGCAAAACACCAAAAACAACTCCCTGAAAAACTCATTGCAAATAGAAAACTAATATGTCTGGAGGCAGCTTCTGGCACAGTGGTTGCTTGATGTTTTGGTTTTTTAATTCCACAGAGCTTTTAACAGAGGGAAGTGCTAAAAAGCTGTGTGGTCCATCTAGTGCCACAACATGCTACTCTTTCGTTCTAGGCCCTCAAATAGGCCTAGGACAGAAAGACACATGGATATGGAAGGTTAAGGGACCTGAATAGATCCTATCAGACTGAGCTGCTGACAAGTGGCAGTGAAGACAGTGAAACAGATGCTAAGGTGACCCTGTCACAGTGTGGAGGAAAACCAGGACTGATGCCTCAGACTGTGAAGCAAGACTAACCAAAATGTTTTTTTAAATATATAGTGGTATGCCCCACGGAGGGCCTTACGGCCCACAAATAATAACATATTGGGGGTCCCGGGCCTCAAGGAGATTAGACTGGCCTTGACCAGAGCCAAGGCCTTTTCGGCCGTGGCCCCTACCTGGTGGAACATTCTGCTACAAGAGACTAGGGCACTGCGGGGTCTGACATCTTTCCGCAGGGCCTGCAAGACGGAGCTGTTCCGCCAGGCCTTTGGCCGGGGTCCAGTCTGACTCCCCCCCCTCTCCTTATAAGAACTTGTATGGAAGTGGCCCCCCAACTTTTCTCACAGGCTCATATAAGATCAGTACAAACAGGCCGGTGAGCATTTAAGGTCCCCAACCCTAATCTGTGGGTTGTGATTCGAGGACCCGACCGCTGCGAAGTGAAATGAAGACACAGGGACACGTGATATAAGGTTAATGGGCTAGAAAAGGCCACAACTTTATTGATTACAGCAATGCAAAGGTATTGGCTTAGGCATTGGATCGCGAAACAAGTGGGTTTATTCACCAGGGGTTCATCATCTGTTGATGCTAATCCAACTATAGGCTCACCCCTGATGTCACCGAGGGTCGTGCCATGGCCTCCCGCCAAGCGAAGAATGAGGCCGGGGAGAGGCTGGCACTGCAGCAAAAGGCTGCTGAACACGCCCCCTCTGTGGCACCTGGTTGGATGCCAACCGGGGGGCGTGGGCGCCAGCCAGGTGAGGTGGAGGCAGGGGGCTAACGCCCCCTGCTGGGGCGGTGCTCGGGCTCCCGCCCACAACCACTCCTCTCTCTTTCAGGGAGGAGAGTCTTTGCCATCTGATTGGATTTCACTTTGATTCTGATTTGATTTTAGGATGTATTTTGATTGATTGCCTGATTTTATGTTAATATGTTATATATTTGATGTTAGCTGCTCTGAGCCTGGTTTTGGCTGGGGAGGGTGGGGTATAAATAAAATTTATTTTTATCATCATCATCATCATCATCATCATCATATTTACAACCCCAGGTTAGTATTGTGAAGAGTCTGCCTTTCTGAACTTGTTAGTTTCCCTGTATTGTATTTATTTTCTTTGGCTAGAACTTGATGGTGGTACACAAGATCAATTGCCACTTAACATCTGTCACGTCACAGCTTCAGAAGTTGCTGAGGCCACTGGTCCTGCCATTGAGGTGGCCATGTGCATTGTGGGTGTGCTGTAAGTCTCCATGCCTGTGGAGCTGCGCACAAACACAAAGGAAGGTTTTTTAGATGGACCGTTTCGGTTATTTCGCAGATATGGTTTTATGCAACTGTCTCATTGCTTTCCCAGCAATATCACCAGTGCACATTTTCAGGGTCACGGGGAGCCATCCCTCCTTTTGTCTGATAAAAGAAGTGGGGGCTATAGGCAGTAGCTCCATTGTAGGCTGAAGAAATGAGCTATCTGGCATGTTCTATTTGGTAAGCTAATGTAGGTGTCTGCAATTAGCACGCACAGTATAAGTGGTCTGCATCACCAGAGGAAAATACAAAGATTTCTGGTTTCATGAGTCTTTGCTGCGTGGAAGTGTTCTCTTTTGGAGGTAATTTTAGTCATGGAAAGGACTGTTCGTATGGCAAACACAACATTCTGTTAAAATGAGCCAAGCCTTTGGCAAGTGGGTCACTGCTACATTTTCTTGCTCAAGGGAAAGTTTCTATACAAAACGGCTTTTACCTGCATTTAATGCTTGCTCCTGGCAAACCAAGACGAAGGAACACATATCCTGCAGCTCACAGGGAATTTCTGTGCCTAATTGCATGCTTCTAAAGTTACTTGATATTGGTAGCATTGTGACATTTCTGCCTCTCCAGGGTTTTGTCGCAATCTTTTGTAGAATTTGGGGGGAAAGGACCCACCAAGAATCTTACTCTCTTGACATTTGTTTAATTCTACAAATATTGATGCGTGTTTTGTGCTAAACACGATTTCTTCTCACAGCTGCCGTGCAAAGAAGCCAGTTATGTGGGCAGAACTTCAGTAAGAGTAGCAGATTGCATGAGATCCCAGAAATATGAATTAATAATATTAATTGCTTCACTGTGGATGCTTCATTTAATTGAATAAACGTGGCAATTACCCTTTCCAAACCACATACAGCAATGTCAGCTTTGAGGTTTCGATGGTATATATTGCATTTTATATGTTAGTAGATTTTATTTACACTGCCTGGGTTGGGAAGCTTTGCAGCACTGGGGTTTTTTTATCCAGTGTTGCTGTTCCTCCTGCACAGCAGACCTCTGCTTGCACAAAGGGAACTCTTCCTCCTCAGTCTCCCACACCCTAAAAACCAGGATTGGGGGACCCTCTGGAGCAGATTTGAGGGGTCTGCAGGGAGAGGAGGGGAAGATCAGAACCCTGCTTGTGCATTGATGGAAACAGCCCTTGGTTCCTTTTGCCTTCTAGGCTACTTTGTATTTTGAGGGAGGAAGGCCACAGCTCAGTGGTAGAGCATCTGCTTTGCATGAATACATATCCAGGCGGACAGGCAAGCTTCGAAAATGCCAGTAGCATTTGCAAACTTTTTAAATAATTCCTATGAAATGATTCCTCTGGAGGAGCCACATGCATATTCATCCTTCCACTGTAGCTGTGGTTATTTGGGTTGGGATCTATGACAGGCAACACAATCCCATGCATGCTTACTTGGAAGTAAGTCTCATGGTGTTCAATGGGGCTTACTACCTAATAAATGCTTAATTATTGCTTTATGTCCCATGATAGTTTTGTATGGTAAATATAATCTGATAGGTTTGCAAAATTCTGTCACCTAATTACAAATGCTGCTGCTGCTAGTTTCTTTTTTGGAAAACGTAAGGACCATTCATGAGAAATTGGTTTTCTAATGTTTGTTGGTAATTAACCCCATGTGCCAGGCAGTGATGTGTGTGTGTGTGTGTTTTTTTTTTTTTTTGGGGGGGGTGTTAAGAGGGAACTGATTTGGAACATTTTTCTGGAAAATTTACCAAGGAGGAAAAAGTTCCATGCAAATTAATTCACACTGGGATATATATATATATATATGATGCTCTAGACAGAGATCTAATTTAGTATGCTTATTTTACTTTTATTTAGTTAACAAAGGTAAAAACTAACCTTGCCTCATACTGCATCTGCAGTTGGCGTCTATTCAGTGTTACTAATGAATTTACAAAAAGAACCGAAAAATAAAGCATTGGAGAAAGTTCCAGAAAATTGTCTGTTTTGGAAAAAAAATGTCTTCTGCACTTCACTGGTGCCAAATTCCTTCCTGCTTTTTTGAGATGCCTATGGAAAGACTTTAGGATGGTGTTTACCTCATTTTCAAGCCATTTCTCCTTGCATTGTTGGGCAAAGTATGAGCCAGATGGTGCAGCACTGAGAGAATTCTTGTTCAAGGACTTATTCAACAACAACCCCATGTGACTTAATTACAAATCTGAATGCTATTAACATTGGGATTTTATTCCCTTTTTAAATTTCTCATGCATAAGGCATACAATCTGAGTAAAGGTTGGTGTTGGGCCTATGCTTGTTTGAGTGTTTAATTATTACTGTTTCAAAACACATAAGCAAGCCCCATTCAGGCATTGTGTGAGATGTTAATCCTACCCCCACTGTTGGAAGAGTGAGGCCAACTTAATATGCATAGCCTGGATTCTTCCCTTCAGACATTTCCCCAACACATGGGCAGCATTGAGAAGGGGCTGGGAGGAACTGGGCAACATGGGGGGGGGGAACTAATGTTAAAATCTCACAGCCACTTTCAAGGTGCTTTGCCCCTTAACGGTGAGTAATGCATGAGGAGGGCTGCAAATACTGCTTCAATCCAAGGCAACAAGGAATGGAAAAGTAAAATCCATACAGCTCATAACAGGCTTTCAAATAATTTATTATGATTATTTATTCATATTCTGGCTTGATGCCTTGACTTCTTGGGGTTTGTACAAACCACCATTTCCCAAGTCTGGCCATAACAGGGGAACTGTGGTTTAGAACAAATCAGGAGTGGAAGCTTTAGATCTCACCTTCTTGTGTGTGAAAGGGAGAGGGGAGCCCGAGGCTCATGTTTGTGAGAGTAAATAATGTTTTTTTGTTAGTACATCTGACACGAGCCTTTGTAATTTATAAGGGGGTTGTATTCAGCATCAGTCCTACTCAGAGTAGACCACTGAAATGAGCGGACACGGCTCCCTTATTGCTTTCATTGGGTCTGCTCTGAGTTGAGCTTAATTGGATGCAACCCAAAAACACTGCTTTACTTCACAAGCTTTAATTAAATTTGTACATATGACATTTACTTGGATGCAGTCAGACTCTCAATCCATTTGGTCCATCTCGGTTTACCCTGTCCGGGAGCAGTGCAGAATTTACCCATTCTTGCTACTTGAGAGCCTTCTCTCTTTGGGTGCCAAGAATTGAAACTAGAACCTTCCAGTGACAAAGAACGAGCTCATCGGCTGAGCTGTGAATCCTCCCCAAAGTATGTCAGTCATATAGCGTGCCAGAGTATTGAGATGCCTAGTAAAGGTAAAAGGACCCCTGACTGTTAGGTCCAGTCGTGGCTGACTCTGGGGTTGTGGCGCTCAGCTCGCTTTACTGGCTGAGGGAGCCGGCGTACAGCTTCCGGGTCATGTGGCCAGCAGGACTAAGCCGTTTCTGGCGAACCAGAGCAGCGCACGGAAACACCATTTACCTTCCCACCAGAGTGGTACCTATTTATCTACTTGCACTTTGACTTGCTTTCGAACTGCTAGGTTGGCAGGAGCAGGGACCGAACAATGGGAGCTCACTCCATTGCGGGGATTCGAACCGCCAACCTTCTGATCAGCAAGCTGTGGTTTAGACCACAGCGCCACCCACGTCCCTTTTGAGATGGCTACTTGGGTGCAAATTGTATTTTGACAATATAAAGATGAAGATGGGTGGAATTCAACATCACACTGTGGAACATTTAAGCACTGCAGCTTGCCGGACAGAAGAACCCCCCCCCCCATCTCCTCCTACATATGCTGTTCTGAGTGCTCTTCCAACCCCTTCCCTGAATCAATTTTTGGGATGCTGGGGGATGCAGCAGGGAGGGGAAGCACAAGCAGAAGCCCTAGCACTGATGGGATTCTTTAAGTGAATCCTGCCCATCAAATCTACACTGGAGTCGATCACTTATAGAACAAGCCCACACTGCCTACAAATGCCACAGGGTCTGTGGATGACTCATATCCTTATATTAAATGGATTAAAATTTAAGGTCCCCCCCCCGGAAGGCGTTCTATTAATTTAACTCTGAGAAACAATGTTGAGTAGGGGTGGGGAAGGATGATGTGGATTCTTCCTTTCAATATGTACAGTATCTTTTCTTTCTTGGGCCCTATGTCTTCCTTGGCCTACCTTCTTTAAATGAACAGAGATTTCATACAGCTCAGATCCATTTGTGGAACTTTGGGAATTGCAAGTGACTTACACACCATACATTTCAAAACACCCCCCTTCCTGAATCCTGGAAACTGTAGTTCATAGCTCTGTGAGGAGTAAACTACAGCTCCCAGGATTCTCCAGGCGGCAAATGTGCTTGAAATGTGCTTGAAATGAATGGTGTGTACATAGCCTTATTTACCGTATTTTTTGCACCACAACACTCACTTTTTTCCTCCTAGAAAGTAAGGGGAAATGTCTGTGCGTGTTATGGAGGGAATGCCTACGGGTGGCATGCCTACGGATTTTCCTCCTCTAAAAACTACGTGCGTGTTATGGTCGGGTGCATGTTATAGAGCGAAAAATACGGTAACTTTTTTTTTTTAAAAGTGTAAACTTGAAACATAGAGCTGCATTTCTTTCACCACTGCACAACTGTATTTAAGATTATAACCTTTAAGGATGAGTAACATTGCCTTAATTTAGAAAACAAATTGCTACAGCACTTTAAAATGTAAGTACCTTTTATTCAGAATCATTCATTATGCAGATATCCTTTGTGTGTTAAGAGTCACAGCTGCTAGCTGTTGCTGGAGGAGGGGGGGAACTATTCCCACATGCCCCAAGGAAACTACAGCAGAGATTGTTTTAAGGAACTGATAAAGAAAGAACAGGATAATCTGAGCTATAAGTAATCTTGTGATGCTGTTGGCATATGAGGTACATACCATATATTTAAAACACAACTCCACCAAGAATCCTGGGGAATAGTCTAAGTTTTGGGGCAGTCTACTACATTTATATCCTTCCCTTCCTTCAGGGAGCTCAAGGCTGTGTAGAAGGTTCATTCTTCCCAAGATGGTTCTTTCTTTTCTTCTCACTAACCATGTGAGGCAGGGTAGGCTGCGACTGGTCCAGGCTTACCCAGTGTGCTTCATGGCTGAATGGGGATTTGAACACTCTAGTCCAACACTGTAACCTCTGCAACACCATGACTCCCATTACTCTTTGTCGTCCCACCCTTTCCCCGCATTATGTTCCTAGGGCAACACCATTCTCAGCAGCAAATCTGATATTTGATGAGTCCAACCCCTGCATTACAGCGAGTTGGACTATATGACTCTGGGGGAACCTTTCAACGCTAAAATTCTGTTATTCTATGAACCGTCAACGCCTCTCCAACCCGCATGCATTTCCATGGCCAACCATTGGCTGCCTTCATCATAGCAAGTGGCATCAGAATGCCAAGCATGATGCAAGAAGCTGAGTTCACCACAATAGGAAGCAGTACACAAGGCAAATGTCCAAGTGATGGAATGTGTATCAAGTCATTGCTCTTCTTTGTTATCAGAATCCATAGGGTGGTTGATAGAATTCTGTGTTGACTCTTAATACAGCCAATTTCTAGGAAAATTGGGAAAAACGTGTTTTAGCCTATTCTTAAAGCTCTCCATATTGCTTGTGTTTGGAGTTGCCTGTAGGTAATGATTTATTTACTACTGTGCTCAAATGTAGTTGCATGTTCCAATGCATAATGAAACTAGGCAAGGGAGATGTCTAATGAGCAATTTTCCATTTCCTTCAAATCACATTACAGCCAGCTGTAGGCTCCAGTTACTTGATTCTCAAAGGAGCCAATCTTAAGCCAACTGTGACTCATCTAGAATTAGAAGAATCCTGAATTGGCTAGATTAGACTATCATTCTCATGTTCCATATTAGGTTTGCTACAACTCTCAACTTGTAGTGATGACATAGTTCTCTTCACTGGTTACAGCAATCACTGAAACTCTGGTCAGGGAGCATCATTTGGAATTGTAGCCACAGGTCTCTTTTCTTTAATGAATGCTAAGTCATACAATTTTTAAACACAGCTTATACTTTTCTATTGTCTTCTAAAACTCCATGTCTGTAAGACATAATCCACCTAGTTTACCGCCTGGTTTAGATGTAATGGGAAACTTTAGCTTCCCAAAAAGTGAAACATGAGCTGAGGCTTATGGGTGCCTTTTAGTGTCAGAGGAAGAACTAAAAAGTGGAAGATTTCATGTTTAAACTAACCACAGTTCCTTGTGACAGATGAACTTGAAAAAACTGTGGTTTGTTTAAACTCTGGATAGTGAAAACAAACCAGGATCTATAAGGACAAGAAATTTGCTTTAAAAATAATGGTGGCAACAACAAAGTGGTATCTGGATGTTGAAAGGATGTTGAATTGTGCTGGCTTCTTCTTCTTCTTCTTCTTCTTCTTCTTCTTCTTCTTCTTCTTCTTCTTCTTCTTCACTTATACCCCACCCATCTGACTGGATTGTTCCAGTCACTCTGTGTATAGTTATAGTTATAGTTATAGTTTTGATTTTATGTCAGATGAGTTTGTTGACAGAGGACATAACTCTCAGGAATACATATTGGGTAAGACCCATTGGAACGAAATGGTATTACCAAGAGCCATTGAGTGATGCCTGTTCATTTCATTGAGAATTGCACAGGAAATGTTTCATGACAGCAACAGGAACATGTACTAGCAGCCCAGTTATAAAGCTATCTGTTGAGAGGTAAGCCATAGTGAAATTCACTGAGTTCAGAAGAAGTATGCTTGAGATAAAAGCTTAAAACTGCACTGCCATGCACACTCACCAATGAACTCAGTGGATTTACTTTTGAATAAACAGGCATAGGCTCAGGCTGGACATGTACTAAATAACACGAACCCTATTGGGGTGTAATTCTCTATAGCCATTAGCCCTGCCCTTGCCATTACATCCCCATCAGTTCCGCCTCCCCACTGACTATGTGTTTGGTGTTCGCCTATAGGGTGCAGCCTCTCTATGCATTTTGGCTCCCCCTGTGATTTAGAATATGTTGCACTGAGGTTCTAAATTTTTGAGGAAACCTATGTGTACAGAGCAGGCTCCCCATTACAGGTATACCCCATTACTGTGGGCCCATGATAAGGACAGCCCCACCTCTCCCACTTCACCTGGTAACTGGCAGTGCTTCTCAAGTTTTCCCTGGAGAAATACTAAACATGGCTTAGATATTATTATGGGTGGGTTGGGGACTAAATTTCAGTACAGTCATACCTCAGGTTGAAGTAGCTTCGTGATAAGTATTTTTGGGTTGCGTGCTGCGGCGACCCGGAAGTAATGGAGCGCATTACTTCCGGGTTTCGATGCTTGTACATGCGCAGACGGTCAAAATGATGTCACGCGCATGCGCTGAAGCGGCAAATTGTGACTCGCGCATGTGCAGACGCGTGGACGTGGGTTGCGTTCGCTTCTGGATGCGAACGGGGCTCTGGAACGGATCCCGTTCGCATCCAGAGGTACCACTGTAGTAATAAGGCTCCACCCAACAAGCCCATATTCATTTTTCACCTGTACAGCTAGTCCATAAATCCCCTGCAGCACTTAACTGTCATAATGTAATAAGTGCTGAATTTTATATGATTTTTGGTAATGTTTAATAGTTTGTCCTTTGCTGAAAAATTGCTACAATAAATCAGTATGAGTTCCAGTCTAGATTTCAATCTTTTAAGCCATCGAGTTTTCATTATTTCTCTAGACACCGAAATGTGCAGTCTAATGGATGCATGTGACGGAGGTGGTCTGATCCTACATTCAATCAGCGATGGTTTATATACACAAAACAATTTTACATTAAAAGCACCCTTCTTCTGGTTAGAGAAGACAGCAGAGTCACTACTGACTTCATCTTGAGTCTTAGGAACATTTCATGAAGCACTTTTTCATATATGAATAATCCCAGGATAATCCCGCCAGCCCCTGTTGAAATAATAATAGAAATAACAACAGCAACAACAACAATGTACTAGAAAATGTGTCTCTCCTCCCCAAGAAGTAGTCCATAGTCTCAGGTTCTTTCCATGTTTCCTTCTTGCCATTCTGCATGATGTAATTCTAACAGCTGTCACTCCACCTTAACCTGTGGGAAGGGTTGTGGCTCAGTGTAAGAGCACATGCTTTAGATGCAAAGGTCCCAAATTCAGTCTAATCCTCCACATCCCCAAGTAGGGCTGGGAAAGACCAAAACCCCGGAGAGTTACTGTCAGTCACTATAGACAATACTGAGCTAGATGAACCCAAAGCCTGACTTGGTATTGAGGTATCTTCCTATGACCATCTTCAGAATGGGATGAAACAAGATGTGTTGCCATATTCCACACATGATAGGATCCAAAACACACATATGCATCTATCTGTATGCTGGTTACTACTTTTAATAAGAAAAAAACAATTGAGGGGGATGATTTTTTCAATAAACAAGTATTGAGTGGGATGCTTAGCCCTTTCATCAATTTTCAAGTCCCCTCTCAAATTTCTTTCCTCTTTGGTGTTCTACATATGTATTTGGAAAGTTAAAAAGTGCATCTGAAACCCTGTCGTGGGAAGGGAAATGCAATGGAAAAATGGCAAGCAGGGAAATGCTTAAGTACCCCCCTGCTTCCACTTCACAACCGACAATCACTCTCCTGTGAAGCTACCTTTTCCCATGAAAAGAAGGTGTGGGGATATAAAGCATATGCATGTAACATCTAGTTAAGTCTAAACATAATCTTAACTACCTATGCATTGCATTCATTACTTGGAAGCATTACCTGCATTTCAGTATAGCTTCCTTTCAACCCTTTGGAGTTAGCATCACATATAGTTTAAAAGTATTTTCTAGATTGCCAAGAGAAGCCTGGGCTTTGCTCAACAGCTGAGATGAAGCGAATCAAACTGATGTTACTTATCTTTGAATTAATATGGAACATGAACTAAGAGTTAACCATGTTAGATTATTTCCTGGCATTTTCTCCATACTCAGCCCCACCCCCCGATCAGAACATCCCAAAACAAATCCCATTCTTCTTTTTGCTGATGTGCATCTGTGTGGACCTCGCATTACAGGCAACAACAATTTTGCATGCGTTCAAAGCATGTGTGACTGTGCACATATGCATCACTGTAAACCCAGAAGTAGCAGGATGGGGCAGGACAAGCTTATACACACTTTACTGTTGTTGCGCGATTACCCCCATGGAAATCAGGAGGTGCCCGTATAATGAAAATGCAGATTTTGTAGGAAGCCATTGCCAGCCATAAATATTCTGCAAGAAACACTAATTCACATTTAAGACACAAAAGTTAACCCGGCAGACTGCTGATTGGTCATATTCTAGGAGCATTGCTATCAATTTGTAATACAAATAATAACAATACCACCCTGGATCAAAAACACTTTGCAGACCACAACAGCAAGCATGCTTTGAAAGCGGAGAAATCTTATTCACTAACTGGTGTGTGTGTGTCTATATTGTTGCTAGTCGATCAGCTGTTAATCCACCAGCTATGGATCACCCATCAGGAATATGCAATATAGCCAATTTTTTTGTTTGTGGCTGTTTTCCCTACCTGGTATTGTGAAAAATTGCCAAGCACCCTGTAGGGCACAATAGGTGGCTGGTGAGTTGCGTTTGACAATGCAAGCTGTGTAAGCTTAAACCAGTTGTACAGACCTGTACGGGATTTGGGCCTAGCTTTTGCAGTTATCAGAATTCCTTGAAGATGGCAGCAATTCATCTCTTCTAGGAAAAGTGGTATATAGTGGTTCCTCCTGTTCTTTGATTTACGTTTTCCTATTCTTCCTTTCTCGTCCAGCCTCAATTATCTCAGTTGCTGTGAGGCTAGGGGTAGGTAGGGGCTGCACAAGCCTTCAAATATGAATTGCAAACTGTGGACATTATTTGATTATGTCATTACATATGTATATTTTTAGATGATGGCTGCCAGGCTCTGCCACTCCAGATATACTGCCCCCATCCTCTAATAAAGCATTGGAAGAATACAGAATGACAGATACCCTGCTCAGAAAGCTTTCGGTCCCTGTTCAAAGAGTTTAAATATCAGAATGGCAGTTCTTTAGGAGAGATGCTCAATAATCAGAAATGGCTACTAGCTCAGCTAACTCCAACCTGCCTCAATTTTGTGAATGCACAGGGCTCAAATTCTGTTGCAGAAAGTGGAGTGCCCGAGTGACTGGTTTTGGGACCTGTGCTTTTTAACTTGTTCATAAATGATCTAGAAACAGGGGTGCGCACTCTGATGGCAAAGTTTGCTGACGAAGCCAATCAGCTCAGGGTCATTAAAAAAAAAGAGAATGTAATGAGCTACATTTGCAATACTGTGTACAGCTATGGTTTCCTTACCGCCAAAAGGATATTGTAAAATTGGAAAAAGTTCAGGAAAACATAAACAAAATGTTCAAGGGGGTGAAATGCCTCCCTCATAAGGAAAGGGTACAGCATTTGGGCATTTTTAGTTTAGAGAAAAGGCAAGAGGCAACATGACAAAAGTGTATAAAATTATGGATGACAAGGAGTGAGTGGATGGGGAAAAGTTTTTCTCCCTCTCTCATAAACTGGAACTTGTGGACATCCAATGAAGCTGAATGTTGGAAGATTCGGAGCAGATAAAATAAAGTACTTCTTCCAACAGTGCTTAATTAAACAATGGCATTCTCTCCCACAAGAGGCAGTAATGGCCAACTTGAATGGCTTCAAAAGAGGATTGGCAGATTAATAGAGGATAAGTCTATCAATGGTTATATTTTGAAAGTTGCTGGAAACTACAAGAGGGGAGCTTGCTGTTTCACTCAGTTCCCGCTTGCAGGCTTCCCATAGGTATCTGACTGGCTGCTGTGTATTTTTATGTTCTTATGACCAGATGCCTATGGAAAGTCAAAGTAAGACCCGAGAGCAACAGCCCTCTCCTTACCTGTGCTCCCTAGCAACCAGTATTCAAACATACCGCCTGTGGAACCTAGCCAGCCTCTTATTGGCTTATTGTCCCATTTAAAGTATCTTTCTGCAATGTAGCCAGTATTATTTATTTGTTTCAACAATTCATTTACTGTTTAATCACCACCATGCCTAGGCAGTGGTAAAGCCAAAGAGCATGTGACTGCACAGTCATGTGACCACCTCTACTTTTCTGGATCACGGTGGACTATTTGATATGGCTGCGAGCAACATTTCAAATGCAAACTGGACCAGACTGTAAAGCTTTGTGGAGCTCAGAAACAGGCATGTTTGCAAAGCATTTCGTGATTAAAAAATAAATAAATTGTTACACTAAAGACATTATAGGAATTCATCATACTGGATGTATGTCTTTACATTTGTCTTGGGTAGCATGTCTGCCTTTGGTCCCCACGCACGCACTTCTCATCTGTGGCTCCTAGAAGCTGTCAACAAGCGACAGCGGTCACATCCTGGGAACAGCTTTGACTGGCCAGCTAAAGCTGGTAAGGGTAGCTGGTGCATCTCAAACCAAAGGTGAGTTAAGGGCTTCCCCTGCATATGAAGACAGGCTCCAGTGGATTGAGCAGTGGGTCCAATGGTCAAGAAGGTGGTTTCTGCATGTGCTGTAGAGGCAAGGGAGGGGCAGATGGGTCTCATCGACCTGGAAAGGTAGCCCATCTAGGAGATGGAAAACTCTGATCCTAAATCTCCACTGCTTTGTGGGATATCTTTGGGAGAAGAAACGACTAAGCAATAAACCCCACAAAAATTCAGGAACTCCTGCAGCCAAGCTAGTGCCAAATGCATTGCTCTGCTTTCCTTTGGACCACATCAGTGGGGCTAAGAGGGAGGTCTCATCTGGGCAGCCCAAGACCTCAATACACACTGCTCAGGCTTCCACCCTGGGGAGGTCACTTCAGGGCTGCTAAAGCAGTGGTTTGACTCTCCCCACCAGAGGGCACACTGCATTTTCTCTTGAGACAGACAGATGCCAACATATCTGTCTGAGGTCATGTTCCCAGGGGCAGTTTCTTCAACTTAACACGGTCTTAATGCACAACTTCTGACAGTTCAGATTTTTCTGGCATAGTCCATCTTTTCTGGTATCCACCCAGAAAAATATGGGTACATGGTATAGGCACTGGGTGGAACTGGGCTTGTAGCAGGGCCACCAATTAATGGAATTAGTTGACCAGGGAGAGAAGGGAAGGGAAGAAACTGCTTCTGTATTCTCCTTCTCTGGGTTTGGCAGACTGTGTTTGTTTTCGCACCCATCCTCCTCTATGGGTGAGTGTGGTTGTTCTCTCTGGATGTCTTGTTCTTTTTTCCTCCCCCTCTGGGGGTGATTGTGTTTGTTTCCCCCCCCCCCTTTGGCGGATGGTTGTTTCTTTTGCTTTCCCTCCTCTTCCCTCTCTGTGGAGTCTGTTTGTTCATTTTCTCCCTCCTCCAGGCCAGCCGCCCTCCCAGCACCCGAGAAATACATACACACAGGCTGTGTACACAGTCCTGTTTACTCTGCATCCAGTGTGCACCTTCCACTGGTTTGGGAAGCACTATACACACATGGTAGCCACAATCCATATCTGAGGATATGTACACAGCAGCTTAAAATGCCTTGAGGTCATTTCTCCCTTGCTATGTTTCAAGCTTCTTCTTCTTCTTATTACTTTGATCTGCACATCAGAGAGGGGGAGACAATGTCATCACCTGATGCACATTACCAGATTTGTTTTCCTCTACCAAACTCCTATTCAGTGAATCTGTCATCTGCACAAGTGCCATGGCTGCCTGAACTGTACACACCTTAACTTAATTGTGACATGCTTTTTCAGATCAGGTGGAAGGTGGTTTCAGAGAAATCACATCAAACATCAGTATTACTCAAGGAACCACAAGTTTCGTATGAATTGTGGCTAGTGTCATGTGCACTCACCTTCAAACCCCAGCAGTGTGTGTGTACTGGGTCTGGAGTAAATGGTAATGTGTACACAGACTATTATGTAACTTCCCTGTACAGTGGTACCTCGGGTTACATACGCTTCAGGTTACAGACTCCGCTAACCCAGAAATAATACCTCGGGTTAAGAACTTTGCTTCAGGATGAGAACAGAAATCGTGCTCCGGCGGTGCGGCAGCAGCAGGAGGCCCCATTAGCTAAAGTGGTGCTTCAGGTTAAGAACAGTTTCAGGTTAAGTACGGACCTCCAGAACGAATTAAGTACTTAACCCGAGGTACCACTGTAGTTTCATATGAAATACAGTATTCTGATGCATTGCCCCCCCCAAACCAGCTTCAGTTGAGTAAAACAATGGCCAAGATGCATTTTAAGCCAGTAATGTGTACACAGCCTTTGTGTGAGCACATAATTTGCAACAGGGCATGCTTCCTACAGTGCCCATCTTGTGACTGGTAGAGACTCCCTAGGGTAGCAATACTATGGTCATGCACACAACACTTTTTGAAAGTTCTGAATGTGCCCATAGGTCCAGAAGCAATGAGGACTTCTGGTCCAGAGAGTATTAAGCTAGATAGGTCCAAGCCAAGTCAATTAGTCCAAGCCAACTTCCAACATGTCCAGCTTTTGTTGCATAAATATTAGTTTTACAACACTTAAATAGCAGTACACTGTAATGTCATTGATGTTTAAAGTAGAAGTGACAGGGAGAGGTATGCATCATGTCCTCATTTTCTTTAAACCAAAAAGCAACCTTTGAATATAGGGGTGACTGAGAAGGGGCACTGCTTTAACTCTACTTTTTCTGGCCATTTTCCACCTCAAAATGCCCCATGCTGATTTTCTTTCCATGGGGGAAAGGTAGGTATTGTCTCCTCCACAGGGACAAAAGGTGAGAGAGTAAGGTGTGCATGTGAGGGAGAAAGAGAACCTCACAGAGCTACAATTCCCAGCAGTGTTAACAAACTACAATTCCCAGGATACTATATGGGGTGGGGAATATGCTTCAAATGTATGGCATCTACACAACCAGAGATAAATAATTATGAGTGGGAAAATGGCCAGAGGGAAATAGACTCAGCTCTTCTGCTGCTTCCTCCAGTGCTCAAACTCCCAAGGCTGGTCTCTTAATTTTAAAAAATGTCAGGGGAAAGACTCACACAACTTCATGTCATGTCTAGTTTCTCCATATAAATTGTGATTCTTCCTCCAGCCACTGTGTCTATTCCACTTTGGAGTGCTGTGTGGAATGTAGCTTTGGTGGACCTAAGAGTGGACAGTATCTGTGATATCACTAAAGACAGGAAATGCCAGTAAGCACTTTTCAGTCGCTTGCCTCTTGTCAGCATTTAGTTATTAAGAGGTTCAAATTCAATGAATACAGATGAACAAGCCTCACATAAATCAGTATAAAGTGCTGGAATGCAAATTGGTACAGATAAATATTAACAGTGTACTGCTCATACCAAACGATGATATACAGGAACCTATTTTCTAAAAAGGTGTCATCATTGTCTCCTTTTGCATTCTGATACAGTTCGTGAGTTCGGGCATATTTAAATTTATTATAAGAATTATTTATAAACCACCAACTTTCAACATCGTAAAAGAAAAAAATAATAAAATATAGAACTACTGACCACTGAGAAATCAAATTAGTTCTTCAAAAATACATGAAAAAACAAATACATTTTCAGCAGGCAACAAAATATTGTAGGCGACTGTTTGATTCCAATGGGAATAGTGCTGCCAATTATTGGTGCCACTATGCTAAAGACCTTGGATGATGTAGAAACTAAACAAATATGAGATAACTGTGGAACAGACAGGAGGACTTCTCTGGAAGATTGCAGTGATCTGTGTTTAAGGGACAAGACAGTCTATCAGGTAACCTGGTCCTAAGCCATTTAGGGCTTCATACACAAAACCTCAATACTTTGACCCTAGATTGGTAATGTACTGACAGTCAATGCAGAGATTTTAGTGTTGGAATAATATGCTCATACAGAGCTGATCTAACTGAAAGCAGGCCTTAGCAGTCTGTGCTATCTGCAAATTTATTAACTTACCTCAAGGGTAGCCCCACCTAAAGTATGTTGTAGTAACCAGTGTAGAGGTTACCAAGGTCCGCACCACTGTGACCAAGCCACCCCTGTTGAGAAATGGCTGGAGGTGATGTACAAGCCAAAGCTGGGGATGGGGACTGTTAGCCACTGATGACACCTGTGCCTCCAGTGACTGGGATGGTCTAAGGTTACTTTCAAGCTATGTGCCTGCTTCCTCAGTTAGAGTGCAGCCCCATTAAAACAGGCAACCTGCAAACTTGGAAACCACTCACCCATAGGGCTTCTGCCTTACCAAGTTTCAGATTGAGTGCATTGGCCCTCATCCAGTCCATCATTGATTCCAGACACTGGTCCAGGACTTTCACAGCTTCACTTGATTCAGGTGTTACAGAGAAGTAGAGCCGAGTGCTATCTGCTTCCTGGCAATACCTTGCTCTAAGTCTTCTGTGACTAAAAATGTCTGGAGACAAGATAGTACAAATGCCAGAAGGCCAGCAGATAGTCACCCAAAGCCAAAGTCTCTGAATGGTCCTGCAGGTAAGAAGTGAAGTACAGTGCCGCCAATTCCCATCCCACAGCTCTGGTCCAGGAGGATACAATGGTTGATGGTATCAAGCAGTCAAGTAACAGCAGGGTTACACTCTCTGGCCTTTTCCTGATAAAGTTCATCCATCAGGACAACCAAGGCTCATTCGGTCCCAGAACCAGACTTAGACTGAAATGGGTCAAGTATCTTCCAAGGATGCCTGTAGTTGTGCTACAATTACTCCCTCAATCACTTTGCTCAGGAAAGGTGTATTTGTAGGTGACTGATTGACAAGCAGTTTGATCCAAAACAGTCCTTTGGAGCAGTTGTATAATAGCTTCTTTGAAAGCCGGAAGCATAATTCTTCATAATAAGATATTCACTATGCCCTGAACCCATGGTCAAACCTCCCCAGCTAGCTTTAATCAGCCAAGATGGCCAGTGGCGAAGAGACTATGTGAATAGACAAATGCTAGCAAGCACCTTGTCAATGGACCACATCAACCCAAACAAACTCTGTTAGACTACTGCTGGAATACTGACACCTTAAAAGTCTGTTAGACTACTGCCTGAATACTGACACCTTATCTGCACTTGCTAGAATAGCAGCATCAGGGTCATTATAAAGTTGAGCAATTTTACTCACAAAGTGTATTGCAAAGCTCTCACCGTGGGCAACCAAAAGATCTGCTGCTGCATTGACTGATCAGATGTCAAAAAACCTGAGACAACCTTTAAAAGCTTGGCTGGACAGCTACATGAGGATCCAATGATGGCTGTACAGGCTCCACCATGTCAGGGTGCTCAGGAGTCTGCTTCATCTCACCATTCCATAGCAAGACTAGAGCTTCAACAGGATCACCAGCTCTATCCACCAAAAAGACACCCCAGAACTTCAGGAATCCACCTGATTTCATCAGTGGCTGAGGGAGGGCCATCTAGGCCCCCATTTTTCCATGGGGTTGGAGGTAGAGGGTTAAAATCTGTAATTCTAAGTTCCACCATGAAATGGTTTGACCATGACAATCCCCATATTCAGATCACTTTCAGTACCTTGGACAGAGACCGCTTTGAGGGCATAACCTGCTCTGTGGGTGATATATAACTCCCTTGCCATGTTAGTGCAAGGATTTCCACCTGCGCAAGGGACTTCCTGCTTCCTCTTCCTCTTTCTGCATCCTGTGCCCTCCCCAAATCTGCTCCAGAGGGTTGGGGGGGGAACTCAGAACAAAAGGGGGAAAATCCCACCATGCAAGTGGAAATCCTTGCACTAACAGGAGGCTTACTTAGCACTACATTGGACACAATCCATTGATCCTGCTGCTGTTCTTGCAATGGACTGATTGACCCACTGCCTTACCCCTCACTGGCACTGACCCACTGATCACTTTGGCAACAATAAGGCTTCTTACTTTTTCCATGCAATGGACTCACCATTTTATGGACGTTTTTTCTCCCTCCACCTCAGTGACCCTTTGTTTATGTAATCCTTTCTAGGGCATGTCCTTCCTATATTAGCATTAGAGAGATTTTTTTAAAAAAGTAGATAAGATATTGTTTATCCTGATTCCTCCTAAAGGTACCCCTTCATGCACTGGTGTGGGGATGGATTATTTTGTCACTGGTGGAGGAACAGAGCTGGTGCTAGTAAAATATCAAATACCAAATCCTTTTGTTTTTCATCATCTGGAAAGGTTCAAATATCTCTCACATTCCCTACCCCTAGGGCCTTGCGATGACTTTTAAAGTGTTTTAGTTAGCCATTTGAGAGATCTCTGCAGATTTGTGCCAAAAATAAATAAAAAGCAAAGCCTCAGGAATAAACATGACGAAGAAAAGTAGAACTATGTAGGCTGTCACAACACACAGCTCACTTCAATCTTCCACTCGCCAAGTTGTCACCCTCATCTGCCTTTAGGTTCTTTCCTTCTCAAGAGTGAATATTTCACTTATCCTGACAGCAGCCCCTGAAGTCCGGCATTCTGCTTCTCCACATGATGTTCGGACTGTGGCCTCTCACAGAGAAAGCTACCATACATTCGCCGATGTACATAGACTGCTTTCATCTAACTGTTTTGTTGTTATATAAATACCGATAACACTCAGGGTAAGAAGGTGGCCTACATGGGAATGAACTACTAAGTAGAACATTCCAGAATGTTTTAAGTCTGACCAGGAAGCAGCTTCAGATGCTCGTGACCACAGAAGCCCTGTGCAGGTGACATCACATGTACAGTGAACACGTTGAAAGGAGGAGTTTGGGACTGCAACCTCTGACACCATTCCTGAATTCCAGTCGTTCATAAGAACTTTTGAACAGCATGGGACACTTCCACACACACACTAACACACAACAATTCTTGCTGTTACAGCAAGTACAGAAGGGACAGAAAGACTGTGAAAGTTGTATTCATTCAGTAAAGAAGAAGAAGAAGAAGAAGAAGAAGACAAGATGGTAATGATGTGTGTGTGAAGAGATGATAAATAAATATTCAGAGTGGGCCAAACAACAAGTGCAATGGATTTTTGTTCTGCTCACTAACAATTCATAATGTTAAAGTATTCAAACATTGTGTGTTTATGACACAATGGTGGTGTTCCATTCAGAAAGAAAAAGAAAAAAAGACTCCTGTCATTGGGACTCACCTGTAGGGCAACCACTTATGCCAGTGATGGCCAAACTTGGCCCGCCAGCTGTTTTTGGACTACAACTCCCATCATCCCTAGCTAACAGGACCAGTGGTCAGGGATGATGGGAACTGTAGTCCCAAAACAGCTGGCGGGCTGAGTTTGGCCATCACTGACTTACGCATCACCTTTCACATGGGAAATCATATATATATATATATATATATATATGCATTAAGTTTGATGGATGTACTCTGAATAAAACATAATTGAATACCACCTACTATGTATAGATGCAAATTAAGAAATAATTGCTACAATTAAAATAGAAATAGAATCTACATCTCACAAAAGTGGGGAAGACTGTCACCAGGTGACCGGTATGCCTTCTCAGTCTAGCCGGGTGTTAAAAGTATTGATGGGTAATCCAAGTGTCCTGCTCTCCTTTCGTATCAGCCCAGATGTGGACCAGACGATCCTTAAAGAAAGGGCTCATTCAAATATAGAGCTATCATCAGTTGAAGGAATACAGCAGCATTTAGTGGCACCCGAAAAGTTTATTTTGGAAGGTTTGGGAGGACCTCTAAAACAAATTTTCAGGGGTGCATGAAGGGCTGCAGGGACAAGAGAAAAATGATAAAAGACCCCCCATCCCTGTTAGTGGACTCTTTCCACTATATCAAATGCCCTAGTTCTTATGCAAGGGAACTAACTAGATAAAGAGGCTTGCTTTGATCTTTTGAGCCAGTTCTTGCTCAAAAAAGCCAGCTAGAGGTTGTGGTAGAGAGACATTTCTGGCCATAGGGCAGCCAGTTCTTGTGCAGATACCACATGTACACATAGGAAGCACAGTATTCAGAAGCCCTTTACCCTGTGAGCACATCCTAGAGCACACATCAGTTGCACTTCAATTCTGTTGCCAGCAGGTGCACACAACTGGCATGCCAATGCTCTGCTGCACAACAGTGCACACAGCACATGCAATATTTAAAGCATGAAGCTCCCCACATGTAAAATTGACATGAGTAAGGCCTTTCCCAAGACCTGTGGCACATGGATTGAGGAATACCCAACTATCCCTGAAGTCACTTTGTGAGATCAGAGCAAACCATTTTGCCACACATTGGTTTGCAAAGGAGCTGAGCTGTGTGGCAAAATGGTATTTCATTTGACCTAGGAAATTCTGCACTCGGATAGTTTAACTGCTGAGGGTATTGTTTAGGAAAATCCAGCAGCGACCAAAACACAGACAAAGTCAGAAGATCAGAGTATGTACATGTTTGCGTGCTTAGAGTAAAATACCTTGTTAATCCAGAGCCCTGGGGAGATGAGCAATTCAAATAGCTCAGAAATTGGCTAATGCTGCTTTAGTTTGGGGATTTATCTGCTGCTGTCTTTTAAAATAATTTGAAATGATTAGGGGCTGCACCCCTGGTTGTCTTGCTCACCAAACCCACTCACTCACCAGCCCTGCCAGCCCCACCAGCCCCTACTCCCTTGTCAACCCCCTTCCCTTTACAACTTACATCCCAAAAAACCATTCCCCTCACAGCTTGCCCCAAATACCCCTCTCTTTACATCCCACCAGCCCCTCTCTTTCCCTTCACATCTTGTCACTTGAATGGGGAATAAATGGAAGAAAATATTTTCTCTTCTTCATCATCCCCCCCCCCACCCACAACTGCTGCTGTGGGAACGAGAGACAAAAAAAATCTTCCTTTTAAAAATACAGGCTTCCTTCTCTCTTCTGAGGTTGCAGCAGAGGCAGATTGAGGGTGGCACAGCCAGTTCCACCTCACGGAGCCTCGGGGGTGCCACAAGACATTACAACTTTGAGATAGTGAAATGAGCAGAAAGGAAGGTGTGTGGGAGGCACCAAATTTTGGGCTTGCACAGGTGCCACTGAAATTTGAAAGTCCAAAGTCTATCCCTGGCTGCAGTAGCGATTCCAGATGGTGTGGATCACATTCCACAAGAATACTGATAGTTCTAAACCCCAGAAGCAAACATTTTTGCCATGAAGGGCCGTAGCTCAGTGGCAGTACAGTTGTACCTTGGTTGTCGAACGCCTTGGTACTCGTATGTTTTGGCTCCTGAACGTGAGTGTTCCAGTATGTTTCGGCTCCAGACGTGAGTGTTCTGGTTCTCAAACTTTTTTTGGAAGCCGAATGTCCGATGCACAATCGGAAGCCAATCAGAAGCTGCGTCTTCGTTTCCAAACATTTCAGAAGTTGAACGGATTTCTGGAACACATTCTGTTCGAAAACCAAGGCACGACTATATCTGCTTTATATGTAGATTCAATCTCTGGCATCTCCAAGGAGGTCTGGAAAAGTCCCATCTGAAACCAGTTTTCTTTTTTAAAACAACAACAACAAACCATTCGATCGAATTTGACTCCTATGATACCTCCTTGGTCGGTTGACAAAAGCAATTTTTGCAGCAGAAAACAAATTAGCGTCACTGTGTTTTACCGTATTTTATCCCATTGTCTTGTTCTCCAAGATTAAAACAAGACAGCCTCCTGCATTTGTGGAGAAAAGACAAGAAAAGAAATCTGGACTGGACTATTGGAGGTTAATAATTGATAAAGAACTTGGAAGACAAAGCAATTCATGGGTCAGCAGTATTTATGGTTAGTGAAAATTTGGAGGCCGGGCGCAGTTTTAAATGGATACAATGATACTGATATTATGCTAATTTACACCAGCCCCATGACTTCAAAAATCAAGCGCCAAGTCTTTCATCATTTGCCAGAGGTACCGATACCAAGACCCTGCTTTCAAATGATGAGTTGTCTGCTTTTATCATTTGGAAAGACTCGTGTAATGACTCATTTAATGAGCTCCCAGCTTCTTGATATTCAGGTGCTCGTTTATAAATCTGCAGATAGCCACCCTGTTGCTGGCCTATCACTTTTTACAATTCCTGGGATGTTACAGACGTTGCCAAAATAATTTGGCAAACTGTTTCTTCCCCAATGTTGAAGTCTGTCATTTTGAAGCATTTGCATTTCATGCAGATCTTTTGACAGTGTCACCTATGTCCATGTGCTCTACAAGCAACATTTCCAGCTTTTGAGAGGAGCAGGAAATAACTCTCCGGTTAGGGAATTTTTTGGGGGAGCTGGATTCATAGAACAGATATGCCTTGTGGGGGTGTGAATGTCACGTGCCCCTTTTAAAAATGGTTCATCCCTTATTTTTAGGACATTGCAGCCTCATAAACATAAAGATTACATACTGTGTTATTTCACAGTCCTTAGCTTCTGCTAAACATTATGAAACAGCTACCAGTAGATGTTATTATTATTATTTTTTACACTTCCCTTGCAATTTCTGCAGTGCCATATAAAGTACTTGCAAGAGCTGTCACATGGAGGATGGAGCAAGCTTCTTTTTTCATGCTCCACAGGCTAGAACCTGAACCAATGGATTCAGGTTACAAGAAAGAAAATCCCAACTAAACATAGGAAAAACTTTCTGAGAGTCAGAGCTGTTCAACAGTGGACCAGACTCCCACAAGAGGTGGTGGACTCTCCTTCGTTGCAGGTTTTTAAGCAGAGGTTGGATGGCGACCTGTCATGTACGATCTAGTTGAGATTTCTGGATTGCAGAGGGTTGATTTGGATGACCCTCAAGGTCCCTTCTGATTCTACAATTCTATGATTATATATATGATGTGGGTGGCACTGTGGTCTAAACCACTGAACCTCTTGGGCTTGCCGATCAGAAGGTTGGCAGTTCGAATCCCCGCAACGGAGTCAGCTCCCGTTGCTCTGTCCCAGCTCCTGCCAACCTAGCAGTTTTAAAGCATGCTAGTGCAAGTAGATAAATAGGTACCGCTGCGGAGGGAAGGTAAATGGCGTTTCCATGTGCTCTGGCTTCCGTCACGGTGTCCCATGGTTTAGTCATGCTGGCCACATGACCCAGAAAGCTGTCTGGGGACAAACACTGGCTCCCTCAGCCTAAAAGCGAGATGAGTGCCGCAACCCCATAGTCGCCTTTGACTGGACATAACCATCCAGGGGTACTTTACCTTTTTTTACTGGTGAAGGATGAGAAAAACACAAGTTCATTGACAGTCCAAGAGTATTTATTTAAAATAATTTCATACTCCTTCTGTTGGAAAAACCCTTCAGGTGGCTATCATTTATAATAAAAGCAAATTAATAATGCAGCATGCCTTAAAAAGAATTAAAATACAGATAAAATTAGAAAAAAAACATAAAACTAATATTAAAAGATCTCTGAATATATTTTTGACTTGCACTTCATGGTTCAAATGCTATTAGCATGGTGTGCTAGTAGAAGCCAGCACAAGGACTCCCACTAGTGCAATGGGGGTTTCTATCCTCTATTAAAACTAGCCGCTTCAGCTGAGTTACATTGAAATTCTTAAAGATGAGATGGTTTAAGAGAAGTTCATATTACGGTTTTTGGAGACAGGTGCATTTAATTCATTTCTACACGAAAACTGCATTCCTTAACTAAGTGCATTCGTTATTTAAGCATATAATTGCTGCCTGCTGCCCAGGAGGACTCCCCTGAGTGAGTGCTTGAGAGTCCTGCTCTTCCCACTTACCATCTGGCCTGCGGCGGAGCCTGAAGCCTCACAAGGACTGCTTGGTGCTTGTTGCCTGCTGCCCGGGAGGACTCCCCTGAGTGAGTGCCTGAGGGTCCTGCTCCTTCCTGTTCACAACATGAAAAGAGCACAACCCGCAGCTGCGCGTCTACACATGCATGGGTTGTGATTTGCGCGCGACATCATTTTGTGCATCTGTGCATGTGCGAGTGGCGAAACCCAGAAGTAACCCTGTCCGGTATTTCCGGGTCGCCGCAGGACGTATCCTGAAAGAACGTAACATGAAGTGAACGTAACATGAGGTATGACTGTACTTGCATTTTGACGTGCTTTCGAACGCTTGGTTGGCAGGAGCTGGGACCGAGCAACGGGAGTTCACCTGTCATGGGGATTGAAACCGCCGACCTCCTGATCGGCAAGACCAAGGCTCAGTGGTATACACCCACGCCCCTCCATTACATTTAAAAGAAGATAAATTAATATACCGAGAGGTGGGACATTTTCCTGTGTCATGGAATTGCTCAGGAAAATGTTCCCAAATCTTGTCATGGGGCAGATTTTGGATCATTTCTGAATTAAGGTGCTATGAACCTGGAGAGTTTACCCATCTTTAGTTGAACAGAGCATCACTGACTTCTGCACCTTGAATCTGTTTCATAATCTGGTGCTTCTGAACTTGACTCATCAGATTTCCAAGTTACCCTTTTGCTGAAATTTCCAGGTAATGATGAGGTGAGGGGACTGTCTTTTTGAGCATATACAATACCTATCCCGTTACACCAAGTCAGACGCAAGCTGTGCACAAGACTTTTAAAGCTCATTTGAAAGGATTTCTTTCACTCAAAGAATTCTGGGCACTGTACTTTACCCCTCACAGAGTTAGAATTCCCAGCAACCTTTAAGAAACTACAGTTTCCAGAGTGCTTTGAGGGAGAGAATCTGCTTCAAATGTGCTTTAAAGGTACAGTGCGTACAGAGACTTATTGCCACCAGGACACTTAGGGCTTCTAGTGCAGTTTCCAAGCAGACTGCATACCCTGCCTCCTTTTCTGTTTCTGAATTAAGTATGGTCTTTGTGCTTGGATCTCAATAGCAGCCGAGTTTTTATTTCCTCCTTTTAAACCGGCTGTTTGGGATTCTGCCAGAACAGCTTGCCTGCCTGCAGCTTTCCATTTGCTTTTTTGAATGGCTGCCTTTTAGTGGCTGAGCCCTTCACACATGCTCAGTAGCACATCCAGGACATCCGCCTCTTAATTGTAAAGGAACATCTGCTTAATGCATTGGGAGAGGAAGCATGTGACTGGTTGTAAAGGCAGAAAATGTGCTGTTGAGGGGTCTGGATCCATTCCACACTATCCCTAGCATATTAAACAGTTCCTGTTCTATTAATCTCACAACACAGCTTTAATAAATGGCATTGTGCTTATGGTCATCAGCAACAAGGTCATCTGCCAAGTGCAAGGACTTCCTGATGAACAATATATACCTTTTCCAATACCTGGCCCATTTAAGCACCATTATAATTTATCTGAATCCATTTTAAATGGAAAGGTTATAACGCCTGGAGGGTGTACGTTTTAACAACTGGCAGCCAGCACCAAAGTTTTAATATAGTTTGGGAAATTATATTAGTTCCATTTTTTTATATCAAAATATATGCTCATTTCCAGGAGAGCCCTGAAGCATATTTATTATTTTCAACTGTTAACATTTAGGATAGATCTTGCTATGGGTTTTCATAGAAATAATTATTGCATTTATTGACTAAAAATGCCATCCGGTTTTGGTAGGTTTCATTACACTGTATTGATGATTACATTATTTTCTGTATTTACTGGCAGACCTCTGCAGAGGAGAGTTTTTGAACACAGAAAAAAAATCAGGTTCCTATTAAAAGTTTGGAAAGAAGGATTATTATTTTTTTGGGGGGGGGGGAGACACTTTTAAGGCAAGGTGAGTCTTGTTCAGAATGGTATGTCTGCAGGGGGTAAAGGTAAAGGTAAAGGTACCCCTGCCCGTATGGGCCAGTCTTGACAGACTCTGGGGTTGTGCGCCCATCTCACTTAAGAGGCCGGGGGCCAGCGCTGTCCGGAGACACTTCCGGGTCACGTGGCCAGCGTGACATCGCTGCTCTGGCGAGCCAGAGCCGCACATGGAAACGCCGTTTACCTTCCCGCTGGTAAGCGGTCCCTATTTATCTACTTGCACCCGGAGGTGCTTTCGAACTGCTAGGTTGGCAGGCTCTGGGACCGAGCAGCGGGAGCGCACCCCGCCACAGGGATTCGAACCGCCGACCTTTCAATCGGCAAGCCCTAGGCGCTGAGGCTTTAACCTACAGCGCCACCTGCGTCCCATGTCTGCAGGGGAACTGTTACCAAAAGAAAGCAAAGTGGTCAGTTGGGGAAAAATCAACATATCTTGGGTGCAGTGGTACAGCTAAGTAATTTGGGACTCTGGACTTAATGGAGTAATGAAGGGCTCCTTTAGAGGACAGGTAATATTTCAGTTATTACAATTAACCATTTCTCTTCTGTCCCCCATGCTTTCCAATTGCTTCTACATTCCCGATATATAAAAATAAAGAAAATGCTCTGAGCGTGTGCAGTTGTTTAAAACTCCCTTAATTTTTAGCCCATTGAAGCTACAGAAATAACATGAGGTTTGCTTCTGCAGTCCTGGTAATAAACAATAAACAATGAATAAGCAATGTTTTGCAGTAGAAAAGGATAATATATCTGTAAAAACAATAAAATAAAATGAACATCTGTAGTCATGTAAATGTACTGGCTGGCTACCCCCCAAATTTTCCCCCTTCAAATAATAAGAATAAGAATAAGAATAAGAATTATAAAAATGACTAGCACCAGGGCTACTGGTCACTGTTCCCATCAGCTGCTACTCTGTGGGTAGTCATTTGGAAGTCCCCTGAGCTGCAGGGCCATGGACTTCTGCACTGAAACCTGGATGATGTCATCACCCTTTACCGATGTCACACAGGGTTCAGAGAATTGGGGAGAGTGGGTTGAATAGCAGCTGAATCTGCTGTTGGCCAGTCTATGATGCTGCTTAAGTCTCCTTTGTCGTCCAGCAATGCTGAGATGCCAACGTGGTATAGTGGTTAAGAGTGGTGGACTCGTAATCTGGTGGACCGTGTTCGCTCCCCCGGTCCCCCACATGCAGCTGCTGGGTAGTCACACTTCTCCGAAGTCTCTCAGCCTCACTTACCTCACAGAGTGTTTGTTGTGGGGGAGGAAGGGAAAGGAGATTGTTAGTCACTTTGAGACTCCTTAAAGGGAGTGAAAGGTGGGATATTGTCCAAACTCTTCTTCTTCTGAGGAAAATCAGCTAAACATTCTGTATGTGGGAGATCTGTGAATTTCAGCGCCAAGGTGACACGTCAAGCAACTCCTGAAAAAGCCATATTCCCCATTGGACGTGTTCTTTAGAACATCCCAGGTGAGCATGGCAATCAGCGACCCCTGGGGAGCATGATAGGAGGGTGACTGAAGCCAAGAACAAGCCGGCTGGCAATGTCATCATAAGGTGGCACTGGCAAGAGGGGGAAACCAGTTTGCTGAGGGTTATAAAAACAGCATTTGGAATGCTGAGAAGAAATCCATGGGTGAATGGAGCCCTTTCTTGGCTATTGTTGGGTGTGGTAGGCAATGGGACTCAGAATAGCCTGTCGCCATCCTGGAGGCTGATGGTGCTATTCTGGGAGCAGAGCCACCTGAGCTCATTTGGGATCATTGTGGACTACGTGAGAAGAATACATAGAAAGACAGTAGAACAGCTCTGGTGTTTAGGGTGGCATTCGTGGCCAAATCCATCTCAAATCAATCATACTCAAAGTTCCACCATCTTACAAGCAGAATCATAGGCCAAACCAACAATGCAATTGAATGCTTAACTTTATATATCCTTCTGGCACTGAACACCAAGCATTAGAACATTCATCACTCTACTTGTGCTATCAAGTGTAATTAAAGAATCTCTAAGGTAACAACTTGTTGTTGCTCTCAGCCACAATAGGATTACTCAGTAGGATGACTATTTTTTAAACTCAATAGGATATAAACATTTTTCACTTGTTCTGTTCTCAGCATGGTATTCTTGAAGCCCAAGAGATTTAAGGTTGATCAAATATTACTCAGAGTACTGACATTTCTTAGTTCCAATTTGCACATACAGAAAATAAATGAAACGTGCATTATGTGGGACCACTGCAGTGCTTTCTCCCACAACACTAACCAATTTGGCACTGTCATGTACATGTCTTATTGAAATTGTCATAGATTATGTGTTGTTGTAACTGCTGCAGATATTACACATTCAAACCCACAACTTTGCAAGATCACAATACAGTAGTCACTTTTTTAAAAAGTGTCTCTTCTCTTGGAC
The DNA here is from genome assembly GCF_951804945.1 of Podarcis cretensis. NCBI lineage: Eukaryota > Metazoa > Chordata > Lepidosauria > Squamata > Lacertidae > Podarcis > Podarcis cretensis. The sequence continues at coordinate 65,540,173 of NC_137170.1, read as the reverse complement.
TAGAGATGCATTATTAAAATATAGCCTGAAACATCTCAGAAGATATATGCTGTAACTACAAACGTCCCTGAAGGAATCCATTTTAACTGTTATATATGTTCTTCAAGGGGATTTTGCATTCAACGCAAGTAGTTGTTAATCTAACCAGAATAATAACATAAAACTGACAATTAATTTCCATGGTGATGTTTCTCTGTCCAAAGTAGGTATGGTGTGGTAAACTTTCGGCCTTTTAACTCTTAATCTAAAAGCCTCCAGGTGTTAGATAGAATTCCTTGGAATAAATTCAGGACTGCCACTCTCAATTGCTGAAATGTCACACTAAAGAATCTCTAGGATGGTAATCAAGCCAAAATGTTTCATTCTTAAAATACAGCTTGCAACATTAGCCACAACTCTGTTTCAAACAGCTCAGGAAATTCCACTGCAACATACCATCAATTTAGTTACCTAAATACTCATCCTTGGTAAGAGGAGAGAGCTATCCTACCTTGTAAAATGGCAGGGTTTATGTGTGAGACAAGTCTTCTACCTTTGGTATTTGATTATGTGGTTGTGTGGCTATTTCCATGGTTTGTAACTGGGGAGGTCTGTCTGAAACATCCCACCCCTAAGGTTCCTGTACTACAGAGGTGGAGAATCTGTGGCCCTCCAGATGTCATCATCATCATCATCATCATCATCATCATCAATTAATTTCTATGCCATCCTTCATCTGAGGAACACAGGACAGTTTACAATATAAAAACACATAAACACATAGCATAATAATAAATGAGGCAATACCCCCCCCCCAGTTTAAAAGGATATGGATTGTTTAATTAGCCATTTAGGCATGTTTAATGCCATTTAGGCATTATGCAATAAGTATAGGTCCTTTGAGGGGAAGTGCAGGATACACATTTAATACATAAATTAATAAATCACACAAGTGAGACACATATGACAGCTGGGGTCAATGGAGACTATGTGTCTGGAAGAGAAACTTGTGCCATAGAATCCTAGAATTGTAGAGCTGGAAGAGACCCTGGGGGCCATCTAGTCCAACCTCCTGCAGTCAACAAAAGCATCCATGACAGAGGGCCATCCAACTTCTGCTTAAAAAACCTCCAAGGAAGGAAAGTCCACCACCTCTCGTGGGAGTCTATTACACTGTGGAACAGTTCTTACTGTCAGAAAGTTCTTCCTGATGTTTAGTCGGAATCTCCTTTCTTGTAACTTGGTTCGGATCCCAGCTTCCCAAGCAGGAGAAAACAAGCTTGCTCCATCCTCCATGTGACAGTCCTTGAGATATATCATATCTCCTCTCTCTCTCCTCTTTTCCAGGCCAAACATACCCTACTTCCTCATAAGGTTTGGTTTCCACACCCTTGACCATCTTGGTTGCCCTCCTCTGCACCTTGTCAATACCCTTCTTAAATTGTGGCACCTTGTCAATATCCTTCTTAAACTGTGACACCCAGAACTGGGCACAGTATTCTAGGTGTGGTCTGACCAAGGCAGAATAGAGCCGGACAACATCCATTCTGTTCACTACTTGAGTGGCTGCAGATTAAGCCCATCATAGAAATATATGGATAAAATTACAAATAAAAACCCATTGGCCACTATCCCTAAATTACCAAACTCAGGTCTTCAATATCCCTTCCCTTTGATGGGACATTATATAGCCAGTAATTTAAAAATGAATGGAAGACTAATAAAAATATCTATTTGTTAACAGCCTTTGTTTTCCACCCTTACATATCACATTTATTGCACTCATATAACTTGATGATGTTGGTGTGTGTGTGTATCTCTGCATGTGTGCGTGTTTGGAAGTTTTTCAAGTAAACAATTTACTTGCACTTCAACTTGATTATGGGAGGAAAGGCATCTATTCAACGGGGTTTACCACATCTGTGGTCTGAAATCTCTTCCGAGATAGACTGTCAGCTCTGTTAGGATAAATAAAATTCAGGATTCTGAGAAGCATTCTGGGCAAGGAGCCAAGGAGAAAATTTCTATGAATTAACAGAATAGACATCTCTCATTTCTGAGATAATAAATGAAACCCTTTGTTAAGGAAACTTTTATTCACTTCAAATAGATTGACTAATAATTCGTGGGCCAACAATTGCAAACAACATAAAAGACAAGGGAGAGAAGAAAAGTCCTCCACTATGTTCTACGTTTTGGATCCAGTGTCCACTCACAAGCTGCAGGTTTCACAGAACTAATATACATCTCTTATGCATCTGGTTGTGGCAAAAGCAGAGGTCTTTCCTGGCAGTAATTTTCTACCAATTCAATTAGTGTTGCGCCTGAGTATTGGCTCAGGCTTTTGTGTGTGTGTGTATTTTGGGGGTGGGGCAAAAGGGCCCTGAAAGGTTGTTGTTTTATGATCTGAAGAGTTGGGAGAAATTCTCTTGTTCTTTGGGGTGGGGTGGCCTACCATCATAGAGATAACCAATGCCACAGCCTTGTATATATTAGCACTGTATATATTAGAAGAACTAATACCTATATTAGAGTATATCCTGACCAATTGGCCATGGAATAGGGGCTGATGAGTATGGTAGTCCAACAACACCTGGAGGCTACCCTTGTTTTATGTTAGGGTGTGAAACCTAAGACGCTGGCAAGTTAGCAATGTCATGTCACTTTAAGTAGTGAAGCTCGTTATGTTGTTAAGTTGCTCAGTATATAAAGAGTGTTTGTTTTCTCTGCCTGGGGGGCGTGAAGCAAAAATGTCTGAAAGCTCCGGAGGTGTTTCTGTTATCTTTCTGCAATAAACCTGTCTTTGGAAAGACAGGCTTCCCTGTGTCGTTATTTCTTTGCTGCTGAGACTCTGAAGCATGTACTGCAACAAGAATCTCTGCACTGGACTTAATTAATGCTCTGCAAAGAGAACTGTTGCTGGTTGCGCAGCGGAAGCGTTTACTGGACCAGTACACAGACTCTCTTATTTTATAGTATCATTTGTCACTGAACAATACTCAATGAGAAATGCTCTCAGGCTGCTCCTTCTTATAACTTCACTACAGTTTACATGTGAAAGAGTGGAGAGGGGTGCAGGGAGGGAGAAAGGATCTGTAGACCAGCACTAATTTCAACACAAAATTTCTGCATAACCTCTCAATGGTGTTGATACAATGCCAGACCCAGGGGTAGTCCTAACAACATTTTAGATGCAAGCAAAACCACATTTCTTCCAAATCACTTTGAAAATGGCCAAACTGCATTACACATGTCTTAACATCTTTGAAAAGGAAGGACCAAGATATAAAATATTTGCAAAGCACCTTGGTTATGTATGGCAAGAAAGTGCCCTCATTTAGGATATGGACCCTGATTTAGCAAGGATGAGCTATGCAAGGAAAGCTGCGAAGATTGCTGCCCTTCATCTGTGCGAATCTAACTCTGCTTCAGGGCAAAGCTATATGTTTGACAACAAATGCAGTGATAGCTTCTGACATGCAAATCAAGGGTATTTACAGGAGAGAAGAAGCAGATGGAATTAACGATGGGGGAGAAATTTGCTTCAGTTTGCATTTAAAGGTGAACCTACCCAGTTCACACATTCTGAAACAAAACACAGCCCTCCTTCAAAATTCACACTTCTCAAAATTTTACACGGTGGTTCTCCAGTCAAATAATGTATAGAAAAATAAATGCACTAGGATGACGTGTGTATAAAGTCTCATATATTTGTTTTTAAAAAACCAGCCAAGATGGGCAAAATCACATACAAATATGTTTATATAAGGATACATTTGTACTAAAATATTGATGGATTTTCGTGAGGACTTAGAAATAATTCCAAACTGATGTGGAAATGTAAGCTAAAATTAAAGCCCATTGGATTCTTCTGGAGTAAGATGCCCTGAATATAACTTTAAGAACACAGAATTCGAGGTGATGCAAGTCTTGGCCCATTTGCACATACAAGTCATCACTTGATGGCACAGTGATCAAGTGATGAATCTATGTGCATTAATGTTAGGGGCTGGGCAGAGGAGGAAGAGTGGTGTAGACCACCTCCCCATCCTGAACCTTCCAGGGAAGAGAAAGAGGAAGTCAGCATAGATTTACGAAAGTGGTTTGTGGGAGGTCACAGCTCAGAGGCAGATGAGGGGGAAAGTTGGGAAATAATGGGAGAGGAGGAGCAGGCAGAGCTGGAACAGCAGCTGACTGACACATTGTCACTAAAAAGCATTCCAGACCCACCATCTTCCAGAACCCAGCGAGCTTTAAAAATGGGAGAGCAAAGAGCTTGAAGACAGAGGGCATTTAGTGGCACCCATAGAGGACGTGATGAGGATGACAAATGAGGAAGTGGGAGAGAAGGCGGTGGTGGAGAGTCACTGGGGGCAATGCCATTATCCAAAAGGCTGGGTTCTATGGCTTCTCTCTGTAAAGTTTGAAATAAAAAAAGGACTATAAGAATTTTTTTCTTGTCTTTAGACTTTCCTGGGTAACCAACTGGGAGCCGCTGACAGCACCCTGGTCTGATGACACATGGGAAGCTAATAATCAGGACTCCGGGGCTTGTCATTCTCTGAGTAGGAGGCAACTTGGGTACCCTCATGTACCATGATGGAAGAAAGGGTGGGCTCTCAATGTACTAAATAACATGATAAATCATAAGAAACTAGCCTGAAGAGCAGCTATCAAACTGGGTAGCATCTCTTTATGAATCCTTCCTCTCGATTTGTGCATTGTGTTGATCAAGTTATCTTTTGTATTTCAAGCACTAACTCTCCTAGAAAATAACTCTCTCCCCCCCCCCCCATTTAATTTGTCTGGCAATAAGTGTCGGAGCACTTGGGGGAAGAAGATGTGCATTTAAATTGACAATGTGAATGATCTGCAACAGAGCTATGCTTTAATAATGCCGAGATTGAAGAACATTATTAATTAGGAAACTAATCTGGAATGTTAAGTATAATTAAAATGAAGTGATTTGCTGCAGAGTTGTTTAGAAAACGGTGATTGATGTCTTTGCCGTGGTTCACAAAGCTAAATAACAAGAGTTTATGTTTTATCTCGAAAAAACGAAGAGGCCAGGTGGAAAACCCATCCCACCAGCTTTGTGTTCTGATGAATATTCTATTATGTTCCCCCATACTTCCCACTTCCAAGATTGACCTTTCTAGTGCTGTTTGTTGTGTTGCAATTGAAAATGTTCCATAATCAAATTTTGTGGTAATCATATTATTTGTGGCTGCTTGGTTAAATACATGCCTAAATGCGACTGAAATAGGTTGTGTCTGTGTGTAAAGACACCCATCCACCCACCCACCCGCAGGTGGAATTGCTTTAACATTTGTTTTGCTTCCTAAGACTGTCAATAACTAGCTACATATGTTAAGATCTCCTGTCATCTTTGCATCCCAGTGTTCACTTTCCAGGGATAGCACTTCATCTATCCAATACAAAGGGCGTTGGGCGAAGGCGGCATTGCATTTGGCCCTAGAAAAAGGGTAGATATTCAGACATTAGGATGCAGATGCAAATACAAATGCCAGCTTGGGGAACAAGACAGCAGTGGGCTGCTCTGCTGCACCTGGGTTCACTCTTTTCTTTCCTCATTAATTGATGGGAAAGGGTTGAAAGAAATCAGGGGGAAATTTTGGCACAGCGCTACTCTGAACGTTCAGTGTGGGGGGACTTTCAGTGGTGAAGGAAATGCACTTTACACTTGTTCAAGAGTATACTTGTTTAATATGTCCCAGGGTAAGCCTTGGCACTTGAACATAGAAGCTGAGTCCCGGGGAACCCCAGTGCAAATTAAGCCTTGTATATTCTTCAGACAAGAGCTACTTCTGGAGTGCTTCTTTTGGCAGGCAATTGACTCTTGCTTAGATCCATAGTCACACACTTCAGAAATGGAAATAAAAGTGCAGAATGAGATGGTGCCTTATAACTCAACAGGACACTGCAAGTGCCATTTTTGGATCACAGGCACAGAAGGCAGGGGGGAAAAAAATACCAACAGGCCCAGTGGAATGATTAATAGTGTTATAAGTATTCTGCCCTTAAGTATAAACATAGTTTTATGAATGATGGTGTCTTCTCCTCTTTTAATCTTTTAATGACATTCCCAGCAGGGATATGAGATTCTGTAGCAGGACAATATATCAAAATATTAATTCCCTTCCATGTGGTACCCAGCATTTGTCACTATACACTTTTCTCATAAGTCATACTAAGCAAGTCCTGAGCGCTGTTTAAAATACAGCTAGTCTGGAGGGTGGCTTTTTTGTTTTTTTGTTTTTGGAGTGGGGAGTATTATATAAGAACTTAGCACCATAAGAAGAGCCCGCTGGATCAGGCCAATGGCCCATGTAATTCACCATCCTGTTCACACAGTGGCTAACCACATGTCTAGGGGAAGCTTGGAAAAAGGACATGGGCACAGCAGCACTCTCATCGCTTGTAATTCTTAGCAATTACCATTCAGAAACACAAGGCTTCAGACAGTGGAGGCAGAACACAGCCATCATGACACCGATAGCCTTATCCTCCAGGAATTGTAGCTTCTTCTGTCTGTCCTACCTTCCATTGTTCAGCTTCGTTGGATGCCCAGGCACTCTTGTGACAGTCTTGTAGCACAAGGGATATTAGGCCAGGGGGATTTGAGTTTAGGCAAAGCCAGAAGTTAAATGTCCTGTGCCAGATCTGTAATTCTACCGAGAGGAGATTAGCCTCTAGGCGTTTGGGACACAGGATGGTACAGAAAAATTATGAAACGAAGAAATACATTCTGCCTTATGCACATCTTCCGATGACAATTTTTTTCTTTCTTTCTAAAAGCTTACAGAACTTCCTTGGCTCTCTCTTTATGTTGATACTGCTTTATCTTCATCTGTTTAAGTAATGCCAGGCTCTTGATGCCAGGCTCTTGTTGTGCCCTCCAAGAGCAACTGTGATGCTTTTGAACTTGGGAGAGGCATCTATACTCTAAGCGAAGTTTGTTATCATAGGGGTTTCTTGCTTGCTGGATTTCAGACCTGTACAAAACAGCTTTCCTTTGTTAATGCTGTTCAAGCCATTTGGTAAAGCACATCTTCAGACTGTTCACACTGTAAAGCAATAATATGCAATATATTGTCAATTATCGGCATAAAAGGAGTCATCCCCTGCTTTACTGCACAGTTTGATTTCTTTCTGTTGCTTGGTAACTTTATTACATTATATTTAACTATTTTAAAAATGTATATCCTGAGTTGTACAAATTGTTTATAACACACTTCTCTATGTGTTTCAGATTCCCCCCCCCCCTTTTATGAAATTGGATGTAATATTCTCCCCTTTAGGTTTCATCTCTGATATTTAAATGTGTCAATGACATGTTCTATCTTAGAGCAAATACAGATTGAGAGCTGTGAAATTTTAAGTCTCATGCATTATCACACCATTATGCTCCTTTTGGAGAAAAGGTGGGATATAAATTTAATAAATAAATTCTGCTGAATGCCTGGGTTTAATGAGAATTTATAATCTGCAGGTTAGGCTCCGTAGAAATAAATAACACTCTGTATTTGTGTGGGGCGTGGGGGGGGGGAATTGACTCTTTGACCTTGGTCGACCAACGCATAATGGATGCTGGGGGCATTGCCAGTGGTTTAATATGGCCAAAGATTTATCCTTCCTCCTACTTTATGCATGACCAAGTAGCCCTCTTAAGGACATTCATCTTTCTCTCTCTCCACAACATATATAGCCAAGCTGTGGAAAGCAAAACAGCTGAACGGATGTCTGTCAAATGTGAGTGTCCTTTGTATCTCATGTTTGGAGTTATCCAATATGAATCTGTATGTAAAATTTAGCAGTTATGATGAATTTTTGCCTCCTTCCTCTGTTTGAAGCTGCTTTTGAAATTGGCCACAAATCACCATACAATTTGAATCATCTAAGCATTTGGGTTATCTTTTATCTCATTCTTTTAACCTCCACCCCACACAGCTAGATAAGAAGCTCACACTGCTGCCAATTACTTTTTCAATAGCCGTCACCCTCAGAACAAGACTAAGGGCACTTTTTATGGAACCAAGAGCTTTCGTGCATGGTTATTATTTGTTACTTAGGATATTTATAGCTCTGTCCTGTCTTTGCTCCAGTTTTCCCACAAGCGTGTCTGTCCTTGCAGAAGCACATCTGAACCCTGCACGAACATTTCGGACCAGGCATGTAAACTGTCTCCCTCTATATATTCCAACTACCCAAAGCTCCTCTCACTTAAAAAAGGGGGTGGGGGAGGGTTAAAGCATACAGAGTAATCTTGAAAATGTGTGTTGGGAGGAAGGGACAGACATAGAGGGACAAACTGCCTTTCCCTGTGCCCTCCTGGGCTCATGTTAGCAATGTCAAATGGTGCTTGTTATTTTCTGATTCAGTTTTTCTTCTTCTTCTGTATACAGTTTCTTTCCCAATGGAATCATTGACAGGGAAAGAAAGCACACCATATCCATGGCTGGTATTGTTTCTTCCTCATGCCACCCCAGAGAGGGAGAGCTAATGGATCTTATGGCCCCTGGAATTTGACAGATCTGACAGATCATATGACCTTTGTTTTGTGTCCCCCCCTCCCCGTGAACCATACTATACACCTAAAATGTGTTTTATTAGTTGCAATTCTTTAACTACTTCTACTTCACAGAAGTCAGTGAGACTACTCCAGATTTCATTTATTCATATTTTAAACATAAAAACCATTTCGCCATTTAAAACATGTTCACAGCATATGACCTTTCCAGGGACCACAGGATTGCAGCCAGAAGGCATTAATGGATACTGCATAAAGTGTTCAGTCTGTAATGACTATACATCTTCTCTCTCTCTCTCTCTCTCTCTCTCTCTCTCTCTCTCTCTCACACACACACACACACACACACGTGTGTGTGTGTGTGTGTGTGGAATGGAAATTCCCTTCATAGAGATAGGATGAGTATTACAAACAAGGGCTCTAGCTTAGTTTCCTCCCTGAAATATGAGTCCATACCTCTTGCCCAAAGTAGTATAGCTGAGGCTACAGTTCAGTCAGAAGTAGGTCTAAGACAGGGCTTCAAAGAAGCAGCCCCTTACTTGCACTGTGAGGTGGTGCAATATCTATGAAAACACAGGATCATAGGCCTCCCTGCACCTTTGACCCTGTCCTTCAAGCTAATATTGCATAGCTGATTACCTGCCTTGTTAACCAAATGGTAATTTGAACTCGTATAAACAGTTCAATTGATTCAAAGCATGCTTACCCTCTCTTTCATTGTTTTGTTTGCCTCTAGTTCTCTGATTTGGTTTGTTGAGTCTGTGAAACAGACGATGATGCTAAAAGTCCAAGCCCACAATCACACATGGAGCTATAAGTCTTTCCGTAAACTCTCTGGGGAGAAGTTGCCAGAACACTTCATTTGTGTGACCTGACAAAACTGCTTTCTAATCTTCCATGCAGGTTAAAAAATAGGATGCAAGAGCTCACTTCTGCGCATCTGGCATGAAAGATCACAGTGAAATCTGGGTACAGCATGCATGCATCAATCCTCCAAACCTGGAACTATTAATCTCCAAACCAATATGAAGACTGCCAAGTCCATTAGGAATATTCAAGGAATATTACTTTGTGGATTTTAATAATATCCACATAATTATGCAATGATTAATAATGCTTATTTTAGATTATTATTATTCATTAATAGTTAACATCAATATTTTTAATATACCCTTCTGGAAATTATGATGTGAGGTGCAAAATAGAGAAAAACAGCTGGAGGCACAGGGTGACTTTTTGTTGGTGAATTAATATCTGCTTACCTATATACATACCTATATAGAAAAAGAGGGCAGAAAAATAAAATCAGGAACTTAACTTTTAAAAAGATTTTTCAAAAATCCATGGCTAAGTTCAATAGGCATCAATACATGTAGATTATTTGGATGCATATGGCATTGTTGCTTGGACTAAAAAATGTCCATAAGGAACTAGAGTTCCTAAAAATAATAATACTTGCATTAAATTACAAGCAGAATCTCAGACTCTTTTTATTTTAAAAGAGCAAGTTATATCCTGAGATATATTATGCCCATTTGACTTAAACAGTGAGCTATCCACAGTTTCAGTTTGCAAGACTTGTTTTGCCTAAATGGAAATAAATAAAAACTGTTGTAGTCACAGCCTTTCATATGTGGGCTGGACTTGGAAAGATAAAATTAAACTGTATTTTATTTCTTCTATATGACTGCCTGTAGGTGGAGGGTGGTGCTCATTTTATACCAGGATCATGACTGTCAGCTTTTCCTGCTTACAATTACTTAGGCTATTTATAATGCCGCGCCATAGGTTGGAATGAAATAGAAAATGAAGGCGTGTTCACTCTGCAGCTCCATCTTTGCTATGATTTTGTGACACAGTAGTGGAAATTACTGCAAATCAGCACCTCCTACAGCTTGAATTCTCCCCCAAACAAAAGTCACGGCTACCTCAAATGCCCTGCAGTTGGCTTTTCTTTTCTTTTCTTCATGCCCAGAAAGTCAACTTTTTCAACACTGGGACTGAATCAGCCTAGGTTGCTCTGATGGATGACCTGTATTGAGAGTGGGATGGGTGACTCTGCTCCTGAACTTCTCGACAGCCTTTGGTACCATTGACTATGATATGCTCCTTGACCAACTCTGTGGGATGGGTATTAGGACCCCTCTAGGGTCATGGACAGAAAATAGCACTGGGAGATTTTGTTTCAGCTCATGGTCCTTGCACTATGGTCTTGACCCCAATATCGTTTAACAGCTATATGCTGCCATTAGGAGCTAGAGGGCAAAATGTCATCAATACACCGATGACTTGCAACTCTTAATTCTCCGTAACATCTGAGAGGATGTGTAAGATCTGAACCATTGTCTGGACACAGTGGTAGATTGAATGAGGGCTACTAAACTTAGTTCAAACCCATGGGAAGATGGAGTCAGTGAGGGTGGGTAGTTCCTGTGCATGGGAGATTGGCTAGCTGCCTGTATAGACAGAGGGTTCATCAACACCTCTGCTTGTGCCATGCCTAGAAAGCATGGGTTGAAGCTGTTTCTCGCTTGGCCACATTTCCTAGGCACCTGTGTCCTAGGCACAGGTCTGAACAGCTTCCCCTTTGTCTCACTCCTTTCCAAGGGAAAACCTGGTGAGAGCCAGTGTGGTATAGTAGTTAAGAGTGGTAGTCTCATAATCTGGGTAACCGGGTTCGCTTCCCCGCTCCTCCACATGCAGTTGCTGGGTGACCTTGGGCCAGTCACACTTCTTTGAAGTCTCTCAGCCCCACTCACCTCACAGAGTGTTTGTTGTGGGGGAGGAAGGGAAAGGAGAATGTTAGCCATTTTGAGACTCCTTCAGGTAGTGTTAAAGCAGGATATCAAATCCAAACTCCTCCTTCTCCTTTCTTCTTCTTCTTCTTCTTCTTCTTCTTCTTCTTCTTCTTCTTCTTCTTCTTCTTCTGTGACAGTACTAAGACCTGGGAGACCATGGCTGAAATACCCACTCAGCCATGAAGTTCACTGGATGACATTGGGCCAGTCGCTTGGTTTCAGCCTAACCTCTACCCCACAGGGTTGTTGTGAGGATAAAATGGGAAGGAGGAGAACTGTGAACACCACTTTGAGCTTCTTGGATAGGGATGTAAAAATAAAATAAATGCCAAAAATAAAACACACCTTTAAACATGACTGGAGACTATCTCACCATATTTGGTGCATATGCCCTTTCAGAACATGGATGGCAGGGCTCAAGTGTGCTAGGGCAAGTGTTTCCCCATTGTGACCCAGGCTGTGTCCTGCCATGGCTGTTTGCCCAGTAGAGCTAGCATGCAAACAGGCACTCACACGGCAAGTGTTTAGCCAAGGTCGCAGAATGTCCTGTTGTTTCAGCAGCTGAGTTACAGGAGAGATATATATGCAGGGAGCAACAGAGACAAGAGCTCTTCCAGGAAATTGAATTTTATTTAGAAAGTATAACGAAAGAGCAAATGAATAGTGAACTGTTGAAAGCTTTCCAGGAGAGAGGGGAAGAGAGCATTCAGTGAATGGTTCAGCTGCGCTGTGCAACTTCCGCTTCAGAGGTGGCAGAGGGAAGAATGAGACTGCAGTGAGAAAAGAAAAGTTCTAAAAGATTGTGTTCTTTATGCTCTGTTCAAACACAGGCAAAGGAAACGGCAATCAACGTCATCAAGGTAAATCTAATGGTGTAGAAAGCCAATAAGTTTCCTCAGTCACAGCAAGATTTTCCAGATACAGTGCTTGGAGTTCCAAAGGCTAATTAAGCAGACAGGTTCTAACAGCAAAACTAACAAAGGGTAATATTGGGAGATGACTCAGGGCAATTCTGGTGTTCTACCAGGTGTTCCAGACCTGTGTCAATAAATAATAATAATAATAATAATAATAATAATAATAATAGGCCTGTACAGACTCCAGAACTGGAAATATGTATCCCTATGCCCAAAAGCAGGAGAAAGGACCATTATATGTGTCGATAATCAAGGGACAGGCACACTGTGGTAGAGCAGAATTTTGCACTAGCACTGTTCTCTGAATTTGCTTTCTGCAGGAGCCACATTACTACTGCTGCAATTTGATTGCTTTAGGTGTTTATAATTGTTTAATTTACTGATGATGTTCTACGGTTTTAATTACTGAGTGCAAGAGAGGTGGAATGTAAATGTTTTCAATATGTTGATACATTTGTTCTCATCAAATATCATGCTGGAATACTGTCTGGGTTCTCTAGGGAAGAGTTGTAGCTCAGCGATAGAGCACCAAAAAAATCAGATGAAATGCAAACAATTCACAACTAAAAAACTAGAAATGCAGTCCTTTAAAACGGAAAGTGAAAATATCCATGAGCAAGTCACAAAAACAGTAAAAAGTAGATTGAAATAAAAACCACTAATAAAGACTCTAAATGGAGGGTTGTACTTTATAAATATTGGGGCATATTTAGAATAACAGTGATAACTGGGTATGGATGGCTTTAATCTCCTGCTCTGTTTTGAAATTTGTGTTATAATATGATGCACAGTACATTTTATTGCCTTCACATTCTGCTTTTATTGTGTGAATGATTTAGTAGTTTTGGTTTTAAGCTATTGTTAGACACCTTGAGTTTTGAGTATTATCTCTATTGGGGAACCTTCTTTAAGATATATCAACTGGACTGTTTCTCTAAGGTGCTTATAGATGTGATACACTATCTGTTACAAGAAAATGTTGGTATGTGGCAGCGCCCTTCTATTAGGCTGATGACCACGGTATCAACAAGTGCATGTAAAAAAAATGATCCACCAAAGATATAACACCATTGAGCTTACATATCACTTTACACCATCTGTTGCATAATAATTTTCAGTAGAATCAGTTCACATCTTCAGTTGCTAGCAAACAAGTGCAAATAAATGAAGCCATGTGCAAGCACATGCAAATCACTCCTTAGTATGAATTACAGTGTAATACTTTCTATGTCTGCTCAAGAAATGAGTCCTGTTTAACTCAGCAAGATTACAGCCTGATGCATACACATGCTATGTGACCTCAAAGTGGCATGGCCCATATCCAATGGTTTGCAGCCCACGTTTGCATTCCTACAGTGCTCTCGGACCCACAACAGGAAGAACCATTTAAACTGTTGGACGGCATCAATGTAAATCCATAACTAGGGTGTGGGTAGGTGTTCTAATGTTTGCATTCATGCTTTTGAGTCTTTATGACTCTGTCATATTTTTTGGCACTTTTCAATAAAAGCTACATTGAGAAAGGAGAGCGATAAATCTCAGGTGGGAGATTCTTTGAAGTTCCTGAACCAAGAAAGAAAAATAAAAAAAATAAACTAAAATAAATTGTCTAGTAGCAGCTTAGAGACCAACTAAGTTTGTTCTTGGTATAAGCTTTTGTGTGCATGCACACTTCTTCATATACATTTATTTATTTATTTATTTATTATTTTTATTTAATTTTATATACGTTTTGACTGCATCAGACCAACATGGCTATCTACCTGAATCAAGAAAGAAAAAGATGCTCTGGATGGAATTCAGTGTCACACTTTCCCAATAGTTCCACCAGTGCAAGTATTTTAGCTTGCCAAACAGAATGATACCCCTCCTCTCTTCCTGAGTGCTGTTCTGGGGGTTCTCCTGACCCCCCCGAGCCCATTTCAGAGTGCACAGGGGGAGGAGACAGGGGAAGCCCCATTGCACAAGGGAAGGGCTTCCACCGATGCAGCTAGTTAGGTGAATTCTGCCTCCTGCCTCTCAAGACTTTCTCAGTCTCAAGCAAGCAAGGAAGCAAACGTAGCAGGAACCATAAAGCAGGCATACTTTGCACACAGGAGCGTACGTATGCTTCACCAAAATATTTCATTTTCCAGCAAGCGCTTGCTTTATTCAGCAGTGTAATCTTCTGAAAGGATTTGAGATGTGAACCTGGGTGAAATGCACAGCGGTAGCTCGGTCTAGAAGTTGCAAGAGCATAAATCACAGTGGCAAAGTCAGCATTAGCGAACAAAGGTCAAAACCTCCTGGAAAAAAACACACCCTAGTATCAGAAACATATTTCTTGTCTGAAGATATGTCATCTACAGCCAGGCTTTCAAAGAAATATGCTTCCAATAGTTCCAATGTAGGCAGCTATACAAAAAGAATGACTGGGCTCTTACAAAACCACCCTGCTGTTTGAGAAAAGGTGGGAAAGCAATGGGTGCTTATCTAAATAAGGACCTCCACTTGTCCTCGTATAAACTCTTGAGCCGCTTGTAATGAACTCTGAAGATACTCTGTGTGCAGCACCTATACATGAAGATCAACAGATCCACAAATGATATTTAATTGATAGTGTCCCCTCCCACCATCTGCATTCTGTTTGCTTTGCATTGAAATGAATGGGGTGGGATAACGTAATGACAATGTAACTATGCAATTTACATAAAGGCAACATAGCGATGCTATTTATGTGATTTATTACATAAGTTACATCATTTTGCCACAGCAGACAGCAAAACGAATAAGGTAGGTTTCGGTGCAAGACACACCACAGCAGAATGCAAACAATGCTGTATGATGAGTACAGGGCAGAGTGGAAAACGATGCCTTCTTACCTCCTAAGTGATGGGTGGCCTTCGCAAATCCCCTGAGCTAGCCAACAGAAGAGGCGGCTGTTCTGGTATGATTCAACCACCAATCTGACCAGCTTCTGTATGTGGAATGGGGGAAGCACAATGTCACCTCATCCTTTGTATCAGACGGAAAAATGTTTAGGGCTGGCCCTGCAGAGATGTGAATAAAATGTAATGCCTGTCTAGTGCCCATTGCTGGGGGTGTGGGGAATAGAAGAGAAGGCTCCTTGAGATGACATATTAGAAGCTTGATATAGCTTAGACAAAGACATAAATTACATGTACAAAAGGCAATGCCTGGCCTGAGGAATCTGTAATCTTTGACACTCATCCACTTGACATTGAAAGGGCTTTCATACTCCCTTCCTTTCTAACTACAGTATGAAAGAAGCAAATCTATTTTTAAAATTTGACTTCTAATCTAATCATTGTTGTTTCATTGGCAGACTAAGCCCCTTTCTCTTTTTATTAGAAAGTCCAAATACAGAAATTAATAATAGTCATCTGCAATGATATTAAGCAGTTCACAAACTTAGGCAAAAAATGTTTTACTTCCACCGTGCAATGTTAATGAAAACAAACAAATATCATAGATCAACAGCATGAAAGATTAATTTTTTCCACATTAATAAAGTGAAAGCAGTCTACTGACTCAAAGGCACTCCTGTCATAGATAATTGCTCATTACATTATTTTTAGAGTAAATTCACATTATATCAATTAACAAAAGTGTCTAAATTTAAAACCATAGTACTGCCAGGGTTGCAAAACAAGTTTAGAAAGTGGATTGAAATTAGGACCTTTCACTTTTAAATCAACCAGCTTTGAACACTCTTAATTTCAATGGGATTTAAATGCAATCATGGATTTGTTCACACATCAATTTGTATTACTTGTTTTCTCCATACCTGATTATAGTACACTAGATGGCTAGCAGCTAAAATGTCTGAATTCAGTGTGTGAATTGAAAAGCATTTCATCTGAATTTTATGTGAATGGATATAAACGCCCAACAGCGAAATGACTGCGTTGCATTCGTGAATATGTGTACCTGAACCAACCTCATGTGACTCAATTGTGTGAAACAAAACTGCAACTTTCAGATTTGTGTGTTCCTTTCCAGAACCCCACGACTGAGAATATTTGGATGTGAGATGTTGATATAGTCAAGAACCTGATTAAGATGAGCAGCTTTTGTTCTTTGAAGCTTTTATGTTACACTATTTAATAGTTTAATTTAGCATAACTTGAATTTAATACCCCAGTTTCTGTAAAAATTCTCATGGAGTCTTTATAGTAAAAACACAATAGGACAAAATATAATAGGTCAAAAATTAAAAGCAAATTTTAAGAAGAACAATCAAATAGCAGCCTTTGAAGTATTAATAAACAGCAGCACAAAACTAAAAACTCTAGCGGGTAGCATAAAGAGTTGAAAACAGTAAATTTTGGGTCACTGGAATAAAAAGGTAAACACTTTTAAGAGTGGTCCTCACCCAGGAGGGAATTTGATAATCTTGGCATCGCTACTATTATACCCGTCCTTCTGATCTCACAATTGGATGGAGCAGAGAACAGGGTCTCCAGGGCTGACCATAGAGGACAGAAATGCTTATCAACATGTCCAGCTGATTCTCTGCACCCTCCTCAAAAACCAAAACAAACCCAAAACCATGTGTGCATGTGCATCCTCCATCATTGTTCTGGGACTGACTTTGGTATCTTGATGGTCAAGACAAATTCCAGAGTCCAACACTCCACACTCCCCTCCAATGCCTAGTCCTGGTACAGTCGTACCTTGGATCCCGAACACCCTGGAACTTGGACATTTTGGCTCCCGAACTCCGCAAACCCGAAGTGATTGTTCTGGTTTGCAAACCTTCTTTTGGAACCGAATGTCCGACGGGTCCTGCGGCTTCTGATTGGCTGCAGGAGCTTCCTACAGCCAATCAGAAGCTACAGTTTGGTTTTTGAATGTTTTGGAAGTCGAACGGACTTCTGGAAGGGATTCCATTCGACTTCCAAGGTACGACTGTATAGCTGGAGGGAGAGAGATAAAAGATTAGAGACACATGACAGTTCTATTGGGGTTGAATCATGTTGTGAGAGAATGGTCCCACTTTCCCTGTGACAGCCATTTTACTATTTCCATGTTCCATCATGCTGGAACTCAAAACGTGAAACAGAGGCAGAAGGGGAGAACTATAATGAGAGCATTGGGGCAGTGTTCAGGGGAGCTAGCCATACATTTATTCAGGATACTCTATTCTTTTCCTCCTCCACCCCTCCGGTCTCTCTCTCTCTCTCTCTCTCTCTCTCTCTCTCTCTCTCTCTCTCTCTCTCATACACCCCCCACAAGCAGACACTCAACAATCTGTGGCCACAGATCATTAGGCTATTTGGGGGTGGGTTTTTTTGAGGGGGATTTTTAGGGTTTTTGCCTAAATATTCTTATTCTTTTGCAAACTCAGGTGTTCCCCTGTCTTGTTTCTACCAACCCCCTTTGCCGCAGAGCAGTCACAAACCCAACACCTGAGTTCACAATTGGTATATATGATGATAGTTTCTTACAACATGATTCCTTCTTTTTAAAAAAAGCAGCACAGACCTGAATTTCTTTATGGTGGAATCTTCTACCCAAGAACTCTGATTAATAACATTTTCTTTCCTGAGTCACGTAGCTGCTTGAAGCTTATAATGTAAGTGCCACCCACTAATTTATTTGTTGAGTCAAGTGAAATGATTTCATATTTCAGCAATCACAAAGGCCAAGGATGTGCAATCAGTTCTGAAGCAGAACACCCTACTGATTTTCGTTAAGTAGCTCTTCAAGACAAAAAGAGTAAAAATGACACATTCTATCCCTGTATTGGGAAGACTAAGCTCAATGGTCTGTTCCTCTTTTACTCTTAAATTGGCTGCTGGGACTCTATGGGCTGCATTGGGTAGGGAGGGGAAAGAGGTAGCCAAACAGGCAAGGTGATACTAACAGCAGAAATACAAAAAGTCTTTCGATTTGATTAATTTGGTTTGGATTTAATGACCTCTCTGTGCATTCCAGCCCCATTCTAGCTCTCCTCTGTCTCTCTCTCTCAGTCTCTGGTTTGTTTTGCTACAATATCATACAATATCTTCCAGGAGGAGGTAGTGTTAATTAACACTCTGAGCTTTATACTGAACTTCTAATGGGAAGTGGGGCTGCTTGTACACATTATACACCACTCAGGCTATGAAGAGAGTGCTGTGGTTGGGAAATGATTCTAACCAATGCTTTCATTTATAAAATACTTTGATAAACAGAAACCCTTAAAAATCAGGCCTGCACAAACTTGTGATCAACCAAGGCAAAAGCAGCCCACCACCAATATATCTGCAACTTCGCAAAGAGGAAGCAAAACCAAGAGCTTTGTTGACACCCTAGCAAGCCACCACACAGGGCTGGAAGTCTACAATCAGGTTAGGGGTTCATCTATTAAAGAGAATCATTTTATGCATAAAATGGCAATCAAAAAAGGCTATGAGCTAGTTTGCACATGAAGCCAAAGCTAACCATAGCTTAGTGTGAATGCATAAGAGTGAAGTTTCCTGCAGAGGAAATCACAGCCAGCCATGTTGTGTGAACCTGGGTACATGGTTTGTCTTGCTCCAGACAAACAATGAGTCGTAAACCCAAGCATAAGCTTTGGTAGCAGCTTGTGGTTTGGAAAAATGTAAACCACAAGCTTAAGCTTGAACAGTATGTTAAACCAAACCATGTCTTAGCTCACAGCAATGCAGCAGCAGGACCAGAGTAGCCCTCACATTATGAGATCCACACACTCACACATTTTCACGCTCACACATTTTCAGGGGGTGATTTAGTGTTACATGCACTGTAACACTAAGGAAGATTTTGGACATCATATGGCAAGAAAGAGTTTCAAACAAAGATGGGCTCTCCCAAGCCCACATCCCCAGCATTCTTGCATTATTATTATTATTATTATTATTATTATTATTATTATTATTATTATTATTAGTTTCATATGGCCTGAATTAAGTTTCAGTTTGTCCTACCACATCCAGTTTGTCCTACCACATCAGACAGCACTTCAGGAACTTGTAACTAGTTTCCTAGGATGAGTTGATAATGAGAGCTGGAGCTGAGTTTCCTTAGCATTTTGATGCCTCTTCACCCAAAACCTTTCACCCAGTACAGTGGTACCTCGGGTTAAGTACTTAATTCTTTCCGGAGGTCCATTCTTAACCTGAAATTGTTCTTAACCTGAAGCACCACTTTAGCTAATGGGGCCTCCCGCTGCCGCTGCGCCGCCACCGCGTGATTTCTGTTCTCATCCTGAAGCAAAATTCTTAACCTGAGGTAATATTTCTGGGTTAGTGGAGTCTGTAATCTGAAGTGTATGTAACCTGAAGCGTATGTAACCTGAGGTACCACTGTAGTTTAATATAGATGTTTAAAAGTATGGTGGGGGCAGGGGCATATGGAACTCTGCAGCACCCCATAGGCCAGTTGTTGAGGAACTGAACATTATTTTCCCCCAATCATATCTTCTGAGACTTGCCCTCACTGAACTCACAAGAGCTCCCCAAAACATGGTATGGCCCAGTTCTGCAAAGCAGTAGACCATGGATTCCGTGAGGTCTATGACACTCCAGCTTTTTTACTCTGCCCCCGCCTAATTTCTTTTTGAAATGTAAACTACATCTTAAACAGTTCCATTGAATGAACATTATTATTTTTCTGGGAAGCCAGAGAATGAGAATTAATTATGATAGGATTTCTTCGATTTTACAATTACTAACATAAACTAAAATTCATATTACCATTACATTTAAAAGGACACAGCTCTACCCGTTAATTTGGAAAACCCATTAAACCAGTGTTTAATAAATAAGAGGATGGAATCTTGAATGTGATTAGACAGTTTCTTTTAATGGGAGGCATTCAGATGTAACACATTGATAGGTAACAGATAAAGACTAATCCTCTGACATAAACTGACAGCGCTCTATTGGATTAAATTGTGCTACTTCAGTGGAGCTTTGCTAATATATAGCAGCTGGGAAATTAGACCATAATACATGTATTATCTTTGAAGCACAGGCTCTCAAACTTAGCCAAACTTACTATCACCATCCATTCTTGTAATTGTCCAGCCCCTACTAACCCTCTCAAAGGGGGCTTTGCATGTTTCTGTACTTTGATATAAGACTTGGGTTCACAGATATCTTATGTGAGTGGAAAGAAACTAATCCAGAATGTGGAAGCTAGACTGGTGACTGGGAGTGGCTGCCAAGACCATATAACACTGGTCCTGAAAGACCTACATTGGCTCCCAGTACGTTTCCGAGCACAATTCAAAGTGTTGATACTGACTTTTAAGGCCCTAAATGGCCTCAGCCCAGTATACCTGAAGGAGCATCTCCACTCCCATTATTCAGCCCGGACACTGAGAGCCAGCTCTGAGGGCCTTCTGGCAGTTCCATCACTGCGAGAAGTGAAGTTACAGGGAACCAGGCAGAGAATCTTCTCGGTAGTGGCACCCACCCTGTGGAACGCCCTCCTACTGCATGTCAAGGAAATAAACAACTATCTGACATTTAGAAGACATCTGAAAGCAGCCCTGTTTAGGGAAGTTTTTAATATTTTAGCGTGTTTTTACTATTCTGTTGGGAGCTGTCCAGAGTGGCTGGAGAAACCCAGCCGCATGGCTGGGGCATGTATGTATGTATGTATGTATGTATGTATAAATAGATAGATAGATAGATGATAGATAAATAAAATTCTTGCATAAGACAGTCCCGTGAAAGCTCAATGGTAGAGAAAATGTTTTTCAAGCAAAAGGTCCCAGGTGCATTTCCTGGGATTTCCAGGAAGGGCTGAATAAAGTCTCTGTCTGAAGACATGGGCATCTGCCACCAGTCGGTGTGTACTGTAGACAATACTAGGCTATACTATGCTAGTTAAACCAAAATTCTAATTCAATATAAGGCAGGTTCCCAATTTCCCCCATTCTGCTACAGACCCCTGTGTCCTTGGCTTTCCAAGGAGTGCAGGTGGCTGCAGTGGAACCAGGAAAACTTTAGTATGAACAGAGTTCTGCTCGCACACATATGGATCCAACCAAAAGTTGCTGTCCATTGTACTGATATTTAGATCCCTCATAATACCCTGCATATCTCAGCACATATAGAGTGGTACTTTGGTTCTCAAATTTAATCCGTTCCAGAAGTCTGTTCCAAAACCAAGGCATGCATAGAAAGTAATGCAAAATGGATTAATCTGTTCCAGACTTTTAAAAACAACCCCTAAGACAGCAATTTAATATGAATTTTATTATCTAACGAGACCACTGATCCATAAAATGAAAGCAATAATCAATGCACTGTACTATAAAATAAATAAGACAGTATTGTAGATGATAAAAATTAAAATTAATTTTTTTCTTACCTGCACTGATGATAGTCATTGTTTGGATGTGGGTCTTTTATCAATTTCCTCATCACACAATCACTCACTGACTCACTCACTCACTCAATTGCTGAACTGGGTTCCACACAGTCACAAAAACAAATTAACTGAAAAAGCCTCAAAAACAAAAATGCAAAATAAATAGCAAAAACAAAAACACCAAACTTAATCCATTCTGGAAGTACGTTTGACTCCGGAAATTCGAAAACCAAGGCTCAGCTTCTGATTGGTGCAGATGCCCCAGAAACAATAGCCGAAAGCCGCATCAGACATTCGGCTTCTGAAAAACATTAGAAAACTGGAACACTTATTTCCCGTTTTCCAGCGTTTGAGAACCAAGGTGTGTGAAAACCAAGGTACCACTGTATATGTATTACTTGTAATCCAATGTATGTTGATGCTTTAAAGCCTGGAGGGGTAGCCTATGGCCCTCCAGATGTTACTGAGCTCCAACACTCATCATCCCTTGGTGACTGGGGCTGATAGAAGTTGTGGTCCAACGACATCTGAAGGACCCCATTCCTGCTTTAGAATCAAATTCTGCATATCTTCATCAAAGCTGAACCAGTGCATGAGGATCAGAAATATTTTATAATTTGTTTTTCTTTGAAACCGTCTGACTTTTAAACATGTTTGGGATTGTGCTATCTTGTGTGATTAAAATCAGTGGGACGATAGTTAATAATGACTAACATGCTGTTGATATTAATGGAATTTAAACTGAGCAGAGTTTTTCTGCATTGTTGCCCAAGAATCTAGATTCTGATGGCTTTATTTTGAGTATGTTCTCTGAGGAAAAGAAAGGACTTTGCATTCCTGTTTGCATTACAAGTCAAAATTCAGGGTAAACTGTCATAAGTAGAAGTCTCTTAATTATCTGATGAATGAGCTGATTCCTGAGAGTTTATTTTGTGTTTGCTGGTTTACAGAGAGATGGGGTGATGCCTATCAGAATGCCATTTGATTTGGAATAAGAGGGTCTTATCCTCCCTGGATTGGTTGGAACTTGTCTCAGATATACGTGAACAATGCATTTCTCATTATAACAGAAACAAAAGACTTGACAACGAGATTATTGGCAATCCATTAATTACAACCATTATAAGAGTTAATACAGCATCCTGGAAAACATATCTTTGTACTTTTTGGCAGATTTTACCTTGTGTCCTGTAAAACCAATAAGAACAAAACAGCTAAGTTAATCAGTTTAATTAAGCTCTTTGCATCCCAATTTATTGTTTCCATGTGATTACAAGAAAGAATTGTAGAACTAATTATCCCATTGTTACACTCTGTTCTGCAGAATGTATCTAATCAAAGATTTTTTATATATAAAAAAACACATGCTGCACAATTAATTTTAAATCAAACACAATTCTTACGCAAAGTGCTGTATTTTTCACCCTCCCCCAGGAACACTGTTCTTCTAACATCATTTAATTATTAGGACACAATTAAAGTTTTAAAAATTATTTCACAGTTTGGCTCACTTGGGGGATGGAATGGAGGGAGGTGCTGACGTCGGTGCGATGCAAAGTCCACCATTCTTAAATGGGAATCTTGCTAAGAGCTTTGGCAAAATTATTCTCTGTGTACTTTGTGGTCTCATTCCAATTATAGCTAATCAAATGACTTGCTGCTGTGAGCTCCTGAATGCCAGCTTTCATGACATCAGATCAGCTAGAGTATACATTAAACTGTAATTTACAGCTGCTTGTGAAGGAAAGCACACACACAGAGTCTACCTCCCCAAATAAATCCCACAAGACACAATCTTATTAGGGAATATACAACAAAGCTGTCATCTATTTGCTACTGGGCTGAAATGAAGGTCTCACTCTGGTGTATAAAGCCCTTCTTAGACTTCTTCCTGTCCTTGGAGATGAGGATCCTGAGTTTCCCAGGTGTCCTCTTCATGTCAGAGAGAATCTGCTGGGATCCTTACTCTGAGAACTTAGACACATGTGTCATCAAAGAACCCACTATATTGATGTGTTATTTGATTTCTTCTTTTCACTATCCTTCAGCCCTCTTTCCCCACCCCACTTCTCTCTCATCACTAGGATATAAAATCCCAGATTCCTTATTAGGTCCTCTTTTTGTGTATCTCCTTCCTTGTTTTCTCTGAGGCAAGACATTTCGTTCTTTATTGCATTTACATTCTACCTTTTTATCTGAGGACATCAAGGTGATGCACATGGTTCACACCTTCAAGAGTATGAAACTGCATTTAGCTTTGAAATGAAATATCCCCCTTATCAAATTAACACATACCTGTCTTCAGAAATGTGGCGGTGATAGCGGGCTCTAGAAGTACTACGTGTGTTGGGAGGATTGTGTAGTGAAAGAGAAGCATTTACATATAAGTCGTGCAATGTTTTTGATGGTTTTTGAATGTCATAGATAATTTAAATAAGAGACAGTGTTACGAAAATTAGAAAATGAAAGGTTAAGCAGCTGCCAATCTGTTCACAAGCCAGGAAAATATTGAGATCAATGGAAGCATAACGATCGCTAGAACTGACGAGGGGAGGAAATTCAGGGATGCAGCTTCCACCTTCTTTGGTCGGAACAAAGAACAGAAGAAACAAAACATGACATCAGTGCTTCCCTTCCTTATCAATCATCCCAGTGATGTTGCACTTAATTGCCAGAATACTGGAAGCACAGAGCAGCTTTACATTTTATGGAGCTCTTGAGCAGAATACTGCCACGACCCTGGCGTAAAACAGTGACTAGGACACAGAGTCTGAGGCTGCAGCGCTGAGGGACTAGGCCTGGTTCAGGGCTCTGAGTCAGCTGCTGGTTAGAGGACTACTAAGCCTGAGGCTAGCATGCAGGGGCTTATAGAAAACCTCCCATAGCATTGGGGTGTGCAGGGTCAGGAGGACCCTCACAGGCACCTTCTCCTGAGCCTGAGGAATGCCTTTCACAGTACCTAATTGGTCCAGTGATGCTGAGAACCCACCAAACAGAAGGCCATAGATCATAGGCGTACCTGTCTTCAGGCCAGAGACAAGCTAAATTCTTCACAAGGAGCCTGGGAGAAGTGATCTGGGGACAGAGGGTTAAGGCTCAGCTTGCTTTTGACCTTTGTTGGAGCAAGCGATACACTTGAAGCTGTCCGTGGTCCTGTAACTATGGATCTCTCTCGCCCTGTGGGATTTTCTGCAGAACCGGAGCAACACAAATGACCTTACCCCATATATCTTAATTATAAGGGCAACATTTACTTATAAAAAATGGGATAATTTGGAGGAGGGAGGGCCCTCTGCTCATACACCCCAAATTTTCCTTAGATTGATTTGTACATCTTATTGACTTTCTGTAGCTGTATTCTAAAAAACTAATAATCATATATTAAACACGCACACATCTCAAATGTCTATAGCCCTAACTGGGGCACTGTACTTTGAAATGCTTATGATTCTTTCCTCCAGAGGTTGTATATGGCATCTATGTACTTTAAAGTGTGAAGAGCCCCACTAACTGATCTGTAAGCAATTTCTAAGCCCAAGACGCGATGTTACAGATATTACCACAGATGCTGTAAGTGTAGTTCCATCCTACACCACTATTAGAGATCTAGGGTGAATGTGTCCTAGGCTTGTCAGTATGAAGGAGAGAGAAAAAGAGACATAGTATGAGAAAAAGAAAAGAAAATGAAACCATGAAATTATGGGGGAAATTCTAGTCTCTTTAAAGTCAAAAAGTCAAATTAGCATGTGATCAGGATTTTACACGCATTAGAAATGGCAATTTTAAATGTCCACCTCTCAGCAAAATAAGCTAAAGTTTGATTGTACAAAGGTGATTAGTAATTTAAATGTTCTATGGTAAAATATCATACACCTACCATTTCTGGGAACTATCAGGTGAATTGTCCTTCAGCGGGTATATGTATGTTTTCCAGTATGGACTACGTATTTTTAAAAGTAACATTAGCATTTTTTACTTGAGAATAGATTTTATTTAATATATCAAGTGAGGTTTTTTTTTAAAAAATAAATATCAGAATTTTATGTAACTGCAAAAACTTTGGTGAGTTGAAACCATATTTTCAGAACTTGGTAAGTGAATGCTGAATTCTATTCTGTCCTTGGCTTTCACTGCTGCACACACACTTGCTGTTAGATATGCCATTTGCTCAGCCGTTTGGAGCACTGAAATCAATAATTACGATCACACACAGGGCTGCTAGATGACTGCCTGACCCAAATAATAAATTTTGAGATAAAAATATACCCATCAGCTTGACCGATTTCCAATTGTGTAATTTCAGTACAGCTATATTTGGGGAAAATGTTGATGCAAACTGGTCATTTGAAAAACAACAACACATTTTTGGCTTCTTGGTTACACATCGGCTTGCTAAAATAACAAAGGGGTAATGGCAAATTTTGAAGTGCAGGAGTTTAGCATCACAGCTCCTCATATCCTCCCCCCTCCAGGAGAGTTCTGGTTACAGAGATGGCAATGAAACATTAACTCTGGGAGAAGCTCCAAAAATGGCAGAGAAATGGGAGAGATCCTGTTTGTAAGGTTGCCCTGCATAGAACCCCTCCCCATGTTTACAAAATTAGCAGTTTTATAGAGAAAAGCAACCTTGTTTCTATCTTCGAGGTTCAAGTAAGCAGTTTTGGGTTAGTGAAGGAGAATGAGCATGCATTTACAATGAGTGAATTATGTTCCACTATCTTGTACTCATTCATGCCCAAGATACCTAAGGGAGTCATCCAGACAGCAACATTCTTGGGATGGGGATAGAAATTTACTGGGTGGTAGCTGACTAAATTATACTCAGAGTAGACCGATTGACATGAACATACTCTGAAGTAATTTAAGTCCATTTATGTCAGTGGGTCTAATCTGAATACAATTTAACCAGATACCTCCCATTGCCATGACTATTGCTATTGAACATGCTTATTCTCAATGGCAAACAAAAGAGTCATGCAGCTAGAATCAGATTAAACAATAAGCTGTCTTTTGCGGCTAATGAGTGCAGGGATCACCATGGACTTTGGAAAGGCTTCATCACAAACATAGAGCTTTGTCTGAGCTGCAAAACCTAGCTGGTTGAAAGCATAGTAGTGATGGGATGTATTACACATTAGAGACTTTCAGATAAATTGGTTCTATGAGAATCCCACTTCAGAATGACTGGCAAGCTACTTACCTACCCTTTGCTATTGTGGGGTTTCCCTTAATGTTGGTCCAGAAAGCGCAGCTTGTGCAAGGCTGTTGAAGGGAGGCAACTTATTGACAGAGCATATCACAAATGTTGAAAGAGTAACACTGGCTGTCAACATGCTACTGGGCCAAGGTCAAAGACATGCTATTGGAATAGCTCTGACCTACTTACCTCAGGGAACACTTTATGTTGTACATACTGTCCTGAACCCCTGGCAACAAGTCATTTTGTCAAGTCCCTAGTCTGGGGTCAATCCACATGTCCAAAGTCCCACAAAGATCCTGAAGTATTCAAGTTGAAGTCCTTCAACATGAGCAGTTGAGCAGACACAGCACCTCACCTCTGCTGCCCTTTTGTACTTTTAATGCTGACTGCAGCCTCTGGGCTTGATGAGGCATGTGACCCTCACCTGTTCTGAGCCTACTCCAGCTGAAGAATCACACACCTCCTTCCAGAGCTAGTGAACCCCACCTGGCCAGCTAGGGATCTGGGCTGTGAGCCCTTACCTGCCTCAGCCTCGTGGAGCACCCTGCCTGCTGCTCCCTATGCCTCAGAGCCCACTGTGTTCATGGAGATAGGACACCTCTGGCTCTTGTGGTGGGTCCTGCTGCTCTTGTTCCTGTGCACTGACAACCATCCCCTCATCATCTTTTGAGTACTTCTTACACCAACCTCTCCTTCCCCATCCCCAGCTTTCTCTGGTGTGTCCCAGTCCTGGTGACACCCCTTTCCAGGATCTTCTTTCTCCTCTTCCTCTTCCCTGTTGTCCTGCCAGTTCATGACATATACGCCTGCCTGGTCACTTTGATCCTTGGGAGGGACATATTTAGCAGTGCCATATGCTCTCAAGATCTGTCCTATGTCCACTAAGAATAGGGATTTTGGAATGTTGCTTCCAATGAACATCAGGCAAGTAGCAACATTTAGGCACCTGAGACTTTCTCTGTAGGGTGGTGCAGCTATGTTGCTGTACTACATTAATCTACTGATTTGTGGCACATTTTGTGGTTGTTTTATGAATGTAACTTTACCATTGATTTTATGCTACTCATTGTCATGATAATTTTTCTTAATGTATAGAAAGTTGTGCATTACAAACAATAAATAATATTGCGGGAGGGGGAAAATAATGGTCAAGGTGAAACAATGGTAACCCAAATCTGCTCTTCCTAAATCTGGAAGGAAAGAAACACCACCACATGTTCCTGATGAATGGAATTTTCTGTCTTTTGTGAAGCTACTGAGGCTTCTCTCAGAGGTGGGAAATTCCCTCACCCACCCCAAGTTTCACTTGTTTGGTTACAAGAATAATTTGACCTGTGTCATCAGAATTCTGGGGGAGGGGATGCATTAGCAAAATGTCTTTTGATCCTAATTAAAACATCAATGACAGCTATTTCTATTTCAGCCTTGTGGACTGTCAGCAACTCGCTGCAGTTCAAGGGGTTGTCATCCACTTATGTCACACTCTCTAATTAACTGTGATGCTCAGATGCCCTTCCAAAAGAAAATGATATGGCGATTTGAGGTCCCAATTTTCAGTTAAAGGATGCGTGCAGATCATCTAGTTAATCCTGGAGAATTATTTTTTTTAAATGCTGTTCTAAAACAGTATGTAGAAAAAACAGAAGCAACAAGGAAATCCCAAATCTGCTTCTTCCCATCTCACACAAATCACAGCTGTATTTTCTTTCTCAAATTGCTATTTGATATACCCTGGAAGTCATACACCTTCCCAGATGGAAAACTAGTTTTAGATCTCGCTCTGACAAGTAGATGTGACTTGCATTCAAGATACTTTGAGGAGCAGATGGTCAGTTTAATAAGCTATCAATGACCATTATGAATGATCAAGCCATGTCCGAGTCTACTGGGAGAACTGTTTTGCATAATACAACATGCCTGCAAAAATATGATGATCTACCAGCAATGCAAGACCTTTCAGCTAGCATTTGGTTACTGGAATGAGTATGATCAGACAGTTTCAACCTAGTACATTTTAAAAATTTCAGTAAGAAGCTATTTTATATGCTTACATTTTATCTGATGCTAAATTCGACCTTTAAAGTTTAAAACATTCCATTGTTTGGGGACATGTTTATGAAGGTTCATCTCTTCCCACATGTACCAACCCCAAGCCTTAGAACTTTCCTGGAGGTTTTTTTCTGGGTCTCCCACCTAGGTGTGTCATGTTTTTTAGATGGTAAGCCTGCAGTTAGGGACTGTCTTGTTTTGTATGTAAGCTGTTCTGGAAGCCCTTTTGCCTGAAAAGCAGGGTACAAATGCTCCAAATAACCAAGTGCTCTTTTCTGGTGGCATCCCATTATCAAATGCCCTCCTTTGAATGGCTTGCCTAGTGCCTAATTTAATGTCCTTTCAGAGCCAATAGAAACCCTATTTATTTTCCAAGGGCTTTTAAATTTGGTGTTCTGTTCAACATTCTTTGATATTGATTTAGTTTTTTAAAGCTTGTTTCTATGCTGCATCACATTTATTGTATTGCTATGGTAGTGTTACTGATTTTTTAACTTCCTGTAATGCTGACATGAGGGACGCGGGTGGCGCTGTGGGTAAAAGCCTCAGCGCCTAGGGCTTGCCGATCAAAAGGTTGGCGGTTCGAATCCCCGCGGCAGGGTGCGCTCCCACTGCTCAGTCCCAGCGCCTGCCAACCTAGCAGTTCGAAAGCACCCCCGGGTGCAAGTAGATAAATAGGGACCACTTACTGGTGGGAAGGTAAACGGCGTTTCCGTGTGCGGCTCTGGCTCGCCAGATGCAGCTTTGTCACGCTGGCCACGTGACCCGGAAGTGTCTCTGGACAGCGCTGGCCCCCGGCCTCTTGAGTGAGATGGGCGCACAACCCCAGAGTCTGTCAAGACTGGCCCGTACGGGCAGGGGTACCTTTACCTTTACCTTTAATGCTGACATGAGAGGTTTTGTAATCAGTTGACATATAAATACCACCAATAAATGAATAAATGAAAATTGAGCATTTGGGAAGCACCAATTATAACGCGCGGGAGGGACTGCCAATATCAGTCTAATGTTATGCTCTACTGTATAGTAGTAGCAGAGCACAGGGTTCTGTCCAGTGCTAGCCTTAATCAGAGTAGACCCATTGAAATTAATAGACACAAGTAACTTAGGCCCATTAATTTCAGTGGGTCTACTTTGAGCAGGGCTAGCATTGGCTAGACCCATAGGGCCTGGTGATGGGTTTCAGTATATGCAGAAGGGAATAGGCTTGCCATGTCACATTCCTGCACATGGGGCAAAGAATTCACACATGCAGATAGGACTTTTGTCTAACTTCAAACAAAATGATTTTTCAATGGAATCAGTTTACATGTTCAGCAAACTCCTAAACATGTTTAACCAGAAGTAGATCTCTTGGAGTTGAAGCTTACTCCCTTGAGGTAAGTGTGCTTAGGACTGCAGCCTAAATATATCTGAACTTAATAGTTGTTTTAAGGTGTGGTACATTTAAAATTGCTCTTATACTGTTATACTACCTCCTCTTGTATTTTGAAATATCTAGAAGTAATGGAGCAAAATCCAGGTGCTGATTTAAAACCAAGCTGTTCCTTCTGTAGAGGTTTTGTTTTAATCAAGACCTAGGAAAGTGTTGCTTGCTACCTCCCCTAGCTCTGAAATACTTTATTGCTATTTTCTGGTACATTAAGGAAATCCCAAAATGAGGTGTTTGGAACAAATTGCAGCTCTCTCATTGAAGCCAAGCAAGTAATTCCAGATGGTAGTTTGGAACTCACTATACAACCATGAATTTATATGCTTGTGAATAGCTATTCATGACTGCAACTTAATTCCATGTTCCTTTTTTTTGCACTGCTGTTCACCTTTAACTCCACCATGGTGTAAAACTTGGTTTTTTGTAAAGCACTGAATCATTCATTCTATTTTCCCCCCTTAAATGAGCTCAGAGTTCCCATAAATGTAAATATTTCAAGGAGGCCCAATGCCAGCCTACTTTTGACAAAAGACTACTGTAGCAAGTACCCAATATAACTAACCAATCTACAGCTGGAAAAGTCCATAATAGATGTATTTGGAAATGCCTTTTCCAGCATGACAGAATTTTCTCAGTGTCACTGGTTCTCTCACAAAACTGACTGCAAGTTTTAAACAAATGGCTGTCTTTTATCTGAGCCACATTGCAAGGATTCTTTGGATCTCAAAAGCAAAGGCAAGCAAAATGAATAGGACAGATATTTCAGCCTACAGTTACAATACTATCAATTCAGCACTTTTTTTCAGCCAGAACCTGCCAGAACTCGGTTCCAGCACCTTTCAGGTGGGCTCCATTGCCATTCAAAGAACGAGGGAGGCATTCATAGTGAGTTCTGGCACCTCATTTTCTAGAAAAATAGCACTATCATCATAAGAGATTTCACAGTGTCACTATTTCCTATATTAACCAAGTAACCCATGAGAACATAGCCACTTGGGAACAAATAAGACACTCTTCATCTCCTAGGAACAATCTTCTTGAGATTTGTCTGTTGGGTGTGCAGTTGCACATGTGTTTGATTATGACACACTGCTCTCATTCATATGTCATGTTAAACATTTTATGTTTTGAAAATCAGAAGCAATTCATCTTGAACTCATATGTTCTCCCTTCCCCTTTTGATGCACCACGAGGAAAAGTTCGGAAGTTCTCACTGCTATTTATATTAACTGCCATTTAATTTAAACTTAAATAAACCATGTTTGGCTGCAACCATAACACTGGTCAACAACAAATTTGTTGTCTGTGTTTTTTCAGTTGATTTAGGATGAATCTGATGCGCTGAATCCAAAAATCACATTGGTTTTGCTCAATCAGGTCAAGTTTTTGAGCTATGGCCACTTGTCTTTTTTTACGTTTTTGTTCACATGTACGCTTGTGTGGAGCATTTTAGAAGAAGTTGGTGGGGGTAAAATGCCATGTCGAATAATTGTTTTGATTGGAAATGATTATTTTAATGACAAGAAGTATTCAGGTCCGATAGTTCTGGGTGATTATGTCAAAAAGGGATCAGTTTGAAGTCATAAAACCTCAAAATCTTCCATACATTGGTGCGGGTGGGATCAACAGAAAGAACCGGAGCAGCCTCAAGTATCCTGATCTTCAGTCAGCTCGTTATCCTGTAGCTCATTGTGATGAAATTCCAGTGCCTATCTTCGGAGAACTTCCTGACATTAGTGACGAAGATGCCTCCAGTGTTGAAGGACATGAAGAAGAAGTGGTTCTTGGAGATGATGCTCCACATCCATTTTCCCAAAAGGAGTTGAATGATCTACTTCGTGACCTCAGCTTGTCAAAGGACTCTGACGAACTGTTGGCATCCAGATTGAAGGAAAAAAACCTCCTCTCTGACAGTGCTCGCATCAGCTTCTTCCGCAACAGGCATCAAGAGTACCTCCGTTTTTTCTCGGAAGAGAAGGACTTGGTGTACTGTGCAGATATTGTGCAGCTTCTGCTCAAGCTTGGAGTGCCACAGTACGAACCCAAAGATTGGAGACTGTTCATTGACAGTAGCAAGCGATCACTGAAATGTGTTCTGCTACACAATGGCAACTAGTTTGCCTCTATATCCCTAGCTCACTTGAGTACACTGAAGGAGAACTATGAAGCGGTGAAGTATGTGCTGGAGAAAATTGGTTATGATCAGCATAAGTGGTTTATTTGTGTTGACCTGAAGATGGTGAACTTTTTGTTGGGACAACAGTCTGGCTTCACCAAGTACCCATGTTTTCTGTGCATGTGGGATAGTAGGGACCGTGCTCAGCATTACACGAAGGAGGACTGGCCTGTGCGGGAGGAATTGGTGCCTTGCAAAAAAAAGGAACGTCATCAACGACCCTCTGGTGGACAGAGACAGAATACTCTTCCCACCGCTGCACATCAAGCTTGGCTTAATCAAGCAGTTCACCAAGGCTCTGGACAAGGATGGTGACTGCTTCACTTACTTGTGCCAGGCTTTTCCAGGATTGACCATGGAGAAGTTGAAAGCTGGCATCTTTGACGGTCCTCAGATCTGTCAGCTCATCAGAGATCCAGAGTTTGGAAACTCATTGAACGAAGTGGAACTGGAAGCGTGGAAGGCATTTGTTCTGGTAGTGAAGAACTTTCTTGGCAACAATAAGGCCAGAAACTACGCAGAAATTGTCAACAACATGCTGACTGCTTCCAGAAACCTGGGCTGCAACATGAGCGTCAAGATGCACTACCTATTTTCACGAGACTTCCGGTCGGCGCCAGCGCTTAATGGCGGTCCGAGCCTCGAGCTCCGAGGCAGGACTGCTCCGTTAGTTCGGGTCTTACCCGCTACGGCAAGCGGGGGACCCCTAAAATCACAGGCGCGGAGCCTGTGAACAAAGGAGATTCGGTGGGCACCCTTTGCGCCCCCCGGTACTGTGAGGGAGCCTTTTTAAAGGCTTCTGAGCGGCATCGGGGTAAGCGCGGTGCTGAGAGTCGTCACCCAGCTAGCGGAGTGAAGCCGCGTCGCCATGAGCGGAGAGCGCCGATTCCTTCCTGCAATTGGAATTTGACCACAACACCCGTGAGTAAGATTGGAAAAGTAACGGGACTTTAAAAAAAAAAAAAAAAATTGGCTGAAAACGGGAAAGGCAAAAATTAAGGAAGTCTGCCTCCCCGGAACTGCAGAAGGAATAAAGCAACGAAAATCAAGCTGCACTTAAAGGGAACCTTTCTAATTTTTTTTTAAGCTGTCAAACTGACATCGGACTTAAAACCTCCCCCCAGATTGGCAGGAGAAGGGGGGAAGGGATTGGAACGTTGTTAAACTGCTGGAAAATTAATGGAAAATTAAGACCTTCCATTGCCAAATCCCCTGGGGTCGGGCTGCCCAAACAAGACACCGGGACGTGGACTGTCAAACTTTGAGAAGTGGGGACTTGTTTGCAAAAAAGTTATCGGACCTTAGATGTACTTTGCTGCATTTTGGCCACATAGAAAAATAGAGACATTACAATTTGGACATTGGAAACTTTTGGCTACTGTTATACTTCCTTGCTTCTTTGTTTTCTTCTATCTCTGCCATTTGGATACAATTGAATGCTCCCTCTAGAGGGCTCTATCTGAAACTGTTGCACTTGAAAAAGTAACAGTGGGATTTTCCACTTGGGAATCAACTCTGTGAAAACGACCTTGAGGATATGAGTGCCCCTACAGAAGAGATAGTAACAAGGCAGAAAGCAAAACAATCTCACAAGAAAAGGGCCTCTATATCAGGAACTGCAGCTGTGCAGGAAAAAACACCAGCTTCTATGGATCCTATGACTCAGGCTCTACTTAAAATAAATCAATCCCTGGAAGCATTGACAAAACTTTCGACAGAGAATTCTAAAAAATTAACAGAGTTGACAACAAGGTTGGATGTGAATACGGCTAGTGTTGCATCGAACACAGATTCTATAAATAGATTAATTCAGGAAAGTTCAGAGACACGAAAGATTGCAGAAAGTGCAAAAATAACGGCTGAAGAGACAAGGGAAAAATTTGGGCCTATTATTAAAAAAGTGAATGAGCATGATGCAGCCCTCTCCTTACTGGAACTTCAACGTAAAGAGAAGAATTTAAAATTTAGACTGGTGCCTGAAGGGGAAGGGGACAACCTTGTGAAATTTCTCACAGAGAACATCATAACTTTTTGGCAGGAGGAATGGGAGGAAGATGAGGAACTTGAGATAATATCAGCCTTTCGACTGGGTAGAAGGCAGGACAAAAAACCAAGGGACTGCCTAATTACATTGAGATCAAAAGAAGAAAGAGATAGAATATTGAATTTGCATTATCAAAAGGCATTGGTGATCCAAAATTGTCAGATACAGATTTTTAAGGACATTCCTAAATACATTTTAGAGGTGAGAACATACTACAAGAGTTTAGTAGACCTGCTGAAGAAAAACACTATACCATTCAGATGGGAGTTTCCACAAGGATTGTCCTTTAACTTCAATGGAAGGAAGATCAAAATAAAAACAATTCAGGACAAAGAACTATTTCTAGAGAAGTATCTGGAGGATCTGCAGAAAGGAACCGTGGAGGAGAGGGAACCACCCGATATAGCAAATTTGTCATTTGGACTTTCACTACCACCATCGGAGGAAGAGCAGAAGCTTGGAGCAGTTGGAGGAACAGCTACCTAAATACAAAATGTCTCTGCAACTCCTTAGTTGGAACTGTAATGGTTTGAACCTTCCTCGGAAAAGAAGACAGGTTTTTCACATTTTGAAGAAAGAACAATTAGACATAATATGTTTGCAAGAAACCCATATTGCCAGGATACACAGGAAATTATTAATAAATAAGAGACTCGGTCAAGAATTCATCTCATCAGACAAAGTAAAGAAAAGAGGTGTGGTGATCTACGCAAAGGAAAAGTTGGCTCCAAAATTAATATTTAAAGATGAACAAGGAAGATACCTGGCAATTGAAATACAAATTCAAGGAGAAAAGATATTAATTGTGGGAGTTTATGCCCCAAATGAAGGGAAGGCTGAATTTTTTAGGAAGTTGCATGAGACATTAGTTGACTTTTTAGATTATAAAATCCTAATGATGGGAGATATGAATGGAGTTGTCTCAACAAACATGGACAAAGCACAGAGACAAGTGATCTCGAAAGAAGGGAGACTACCAAGGATCTTTTTTGAAATGACTGAAACAATGGACTTGATTGACATTTGGAGAACAAAGAATCCTTTAGAGAGAGAGGGAACTTTCTTCTCAGAAGCAAAAATGACATGGACAAGAATAGACCAAATTTGGATTTCTAGTAGTCTGGCGTCAAGAACAAAAAAAGT
Source organism: Podarcis cretensis (assembly GCF_951804945.1). NCBI lineage: Eukaryota > Metazoa > Chordata > Lepidosauria > Squamata > Lacertidae > Podarcis > Podarcis cretensis. The sequence goes on along the minus strand of NC_137170.1, from coordinate 65,504,554 downwards.
AGAAATCTGCCCAAAAACGTGCTCCGACCATAATGCGGTCAAGATGGAGATGAAACTAACAACAACTGGTTCCTTTAGATGGAGAATGAATGACACCCTATTCAAGGACGAAGAGATCCATAAGAAGGCCCTTAAAACATTAAAAGATTACTTTGAGATCAACAGGAAAACAGATGTGGAAAAAAGAATAATTTGGGACGCAAGCAAAGCCGTGATGCGAGGTTTCCTGATTCAACAAAATTCTATTAAGAGGAAGCAACAAAATGAAAAGAAGGAAAAAATCTTAGAAAAAATAAAAGAAGGAGAGAAGAAGTTGAGGTCCAAACCAAAGTCTCATGAGATTTTGAGAGAAATAAAGTTTCATCAGATGCAATACATGGAACTCATGAACCAACAAATAGAATGGAAGATAAAGCAAATGAGACAAAAAACTTTTGAATCAGTGGATAAATGTGGGAAACTTCTGTCATGGCAATTGAAAAAAAGGCAGAAAATGAATACGGTAACAAGTTTAGAAATGGATGGAAAGATTATCCACAAACCCAACGAGATCAACAATTGTTTTCAAAGCTTTTTTAAGAAATTGTATGCACAAGGGCCAACCAACGAGCAAGAAATAGAAGAATTCATCAGAAAATACGGTTTACCAAAAATCTCAGAACAAAGTAAAAGGATCTTAAACGAGGAAATAACAGAACAAGAAATAGAGGGTGCCATTTAAAATATGAAATTGGGAAAATCACCAGGACCAGATGGCCTGACGGCCAAATACTACAAAATGCTGAAAGAATGGCTGATACAACCATTGAAGGAAGTTTGCAATGAAATTTTGAAGGGGAAAAAGGCACCTGAATCGTGGAAAGAGGCTTTCATCTCACTTATACCGAAAACAGAGACTGAGAAGAACCAGGTTAAAAACTACCGCCCTATATCTTTACTCAATGTGGATTACAAAATTTTTGCAGACATTTTGGCAAAAAGATTGAAAAGAGTGTTGGCAGAAGAGATTCATAAGGACCAAACAGGCTTTCTCCCAGGTAGACACATGTCAGACAATGTGAGGAACATTATAGACATTTTGGAGCTGCTGGATGTTGACATTAATAGGAAAGCAGTTTTGATTTTTGTGGACGCGGAGAAAGCCTTTGACAACATTTGTTGGACTTTTATGAAAAAGAATCTCCAAGGGATGGGGGTAGGACAAGGTTTTGAAAACGGTATAGGTGCAATATACTCTCAACAAAAGGCCAAATTAATTGTAAATAACGTGGTAACAGAAGAAATACCTATAGAAAAAGGTACACGACAGGGCTGCCCAATATCCCCTTTGCTTTTTATATCGGTCCTGGAGGTTTTGTTAAACATGATTAGAAAGGACCAGTTGGTTAAAGGAGTTCAGGTCGGAGTTAGACATTATAAATTAAGAGCATTTGCAGATGACCTAGTATTGACTTTGCAACAGCCAGACACTAGTACTAAAAGAGTATTAGAACTAATTGAAACATTTGGTCGAGTAGCAGGTTTTAAATTGAATAGACAAAAAACGAAAGTGTTGGAAAAAAATTTAACAATGGAAGAAAGAGAGAGTTTTCAGAATGAAACAGGTTTGGAAATTACAAAAAGGGTAAAATACCTGGGGGTAAACTTAACATCCAAGAATGTGAACTTATTTAAGGATAATTATGAAAAATGTTGGTCAGAAGTTAAAAAGGATCTGGAAATATGGTCAAGGCTGAAACTTTCCTTGTTAGGCCGAATCGCTACTATAAAGATGAATGTATTGCCTAGAATGCTGTTTTTATTCCAGACGTTGCAGATTGTGGACAAGATGGACTGTTTCAAGAAGTGGCAGAAAGACATATCAAAATTTGTCTGGCAGGGCAAAAAGCCCAGAATTAAATTTAAGATTTTAACTGATGCAAAGGATAGAGGGGGGTTTGCCCTGCCGGACTTAAGACTTTATTATGAATCAGCAGCTTTCTGCTGGTTGAAACACTGGCTACTTCTTGAGAATACTGACATTTTGGATCTGGAAGGGTATGACAATAGTTTTGGTTGGCATGCATATTTATGGTATGACAAGGTAAAGGTGTATAAAAGTTTTAAAAACCATATTGTAAGGAAAGCATTGTACAACGTTTGGATTAGATACAAAGATTTGTTGGAAAGTAAAACCCCTAGGTGGGTGTCACCAATGGAAGCTAGGGAAGTAAAAAAGCTTAATATGGATTCTAAATGGCCAAAATATCATGAGATCATAGAATACGATGGTGAAAGGGTGAAACTTCAGAGTTATGAGAAACTAAAACCTAAGGTTCGAGATTGGTTGCATTACTATCAGATAAATGAGACGTTTAAACAGGACAGGAAAATAGGATTTCAGAAAGAGAAGTCAAAATTAGAAACAGAATTGTTGGAACCCAATACTAAGAATTTATCAAGAATGTATAACTTGCTGTTAAAATGGAATACACAGGATGAAACGGTGAAATCAGCTATGATCAAATGGGCACAAGATATAGGTCATGATATCATGTTTGCTGACTGGGAACAATTATGGACCACCGGTATTAAATTTACTGCATGTAATGCTTTAAAAGAAAATATTATGAAAATGATCTACCGGTGGTACATGACCCCAGTCAAGCTAGCAAAGATTTATCATTTGCCTAATAATAAGTGTTGGAAATGTAATGAGACTGAAGGCACTTTCTACCACCTTTGGTGGACCTGCCCAAAGGTTAAAGCTTTCTGGGAAATGATCTATAATGAAACTAAGAAGGTCCTTAAGTGGACTTTTCCTAAGAAACCAGAGGCTTTCCTTTTGGGTATGGTGGGCCAAGTGGTGTTAAGAAAGGATAGGACTTTCTTTATGTATGCCACTACAGCAGCAAGAATTCTACTGGCAAAGTATTGGAAGACGCAAGAATTACCTACTCTGGAAGAATGGCAAACAAAGGTGATTGATTTTATGGGACTGGCCGAGATGACGGGCAGAATCCGGGACCAGGGGAAAGAGACAGTGGAAGAGGATTGGAAGAATTTCAAAATATATCTCAAAAATAATTGTAAAATTGAGGAATGTTAAGATGTCAGGGGGTAAGAAGTAAAGAATTGCAGCAGTAAACAAAAAAAAAAACTTAAGAAATATTTACGAAAAGGAATTAAGACAATGGACTTAAGGGTTGCTAAAGAATTATTAAACAAGGATGCAGGGATGGGGAGGTATGGGGAAGTCAAAGAAAAAAGGTTATGAACCGATGAGTATGAAGTTATATTGTGTTATATTGCTGTTTATTATCTGTGTGGAAAATTAATAAAAATTATTATAAAAAAAAAAAAAAAAGATGCACTACCTATTTTCACATTTGGACCGGTTTCCTGAGAACCTGGGTTCAATGAGTGACGAGCAGTAACTCATTGAACAGTAAGAGCTGTTCGACAGTGGAATTTGCTGCCAAGGAGTGTGGTGGAGTCTCCTTCTTTGGAGGTCTTTAAGCAGAGGCTTGACAACCATATGTCAGGAGTGCTCTGATGGTGTTTCCTGCTTGGCAGGGGGTTGGACTCGATGGCCCTTGTGGTCTCTTCCAACTCTATGATTCTATGATTCTATGATTCTATGAGCGGGGGAGAGATTCCATCAGGACATGAAAGAGATGGAGACCAGGTATCAGGGTCGCTGGGACGCAGTCATGATGGCTGACTACTGTTGGACTCTGAAGAGAGACCTCCCTGCCTCTGAGCATTCCTGGAGTTCCAAGAAATGGAAGTTCAAGCCCTGAAGTTTGAAAAATGGTGAAGCAACTTGCAATTTATGTGTACTTACCTTTATCAATGCCCACCATTCAGTTTACAGTAAACCTGACCTGATGGAGAGAAACGGATGCCATTTCCTGATTCAGCAGTGCAAAAATACCCTAAATCAGTTGTAGAAATCTAGACAACATTCAAAAAGTAAAAAATTGCTGCCCAGTGTAATTGATGGAGTCAGATTGTTTTAACCAGGCATACTTAACATGAACCCTGTTTTGGTTTGGATGACACACTAAACTGCTGTTAATCTAAATGAGAAGCTTTAGATCTTTCTCATGGCCACAGCATAGAAAGAAAGTGAGCCTTGCTGACTCTTGTTCTCCTAAAACTATTCAGTTGTTTAGCATTATGTCCAAACATAACAGTTGTGCCAGCTGATCAGGGAGCAAAGGATTGCACTAGTATGATTTCACTAGCCATGGTGCATGCACAACATTTATGGTGAAGGCATTGTAACCAGTCCCATGTAGAGAAAACAGGGCATCAGGGAGCAGGCCCATGGCATGCAGACCCTCGTTGCACATTGCAGACAGAACCAGTCTGTTCATGTACCACAAACATCTGCATGGTGGTGCCCTGTGTGTGGCAGTGCATGTGAATGCCTGAAGGTGGGGTTAGTTGGCACATACAGTGTCAGGGGTGGGGCTACACATTGGGACATATGCATGAATAGGTTTACTCTTGAAAGGAAAAACCTCATGAGACAAACAACTGCATCTGCAATGGTTAAGCTATAACAAGTCTCAAAGCTGAATTCTGATGGATCAAACCATTATTTCTGACAATACAGTTATGTGTAGTGCAGTGTGACACCTTTATAGAACAGATTTTCTGCTTTGGCTGCCAAACATCGGAATTTAAGCATGGGTATTATGTTAGCTAGACCTGACTGGTGATGACTGCTTTGTGTTGCAAGGCAGCACTGAACCAGTCCTAGCAGTGCAAACCTATGGGGATTAGAGAGGAATGTGCCAGGGGAGTTCCCTAGCAACAGCTCTTATTAAGACAAAATGTTAAAATGGGGACGAAACTGTTATGAATTAACCAATGTTTAGATTGTATGATCACACATTCCTTTTATTTTGATTGCTTGTGATATTACAGTATTGCTGTTCAAGGGGGAGTGCGTAATGCAAAGCTTCTCTATGAATTAATTTTGGCTGACAGTGTTCTTAACAAGTGACAGTTCTAAATATAGCCTGATGAGCAAAACAGACATTGCCCTTAGGTTGGGCAAATCACATTGCAGTCACTTCCCCCACCCCTTTTGATATGGGAAACATAACAATAACAGATCAGGAATGAAAATAGAGAACCAGTGCCCCTTCCCCCTTGCCCCGTGTTTCTCCCCCTCTCTCAATGTTAAAAATGAATTTTAAAAGGCTTATGTGAGCATGACATAATTTTGCTCCAGATTATTTTTGTTCTCTTGCTCTGTTGAACAGTATGTGACAGTGTGCAAGTCAGTCACCATATGCTCTTTGGAAGAACTATGAACAACAATTGTTGGTGCATGGTTCAAGATATATGGATGCCCATGTCTTTCTTTCTTTCTTTCTTTCTTTCTTTCTTTCTTTCTTTCTTTCTTTCTTTCTAATTTAAGAAAATCCTTCTGGATCAGGCCAATGGCTCATCTAGCCCAGCATCTTGTTCTCACAGTGGCCAACCAGATGACCATGTGAAACCCAGAAGCAGGACCTGAGCACAAAAGTACTCTCCATCTCTATGGTTTCCAGCCCGTGCTGGGTTTACGTATAAGCTAAACAAGCTATAGCTTAAAGGTAAAGGTAAAGGTACCCCTGCCCGTACGGGCCAGTCTTGCCAGACTCTAGGGTTGTGCGCTCATCTCACTCTATAGGCCGGGAGCCAGCGCTGTCCGCAGACACTTCCAGGTCATGTGGCCAGCGTGACAAGCTGCCTCTGGCGAGCCAGTGCAGCACACGGAACGCCGTTTACCTTCCTGCTGGTAAGCGGTCCCTATTTATCTACTTGCACCCAGAGGTGCTTTCGAACTGCTAGGTTGGCAGGCACTGGGACCGAACGACGGGAGCGCACCCCGCCGCGGGGATTCAAACCACCGACCATGCGATCGGCAAGTCCTAGGCGCTGAGGTTTTACCCACAGCGCCACCCGCGTCCCCCTAAGCTATAGATTAAAGGTAAAGGTAAAGGTACCCCTGCCCGTACGGGCCAGTCTTGACAGACTCTGGGGTTGTGCACCCATCTCACTTAAGAGGCCAGGGGCCAGCGCTGTCCGGAGACACTTCCGGGTCACGTGGCCAGCGTGACATCGCTGCTCTGGCGAGCCAGAGCCGCACACGGAAACGCCATTTACCTTCCTGCTGGTAAGCGGTCCCTATTTATCTACTTGCACCCGGAGGTGCTTTCGAACTGCTAGGTTGGCAGGCGCTGGGACCGAGCAGCGGGAGCGCACCCCGCCGCAGGGATTCGAACCGCCGACCTTTCGATCGGCAAGCCCTAGGCGCTGAGGCTTTAACCCACAGCACCACCTGCGTCCCACAAGCTATAGATTAGGGCCCCACAAAAATTGAAAGGAAAAAACACACCTGGATGAACATTTCCAAAATATAAGATAAAAAACAAATAAAATAAAACCTACATACAGCAACAGTGTTTGTTAGGTCCATAAATTGCCACATAGCATATGTTCAACACAAAAAACAGTGACAAAGGACATATAAAGGGCCCCATTACCTTCAGTAGCTTAGGGCCTCATGAAACCTAAATCCAGCCCTGTTTCCAGCAATTGGAAACATTACTGCCCGGGCAGGTAGTTCCAGAATCTGCAGACTATGGCTACTTTTCTCAAATTTAAATTTCCAAGGTCACTCCACACTTGCTGTGGCAAATGTGATTGAATGTTGCACACCTTCTTCCCAACAGCAAACATGCACATGTATTTTAAAATACATATGGGCATCCATTTGGGGATGCTAGAGGTTTGGTTTCATCATCAGGCAGAATGAGATGGTAGTTCAGGTAGTGACCACACAGGTGTTAGAGGACAGAGCAGTGTGGGTTGCATGGGCTAGCATACCCCAAGCTACTTGCTGTGTCAGGTGCAGTGACGGATATTGCCAAGGGCTCTCCCCTCCCGTCTGACAGAAATAGCAGCAGCAAATGCAGAGCAGGGAGACATGGCAAAAGCTTGGGAGTTCTTCTGGCTGCTCACCTTTTCCTGTCACTGTCCTGTTCCAGAAAACAGCCCCACTTGCCTGAGAAGGCCAGCTGTTGAAAACCAGTGGGTAGTGAGTCCTCCCCCAGGAATGACCCAGTTGCTCTCCCCTCTTGCAAAGATGGCAGAAAATGTATGCTATTGTTCAACAATCATGTGTGCCAGATAGAGCCTTCAGCCCAATTAAAGGCTGGAAACAAATAATAATAATGATAATGATAATAAAAAATAATAATTTATTATTTATACCCCGCCCATCTGGCTGAGTTTCCCCAGCCACTCTGGGTGGCTTCCAATCAAGTGTTGAAAACAATACAGCATTAAATATTAAAAACTTCCCTAAACAGGGCTGCCTTCAGATGTCTTTTAAAGAGAAAATAGCTGCTTATTTCCTTCACATCTGAAGGGAGGGAGTTCCACAGGGTGGGCGCCACTACCGAGAAGGCCCTCTGTCTGGTTCCCTGTAACCTCACTTCTCGCAATGAGGGAACCGCCAGAAGGCCCTCGGTGCTGGATCTCAGTGTCCGGGCTGAACGATGGGGGTGGAGACGCTCCTTCAGGTATACAGGAGGAACAAAGTCACTTCAGCTAAAGCTGACATTTGTCTTATTGCTGAAGAAGATCACAGTCAATGGGAAGAATTACGGCACTACCAGCAACTCCAGAGATGGTGCAAGGAAAATTCAAGAGGTCTAATCAATCTACTGCAGTTCCGAATAAAAATTACCCTCCAGATTCAGCAGAATGGAGAGTCCATTGCGGGGATTTGAACTGCCGACCTTCTGATCAGCAAGTCCTAGACTCTGTGGTTTAACCCACAGTGCCACCCCTGTCCCTGAGGAAAGGATACATGGATGCTTTTCTAGATTGATCTAGCATACAAGATGTGACACACATGAAGGCTAAAATTCAGGCAAGAAGATGGAATTATTATTTTTATCACGTTGGTGGGAGGTGGATAGAGGAAATATGGGAAAGGAGGTTGTCTGAACCAAATCACAGTGCAATCTGTTGCTGCTATGGTGGCATTCTCCTGACAGAGCTGAAGTAGTATTGCTGTTGGTTTAGGAAGGCCCACCATCCTACAGACAGGTGACTTGATGACAGTGAAGTAAAAGCCCCCCCCCCCGGTGCTTCTGTTTCAACACTAAAGAATATAGCTGACACAATGTCTTGACTGCAATGTGAACATAAGAATGATCAAAGAGCAGTTAAACAGGATTCCACCGGCTTTGCTTTGCTGAAGCAGAGAGATCTGCTGCCTCATTTGCCACCACATACATGTACTCACGTCCACAGCAAACATTTCCTTCTGGGAAATATACTGCAAGAGGATAATTAAGAAGGAAGATAATTGCTGTTGGTTGGGAACTTAGATTCTGTATGTTTTGCAAATGGGGTATATCATAATCTGTTCTAATTGCATTACTCTTCATTCATGCATGAGCCGAATGAAAACACATCCATTTCCCTTAGCATATGCACTGATTGCTGCAAGTTCAAGGAGAAATGCATTAAAACAAACAAACGCTACCCAATTCAGTCAAAACTTTCTTCTATCGAACGGGGACAATGTAAGGCAACAGGCATGTATACTATAGGTTCAGTTAACTATTTAGAAATTAACACCACTTTGTTTTTCCAATATTATGCTCACCATGACGACCTTGAAATGTCCATTTCACAGCACAGAGAATGCTTTTGGCACTGTTTAAGGGGAAATGGGCTAAAAGTCACTCTAACTGTGTTCTACCTCCAGCATTAGAAGTAGTGCGCCTTCAAATATTAGTTACTGTTGCACTATGGTCCCACTTGTGGGCTCCCCTTGAGCATCTGGTTTAGCACTGTGAGAACAGCATAATGGACTGAATTGGCCTTTGGTCTGATCCAGCAGGGCCCTCCTTGTTAGCAATTCAAATCCATAATATTACCCATATTTTTGTTTCTAAATTCGTCATAGTTAAACTATCGGAGGAAAGCCCTGTTTTCACCATGTCCATTCTCTTATGTATATAAAAGCTGCATCCATATATCCTAGCACACAACAAAATCCAGGATAGGACTACACCATTAGCAGCAGGCTTGATTCTCTCAATGTTTTGTGTTATACTTGTACATAAGTCAAAGTGAGAATAATAGGCTTGGGAACATGGCAGAAAGATACAGGGCATGTGGAAGTCTACAAAATGATGGCAACTAAAAGAGACAAATAGGGTGTGAAAAGATACACCATATAGTAGCCTTCCAAACCGGTTGCCCTCTATATGTTTTGGACCAAAAACTAATAAACCTGGGAAAACGTGTTGGCTGGGGCTGAGGTGTTGTCATTCCAAAAAAACTGGAGGGCACAAGATTGGGGGTGGCTTCAGCTTTTTTTCTTTTCTTTTGGTGACAGAAGAAGTTGTTAGTATGTAAGGGAACCCTGGGTGCTCACTGGAAGGACAGATCCTGAAGCTGAGGCTCCAATACTTTGGCCACCTCATGAGAAGAGAAGACTCCCTGGAAAAGACCCTGATGTTGGGAAAGATGGAGGACCTAAGGAGAAGGAGATGAGATGGTTGGACAGTGTTCTCAAAGCCACTAACATGAGTTTGACCAAACTGCGGGAGGCATCAGAAGACAGGAGTACCTGGCGTGCTCTGGTCCATGGGGTCATGAAGAGTCAGACACGACTAAATGACTAAACAACAAATGCAAGGGAGGAAATTCTTCCAGGGGTTTAAAAAAGAGAGAAAAGGGTATTGCTGCCTGTAATCAAATAGCCTAAGGATTTCTTTGTTCATTTATATATTTCAGATCAAACTAACAATCAAGATGTACAACCTTTCTTTTAGAATTCCAACTTGCCTAAATCAATTGAACAAGATAAAAATAATTCAGCATCCTGTTTTCAGTAGCCAGCCTGTGGGAATCCCAAAGCCAGCAAATGTGTGCAGTGCCTCTCATAATGGAGATAGTACCCAGCCTTCATGGCTAGCAGCCATCGACATACACCAGTTTATGCAATGCTTGATTGTAAAACAAAACGAAACCTTAAAGTGGTCAACAAAAAGTTAAAAAATCACTGGCCCCAATATAGATGAATGGTTACATCTCTCCATTGTGAGCAGTGTCCATTTACTCCTACTCTCTCCTTCCTGTTGTTTAGCCAGTTACTGATCCATAAGAGGAACTTTCCTCTCATCTCCTGATTGCTAAGCTTACAGATTTTGGTTTGTCAAAAAGGGAACTTTTTCTCTTGTCACCTCTAAATGCCTCAGTTTCTCACACTCCCTTTCTCTGAAAGTTAGCTCAGGCAGAGTCTTGGATCTTCCAAGACAGATGCAAAGATTTCACTCAGCTTGCCTGCAATCTTCTTTCCCTCCTTTAGTGCACCTTTGACTCCCTTCTTGTCCGAAAATTGAACTACCTGCCTAGCCAATTTCCCATTTCAAATATATTTAACATTATTTTCACTGCTGTGGCGTTAATGTTTTAGTGATATGCTCCTCAATTATGATTATTTTTGCATCCTTTCTTGCCCACCTGCATTTCTTTTGCCACAGTTTTTGTTCCATTTCATTGGAGTTGGAGGAAGCTTTTTTCTAGGCTCTAATAGTTTCCTGTACTCTTCTCGATGTTACCTGTCCTGACCATAGCTGTCAACTTTTCCCTTTTCTTGTGAGGAATCCTATTCGGAATAAGGGAATTTCCCTTAAAAAAAGGGAAACGTTGACAGCTATGGTCCTGACATTCTCTTCACCTCAGTGGTTTTTTTTCCTGATATGCAGTACGCATTATAGCTTCTATTATTGTGATGTTGAATAACATCTGAACATATTAGAGAGATTTGACCCATATGACTTCCCCTTTCAGTTTCCTTTTTTTAAAAAAGGCCAAAACCCTCCTTTCAAAAAAGATCCCTCTTTTGAAGTCAAAGAAAGTGGTGTGGTCTGATTTTATAATATTTTCTAATATGGAAAAAGAGCATGGATGATCCCCATGAACAGTGTATAGTAGGTTTCGGTTGATGTAGGTTCTCCTTTGTTTTTCACATGATAAAAGGATTTTTATTTTTATGTATAAATTTTGTAATATATTTGCACTCAGTCACCTCTGAGAGAAATTAATACCTGCTTGATGTTTTGGATAAAGTATACAGCGCAGTACTATTGTTTAATTGGTTTGGGTCCTTTCCCCTATAATTATTGTCAGTTTTGTTTCATGTCCCCACCCCCTTTTAGTTTCTTTTCATGGATGGCTGACAATCTGATATTGTTGTGTTTGTATGAAGATTGTTTTGACAGCTGTAATAATTTTTCTTGCTTGCTTGCTTATTAGAAATTTAATGAAGATTATTTAGAAAGCAAAATTATAACCAAAGTAGTCATTATCATCCCTTAGGTATGATCAGTGTTTTTTTCAGGGGGTACGCAGGGGTATGCATACCCCTAAACATTTTGTGAATCTAAGTTTGGCCTCATTGAGGGTCAGTATTTCAATATGAGTAGGAAAATGAGAGCACCCCAAAACATTTTTTTTAAGAAAAAAAGAGCACTGGGTATGATTCATCCTGAATCACATGCTCCTCAACTCCCATCAGCTCTCCTCCAGCAATCAGTTTAGAAGCTGCGTTGCTACCTATTTGATTTTGAGCACCAACAGTCTGCTGATTAAGGCTTCCTCAGATTGAGTGTCAGCTATAATTTCATTATTGACAGTGGTGTGCCTTGAGTTAAATGAGATTCCTTGTATACCCAATTGCTCACTTGCCCAAATGAGGATTCCAAATATGATCAATTGTACTATCTGAGAAGAATGTTAAATAACCGTTCCCATCAAAATGCCGCTCTTAAAGAACTTTTCACGCCATCTCTACTTGCCCCTCTTTCTCTCCAAAGTGATGTTGCTAAAGGGCAAAACACATCTTCTCAAGAGCCTTAGATTTAAATGCATCTTGGCTGACAAGCCACATCTCTCCATGTCAGGTCCTGTTCTGTCAAACTGTCCTCCAGTTATCAAACGTACCGCAACATTATTCGTGCTGGCCAGCATGAATCACCTGTCGTGACTGCTTTACAATTTCAAAAGAAAGGTGGCTTTTACAATATATCCTGTCCTCTTTCCTAAAGTTCAACCTTTTTACTATTCAATCATTAAAAAAAAACCAAACGAAACAAAGAGCAGTGGTGATTTTACAAGGAGCAATATTTAGGAATGGATTTTTTTTTTGAAAATCTCAATGTCAGTCTTATCCAGGTAGATTTCCCCCCTCTAATTCTTGTCCCTTTCCTTGTTCTCAATGAGAAGCGAGTAATTCCTTGGTTCCACCAAAACAATCCTTATATAATATATGCATTGGTTTAACATTTATAGAATCATTGAGTTGAAAGGGTCCAACCCCCTGCTATGCAGGAATCTTTTGCCTAACATGGGGCTTGAACCTACAACCATGAGATGAAGAATCTCATGCCCTAAGGAGTGAGCTATCTGCTAAAATCAACCCCTCTTCCCAGGGAACTCTGAGAATTGTAGCTCTGTGAAGGAAATAGGAGTCTCCTAACAATTCTCAGGGCCTTTAACAAAGTAAAGCCAACAGTTTAAAGAGGTATCATTGTTCCATGGATAACAGGAGTGGGTAAGAGGTCTTACCAGTATAGACAGATGATGGCAGGGGAGGAGGAAAGCTACTCTACTTAGCACTTGTAGTTTCTGAGAATGCTCTGGGCTGACTTATTGTCACTACAAGATATTGTGAAGTCTTACAGCAGCAGCTGCCTGTAGCTCACTTGAATGCCAGAAGCAGCAGCCCAGGGCAGTGGTGTCAGTAGCAGAGGGTCTTCACCAGCTGCTACCTCCTGCCACCAGGCCTGAGTCCCAGCTGAAATTACCGTAAGTCCCACTGATATAACTCTAGACTTGAATTCTGTTGAATTCTGGTGCACTTTGGCCTTTAAAGTGCTTAATGTTTTGACTGAATTGCATCCAATGTTCTTCTAAAATAAAATGCCCTATGTGAACTTGAAGGAAAGTGCTTTCAAGAAAAAATCAGCTGAACATTAAAATGCGGCCAAATCCTATATTAAATAGGAAATAGCCACTCTCTGACTTGAGAAAAGTTCTTTACAAGCTGCAATAAAGAGCATGAAATCACTACAGGACTCTGAGTATATTTCAAAAATAAAAGCTCTTTTCCTAGATTTTTCTCACTGAATCCAACAGAAATCAATTGTGTTTAGAGAGCTTTCTGTAAGCCATTTGAAGGTATGTGTGGGTTGCAAATGCTGGGTATCTGCATATTCTCATTGACAGCTTTTGTGGTTTAACTGGGTATTTTGATGGGATGCATCTGATAGTTTGAATAGTTTAAAGGTATTTTATCATTTAACCTAAGTTTCTATGGGGATCCTAATGAATTCACTTGTGCAGTGGAAATTTGCCAAAGCACCGAAACACTGAAGGGCACATCAGTTAAGAATGAAAAGGTATGAAGGCACAAAATGGATTGCTGGCAATCTTAGCATATTTGTTTCTTCCACCAGTCACTGAAGTTCTGCTCCACCAAGTTCAATGAGTTTCAAACCTCTTGCCCTTCTAGAAAAAAAAGGGGTGGGATTTGGTTCAGTACTCATAGGAAAAAAAGGATGAGCATATTTCCAGTATGGCAAAGCAATATCCATTCAGAAAGGATGAGCAGAAAAAAGGAACAGCTGCTGCAGATGACACTGGCAGCTGGCTGCCCTGGATAATGGCAGAGGTCTCTGCCATTAAAAAAACAAACAGATCACAAAGTCTCAAGATTGAGAGACTCAATGAGCAGAGGATGCTTTATACTAGAATTGTGCAGTAGTGACCTAAAACATTCATAGCAGAAGAGAATGAATGGATTCATACACATATATGCATTTAACTTTGAAGATGAAGAACTGGTACATAAAGATATTATTTCAGGTCAGAATTAAAATAATATAATAAGAGAGGTTTGGAGGTGTCAGAACCGAAGAAATCATTTTTAGGCTGACCCAGAAATAGGGATTCAGAGACCACAGTAAGGTACATTTATTATTTTAAATTATATTCAATTACGTTTCCATCTTTAATTGTTTAAACAAAATGAAAACTGAAGTGATGGACAGTGCCATGGAACACGGAACCAACCAAAAATTCCCAAAAGATTCACACTAACATATAGCACCTCAGTAAGCATGCATCCCACAGCAAGGGTGTTCCCCTGTTCCAAAACAGATAACACAAAATCCAGCTGTAATTCAGATATCAGAGGGCACCAGGTTGAGGAAGGGTGCCTTTTCCTGGAGAGTCTAGGGACTGAGTTTGGGATTCTTTCTGGGCAAATTCTGTGGATGATCACTGAGCTACGGCCTTCTAACTGTAACTAGAATAAGATAAACTGATATTTATTTTTTGCAAGCATTTTTTAGTTATGAAATGTGCTTGACTATTCCCCCCTCTCCTTCAGATGTAACTGCATTCCTTCATTTGAATCTAACTGATTCTGCCTTGAACGAAGACAGCTTGGTAAGTAGATTTTTAAGACAGATGGTATCATTGATATGTCTCAAAGAGGACCGTTAATGAAAAACATATTGCTAAAACAAACACTTGAGATGAAATTAAATGCAAATAGACACAAAATATTTGCATCACACTAAGTGTGTTTTGTTATATCATTAATTGTCTGTTGCGCAAATGTTTATAATGAAATTACCAGTTCAGTTACCCAAGACCAGCAATCTGTTGTGGACTGAGCAAATTAAAAATATCTTGTTCTGCTTTGTTTCAGTTTGAGGTCCAGAGGTTTTGATCTTTAGCACCTCAGATGAAATCAGGCCAGGCCATTTTAAAATCTGCCTTGTTCAAGGTGAACCTACTTGAGACTTATAAGGAGGTGTCAACGTGGCACCTGTGGGCAGCAGTGGTCCCTCAAGTACCTCCTATGTCACTTGTGAGCAGTCTTAGTAAATATCTCCTCAAAAATCCACAATGTATGTGAAGATGCTTGCTCTTCCTGCTCAGCTCCTGTTTGAACTGGCCCAACCTCTGCTACATGGAACATACCCCCTTAAACATGTCCACATTTCTTTGGAATTAATGACTGGACACCCAAACCCCCCCCCCCCTGCAAAGAACTTGTCTCTATAAGCAGGCAAGGCAGTTGTCAGCAAAGCTCAGATGGTGACAGGAGAAGAAGAAGCAGGCATAGAGAGAGAACAGTTAACAGTGGAAGGCAGAATAGATGGGGAGAGCAGCTGTAATCTGAGCTCTGAACAAAGGGGAGACGAAAGACAGGGCCATAGTGACAGGCGGTTGTGTGAAAGCTCCAATAGTGAGTCAGATGTTCCTCCTCCGACTCACTATTGGAGCTTTCACACAACCGCCTGTCACTATGGCCCTGTCTTTCGTCTCCCCTTTGTTCAGAGCTCAGATTACAGCTGCTCTCCCCATCTTCTCTGCCTTCCAAAAAGGAAGGAGCAAAATACAATACATAGAATAATAGTGGAAAATAAAGAAATTGATGATCCGAAAGGTATAAGAAAAGGATTTGTGGACTTTTATCGACAATTATACAAGAGAAAAGAAAAGGTCAATTTTTAAAAAAATAGAGGAATATTTAAAAGAGAAAGGGGTGCAGAAAATTCCGACAAATGAAAGAGATAATTTAAATGAGAAGATTGAACTTGAGGAGATTAGAAATGCAATAAAAGATATGAAAATGGGAAAGACGCCGGGACCAGATGGACTGAGTGTAAGATATTGCAAAGAATTAAGGGACATCCTACTTGTACCTTTGAAAGAAGTTATGAATAACATTCTAGCAAATAGAGAAATACCAGAGACATGGAAAGAAGCGTACATTACTTTAATTCCCAAGCAAGACTCTGATTTAAGTCAAGTTAAAAATTTTAGACCGATCTCGCTTTTGAACAATGACTATAAGTTATTTGCAAACATATTAGCAAACAGATTGAAGAAAGTTTTGAAGGAGTTAATACATAAAGACCAGGCGGGTTTCCTGCCGGGCAGACAAATGAAGGATAACATTAGAAATATAATTAATGTGATGGAATATCTGAATGTTAAAAATGACAAACAGGCTATGTTAATATTTGTTGACGCTGAGAAGGCTTTTGACATTATCTCTTGGGAATTTATGTTAAAAAAATTTGAAATGATGGGAATAGGGCAAATGTTTTTAAATGGTATTAAGGCTATATACATGGACCAAAGAGCTAAATTGATAGTTAATAATGTGACAACGGAAAATATAAAGATAACCAAGGGCACAAGACAGGGATGTCCTTTATCACCATTGTTGTTCATTGCAGTCTTAGAAGTGTTTTTAATGGCAATCAGGAGTAATGAGCAAATTAAAGGGGTAAAGGTGGGTAGAAAAGAATATAAGGTTAAAGCTTTCGCAGATGATTTGGTATTAACGTTGGAAGACCCTATGAATACAGTATCGGAAGTATTGAAAGAAATTGAAAAGTTTGGACAATTGGCAGGATTTATGTTGAATAAGAAAAAAACGAAAGCAATTACTAAAAATATTGATCAGGAGTTAGTTAATAGATTACAGCAGCAAACTGAGATAGAAGTGGTTAAGAAAGTAAAATATTTAGGGGTTTGGTTAACCCCCAGGAGTATTGACTTGTTTCAGAACAATTATGTTCCAACATGGAATAAGATTAAAAGGGACCTTAAGGTATGGGGAAGAATGAAACTTTCCTTTTGGGGAAGAATTACAACGATAAAAATGAATGTGCTACCAAAGATGTTATTTCTATTTCAAACAGTTCCAGTAATCAAGGGGGCAGCAATTTTTTTAAAACTGGCAAAGAGAAATTTCAAGGTATATCTGGCAGGGTAAGAAGCCAAGGATAAAATTTAAGATTTTAACAGATGCAAAAGAAAGAGGAGGCATTGCCCTGCCAGACCTGAAATTATATTATGAAGCATCTTGCCTCTGTTGGTTAAAGGAATGGATAAAATTACAAGACACGGATGTGCTAGACTTAGAAGGTTTTGATAATAGGTTTGGGTGGCACGCTTACTTGTGGTACGATAAGAAACGGGTCTACAAAGGTTTTGAAAATCATATTATAAGAAGGTCCTTGATTGAAGTATGGGAAAGATACAAAAATTTGTTGGAACAAAAAACACCTTATTGGTTATCACCGCTGGAAGCGATGAGTGTGAAGAAAGTCAATATGACAGGGGGTTGGGTAACATATGAGAAATTAATATGTAAAAGTGATGGAAAATGGAAAATGAGACCATTTGAAGAAGTTAAGAATCATGTGAATGACTGGCTGCATTTTTTTTCAAATTAATGAGTTGTTTAGAAAAGATTTGCTGATAAAGAATCCAAATTTCAGACTGACATCTTAAATAATGATTGTAAGATCTTAGCAAAAATGTATAAGATATTGCTGGAATGGTACACGAAGGATGAGGAGGTAAAATCTGTGATGATTGATTGGGCCAAAGATATAGGACATAATATACAAATGGAGGAATGGGAAAGACTTTGGAAAGATGGTTTAAGATTTACTGCATGTACTGCTATAAAAGAAAATGTTATGAAGATGATGTATCGATGGTATATAACCCCCGTAAAGTTAGCAAAAATGTATAAGATAAGTAACACATGTTGGAAATGTAAAGAAAAGGAAGGCACCTTTTTCATATGTGGTGGGAGTGTAAGATGGTAAAATGCTTCTGGGAAATGATTTATAATGAATTGAAGAAAATGTTGAAATATACATTTATTAAGAAACCAGAAGCGTTTTTACTAGGTATTAAAGGGAATGAGATAAATAAGAAAGAGAAGAAGTTATTTTTATATGCAGTGACTGCAGCAAGAATATTGATGGCCCAGAAATGGAAACAAGAGGAGCTGCCTACAATAGAAGATTGGAGAGCCAAAATGATGGACTATGCGGAATTGGACAGAATGACAGGAAGGATTCGGAATTGACGAGACCAAAGATTTACAGAAGATTGGGAGAAGTTTACTCAATATTTGCAAAAACTAAGTGATAACCAGATTACGTTTGTAAGTTTTAAGGAAGCCCTGTGATGTGAAACTCTAATAATAAGTATAAACAATGAAATTGAAGCTACCAGTATAAATAATAATAAGTAGGATTGTGTTAAAAGTTATAAAATGAAGGAAGTTCAGACAAATTGAGGGAAGTCAAAAAATGGAATTAAGATGTAATTAAGAAGTTTGAATGTACAACTTTGTTTTCTTTTTTTTTTGTATTTGTAAACCAATAAAAAATATAATATATATATAAAAAATAGCGAGTCAGATGTTGGAATGCAGGAAGCATTCTCTCCCTAATCTCATAGGATCTCAAAAGTGGCCGAGATGCAGAAAGATATTGGAAAAGAAGGTGGGGGCTTTCATGCTTGGGAACGGGGAGGAGCTCAGCCCGGGCAACTCCATCTTCTGGGGAGGATGATGAGTAGAGGAGCGCCATCCTAGTTTGTTGTTTTAGCAATAAATCTGAAATAATTAACAGCCAGAGTCGTCTCGCGTTTGTGGGAGAGACCAAGCCATAACAGCAGTGGCTGATGTAGTTGGTTCCCCTCCACATTGTTTGCGGGGTGTGAGGAGTGATGGAAGGTGAAGTCTGCACCATTTTGTGGCCCTTCTCCTGTTCTTGTACACATGACAGCCATTTTGTGTTATGCCATCCACCCATGGCAGCTATTTCCTGTTATGCCAACCCATCATGGCAGTCATTATATAAATAGTACCGACAATACTTTCTCAAAATGGAAAATGTGCACCTTGTTTCCATGCCAATATTTTCCCAGCTTTCATGGGTAACAATGCTATGCTGGGGAAGTTACCTTGTAAGCATCCATTCATGCTATTTCTGTGGTTCAGGAAGGAGTTGCACTGCAGCAGTTCCCATGCTGTGGAGATAAGGAGGGACGCAAATTGTGATTGTGTAATGTGCAAAAAAGGAACTTATTGCTGCCATTCCTCTGTTAAAATGTATGTGCATGCATGTGTGCACCTCTGTCAGGGCACATGCATGCACACATGCACTCTCCCTCCCTCCCCCCCCCCTCTCTCTCTCACACACACGTTTGGCTTCTGGGAAGTCAATTTGTTTCAAAATATATATCACTATAATAAAGCTTGTGTGTCTCTCTCTCTCTCTCTGTGTGTGTGTGTGTGTGTGTGTGTTGGGGGAAGGGTGTGTAGCTTTTCTGTGAACAGAAATAAAATGCTTGCTTAATGAATGACTTGCTATGAAACACTCAAGCGGTAAGGTACAAAGCCATGCAAATGAAGGTAGGATATATAAAAACTAAGTGTGATTGAAGATTTTGCTGAATAAAATGTTCAATGACTTAGCATCTTGCTTAGTTTTCCTAGGTATTTAGCAAAACCTAATTAGAAGGAAAGGTGTTAATGGAAAACAGACAAGAAATAGAACTCGTGATCAGAAGTGATGTTTCCATTCTATGTTCTTTATCAGAAAACATTTTTTTACCTGCTTAAAAAAAACCTCACCATCCCTTCCTAAAGCTGCCCTCTTCTTCCCAGAAGGAAAATAAATGCTTCATTAATAGCATTCTTCCTTCTCATGCAGAAGCAGGACCATTTTATGCTACAGTATTTATAAATGCACATAATAACCTCTTTGTGTTAGCAGCTCCCCTCCACGTTTTTTATAGGTCATCTGAACAGTAAGAGGTTCTGAGCTTACACTTTCAAAATATAGATTAGAGGTAGATAAGAGGTGACTGAAAAACTGAGGGCTTCTGAAGAGGACTTCAGGTGACCCAATTTCCCAAGTTCGCAATCACTGCATGGTAGGAGCCCTGTAAAAGTGGAGAGGAAGCTTGCTCCAAAAGGGATAAGCACTTTGACAGGTATTCAATTCAGAATATAGCCCCTTTCACAGAACAAACCATGACTCAAAAGCAAGTCCCACTGAATTCCAGGTAGGTGAGTCTAGGTAAATGAGTCATTTGGGTGTGTCAAATGAATACGTGCAGGCAAAGTCCTGGTGGCACTGCAGCGGAAGGCTCCTCACCCCCAACCTAGAAATTGGCTTCAGTGTAAATAGGCTTGTTTCAGACATTCACAATAATATGCGTAGGTTGGGTGGGTGGAGCCTGCTATGGTGCTGCTACCATCCCTGCCTACACACAGTTGTTCTTCATAGCTGAAGAACTGAAAAGGTCTTAGGCTTTCCATAATCAGTGTTATGGGTTTTGCTTTAGAAAAGCACAGATTTCCCTCCTCCCTCACTAAAGAGCATATGGGTAGGAGTGAAAAATAGCTGCCTTCAATTGCGAAGGTTTGTTGTAAAAAGAAAAAGAGAGATTGTTGAAGCAGCACAGCAGATTGCAAAATGAGAGCTGCCTGCATATTGCAGAACTGAAAAGTGTAAGTTGTAATTTCACTAGCTGGGTAAATGCTCTACATACAAACACACGCACGCACGCACACACACACACACACACTCCATGCCAAAGAAATGGAATCATTCTTAGATGCTCACTTGGGATTATAGGACATGGAACTCTTTGCTTTTGATGGGCAAGGGATGATCTGAGTGTTCAATACCCCCAGAATTTAGGAAGGTTGGTAACAAGTCTGCAGAGACAATGGGAGACCTGTCAGGTAAGTCAAATGTATCATGGGAAGAGGCTCATGCAATGAAGATATACAGAGAAGGACAAATTATATATGCATTTGTATGATAATACTAAAAGCATGTTGATTGGAAGGAGGCATGCTCAAGGCTATGACCCATAAACGTAAAACCTTATCTAAGGGTAAGTAATTTTGTTGGGTTTTGGGTACTAGGAGTGAATGAATAAGCCTATCCATTGGGGTAATCAACTTTGTGCCCTCCAGATGTTGGTAAAGTACAACTCCCATCAGTCTCAGCCAGCATGGTCAATGGTCAATGATGATGGGAATTGTGATGCATCCGGAGGGGCGCTGTTGACTACCATACGTGATGAAGAGCCACAACCATGTTACTCCATCCCTCAAAGGGACGGATTGGCAGGAATCAAGCAGAAACACACTAGCCAGTCGATGGATACTCTGAGTCCCCAGTTTTCTCTACTCTTGTAAATTTGTGTGGCATGCTAACAGGCATACACTCTGGTATTTAGTGGGTTAAACATTACTGAGAATATCTTAACTAGAAGAACCATTTAGCAATGGAATGCACACTGCCTCATTTTAGAATACTGTGACCATCAGATGTTTATCTTCTTTTTTATCAAGAAGAAAATGCTGCTCTAGGCAATCCTTGCAGGATTTTTGTCTAAAAATTGAGACTGATTCACAAGTCACCACTTACATGCCCAGGAAATTGCCTGTAGGTATGTTTAAGCATTCTCCACAAAAAAGTATAAAGTGAAAAATACGTACAGCTGCTTAAAAGTAATTCTTCGAGTGTGTACTTTCCGCTTGCCAATAACAGCAACACAACTTAGATGTAAAATTGTTGTAATGAAATATATATGAAATATATACATTAATGTATGAATACAATGACTGAATGAAGTAGAAATTAAATCAGGAATTTGCTAGGGCAGAACCCTGAAATTCATGAATCTCTGCTTATTCTTCATTGACAACTATGACTATTCTCTTTCTTCCTGGGGTTAAAATATAACCAGGAGCTGTGTTTCTAATTATGGTTCATGCTCCAATTTTACAGTTATCCATTGCTGATAAACGGTAGAGAAATTTATAACACGGAATGGATAGAGCATTCATGGGTTTTGTATTTACTGCTCTATTCACGTTTTAAAATATGCACCACTTCTTTCAGCAGTAGAGAAAGGGAGAGAAAATATAATGAGCTATGAGCAGACACAGGAACAGTTGCCCATGCTTCTTTTAAAATATTAACACCTCCTTCCCTTCAGTAGGACTGAAAAGCTCTTTGAAGGGTGTTCTGGAAAGTGTGAATGTACTCTTTCACCACTTCATCAATGTCAACTGCATTCTTTCTCCCTTTTGAATTACCCCACAAGAGAGCTCTAGGATAACTTTCATTCTGTTCACACATTACTTTTTTCACTGTTTATCTTAGCTTCCCAATGCTTGGGGACCACAAGCCTGACCAAAATCTCACCTTTAGCTCTGCTCTTTGGGAGACTTCCACAATGCCCTTCTGCAGTCTGCCTTGGTGGAAACAAGCCAGCTTCCGCATCAACAAATAAATGGGCATGAACTAGACACCCGAAAGGGCAATATTCATAAAACAGTAGAAGAGTGTTTTGGCCCCACACAACACACTCGTTGGTCACCTTGAAATAGCCACTCTGGAATGAAGGAACTTCAAAGGGAAGCACAAGCATGAAGTTGCCCAATTATAATTTTTACAGAAATTCAATTCTATCACCTGTGGCTCAGATGACATGACAGGTTTTTCTCCTGCTACATGTGTCAATAAGTTCACTAATGTCAGACGCTTTGTGCTATCACCAACAATACTTTCTTAATGGTCATTGCTAACTGTAACTATTTTCCATTTACATAATTGTTATTATGTGTTCAATGTGCATGTAATTTCTCTCTGACTCCTCTGCATTCTGCCTCCCCAGAACCTTATGTATATATACTTGCTAGTTTAGGATTACACTTCATGAATCTGATGAAGTGGGCTCTACACTGCTAAATCTTATGCCATAATAATTGTGTTAGTCTTAAAGATGCTACAAGACACGTTGTCTCTTTTGCTGCAACAGGTCAACTTATATGCCTTGTGGAAATTGCAATGCTTTCATTACCGGAGCATTTTGAAAAGGGCTATCTATTTCCACCCAGGTGAGCAGGGTTTACGGATTAAAAAAAGAAAGAAAGCTCTTTTAAATTAAATTGAAAGCCTGATTTTAGAAGACTTCTAAATATACCTACTCTAAACATGCCAGAGGGTACGAATGGCTGAATCTGCCAATTTCCGTCTCTTTAAGTTTTCCACTCTTATGTTCAGTTCTCCACATTTTCACATCAGTTTGCATTGAAAGAAAGAAAGAAAGAAAGAAAGAAAGAAAGAAAGAAAGAAACCATCAGGAAAATTTGCCAGCATTTTAATGGACATCTAACAGCTACATTTTTGTATGCAATCTAGCCCAATAAACACATATTGACTAGCAATTATTATTTGTTTGGGAACTACAATGCAAAATTGGAGGAAGTATGACACAAAGAAACTCGGAAACTCCTCTGTCCAAATCTAGCTAGTACCCTTTCTGCATAGCAGTGGCCTGGCTTCAGAACCTAGCTTAACTTTATCCAACTTGGTGACCTCCAGTTGTTCTGCCTTCTTTCTTACAGTACTCAGGGATGATGGGGGTTGCAGTCCAAAAGCGTTTCAAGGGCACCAGGTTGGGGAAGGCTGATGTAGCTCAACATTTCACAGCTTAGGGCTCACAGAAACAGTGATGTTTGCAATTTTATAAGAGTGAGTTACTAGCACATGTCTTACAATTGTCTGGCTCCTTTATGGACTGAATATACTAATCTGCTTTAAGATCTGCTGCTGGAGTGAAATCTGGATGCCTTTCTTGCTAGTATATTTAGCTTCATTTGTGTTTTCTCTCAGGCTTTTCCAATCTGAAGACTCCTGTTCTTTCCCTTTCTAACTTCCAACTGCCTGACTCAAGTTGCATTGCATTATGGAGCAGCCTATCTTTCTTGCTTTATTAATCATTCCTTTTATTTTGTGAAAGCTTTTTGGGAGTACCACAAATGCCATCTCCTGAAGCAAGCGTGTGTGAGTGCGCCATCTTTTTCCAGTGCTGTGTGAAACCCTCACCATTTCTTAGACTATCTGTGTCCTCACCTAAGGATGGAAATAAGAAGATGCAAGAGGGCACACCTAGAGATGGCTAGTGACTCCAGTGCATGTTTGACTGTAAAAGTGACACTAGAAGAGAAGGTAGCCTAATGACATGATCCTAGACATGTACATTTCCAGTCAAGTGAACATAGTGCCATGTGGACTAGCTATGCTAGCTTGCAAAAGGAGATTGCCAGGCAATCCAGGAGATCCAGAATATGCTGTGCATGCACAGGAAATTTCATGTGAGATTGTAAACCTGTGGTTGCTTACCTGGGAGTAAGCCCCAGTGGACTTGATGGGGCTTGCTTCTGGGTAGATACTTATAGAATTATACTGTTAGGCTGCAATTTTGTGCACAGAAACCTTATTGAACAGAGTGACACGGACTTCTGAGTCAATGCTTTTAGGATTATACTGCTATGGATTTTCTTCTTCATTCCAGAGCTGATCAACTAGCAAAGAGTCATTGGAAAGGGAAATGATGTACAGGTGTGTCCTCTTTTTCTACATGAGTCTAGAGAAACAGATATATCAGGGGTGGGGACACTGTGGTTCTCCAGGTATTGTGGTTCGAGGACCCGACCCCGCGAAGTGAAATGAAGACACAAGGACACGATATAAGGTTAATGGGCTAGAAAAGGCCACAACTTTATTGATTACAGCAATGAAAAGGTATTGGCTTAGGCATTGGATCGAAACAAGTGGGTTTATTCACCAGTAGGTGGAGCCTGTTGATGCTGATCCAACTATAGGCTCACCTCCTGCTGTCACCGAGGGTCGTGCCATGGCCTCCCGCCAAGCAGGGATCGGACAGAATACACGACCGCCAGATTCCTTTAACGGAATACCCCTAAACATTGAAGGCATAGGCGATGGCCACACCTAGCACTTCGACACACCACAACACATTATTCCAATGCCTAACCTACCCACCAGTACCACAAAAGTTGTGACGATTGCTATGAGGTAGGCGAAAAAACCAAAAAGCCTAATGCCAAATGGAAAAACTCCTACCAGGCCCCCCGGACAACCAGGGCGACCAACCTAAGGTGCATAGCAAGGCCAATGACCTAGGCCCTAACTAAAAGGGAGTGGAGGGTGGGTGACTCGCAACGGGACGACGAGGAATGAGGCCAGGGAAAGGCTGGCGATGCAGCAAAAGGCTGCTGAACACGCCCCCTCCGTGGCACCTGGTTGGATGGCCACAGGGGGGGCGTGAGCGCCAGCCAGGTGAGCTGGAGGCAGGGGGCAAATGCCCCCTGCTGGGCGGTGCTCGGGCTCCCGCCCACAACCACTCCCCTCTCTTTCAGGGAGGAGAGTCTTTGTGGTTCGAGGACCCGACCCCGTGAAGTGAAATGAAGACACAAGGACACGATATAAGGTTAATGGGCTACACATTATTCCAATGCCTAACCGCCACCCGAGCCGAAAGGCTTGCCGCCAATACCTTCAAAGCTGTAACCAATCCCAGATGCTTTTGCTGACACTAGCTAACCAAATGTCGTTCCCCAGATCCGATAGGTGGACACCATCATTCCGGTATAAAGCTTGGTCGCCAATCCGGATACGGTCATGATAAATGACTCGGCCATACAAAAAGTGCACCCAACGGGCTAATGCATGATTTAAGAGTTTCCTGGATTTTTCAATGGCCATACAGTTCTGCACACTGCGTCACACAATTCTCTGCAGGAAGGAGGACCAGAACACCGTTGTGCCGGGACACAAGGCAGCCACCTCATCCAAATCTCTCTTTATGTGCCACGACAAGTCCACACTTCTTCTGCTAACAAGGTCATTTCCCCCTAATTGAAGGATAAGGATGTCAGGAGGGCCAAACGTGGCAACTCTCCCTCTCAGCAATGGCATAAGCAATGCCTCGTCACGAAAACCAGGAAACTCGCACTCCAGGAAGGCCAGACGTGGCAACTCTCCCTCTCAGCAATGGCATAAGCAATGCCTCGTCACGAAAACCAGGAAACTCGCACTCCAGGTGGGTGTCAGGAGGGCCAAACGTGGCAACTCTCCCTCTCAGCAATGGCATAAGCAATGCCTCGTCACGAAAACCAGGAAACTCGCACTCCAGGAGGGCCAAACGTGGCAACTCTCCCTCTCAGCAATGGCATAAGCAATGCCTCGTCATGAAAACCAGGAAACTCGCACTCCAGGTGGGTGTCAAGAGGGCCAAACGTGGCAACTCTCCCTCTCAGCAATGGCATAAGCAATGCCTCGTCACGAAAACCAGGAAACTCGAACTCCAGGTGGCTGTCAGGAGGGCCAAACGTGGCAACTCTCCCTCTCAGCAATGGCATAAGCAATGCCTCGTCACGAAGACCAGGAAACTCGCACTCCAGGTGGCTGTCAGGAGGGCCAAACGTGGCAACTCTCCCTCTCAGCAATGGCATAAGCAATGCCTCATCTTGAAAACCAGGAAACTCGAACTCCAGGTGGGTGTCAGGAGGGCCAAACGTGGCAACTCTCCCTCTCAGCAATGGCATAAGCAATGCCTCGTCTTGAAAACCAGGAAACTCGCACTCCAGGTGGCTGTCAGGAGGGCCAAACGCGGCAACTCTCCCTCTCAGCAATGGCATAAGCAATGCCTTGTCTCGAAAACCAGGAAACTCGCACTCCAGGTGGCAATCCGAGGTTAGGGGTGAGGCCACAGCTAACTGACCGTACGTGGGCCAATGGACTATACCATGGCCACAAATCCAGACACTTCTGAGAACGGCTGAGAATAAAGGAAAGAGAAGAAAAAGAAAAATAAATAGAAAAAATAATGACGGATAAGTAGAGGTAAAGGAGCAGGGCGCATTCTAATGAATGTAACCTTTATAAGCGTCGGATTCCACCGGCCTATTTCCTTAATCTTATCCGCTGGCAGGCCCAAGCGTGCAGCTGTTGTGGCGGCGCCAATCCTGAATGAGTGTGCCGCATAATCCTGGGAAGATAAACCACAGGCATCAATAACTTTGCGGAGTGCCCTTGTGAATTGGTGTCTCAACAAAGGTGACCCATCCTCGTGAACCAGGAGCGGGCCAGGACCAGGCAGTCTGAGGTAAAGGTACCATCTAGTGTCTTTGACCAGGCATGGGCCCCGCTGCGCTGAAGCTGTAAGTTTTACAAGGGAACCCCTACCTGCCTGGTCCGTTTTGGATTGACGTATGAGCACAGTCATGCTAGCTTCGGTCAACTGCACTTCCTCCCACTTGCGTTAACCTCGGCTACCACTTCGCCAACCCTCAAGGCGCCAAAGAAGGCGATCGCATATGCTGCGGAAAAGAGGCGGGCCTCGAACTTGGCCCAGCAGATTGACCTAAGCTTTGTGCGTATCTGAGATAGCAGCCCGTAAGAAATTGGCTTACGGCTCTAGGGGGGTTGTAGCCTGCCCCAAACCTCAATAGCTCTGCGGATTAGGAAGTCACTGCATGGGTCAGAGGAAAACATGGTTTTAGCAAAGAAGCTGATGGCGACTACGTGTATCTTTAAAGTTTTGGGGTCCCGTCCCAAATCGTCAAGATGGTAAAGGTATTGCAGAATGTCATTCGTGGTGGGTGGCACGCTAGGCAAAAGCAATATCCCTGACCTGAAGCCCATGAGCTCCAGGTGCTAGCAACCGGAAGCGAGACATCTGAGAGCGAGACCCTTAGGGTAAGAAAGGTTGTGGATTAATCTAAACTCACCATGGGTCTTTTTGGGTACAATACCAAGGGGCGAGATATGCAGGTTTGGGATAGGGGGGTGTACGAATGGACCAGCCACCCTCCCTGCGGCCACTTCCTTAGTTATTTTCTTTTTCTGCAACCTCAAGCCTTTCCCTTACTGACATCTGGTTAGGGGAAATCCTTTGCAATTAAAGAGTCAGTTACTAGTATTCTGAAACCCTCTGACAAAACCCTTCCAACAAAAGGATGCTGCGCTTCCGTCTGGATAGCTAAACAAGAGGTTGCGGAGAGGAGGGAGCTGGATCAGTGAAAATGCTAGACCCGGAGGGTCCTTATCGTCTGTTCCCTGCTGCGGGGGCTCCTCTGGAGCTAGAATGGTGGAACCCCCGACCTCCCCGAAAGGGCTGCTTCTCTTTGTAACACGCTGCAGCTGGGTGTACCCCTGCACACCTCTCGCATTCGTGCGGATACTTACCAGACTGCCTTGGCATGACCCCTTATTGAATTTCCAACACACCTTGTGCTTTGGCTCCCTTCTTAAGTCCGGCTTACCCATGCGATGAGAATCTAATGGCTTCTTCTCAACATACGGGATGACCGCCACCGACCAGATGCCCTTTTCAAATTGATCCAAGCGTGCTAGCGGGATCCTGGAAGCCTTCCTTCAGAACTTTTATCATAGCTAACGGTGGTGGCCCCCCATAAGGCACATAGGCTGTTCTGACTCTTCTTCCGTGTTGCCCGTTTCCAACTTGCTCTTCTTACACACGTGCTTCTTCTTGGTGCGTCTTTTGCCTGACGGTTTGTCCCCCTCAGCTGTCTGAAGTTCCCCCTCCAGCTGCTGTTCCTCCTCACCGGCTGAAGAGGTGCCCAATTCTGGAAGCTGGACCCAGGGCTGCTTATTCTGCGAAGGACTGGAAGAACTGGACACAACAGGGTTATTGACACAGGCCGGCGGCCTCCTCGCAAGGGGACCCAATGCAGTTCTGAGGACCAGATGATGCCGAGTGAGCCCGAGACCCAGTTTGCACTGCTGCAGTTACTGTCCAAGAGCTTGGGCCTGCACCTGAGAACTGAGAATCGTTGAAGAGGTCGGCAGAGGTACCTGGAAGGTCATCAACCTGGGTGAGAGGCGGGCTCTCCGGGACCACCTGGGTATCTGATATCATATCAGAGGTAGCAGTGGAGGGCATGGGGTTAGGGGATTGATTGGAAAAAAGCTGCTCATAATCATCAATGAACGATCTAAAGGCATTTAGGTAGTGTGACGTAGGTTTGGGGTTATTATCCCGTCCATGTGGCACCCATGCAACCTGAGGTGTGAGCTGATTCCGCCGCAGAGCACTTCCTCTTAGGAGCCATGGATAACGCGCTAAAGTTACTGCCACAAACACCTGCTACTGTTTACAAGCGGTTGTTATAGGCACATGTTATAGATTCTGAAACGAATGTACTAATTAACGATTGATTTACTTATAATAAATAACGATTTTTCCAAGTATTTGGTTAAATGTTCAATTGTTTATCCAATTAGTATGTGCGACGTGCGTGTGTTATTTATTACTATATATATATATATATATATATATATATATATGCTTCCTACTTCATATTATAATATCTCATTCAATATGCAGGGGTCCCATACAGGGCATTATCAGCACTATGCTCGGCCAGTTGAGCTATCCAGGCTCTCTAGAATTGTGTGGGACCCCGAGGGTCATTTCGTCCGACCCCTTGCAATGCAGGAATATGCAGTTGTTCCATACAGGGAACAAACCACCAACCTTGGCATTATCAGCCCCATGCTCTAACCAATTGAGCTATCCAGGCTCTCTAGAATTGTGTGGGGCCCCATGGGTCATTTAGTCCAACTCCTTGCAATGCAGGAATATGCAGTTGCTCCATACAGGAACGAACCTGCAACCTTGGCATTATTGTCACCATGATCTAAGCAACTGAGGGTTCTGAAATATATGTCATTTATTATAAATATTATTATTTTTTATTTTTATTAATTTTGACACGGGTGGCGCTGTGGGTAAAACCTCAGCACCTAGGACTTGCCGATCGTCAGGTCGGCGGTTCGAATCCCCGCGGCGGGGTGCGCTCCCGTTGCTCGGTCCCAGCGCCTGCCAACCTGGCAGTTCAAAAGCACATCAAAGTGCAAGTAGATAAATAGGTACCGCTCCAGCGGGAAGGTAAACGGCGTTCTGTGTGCTGCGCTGGCTCACCAGATGCAGCTTGTCACGCTGGCCACGTGACCCGGAAGTGTCTGCGGACAGCGTTGGCTCCCGGCCTATAGAGTGAGATGAGCACACAACCCTAGAGTCTGTCAAGACTGGCCCCTACGGGCAGGGATACCTTTACCTTTACCTTTACCTATTTATATATTTATCTTTAGATTTATTTAATTAATTAATCAATTTAATCTTGGTATGTGATGCCATTCCACTTATTATTATCTTTATACAAATTATTCATCTATGTATTTTACGTATCTTACAATCTAAGTATATGTATATTATGTGTTAATTTGTCAGTATAGCCTCCAATGATGTCCAATGAATTCCAAATTAACCTAAGTACCAATAAGATTGAATGCTGATTACTATCGATCAATTAATTATCACTGTCGATATTTATATCCAAACTCAGCAATTGACGATGGTGCTAATAGTATTGAATACCACTGGTAATGCTAATATATGCTACCGATACAAACCGCTTTCCACGCTGAAATAATAATGTTCACTGGATAAAATTAACTATTGCTGTGGATATTTATAACAACTAGTGATGCTATAATTTAAATGATGCCAATTTTAAATGATGCTATTAGTCAGGCCCAATGTGATTGGGATGCTGAGTAATCAATGCAGAAGTAAAGTGGGTCACAGCCAAATAAGAGAAGCCTCTCCCCTATGGTAGTTAACCCAAGGAAAACAGGAGGCAAAACTTCCACTGAAGCTGCTAAATTTCACTAGCCATATCAGCAATAAACAATGGCTGAGTGCTTCCCCCCAACTGCTAGCTTCACCTAGCCATGACAACAGGAAACTGCCTGTTGATCGGTTGCCAGGCAACCTGACAACAATAGCGGTGCTTCGGCTGCTAGAACAAAAGATAACACTAAGAGAGCAGCTGCATGAAATGTCTCACAGCAATAATGGCCCTCTTACAACTGTGTATGCTGAATAACAAAGCCCCCAAGCACCGCTCGTTAGCTGCTGAGCTTCAAACAGCGTTTCTATAGCAGCACCATGAGAGGAAGACAAAATCAAATTCCCCAACTCCCTTTACCCCCAGCGAGGAAGAAGCGGGGGGGGGGGGGGTTTGATTGGAAAATCAAAGCCACGAGGAAGCTAAAGGCAAAGAAAAAACAGAAAAGGGGCTTCTTAACTGAAATAACTCAAAGGAGCGGAAATAGATCTGCAGGAGGAAGCCCTGCCAAATATACAATCCAAAATTAAAAGAAACCTCTCCCTTCTCTCTACTCGATACTATTTAAAACTGCTAAAGCAGGGTCTGTTGTTTTCAATGCGCAGGGCTGGCCAGCCGAGGGGGAGGAAGGACACTTTAGATTAAAACTAACCGAGTGAAACACCCAGGCAGACACAGAAATAAAATACCCACTTTAAAACCAAGCGGGTGGGGGAGGTAGGGGGGGGAGCTCGGAGCACAGGGGAGGAATAAAGCTAACACAATAAAGCAGGAAAATGGGGGCAATAACAGTAGTCTGCAAGGAGGCTTGGAAGGAGCAGCCGCCCCCTGAAATTGTGGACGCGTGGAAGAGGGGGGGAGCGCAGCATAAAGTCCATTAAGGCAGAGAGGTGAAACGTTGCCCCCCCAAAAACGCCCTGACCACGTGTTCCAAAACACCAATAGACCAGTAGAGGAGGATGAGTTAAGATCGACCCTCCTGCCAGCAGACACTCAAAGCAAACACACAGGCACCAGCAGAATACACACAACGACCGTCTTAAGGACAAACAAAAGGGAAGGATTACAGCTAAAGCAATAAAGAAGCAAAATGGGGCAACAACATGATTTTTTTAGTTAAGTAAACCACATGGGGCAGAAGCAGCTTTGCCTGGCAAAGCCCGTCAACAAAATACTATTTAAAAGGCAAAGAGAGGCTGGGTTTAAACGCACAGAGACGGCAGGCAAAAGGGGAGGAGCGGCAGAAATGCAGCTGGAGAAACTGGGAGAGGATTAGCAACGTTCTTCACAACCACGGACAAACCACTTTAACAACTATAAATGGTGCAGCAATGGCAAAATAAGGAGCAGAGCTAGCCTCGATGCTATGTGTTGAGGCAAAGAGGATAGTAGGTATGCGGATGAAGCTGCAACCGCACGTGTGCCGAGGCAAGACAGCAAAATAATACAAATAAAAGGAAAGTAACCAGGCAGTGAAGAAAACTGCACTGTGGCAAAAACAAAGTCGCTAACCCCGCAACATGCACCCAAAACAAAAGGAGGACTTTAGGCAGACGGGAGGCAGAGAACACTAGAAGTAAAGTCTTAAAGGGTAACGCAGAATTTCTGGAACTAAATAAGCTCAGCAGACGGAAACAATGAGAAAAGGCTTTGGAAATCTAAATGAGAAAATAAGGTAGAATGATGGGAAATCAGTAGGGAAAAACAAGGTACAGGCAAGGGGTATAGCTTGGACAACAGCAACAACACGGCGAAACCTCCCTTTTAAAAGTCCTCTTCAAAGTACAGGCTCCACGTGGTCGCTCAGCTGGGCACGCGGAAGAGGAGATCCTGATGAGTTGACTCGCAACGGGACGACGAGGAATGAGGCCAGGGAAAGGCTGGCGATGCAGCAAAAGGCTGCTGAACACGCCCCCTCCGTGGCACCTGGTTGGATGGCCACAGGGGGGGCGTGAGCGCCAGCCAGGTGAGCTGGAGGCAGGGGGCAAATGCCCCCTGCTGGGCGGTGCTCGGGCTCCCGCCCACAACCACTCCCCTCTCTTTCAGGGAGGAGAGTCTTTGTTGGACTTCAACTCTGATCAGTCCCAGCCAGCCTGAATGATGGTCAGGGATGGTGAGAGTTGGGGTCCAATAATACCTAGAGGAACACAGGTTGCCTACCCCAGCTGATATATCACCGCCAGATATTTCTATCTTTCATGGCCCTCCTTGAAAAACACTCTATCTTGAAACTCCATTTGGTATATGTCACTGTTATTCATCTATAACTTTTGATCCATAGAATTGAGTAGTTGGGTCTGATCCTTGGTATTTCTTCTGTTTCTCAGTTTTAAGGATTTGGTATATATTCTTTTTTTATTTCTCCAACCCTCTCTTTAGAGTTGTGAACACGGACATGACATATCATCCTTTTTGTGTGTGTGGATACACTGCATATCACCAGGGCAAGATTGTTTGAACCGGTGCTTTTTTCCTGGGGTATGCATACCCCTAAACATTTTGTGAATCTAAGTTTGGCCTCTTTCAATATGAGTAGGAAAATGAGAGTACTGGTTTGGACATATTGCACCAATGACAAAATGACTGGTTTGGACATATTGCACCAATCTTGGTTCGACTGCACTGGCTGCTAACTAGTTTCTGGCCCCAATTCAAAGTGCTGGGTTTGACTTATAAATCCTTAAGTGGCTCAGGACCACAATACCTAAAGGGCTGACTCTCCCCATATGAACTGACCTGGACCCAGCGATCATCATCTAATGCCTTCCTTTATGTGCCCCATCCACAAGAGATCCAGAGGGTAGCAACACAAGAAGGGGCTTTTTCTGCAGTGGCTCCCCATTTGTGGAGTGCTCTCCCCAGGAAAGGACACCTGGCACCCTCATTACATATCTTTAGGTGGCAGGTGAAAAATGTTTCTCTTCCACCAGGCCTTAGGCTGATTAATATCCTATACCCTTTTAAATGTGGGACGCAGGTGGCGCTGTGGGTTAAAGCCTCAGCGCCTAGGGCTTGCCGATTGAAAGGTCGGCGGTTCGAATCCCTGCGGCGGGGTGCGCTCCCGCTGCTCGGTCCCAGCGCCTGCCAACCTAGCAGTTCGAAAGCACCTCTGGGTGCAAGTAGATAAATAGGGACCGCTTACCAGCGGGAAGGTAAACGGCGTTTCCGTGTGCGGCTCTGGCTCGCCAGAGCAGCGATGTCACGCTGGCCACGTGACCCGGAAGTGTCTCCGGACAGCGCTGGCCCCTGGCCTCTTAAGTGAGATGGGCGCACAACCCCAGAGTCTGTCAAGACTGGCCCGTACGGGCAGGGGTACCTTTACCTTACCTTTACCTTTTACCCTTTTAAATGTGTTTGTGAGATGGGCTGGGGTAGGGTTATTAGTTTGTGCTTTTTTTGTTCTTGTTTTTATTATGTATTTTGTGTTTGTATCTCTTATTTTTATGTTGTGAACCACTCTGAGATCTATGAATGAAGGGTGGTATATAAATTCAATAAATAAAATAAATATCCAGATTTGTTTTTCTTTCAGCACATATCTTATCCTGCTTAATGAGTCACTCTTTTCAGTCATGTTTCTTAGGCTTTTTCATGGATCTGTGCTTCTTTTTATATATTAAAAATGTCATAGTTTTCTCTATAGAAAAATGGCAAGCTCAGTCTGCGCACAGAAACACACACACACACACACACACACACACACACACACACACACCAGTTACTTCTCTTCTGCCTCCCAAATATATTGCTTGCATTAAATCAAATTGGATTTCTTTCTGAGTCTCTAGGTCTCCTCTGAATGGGAAGGCTAGAGATATTAATTTTAAAACACAACAAATTGTGTAATTATTATATAACTAACACCTGCAGGCAATAGGTGGTGCTGTTCCAAATGACTTTGTTTTTCTGTTAGAACTTAATGAGGCACACTTTTTCAAACAAGTAAGATAAAAATTCAGGAAAACAGACAAGGATCAAGCAAAAATGTAGAGACTGCATATTATAATCAAAAAGTGATAAGATGATGCAGAAAAAACTCACACCTTCTTCCTTTAAGCTATAAATGTGAGAACTTGCATACAAAGCTTGTGGAGAGGTATGTGTAAGTTCCACATATATTTGAAACTTGCACAATATGATTATCTTTCCAGTTTTTCTTCTCTCTTACACCTTACCCCCTCAAAAAGGGGGGGCTGCTATCATATATCTACTTACCTGGGAGTAAATCCCACCGAACTGCATGGAACTTAATTTTGCACTGTTGCAAAATTGCACTGTTGGTGAACAGAGGACTCGTTTTCTCCCGAATCTGCACAATTCCCCTATCTTGTCTTTCTGATCAGGCATTTAAATCTGCAATCATGCAATCGCTTACCAAGGAGTTAGCCCCATTCAAGGGGAAATACTACTAAGTAGACTTGCACTGTCTAGCAGCTTTCTCTACTTCCCTGCCCTGCCAATGCGCCCCTGTTGGCTTCCCTAGATGTTGGAGCCCTGAGCAACAAAGTTCCCCCCCTCAGATTTGCATGGTGAAGGCACGCCCCAGAGAAGCCTCATTCCCTTTTTACACACTTTACCTCCTTCACAGGAGCAACAAGTGAAGGAAACTTCTGTCTCAGCCAAAACTACCTCATAGCCTTGTTTGAAAGAAAAAAATGGCACAGCAACTCCACCAATGGAACAATTTCCTCCCCGTGTAAATAGTATCTTCCGAAGCAGGGTTATCCTCAGGGCTGAAGTACATAAGTAGACTACAGGGTGCTCCTCACATAAATGTAGCCTGTACAATGTACCCAGATTTCAGTCAATTACTACAGTGTAGTTACCATTTTCTTCCTGGAAACAAATCTTTTTACCTTTGGCCTAAAATGTCCGAGAAAAGCATTGAGTTTTGCCATTGGGGTGCATTTGCTACCCCAGCCAATGTTAGTGAATTGGGATAGCAACAACACCCTATTGTTTTTTCATAGGAAAGTGGTCAGGGTACGGTTAAGAAAGGTTTGGGGTGTCAATAGGTTGGCACAAGCCATGTAATGTTGTCTTGGGACATTTCTCTAACCTTAGGACAGGTTTCTTAATGGGGTTAGAAAAACTTCCATTTGTTACTATGTTATTTTTTGTACACACACATTGTAAATCTCCCTGTGATCCTCGATGAACAACAGTTTGGAAATTTAATAAATAATAATGATAAAGGAAAGAAAGGGTTACATTCCCACTCCATGTCTGCTGTAAACTGATAATTATAAGCCACCCCACCCCCGATTATAATTGCATTGAAGCAATTTGTATGCTAAAATCGGACACATATTTCATATTACTGTTTAGTTTTGCCCTGGAGGAAGATTGCCACTGTTTAGTTTCTTGGAGGAAGGATAAGATCAGAAAAGTGATTAATAAAGCATCCATCATCCATACAGATGTTTTTCACAAATGCCAAGTGACATGTGCCAGTGACTCTAAGAAATAGGCTACATTAATGTTTAAATACTGGGCACTGGGAAACCACAGCTCAGGAGTGGATTATGTATGAGAAGTAACACAGTATGTCTGTCAAAAATGGCAGCCCTAGGTCAAGTGTTGGACCGCTTACCTCATCTCCTGACATCAGAAGGCTGAGCATTTCTATGCCTCCACCAACTAATAAAATATATTGCATGTTTTTTTGTGGGGTTTTCCCCCTCAGTCTTGGCAAAAGGCCTCCATTTTCACCAGCAACCAATATTTCCTTTAATGTAGTTCTGCTCAAGAAATAACAGCTGAGGGCCAGAACTAAATATAGTAGTAAGAAAATGAAAAGAAGGCAGGCCTGACCCGATACATTTTGCTGCCTGAAGTGAAGGACAGTAGTCTTTCTGCCACCTCACAAAAAAAATCCACATACAGAAGCTGACCAGACTGGCAACTGAATAAGACTTCATGCTAGCTGGCACTGGGGTAGACAGCTCTGTCCTCCAACATTGTGCAAGTTTTACTTGCTCTCACACTGCATTGGCTATCTGGGGTAGCTGCCTTACTCTGTCAAATGAAAGGGCTGGCCCTCTCTAAAGATGAAGGCAAGGAGGAGTGAAAAAGGAACATTGCAAGGGCAAAAAGCTAGGACTAGCAGAGATGCTGACAAGCCTGAGTGGGAAGATAACATCTGATTATATCTCAAATCCTTACAGAGTGCATGAAGGACATTTTTCACACACAAACAATCGTGATAAGAGCTGTTTGTGCCATGTGTGAGTGCTGGCAATGTGAGATGGGAAGTAGGAGAGATCCATTTTTTAAAAAACAACAACAACAAAACTGAATGTAGCTAAATTCCAGTCAATGCAGGCTTTGCATTTATAATACAAAGAGATTTCAACACAGACAGGTTTAAGCCTCACATGCAACAAATGTCCCTAAGCAGGCTCATTTCTTTGTCCTAAATGCCTGAGGCACACTTGGCTGTGAGAGATGGCTGTGTCTGTGGCTGTGGAAGTTCCTATCAAGGGTAGGCCTGATTTGCCCCTTCCTAAATGGTTTTGCATCAAATAAATACCTTTATTTGGAGAAGCATTTGGCTTGTTTTTAGCTTAGTATAAATGATATTTTACACTAGAATGGTCACATTGTGTTCATTAGTGTTCTCTACCTTTTTTTGGTATGAATCGTACAGAAAATTACTAAATTAGTTCCACACTGGTTTTGGTCAAGAGTCATATCCATGGGCATGCCAGGTGAATGACTTTGGATGCAGCACAGCTAAGGCTGACAGGGCCAGCCTGCCCACGAGGTGGACTGAAGCAGCTACCTTGGGCAGCAGAATCCTGTGGGGCAGCACCCCCAAGGGCACCTTGCCCACCCCTGACACTACCACATGACCCCAGTAAGCAAAGCTTTGGCGAGGGGCTGGCACAACCCCATTTCTCCTCAGGTGGCAAAATGGGACGGGCTGCTTTTGAAGACTCAGCACTCTGCTTTGGTTGCTAATGCCAGTGGGAACACTGATGGCAGTAGATCTGTACCTGTGGAGCTTTAGGGTGGCACTGGGGTGGATTGCTGTATCCAGCATTCAGTAGAGGTTCAAAGGCAGACAGGTTCTACCATTAAGTTGAGTGAGGCAACCTCAGGTAGCAGTTGATAGGGGGCAGACCCTCCCTCTGTTGGAGAACACAGTATCCTCCTGAACCTTCTAAACTAGAATGTTGCCCTCAGGTGGCATGGAGAACCCTATCTCATTGCTAATGTGGAAATAAGAGTCAACTGTCAATCTAGTTGGCTTCTATATGTGGATGGGTGGGGGAGACATCTTGCCCTTTGGCTAAGGCAGCAAAATGTCTTGGGCCAGCCCTGGCTACAATTACTCTGTAAGAAGCCATTCCACCCCCACCCACCCCCGCTTTGTGGCTAGGGTGTGGGGAGAGTGATGTGGAGGCTTTATTTCTGCCTAGGATTGGGAGGCTGAGCATCAGAAATTGCATCCTGCTAGAACTTTTGCAATAATGGCATAGTTAAATCTTATTAGTGAATTATTATTTGCATGGTTCACACCTATGTATATCAACATCGGTATTATATTCTCCTCCATAAATGGTCTCAAATACACTTGAGTGGTCAGTTTAATGGTTCGGTGCCATCATTGCTATTAGTGCCATCATTGCTATTTCACTGCTAAGGAAATGGAGGGAGCAGAAGCTGGGGCAGTTTTAGCATGATAAGCTATAAATGTAGTAACAAAAAACAATAATACATTTTATCATGAGGTAAAGTAAGATCACTTTTAACTTAATAATAATCCAACCTTAAACATGTTTATTCCCATGAGATTGTATGCTTCAAATTGTAATTTGGTAGTCTACTTTGGTTTTGTGATTCTTTCGGAAGCTCTTTGACACAGGGATTAGAGAATCTCATTTATTGATGCAGTGTACATTGTTCTTTTGAAGCTTATGCAAGACCCTAATCTTTATCTTTTTAGTTCTCTGACATTTATACCGGCTTGTGTCCAACAGTGTCGCTCAACTGACAGCATGGCTTCCAACGGCAGAATGAGGAGATAAATAATCTTCAGATAAGTAATTTCCAGAAACTACAGCCGTACAGGCCACCCCTAAATCTGCTCCAGAGCTTTGAGGGATCTCCAAGAGCAAATTTGGGGGTGTAGTGGGGCAGCAGAGTAGAGAGGGAAATAGCTGAAAATTGCTCCCATTCTGTTGACAGAAACCTTACTGTCTACTGAGCAAAACTGTTGGATATACAACCCACTGAATTTACAATCAGCTCCCAAGGCAACAGTCTGGCTAGAGGTTAATAGACTAGCATTGTGACTGTCCTTGCTTCTGTTCTCCTGCTTTGAGCATAAGAGGGATGAATAAAAAATGGATTGAATGGAACATTGACCTAACAGACAATGAGGAGCTTTATTATGATCTCCTTTACTTCATGTGACCCCTAAAATCAGAACCAATTCTAAAATAATGTTCTTCTGCAGAAGCATACCTGTGGACTTCTGTCGATGCCTGATTACGAAGCCTACTTTCAAAACCCACGGGGATTCTATACTTTGATTTAATGTTTTTCCCCACATGTTTTATTTCAAAGAATACTCTGCCATTATGTACAGGCTTAATGTGAACCACAGGCCAGTGAAACTGAAGTCACAACAAAGGGTGGTATCATAATAAAGAGGGTGCAGAGTGTTATTTAGTTGGGAGATAAACCTGTAGTCCACAGGATATGTGAACCACAGGCAAGCCTTAATCTCCATACCTTTATTTGGGGGCAATACTGATCATAGGGATGCCATGCCCTTCAACATTTCTCCGATAATAATTAGGGTGTCCCATTCCATAATGATAATTTTACTATTTATACCCTACACATCTTCTTGGGTTGCCCCAGCCACTCTGGGCAGCTTCCAACATATATAAAAACATAAGAAAACGTTAAACATTTTTTTAAAAAACTTCCCTATACAGGATTGTCTTCAGGTGGCTCAGGGATTGGATAACTCCACACACTCCAACATTTCTCAAGTGAAAATAGGGACATCCAAAGGAAAAGCGGGACATTCTGGGATCAAATCAGAAAGAAGAACAACTTCTCTGAATCAGGGACATCCCAGGAAAATAGGAACACTTGCAGGGTCTGGGAAGTAAATTCAGAACACCTTTACTTACATGCACAATTACATCACTCACAAATGTCCTTATGAAGCTACAATCATAGCAACATTTTTTTCCTACTAGGACAATGATTATTCTTACATGACTACTACCGCTCTTCAACTTCCAGGCAGGTGCTTGCTTCTCTTAAATCAGCATTGAAAAAGCTTTCACAGCTATTCTAGCACACATTGTCAGTTTGGTCTCACTGATAACGGGAGGTGAGTGAATGTGACAAGGGAGAAGAAAGGACAAAATCAGTCATGACAGTTCCTCCCTCTGTGCAAAAGCAGGCCATCTTGCCATAATAACCCAAGGAAGGAAGGAAGAGGTGGCCAAAGATAGCTTGGTGATAGAACAAGGGTTCCCATGTCCGGTAGAGCCCTTAGTTAATACTAATTGGTGGCCACAGCGTTTTCCAGGTAAAACTGTTTCAGGAATAGTTGAGCAAAGTTATGACAAATCAGTTTCTTTCTGTGAGATTCCATGTTGCTGCCTTTTCCTGCAGTAGCTGTGCAGCTGTCTTAAGGGATCAGCACTGCACTGTGTTTCTGAGGGCCAAATTTGACATGACATTAGTTGAATGAATGCAATTAAGGTGCGTTAAAAAAATGTAAATAGCAGCCACAGATAATCACCAGCAATCTCAGAACTTGGGTGTGGGTGGGTGTGCGTGCACGCACACACATATACGTGTGGGCACTGGAAGCATAATTCTTCGGCTTCCGGCCAGGGTCTTGTATGAACATGCTGTTCACATTTTTAAGGAGTCCCCCATTTGCAACAATGACATGCCAATAGCAACTAACAAGAGACAATTTTTGTCAGGACCGTGGCAGGGAAACAAAGAGTTGAACCTTCCTTC
The DNA here is from genome assembly GCF_951804945.1 of Podarcis cretensis. NCBI lineage: Eukaryota > Metazoa > Chordata > Lepidosauria > Squamata > Lacertidae > Podarcis > Podarcis cretensis. The sequence continues at coordinate 65,464,095 of NC_137170.1, read as the reverse complement.
CCCACTCACATCCCCTACCTTACATTCCAGCCCACTTCCCAGGCTTTCTTGTGGCTAGTACTTGCATACGAAAAAAGTGTACATTAATTGCATCCAGTCAATTAACATCATGTCTAGTTTGACCTTGAGAGGCAATCGCAGAGAGCTGCTCTCTGCAGTGAGCAATTGCAACCGTCAGTGATTTACTGTATCCCCCCCCAAAAAAAACCACCCCTAAACAACCTCTGGAAATCCCCCCCCCAAAAAAAGGTCAGAAACTTTGGGCCAGCCTCCCCCCAAGAAGCTCCACAACTCTGGGTCATTTTCTTAAACTATAGGCCCCCCAAATAGGGGGTGTCTTATACACGGAAAAGTATGGTAATATCTGTCTCCATTTCTGGAGACAATAATATTATGTAGACAAATATATGATTTGACAACTAAATAGTGGCCAGAGCATTGGATTGAAATATGTAAAATCTAGGTATGGATCCATGGACTGCCATGAAGTTCATTGGGTGAACCTGAGCACACCACTGTCTCTCAACTCAACCTACTTCGCAGTTTTGTCGTCAGGCTAAAATTTCACTCTGAATTTCTTGGTGAAAGAAGACAAATTTAATAATTGATCCATGCACAAATAGACTTGCATTTTTTAAAAATTCTGTGAACCTGAGTGCAAGTTTTGAAGAGAGAAGGATGTTTGAAGGGCAATCATATATACATATATATGCTACTTCACTATGGAGGAAAACAAAATCCAGTTTGCTAGCAGTAAGAATACTACTCTCTGACTTCTTGGAATGCAAGAGATGGTAGATACTAAAACTGTGTGCTGACTGTAAAGCAGAGATGTTGCATGTATAAAAGCACACAGAGAAGCATCAAGGTTAACAATTAGCAATCTTCTATTTTTTAATGTGTAACACAATGCAATCTGTGCTAAAATTCTAAGGATGTGTTTTCGAGTCAAGATGTTGCTATCTTAGTATTTACTTACCAAACACCCAGATGAAAGGAAAGATGCCACTCAAATTCAGGCAACAGAAGTGTACCAGTAAAACTAGTTCATTTGCAAATTGTTACTTAAGATGCAGGAAAGAAAATTGCTATGCTACAAGCAAGATACTTCAGAGCTGTTGCTGCTTTAAAAAAAAATAAGGATTATGCAATTAGACGCCAATTAATTCTACAGCAGAAAGAAATTGTTTTTGTTCCCAAGGCTTGTGTATTAAAATGCAGATACATTGGTTTGGTAAAAATGGGACTGCAATATGTCTCTTATCCACAGTTGTTCTTTGGAATCTAACAGTAGGAAGACATATCTATCTCCAGCCCCAGAACCTTAGGCCCATAGTGCGCTGCGCATGATGTGCTTAAATCCAGTTGTACCTAAATCATATAGAAGGCAGGGGTTAGGGTTCACTTCAAAGGTGAACATGTGAAGAACACTGCAATCCTATGCACACTTGTCCAGGGGGAAGTGTCAGTGAGACTTCTGGTTAAATAAGACAAAGACCGTGGACTTAGTTCAGTATGTATGTACAAATTACAATTTCCAAAACATTATTTATTGGTAGGAATGAGGGATACATTCAATTTAGTTAACATTTTAATGTCAACCTGCCCAATTTGCACTTTCTAAAACAATATATGAAATGAAATTCAGCCATCTTTGGGAAGCCACACACTTCTCTGAATTTCGCAATGCAGTTCTCCATTCAAAAAAAGTGTACAAAATGTGTATATTAGAGGAGAGTGCATAAAATGTACATATTCATGAAAATAACATACAAAATGTGTAGAATTAGAGGTCATTGCTTGCAAAAATGTGTATACTGGGCAACGTTTTATACAAATAGGAGAAATGTGAATTTTCGCGAGGACACTTTAAAAACAATGACAAGCTGATGTGGAAATGTGGCAAACTGAATTTAAGAATGAACAAATAAGAAATCGAAACTGACAGATTTGGCCATCCCTGATAATGGCACACCATGGTTACAGCTGTTCCTAATCTGCAGGGTACTTCAGATACAGTCTGGCTATAGTAAGGTTACCAGATTTTTTTCAGTGAATCTGGGGACACCTTTCAGCTTCAATGGATTTTGTATGGGGACTGATTTGTAAATCTGGGGACTGTCCCCGGGAAACATGGACGTCTGGTAACCTTAGGCTATAGGGAGCAACACCTCAAATCTGCATCCATTTCTTCCCTTTCATTATGGCTCTGCATACATTTCTCCCCTTCCAGATGCAGCCATGGCATTGCTCTCAGCTCCTTCATCCTTTATCAATTTTAACTATAGCTGTGTCAATAGGATCTTGGATAAAAGGAGTGAATGGCAGTTTGAGCATATCTCGATTTGTTAGTTGCAGTGCTTCCCTTTCAAGACTAGAGCAATGGATGGCAGAATGTGCTTCTCATGAATCCTTTTGTACACTCTGATAGTGGCACATTCTAAGCTGAATCATCTGAGCAAGTCACATGGGAGTTAAATATGGAGGATCTGAGCTCACTGCAGTATCCTTGGCTAAAGGATATTCAGGTCCATGCAAAATTTTGTATGGGCATTCTACAACTTTCCACTGCAGGAAAGAACACCCTTTGGTGTCAGTAGGTCAAATTTAAATGCTATAAATATTTGAAACTGGTGAGCTTGTAAGCAGCCTACCTTGTCATTAAGGCTAAGCCATGAAACCAACCTGTATTCCTGCTGAAGTCTTGACTCTTCAGATTGCTCAAAGCCCAGTGGCATGTTCAACTCATGAACTGAACTCTCATAAGACCGTGTTTTGATAGTCATCAATAACGCATGTTGCAAAAGTGCCATGTTCTTAACTCTAATCGAGCAAAAGGCCTGCTCTAAAAATACCTTTTTGACAAGTTTTAATTTCAGGTATGGCTTTAGCTCCCCCTGGAATCATCACACATTCTAAAACTGTTTTGAAGGAAATGGCAGTGACAGCTGAGTAAATGCAGCAACATTAGTACATCATAAATGCACTGCAGACCTCTCTTTCATCCATGGTGAAATTGTAGAGTGCATGTGTGCACATTAGCCTACTTGGCTTACCTTTGACTCTGTCTCCATGAATAGGTTTCATGTCTTATTATTGTAACTTAACACTATCATCAGGAGACAATATCCCAACTCCCATTTCACTTCAGACAGGTTGAACTGTTTGTACTGCCAATAAGGCTGGATATCCCACAACAATATCCCAGAGGGATCCTAGGGTATCTTGTTAATTTGCTGAATAAAGCTGTGAGAAGACAGGTGTAAGATGTCCCTGTGGAAATTATGAAATTCAAGAACACAACCTGTCCCCTGGGTTGCAGCCATTTTTAAATATGACACTCTTTATACTGGCAACTCTGTTGGAGAGTAAACGGGATCCTAACACATTTTTCTTTGCCCTGTGTACTAAATTAATTGGGCAGTTTTAGAACGTTCAGTGATATCATTTGATCTTGGCTCTATGTTTTTACAGCTCTCAGTTTTGTTTTGTTTTGCGACCATTGATATTTATCCTGGCATTTATATTGCAATACATTATTTATTGTCAGAAACCTTGGAGGCTGATTTGGGCTGAAAGGCAGGGTAGACTTTTTGTTTTTTTTGTTTTTAAGATAAATAAACAATTACAAAATAAATATAATGAGCTTCTAAATACCTGTTCATAACATTTATGTGCTGCAAGGTCAAATGAATACTTTTTTGGGTGTGTGAGAGAGAATATATTTAACCAAAAAAATTTTAAAATGTCAGAAGCATTTCAGAAAGGAAAACAAAGGATTGTTAATATGCCTATTGCTTCACAGAAATATATAATAAATCACCACTCACTATAGCCATCAACTATATCAGAATTTTGAACAGAAAAGGTAGCTGAATGAAATGCAAAGTGCTAGTATTCTAATAGGATCTTGCAATTTTGCTATCAATGAATTCAGACCAAAAGGAGTAAAATTTGCCATTTTGGATTGGTCCCCTAAATAATCTCATTTAGTGGTCAACTTTTTTGAAACTGCCAAAAACAACAGCTTTTCATACAGCAATTCTATAGAGAAGCCCTCCAAATATTTCCAGTATCCAGAGATTAATAGTCTTATAGACATCATCAAAGATCCAACTAACATTTTACTTCCCCCAACTTTGTTTTGGTTGTCCCAAATACTTAGCAGTGCCAGTGGCAACAAGTCCTGTGATGTTATTTTGTTAATTTCAGTAAACACAGATTCACAAAAGGAAGCTGCCTTAGGACATTCCACCAAAGTGGAAATACATTCCTTTATGCTGCCCACATCACAACATTTTAGGAAAGAGATTCTGAATGTATGAGCTAATTCACTGGGGATATAATGCCACCAAAATGCTATTTTGAGCATAGCTTCTTTAGATTGTGCTGAGAACTCTCTATAACAGTCTAGGAAGTGGTGCTACAGATGAATGGTCCTCTCATGAATTTCGGAGGACAGTTGCTTTATCTCCTCTGGAATTGCTGGGAAGAGCTACTGAGGATGAAGCTAATTTATCTCCAAAACAAGGAACATAGTATATCTTAGTGTGAAAAGAACACAGGAACATAAGAAGTCAAGCCATTGGTCTATCTGGCTCTGTCTGGCAGTGGCTCTTCAGTGTTTCAGACAGGAGACATTCCCAGTCCTACCTGGAGATGCCAGGGAGTGATACTGGGCCTTCTGCATGTAAGGCTCTAACACTACGGCCCTTCCCCATCAGCAAGCCATCAGCAAGCCACCGTCCAAAGTGAATGGTTCTTGAGAAATAGTTAAGAATTTTGAAGTGCGAATAATTAAAAAGTACTGATTGTACTAAGGGAAGAAATGCAGATACGAAGCAAGTTCAGTACCATACAGTGGTACTTTGGTTCTCAAACAGCTTGGCTCCCAAATGCTGCAAACCCGGAAGTAAATGTTCCGGTTTGGGAATGTTTTTCGGAAGCCGAATGTCCGATGCAGCTTCCACTTGAGTGCAGGAAGCTCCTGCAGACAATCGGAAGCTGCACCTTGGTTTTCGAATGGTTTCAGGATTCGAACGGACTCCCGGAACAGATTAAGTTCGAGAACCAAGGTACCACTGTACATTTAATTCACAAGCTGGTCTAGATGATTTCGAATTAAAATCCTATCACTCAGGGTCAAACGCCTATTTGATGAATGTTGAAATATAAAGTTTAAGAACAGAGCATCTGAAGTTAGTTAGTTGGATGGTCAGTCTATAACGCAAAGTCAAATGTATGCTTAAAGGTTTGTTTTAATGGTGAATAAATAATGGCAAAAAGTTTTGAGCAAGGACGAAAAAGCTGATATATTAATGTCTTCATTTATATATATGTTATGTTTAAAAAGCTTGCATTAACCTTCATATCTATGATATGTTGATGATAATATTAGCTGTCTTGTAGGGCTATCACATAGATACTTAACTTACATGAACACTCTCTGAAATGCAAATTACTGCTACAACTACCCATGACTACCATGACTACTATACTACTATCACTGGTTCTGTTGCAATCATTAGTTCTTTTTTGAGCTGCAAATAGATTAAAATGGAAAGTCCTCTGAAACAGGTTAGCCCTGGCCAAATCACACTTAGAAGAGCTTTGTGAAGGTAACACTGTGCACACTGCCACCATTGAAAATTAGCATGTAAATGAATATGATAGCTAAAAGGCACACAAATCATGATACAACTAACGGAGGTAACAAGCTACTGTAAAGCAAATTCAAGGCAGAAAAACCATAAGGGTTAAAAAGAATCTTGTTGACAGGATATAATGACAGTCCCTTGAGTTACGAGAGACACAAGCCCTGGGAAGAATTCACATTACACTCAGCAGAAAGCCTCCAGTTGGCAGTTGTAATTGTCCATTTCCATGTGCTATGCTCATTCCTGGATGATAGTAAGAGCACTCTGGGGAAAATCCCACCGCAGTCAATGCGAACATATCTAAGAACCCATCTCCCATTCATAGGAAGAATACTGCAGTGGCTATATGAGGTGTAAATGACATACATTAGCTACATTAGCAACAGCCAGGGGGTGGGAAGCAACACTGTGGAAATTAACACCATGTCAGCTGGCCAACCTATGTCTTTGCTTGGTGCAGATGTTACCAGAGCAGAAACTGGCATGCAAAAGTGACTAAAGCAGTACTCAGGTAACATTGGAATTGGATAGTTTTCACCTTGCTTTGCCCATCTCCCTAGAAGGGCATGTCTTTCCACAGAGTACGATAAGCCAAGGGTGGAGCTATCACTCTTTGTGTACATTATAAAGCTTTATAAATTTGTACACTTGTGCTTGGTCTTTATAGAGCTGGGCATGAGGCAGCTCCCTACACTTGTCCGTCTTCCATGATGGAGTGCGTGAGTGATGGAGTGCGTGGGGACAGACTCTCCCTAAAGCCAATTGGCTGATTGGCTATCTGGCCACTATGAAGGGCAGGTCTAATGGTGTGTTTATCATTAGAGTCTACCAGAGCTCTGGGGGACATGGCTGTATATGTCCTTGTTGTGCTCCCTCTGTATTTCATGTTGATCTCCTTCTGCTATACATTGTTTTGTATGTTTTGTGGTATTTTATGCATTGTGATTTGCTGTTACTTTTATTGATTATAGATTGGTAATTCTTTATTGTAGTTGAACTGTTTAATTATTATGTGCTGATGTTTAATTTTACTGTTTACTATTAGAGTCTGATGGATTGCTGAATGTTGCTTTGTTCAATATAAGTTGTTTATTTTAAAGTTATTGTGACTTTTATATTGGATCAGATTGTTACTACAGTGGTACCTCGGGTTAAGTACTTAATTCGTTCCGGAGGTCCGTATTTAACCTGGAACTGTTCTTAACCTGAAGCACCACTTTAGCTAATGGGGCCTCCCGCTGCCGCCACACCGCCACCACGTGATTTCTGTTCTCATCCTGAAGCAAAGTTCTTAACCTGAGGTACTATTTCTGGGTTAGCGGAGTCTGTAACCTGAAGCGTATGTAACCCGAGGTACCACTGTATTAATGTTTGCTGTTTTCTTATGTGTTTATGTCTTGGAAGCCACCCAGAGTGGCTTGGGCAACCCAGCCAGATGGGCAGGGTATAAATGAATTCTTCTTCTTCTTCTTCTTCTTCTTCTTCTTCTTCTTCTTCTTCTTCATTGAATCCTAGCTTCAGATGCCTGCATACTGTCTTTTTCAAAATTATATTTCATTAATATTATAAACTTGTAAATCAATACAAAGTTGTCTGAAACAGGTTCGTATACATAATCTTGTGAAGATAATCTGATGCTTTGGAAACATCAGGCAGCAGTGTTTAAGAACAAATAATTAGGCACCTGATTACTTATATTGCATATGAGATTGGTCTCCCGAATTTGCAGACATGACACATATTTATTACTTCGTTTCCAGAGACAGAATACACGTCTCTTTAAATAATCTCCATTATCCTCTATAAAGTCAATTGCTACTTGCGTTGGCCTTGCACTTTTAAGACCCTTTTGCTGCTGCTTTGTCTTACTGACCTGGATTTCATACGGCTATTGTACTCTTGGGCTGCTGATGCTAATCCTCACCAATCTCAAGCATGCCATGGATTATATTCTCTTATGCCTGTGTCTGACCCAATTTAGATGCAAATCTGCCAGCAAATAACTCGTGCCCTTTATACCAAGAAAGACAGATTATTTTGTCTTACAGTGTTTGTTAAAAGCAAAAGGAGTGATATCTCTAGTTGACTTCTTAATTGAGCAGAGTGCCTAAAAATATCTAAATTGTTTTATGGGATGTCTGTCATGGAAGGTTTAGAGGGAGCTGGTATAATCGCTGACTGTGGGGTTAGCAGGAATAAAAACCTACAAAGATGTAAAGTGAACAACATCCCCCCCCCCCGGAATCACAATTATACAGAACAATACAGCAATTGCCCACATAGGGAGAAATGTATAAGGCAGTGGGTCTCATACAAATGTTTCACTTTAAACAAAACTTTGGTGGACCCTTACAAATTTTTTAAAATTATTTTTCTGAAGAATTGGAGGGGGTTGATTATTGGAAGACTATTCAAGAGAGAGATAAAAATGGTTGTTGATCTCCTGATCTCCTCTGATGGGAGAAGTCTTTGTCATTCTTAAGCTTTTGGCTCTTACCAGAGAAAGTTATTATCCTTCCATCAGCGACAAAGGAGCAGCACATTTAACCCTTGCCATCAGGCTGTAGCTCAGTGGAATGTGCTAAGAGGGAAAACAAGTACTTGAACAGCACATTATACCCAGTAGTGGTGCTGTGTGGGCAGAGTGGTCATGTTGCTCATCTGGCTGCCCAAAACAGCATGTTACTGCTGGTTACTAACAGAGAAGGCCTGTGGGTGGCAGTGGCTAGTGGGAAGAATTACAGATTGCTTCTGCTTCTGTGCTGGCACTGCACACCAAACTTGTTACTGCCTTACCTCTCGCTGCCTTGGCAAGTGAAAGCAAGGCACAGAATTGGCAAGCAAGGCCCTTCCTGCAGCACTGCCCTTCCTGTGCCACCCCACAGCTGCTACTTATTTAACCCTTAGAAAGTGTGGCGAAGGAAGGGGGGGAAAGGGAAAGGGATTCCCAGAACAATGGCCTGATGAGTGCATTGAATTTCCATGGTGGTGTCTTAATGCGCATCCCACATCGTGTGTGTGTGTCTGCCACTACAACCTTTTTCTTTGTGGAACCCTTTGGACTGTTTTGCAGTTTCTGTGGCACACACTTTGAGAAACACTAGTACAAGGAACCGATTGAGCAAGAGCCATGCAACCAACTGGAAAGAGCAAATTTAGTCAATCCTCCCGTGCAAACTTTGTAGTCGGCCAATTTAAATGGTCCCTCGAGAACCAATATCAAGAAGTTGGGCAATTCAGAGCTGCTTCTCAATAAGTGGCTTCAGCACCAACTGCAGCAAATGTAAGGTTACAGTTTAGAGGGCATAGCTCTGCAAATATAATGTAATTATATATAAAAATACTATATAGTGGGACCTCGGTTTAAGAACAGTCCTGCTTACGAACGATTCGGTTTACGAATTCCGCAAAACTGGAAGTAGTGTATTGGTTTGCGAACTTTACCTCAGTCTAAGAATGGAATCCAAATGGTGGAAGGGCACCGGCGATGGAAGGCCTCATTAGGGAAAGCGCACCTTGGTTTAAGAATGGTTTTGGTTTAAGAACAGACTTCTGGAACTGATTAAGTTCGTAAACCAAGGTACCACTGTATATGTATTCCCCATCCCATTGCTAATTAACCATTAATATACATCAGCTCAGTCTACTTTATTCAAGGTAGTAAGAGCCTAGAAACCTTAAGCAGCTCTCGGAAACATCTGACTCTCGACAGAGTGACTCTGACCGCACAGAGCTAAACCAGCCCATTCATGGGCTTTACAATAGGCATGAACGTATTGTCTTTTAAAAACAAAAGAGCAAGAGGAAACTCTTATGTCCCTTGAAATACACCTAAGCCCAGTGCCAACAAGTGACAAAGCACTAAATAACACCATCAATATAATATGTAAGGACAAAACTCCCAGGTTTTTGTTTTTTTTCATGAGCTGGTAAGTAGCAGCTACTCAGTGAGGACTAGATCATAGAATCATAGAATCATAGAGTTGGAAGAGACCACAAGGGCCATCGAGTCCAACCCCCTGCCAAGCAGGAAACACCATCAGAGCACTCCTGACATATGGTTGTCAAGCCTCTGCTTAAAGACCTCCAAAGAAGGAGACTCCACCACACTCCTTGGCAGCAAATTCCACTGTTGAACAGCTCTTACTGTCAGGAAGTTCTTCCTAATGTTTAGGTGGAATCTTTTTTCTTGTAGTTTGGAACCATTGCTCCGTGTCAGCTTCTCTGGAGCAGCAGAAAACAACCTTTCTCCCTCCTCTACGTGACATCCTTTTGTATATTTGAACATGGCTATCATATCACCCCTTAACCTCCTCTTCTCCAGGCTAAACATGCCCAGCTCCCTTAGCCGTTCCTCATAAGGCATCGTTTCCAGGCCTTTGACCATTTTGGTTGCCCTCCTCTGGACACGTTCCAGTTTGTCAGTGTCCTTCTTGAACTGTGGTGCCCAGAACTGGACACAGTACTCCAGGTGAGGTCTGACCAGAGCAGAATATAGTGGCACTATTACTTCCCTTGATCTAGATGCTATACTCCTATTGATGCAGCCCAGAATTGCATTGGCTTTTTTAGCTGCCGCATCACACTGTTGGCTCATGTCAAGTTTGCGGTCAACCAAGACTCCTAGATCCTTTTCACATGTACTGCTCTCAAGCCAGGTGTCACCCATCTTGTATTTGTGCCTCTCATTTTTTTTGCCCAAGTGCAATACTTTACATTTCTCCCTATTAAAATTCATCTTGTTTGTTTTGGCCCAGTTCTCTAATCTGTCAAGGTCGTTTTGAAGTGTGATCCTGTCCTCTGGGGTGTTTGCCACCCCTCCCAGTTTGGTGTCATCTGCAAATTTGATCAGGATGCCCTTGAGTCCATCATCCAAGTCATTGATAAAGATGTTGAATAAGACCGGGCCCAAGACAGAACCCTGTGGCACCCCACTAGTCACTCTTCTCCAGGATGAAGAGGAACCATTGATGAGCACCCTTTGGGTTCGGTCAGTCAGCCAGTTACAAATCCACTGAGTGGTAGCATAGTCAAGTCCACATTTTACCAGCTTCTTTACAAGAATATCATGGGGCACCTTGTCAAATGCCTTGCTGAAATCAAGGTAGACTACATCCACTGCGTTCCCTTCATCTACCAGGCTTGTAATTCTGTCAAAAAACGAGATCAGGTTAGTCTGACATGACTTATTTTTCAGAAATCCATGCTGACTATTGGTGATCACAGTATTCCTTTCTAGGTGCTCACAGACTGTTTGCTTAATGATCTGCTCCAGAATCTTCCCTGGTATTGATGTCAGACTGACTGGGCGGTAATTATTTGGGTCCTCTCTTTTCCCCTTTTTGAAAATAGGGACAACATTTGCCCTCCTCCAGTCTGCCGGGACTTCGCCTGTTCTCCAGGAATTCTCAAAGATGACTGCCAGTGGTTCTGAGATCACATCTGCCAGTTCTTTTAATACTCTTGGATGCAGTTCATCTGGCCCTGGAGACTTGAATACATCTAAACTAGCCAAGTATTCTTGTACTATCTCCTTAGTTATTCTGGGCTGTGTTTCCTCTGCTGAATCATTTGCTCCAAATTCTTCAGGTTGGGCATTGTTTTCTTTATCGGAGAAGACTGAGGCAAAGAAGGCATTGAGGAGTTCAGCCCTTTCTGTGTCCCCTGTTTGCATTTCACCATCTTCTCCTCTGAGTGACCCCACTGTTTCTTTGTTCTTCCTTTTGCTACGAACATACCCATAAAAGCCTTTTTTGTTGCTTTTAACCTCTCTAGCAAGCCTGAGTTCATTCTGTGCTTTAGCTTTTCTGACTTTGTGTCTACACGTGCTGGCTATTTGTTTGAATTCCTCTTTGGTGATTTCCCCCCTTTCCCATATTTTGTACACATCCTTTTTTAATCTTAACTCAGTTAAAAGTTCTTTAGATAGCCACCCTGGCTTCTTTAGGCACCTTCCATGTTTCTGTCTCATTGGTATTGCCTGAAGTTGTGCTTTTACTATCTCCCTCTTAACAAACTCCCAGCCATCATGAACTCCCTTTCCTTTTAGTATTACTGTCCATGGGATCTCACCCAGCACTTCCCTAAGTTTTATGAAGTCGGCTTTCTTAAAGTCAAGAAATTGAGTCCTAGTATGCTTGGCTGCTCTTTTCCGCTGTATAGTAAACTTCAGAAGAGCATGATCACTCGCGCCTAATGATCCTTCCACTTCTACCCCACTAACCAGGTCATCAACATTGGTTAGGACCAGATCTAAAATGGCTGTTCCTCTTGTTGCTTCTCCCACTTTCTGGACAACAAAGTTGTCTGCAAGGCCAGTGAGGAATCTGTTTGACCTTATGCTCTTGGCTGAGTTTGACATCCAGCAAATATCCGGGTAATTGAAGTCCCCCATTACTACTATCTCCCTTCCTTTTGCATGCTTGGCCATCTGTTCCAGGAAGGCATCATCTATGTCCTTCGTTTGGCTTGGGGATCTATAGTAAACTCCCACAATGAGGTCCCTGTTATTCTTCTCTCCCTTAATTTTGACCCAAATGCTCTCACTTTGGCTTCGAGGTTCTAAATCTTGGATCTCTTCACAGGTATACACATCCCTGACATATAACGCCACTCCTCCTCCTTTCTTGTCTGGTCTGTTTCTCTGAAATAGATTGTATCCCTCCATTATTACATTCCAGTCATGGGACTTATCCCACCAGGTTTCAGTGATGCCTATTATGTCATATTTAGTTTGCTGTACCAAGAGCTCAAGCTCATCTTGTTTATTTCCCATGCTTTGCGCATTAGTGTACAGACATTGAAGTCCATTAATCATTCCCCCATGTCTCTTATTTAAGGATTTTTTCCTCCCACCACTAGGTCTGTGTGCTGTTTGCTCCATTTGGTCTATGACATTTGGATGATCATCTTCATCAATTGATAGACTCCTACCTTCAGGAGCACTGTCTCCCTCCCCCACATTAGTCAGTTTAAAGCCCTCCTGATGAGGTTTCTGAGATTTTTGGCAAAAACATTCCTCCCAACCGTTGTGAGGTGCAGCCCATCGCTTGCCAGAAGTCCATCTTCAAGAAACTGCAGTCCGTGATCTAAGAATCCAAACCGTTCCTGTTTACACCATTTGCGAAGCCAGCTGTTCACTTCCACTATTTTTCTCTCTCTCCCTGGGCCATGTCGTTCAACTGGGAGGACAGATGAGATGACAATCAGATTATCATCAGTGGTGGCACAATAATATTGGACTTTGGGGTCGCAGGGCAAAAATTGTACAATTCTCAGGATCCAGTCATAGACCTACTGTTGTGAGCAGCAATAGGTAAAAAATGCTGTTCTGCACTGCATGCTCAACTACTTGAAACAGTTTTCCTGGTGCAGTAGATAAATACTATGCTTTAGGCTGGGAGACGGGCAGAGTCAAGGATGGCCAATTACAGACAACACACTAAATTTTTTGGGAGTAAGAATGGGTCAGTGAGAAAGAACTAGATACTCTTCTCATTCAGCTATGGATTGTTGTTTTCTTCAAAGTCAACAAGTGGATTTTTCTCTGGGACTTAAAACCTGCATGTTAACTATTTTTGGAAGAAATGGAAGAAAATAAAAGAAATCTTACAAAGTGCATTATATCTATATCTATATCTATATCTATATCTATATCTATATCTATCTGCATTTTTAAAAATGTTAGAGTGAACAATTAATTTAAAAGCAGTGGCTGGCATTCTCAAAAATCCAGACATTAAACAGCTTGAAAAATGTAAATTAACCTCAGTAGCCTACCAAAGAGCAGAATGTTCTCAGTAAAAGAAAAGCAGAATAAGACACTTAGGTGAAAAATAAGATATGCATGCAGTAGCATTTACCTAAAGTACTTCAACTGTTTAACATTTTCTCTAGACAAAGCGATCTTGACAGAGAAGCAGGGAAGCAGGGACAACAGAGAAGGATGCCACCATGTCTGAAAAGACAAAAGACAATGCCAATACTTTGGAAAAATTGTGGGATCTAAATTTCACATACAACTAAAAGTGGCTATCTTTATGAGAAATATATGTAAAATAAATGACAGCATGTGTAACAGTCTAGTGCCCTGATATTTACAAGACCCTGTCTTTCTCACTTCCGTCCCCTCTCCAAATCCCATGCCAAGTGGAAAGAGATTCATTTGTACAAAACATCTATGGCTCACCACTGCTCACCCGGTATTTAAAGGACACAAATTTCCCATTCTCACTTTGCCCTAGGCCTAGCAGTAGTTCAGCAAGCAAAGCTTTAATCTGATCACACTGAAACTGAGAAATCTTTATCTGCTGTTGCTTACTTGACTCAGGATTATCGGTAAACTGGTCTGCGTTTGATTGTACCAACAGTTGTTGGAACAGTTTGAATTGCTCAAGGAGTATAGCTGCTACTCTTTTAATCCTAGTTCAATTGCATCAGCTCACAGTTTTTCTCCAAGGAAACAAGCCCACTAATGAAACCAATATAACACACACCTCATGTCTCCAAATGGTCAGAAGTCCCAAGTGTAGCCCTCATCTGCATTGGGAGGAAAAGACTGCAGGGCATTGCATTATTGAAGCATTTGAGCTCTCTGTTGGTAGTCTATATCTCATGAGATTTATTTAATGTTTTGGGAATTGGAACAGAAGATATGGAACTGGGTGACAATTGCTGAATACATAATAAGTAAAGAATTATGGAATATTATTTTAATATATATATGATCACAGAGGAGAGACTCTTGTGTGGACAAAGACGGAAATATTTATTATTGTTTAATATGGAGGAATGGTTGTTCAAGTTGTTGGAGACGAAGCTGATATGTTTGATACAGAAAAGCTATTGCTGGCATTTATTATTAATATGCTTGTTTACAAAGCTATTGTCTACCAACCTTACTATATGCTTGTGAAACATGGACCATCTCCAACTCCTTGAAAGATTCCATCAATGGTGTCTCTGAATTTTTTTACACATCGCTTGGGAAGACAGGCGAACTAATACCAATGTACTAGAAGAAGCAAAGATCACCAGTGTTGAAGCAATGATTCTTCAACATCAACTTCGTTGGACTGGTCATGTCGTGTGAATGCCTGATGATCGTCTTCCAAAGGAACTACTTTATTCCGAACTTAAAAATGGAAAGCATAATGCTGGTGGTGAACAAAAGAGGTTTAAAGACTGTCTCAAGGCAATTTTTTTTAAAAAAAATGTAGTATAAAACCAACAATTGGGAAACACTTGCCTGTGAGTGCAGGCTTTACCAAAGGTGTCATGGGCTTTGAAGACACTTGAACTCAGGATGCAAGGGAGAAATGTGCTAAGAGGAAGGCACACTTGGCAAATCCACACTGTGATCAACTCCTGAAACCAATGTCCCCACTGTGGAAGGATGTGTGGATCCAGAATGGGCCTCCACAGTCACTTACAGTTTCATTGCTAAAACCGTGTTTATGGAAGACAATCTTACTTGGCTACGAGTGATCATGAAAGAAGAAGATTAATAATAATTAGAGAATCCCTTTTGGACTGTATTTCCTTCTCTTCTCTTCTTTGGTTTTCTTTTGGTGTTTTCATTTCTCTTTATTCCTCTATTTTTGTTGTGGTTTTTTTTTGTTTCATTTATTTTATCTTATTGTATTATGGAAAGGCTTCAATCTTATTTTTAAAAAGGAAAATTTGTCATGGAATCTTTCATAATATACACACTTTTGCATACAATTTTGCCTTATATATGCAAAGCAATATCCCTACTATCCCTAAAGCATGCATTTTCATATGTTAAAGTAAAGGTAAAGGTACCCCTGCCCATACGGGCCAGTCTTGACAGACTCTGGGGTTGTGCGCTCATCTCACTCTAGAGGCCGGGAGCCAGCGCTGTCCGCAGACACTTCCGGGTCATGTGGCCAGCGTGACGAAGCTGCTCTGGCGAGCCAGAGCCGCACACGGAAACGCCGTTTACCTTCCCGCTGGTAAGCGGTCCCTATTTATCTACTTGCACCCGGAGGTGCTTTCGAACTGCTAGGTTGGCAGGCGCTGGGACTGAGCAGCGGGAGCGCACCCCGCCGCAGGGATTCGAACCGCCGACCTTTCGATCGGCAAGTCCTAGGCGCTGAGGCTTTAACCCACAGCGCCACCTGCGTCTTGTTACTTTCACTAATACGTTGGCATTTTGTACAGATTACTTGGCCAGAGATCTGCATTGCGAAATTAAAAGAAGGGATAATGTTGAAGGATTCCTCTGTTTAAGTTGGGATATTCTTTTGGAACATGTATGTTTGTCTTTAAATGCAAGATGAACCGAATTTCTCCCTTATTCCGAGTCGTTCTGACCTTTTAGTCCTCTTTTGTCCAATCTGCCACCACCCCACTCTTCCACAACTGAAAACAATACATTTCCTCATATTAAAATGCCAGCATATCTACAATGAAGCTGCTTTCAGAATCACTGGCCTGTAGCTGGGTCTAAAGCTGCTTCTTATTTGTTTACCCAGCCAGTTCCTCCTCTCTCGACATGCTGGCAACAGCAATGGAAAGCAACACCATGTGGACATGCCAAGGCTTTGTACAGAATAGAAGGTGAGTTTCCAACCATGGCAGTAAATTTGAAAGCGAGCCAGTTCACCTTTGGCAAAGCGGCTGAGAGCCAAATGGCTTGACACAAAAATATTGATGGGCACTCACTTCATGACTGTGAACTTTTAAATGATCAGAGGGAACATGTGGCTTTCTAGTCCACCTACATTTTATTTTTTATTTTTTTAACTTTTTATTTTCATAGTTTCAAAAAGCAAAAGACAGTTTTACACACACACACAAACACACACACAAAAATTTTCATAAAACCGTAGTCATAACAATACCTTGATGGGGTTCCCTGAACCTCTGGACTTCCCTTCACCCCTGCCTTGTTTCATCTTTCTTTTTACCTGCATATAATTACATTTTTGTTAAGAAACCAGAAGTCTTTCTATTGGGTATAGTGGGTGAAGAGATACAAAGAGAAGATAAAAGACTATTTATGTATGCAACAACAGTAGTAAGAATTCTTTTAGCCCCAAAATGGAAACAACAAGAAGTACCAACGAAAGAAGAGTGGCAGAAAATGATGGACTTTGCGGAATTGGCGAAGCTGACGGGGAAATTTGAAACCAGCATGATCAAGTATTCCAAAAGAATTGGAGTAAATTTATATGATATTTGAAAGATTATTGTAAACAATTAACACCATCAGCAGGGTTGTCTGAAGACTTGTAAGGAGAAATTTTCTCCCTTTCTATATTTATTTAAATTTTGAGGTATTTCATAATGAGTACCGTATATTTAGAATTGGAAAATGTATAAAATGCTATGATATAAAGGTTAATTCTGAAAGTCTTAAGGCAGGAGGGAGGGAAGTCAATAGGCTCTAATGAGCCAGAGAGGTAAAGTGGATAATAATGATGTAATTACCGGTATATATTGTTAAATGAAAAAATAAAAATTATATATAAATAAAACAAATATATAAATTGACTAAACAGTCCTCTCAGCCTACTCAATATATTTGCATTCAATAAATGCTTTAGGACTTCTCTTTGCACTTTAACACATCAGTTTTAGGTCACACCACAGTGTCTGAAAATTGAATGGCTAGAGAGGTGTTTAAAAACCTCTCCTTGTGTATTCCCCAAATATGTTTCTAGGGGGGCCATGGAATATCTGTGGAGCACCCCTCTTGACACCACCCTCACTACAGCTTACGTGGATGGGATTGGGATGGGGCAGTGTACAGATAAATGTGACTACACCTTTAGAGTCACCTTCCATATCTAGTTTAGGAGGTTAGGCCCAAGCAGGAAGCAGCGATAGCAGAGTGATAAAATAGCACTGGGTGAGCACCCGGAACCCCAGGAATTGTGGGTAACTGCTTGGCAGAGATTGGGGTGGCATGTAACAACATGTATGAGGCTCCTCCATGCAAAGGGGAACTATGGGCCAAAAAAAAGCCTTACATAAACATCCTTTCATACCAATGGCAGGCACATGACTGCCAGAAGGTATGTCCAGTGCTCCTGCCAGCACAGGTGTTGGGTACCATTCTGTTCTCCTTTCAACATATGAGGGGTGTTTAAGTTTTGGATTTCAACTGCACTTATTAATCAAGTTAATAGAAATAACTTAATTAAGCACTACTATTAGTGGTGACTAAACTGCAGGAGGCAGTGGAAGACAGGAGTGCCTGGCGTGCTCCGGTCCATGGGGTCACGAAGAGTCGGACACGACTAAACGACTAAACAACAACAACATTAGTGGTGAGAGCTGGACCAAAAAGAAGGCTGATTGCCGAAGAATTGATGCTTTTGAATTATGGTGCTGGAGGAGACTCTTGAGAGTCCCATGGACTGCAAGAAGATCCAACCTATCCATTCTTAAGGAAATCAGCCCTGAGTGCTCACTGGAAGGACAGATCCTGAAGCTGAGACTCCAATACTTTGGCCACCTCATGAGAAGAGAAGACTCCCTGGAAAAGACCCTGATGCTGGGAAAGACTGAGGGCACAAGGAGAAGGGGACGACAGAGGACGAGATGGTTGGATATTGTTCTTGAAGCTACCAGCATGAATTTGACTAAACTGCGGGAGGCAGTGGAAGACAGAAGTGCCTGGCGTGCTCTGGTCCATGGGGTCACGAAGAGTCGAACACATGAAATGACTAAACAATAACAACTATTGGTGGAGGGTTATTGTTTTTGCTTGTTATTATGGTATGTATTTTGTATTTTTATGTTGTAAACCATGATGGTGATGATGATGATGATGATGATATAGTATAGAGCTGTATTGTGTGCTTAAGGCCAGTTTGCTGAATGGGACTTTCCAGGGGGTTGGCTATGTTTGAGTTGCTTGATCCTCACTAGGGGCCTGTTCACATACCTTTAGATGCTCGAAGGCATCATGTGAGGATGCAATTATTGCATCTCCTCTTGTTGTTTCTCCTCCTCCTGCTGCTGCCTTGACCCTGTCATCCACACATCTCTCCTGCCTGCTATGCAGCAAAATTGGAGTCCTGCTGGCCACAGCAGTCAGAGGAGGATGGCTGATGAAACAGGACAAGAAGTACAGCAGCTTCAACTTCCCTTGTTATTTAAGAGCAGTTTAAACTGTAGGCAATCTTTCTGGGTGAGGATTTAACAACCCTGGGGACTGTTGACACCCAGGATTAGGGTTCCACTGAATGTTCATCTCTGCACATTTTCAAGGTAAAGGGGTGGTTTTCAGGGCTATGTGAAATACTTCCCAAAACCATCATAAAAGTGATTTTTTTTTGGGGGGGGGAGCTGTCTACAGCTTCTGAAGCTCTGTTTCCCCCTTCCATTGCTACTTCAATGACATTGTCTTTTTGTGTGTTTCCATGTTTCCCAAGTGATCCCAACCTATTAGGGACCACTTGAGCATGCTATGATGTCAAGGCATCACATAGCCTATCACAGGTGGAAAAGTGATGATATCACCAAGAACAAATGAATCCAAAGTTCTGCCCTCATTCTAATGGGACTTGACTGAGGAATGGGGTGCATGCCAATTACCTGGGGAACTGTGGAGAAAATGGAGAGCTTGACCTGGCTGCTTTGGCAATGATGGCACCCCTGCATTATTTTTGCTAACATAAAACTAAAAACTAAAAATCCCCTGCCTCTCTATTTTAAAATTTGGATTACCCTATAGAGTTAATTTAGCATAAGCATTTGGGCCAAAGTGTGACTGACGTATTTCATGCTTCCCTAGCCCCATAACTGGACACAGAAACAGTTCTTTCTTTTTTATATACCCAGTCTCCAAAAGCATCTTTTCCTAAGGGGGTGCTAAATACAGCATCTCTAAGATGCTGCATGGCTGTTTACAGAAAAAGAAGTTTGCCAATAATATGTACGACCCCGTGAAACACTTGGGTAACAGGGCAACCTGACCTGGACATGTGAAAAATTCACTCAAATTACCCCTATTCACCCGTAAATTCCTACTGTCCGCATAGCCAGTGTGCCCCTGTAATACACCCCACAAACATGACAAACCAGAGTGCAGGTTTATTTTGATTCCATTTTTAGGGGGTTTGCCCCATGCAGAACAATTCTCTATGCATGAGAAGCAGTCCACTGAAGTTTATATTTTCAGATAAATGATCCTTGCAGGATCAAGGGGTGTTACCTCAACCACTTGCCCCTGCGCCTTCCATTTGTGTGTCCTTCTGATTCTACCGCATCTTTATGGATGATTTTTGTTAAAAAATTATTATGTGGAAATGTGACACAGGGCAAAGTCACTGTATCTGGACACAGATTTTCCCCATAATTCAAGCAGTAGTCACCCCTGCTTTCCCTTGGTTTCATTATCAGACCATAATTTCTCTATTTGAGCAGGCATCCTTATTTCATTCGGAATACCCATCCACTCCAACCCAGATCTATTTCAAATACATGTTGGTTTTTATTGCATTATTTTCAATGTCACTCTTATTGTTCCCTCAAACCCCCACACATGCAGATGTTGGTTCTGCTTTTTCAGTTTAGCTGCCTGTGGTTGTGACACCTTCCCACAGTAGCATAAACTGCAAAAGCAAACTGCAAAACACTTCTGCCTACCCGGAGGCATACTTAACTATAGGTGAGTAATATATACAATAATTACATAAAAAGTCACCAGTGATCCCTCTATCCTAGGGATCTACCTGCCTTTATAGGGGTTTTCTGTTTCAAGCCCAGTATTTTCTGCCCTCTAAGGGCCTAAATGCACATTACACTAGTTGAGTTACTTGTAAACTCATCAGAGTTTTACAAAAGTTAAACCTACGCACCAATGGGAGCTTTTTTCTATTGCTAATTAAAGGGCTGTGTATGTGTATTTACATCATGACAGTAGTTGGTAATGAAGGGTTAAACTTTTCCTCCCGATGTATGGTGTCCTGATGGAAATTGCTCCCCTGCAGCAGCATTATTATTATTATTATTATTATTATTACCCCATCTTTCCCCCCTGACAGGGACTCAAGACAGAGATAAACAAGAACAGTAACTCATTAAAAACAATTAAACATTGTTAGATTTATAACTATATATATATATATATATATATATATATATATATATATATAATCAATTAAACCATTCAGATAATTACAGTTCCATCTTCTGCGTGGCAGCCTTTTAGATATTTGAAGATGGCTATCATATTTCCTCTCAGTCTCCTCTTTCCAAGCTATATACCTAACTCTGTCAACAGTTCCTCATAAGGCTTGGTTTCCAGACTTCATCTTCAGCTCTGAAGTTTACTGCATGACCTTGAGCCCTCTCTTTATCTCAACCGAACCTATCTTGCAAGGTACATGAAAAGAGAATAGATAAATAATTGTTTACACTTCTGAAAGCTTAAGCAAATGATGTAACATTTGCTCCTGTTATAGGGACAAGGAAATGTACAAGAATCCTCATATGCCATGTTTGTTTTAAATAAAAGCTTATGAATATTTTAATTACTGTCTTTTGGTTTCTGGTTTTAAATTTGTCTGTTTACTCCGATAGGAAAACACATAATACCCACTGCCAGGGGTATTGTGGTTATTATGCTGATTCTTCTCCTTCTGCTGTAGTTTGTAAGCTTACATATTGAATTACCTTCTCACTTCAGGAAAATGTGCTATGAATTTTAAACACAGGATAATCTAACATGTCTAATCCAGTCTTCATAATACATAGTAAAGTGCACTGATGTAAGCTTTTATTTCAAGATCAGCATTTCCAAAATGGTTACCTCATATACGTTTTCCATCACAGATTGCCCAAGAGATTCAGTTGCTCCTTATAAATGTCTACGTTCAGGGCAGCATGATTACTTTTGTCTTTGAAGAGGAAGAAGAAACTATTCCTCTTTGGTTGATCCTGGACCTTATTCTTTAATTCTGGTTGATGAAGGGTCACCTCAGGATAAGTTGTGTCTCTGTTGCCATGTTAGATGACTACTTTGGGAAGATATATGCAGTATACTTGTGTTTGGTCCAGGGGAAGCTACCTGATACTCTCCAGGTGTGCTGGCCTACAATTCCCCTCATCCCTGATCAATGGCCATGCCTGCTGGGGCTGAGTTGTGGTCCAAAAGATCTGGAGGGCACCAGGTTGCATAATTCAAGGCCATTAACTCACTCTCTGAGAGACTTCTTGGCATAGTCAAAGATGCACAGTTCCCACTGAAAAGACCAACTTACTGGTTTTAAAATCCAAGCGGGTGAAAGCTTGTGGGGCGGGCTTGCTAGTTGTGTTATTCCTACCGGGCCACTGTGCCAAAAATGTGGGTCATTGAGGTGGCAAGCAGTCCTCAGGTTTATTTGTTCCTTTCACCTGATATTATTAGTTGTAAATAATCTCCTTTGTGAAAGAGTCCCATGTGCATGAAAGAGGAGAATTTCCTATTATAGTTTCCATACCACACCATATTTTCCTACATGTGCAATAAATGTTTTTTGGCTTGGTCACCACTCACCAATAGTACAAAAAGAATTGGTGGCAAGATAAAATATTCAGGTTGGTTTTTGGCCTGGGCTATTTCCAGTTCTAAACTCCAACCATATGTAGGAGGGAATTGGTACCACAGTGTGAAAGAGACTGCCATATATGGGTTGGCAACAAGAGGAAAGAGAGGATTAGCATATATTTAGAAGCTGACAGTTTATATGTATACAACACCAGCTATTCTGTATAGGAAATCTTCTACAACTTTAAGGAATCCACCAATTTCCATTAGCCTCTAGGGGCAGAACTTCTTAACTTGTCCCCCACTCCTGCAGCGAGGCTCAGTAAGAGCAAGTCCAAATTTCACCAGAGAGTTCTATCCATGATAACAGGACAATAGTTACCCCCCGCCCTCCAAACCACCAGATCACTCACACTGATCTCTGTAATGAATACCTGCAATACAAGGTTGTGATCTTCAATATTTGCTTTGATAGCCCCATGGCTGTCATATTGGCTGTGAAGGCCTGAACAGGCCCAGACTGGGCAGAATCAATACAGACACTGAAGTCCTCTTGAGACTAATGTCTGTGGTTCTCCAGTGCCATGTCAGTAAATTGCCTCCACCAGTTCAGACTGTGAGGTGAATGATACACCACTAAGATCCCTGTCCTACATCTGCAGCCCATGTAAAATATACAGCAAATCTGTTGGATTTGTTTCCTGGTGAAAATGATGGGATTTCTGTAGACATCTGCCCTGCCTTCCTGCTAACTATTCAACCTGGACTGCTGCTGTACAAAACAGCCAGGCAAATATAAGAAATGTTAGGGACCCTCAGTTCATCTGCCCAGATCAAATGTGCATCCAGTGAGCCACCTCATCTAATCATAGCTGTCAACTTTCCCCCTTTTTTAAGGGAAATCCTATTTGGAATAAAGTTGACAGCTATGCATCTAATTGTTTTAATGTCGACTGATCAGATGTTGAGTAACACCACCACCACCAGATAGAAGGGAAAATCAACATGACTGCCCAAGGTTTTACCAGGTAGCAGCTGATCAGGGGAGAGAGATGCAAAAAGTCTCCTGTGATTACATTGCCTGCTTCCCATTCCATACCATCCCCTCCACAGGATCCTAGCAAGAGCATCCCCCTGAACCTTCCACTCCTGTCCTCTTTCACCCATACACATGATTTTAAATACCCTCCCCACAAGCCAACCACACATTTGCATACAGGAGAGCCCAAAATACACCCACCTATCCCATATTCATGGATAAATGTGAGAGAGTCCCACTTAGCAAGAGTATAAAGTGCTTGGATAGCAAAACCCCAAGGGAAACTCCTCATTTAAAGTGCAAGGACTACAAATTAACAATAATGTTATTCATAATGCTTCATTAGTGAGCCTAATTAAGGACTGATTGCACTATCACGGCATATGCATTTATTTTGTGATTTCTGTCCTGCCACAGGTACAGGGGCTGATTCCTAGAACTGGGGTGCAGAACTGTCATCATTGAATGCTGTGATGGGATGCATCACAGTACCCATTGACATGCCCCTGCAAAAGAAGGATGGAAGCAAGTCAGAGCTGGAATCTGCTCTGTTTGTTGCAGAAATTAGTTAAAGAACTCATGAAGCAATTTTCAGTCCTGACCTTTGAGGAGATGAAAAGGCCAGTGAATGTCACCAGCCATTCTCCATAAACTTCAATGATGATTCTTAGAAAGATCTTCATTGTGCTATTATCGCAACACCTGCTTGGCAATCCTTTCCAATCTAATTAATTGATTTGCTCCTTTATTTAAGCTAATAAACTACCTGTCAGCCATTGGAACTGTGGATGAGGTAACTCTTCACAGGAAATATCAAGAGCTGTGGCATTATGTCATGTCTGCTTGATGTCCTTATGAAGGACATTTCAGGAGAGGGGTGCTGAGAACTGGAACAGTAATGGGAAGGCCAACAATCTCAGAGGCCTAGGTGGTCACTCCTGGCCTCAGCAGTATTTCCAAGCACTGCACATGGCTATTTGCAAGCCCTGTGGAGTATTCTGAAGTTCCCATGTGTTGCAGATCTATATTTTCCTGAGGTAAATGTGACAGGTGGGTGACATTAGGCGTATTCCGGTGGAGTCTCGTGAGAGGGCTGCACCACATCATATCAAGAATCTTTGAATTGGTACTTAGATATACATTTCACTGGATAAAACTTACTTGGTGGGAGAGTGATTAGGAATTGCATTCCAAAGAACCTTTCATGGAGCAGACTGGAATTAAAGTCAAGTACTTTGCAAACATTTTGCCCATCACTTAAGAGACTGTTTAGGTAAAAAACCCAGGTCACTCACTAGTATGGCCCACTGGTGGCTGAGAACAGCAATGCTGTGTTTTGGTTTGTAAATAAAATAAGTTGTTGGAAGAGTGCCTTGCTGCGGTGCCCAGATGAGAGTGAAGACAGCTTGTGGATGGTGCCACTTGGCTGACTGATGCTGGTGCCCATTGGTGCAATCTTTCGGTAATTCTCCCCTCGTGGTCTGTATCCCATACTGAAAAAGATAAGCAGATAGTGACTGCTTATCTCAGAGCCAAGTTGGCTCCAGAGCTTCTCTTCAGCCCAACTCAGTGACTCAGAAGCAGTTGTTGCTCTCTTTGCCCCAAAGAGATGAAAGCATGCATCGAGATACCTGAAAAGATGCCATGCTATTGATCCAACGAACTAAAGAAAATGCCCTGTGGTGATTAGAGCGGCATGAATTTTTCATGATGGTGTCAGACTTCTTTGTTTGAAAGCTTCAGATTCAGCCCAAGGATTGCTTAGCTCTCCAGACATACCAGTATGCCTAAGGAAAATCAGTGGGTTAGCTTCTGAGTAAGAAAATAAACCCAGAGACTCAAAGAGTTCTCCAGACAGGGACTGGACTTCCTAACGAGGCACAAGCAAGATACAAGTTCCTCCCCAGTTATTCTCCCATCATAGTTTGTGTACATGTTGATTGGATACAAAGGTTGTTTGTCCTGTGCTGATGGATTGTACTGGAGTCAAATGGATGCCACCTCTCTCTCTTTTGCTTCCTCAGGTACCCTTTCTGGGTGTCAGAGAATGGTGTGAGCCCCAATGGACTTGTCCTCTGCCTCACATTCAGGCAGCTTTCCTCCAGAGCTGGCACATGATTTCAAGTCCTGCTGGCTTCCTCTATTATCTGTGTATGTATGAGTCTCTCCCATCTCTCACTGCTTCTGTCTACATCTGGATCAGAGAGGCTTCATATGATGAGTCCCTGAAATAGGGGGAAAGATGCCTGCTGGAGTTGCATCCCATATGAACACAGAAAGCTGACTCATACTGAGTCATACCACTGGTCTACGTGGTTCACCATTGTAAGATTGGCAGCAGCTCTGCAGTCTCTTGGACATGTTTCTCCTATCGTATGTTATCTAATCTTTAAGTTCTGCCTTGGACTATGTGTATTGGTTCAACCAAGTATACTAGTCAGAACCTCTCCTAAGTATATGTTCACAGATCAGACCCGTTTCTTGCTGAGTGATGTATGAAATGGCCCACATAAAACCTTTGCCAGAATTGCATGGTTCTTCTGGGCAAAGATTCTTAACATTGCATGCATCATGAGCCCAAGTGCCTTGCAGTGTAAGCCAACATTTAAACGTGTGTGTGTGTGTGTTTTAATGATTTTATATGTTATGGATTGCATTGTATTCATGTTTGCAAGCTACTTGGTGAGGAATATTCTTGAAGAGCAGATTATGCATCCATATTAACAAGAACCTTTAAAGGCCATGCAAACAGATGCTTTTCAAAGATCTTAATCCCCAGTGTCCCTGGCTGGCTTTGATGGGACAGTTTGAGGTCAGTAAAATTATGAATTTCATACAAGCTGAGAAACCAGCACCCCTTGGGACACTTCTACTCCCCTATCCAATTGTTTGAATAACTCATTCTGATACAATTTCACCGTGACACTGCTATCCTGGCCTTCAGAATTCTGAATTGACATCAGTTTGCCTCATCCCACCTTGACAGGCGTAATGGTGCTGCCACAGTATTGAATTAGCATCATTTTTGTTTTGACATTGTATTATGGTCTCTGCAGGCTGGAGTTGACGGCTTGAGAATGGTGCATAGAAATGTGACTATTTTTCTCCCTCCATGAGAGTGACACACAAAAAGTTCTGTGACAGAGGAGTGACTCAGGATGGAATGTGCTTTGGTGTGTGTGTGTGTGTGTGATTTATAATTTTTACAGCATCATCCTAGATTTGTTTGCTCTGATGTTGGTGCCTGCTCAGCTGTCTGTCTGTATACTAACCTGGGCAAGTTTAAGTCACCTGGTCTCCCTTCATATGGCCCTTTATCCAGACTTGGACTAGATTTAAACCAGATGGCCCTTCAAACAGAGGCCTCATTCGGGAAAGAAGCAGACATGGTCACTCTAGGCAAGAGCAGAAGGCAAGGCACTTAGCACTTATAGACCAAGTTCATAGTAGCTCACTAGGTCCTGTGCAAGCTTCATGCTCAAACTGTGTGGAATGCTCAATTAAACCAGAGGGTTCAGACTTATTAATTGCAGGGACCCTGTTGCTGCTTTTATCCTCTTCCCCTTAAAGAGGGCTAGGATGCTGCAGCTCACAAACTCCAAGTTAGCTCGTTAGATTGGATCCAAGCCTTGGGCTCAAACTATATGAGATGTTTCATTGCATAATTTCCAAACCCACCCCATGGTTTTTTAAAAAGTTGAAGTGGCCTCTGAGAAAACATTTGAGAGTAGGGACTCAGCTACATTAGTATAGTTATAAATGTGTTATAACACTCTGACACCAGATGGTGATATAGAGCTGAAATAAAAACTCTATGAAATTTTCCATTGTGAGCTTTAAAATGGGGTCCCCCTCCCCCCAAGCATTTTCAGAGCTTTTTTGTATAGCTGAGTAGATGCAGCCCAAGGGACGCGGGTGGCGCTGTGGGTTAAACCACAGAGCCTAGGGCTTGCCGATCAGAAGGTCGGCAGTTCGAATCCCCCCAACGGGGTGAGCTCCCATTGCTCGGTCCCTGCTCCTGCCAACCTAGCAGTTCGAAAGCACGTCAAAATGCAAGTAGATAAATAGGTGCCGCTACGGCGGGAAGGTAAACGGCGTTTCCATGCACTGTTCTGGTTCGTCAGAAGTGGCTTAGTCATGCTGGCCACATGACCTGGAAGCTCTACGCCGGCTCGCTCATCCAATAAAGCGAGATGAGTGCCGCAACCTCAGAGTCGGCCACGACTGGACCTAATGGTCAGGGGTCCCTTTACCTTTTTAGATGCAGCCCAGGTGCAAATGGCTCCCACACCTGCCTTCTAGGCCGGGCACCTACAAAAATTTTCAATGTGGAAGCTGGGCCCCCTCAATATTTCACAGCCGGGCAAACTTTGCCGGGCCCTCCCCTGGCTGTGGCGGTCTCCCTCTGCAACAGTGGACTCTGTCTGAGCTCATCACAGCAGTGGAAGGGCCTGTCAAAGCCCATGGCAGCTACAGCAGGCTCCACTGGGCCTTTCAGAGGGCATGCCGGGGGTCTTCCCACTATGTGATGTCACGCCCAGCATGTATGACATCACATATGCATGCTGGGCATGCACAATGTTGGGCAGAACCCTGCACACATGCTGATATGTGACTGAATGTCACCTGGGAATGGCAACAGTCTAGAACTGCCTTGAGTTCTGTGGGACTCTTTCTTATTGACTGTAGGCACCCCCTTTAGTCCCATTCCCCAATCCCTCTTTGGAAGCCTCTGACCTGATCTTGGTCTAGATAATAAGTTAAACACTCCCAGTTTTCTTATTCCACTTTAAATCTCACTCACGCAAAGCAGCTACGTTTTGTCACTGTAGGTTGAGAGAACTTATTTTGCCCTCTGCTTATTCCTGTCATCTTTGCTGATCTCATGGGAGGAGAGTTTCATACCAATTTAATTGGTATGAAAACACTTGAAATATCAACCGTTAGGGTGCTCTCCCTTTGCAAAAGTGCACGGCACTTCCACAGATTCAAAAATAGAATGTTTACGTTGAAACAGTTAGTCGAAATAGCAGCATATGGAAGTGTGTATTTTATTTTTTGCTAAAAGTACAGCGAAGATCATTCATTTTCTGGTTGAGGAACTGGAGGGGTAGTGGAGCTACAAAAGCCTGACAGCCAGCATACGATTGCCAATATTGTTGTCAGGACTGGTGAGGCAGATCTAGGAGGGGATAATTAATCTTACTCTTGTTGTGGTGTCATCACAGACACAGATGAACCTGAAAGTGATCCGTAGTGTATCTAAACGTAAAGCTCTTGGACCTAGCCAAACCCCAAAATCTTTGTGACTGTTCTTACCTTTGAGATTGTGGTAATCACATATCTGTCTCTGTCTCATTGGATAGAGCCATGTGAAAGCAGCTCACACACACAGTTCTGTATTTGTGTGTGTTGGGGGGGGTAGAGGGGGAAAATGCAGGGGCACTTGTGGAATTATCCTTTCCAAAAGTGAATGTGGCCAGTTTAGTCAGTTTAGTTCAGTGAAAATAGGGGTGACCTAAAAACAAGACTGTGGTTTCTATACACTGTGGGGATTCTCTAAGCATGCAGAGGAATATAGGCTTAAGATAAGACCCTCAAACATCCTCAAAAAGACCTAGGAACTTCCAAGACTTACAGAATATTGATGGAAGATGAGCTTATTTATAGCAACTGTCAGGTGCTCCCAATTAAGGATTCCCCCCACTTCCCCTCCCCATGTCACTTCCGTGTCTTGCAACCTCCAACCACTGTGCTTTCTGTGCTGCCACCTTATCTGCTCTCCTTGAGCTTGGGCTGAGCAGATCAACGCTTTCCAGCGGTACTGAGTCGGTTAACTCTCTTTCTCTCCCAGTTTTTCTCCTAACTGTTCACCCCTCAGTTCTTCCCAACTTCTGTCTTCTGAACTATGTCCCTCTGCAAACCATTGTTCCTAATCTATACTGTCCCACTGCTCCTGGGAAGAGTCAGAATCCTGATTGGGAGCAAGGGGAGGCTCCCCCCATTCCTCTTCAGTGCCGCCCTCCTTCGCACGGTCCCTGACACCATCCTATTGCTTTCGGCATCACATTGAATGCAAAATACATGCTGTTGGCCAATCACAGCCATGATAAAATCCTGGATTATTCAATTGTTTTCCATGGCCAGGTCAACACTGAGAACCCATGGTTGGGAGGATATGTGTTATGAAGTTAACCTCTCCTCTCAACACTATACAGGGTTATTTCAGGGAGGAAAAGAAAACTGACTATTCCCTCTTGCCCACTCCCCTGACACTCTCCTCCCTTTATATAGCTGTATAGGACATATTCCCTTTGTTTCACAAAGCACTTCCTGCAAATTCCAGTTCAGAAGTCAAACAATGGAGAGGATGTGGGTGGACGTCACACACAAATGTGCCCTCGGAGTGGCTTCCAAAAAATCAGTGAAGGAAAGGTTCCTGTGTTTGCATGTTGCTCAATAGTTGCACTTCTCTGAAAGTTGTGATGAAGATCTCCAACCACAAAAAGTGCACATATTAAGGGAAAGTGTGCATAAAAATGCACATAGTTGTGAATATAATAGTCGTTATTGCACATGGTTGTGAAAATAATATTCAACCTTTTTGCAAAACATGTTAAACAAAATTGCTTTAAAATGTATATAGTTTAGGAGAAATGTTCACGAAAATAATGCAGAAATGTGGCAAACTGAATTTAAGACTGGAAAAATGATAAATTGAGAGAAACCAACATTGACAGATTAGTCCATCCCTAATGTGAACTCATCTGTAGCTCTTTGGAAGAAAGTCAGAAATCCCAGGCCTAAGCTTTGCACACTTCCCGGAAAACTGTTACATGAATTATTCAGAAAAATGCTGAAACTTGCATAGTAAGAGTTTCTGCAGTGTGTGGGTATGCTTTTTACACATTACAACATTAACCTTCGTTACAACCTTGCATATATGTATGTTTTCACTTTGCAAATAAGAGAACTAATAAGAAGTGACACCAAAGACATTAATCAACTTAATATTTGAATGGCTCATGAACCTAGGTCTTAGTCCAAAAGTCCTGTCCACTGAATACATTGGCTCTGAGCTTTTAACACTGCAAATCTTTCTACAAGTATTGATGTCTGGCTGGAAGACCACGCTGTTTCATAAATTTGTGACCTCTTTCTCATCTGCTATGTTCAGTTCACTGGAGAAATGGAACTGGGAGATGATTTCCCCCAAAATCCTTTTTGCAGGCAATCACATTGTCAATTGGCTTTCTTTTCTTTTCGGCTTTTCTTTTCTCCAGATGCATATACTGGAGAAACTGAAAGCTATTCAGGTTTATTATTGCTATCACCCAGCAGATGAAGTGTCCATCTTTATCCTCACTTGACCTACTGTCTCCTCCCTAAAAAGAAGAAAAGAAAGAAGTTAACCTTCTGAGGTATTAAAAGATTGTGTGGCTTTATTAAACTTTACCGTTTTTTTCTGTTGGTATAACGAGGACACCATACACACACACACACACACACACACACACACACACACACACACGGTGTTTCCCAAAGTTCTTTCAGGGATATATCCCTGAAAAAGGTTTGGGAAACAGATTTAGAACAAGGCATAGACGAGACACAATGGAGAATAAAAGACTACAAGCCCTGGAAAAACCTGCCTCTGTGCATATTAGAGAAAATACCTTTGGATGGTACCAGATTCTGGTTCAGCTTTCCCATATATTGCCACATTCCAACTATGGTGCTGGAGGCTATGTGGCATGAAGGGCACTTATCACTTATAGTGGAGTTGGCCACCAATGCAAGCATTTTGGGGACTAGTATCCTCGGAAACATCCAAAATAATTTAGACGCCTATGGATTTCTCACCCCGGATTTGTTTATGGTACCGTCTTTGAAAACCCAAATGCTGTTGTTAAGACTAAAGATTTTTTGGCTATTTTTAAAAGCGACTTCTCAACTATCTATAGTTCAGATCTGGAAGGCTTTACAAGGACTAACCCTGGACTTATCGCACAAAAAAGTTTGGCATTTGGCCACTACTGAGAAATTTTTCACAAATCAAAAGTGATAAAAGAAACAGAAAAATCAGACAAATTGCATGTGCAATATGGTGGCCATTCATTCATTCTACAAATGAAAGATAAACTCTCCAAATCTTCTTTGCAGATATGGCTACCCTGAACAGCATGATTTGAACTAGAGTTTTCCTTCGGAATGTTCCCTGGTGGTGTCCTTTGGGGGACTATTTTGCTGGTGTGATATAAGCCCTAGTTTATGAACAGGAGCTTCAATGTAGACTCACGTTGAATGGCTTGGGGGTTCCCCTATTCCTGAGGACTGCAGGACGGACTTTAACAATTCCCATCTGGCTGAGCTAATGTAAAAGAAGAAGAAAAGAAACCCATAGGGCCTAAGTATGACAATTGATCAATAAAATGAAGATTCCCAAGAGCCCAACATATCCATGCACAAAGAAGGCTGCTTTCAGTGTCCTTGGCGTGATTCATTTGCCCTGCCCCATTCTTATCAGTCTCTGCCAAGGATAAGTATCTCCATCACATCCCTGCATCTGTGCATTTGGATCATTCAGGCAGTTGTAGAGATACAGCATAATAATGTTGGGAAAGTGGTGTGAGGGCATCTTCTCAGGCAAGGCAGATCTAACTGAAGTTGGGGGAAGCAACCTTTAAGCTTGCTCTGATTCGAATTGGGATTCATGCACTGCTTCCACTATTTCCCAATAATCCGTGCTTGCAAATGATGGGAGTCCTCTTTGGGGCGATTTAAAGTTCATCTGAACACTTTAAAAACTTCAACATTTCTGAGCACTTAGTTGGAAAATCTGAATCAACCCAATTTGTTTGAGGGAAGGCAAAGTGTATTACTACCTTTGCGTTTCTGTGTAAATCACTGCTCCAAGCTATTTCTAATCAATAAAAGTACCCAGAACAGTAACTCACAGAGAAAAACAGGGGAAAGGTTTCACTGTGGTTGAGTACATCTTACTCTTATTTATTTATTGGAATCTATAACCCACTTAATTAAAAAAACAAACCCTGAAGCAATTTACGTAAAACAGTATAAAATATTTATAAGGAAATACCAATCAAATCTATAAAAACAAGTTGACACAATAAAATTATCAAAATATAGATAAAATCAACAGAGTTTAAGAACAGGTATATGCAATATAATTACAAGTCTCTTTAGGCTTACCTGAAGTTTTTCAAAACTGTTAACAGAGTAGCCCGTTAAGCAAAAGGATTTTTGTTAATTCATTTCATTTACATGTCCAAAGGGCCTTTGCATCAGGGCAAGACTGCAATCACAAAAGAAGATTTTTATTTTATTACAAAAAATGAATATTAAGTGTGTAGGTCTATATCTTGGCCAGGAATAAGAAAATATTGATTGCACTTGTACCAGGTGCCACAGCAGTGGTCTTTGGCACACATGCAAAGCATTGGATCGGCAGTTGTTGCTTTCTCCAAACCTAATCAGAAGTGGGTGCATTGGATTAAAAATCTACATTGCTAATTAATTCACATCTTATATCAAGAGAGGCAGAGTCAAAGGGAGGAAATTCAGTAACGGCAGAAGTGGGCTTAGCATTCACTGGTTACATGTGCACCCATTTAAGGAAAACAATGGAGCAGCTGTTTGGCAGCATACTCTGTGACTTGCCAACAGAACTGAAATGAATGAGACTTTTGAATGAGATTCTGCAATGCATAAATAAAAAGCTCACGTGAGCTTTTTGGGGCATGTCTTGGTTCATATTTGTTCTCCATGGATCTCCTTTTTGTGATTGTTTAGACTGTTTAGGCAGCCTGTATTCATTCACCATAATTCAGTACATAGTTATGCACACTTTGAAATTACTGTATTGGCCCGAATATAAGCCACACTTTCCCCTCAAATTCTGACCGTGTAAAGTTAAAGTGTGGCTTATACTCGTGACCTTATGGTATGCAGCCAGGAGCATAGGACAAACAGCGCCAGGAGCACAGCGAAGCGGCACCCACCATGTGCGTAGTCCCCCATCCTCTCCTCCAAGGCCAGGAAGGGAGAGAGCCAGGAAGGGGATAGGCTGCCGGCAACGCAGCACGGCTCTGTTGTTGTTTTTTGTTTTTTTACCACATACTTTATTTTTCTTTATTTACACTTCAATGCTGAGAGCTTACAAACAAGCATCTTGCCTCTGTGAGAGCAGAGAGGCATCCTCTCTCTTCGAAGCACCGAGAGAACTGAGAAAAACAGGAAACCAGTGTACGTCACATCCAGTCTCCCTTTCCCATGGGAAAGCCCAACAGCAACTCTGACTGTGGAATGTAAACATTGCCTCGTGACAAGCACTTCGCTGCACAGTGAAGAAAGCAGAAACCAACATCCTCCCCCTTTCTGTGAACATCACTGGGCAGCGTGTTCGTACAATATCAGTACAAACCCAACTTCTGCACATAGGTACAGTGTTGATCCCTTGATACAACCTTGGACAATACATCAGCAGGAATTTCATTACCTGGCATATAGGACACCGTTACGAGTCCCTTCTGAATACGTTCCCTAGCATGTTGCAATTTCAACTGCAAGTGCTTCGTGCTTTGCTTACAACCTTCAGAATTCAGCAAAGCCAAACATGCTTTGTTGTCCTGGTAAACCTGGATTGGACATTTGACAGGAATTTTCATGTCTTTGCACAATTGTAACAACCATTCACAATCCTTAAGTGAATAAGACAGTGCATTCAGTTCAGCTTCACAAGTACTTAAGCTAACTGTTGTTTGCTTCTTGCATGACCAATCAAATAGACCCTGATTGTACATATAGCAAACTCCAGACGTACTTTTCCTGTCTGTAGTGTCACTACCAAAACTTGCATCTGCAAATATCTCAAGACCACCAGACTTCTGATCGTTAAATCTCAGTCTGTAATGCATAGTGCCTTTCAAATACCGCGCTATGCGTTTCAGAGCTTTCCAATCCTTAACAGTAGGATTGTTGACTTGTCTGCTTAGCAAATTACAGTTAACAGCAATGTCAGGTCTTGAACATCTGGCAATGAAGTTTAGCTTGCCTAGCACACTTCTGTACAGTGTAGTGTCAGAAAATGCTTCTTCAGTGTCATCTACCTGATAACCTGTTGTCATCGGTGTGTCTACAGGGTTAGCATCCATCAGGTTTAGTTTGCTTAACACATCAGCAATTTTCCGTGACTGGTGTACTAGAATGTTACCATCTTGATCTCTTTCTATTTCCAGAGATAGGTAGTTGTTTACCTCACCAAGATCTTTCATGTCAAAGTGCTCTTTCAGTTGAGCTAGGGCGTTATTGTACATTGTGACATCTTCCCAAAATAATAAAAGATCATCAACATAAAACAAGCAATACAGCTTCTTTTGCCCCTCCTCTTTGACAAATACACATGGATCAGCTTTCCCTTGCTTAAAACCTAGAGAAAACAATACCTCAGTGAGTTTTGTGTGCCAACACCGTACACTTTGTTTGAGACCATAAAGGGACTTCTTCAGAGCACAAACAAATCCCTGTTTTACCTGTACGCCATCAGGTGGAAGCATATAAAGTGATTCACCTAGAGATCCGTACAGAAAAGCTGTATTCACATCGTGGTGACTAATGTGTAGATTTTCCTCTGCAGCTAGCTTGAGCATAAGCCTAATGCTCTCATACCTCACTGTGGGTGAGTAGGTCTCGTGATAGTCTTCACCTGGTACCTGTGCAAAACCTCTGGCTACCAATCTGGCTTTGTGTCTGACTATCTTGCCATTTTGATCAGTCTTCGCTTTGAAGACCCATTTGCTTCCAAGCAGTTTCATTCCTGGAACTACTGGAACAAGCTCCCATATTTTGTTCCTTTCTAAGGAATCAAGCTCAGCCTTCATGGCATTTAACCATGGCTCAGCTTCCTTTGAATCCAAATCCTGGATTTCTTGGAAACTTGAAGGTTCAAATACCTTCTTGGAGCTTTTAACAGCTGTTACTGCTATCTTAGCAAACTCATCAGCAAATCTCTTTGGAGGTCTGCCTTTTGTGGCTCTTTGTCACCTGCGAATTAGCCTTAAGTCTTCAACACTCTCCTCTTCCTTCTTAGGAGAAAAGTGACCTATTGTGAACAATGGTTCTTCCAATTCTTGATCAGAGCTTTCAGAGGGTCGCATAGAGGCTTTCGCACTCTTGAAATCCTCTGAATCACCCGATTCAGTTTCAGACTCAGAATCAGAACTTTCATCAGTGGGTGTGGGTTGTTGCGGCTGCTTTTGTTCATCCTCAGTCTCATTACTGTCATCAGGATAACATTGGAAAATTCCCACATTCTCCCCCCACTTGGCATTGTACTCAACACTTCTTGTGAGCTTAATTGTCTTAGAGTCAGTCATCATTATTCTGTACGAACCTTTCTGATAACCTAGAAAGATACCATGCAATCCACGCTTGGCTAACTTGGAGCTTTGTGGTGTGTGAACCCACATGTCAGAACCAAATATTTTCATGTGTTTGATGTATGGCTTTTTGCCAAACATCTTCTCATACGGGGTACAACCAATCGCTGAAGACAACCTGCGATTATAACTGTAAGTAAAACACGAGAGAGATTCGGCCCAATAACTCTCTGGAAGATTTGCATCATGCAGCAAGGTTTTTAACCCTTGAAGCAATGTTTGATTTGCCCTCTCGCAAAGTCCATTCTGCCATGGTGAGCGAGGACTAGACAAATCGTGTTGAATTCCTTTCTCAGTCAGAAAAGCTTCAAACTGCTGAGAAGTGAATTCTCCCCCGCGATCACTGAAAAAAGTCTTTATCTTCTTGCTATGCACATTTTCCAACCAAGCACAGAATTCCTTGAACCTTGGAAAAGCCTCTGATTTCTGCTTGAGATTGTACACATAAATATACCTGGAAAATGCATCAATGAGAACCATGAAGTACCTATTTCCACCCAAAGAGGGCGATAGTGGTCCAACCAAATCAGCATGAACAACTTGGTATGGTTCTGTAGCTTGCCTACTAGACACCTTACCTTTCGCAGCCATTTTCACCTTGTTTGCTGCGCATGCCTTGCACTTCATGTGGTACCTGCAGGGTTTAATAGTCATACCTTCAACCAAGGCAGGCATTTTAGATACTGCCTCAAAATGCAAATGACCAAATTTCCTGTGAAAATCGTGAATACATTCTGCATGCAAACTTTTGTTAGAACCTGCAATGCAACAAGTTTCATCCTGCACAACATCATCAAAATACAAAACAAACAAACGATCAACATATTCAGCATGCAATACATAATCATTTTTCTTTGTGATGATGCACTTTTTGTTCTTAAAGGAAACGTCAATGTTCCGTTCATTCAGCTGCGCAACGCTGAGTAGATTATGCTTGGCATCTGGTACGTAAAGAAAATCTTTTATCGATAAGTCCAAACTATGAAGAACAACAGTTCCGTAGCCTTTACTGGGGATTGTGTGGTCATCCGCCTGGTGAATCACACCTTCCTGCGGTGTAAAAGACACGAACAGTCGCTTATCGTTGCACATGTGGTGGGTCGCTGCTGAATCAACAACGAAGAAAGATCTAGACGTCTTCTGGACCTTTGCAACCTTTGGAGTGAAGCGTGAGACCATTGCCTTGTGCTGCATTGTCCTGGACACCGGACCTTTGCCTTTGCTCTGGCCTTTTCCACGCGATAAGCTTCCGCTGCACTGCTCTGTCTTGGCCCTGGGATATTTGCATTCCCTCTTCATATGGCCTAGACGTCCACATGAGTAGCATTTCACTGCCTTCAAAGCTTTGGCGCCATCTGGTGGTTCCACTGCACTATGGGATGACGTCTGTGAAGACTCCCCCTTACCCATGCAGCTATCACCCTGGCGGTTTGCTTCATTCTGAATCATGGCAGTATCACAGGCTACTGTGAGCTGAGCAATTGGATCAACAATCTGAGTGGCAACAGATTCCCCACTTGCATCCAAAGAATGTAGTATCATGAAGGAATACACAGCCTCTGGAAAAGCGAGTCCTCTCTGTTGCAGCTCATGTCTCAGATTCTGCATCTCCATCAGATGTGTACGCACATCTCCACCTTCAGCAAGAGCCATATTATGCAGCTTGGTATAGTAAAACATAGTGGATCCAGCTTCTGTCCTCAAGTGAGCCTCTCTCAAAGCATCCCAAATTTCTCTGGCTGAGGTCTTACCACGCAACAGACAGAGCTCTTCTGGGGATACTATCAATGTAAGAGTTCCCCTTGCTTTGGAATCTTTAGCTTTCCATGCATCTGTCAATGGAGCTGGGGGGCTTTCTGTAATCACCTCAAAAAGACCCTCTTTCCGCAGAACAGCCTCTGCATAGAGAACCCAGTCCGCGTAGTTTTTCTTATTGAGCTTAGGAATCCCAAAAGCATCAGCTAGCTTTGCATTCGCCATTTCTGCTGCTTTAAATCAAGCTGCTTTATACAAGCTGCATCTGTGTACAGCTGCAGCTGCTTCAAAACCTCATTCCAAAGGCAAGTTCAAAAGTACTTTCGATTTCCAGCCACCCAGCCTTTGCCTTAGAGCCTTTGCCTGTGCGCGGCAAAACGACTCTAAAAGTTCAAAGTCCAGCCATAAAGCCATTAATTAGGAGCTGGCAGGCTGCCCGGAGCATTAGCACATACCTCTCATCAATCAACTTGACGCGCAGAGCGATCCGTCCCTCTGTTCCTCTGCATTCTTTTGCCGGCACTCTGATTCGACTTCTGAATTCCATTCTCAAGATGACTGCGTTTTTCTGGGCCCATAACCAGAAATTTTTTTTTTTAACCACATACTTTATTTTTCTTTATTTACACTTCAATGCTGAGAGCTTACAAACAAGCATCTTGCCTCTGTGAGAGCAGAGAGGCATCCTCTCTCTTCGAAGCACCGAGAGAACTGAGAAAAACAGGAAACCAGTGTACGTCACATCCAGTCTCCCTTTCCCGTGGGAAAGCCCAACAGCAACTCTGACTGTGGAATGTAAACATTGCCTCGTGACAAGCACTTCGCTGCACAGTGAAGAAAGCAGAAACCAACAGGCTCCCCCCCCCCCCCCAGTATACAGCCAGGAGCAGCGGAAAAGGGAGGGTCTTATATACAGATATTTATTCATTTTTTCTTTCCCCTCCTCCAATTTTAAAGGTGCAGCTTATTTTCGGGCCAATACAGTAATAGGATTTCATCACACCTAATGATGTGATGTGGGACACGGGTGGCGCTATGGGTTAAACCACAGAGCCTAGGACTTGCCGATCAGAAGGTCGGCAGTTTGAATCCCCACAACAGGGTGAGCTCCCATTGCTCAGTCCCTGCTCTTGCAAACCTAGCAGTTCGAAAGCACATCAAAGTGCAAGTAGATAAATAGGTACCGCTCCGGCGGGAAGGTAAATTGCGTTTCCGTGTGCTGCTCTGGTTTGCCAGAAGCAGCTTAGTCATGCTGGTCAAATGACCCAGAA
Source organism: Podarcis cretensis (assembly GCF_951804945.1). Lineage (NCBI taxonomy): Eukaryota > Metazoa > Chordata > Lepidosauria > Squamata > Lacertidae > Podarcis > Podarcis cretensis. The sequence goes on along the minus strand of NC_137170.1, from coordinate 65,425,411 downwards.
GCTGTACGCCGGCTCCCTTGGCCATTAAAGCGAGATGAGCGCTGCAACCTCAGAGTCGGTCACGACTGGACCTAACAGTCAGGGGTCCCTTTACCTTTAATGATGTGATACGTTGTGGTTTGTTGCTTATCCTTGAAAGCAAGATTACATTTTAGTGGTATCAGTATCTAAAGAGAGGATGTACAGCAAAGAACATTGCCTTCATATCAAATAGGACTGAATTTCAGCAATTCTACTTCTGCTTAGAAACTACTCACAACCCTTTTCATGATCGTAATGTGGTAAAAAAACCCCACATTCATGCAAAAAAGAAAGACCCCTTCCAACTGCCAATTAACTTTTTCTTTTTAGTGATCTTACGTTTCTTTTGCTAGAAGCGTAATGTAAGCTTTTTAATCATAGTTACAAAACAAATCTTGGTGTGTGCCCTAAGAGATGTTTTGCATAGGGTCACCAGGGACTCATACCTGGATGAAGATTAGTCAACAAGAACTTTCATTCTTTTTAGCAAATCCTTTTCGGGCAGAGGGGGCACAGAGTGAAGGACATAGAGATCAAAATCAAAAGTAGCTGAGGATTATGGATGCCTGGAGCTAGCAAAAGGAGCAGGCAACGCTGGATAATTATTCTAATGAGATTTCAAAATTGTAATTTCCCTTCCTTGAGACAACCTCAGTGCTTAAGCCTTGTGGCTATTGTAACCGCAGCTCCAAAAAGGATAATTTGATCTTCAAAAGGAATTTTTGCTCTTGATTAGAAAAGGCTTCAGCTTAATAATTTAGGATTGGCCTTAGTTATTAGCCCTCTCCACCTGCTACTCATGTGTAGAGGAAAAGCATGTTGAAAGGACCTGGTGTTTTCCTTCACTCTCAAGTCAGGCTCCTGCTCACCACTGTTAACCTGAGTATTATGTTTACCACGGGCAACCTTCTTTATGAAAAGAGATTCCCTGTATCATTCAATGCTTTTTATGCATTTAATGTAATACATCGTTGAACTCTCAGTATTGCTAATGATGGCAAAACCAAATGCTGTGAAGCTAAGAGAATGGTTCTGGTTGTCAGTTGTTGCATCTCTGCCACATTGGACAGCCCTTCCCTGAGTTAAAACAAATTGTCTTCATTCTCACCTCTGCGATAGAAATTTAGGAGGCATTCATAATAAGATCCAGAGGGTGAGATCCATGTGGTGTGTGCCTTCCTTAGTTCAGTACAGATTGTACTCCCTTGCCACCACGTCCTTAGGAGCCAGCTCTATGAGATTTGTTGGTCTCATTCACAAGATAAGATCACAGAAGTCACTTCACAGACAAGTCTAATATGTCTTTTTGAATAGGCACGAACACTCACAGCTGGCTCAGTTCTTGACTCACAGATGCTGCATTTTGTTCCTTCTGCTGTTTCTTTCTGACACATGTGTATACTCATTCACACTAACACACCTTCACACCCATAAATATCTAAGTTAAAAGGCCAAAAAGCAAGGAATATATCACTACTAGTCATGCTACCAGATCTCACTTTGGAGCACCTCACAGCATATGAAGAATGGGAGGGAAAAATCTCATTACAAACACACCTTAACAGCACAGATTAGCAGAAAACCGGAGAGATCTCAATTCCTTGAATTTTCCTTCTCTCGGCATACGGATCAACAGCAATCAGATGCAACATGTGTCCCTACGGTGTTTGTGATAAGTCTGGCAAGTTCCAGTGTATGATCCCAGGAAAAAAGGGCAGACAGGGGATGCGCTGAACAGAAATCATTGTACATATACTTGTCCAAAAGGGTGTAGAAGTTCAGGAGTCACTGTATGTACTTTAAAACTTGTCTTGACTCCCATATGCATAATGTTGTGGAGATATAAGGTTACAACACACATGACACAGGGCAGAGAAAGATTGGCAGGTATGAGACTTCCTGATTTTATTTTATTTTTTAAAAGCTGGCTTGAGAGGATATTCTGTTACTTGTGAGTTAATGAAATGGGCTGCGTTCTCAAAGGCACAGGCTCTTCTCTGCCTTGGGTTTCTAGGCTGTTTGAGTTTACCTCTCCCTCTTTGTTTCTTTCCTCCCCCTCTTCCTTAATTTAATTGGTTCATGAATTGTGCTCAGGCCCCTGAGGCAAGAACAAATCTTCTAAATACAATGCTATGTGGCTGGAAATAATAATAAAAAGGAGTCTGTTTTCAAAACTGCTCCAGAGGATACATTCACGTGATCAGGCACATTATCAAATTACTGCATAGTGAAGGAGCCTAGGAATCTGCCTTATACTGAGTCAAACCAATGGTTCATCTAGCTCAGGACTGTCTATACACTGACTGGCAGCAGCTCTCCAGGGTTTCAGAGCTACCTAGAGTATTGGAGATTGAACCTCGCACCTTCTGCATCCATAGCAGATGCTCCACCACTGAGCTACAACCCTTCCCCTACATAAAACTATGGTTTTGGGAGTGTCAATACTCTATAATTTTATAGATGGTGTGGGATTCCAAAAGCAAATTTGGTCAAAAGTTGTGTTGACAGGGTTGCACCTCTTCACTCATCCCAAGTTATTATGAGGACTGTGATACTGCAGTAAGCAGGGGCTAGGCTTTTCCCAGGACAGATCAACCCAGCTTTGACCTAACATGACCTTTGACCTTGTTACTTATTTATTTCTAGTCTCACTACACTGTGAGTGGTGCAGGCAGGTAATTTCAGACTTCGGGCTTAATGGCTTTACAGCCCTCCCTTGGGTGGAAATGTGTGTTGCTTCACTTCCTTCAAAAGGAGGTAAGCCAGTCCTGCTCATTAGGGGGCTCTCATCCTGATGAGTAGGGCCCTAGACTTTTGCTCTAAATTCTTGCCCTGAATTGGTCCAATGGCAGCATTTCCTTCAGGGTCACATGCCCATGGTGGGCATGACGAGAGGCAAAAGTGGGAGGAGCAATGGTTGTTACTGATTTGTAGAGGGGGCTACATCATACTTCTCATCTGTCCCAATTAAAGTGGGGTATCCTGTTTTGGGGTGCCATGCTCTCACATGACAGCACGGCACACAAAAACACATGGTTTGGAGCTCTGTACTCTTGTGCAGGTCACGTGACTTACTTGGCAGTCTGTGATAAGTTGGAGGGTGCGCTATATTCCAAGTTACAAGTTTCTTTCGCCACACACATCCTCTATGAAGGCTAGCAAGAGACATTCATTATCATATTCCTAGGGCGTATTTTAACCCTATGCACCAGACTTAGTCATTTTTAAAAACATTAATAAGGACATTTGGAACTGCCAGACAGTACAATGACAGGGTGGAAGGAATTCATAGGCAAATACCTGCACCATAAAAGTTGCAAATATGATCAACTACATTAGAGAATACAAGCATATATATTCTTAGACGCCTCATTTTTCTATAATGACTGCATATGCTATAAAATATGACTTCGAAGCGTCTTAAAGTCTTCTGAGGTGAAGTGCAAGCAGACAAGATTTAGGTCTTTTAATAACTCCTGATTTGGAGAGGAGTTGAATCATGACTTTTCAAAAAGGAATTAGCTTCTTGCATCAACACTATCTGGGCACTCAGTCACTCAGGTGCTCAGAATCATGTGAGGTGGACATCAGAGTGGTATTCAATGACCTCTCTTCATCTGTTGCACCCCCAGCAGCACTTTCCATGAATTAGAGGAAAGGGTCTGAAGTGGGGATACTCTCTGTACATGATTTAAGACCTTGGATATGCAGGAATTGAACTCATTGCCATGGGCCCCTCAGCTCCATCAGAATCTTGTGGACAAGGAACAGCAGAAGGAAGGAGGAGATGGAGGCTGGAAAGGCTGGCACTCAGGGATGGAGGAAAGAGGTCTTTCCCTGGTGAATCTAGATGTCAGATAGGGAGACTGACTCTCTCTTCTACCCCTTAGGTAGAGCACAGAGCCTCATCAGGGATGGGGACTTCAACCAGCCAGAGGGAAAGAAAGGAGCTGGCAGAGGAGACAGAGGCAGAAGGGCAAGACACCACCTTGTTGACAGGACCAAGCACAACATTGTTGGTGAGATCAAACATACATGCATACATAATTTTTTTTGTATGCTGCCTTTCCTTTGTTCAAATCATGCCCAAGGTGGCTTGCAACATGAAAAAAAATCACACAATTACAAACATAACAAAAGTAATCACAGAACAATAAATAAAGCATGGAAAAATACAGGACCAAATTGCACAATTTCCGCATAAATCAGAAGATCTAAAATAAAGCTAGAAAAGATTTATAACAATAATAGCAACAACACCCTCCCCCAACAAAAAACCATAAAAAAGACCCCAACCCAAGGGTCTGTTCAGCAGCCTCAGCTTTTGTAGCTAGAGACAGGCAGGTGGAAAAGGCCTGCAAGGCAGGGAGCACATCTTCCAGGACTCACAGCCAAGATGGTCTCTACCCACATGCAGCAGATTCACAGGGCTAGAGAGTCCCATGATTGAGCTCATCCCATCTTACCTTTGAATGCTGGGTGAGAGGGGTGTGTCAAGCATTGAGACATCTTCATAGTTTCCATTTAGTTATGAACCCCTTGCCTTGCTTACGTACCTCGAAATCTTGACTTCTGGAGCTTGGTGTTTACTGCTGAGCTTGTACTACTATTGCCGTGACTAAACACCTCTTCCATACTTTCTGCATTTGCTGCTTGAAGGCCACATTCCCATGTGATAAGCATCTGGGGATCATATGCCAGCCGGCAAGGCAAGAGGCAAGAGGTTGAATTTTACCTTTGTACTGCAGGCTGGTTTCTACACATCCTCTCCATCTTCTGTCCTGGCAACCAAGAGGTATTAACAGATTCCCAAGGTCACATTCCAGCCAGGCACAAAACACTTAAGGAAGATGCATAGCAGATAAGGCAAGGGTGTGGCCTGAGAAGAGATTATGACTTGGTGAGCTCCCAATGACCAGGTGTCTGAGATTCCCCATCGCTGGCTTATATCCACCCTTAAATAGTTCTCAAGGCCAACCTGAGAATTTATTTCCTTTATTTGTCATCCTTAGGGTTCCTCAGGTACTTTTCTCATTTTGTTCAAATATCAGCCATCGTGTTTGCGACCTTCATTTCAGTTGGGGACTGAATTAATCACAATATTGTGGTTGATGCAATAGTGCTGCTGTTGTCCTGTTAGCTCTGTTCTGGTGATTTGTTGCCTTCCCTCGCGTGTTATTTAGAACACAGTTCAGCCTCTCCATGTACCAGCACTAGTTTTTCTGAGAACCACAGTTTTTTAAAAAAGTGCCACTTGAAGTGTTGAGCAATTGCTTCTGTAAATCATTTCCTGCTATGCTTCATGATCAGTTTACATGCGGAGAGTTAAGGTTTCCCATTACCAGTTTGTGACTAAGAGTGTTCAGGACTGTTCTGTTCCAGCAACGAAAAGTCTCTCTGACTTTTAAAGAAGTATTACAAACAGGGAAACAGGTTGCCCAAGGGGTGCAATGAGGCTCTCAAAGTTGCTGCATAATTTATTTAGTGCTAGTTATATGACCTCCAATATTGGAATAGCAGGGATGTGGTTAATCCAGCCTGAATTCAAGGCTGGTTTTTTAAAAAAACCAAATGGGTATGCTATGAATGTGGTTCAATGACTGTGCCATGTAGTTAAGGGATCATGCGCCTACTTCATGTTGCATGTAGCTTGTAGCAGGATCCCACACTTGCTGCAACTGTTTCCCCCATACAGAGGTACTCTAAGATTTTTCTCTGTGTGGGAAAATTCTGATAGGAGAAGAAAAATTCCCAGCAAAATCCAAGATGGCCATTAGATACATACAACAAAGCTGCAAGCCTGTGCACTCTTATGTCAGGGAAAAACTAAAAACACCATCTTTCTCACAATTAGCAAATGCATGAATTGCCTATTAAAAGTAAATTGTAGGCTCAGAGAGCTCGATTCCAAGCGGGACCCTGGTGTGGGGGACACTGGTTATTGTCAGCCACCCAAGAAGCAGTGGTGGCAGGACTGAGTTCTGCCTTGGTGGTCCTGCTCTTGGGGCGGGGGGTGTTGGGGGCATCATTGACACCAATGCCAAGTGCTGCCCTCTTCCAGAAGACTGGCACTGATCCTAGACATTGGGACTTTTACTGCACACGTATTTCCTCCATACTTTGTTCTTTGTCTTTAGGGAGGGAAAGCCATTAAAAACCTCGAGAGCATTTAGGTACCCAGTTCAGATCATCTGCTGCTAGGATGGGAATATGCAAATGTTGAAACATGAGTAAATATTAAGACGACAGCAATGAAACTGGTGTTACAAGAGCAAAGGAAATGAACTGAAAAAAAAAATGTCTTGCTCTGACAAGAGTGCTTGAAAGCCAAGCGATTATTTGCACTCGGTTGTTCCGAACAAGGGCATTACCGTCACATTGTGATTTACAGTAATTTGGTACATCCCCTCTGCTCTCTAATTAAATCCATAGCCACACAGATCTAAAGCTAATTGAAGGCATTCTGAGTGACAGATTTGTCTGTAACAGGTTTTCAAAGTGGGCCTTTGATATGCAAGCTGTCCACAATGGCCTTAACAAATAAGACTATTCTAAGAGTTGCCTCAATATCAGAGGAAATGTAATAACCACTAGTTCCTATTTCAATTACATGCTGCGGCTCCAATGTTTAAATCACTAAAATGTTCTGAGATCTTGTTCAGGTTACTACTTTATTCAATTCCTTTTCATTCTTTTCCTTTTTCTTTTTCTGCTGAGCAACACTCCAATTTCCCTCACAAACTTTAAAAAATATAAACACACAAAACCTTATAGAAACATATATTTGTCATTAGTCACATGAGCACTATTCAACTGTGACAATCTTTAGTTAGCAAGTACGGTATGTTTCTATATTTGACTGTTTTTAATGTTTCTGTATTTTAAATACTCTATTGTATTATTGTAAATCACTTTGGGACTTTTGGTTATAAGAAGCAATCTCATAATCTCAGTGATATATTAAACCCTTTAATTTATACTCCTTTTACTACTTAAGCACCCTTTTACCTCCAACCCCCCACTCCTCAACATAGACTATCTTATAATTTCACTTGACTCTTTTTAGGAAAACCAACATTTTTTTAATTTTACACTATGCTCAATATTTGCAGATGTTGTGTTGTTATGGGACTTGAAATTGGCTCTGTGCCACTTAGGCACAGTACCCTTGCAAGTTAATGCTGTTTACAACATGTTTCCATTTCAATTGCCTCATTCTTAATACTGTTTCCTGTGGGAGTGAGTATGGGCTGCTCCTGTGAACTGTTAAATGTATGGCAGATGCTGTGATGTAAACTGTCTCACAGTATCATTTCATGAGGTGATGTGCTGGATGTAGGATTGGGTTTTTTGATTCAGAACCCGAGGACTTGGGTTTTTTAGGGATTCAAGTGAGGAAATGTTTTATCGTTGCAATTTGAGTGTTTACAAAAAGCTCACAGAACACACTATCCCAGCTCCCTCTTTCTCTGCCCAATCCAGAAATCTTGCTTTAAACCCAGGGGAAGATTCAAGTAGAAATGGCTGTGGGCATTTAGAAGGCCCTTGTTGCTCACTGGTGGTCCTCCTGCCTGAGAAATATTTGTATAAACCCATAAAGCTGGAAAAACTAAAAAGGGCACCCCCATATTATGCCACATGGCAAAGGACCTTCTTCATGCTGGCCCCCCATTTATGGATCACCCCCCCTTCTGAGTTACGGCTGAGTTAATGACTCTTATTAGATTTTACCAGTGCTAGGAAAATTATTTTTGAAAAGGAATTACTTCAAGTCCAACCTGTCCAAAAAGGAATTAGTTCCAATTCCAGTTTGCCATTTTACAAAACAAACTCGTTCAATTAAAGTTTATCTTCAGCAGCAGCAGCCCCCCCCCCCCATATTTCAGAAGCATAGGGTTCAAAAGTAAATCAAAGACCACACACTTGTAATATGATGTTAGGCAGAATGTCAACTGGTGAAGCTTTCCCCATATTTGTTTTTCCATTCTAGAAACGGCTTACTCTGTTTAGTTTGTGCCAGCCACAAAGCTGTTAAAGGCACAAGGCACCATCCTCACACCCTGCTTCTTGCGGCAAGTTGCTCCTGTTAGAAGACAGTGTTATTTCTTCAGCAGGGAAGATATAGGAAATGCCTCATTTTTCTTCCTTCTGATTGCTTAGCAACAGCAATTAAATGACTAAGCTTCTGTATCTGCCCAATAAACTTTAGACTCTTCCCTCCACATTTTGCTTCCTAACTCTCTCTCTGCAATTGACTTCCCCAACCCCCCAATGAAAGCTGAGTCCAGGGGCCTTGCTCAGGGCAGGGAGGAAATTAACATGAAAATGAAATAGAAATCATTAAAATTTTGACACCCCCCCCCCAATGAACTTTATTTCCATTTAGTTCACCTAACAATTATGGAAACTACTTTCAGGTGCAGTTCAGAGATCTTTGACTTAGTTCAATGAACTTTGTTCAAATGAACAAGTTCATTCCAAGCACTTTTTTTTTTGCCACCATGTATTCATACATAGCGAATTCATTCATTCATTGGGAAAGCAGTACAACAAGGCTGTATATTGTCTCCCTGCTTCTTTAACTTATATGCAGAATACATCATGCGAAAAGCTGGAATGAATGAATCCCAAGCTGGAATTAAGGTTGCCGGAAGAAATATCAACAAACTCAGATATGCAGATAACACAACTTTGATGGCAGAAAGTGAGGAGGAATTAAAGAACCTCTTAATGAGGGTGAAAGAGGAGAGCGCAAAATATGTTTTGAAGCTCAACATAAAAAAAACGGAAATCATGGCCACTGGTTCCATCACCTCCTGGCAAATAGAAGGGGAAGAAATGGAGGCAGTGAGAGATTTTACTTTCTTGGGCTCCACGATCACTGCAGATGGTGACAGCAGTCACAAAATTAAAAGACGCCTGCTTCTTGGGAGAAAAGCAATGATAAACTTAGATAGCGTCTTAAAAAGCAGAGACACCACCTTGTCGACAAAGGTCCATATGGTCAAAGCTATGGTTTTCCCAGTAGTGATGTATGGAAGTGAGAGCTGGACCATAAAGAAGGCTGATCGCCGAAGAATTGATGCTTTTGAATTATGGTGCTGGAGGAGACTCTTGAGTCGGAGACGACTAAACGACTAAACAACAACAACATTCATACAGATAATTTTTAATGTACTAGTTTTGGTACCTGGTTAATTGTTGCTGTTGTTGCTGTACTGGCTTGCTGTTTTCATTATTATATGCCCTTGTTTTATAGGATTATTAGATATCGCTCTGTTTGTTTGATTTTATGATGTTTTATTGCACCCCATCCCAGATTCACTTGTGAAGGGTGGCTAAAACTATTTAAAACAAACATACAAACACTAGTTATTCAAATATGAGGGTTTGTTTTGGGTTTTTGGCATATCTGTTGTGAACAGGCAGTAGCAACTATTTTATTTCCAATGCTCTGCTGTTCTATAACATAATTAGCTTCTCTCTGCCATGCTCTGATATTCAAAATGCCACTGTGTTGAAGCTCAATATTTCATAGTTTCATAATCCCTAGCAGCCAAAATCAATTTCTACCCTAGTTTTGCTGGAGTTAAAGAGACATCTAAACATCTAAAATTTATAGCATGACTATAGAAACAGCAGAAAATCTTGACACTTCATTGCGGAAACGTAAGGAGAAAATGCAAATTGTTTGATTAAATGCAAGAACACATCAAAACATGTTAGCCGAAATATGCATGGTGTGATATAATGTTATTTGCATATTTCAAATTTCAGGGCCTTACACCTTACCAAGATGTTGTTACTGCTTCTCAATACTCACTGCAAGTAATTATTCCATGCATATTTTTCTGACTGGCTTCATACATTATTCGCATCAATTTCTACTGATATTTTCACAAGTGAGTTTTGTCTTCAGCAGTGTATGATTGTGACAGTAAAATTATGTATGTGACTTTGCATCTCCTTTCTATCTCTTTGGCTCTGGAAATTGGGAGAGTAGGTAGAACCTTGATATTGCATTTTGGCAAATCCGCTCCACTTGCCAGTGGGGAGGAGTTGCGGTGGACCACATGGCCACCCACTCTCCTCCGAGGGGTGGGGGACAGAGTCCCGCGTCACCTGGAGATCCCAGCCATGTCCTTGTTCCAGCCAGCCAATCCACTGGCTGGTGGGGGCGTGGCCGGGACCCATTTAACCAAGGCGTGAGCCTGGGAATGTCCTCTTGGCTCGCTTCCTCAATCTCCTGCCCTCTCTCCCTATTTTCAGGATTTGACATTAGCCTTGCTATGGACCTTGGTTGGTCACCATTGAGGGGCCTGGTAAGATTTTTTCCACTTGGAAAATTGGCATGGGCCATTTGGTTTTCCCCTACCTCATAGCAATTGACACAACTTTGTAAGGTTTGGCGGTTAGGCATTGGTTGATCTTGTGATGGGGAGGGGAGGTGTGGTCATCGCCTGCCCCTCCATACTAAAGGGTATTCCGTTAAAGGAATCTGGGGGTGTGGATCTTGTCCGAAGCCCGGGGAGGGGCTAGGGCCATGCCACGACCCTATTGGGAACCTAGGGGGAGTTTGAGTTGGTTTGCATCGACGGGGCTCCCCCTACTGGTGGTTGACTCGCCCTGCATGATGGGCAGGAGTCAGATATAGTCGGGTCAATTCCAATGCCTAAGCCAACACCGCTCACTTCCTGTAACCAATAAAGTTTGGCCTAAATTTGCCCAATAACCATTAACCTAATATCTATATCCTTGTGTCTTATTCATCAACGAGGGGGTGGCTTTGGGGTCTCAACACACAATGCATTCTCTGTTATCTTTTATCATGGTGTCAGAGATGCTTGCAGATGTAAAATATCAAGGAAACCCTTCTCTCTTCATATATGGTTGGGGGTGCAGATCTACAGAGCTATGGCTGGAGCTTCTTTGTGTGAGCGCATTTGCTCACTTTTCTGGGTTCTAAGGCTCTCATCACAGGGCAGCCCCTGTTACTCTGAAAAGCTCCTCTGCAACCCCTTTTAACCTAAGAAGCTGTATTCAGAGAGAAAATTGTGAGACTCTTGGTGCATTCATTAAAACACTTGGGTACACAGACAAAAATGAACTCTACAGTATTCCTAGCCCACATTTTTAATCCTGCTTTGAATATAAAAATATATTTAAAAAATTATTCTTACCAGGAAGAAAGCACCATTCTATTTTGTGGTTCTTAACTCCAAGTAAACCTATTTAAAACATGCTGCAATAATGCTTTTTTATGAAGGCATGTAAAGAACATCCCTTGAAAACAGACAGTTTCATTTGAATGACCCAGCCAAAGCAAGTTTTAATGTAAAACGAATCCCATGCACAGGCTCTCCTCCTTGGATTTATGGCCTTTCCCACAGTAGAAAATTAAGTATGTTGTATTGCAAGAAGTGCAAAAGATGAGTTTTCCAGAGGTGTGCCATCATGATGTTAACACACAGATGTCATAAATAAGGGAGCAACCTCATTGTCTCTGATAAAGTGGTCACATGCTCACAATCACAAGAACATCCCCACTAAGCATCCCATATGCACTCCAGGGTGAGCATGAAGCTCCTTTGCATGCATGAAGCTTTCATGCATCTCATTTTGGAGCCAAGGCCATCGTCACATGTAGCTTGGGTGGAATGCTGCAGTTGCTCCTATATAAATGTATATTTATAAAGGAGCAACTCCCACTCAACTGAGTTCTGAATAAACATGCACAGAGGATTACATGCTAATGCAAGGCATATGCTGTGAATGTTAATGAACGGCATTTTTCCAACGGTCATACAAAATGAAAGGTTCATTCAATTTACAGATGTGAGAAATGCAAGAAAAAACTGACACATCGCTTATGAGACTGGCTCAGGTTCAACCCAAATTAGTGGCCTTTCAAATGCTGGCATTGACGGAAGAATTACAAGGTGAAAAATCAGACTTATTTGCATAAGTTACATTTTGGCAAATGATTTAGGATCCAGACTTTGTTTGACAACAGCATTTGTATTGATTGGTTGGGAATTAATTGGCTGAGAATTGTGCTGGCAATAATATGGCATTTTGTGTGTGTGAACACCTTTTATGAATTATTCATTTAGCTGTAAGAATTATGATATTTGCCTCAGCTGTTTTATGTAAATAGCAAAGCAGACAATGCTATTAATCTAGGAGAAGAAGGCCCTGGAAAAATTAGGCAATTTTATAGACTGGAACTCTTGGAGTTTTCTTGACTGATTCAAATTCAAACAGAAGAGTTAATGAAAATCCACCACAGTTTGCTTTATATTCTGAAGGATTCTTTTCTTTTCACATACCATGGCCATTCTGATTCTTAATTCAAAAAACCTTCATGGTCTTTGGCTCTATTCTGGCTGAATTTTCATTTGTACTCCAACAGTTGATTGGAAATAATGACCGCCAAAAGCAATCTGTATGATTTCAAGTTTCTGCCAATGGAGACTGACCTTGTTTATTTCTCTGGAAATAGCTACAGGGTATAATTGAATGTTTGCAGACCATCCAGTCAGAGTGCTAGAAAAACAGGCCAAAGGAAGTAAAGCAAGCTGGAAACAAAAGTATTCCCTAGTAAATTAAACCATCATACAAAGATAAGAAGAGCCTGCTGGATCAGGAACCTTTTGTCCAGCAACCTGCTCCCACAATGGCCAACCAGATGCTCTCCCTGGCTGCAACTCTCAGAAACTGATATTCAGGGGCATAATGCCTCTGACACTGAAGGTAGAACACAGCCATCATGGCTAGTAGCCATCAATAGTCTCATTCTCCATGAATTTGTCCAATCCTCTTTTAAAGCCATCCAAGTTGAAGTTGAGAGTCCCATGGACTGCAAGAAGATCAAACCTATCCATTCTGAAGGAAATCAGCCCTGAGTGCTCACTGGAAGGACAGATTGTGAAGCTGAGGCTCCAATACTTTGGCCACCTCATGAGAAGAGAAGACTCCCTGGAAAAGACCCTGATGCTGGGAAAGATGGAGGGCACAAGGAGAAAGGGACGACAGAGGACGAGATGGTTGGATAGTGTTCTTGAAGCTACTAACATGAGTTTGATCAAACTGCAGGAGGCAGTGGAAGACAGGAGTGCCTGGCGTGCTCTGGTCCATGGGGTCACAAAGAGTCAGACACGACTAAACGACTAAAAAACAAACATGTTATGTGGAACACTCAGGATGAAACGGTGAAATCAGCTATGATTAAATGGGCACAAGATGTTGGACATAATATTATGATGGCTGACTGGGAACAGTTATGGACCACAGGTATGAAATTTACGGCATGTAACGCCTTAAGAGAGAATATAATGAAAATGATTTACAGGTGGTACATGACACCAGTCAAGCTTGCAAAAATTTACCATTTGCCCGATAATAAATGTTGGAAATGTAAAGAGACTGAAGGCACATTCTTTCACCTTTGGTGGACATGCCCAAGGATTAAGACTTTCTGGGAAATGATCTACAATGAAATGAAAAAGGTATTTAAATATACTTTTCTGAAGAAACCAGAGGCCTTTCTCCTGGGCATGGTCAGCCAATTGGTGCCAAAGAAGGATAGAACTTTCTTTATGTATGTATGCAACAACAGCAGCAAGAATACTTATTGCAAAGTACTGGAAGACACAAGATCTACCCACCCAGGAAGAATGGCAGATGAAGGTGATGGACTTCATGGAACTGGCAGAAATGACTGGCAGAATCCAAGACCAGGGAGAAGAGTTGGTGGAAGAAGATTGGAAGAAATTTAAAGTTTATTTACAGAAACATTGTAAAATTAAGGAATGTTAGAATGAGGCTGGAATGAAGTTATGTGGCTTTAGCAGAAATATTATAAAGGATTAAGTAAAAATAGATTGTTAATGGATGAAAGGAGGAAAGGTAAAGTTACATTATATTAAGATAATTTATAGGATAAAAATTGGGAAAGATGGAAAGGATTTGCTGAAATAGCTAACCGAACTAGAATACAAAAAAGGGAGGTGCGAGGAGGTCCAGGAAACAAGTAAATGAAAGATAAGTTATGGGAAGGTTCGTTGTGTTTTTTAATTGTTTCTATTTTTCTGTTTTTTATAAAAAAAAATTCTATTCTCTTATTTCTTTATTGTGATGTGTTATTAAGTTTTTGTTTAACTTGGAATTATCTCTTTCTCTTTTTGTAATAATTGAAACTTTAATAAATATTATTTAAAAAAAACAAACAAACATGCTATGGAAGACGGGCTGTCCTGCTGGTAAGAAATCATCCTAGGCTAAACACTATTACACAACAAGGCTTAAAATAGAAACATTTTGAAGGCAAATAACTCCTTCCTATAACACAAGGGTTACAACAGGACATATGATAAATATGTATCCACAGGGGCTATTTAAAATAACTGGCTTAAAAAATAAATCACTCTCACCATATGCAGCCTGTACAGTGTGCACAGAAGTCAATGAAGCCCTCTAAAATCAATACCAGGGGGACAAGAGAGCAAATGTAGTAAAAGAAGAAACTTTGAAGGTAGCATAACAGAAACTGAAGAGACTTCAAAGCAACTTAAGAGCAGCTTTGTGACAATGCATGATAGGAGGAGTCAGGATTGTGCACTGCAACCCTGTCCCCAATATTCATCCTTTGTGCACTTTGGCTCTGCCTGTGCTATTTCATTTTTTTCCAGAGTATCAGCCCAGTATTTCCAGGCAGAGCCCACACCTTGTACACATTCACTTTGCACGCATGTAGGCTTGGTGCACAGGTTGAGACAAACACACAGACATTAGGGTTAGCAGCCATAGTCCCAGTCCCTTCTCTCCCCCCTCCCACCTCCACTGTCAGATCTCTATTCCACCTGGGTTGTCATCCAAAAAAGGGCTTGCTTCTCATCCTATCCTACCTTACTTGATTTTAGAAACACTAAAATGCTTCCTGGGAGAAAGGTGATATACAAATGTAACATATGGCTATTGCAAATAATCTGTTTCAGCAACTGGAAAGACGTATTTGAGAATTCAAACCTAAGAACAAGGAAGGGAATGTAAGAACTAGATGCTGACAGCTATAACACTGTCCTTTTAATGCTGGAATGCTTTAAGGGCCATAGCTCAAGGGGTTGAGCACATGCTTTGCATTCATAAGGTGGCATCTCCAGCTAGGTCTGGGAGAGGTTCCTGCTTGAAATCCTGAAGAGCTGCTGACGACCAGTGTAGACAATACTGAGCTAGGTGGCATTAGTAAAAGGTTGCTTCTTAAGTTTCTATGTCAGGTTCAGCAACACTAACTCTGGAATACGCTGAATTCCTTTCATCACATGAATATGGTACGGGAGGGACATCAGATGCCGCACAAACTTGTCTTGTCCTTTCCTTCTTATGGAATCCTTGACATCTGTCTATGTCACAAAATTAGCCCTGTGTTGAGTCCACTGGACTGCAGTGTTCTTACCTGACAGAGAATAATAGACCAATCACTGTCCTAGCACCAAAGAGATAATAGTATTAAATCAAGAATGAATGAAGGATCTCTTGAGGAACAATACGTATCTGCCATCTGAAGAATTAATGTTTGCCACTGTTCTGTGCCATCCAAGGAATGAAAACTGAGAAATGAAATCAGAAAGATTAATTAAGCTCCACACCAAATGTGTGTCTTGGTCCAGAATAAAAGGAAAGGAGGAGCACAGCTATATTCCTTTCGTTCGTAAGTGTGAGATGCACTACACCTTGGGAGAATATTCATTTAACATTGCAAACCTAATTCATTGTTTTGGACTCCCCAACCCAAAATATATAAGTTGTAAAATGCACCATTATCAATATTTAGACATGGATTAGCCTTTAATGATATTAGGGATGCCCAACTACAAAATGAAGGCTTCTAGAAAAAGAATATCCTTTTCTAAAAAGGGAATGTGAGGCTCCTCAGATGAGTTGTGAACTCTTCAGTGGGATATGCATTGAATGGATGAATTGTTCTCCAAATCCAACTTGCAACCTCCATGTACACAGTTCTCGGTGCCTAAGAGAGTGTGTGTTGGGGAGATGAGGGAACACATCACACTCACCAGGAGTCAATGGTCCCTTCCCTGATGAAGTCAATGGTTGTGGCAGAAAGTGGATGTGGATGTCATCTAAATACCCTGCGTCTGAATGCATATGATAGACATTTTCACTGCATCACCCATCAACATTCATAATCATGTACAACTATGGTTTGATCAGGGTAAAAGTCTTCTCAATATTGAAACTGTTTTTTTTTTTAATAATATTTATTAAAAATTTTCCAGAATAAAAAGGAAAGATAGCAAGAAAGAAAGAAAAAAACAAATATGATTTACACTTGGTTTCAGTGGCATCTTTCCCGGACTTCCCCCCCCTCCCCCTCTTGTATTCCATTTCCCTTAAATTGATTCCACAGATTCTTGCCCCAAATTTTAAAACCTTATTTATAATTTTAAATAACCCATTTATTCCAAATTAATTTATCTTATTTATCTTAATGAACCATTTCTCCTTATATTTTATATAATTCCCTAAGATCGACCCCATTTCCCTTCCACGAATTCCCCTATTTTCAAACAACAAACATGAAAAAAGAAAAGAAAGAAATAATATATAATTTTACAGCCTTTGGATTCCAAATCTCTCCCCCCCCCCCCATTCCCCGGTTCCAATCCCCAAAGTTCATCCATTGTCTACTGCCAGCCTGGTGTATCCACGTCTATATCTCAACTCCACTTTGCCGTCTTTTGATAGCTTTTAATTTCAGAAAGTCCAATCTCGAAAAAACTCTCAGAAAAAGTCATTGTTCTTCCATCCAGACCTCTATGTTTAAGAGTCTAACTTAAATTCTATTTCTTGGTCCTTTTAAAGTCTGGATGTTCCAAATACTCCGGCTTCAAATTTGGTCCAGCTCTTATTCCTCAGGTTGCTTTTTCCTGTTCTGCTGCAGAAACCTTCTAATTCAGAAACTTCTTGTTCTCCACAGAGGCTTTTGTTATTCAGGAACATAACTTGCGTCAAGTCCCTTCCTTTCTTCAATAGATAAATCCATTGTCTCCTTTAGTATAGAAACCTCTGTAGACAAAATAATGCTTCGTTTTTGCAGCTTTCCCAAGAGATAACAGATCCTGCTCAAATTCATAGTATTTTTCCACTTGCTGCTACTGTTGCAATGTCCCAGCCTCCCTCTAGAGGGAATATGGTAACTTAATTTCTTTCAAAATCAGACCCAAAAGTCAAATAACTTGTTGCCTTTATTTCCAATAATTTATGTCCAAATTGTAGCAAATCTAACCAGCAAAGCCATCGTAACAAAGTTCTCTTTTATTTTCCTGCTTTGACAGCTACTTTGACAGCTGTCAAAGTTTCTGTGTCTCTTCACCAGTCTCTCATAGCGGATCGTTCCCGGTTCCCGGGGGGGTTGCATTTTAGTTCCCACAAATCAGTCTTCTCCTCCAGCACAATTATTGTAATTTCCCTTCGTGAAGTTAATTTTTTTTTTCAGGTAAACAAGTTCATCTCTCGATCTTAGTTGTCAAATCCTTGCGTTGAGCCATCTACAACAGGGGGGGGCGGACTTCCTTTTTGCACTCCCCCCGCTCGCTCCAAATTCAAAGATCAAATTTCCCTTTTAAGTCCAATCAATTTACTCACGGGTTGTTCCTTTTAGTCCAAATCCAAAATTTTCAAGAAAGAAGTCGTTGCTCTCCGCCGAATGGCATGCGGCTTCGCTGGGCAGGGGAAGCATTGGACTCACAGCACCACACCCCCCCGTCACCCGCTCCGCAGCCTTTAAAAAGGCTCCTTCGCGGGTCGGGGGGGCGCAAACGGTGCCCGCCGAGTCACCAAGTCCATGGGCATCTCCGCCCATGGTTTTTGAGCATCCCCGCGTCGCCGGCACGGCAGGACCCGACCCCTACCCAGCCGACTCCCTCCGGAGCTCGGAGGGAGTCCGCCATTCGGCGATGGCGCCGACCCGGAATATTGAAACTGTTTCAATATTGAAACTGTTGACACAACATGGAAAAATAGAGAATGCCTTCTGGTTGCCAAGCAGCTGAACACATCCATTCCCTTCCTCCCACCATGTAGGGAAGGGGTGACTATCTTGGTGCCCTACAGGTATTCAACTTCTATCAGACCCCAGCCAGCATAGCTAGCGGGCATGGATGATGGGAGTCCAGCAATGTCTGAAGAGCACTTGCATTGTTTATCCTTGAATGGTAGAGGGAGAGCTTTGTTGGGCTTCTATGATTTGTTCCATTACAGTAAAGTGCTTTAAGTCAATATGTTGTTATTATGTGTATTTATTGCTTACTTGCCCAATGCAGGAAAAAATCCAGATGGCATTCAATCAAAATAAAATTATGTGAAAATTTAAAATATAATAAGTATTAAAAATTAACAATAAAATAACAACCACCTCAAAAATATCAAACAGCACCAAAACCAGTAAAACATGGCCGCTATATCCTGAGATAATTCATCACATTGCATCAGGTGCCTGTGGAAAGAGGAAGATCTTACTCTGGTGCTGGAAAGGTATGAATAATATTAATTTTGGCAGATCTCACTGGGGACAGCATTCCACAGACAAGGAACAACCAAAATAGCCCTCTCTTGTGTCACTCCACTCCAAAATTCTCAAGGAGGGGATACCAAGTGAAGGCCTTAGCTGATGAACAAAAGGTTCATGTTGGGGGAGATGTACCATTAGGTCCTGAGTCATATAAGATTGTATAGGTCAAAAACTACACTTTGAATTGGACTTGGACATTTATAGGTGGCCAGTGCAGTTGTGCTACAGCTAGTGCTCTATGATCAAACTGCTCAGTTGCGGGACTTCCGGGTTAGCGCCATCGCCTAATGGCGGATTCCCTCCGAGCTCCGGAGGGAATCGGTTCAACAGGGTTTGGGTCCTGCTGCGCCGGCAACGCGGGGACCCCTAAAAACCACAGGCGCGGATGCCTGTGGACGTGGTGACTCGGTGGGCACCATTAGCGGCCTCCCGACCCGTGAAGGAGCCTTTTTAAAGGCTACGGAACGGGGAAGGGGGAGCGGCGCGGTGCTGAGAGCCCTCTGCTTCCCCTGCTGAGTGAAGCCGCAAGCCATGGACGGAGAGCGCTGACTTTTCCCCTTGAACATTCGGACTAAAAGCAACAACCCATGAGTAATACGGAAATTGGATTTAAAAAGGAATTTTTGTCTTTAAATTCGGTACGACTGGGGGGGAGGTGTAAAAAGGAAGTCCGCCCCCCCCCCCGCCTTGCAGACAACCTAAAGCAAGGACTAGAGAGCTAAAGTTGAGAGAAACATCTTTGTCCCCTGTGGAGAAAAACTATTAATTTCATGATTGGACACTACAATTAATTTTGCTGGAGGACAAGAGTCGGTTTGGAAAGTTAAAGTGCAACCCCCCGGGACCCGGGAGTGATCTGTGAGAGAGCCTGCTGAAAAGATATGGACTTTGACAGCTGTCAAACTAGCTGTCAAAGCTGGGAAATAAAAGGAAACGTTGTTTCTGGTGATTCTGCCGGTTAGATTTTTTGTAATTTGGATACAAATTGCTGGGAATAAAGAAAAATAAGTTACATTGGACTTTTGGATTGGAACTGGAAAGATACTAAGTAAACAAAATCCACCTAGAGGGGAGTTTTGGAATACTGCAAGAAATGGCTGTAAGTGGAAAAATACTGACTGAGCTGAATAGGACATTTCATCTCCTGAGAAAGCTCCAGGAATTACAGGGAGAGATCCAGGACCAGGGTGACATTGAATGAAGCAGTAAATAAACTTGCTAGAACAGGAAGAGACTTGATACAAGCCTTTGTCGTGGAACCAAAAGCCCTTGAAGTTGGAACAGAAGTTGCTGCAGCTGGGCAAAAGAAATCTGATAAATTTGAGAAAGTGAAAAAAGAGACATATGAGGATTTGGTGGAAAATTTGGTGGAAAATGAAGGTGAAGCTATAATGTTGTGGAAGATCAAGGCAGATCAGAGGCCTGTTAGCACAAGTGAGATCAAGATGGAAGTTGGAGCTTTTGGGACATACAGTTTTAAAAAATTTAAGGAACAAAATTTGAGCTCCACTTTTAAATTTAGAGGCCTGCTTGGAAGAAAAATGGTCTTTACTGGGACAGATCTTCCCCGAGAGTTGGTGTTGAACACAAAGGATGGTCAAAAAATCCGGCAGAGTGAAAAGGAAAGAGTTTTAGGAGCCTCGGAAGTTTGGGATCCAGGCTGAAAATTGATGGACTGATGGATACTGATTTGGGGATCAAACCGGGAAAGGGAGGGTGGGATTTGGGAATCCAAAGGGTGTTAAAATATAGTTTGTTAAGTCCTTTTTTCTTTTTATAACTTTTGCGATTTTTATGGAATGTGGGGAAATTGTGGAAGGGAAATTTGGGTCGACTTTAGGAAAAAGGTTTAAGATTAAGTTAAAATTGGGTTTTTTAAATTAATTAGAATAAGAACTTGTTGAACAGACAACATAAATTGGAATGCAAGAAGGGGAGGGGGGAGGAGGTCTGAGAAATAAGGTGAAAGAAGATAAGGTTATTTAAATATTATGTGTTTTTTAATTGTTTTTCTTTTTTGGATATTTTTTGTGTTTTTTAATTTTTGCTTTTTGTTCTGTTGTTATATGGAAAATTTCAATAAATATTATATATATATATATATATATATATATATATATATATAAACAAACTGCTCAGTTGCCACCTGCAGTTTAGCACCACATTCTGTATCTGCAGCAGTTTCTAAACCATATTCAAACCTTACATATAACTCATTGCAGTGATATGGCCTAAAGTTTACCAGAGCCTAGAACTCTTGAAGCCAGGTTAACCCTGCCTAAGTCACCAGGCTAACTAGTAGAATTGATCCAATTCAATAAGAACAGTTAAATAGTTACAACATGCAGTGCTTTTTTCCCTGGCAATACTCAATGGTACACAGTACCAGCACCATTTTTTCCTAAAAGAAAAGCACTGGCAACATGCAATTAAGTAATGGTTCTTAAACCTTTGATAATGACCTTGTTGACGTAACTCTTTATGTGATCAAATCTCCATAACTCCAGGTACTATATACTATCTGTACAGTTGATTCCCCTCCCCCACCATCCTGCTAAAGTTATTTGACATATTTCCTCATGCAGTATGCCCTAAAACTGTCTTCCTAAATTTAGCTGCAGCAACAACTGTAAAAGTAAATGATAATTTTTATGTCACAACAGCAGACACATCAGCTTTCAAGTGCAAATTTTAGATGGGGCGTGTGATCAAAACATTAAACAAAATATGAAAATAAAGACTCATACAATGACAGAGTAGCTTTCTGTCAGTCACATCCCAAGCATGACCAAAAGATTGAAAAACTGGTGGTAGATGGAAGATAGATATCAAAATTAAATTACACCTTATATTAATGTGAACTCACACAGAGTATCAACCCTATGAATACAAAGCAAAGCAAAAACAAAAAAATAATGTGCTTTTATTTTAGAATATCTAGATCATCGTCCTATGTTTTATTAATGGGAAAATGTTCCCGGATTAGAAAAAGGACACTTCCATAATGGGCATCATTATTTAGCAATCACTATATGTTTAGCAATCGTTATAATTCATCGATCAGTTGCTGGTTGTGTGAAAAGGCAGAGTGCCCTGAGGCACACTTGCAGAAGGCCCTCACTGATGAGATCACTGGGGACTAAATTAATAGGTGACGAAGTAGGTATGGGACCAGCTACACCTTAGGGACAGCCCCATTATCCTTCCATGGTGTTCTGGGATAAATGGCATGACCACAGCTGAGGGCAACGTTTTAAATATACTTGTGAATAAATTATGAGAAGAAATTATGTTTTGTCAAACATCGCCTTTGTACAAAATGTCCACATCATCACAAATTATAATTCAGTATTCAGAACTCTGGAATTTGTAGTGTTTACACATAAGATAAACACTTAGCCATGCAGTTCTCTGCTGACTTCATGAGTACTTCTTTAGTGTGCTTATGCGTGTTGACTTGCACAACAGTGCAGGGAAAACTATTCATGTCATGCAGTGTAATACTACACTGGCAACCCCATTAAATAATGAAATATTTTAGTCCAACTTTTCCTCAAAAGCATCTGAAGGTAGCCCTGTTTAGGGAAGTTTTTAATGCCTGAAGTTTTTAGTGTTCTGCTGGGAACTGCCCAGAATGGCTGGTGAAACTGTGACCCATGTCACAGTTGGGTGGGTTATAAATAATAAAATTGTTGTTGTTGTTTGTTATCAAAGATCAATAACAAAGGATGGATTAAGATAAAACAAAATAAAAATGATAAAGCAAAAATTAAAATCTGAAGTGTTCAAAGGGCAGTTCAAAGTACACTATTAAAGTAAAATGTTTCAAGTGGAGTTAAAATGCTAAAATAAAAAAAAACCCTAAAAAGAAAGGTCTCTACCATGCATGAAAAGTACCTCAACGATGGAGTAAGGTGAGTCACCCCCCAATAAGTTCCAAAGTCTTGGTGCTGCTCCTGAAAAGACACTTTCCTTGGTCCCAACCAGATGTACTTCAGGAGTAACTGTGACATGCAGCAGGATCTCTCGTGATAATCTTAATAAGCGGGCAAATTTGCATAGGAGAAGGTAAATCCTTCAGATAGCTCAGTTGGTTAGGGCATGGTGCTCATAATGCCAAGGTTTTAGGTTGGACTAGGTGACCCAACTCTATGATACCCTGGTTTCAAAATCTTTGGATGTATTTCCTTCAGCTTTCCACATGTCTCACAGGCCAAGGAATTTCTAAACCATCCACCAGTGATCAAAACACTTACCCAGAATGCCTCTCTATTTAGTAATTAGCAGGCAGCATACTTCTGCACTATTAATTTTTTTTTTTTTACTACAGAAAACTATGCTAGAATTCCTGCTCCATGATTGCAGGCACGGGATGTTTGTGTTACTGTGTTTCGTGAAGTGGGTCTTTTGTCCTTTGTTTTTTCTCTTTGCTGTCTGATGCTAGAGAGAGAGGGAGCCATGTTGCAGTGCTTCATGTGTGTTTATATGTAAATAAAGTAGATTAGCAAAAATGCTGAGTTGCTGAGGTCTGTCACGCAAACTGCGGACACTCTGCGGATCCTAAGTGTGCTGATGTCAGTTGCTGTGATGTTCAGGCTTCAGCTTTTGAAGCTCCCTAACGATCGACCAGGAGGGAAGGAACATTCCAGTCAGGCATGTGTCTCTACCAGGGTCCTACTCAAGTGTAGGATGAGCTCCTGACAAACACTCCCATTTCCACCTCAAGTTGGCCTGTTTCAGAGATAGTCAGACCTGAAGAGCCTATCATTTCCTCTCATACACACAGAGAATGCAAATACTGTATATAAATATATATTTATGATAATAATTTCTACAATTTCTTCAAATTGTCATAAGACACTCTGCACATCTACAGAGTTGACATATTTAAAGGAAAGCAGGGAGATATGTCATTCATACCATTTATATTGTTTTCTTCAGACTGTGATAAAAGACTTTCTTCATAGCTGTAGAGCTAGATGTGGCGAAACGTAGGGAGATTTTTCAATCAGGCATATGGAATTTTTCTCCCATGTTTACTGAGAATTGCTGTGAGACTATTTCATAGATCACCAGAGTAAAATGATTTTAGTCTGGCCAAAATATTAACTAAATGTCACATTGGACAAGGAGAGGCTCCAATTTAATTTCAGGTTTAATAAATTAGGTTTCATACTGCAGCTGCATCACGATGGGGGGGGGGGGGAATCATATTTTTGAAATAAATTTTCCAGGAATGGAAAACAGAAGCAAAGAAAGTTAGCAGGTGTTTATCTGGATTTTAAATTGCCACAAATAAGATAGACAGGGAATGATTCACTTAAACTTTGCCTCATGTGTTTATCCTTAAATGATTAATTAATTGCAAATGATAATTGTGGGCCTGATTCATAGCACCCTGTATTCAATTGCAGTTCCACCTGTTTTAACACTTTGCCCATCCCTAGATATACCTGAGCTCTTCCCAGCGCTATGCAGAGGGGAAAGCTCTTTCTGACTCCTTTTCATCACAGTTCATACTGAGATGTGAGGGCAGTGAGAATGCATCCTTGCTATAGATCCAGTAAGAAGAATCAGTCAAGGTTTCTTGACAAGGGGTATTCAATCTTCCTACGCCTTGGGTAGGAAAGCATCATCATCAAACTCACCCACTGAGGTCAGGGCCATCTTTAGCATACGCGTAGCAGGGGTGCAAAGATCTTCCCAGCGCCCCTCAAATTTAGTTAATTTGAGAATGACAAGCACCGTTGTTGAGTCTGACAAGCGCCGCCTTTGAGAATGACAAGTGCTGGCGAGGCATGTCTTAAGTAGTAAATGAGTGCACAATGAGCGCACAAAGTCGAAAGCCCTTTAGTGAAACAGTAGGTATACATTTCAGTAATACCTAGGTATATATGTATTTTGTTTTTCTAGCTTGATCAAAATTATTTATTATTTCATAACAGGTAGATAAGAGCTTAGGCGACTTCAGCGGCGGGCGCCCGGCGCCCCCCAGAATTCGGACCCGGGTGCCCCACACCCCTTGCACCTCCGGGTAAAGACGGCCCTGACTGAGGTGCCTCATAACTTCCTGTGGGGCACCCCACAGATTGAGGACAACTGCAATATAGTATATATGCTGCTTTGCTTCCACCATGACATGTCTCCTTTTAGTTACTGCATTTGAATTACAGTGGTACCTTGGTTTACAACCATAATCCGTTCCGGAGGTCCGTTTGTAAACCAAAACAGGTTGTAATCCAAGGCGCGCTTTCGCCAATGGGGCCTCCCAAAAAATAATTGTTTGTAATCTCCCCAAAAATGGTTTGTGATCCAAAAAAGTTGCACTTCCAGGTTTGACGTGTTTGTAATCCAAAATGTATGCAAACCAAGACGTATGCAAACCAATGTACCACTGTACTGAAGGATACATTTTTTTCCAGATATCTGTGCGAGTACATAAAGCCCACGAAGAAAGCCTTTTGGCTGAAACACACTGTGCTACTAATACATATTTATAAGCATCCTGAAATTAGGTCTCTCTTTCAGGGATACCACATATGTTTGAAGTTGCATTATCTGTTTCATTAACATCATCTGCCAAAGCTTCCTTGTTTACTCCTGTACAAGCAGACCTAGCCTTGCTTTTCCCAGGATTTTGCCAGTAAGGCTCTGGCAGCAGAGCAAGCAGTAAGCTTTCAGCCAGTTCCCCATGTTGCCACATTCAGTTTCTGACAATCCATCATGTTTTGAAATGCCACTGGGTTGCAGCAGCCGATGTATGGTACCCTACTGTTCTGATGACAACCCAGAGGGCCCTCCATCGAGGCAGTCGCACAGATCATTTTGGAAAAACCTCAAAATTCAGGTAAGATTAAATTTATGTTTCTCCCAGTGCTCCACTCTTTATCTTCAGCAGCTGTTGCTTTAATGTAACTGATCCTTCCTGATGAAAGATGTGCACAGGAGCAGCTGCTTAGCCATGGAGGAAATTAAAGCATCAACATTAACGCCAGGTGATTTGTTGTAGTAATAGGAATAAATTATGCAGTCCAGTTCTCTATTGCTAAACACAATGATCACATGTACCGGTAGTCTTATGCACAAAGTTTACAGCATGTTTGAAGACTGCTGGCTATTTTATTCCATTAAACATTTGAACGTATTGGGTGTGTGGGGGGGTGTCACTTTCCCCACAAAGTTTCTGTGAAGTTTTAACTCCCCTTGGCTGCTGACAGTTACTATATATTTATAGTGCTGAATTTATCATTGAATTTTCTCTCTCAGTATTTTACATAGATCTGGAATAATGGTTGGATAAGAAATATAATATAAAATAAAGAAAAAAACAACAAAAAACAAAACAATATTTACTGTCGTTACCTCACAAAATAATGTACATTCTCAAGAGACTACAGAATGAATTGTGTTTCTCACTTTAAAATTTTAACAGAGTTAATGTCAAACAGCATGTTCTGAAGGATAGCTGTATTGCACCCAATATTGTTATGTTAGTATCATTTAATTACACACTTGAAATTTTTTCTTTAACAAGGCTCATGAAGAAGACATCACTGTTTAATCAGAATAACACAATCCTGTGTATGTGTGTGTGTGTGTGTATACACACACACACACACACACACACACACATACACACACAGGCTAATTCCAGTGTAGTGATAGGTGATCCTCCTCTGGGGCACCGCCTTCACCACCTCCAATCATCTTTTTCTTTTGTGACGGTGGAATCTGACCTCCCCCATTTGTTTCTTTTCTGTACTGACTCCAATGGAGAACCAATTTAATTTCTTTTTTAAATTCATACATAAAATATAAACACAAAAAACCAAATGTAAACATAGAAAAATTACAGAAATGACAAACAGAGCTACACATCCATTGTCTTAATTTGTCAACAAAATCAGAAGAGATCTGTTAGGAGAAACATTAAGAAGGTAGAAATAAATTATTATTATTATTATTATTATTATTATTTATTGTATAAATGATAAAATCCCACCACACAGTATAAAAATCTTCTGGATCTTCTAAACCTTTAGAAACCTTTATATTGTGGGTTATCTGTTTTATGATCATCATCATTTTTATAACAGAAGGTTATTGGCAGGCCTTGCAAAGTCTTGTATTTTTGTGTTACAGATAACCTAGCTGGTGATAGCAATCATGTTGCCAATTCTTTAGGTTTTTTTAGTATGACAATCCCAAATATTTATAAAATCAAGATTGGATTAATGATCAAGATTGAATTAAATAAGAAACCACTGTTTATTCAGAACAACTACTTGTGTAGCTATTTTTTTTTTAAGTAACAAATCAACTCCAATGTGGTGATGAGAGACACGCCCCCTGCTGTGGCTCTTTATTCCCTGTCCCCCTTAAACAGTGTTTTCAGAATCTTCTGAAGTTTGGTTTTCTTAAGCTCCTGGTGTCATCTGGAGAATGACATTGTCTGGAGGCCCACATTGGAGATGTGAACTGAATCGTTTTTCATTTTATTTCTGGCAGCCCCATTTGTTTTGTTCCCCATTCATTATTAGCTCATTTTTCTCTTGTTGCTGTTGAGCTTGTTTTTCATTTCTACATTGACTACAATGGAGAACTAGCTTAATTTCTGATGCTATTAAGCTGAATGTAGTTTTCCACTCAAACTGCATGGGAGGCGCAAAGCATTCATTTCATTACACATGAAATATGCCCCTTATGAGACTCCCTGCCATTTGCAAATCCACTACTAACAATTTCCTTTTCTTTCACATAGCATACATCATGGGTAGGCAAACTAAGGCCCGGGGGCCGGATCCGGCCTGTGGATGGTCTGGGAATCAGCGTGTTTTTACATGAGTAGAATGTGTCTTTTTATTTAAAATGCACCTCAGGGTTATTTGTGGGGCCTGTCTGGTGTTTTTACATGAGTAGATTGTGTGCTTTTATTTAAAATGCATCTCTGGGTTATTTGTGGGGCATAGGAATTTGTTCATTTACCCCCAAAAAATATAGTCCGGCCCCCCACAAGGTCTGAGGGACAGTGGACTGTGTTATGATATGAGAGCAACGCAGCTGCAAACTGGTAACTTGTTTACATCACATGATGTGACTAGCTGTGGGAAAGAATCTTCCCGGAAGTTCACAGGCTTCACAAAGCTTTGTGCAGTGTGTAATATGAGACCTTCCTGTTGCGTATGTAAAGGAAGTCTTTGTCTCTTGCTTGCTGACCACTGAACTGTTCGGACATGTTTTTGTAGAGTTGCACAGTCAGAAAATAAACAAGATGCAGAAAGACTTTCTAACTATCTTCTTTTCTCCTGCTGGTATGCAAGGAGGGAAGGGGGTGTGCATCTTCCACGCTGGGAGATGTCGCCTATCTCGATCTCCTGGACTGTGGGGATTGCAGCCAGGGCAGATCACCGGTAAACAAGCCTGGGAGCCTGGGAGAATTGCAAGCTTCTCCTGAAAGGGGCTTGTTTTCCAACAGACCGGCCCCCTGCTGAAAAGGTTTGCTGACTCCTGGCACACATGTTAGTAGCCAGAAAGCATCTACCCCCTGCTGCCCCCCCCAAAAAAAACCACACATCATCCATGGCATCATGGAACATGAGAAATATAGCTCCTATGGTTCCCAATGAGACTAGTAAAATACAGAGACCTTAGGAACTACATTTACTTTGGTTTCTGGAACTGGATGCTGCCGGGAGGACTTTCAGACTGATTTTTAAACCCTTGTGTCTGGTTTTCCAATGTCCATTGCCAAGCCTCAGCACTGTCTCTACCCCATTGTTGAACCATTAATAACACTAAAGCAAGGGGGCCTTGGCCTAATTTCAAAGGGTGAATTCCTGGTTTTTGCTTCCTTGGCCAAAGCAATTCTTACCCCCTGATGTACTGGCAGGAGCAGGTTAAAATTTGGTGGAAGTGCTGGTCTGCCTGCAGAGTGGAGCTCTATCAGCAGGGAGGTAGACACCCCCACCATACCTGTGGAAATCTTCGTTGATGCAACTCTACCACTGGTGATGTTCCTGCAGCTGGTAGGCCTCAAAATGGGGTGTTTCAGGAGCAGAGGAGAGACAGCATGGAGGCAACCTTGGAGACAAGCACCCTTCCTTCACTGGAGACCCCCAGAATCACACCTCGTCATCCAGATTTGAACCAATTATGCAGGAGCGGGTGGATATATGTAGGGGAATAATGAAGGGAGGGGCAGAGAAAGACAAGTACGTAGTTAGAAAATTGGAACGGATATGGCAGGCAATGAAACAACAAGGCTGAGGTCACAGTAGCCCAATTAAGTGGATTTGAAGTTTAACTTTGAATAACTTCAGCAATATTGTTTTTGGGGTAAACAACTTGTGTAAGTGAAAGCAGATGCCTTGATGACTAACTAACAAAATCTACCCAAAAACATATGGGCCCACCAAAATAAAAAGCGATTTCAAGGTGGCAGTTATCAAGCACGGCATAGTCACGCCAGTAATAGTAGCCAATTACTTTTTATTATTGAGAAATAACAAAGCCAGAGGCAAATGCCAAAGGCTCCAGATGGAGCGTAGAATTGTACGATCTGCTATACATAAAGGTGGCATAAAGGGTAATCAAGCCAGAAAGGCAACAGGAAGGACAAGCAGTGAATGCCAGCCAGAGCTCCAGCTGACCTCAAGGGCATTTTGTGACACACAGCGAAGCAAAGTGGTCGCCGAAACAGAGCTGGAAACTCGGGTAGATAATTTCTTTATATATAGAATAATTTAGGATTTAAGCTAAAAAGTCACCACTTGGTAAAATAAGGGCCACCTGCCACATACGTTAATCGAGATACCACTGTATTACTGAAGCCATTGACAGATGAACATACATCTGTGAACTGACTATAAATACGGTTACAATATATACATAGTAATATCTAAAGGGTTACCTTGTTCCACAGAACTGGGTCAGTCTTGTCAGAACTCCCAAAAATCCAAGATCAAGCAAAAGACATCCAGTTAGAATGAAGGAATATCCTTCCACATGACAGTTAATGACTGGCAGAGCAGGGTGGGGTGGCATTGCTCACCTGGCTTACCAGTGCAGAAGTCACTCCACTCCACTGGTCACTACTGCATGGAAAGGAATGATAACTGGCTCAACATAACTATTGGAAAGAATGATACTGTGATATTATAGATTCTCTATTGTCAATAAGATGCATCCATCATCCCTGTGCCCAATCTAGAGAGAACCTTTTTTTTACTCTCACTCTTCACTGCTTTGACTGACACGAGATAAAGAACACCCCATTTGACCCCTTCTTTTGCACATGACAAACTATTTTGGCTCATTAAAATGGGACAAGCAGAAGGAAACGCAGAGATCACTGATAATTGCATGTGAAAACCATCAACATCATGCCCGAGATCAGTGTTTCCCAAACTCCAGCCACCCCATGGACCACTTAAAAATGCTGAGGGTATTGGCAAAGCACAATGATACTTCTGCCTCTTGTAGGAATTGTAGCACACTTCACTACATGCTGTATGATTTCTAATTCTATTAAAATAATCTATGAGGTATTGTAAGGTAGGCCAGTACAGCATACTAAAGAGCTAATGATTCGGCTGAGATTTGAACCATAGTTCATCCTAAGTATCTAATAAAGGAATATCATTAATCTATTCTCAAGAGGATCTGATCATGTTTATAAAATTCAGCCTACTTATAAAATTGTTCTTCTTATGAGTTTGGGGTATGTGTGTGTTAGGCTGTCAGGCTGTATGTCAAGATCTGGATCCAGCAAGTGTTTAAATTTAATCAAGGCATCTAATTCTTTGAATAGCGAGGCTAGCCTCCTGGTGAAGTGATAGCCTGAGAGATAGGCCATTAAAGAGAACAAAGGAAGGGGCTCTGTGGCAGATGGAAAATTTGGGGCCTCTCCCTCAACTCTGTGTAGTTAGAAGGAATAAGGCAGAGTTGAGAGTAGAAAGCTGCGCTGACATGAGCTTTAAGCAAAGCAGCAAGCAAGTAGTGAGAGAGACAGAGTGATGTTTGATTTCTGTTTGAATCCAAGACTGTGGCTATGGGGGAAGCAAGGCCCTCTTGAGTGTTAATGCCGTGAACCCCTCCACTGTAGGCTCAGGTTGTATATATGTTTAAATAAACTATATATCCTAAAGACACCACAGTCTCTGCTGTGCCTTATTCCAAAGCAAGCATGAACCCTGGATAAGCACCCAGAACCTCTGGAAAGAAAGAAGAAAGGAAGAAAGAAAGAAAGAAAGAAAGAGAGAGAGAGAGAGAATTTTGGCCCTATATGTTAAATCACTACAAAATATTCTGAAAGTCAAATGTATTGAAATATTCTGGAATATCACTTCAAATTACCTGAGAGGCGTGTGTCTAGTAATAATTTCAAACAGAATGAAGAAAATGTATATGGTAGTGATGCATGAAATTGAAAGCACAAGGAATTATCTCCACTGCTAGCAACACAGTTAAAAAGTGAGAGATGTGGGGAAGCAAGAAAGGAAAATTTGTTGAAAACAAATCAATGGTACAGAAAATTTGCCATTTTGTGTTCTGTGTTCTCTTGCTGCTCTAGGTTTAACCTATTTAGGTGGGTTTCTGTATATGATACCTAAAATCAAATCAAAAGTAATAACCCAATAACCCACACTCCCCAAAAAGCATCACATTCTAAAAGGGTGTTGGATGTCAATAAGATCAACCGAAGGCCTGGTTAAAAAAGGAATGTTTTTGCCTGGCACCTAAAGGTGCATAATGAAGGTGTCAGGCAATCTTCCCTGGGGAGAGCATTCCATAGATGGGGAGTCACTGCAGAGAAGGCCTGTTCTCATGTTGCCACCCTCCGGACCTCTCGAGTTATGCCAAGAAGGCAGCAGTCACAAGTGAAGAAGGCACAAAATCATTCTTCCTTCTCTTGTCGCAATGGCACCACCGTCCGAAAGGCAGAAATGCATTGCCCTTGCATCTGAGAACTGTAATCTCAGTCTACAACTCAGGACTTGCTTGTCCTCAGTGTACAGGAATTTAAATGATCTGATACTGTATATAGTTAACATAAAAATATTCAGGAGTGCCAGCTTGAATAAAGCATTGGAGCGGGGGTGGGGGAACAGGTAAGTACATAATTTATCATATGATGTGGTGCATGCACACCATTTGAATGACAATGCCCATCAACTTGTGTAGGGCCCGGCTCCCACAAATATTTTATTGGGGGGGGGGGCAAAGGACCTTGGCCCCTAGGAGTTGGCTCTTATGAAAGTATTCCTATTACACAGTCTTAGGGAGAGTAAATATATCGATTTGTTGTTGTTGTTGTTGTTTAGTCGTGTCCGACTCTTCGTGACCCCATGGACCAGAGCACGCCAGGCCCTCCTGTCTTCCACTGCCTCCCGCAGTTTGGTCAGACTCATGTTTGTAGCTTCGAAGACACTATCCAACCATCTCGTCCTCAGTCGTCCCCTTCTCCTTGTGCCCTCCATCTTTCCCAACATCAGGGTCTTTTCCAGGGAGTCTTCTCTTCTCATGAGGTGGCCAAAGTATTGGAGCCTCAGCTTCAAGATCTGTCCTTCCAGTGAGCACTCAGGGCTGATTTCCTTAAGAATGGATCAGTTTGTTCTTCTTGCAGTCCATGGGACTCTCAAGAGTCTCCTCCAGCACCATAATTCAAAGGAATCAATTCTTGTCTTAAACATTTTGCTCATTGTTCTAAAATAAAAAAATCATTTTTCTTCCCCCCCCCCAGGAAAAAAACCACAAGGTTAGTAAAAATGGGGGGGGGGGAGAAGAGGAGTTTATTCTGATTTTTTTCTGGGCCTCCATATCTCTAGGCAGCATAGAAATCCTAAGTAGTAAGTGTTAACAGCCTTATCTTCCATTAATTTGTCGAATCTCTTTTTAAAGTCATCCAAGTTGGTGGCTATGAAGGCACATTGTGGTAGTTAATTCTATAGTTTAACTATGCACTGTATGATGAAGTACTTTATCTTACAGATAGGTAGCCGTGTTGGTCTGCCATAGTCAAAACAAAATAAAAAAATTCCTTCCAGTAGCACCTTAAAGGTGTAGTACTTTATCTTGTCTGTAGTAGTACTTTATCTTGTCTGTCCTAAATTTCCTACCATTCAGCTTTTATTGGATGGCCTCAAGTTCTAGTGCTATGAGAAAAGGAGAAAAAAAATCTCTCTTTCCGGTCCTCCACATCATGCAGAATTTTCTAAACCTCTATCATGCCTCTTTTTGTTTAAACTTAGGAATACTTCCATGTTTAATATTAATTTATATATAGCATAATTGCCAAAATTGGTTCTAAGTAGTTTCCAGGTGTAAGACCAATCACAAAAATATATAAACACACAGGTGAGGGATTAATTGTTGTGCCAAGATGATCATTCCATCAGGGCAAGCAATTTGGCTTGCTAGGCAGAACGATGCCCCTCTACCCCCTTGTTGTTCTGGTGGTTTAACCAACACCCCCGGAGCCAAATTTAGGGGGTGCAGGTGAAGAGAGGAGGAAAAGCCTTCTTACACATTGCTTCTGCTGATTGTACTTTAATCCAGCCCAGATAATTATAATATGATGAAAACGCTGGAAGCATTAAGATAAATTCAACAGTGTAAATAAGTTTTGATGGATGCAATAATGGAATACTGAATGGTATCGTTTTTGTACAATAAGCAGGGATTTATGATACGTAAAATGAAGCATAGAAAGAGAGGAAGGGAAGTCATTGATATCTTAAGGATGTAAGAATGAGTACTTTAAATCGCAAAACAGAAATTCAATAAATATATATATACAAAAAAGATTATTAAAATATGCAATAAAACAATTCCATCAAAACATTGAAACTGACACACATGATTAAAATGTGCAGTGAAACAATCCCATTATGACTGCACAACATTTAAAACAGAGCACTCAAAATGGAAGATTCTGCTCCGTAGAGAAGGGGAATGCCTGCTGAAACAGGTGTGCATTCAAGAGTCAGCAGAATACCAATAGTACTGATGTGGCCAGTTGTAGTTCAGAATGGAAAGGACTCTACAAAACTGGTGCCACAAGTGAAAAAGCTCAGCTCATTGTTGCTCCAGGCTAAAAATCATCAAGCTGTTGGAAAGCTAACTGGGTACCATTTGTTGGTTTTAATTCCCTTAGTAACCTTTCCTCATAAGTTCCTTGTTCCAGCGTCTTAATCATTCCGGGTATAACCATATATCCAACAAGTAGATCCTTCTCTACAGCAACACAGAGACCACTGCTTCATGGAAAGGCTTCTGGACTGGGGGGTGGTTCATGGTTTTAATCCCATACCATTGAAATTAATTGGATTTTTAGTACTGAATTAAAGAACCAGAATTACATCTCACAGTAGTGCAAACAGACATGCACAGTTGGGCACGCCTGAACCTATTGAAATCAATGGGTATAAGGATGCCTAACGCTGAATGGAATTGCAACCTTAAAATGAAAAGAAGTCTCTTGAAGTAACTGTGGTTCTTTTATATCAGAGTGATCCAATTAGCAGGCTGGGAGGGAGAGAAAAAGGGGGGAGCTATAGTTATGAATTAAAGAAATTGGGATGCAATGTGGTTAATTATAACATCACAAAGCATACTGTCATAGCACTGTGATCAAAACCACTGCTGACTTGTTTTTAGACATGGAATTTTTCAAAGGGACCATAGGCAATTAGCCAATAAGCTCCAACAGGCTGAAGACACTCCCTACTATGTTCGCCACTCATGCTCAAGACATCAAAGCCATTATGTTCCATAATAAGAGCCTTATTAATTGCAAGCCCGGGCCCGGGCTGCAGGTAACACTCAGGCACAGCATAATTGATAGTTGGGTTTGAATTAATGTAGCCAGATCAAAACTTCAGAAATAAAGTTCATGTAGAGCTCTAGGACTTGTTACTTAGAGCCCTTGGAGAGATAACAGTTAGGATAGGACAGTCTACTCTGTATACAATTGCTCAGGTTACAGGGAATGACTTTCCCTACCTCCTTATGCCTTGCAAGAGCTTCTGCTTGTGGTGAATAGGTCACCTGACTTGTTTATCATGAGACCATTTGCCATTTTTCAATTATTATGTTTTTACTGATGAGCTATTTGGGTGGGGTGGCTGTTGTAGCTCCTTATACTAGCTAACATGGCACCGAGCAGAATCAGTATTATGGTCTTTTTCATTGCACAGACCAGTAATTTGGGAACTTTTAAGTCCAGAGGTGATTTACAGGACAGATAGATAGCCTCTGAGCAAGGGTTACATAATTAACAAACTTTTGACTTCTAGCAGTACGG
The DNA here is from genome assembly GCF_951804945.1 of Podarcis cretensis. Taxonomy (NCBI): domain Eukaryota; kingdom Metazoa; phylum Chordata; class Lepidosauria; order Squamata; family Lacertidae; genus Podarcis; species Podarcis cretensis. Next base: position 65,390,498 of record NC_137170.1, on the reverse strand, counting down.
ACAACAGGGCAATGTGAAGCAGAAATATGACCCCTTGGCATTTTGATGTGGAGAAAAGAGGCTGATAATTTAGACATTATAGCTCTTGTGTGTGATAAGTTATAACAGCAGTGTCTATTAGCTTTCATCACTTTAACCTGAGTTCAATCCCTGAGCAGTAGGAGAAAGCCAAATTAGATTTAAAGGATTAAACAGATAGGTTAACTACAATACTCCCACTCTGAATCTTCTTCAGAGTGCAGCCAAAGTGCACAATGAATTTGAAGGCAAATTATACAGAGAGCAAGGTTCAGTTAAAGCTAAGCCCCTTTTTCGGTGCAATTGATTTCACTGGCATAATTAAGCATCCATTTCACTTTCTCCTACTGAATTCAGTGGTACTTAAAACTTCTGTAAATATTTTCAATATTTGAGGGGACCCCCCAACCCCCCCGGCCCATGTTGTATCATTCACTTGAAACTACAAAACCCAATTTTTCATGGAACGTCAAGCATGAATTTGAATTATTGATTCATTTGATGATTATCATACACCCATAGTTATTCAAGTAATCTGCTTCAGGAGAACCTTGACGTTTTTAAAGCTTCGGATTAAAGCCCACTCTGGGGGCACAGTGTTATATTTTCTGTGGTTTGAGGTTTGCTTGTTTGCAGTAGAAACCATGATTGACATTCCAGACACGTGTACTACCAGGTACTTGCTAGCCCAGAAGTTCAAAGGGAATGTTCAGTAGCTCAGAAAACTATTTACACCACCCACCTAACCCCTAAACTGCAGAGGCTGCCTGAAGGTTATTTTTACTTTTCCTAGCATTGTCTAAATGTACATGTGAAGACATTAAGAAGAAATAGGAGATTGCTAGAAAGGGGGGGGGGAGTTGGAATAATGCTAAGGGCCTTCTTTCTTTCTTTCTTTCTTTCTTTCTTTCTTTCTTTCTTTCTTGTGAAATGCAGCAGACCAACAGTGTTGGAAACTAAAGACCCTTATTTACACACAAAAACCAGCATGAGTCAGGTGAACCACACACTGAATACAAGTGAGGAATTACGAGCACACCCACCCACCATCCTACCTGTGGGTCTTAACCCTATTGTGGTTACTATCCACTTCAAAATGGTGACTCAGTGCTTGAGTCAAATACTTGCTATGTCTGCTAAGGGCTTGTTGTGGGGAAACAGCACAGAAAGCAGACGTTTTGGTTCTCCTTATATCTCCTTCAATGAAACTTGAACTATTCACCTAAAATAGAATGCCCTTGTCTACCTTCCCCCATTTTCTTCCCAGTAATCTCGTAAAAAGTGTCAGCTCTATGTGGCTTTGCCTGTCCTCATTATATCGAATTTAGGGACTTTAAAATTTGGATTGGAAACATTCTTTGGCCCATCTTTAATCGAGTACCAATTTCAAATTTTCCTAAAGACAATCACCAATAGAATTCTGAATTCACTTGGGATTAGAGTGGCCTGATAAAAAATATTCAAAATAAGAAAGCGATGAATATGCATGGCATTTTGGTTCGTTTGCGAGGCTCCACTTGTAAATATGGTTACTGGGAAATAACTTGCTGTCCACCGGCCCATGCCGGTGATCTTATAAGAAATAGGCACAACCTACATTCTGTCACATGGAGCCTGTCACTGTAATGTCTAGTTTGCCCCTCAGCAACTTCCTATGTATTCTGTTGCAAAATATATAAGGATGCTATTGTGTGTGTTGGTGAGAATGGTAACATCCCAAAGTACTTACAGATTTTGATGGGAATTTCTGCTGAAACAGGTGGGGATACTTTCCAAGCAAATGTACATGGATTGGGTGAAAGAGTTCACTGACCAGGACTATTAGACCAGCAAACTTAATAAATGGTCTAAGAAAAAGTTTATTCTCTGTCACACTCCCATGTGTAGCAGCAAATCAAGTTAGAAAGCAGCTGGCAAGTACTTCAAGTGCCTTAATGGCTGTAATGATAAATCTGGCACAATGCACACTGGGAACTATTCCACCCAAGTACCAGCACTTTGAAGTCTCATTTGCTTCAGTGGGAAAGTTAAGTATATGCTGTAGGAAGTCTCTTTATTTGGAAGAAAGGGCCAAACTACTCATTATAAGTGGTTGTGTAATTCTTCTTTTCTGTTTTTTTTTGTTTTTTTTTTTTAAATGGGAAGAGTAAAGTGCCTCCAAGAGCTTGAGGAGACCTGTGAGGAGGGGACCACAGTAGACAGTGGAGGCAGGGAGGAGGCAGGCAGCTTTGGGGGCTATTGTACAGCTTTGAAAAACAATATAAAAAACAACAACAAATAGGGAAAATCTTTATATGCAAAAGAATTGTCTGAGCTGCTTAGTCAGCCTGATCTCTGTCTACATGTGTGCCCAGTCTAATTTCGCAAGGGAATAACTTTGGGTAGGAGAAAAGATGCTCTATTTCTAATGCTTCCAAGCACATTGGATGGGTTCATATCCTGAATCAGGGAATTATGGTGACTTCTCTAGGAATTTAAAAATGCATTTCAGTACCCAAGGATCCTGCCCCTCCCCACCCACCCAATTCAATAGCTCAAAATCCTAAACAAGCAAGCAAGCAAACAAACAAACATTTACTTCTCAAGCACAGAGCTGACATATGGCACCGCTTGGAAATATTTCTCCAGCCAATGTTTTCCTTCCTATGCTATATCTCTAAGTGCCAGTTTACTTGGTGGTGTGGACCTAGATAAAAAACCTCAACAGTTGCATATGTAGGTGGTGGGTAAGTATAATTTTGGTTGTGGGTAGCAAGAGAGAAAAATATCATAATCAAAAAGAGAAATGAATTTCAATCAAAGTCATATTAGGAATCAGATTGAAGTGTGGGCTGAAAATTGACCCCCATCCTTTAAAAAGAGAGTGTAATTTGTGTTATTTGATCAAGCGATTCTATATGTGCCACATCAGTTTTAACCAACCTCCTTTCACAAGGCCTTCTTTTCAAATGGTCTTCACAGTCCCAACCATCTGTTCTGCTGTCATTTTACTCTTGCATAGTCCCTGCAATGATCAAATCCTTCAGTTTATTTCAGTATTGGGTGCAACACTTTCAATCTTGGTGAATGCAAGACAAGAGCCAGCAACATTCTGATCAGAGAATAAAGTATTAAATAAGGTTCACTTCATTTCCAGAGCCAGTGTGGTATAGTGGTTAAGAGTGGTAGATTCGTAATCTGGGGAACCGGGTTTGCGTCTCCGCTCCTCCACATGCAGCTGCTGGGTGACCTTGGGCCAGTCACACTTCTCTGAAGTCTCTCAGCCCCACTCACCTCACAGAGTGTTTGTTGTGGGGGAGGAAAGAAAAGGAGAATGTTAGCTGCTTTGAGACTCCTTCGGGTAGTGATAAAGTGGGATATCAAATCCAAACTCTTCTTCTTCTTCTTCTTCCTTCCCATGAAATTAAATCCATTTCACTCAAGGGAAATGTGGATAATTCTGGTCACCATTTCCTCTGGAATCCAAAGACAGACTAGGTGTTATGTTGTTAACAGCCAGTGCTATAGTACTTTTTAAAAGGAATGGTCAATGGTGGGGAATTAAACTCTGACTCTTGTGATCCAGTGAAATCTCTGAGTTAGGAACTAACTGCTTGCAAAGTGAGGCAAAACTTGTATGTAGGAAGCCAGGGAGTTACATACACACTGGTCCGCTCTATAATCTATAAGACTAGAAAAAGAGGGTTCAGAGATTGCATGAAATCTATGACACACCTAGAGTAGATGAAAGCAAGCTAACTCTCTCTTGTTCTTTCCCTTGTTCTCCAAGGGCTTTAAAAAGGTAAAAGACCCCTGGACAGTTAAGTCCTGTCAAAGGCGACTATGGGGTTATGGTACTCATCTTGCTTTCAGGCTGAGAGAGCTGGCATTTGTCCACAGACAGCTTTCTGGATCATTTGGCCAGCACGACTAAACCACTTCTGGTGCAAAGGAACACCGTGACAGAAACCAGAGCGCACGGAAAAGCCATTTGCCTTCCCGCTGCAGTGGTACCTATTTATCTACTTGCACTGGCGTACTTTCAAACTGTTAGGTTGAAAGTGGGAGCAGTGGGAGCTCACCCTATTGCGGGGATTTGAACCGCTGACCTTCTGATCAGCAAGCCCAAGAGGCTCAGTGGTTTAGACCACAGCACCACCCACATCCCCTTCCAAGGGCTTTATACTTAGCCAGATAAGGTTAGATTCTCTTCCTTCTCCCATCCAGTCTAGCACCAGGAACAATACAATAGCCTGAGTGTGAGGAACTTTCCCAGACCTTTCTGTCCATTTCCTACTCTAAGACAGAACATTACTCAATTTGATAGTTAATATCGGATCCAAGCTTGTATGACAGCGACATTACTGGAGAGTAAGATATCCCATTTTGTCCAAGTGGAGGCTCTCCATGGGTGATCCTGTGAGTAGCTGGTGCAGAACTATGCTGGCTGTTCCTTCTACTCCATGTGCAACTTTTACACTAGGGTGTCAGAGCCTATCCGAGGGTGGCCCCAGTTCACTGCTGTGGATTGTACCAACAGCCAACCTGCTGCTCACAGTGCTGCACAGAAGACAGTGCCTGTAGTGCCCTGCTTGGGGGGGGGGGACTGTGTAGGATTGTGCCCAGTACTGGGACAGTGAGTCCCACATCAAGCATGGTTGGGAGCAATTGCTCAAAGTGGACCTGGAGACGGCAAGGATTTGTTACAAGAGCAAGGAGTATCACACTGTTAAGCACATGTACAGCTGAAAGCTGGGCCAAGATTGGTGCAAAGAGGGGTTTTGGAAGTATGGGTATGATGGGAGGACCACATCAGCTTTGACAAGAAGACTGTCCCAGCAGCCAGGATGGAGACCCAAGTGAGCAAGAGGAAGCTTCATGCTCAGTTGGCTGAGAACTAGGTGAGGAAGGCTTTCCTGAAGGAGATTTGCATTGAGATATCTGGACAATGGGAAGGAAGTTCTACTCAGGGGCAGAGCCCTCAGTGGGGAGGGTGACATAGCAGGCACTTCAGGAGGGCCAGGAATTGCTTTTTTGCCAGGCCCACAGCTTCTACCCCAAAGAGAATGACACCACCTGGAGGAAGACAGGGAAGGTCATGGAGCACCTCACCTTCTGCAGGGATGCCGCTGCCAATTCTGATGGGACCTACCATTCCTGGATCAGCATTGACATTGACACCCAGAGAGGGACTGCTATTGATGTCATCTGGAGGATTCTGGCCTGCTAAAGCCTCTGGGAAACCTGGGCTGAATAAATTTCTGTACATACATAGAAGTGAATTGTTATTTTGTTGTTAGACATGCTTGCTCTCCACATCCCTCCCTGGAATGTATATTTTGGAGTTCTGCCTAAGATCTACAACTTTCTGGTGGGGAAGCTCTTTCACTTTAGAATCATGTTGCCTGGGCAACATGAGGCATAGAGCATGTTGAGATTAGATGGTTGGACTAGATGAACCTCGGTATCCCTTTCAACTCTACAATTCTATGTTGGTGAGATGTGGGCCCAATCCCCTGCACAGCCATGAAGCACACTGGGTGATTTTGGCTCAGTTACTCTTTCACAGCCTCAACACAACTGGTGTGAGAGTAGAATGGGGTAACCAATGTGTATCACACTGAGCTCATTGGGAGAAGAAGACCCACCTCTGTGGCTATTAATCCCAAGTGAGATATATTGCGCATGATGCCCCATGCTTAGAGAGGTTCATAAAAGGCGATAAAGACCCACATTTTCTGAGTTGTCCCCCCACCATAAAATATAGTGTAGGGAAAATATTATGATACTGTTTTCTCAATTGATATTGCAATAGTTTAATTATTTAATCTGATTTCAATGATATTATACTGGGTTGAATGCTATTATTATTTCTATTTTATATTCATGGTGTCATTTGAGCCAGGCAAAAAAGCCAAGGTGGGTGCAAATCAGGGGTTATTATAGGTGTGGCCTTGGGAGACAGGGTGTGGCCCAGGGAAAATCTCAAGGACCTGGATGGCTGTACATTACTATTTTATATGTTTTGAGTAGACATTTTATGTTCTCATATGTTGGGAAATTATCTTGTGAGAGCTTGGTCCTAAAAGGCAGTCTAAAAATACCTTACATAGATAAATGATAGGTAGGATATAAATGTAATAAGTAGGTATTCCCATTGCTTTTGCCCTCCCTTTTCCTCATCGGCTTCCTACAGATTCACCATGCTAGGCAAAACCTTAATCATTTTTTTACAAGTGTTCAAACATTGCTATCTCAATCCTGATTTTTATTTTTTTTAAAAAAAGCAATATGTTTTGTTAAAATTTAAAACCACTTTGCATCGGTTTCATGGTATGCTAGTAATCTCCATATTTCAAGAACATTTTGAATGATTTTAATTTCCTTCATTCATAAAAATGACATTTGGGAATGTGTTCAGTCGAGAGATAGAAGTGTGGTTTGAGGAAACAGATAAGCAGCAAACGTTTGTGTGTGTTCTCTTCTTCAAATAAAGACCTACATTTGTGCAATTTCTCATCTGCTCTGGTAGCTTCAGTTCCACCATCTGTGGGGGAATCAAGCTGCTTTATCAACAAACATCAAGTTATATTTTTAGAAAACACAATGAATGGGTCTATGAATAGAAACTGAATTAACTATAATGGAATGCTTCTCTCTCTGTCTCTCATGCCCTGGTTAGTCTTCAACAAGAATGTTCGGCTTTATTCTGCATGATTGCTGTGATGCTATTCTAATTGTTTTATACCCTATAAAAGTCTGTCTGGAAAGGAATCCTATAAAGGTGTTTATTCCTTGCTGAATTTATTAATGCATTGCACTGTGTGGAAGCGACTGTTTGCCTGCCAATCATGCACTGATCACAGTAATCACATTCACAGTGTGCCAAGTGTGGTGCCAATTCACATACAAATGTGGGGAGGAAGCAAGCAAGTGACTTCCATTTGAGATCATTGCATTTCCATTGTGTGCAATGATCCAAGGTCAAGCATCAAGAAGAAAAGTAGAGACTGCTGAATTAAAGGAAAGAAAGAAGGATTTAGAAGGATTTTCTTCCAAATTGCAGACTGAGTAGGTTCTCGGGAAGTCCAAACATTATGTCAGCATGAATGCAAATCTGTCCCTTTGTAGAAATATCGATGTGAAAGATACATAGATAAATCCGAGAAGGTTTGAGTTGGCTGTGGTTTCGTCCATTTGAAGAGAATAAGGGGTACCTACCATTCTAAAGCAATGACAAACCTAGACAGCATCTTAAAAAGTAGAGACATCACCTTGCCAACAAAGGTCCGTATAGTAAAAGCTATGGTTTTCCCAGTAGTGATGTATGGAAGTGAGAGCTGGACCATAAAGAAGGCTGATCACCAAAGAATTGATGCTTTTGAATTATGGTGCTGGAGGAGACGCTTGAGAGTCCCATGGACTGCAAGAAGATCAAACCTATCCATTCTTAAGGAAAGCAGCCCTGACTGCTCACTGGAAGGACAGATCGTGAAGCTGAGGCTCCAATACTTTGGCCACCTCATGAGAAGAGAAGACTCCCTGGAAAAAACCCTGATGTTGGGAAAGATGGAGGGCACAAGGAGAAGGGGACGACAGAGGACGAGATGGTTGGACAGTGTTCTCGAAGCTACAAACATGAGTTTGACCAAACTGCGGGAGGCAGTGGAGGACAGAAGTGCCTGGCGTGCTCTGGTCCATGGGGTCACGAAGAGTCAGACACGACTAAACAACAACACCATTCTGATCTCGGAAAATGGGACAAACACATTCTCCCCAACCTATATTTTGTTAGCTTTTCCTCCAAGTCTTTAACATCTTGGCTAGGGGTTCACTGTAATTTTAAACACCAGTTTCCTGTTTTTGTCCATACCTACTCTTGTCTGCTCACCTGGACTGCTCACAAATCAGGGCAGGAAGATCGGAGCACTCATTCTTCGGTGGTTTTTCTGTTACCTCCTTGGCTACTGCTTCCAGACTGTCATTCTTATCACATTAAATGCTTCTTGCTTCAAATGGAAGAATCCTTTCAGAAGCAGCCCCCATTATCCCTGGCCTCACACCTGTTCCTGCCCAACAGCCAATATCCACCCGAACAGTCAGACACCATTCTGAAATGCAAAAGTAATTGGAACTGCAATTGATTGTATCTCGAGCACTTATCTCCCCACCAAATTTACCATTTAGTCCTCTGGAGGAATAATTTGTACATTTCCACTCAGTTGTCATTCTGTTCTTGGAGAATTACCATCTCAAAATTGATGGCTGGTCATGCCTTTTCCAGTCCATTTCCTTTCTCTTTCTTTCGGTGTAACCTTTTGCATATACACATGTAACCGACATGATGAAATAGCTTCTGTGGTAATAAACAATCTCCCCACCTCACTGCCCCCCAAGTCAGTAATAAAGGAGTTAATAAACACTTCTGCTAAAGTCACCCCAAAGTGAAACACTGTCAAATTAATGCCAGCGTGAGCATGAAATACTAAGGAGAGCTAGCCTCCCCAGGCATGTGGTGATGCCATCAAAAATAACAGCAAATAGAAATCCATTTTAGCCACACAACTGTGTCTTGCTCTGACCCATCCGAAACCTGCTGTTTTGGTTGCACAGCTTGCCACATGACTGTCAGTCAGTAGATGAAGATGGTTTGTTGCTGGAGAGTTAAAAGCGCTCAAAGAAAGCACCACAAAACAGAAAACAAACATGCCCCTCTACCCTCAACCCCCAAACCATTATGCCACAATACATTACAGAATGGAAAGAAAATACTGGCAATCAGAAGAGGAAAAAAGGGGGAAAAAGATGACAACCACTGAAAGTGGAGTGGATCGTGAGAGATATTTGTTTGATTTATTATTTAAAAGATTTCTACATCTCCCTTCAGAAGAGCTTCCAGGACAGTTTTGCAAGAACAAGATAGAAACACAAAGAATGTGATTCCATCTAGAATGATGAAGGTAATCATGCCTGGGGCTTCTGAGACCCAAAGGCATTGTGTTCTTCAACTGTGTTCTTGAAAGAACAGGTTCATGCAGCCCTACTGTCAGAGCTGCAGAGACGAATTCTGTATGAAACACTGTTTGTAAGGCAGAATCAAGTAATAACTGTGGCCTTTAAAAAACAAAACAACCCAGCTTCATTAAATTACAGGGCCCGTCAAGAGAGCAGGTATCTGGAAAACATCATCTAAGCTCAAAGAAGCTTAACTTCATGAGCCTAAGCTTGAAGAGTGTTCTAAAATGTCAGCGTGTACAAATTTACCTATCGGTCACATCACAACAATCATATGCTGGGTAATGATAAAAAATAGATAAAAAACAGTATAAAGGTAAAAACCTGTAGCTTTCCACATAAACAAATTTATGTATGGCAGCAGCTCTAAGCTTTTAAAACAAGGCAAAGTTTAAAACTCACAATGAGCACCAATTAAAAATGTCCATGGGGTTAAGATCACATGAAGATACAGCATAGTTAAGAGGAATAAATAGCATTTCAAAAGTATCTGAATATAAGAAGGCTCATCTAGTTCAGCATCCTGCTCCCACAGTAGCCAATCAGAAGCCTCTGAGGAGTCTTCAAGCAGGACATGACTCCAGCAGCACTTTCTCCCCAGTCATGTTCCCCAGCCACTAGTATTCTCTGATCTTGGAGGTACTTCACAACCATCATGATGTGTAGTCAATGACAGTCTTATCCTCCCAAAAAGTTATTTGGTGTGAAGCAAACATCTCTGGGGTGGGCATTCTAAAGCTCAAGGGCCACTGTGGAGAACTTTCTTTCTCTCGTGGTCATTCACCATATCTCAACTTTGAAAAGGACCCTGCTTTGAACATGCATATGGAAAGAGGCAGTCCTTCAGGCTATTGTCTCTGAAGTATTGTGGATTAAAAAATTATAGGTTGGATTCAACTAAGTTGTTGCGCTAGTAGATGCCCATACAAGTCCTAGCACAAAGGGACTTCTCCCCATCCCCACCACACCCCCATGACCTTCCCAAATCTGTTCAGAAGAGTCAAGAGAAGCCCCAAGAAGAGGAAGGAGAGGGGAGATCAGTCTGCATGGCAAGCAAAAATGCCTGCACTGTCTGCACAATATCCATAGTGTGATGTTGAATTCCTCTCTATATGTCTCCATTAGAAATATCATTTAGGCCTCATTGCTGGTCTAGCTCATAATGCAAGCCAAATGAGGTATTCTTGTGTCACACAGTTGACAAATTAACTGTAATCTAATTACGGTATATTTAATTTTGTCATTACACTGCTGGGTGCTGCCCCATTGGTGTTCACCCATGGCAGGACTTTTATCAGTGGTAGTTCCTCATTTGTGGAATGCTCTCCCAGGTGAGGTGCATCTGCCTGCCTCATTATTAACTTTCAGAGGGAACTTAAACAGCATGTTTGCTTACCCGGGCATCTGATGGCTGAAAAATACTTTTCCTGGCAACCTTGATAGTATTAGTTGTGAGGGTATGTAACTGTTTTACGTGTTTGTCGATATTCTGACTGTTTTGAGAACTTTTTAATGGATGTCTTTATTTTAATTTACCACTTTGGGCTCCATTGGGAGGAAAGGAGGGGTGGAAATTCAGTAAATGATAACAGATGTGGATTTAAGGTGAGACCAAGCAGGAAAAAAAGGCTCTATCCATATTCATTTAACTTGCTCCGAGCTGCTGAGTATATCCAGCTTTCTCATATGTATCTTCATTTACTCTACACAGACAGAACAATCCAAACCCCAGCCAGGCAGTGGTGGAGCTTGAGGAAGTAGCGGATCCCATGCCAAATCCACAGTCTGAAGCAGAAGGCAGCAGAGCAGGTCTATAGTTGCACCAGCCTATGGCTGACAAAGTGATCATGTCTGGATCAGACCTGATTCCATCAAGTGATGGTTGTCGGGCTGACTTAGAGTCCAGCGGATCCTAGATAGCACATATCCTCCCTGCCCAGAACACCTGATTTTAAGACTTGCCACAGGTTGACAGAGATCCTGCAGGTGGTAGAAGAGTTTGGATTTGATATCCCACTTTATCACTACCCTAAGGAGTCTCAAAGCGGCTAACAATCTATTTCTCCTTCGTCTTCCACAACAAGCACTCTGTGAGGTGAGCGAGGCTGAGAGACTTCAGAGAAGTGTGACTAGCCCAAGGTCACCCAGCAGTGTGGAGGAGCGGGGAAGCGAACCCAGTACACCAGATTATGAGTCCACTGCTCTTAACCACTACATCACAGTGGTACTTCCGTACTGTCCAACTTTTAAAGACCCAAATCTGGGATGTGCTCCCAGGCAGTCATGTGACCAACGCTTTGCTCTCACCCCAAAGAAAGTGCTTTTTTGGAGGGCAAGATCTTGCCTGGTGCCCCTAAACACATGTTTTTGGGTGCCACACAAGTTTGTGGGCCTGAAAAAGGCACTTTTTTGGGGGTGGAGAGCACAGTGCAAGAGCGCATGACGTCACAACACCGTAAATGGCTGCTGAAATCTCATGCAAAAAAAGGGGACATTCCATTTTTTTCTGGGGCACTTGGCAGTTATGTACTTCTGTTTGCTCACCTGTTCAGGCAGAACAAGGAGCTCTGTGCTGACAGAGGGACGCCAGCAGCACTCTGGTGGAGACCAGCAGGGCTGGAAGTAGGGGTACGCCCACCCAATCTAACCATCCACCTACACCCGGCATGGCATAAAAGGTGTCATTTTATATGAAGGAAAGTATATACAAAAAGGTTTTTTAAATTACCTGCCTCTGCTTTATTTTGAAAAGACACCGTTGCCATTGCCAAATGTGTCTGTGACCTGTTCTGTACTTGATGACACCATGCAATGCGATATACAATGGGCTCTGCTCTAACCAAAGAAACACTTTTCAAATGTGCAAGCAAAGCTCTTTTTCTTACTCATGCTGAAGCGGTGCACAAGACAATATACATTTGAGCTAACACGGATTATCCACCCCAGCCAAACTCAGTTGCCCTCAGGGACTTTTGTAACCCCCCCCCCCCGCCGCCCTTTTCAGTTGAGCTATCGGAATTGACCCACAACGGTTAGCCGACAATCCTAAAAATAGAAACAGCTTCTGTTTTGTCTCATGAGCTACCATGATGCCTTTAGGGGGGTTTGTGAAATCTACAAGAGAACATTGGCAAGCTAAAGCCAACTCCTGCTTCCTGGAAGCAAAGAGAACTGGAGCTGCAGTAAAGTGCCCTATATTCCAGCAAGCACAGGCAAACCATATCCTTAAGGCTCACTGACTTTCAGCTGCTCCCTGTTCTATGTATGGCTTTGGCAACGCTGAAGTGGAAGGTAACATATTTTGGAAATGCTCTTCTGCAGAAAATCGACAGCCGCGGAGGTGGATTCTGTAGCAAATGCTAATTGTTTGCAAGGCAGAAATAATTTACAGGGTCCTGTGATAGCCCTTGTCACATGACCAAACAGAAGGAGGAGGAGGGGCAGCAGTACAGGCAGCCCCCCCCATTTATGCACATTCAATAAGGGCATGAGCATGTATACGCACAGCACACCAAACCTGGAAGTGACTAGGAAACGTCATAAAGATGTCACTGAAACATAACTAAAAGGGTGGGACGGGTGGAGCAAGGACAGGACAGGGTGTTTGCAGGCTTTTTCAATGGGTTTCAATTACAGATGTACCTCGTTTTGCGGCCAGATCCATTCTGCAGCCACGGCCGCTAGCCGAAAAGGACGCAGGGTAAAGTGCTGTGTCTGCGCACGTGCGTGGAGCGGTTTGCGCTACTGTGCATGCGCTAGCGACAAATCCGGAAGTAACCCATTCTGGTACTTCCGAGTTTGCCGTGGACGTTCACCAGAATGGACGCTAGACAAGGCAGACGTTTGCGGAGGTATTACTATATGTGATTTCACCGGCACACACAATGCTTTGGAACATAACTCCCGCGTACACGGGGGGACTGTCTGTATAGTAGTGGCAGGGCCCACCCCAATCTCCATGCATCTATCCATTCTTCTGAACACAGCCCAAGAACCTACGGCAGGTCCATCAGACCAAATACGTTCTGCTCCTCAGGGGGAGGCTACATAATCCAGCCCATCACTCTCCAGCAATTCCTTTAACATCCTTCATATCAAGGGGTGGCTTCTCCTTTTCATAGGTCCCTCTGAGACTTATAAGCCATGAAAGGGAGACTTGAAGCTTACAGCCTTTAAGTACTGTACCTGTGGCTTATTTGGACACATTACTGCTTGGGCTACATTGCAAACCAGCAGCTTCTACCCTAAAGGCACATCGCCATGTACAGCCATATCTATGTAGGCATCTGTTTTCAGACCTTCAGTTTTATGTGTGGAAATTTGAAGGCAGGACCAGTGGGACACAGTGGGGTCCAGGGTGAGGCCAGCAGTGAATCCTGCCGCCTTCCTCCATGCATGGAAAAGGTCTGAAAGAGACTGAAGTAACCCATCAATGTTGGCATGGGAAATCATTTGGGTCTGCAATCCTCCTATGTACACTTGCCCAGTAAAAAGCTCCAGCAAACTCAGCGGGACTTACTTTTGTGTAGACAGATGTAGAACTGCACTTCTTATTTGCCACAAAGGAGTTAGTTACCTGTGAGTTAAGCGCTATAAAATCCAATTATTTTGATAAGAGAGTTGAACATACCCTTGGCTGCGTCTGTCATTAAAATCAATGGGATGTAAATGTACTTTTGATGGATCAGGCCGAACAGAACTAAACTTGTTAATTGAATGTTGCAATAGATGATTTGTAGGAAAGTAAAACTTATTTATCACCTTGTTTAACTGCTTAATGAGGTGGTGAACAAACTAACAAAGAGCGAACTTTCACTAATTGAACTGGGACTTCATTAAAAATCAAACAGGTCTAATTTCACAAAGCTGAAGCCTGTAAATATTCTCAAGCATTTGATTTGTACGTGAACGGTTTGTAATGAGCGGGCGAGGGGGGGAATGGATTTCCAATTCTAGTCATCAAATTGGATAAATCATTTTTCATTAAGCTTTACAGGTGATCCTACTGTCTAAACCAAGGGTGTACAACTCAATCACTTTGGCAGTCGCTTTTATATTTTTATTAATTCAAAAAAGATACATCATTATGGTAGGGGTGGGAAAGTGTTTTTTGATACAGTTTTAACTTTCATTTAAATGTAGAATTCCCTCTCTTTCCAATGTTCAGGCATTTTATATAGCCAAAATGGCACCAGCTGCACACAACAGTGAAGCATCAGTAGGCTTTGGAAAGTCTCAAGGTTTGCAAGGATGAAAAAATAAAATAAAATCCTTAATTGTTGGGAGAAAGAAATGGAATAGAGTACCAAGGAAGAGAATATGGCTGACTGACTGGAACAGGGCCAGCCCCTGCTACATTTCTCTCTCCATTGTTCCCCTTCCTTCCCCTCTGCACCCTAAAGTACAATCTATTTCATCTTCCTGCAACATAGGTTTTGCTGGGCATCACCTTCTGTCAGTCCACCTTCCTTTACATTCTCCACTGCATAGCTCACACTCGTCTACTCTTTCTCTCTCTCTCTCTCTACAACTACAGACAATCCAGGAGTCCATCCCTGGCTTGATAACACAATGAGCGTAGTTAATGAAAAATGATGTTTTATTGTCAAAACAAACAGATAGCTCTGGATGGCTCTAACACAGCCTCCAGCATCATCAATCAAGATGACCCTTCTGAAGACTGCTTCTGGCGTGATGAGAAGCAACTGAACTTTCGCTTCATATTTCTTTTGTTTTGCTTCCTATCTTCCAGCCCTCCCATTCGCCAAGACCTCAGACAGAGTGTGTCAGCTCCCGCCCCTTCCCCATTCTCTGAGAGACTGTCTCTTAACTCTTTCCCGCCTGTTTGTGTTTCTGGCGAGCTTTGACTGCTCTCAGCCATTCCCTTATCAACTGGCATTCCAAGGGGCAGGGGAGTTGGCACTATCCGATGCTCATCCTGCATGGCAGTTAACCCTCTCTGTTCCTGGCTGCTTTCTTCAGTTGGCTGCAACCCTTCCCTGGGAGCTGGCTCATTCCTGACAAGACATGAGCCCTTGTATAGCACCCTCTTTTGTGCATCCATCCTATCTCTTATTTTCATGAGTGGCAACGTAAGTTTAGAAAATTGTAAGTCAGTTAATAGATACGTGAAACTCTGCAGGCATTCGTGGGATTATGATGCCCTGGACGATGTTATTTTCAAAATGTTTTTTTAAAAAACCATTTCCATAATAATCCATCCTGCTACATTAGCTGCACTTTATGCTAGTAATCTTTCCACATACAGATGTCTGTAATAAAATTATGTAAAATTATGTTATGCATTATCTGTTTCATGGCTGAAATTCATGTTCCAAAACATACATCAAAGTTTTCAAAAACAGTTATGGAATCTTGAGAAAGAGCATCAAAATCACAAGGGAGAATGAGCCGTGAAACAGGATGGGATCAACAATTTGTGAAAAACGAACAAAGTGAGATGGCATCATGAAATATATAAATCAAACTATTTTGCGATCTCTGATAGTTAGTTTGATATGCATTTGCCTGAATTTTGCAATTTTTCCTGGCATCAGACAACCTGCTATTAAAACAATGCTGTTTGAGAAACTTGTTGAGCTGGAAAAGATATAGAAAAAGGTGAACCAAAATGATCAGGGGACTGGAGATATAAAATGAGCATAGTGTAGAGTAGATCAATATAGATAAGTTGTCTCCCCTCTTTCAAAACACTGGAAGGCTTTGGTCTTTCAGACTCATTCAACTGGACTCTTCTTGTGTCCACATGGTCTTTGTTCTTTCATTCTCATGCAACCATCGTTCATAATCTCTTGTTCGAAATGAAATATATATATTTGAAGTTCTTGCTTTTGTATACTTGCCATTTGTTTTGCTCAAATAAAAAACACTCATAAACCATTGGCATGCCTTCTTGGCATAGCTTGCCAAAGCTCATTCTCCTGGAACTGGGCACATCCAGCATCATATTTTTGCATATCTCTGGACGGAACTAGGCTTCAGAGAGTACACCTGTATGTTTCTAAGTAAAATAAGAAGTGGCTAAGTAAGCCTATTTTCATTTGTAAAATGTTGTAGGCATCCTGTCAATAGTTGTTTGGTGATTTATAGCCCCATTTTGATTCTCCATAGATCAACCACTCTGTATAGGACAACTCCATATATCAATCTTTATAGAGCTTGTTAGGCACATAAATCTGAGGTCTTATTGTCACATTAACACACATTTCAAGTCATACACAAAGGAATATTGATCCTCTTCTTTTCCATCTAAGTCTACCTCCCAACGTTGTTATTGGTACTTGTGTAACAGTTAAATTAGAGATCAGGATTAATTCAAACTGACAGAGCATTAAAAAGACAGATGTTTCTGGTCAGGCTGAAAAAGTAACATGATAATCAGGAATGTAGCACACAATAATTGCAATGTACTTTGTGTGCAGCCAGAATCTGAAAATTACTTTTTCAAATACTATACTACAAAATGTTACGGTTGGAAGCCACAAGCTACTTACATATGGTAGGTGAAGAATCATAGATGTTAGATCATTCTACATGGATCACAACTATAGTGAGCAATATGAGACAACAACAAACTATATTACTTCATCTGGGTGGGTGGGTGGAGCTATTTGCATCTTTCATCAATGCCAATGCCCTCATTTTAACAACAAACATGAATTCAAGGATCGTATTCTACAACATTAACTTTCCAGTTCTCAATGTGGGGTGTGTGTGTATATGTTATAGCATGGAGTTTGTGATATTAACAGTGCTTGTCTACTCATCAGTAAGTCTAACCAGCTAAGTGGGTATAGGATTGTAATCCATCGCCCTCCCCCTTTACTTGGGTTCATATTTACAAGTGACTTGAAACTTATTTGTTTTCTCCATGGTGTGTTATCACCCTTAATCTAAGGTTCCCAGAATTTGTAGAAATAGTGCAAGTACTTCACCTTAAAACATTACTTTGCATATATGTTTTACTTCATTTCATCTCTGTGATGCTCAGTGTGCAGTAAAATGAAATGAAAAGAGGAAGCCACATTTATGTATCTGGGAATACCCACACTTTCTGTTTCGGTAACTGCTCATATGAAACCCTCCATGCACTGAAAGAACCCATGGAGGGGTCTTCAGGGCCACATGCTCCACTGGTGTCTACCACTGCCACCGAGACAAGGAACTGCCACCATGCTCCCTGATAACTCTATGTTCAGTAGACACTGGAAGGAGTTCTATGCAGTGGGTGGAGCTTCTCCATGCAGGAAGGATCCTCCATGCAGGGTCCTTATCATATGGCGGAGCTCTGCTCATATAAACTGTGCATACATAAAACTGCTTCCAATATTCAGTGTGTGGACATTGGGGGGAGCATGACAACATGTAGTGTCAGTTGTGGGCAGGGCTAGCCTGTGTGAGCCTATGGGAGTGTGCTGGGCCTGGGGGTAACCCATGAAACGCGGTCCAGGACCTGTCCAGAATCCGAAGATTCCACTAGGAGTCGGTCCGACAGGGCCAAGGTAGGAGATGAGGCAGGACACCAGGCAAGGACAGGTACAGGATCTCAGGCAGGATCTAGCATACAGCAATGTTGCTCCCACAACCTGGGGCGGGGTCCGACATCCTTTTATCTTTGTCAGGGTAATGGCCGGTCCTGATCCCCTGGTGACTCACCTCCCTGTTTCACCCGAAAGTGAGCACTCCTCCTGTGAGTACTCAGGTCTCTCCTTCTCTCAGACCTTAGTCTCTGCAGCTCGGGAGATGTCAGTGGGTTACTAGACCCAGGGGCCGCTTCAGCCTTCCCTGACCAAACCAGTAGTGGAGCAGCTGTAAGTGATGGCCCAGCTGAAGGCAACGAGGTAATCCCCACATGTGGAGCCAGGGCAGGCTCAGGCCCCTGACTCAGCCCAGCTGGTGTTTGTTGCAGGGGAACCTGTGCAGACTGGGACTCTTCAGGATCAGGCCCCAGACTTGGTTCAGATGATGCCTAAGGCAAAGGATTTGGTGCAGACTGAGACTCCTCTGGTTCTGAATCCGAGCCCGAGTCCCAGGCCACCACAGGGAGGAACTCAACAGCACACCAAGACGATAATCCTGTCAGGCTTGCCAGATGGAAAGATCTTCCCTCTCCCCTACAAGCTGCTCTGGGATTTTTCCTGGACACCCCCCCCCCGCACAAATATAATACATCTCTCTATAGCTCGCCTTCACAGATATATGCATTTTTAAGTGCACTTACCTGTAATATATATGTTTTCTGCACACTTTTTTTTCTTTTTTCTTTTTTGCCTGGAGAATTGCATTGCAAAATTCAAACGTGAATTTTGAAGGGTAGTGTATTGTTTGGGAGAGTGTGAATTAATCATGTTTGTGTTAAAATGCAAACCAAGCCAGATTTCTCCCCATCCCTAGCAGAGAGCACAAGATAACCTTAATATGGCGACCACATTGCCTGAATTGATTTCGTCAACTAGCATCACAGTGCTGAGAGGAATATTCCTGCTTATTTGATTTTGTAATGCAATTTGTATTTGAATATGTAGAGTGAGTAAGCATACCGAAAGCAGTTGCATTGTACTCAGCTGTAAATAGAAAACGGATGCAGCTATAAATCTTCCGAAACCGCATGCTAGCAGCTAACATAATTTATCTTAACCAACAGTAAAAATGCAGTTTTTTCATACCCATTGCTTATCTCAATAAACATAATCTTACACATAATTTATGTAGCACAACTTTTAGTCTAGAAAGATATATTAAACATCAGGGGTCACATAATTAACTTCCAACCTGTTTGGGAAATTTGGGTACTGATGTGCTTACATAGTTTAGGCTTTGGTGTTGCCCTCCTTGCTTCAAGCACAGAGAGAACAGAAGCTCCTCCTTGCAGATTTTATGCACACCGCAAATCTCCCAAACCATGTAATACAGCAGGCGGCCCCCAACCCACCAAGATACAGAGCGCCTCTGATGCTCTTTTTAGGACCTCCGGTTTCCAAGGTGTCCAACTCTTCAATTCTGTGATTTCAGAAGGTGTTTCAGTGAAACAGGGAGGTGCATGGAAACTTGGGGCTTATCCACACGCACCCTTTGCCCTGCTCTTTCCCTGTGCTAAGCAGGGAGGAGGAATTCATGTGTATACCAAGCAGCTGTAACAGGCCTGGTTAAGTATTTTGTGATCATTTGGCAAGCCTACTGATGAGTGAATTAGTTTTAATTGTCTAATTTGTTTATTATATTTCTGGTAAGCAATACAGTGGTCCCTCGGGTTACAGGTGCTTCAGGTTACAGGCTCCGCTAACCCAGAAATAGTATCTTCTGCGTGAGTGCCTAAGATTCCCCTGCGTGAGTGCCTAAGGGCCCCGCTCCTGCCACTCACTACCTGACCCAGGGCAGAGCCTGAAGCCTCATAAGGACAGTTGCTGCTACTGCTGCTGCTGTCCAGGAAGACTCAGAAGGGCGCAGAGTTCTTTTAAAAATGTTTTAAAATTTTCTTTTTCCCTTTGAATTTTTTGTATGTGGGGGTGGGGTGGGGTGGGATGGATGTTTGGTTGGGCTTGAGAATTTGTTTGATTTTGATGTATTTGTCTGGAAGAAGCAGCCCATTTGGATCCCTTCCAGTCGGGATTCAAGCCTGAAACTGCCTTGGTTGCACTGGTCGATGATCTCTGGCGTGCTAGGGACAAAGGTGAGAACTGTTTCCTAGTTCTGCTGGATCTCTCAGCGGCTTTTGAAACCATCGACCATACCATCCTTCTGGACCGTTTTGAGGGGCTGGGAGCTGGGGGCACTGTTATACAGTGGTTCCGTTCCTTCCTCCTGGGCCGTGTTCAGAAAGTGGTGTGGGGGATGAGTGTTCAGACCCCTGGGCTCTCACTTGGGGGTGCCTCAGGGTTCTGTCCTCTCCCCCATGCTTTTCAACTTCTCCATGCAGCCGCTGGGAGAGATCATCAGGGGGTTTGGGGTGGGTGTTCATCAGTATGCAGATGATACCCAGCTCTACCTCTCTTTTAAATCAGAACCAGTGAAGGTGGTAAAGGTCCTGTGTGAGTGTCTGGAGGCGGTTGGAGGATGGATGGCGGCTAACAGATTGAGGTGGAATCCTGACAAGACAGAAGTACTGTTTTGGGGGGACAGGAGGCGGGCGGGTGTGGAGGACTCCCTGTTCCTGAATGGGGTAACTGTGTCCCTGAAGGATCAGGTGTGCAGCCTGGGAGTCATTCTGGACTCACAGCTGTCCATGGAGGCACAAGTCAATTCTGTGTCCAGGGCAGCTGTTTATCAGCTCCATCTGGTATGCAGGCTGAGACCCTACCTGCCCGCGGACTGTCTCGCCAGAGTGGTGCATGCTCTGGTTATCTCTTGCTTGGAGTACTGCAATGCGCTCTATGTGGGGCTACCTTTGAAGGTGACCCGGAAACTACAACTAATCCAGCATGCGGCAGCTAGACTGGTGACTGGGAGCGGCCGCCGAGACCATATAACACCCGTCTTGAAAAACCTACACTGGCTCCCAGTACGTTTCCGAGCACTATTCAAAGTGTTTGTGCTGACCTTTAAAGTCCTAAACAGCCTCGGTCCAGTATACCTGAAGGAGCGTCTCCACCTCCATCGTTCTGCCTGGACACTGAGGTCCAGCCCCGAGGGCCTTCTGGCGGTTCCCTCGCTGCGAGAAGCCAAGTTACAGGGAACAAGGCAGAGGGCCTTCTCGGTAGTGGCACCTGCCCTGTGGAACACCCTCCCACCAGATGTCAAAGAGAAAAATAACTACCAAACTTTTAGAAGATATCTAAAGGCAGCCCTGTTTAGGGAAGCTTTTAATGTTTAATAATAAGGTTTAATATTTTGTTTTAGTGTTTTGTTGGAAGCCGCCCAGAGTGGCTAGGGAAACCCAGCCAGATGGGCGGGGTAAAAATAATAAATTATTATTATTATTATTATTATTATTATTATTATTATTGTTTTCGAGTTAAGAACTTTGCTTCAGGATGAGAACAGAAATTGGGCGGCGGCTGCAGCGGGAGGCCCCATTAGCTAAAGTGGTACCTCAGGTTAAGAACAGTTTCAATTTAAGAACGGATCTCCAGAATGAATTAAGTTCTTAACCCGAGATACCACTGTACATTTGAGTAAAAGCAGTTCTAAAATGGTTTCCACTGCTCTGTTCTAAGCTGATTTGTCTTAGAGCATTAGCAGTTTTATATGCTTTAATGAAAGCATCACAAAAATATCCTTAAACATATTTGTGAGACAAAAGAAGGGTTGATCTGTATAAAAGACAGATTCTTGGCCTGGTATCATCCTATGCAAGGAAATTAATTTAGAGTTAACTGTTTCAGGTATAAACCAAAAATAGTTTTTCATCATTTTGTAATGACTTTGAAAAAGGAGGTAATACTTGTGCTAATAACGATCACTAGATTTTCATAAAACTTTTATGTGACTATTTTCAATTACTGTTTGGACTAATTGGTTCAAAAAAGTGACAAAATTTTAATTGTCCCCTTTTTATAATAGGTTATTAAGTTTCCATTTTAAGTATTCCAATTAAGGTTCAATGTGTATTTAAAAGATTTTCCAGAGCCAAAATATATCTCACTACTAATTGTTGCTATGAATGCATCTCACTTGAACACTATGACACGTTGCCAAATATTTAAGCTCTTCGGTGCAGCTCTCTAGAAACTTGAATATCTCACATAATTAAGAATGACTTTGGCCAAGTAGATGGAACAAGTTAGTCTTGGGTTTCTGTATATTTAAACTCTGGCTACTACCACACTGATAGTTGGACCAGAGCACGCCAGGCACTTCTGTCTTCCACTGCCTCCCACAGTTGGGTCAAACTCATGCTGGTAGCTTTGAGAACACTATCCAACCATCTCATCCTCTGTCGTCCCCTTCTCCTTGTGCCCTCCATCTTTCCCAACATCAGGGTCTTTTCCAGGGAGTCTTCTCTTCTCAGGAGGTGGCCAAAGTATTGGAGCCTCACTTCAGGATCTGTCCTTCCAGTGAGCACTCAGGGCTGATTTCCTTAAGAATGGATAGGTTTGATCTTCTTGCAGTCCATGGGACTCTCAAGAGTCTCTCCTCCAGCACCATAATTCAAAAGCAATGGTACAAAATACAGGAGTGTATATTTTTGAAGCTGTTTGTAAGCCTCTGGAGGTATTTTAGTAGAATCCCTCTTTCAAGGTCCTCTCTGACCTCTCTGTCTCCTCAGATGACTTGACTAAGTGAATCTTTAGTTCTTTCTGTTTCAATGTTTTATTAATTGATTAAATACAGGAAGCATAAATCATTCATGTTATTAATAGCATTCAAATATTCATGAGACAAAATGTTTGCTATTATGTACCAGAGGTTAGATTTCCCCTCCCCCTTTGAATTTTAAAGCTAGGGAGGAAATAAAAGTGCAATAGCATACAGTAGATGTATTTATTTGCTCTATGAGTTTATGTATTCATCAACTCCTTCCATTCTTACTTGGGCAAACTATCATGAAGTAGATTTACCTCTCCCCCACCCCCCACCCAATCTGTAAATAGCAATCCATTTCTTTTCTTAGCATTTTCCATTACTTTCCAATTCAATGCTCTTAATTTCAGTCGATAAATACAACCATTTTAAGCTGGTGCACACCAGTACACTTATGCTGTTAGCAAAGGAACTTTGATGGTTTTTCACATCAAAAAAATTACTGAAACAGATTGAAAATCACAAATGTTGATATATTTTAACACTTATTATATTATTTTAGTGTCTAAATTTGTCTTAGCATTTCTGACTGAAGTTGTGTGAACAGAGAGCCAATATGGAGGAGGCTGCCATGCGGTCAATATGTAAATCAACTAAAACATGTTGCTCGATAGCATTACCTGTCACAGAAGCAGCAACTGCTACAATTATATTTTTTAAGGCAATTTACTAAAAAGTTGTTTTGACATAAAATCCAATTAATAGAGGCTAGGCACAGATGGGCTAAGCAGCTGTCCATGCTTCAAAAAACCATTTGTTTCCAACTTGCCAAAGGTACAATGTCTAACTGTGCTCTTTGCTACATTGCTTTTCATTTTACAGCCAAAAGATAACCTTGAGGACTGTTAAAGCATCCATAATTGATATGAGGCAATTTTTAAAATTGGGACTCAAACCCTATCAGTTGTCCATTGATTTTTCATAAAATTGTTCAACAAAGCATTAGAATGTGGCCCTATATTCATGGCATCATCATCAACTGTGCCAGCTTTGTTTATTGGGGCTGAAGGAAACATGGTGTTAAATATGTATTTGTAATCACCACACAGGGTTTTGTTTTTTGTTTTTAAAGCAAACAACACCAGCTGATGGGGAGGAAGAATTTGATATATTAAGGGATCAAATATGGCTGCTGTAGAGTTAGTAAATGGAGGAGATAGCTAAATTCTTGAAGTTTTCAACCAGGTGTGAGACAGCTTAGCAGTGTAAAAAATGAAGGCTGAATCAGCTTCCTGGCCAGGAATTTGCTGGGGATAAGAACCATCATGTAGTACAAAGGAAATTAATGGGCAGTTGACAAAAACAGTCCCCTTGTGCTGGGCAGCAGAGGAGCACGAACCCCTTCTCCCATGAGGGGATGGTGAGCAGAGACAACTTCAGGTTCAAGATTTGATGATGGAAGCTCTGAGGAGGAGGTTGCCAGGGTAACAGAGGGTGTGATATCACACAGGAAAAAATGCATCCTTTTAAAAAACAGAGGGCTGGAGGAAGGGGGGGGAGGGAATAACTCCATGTGTTGCCAGCTGCACCAGGCTTTCTGAAACTGTGAGAGAAGCAACAAGAGAGTCTCTTGTGGTATAATGTTCTGCACTCCCTCCATCAATACTCAGTGGTAAATATGTGTAGAATAAACCATACTAGTCTCCACAGTGCCTCATTCAAAAGGAACATAAACTCTGGTTAAGTGCCAAGCCTCCTGGAGTCTTGCTACTGCTTGGTAGAGATTGGGGTGGCCTGTAACAATATGCTTGTTGACACTCTCAAAGAATTGTCTAATAGGTTCATGAGATAGGACTTACCTTTCCAGAAGCCATGCTGGTTCTGCTTCAACAAAGCTTGTTCTTCTATATGCTTGATTATTTCATCTTTAACTATACTTTTCACTAGTTTTTCTGGGACAGGCAATAAGCTAATTAAGCTAATTGGCATGTGAGTTCCAAGACACCCCCCCCGATGCCCCCCTTTTAAAATGGTGTTACAGTGGCCATTTTCCATTTCTCACATATGGAGGTGGATCTTAAGGACAAATTATACGTTTTTGTTAGAGAATGAGCAATTCCACATTTGAGTTCTCAAAGAATTCTCTGGTGCATGCCAGTTGGACTCAGCAATTTGTTGGTTTTTATTGTGTCTATTAGGCCTAGAACACCAGTTGACATATTTGACTTCCTTGTTAACCAGTGGTCCAATTGCCTCTCTAGCTGGCCTCCTACTAATGTATTTCAGTAGTATAGTTTCAAATCACACTGGCAATAAAAATAAATTGAAATATCTGCATCAAATGAAATTGTCGGTAGGGATACATAGATTGCAAAAGCTAGCTAAGAAAGTAAGGGGGTTCTGGGAGATGATATACAATGAATTAAAGAAAATGCTAAAATATAGCTTTGTTAAGAAACCAGAAACCTTTTTGCTGGGAATAACAAGAATGGACATAAATAGGAGAGACTGTAAACTTTTTCAGTATGCAATCACCGCAGCAAGAATACTGTTGGCCCAAAAATGGAAACAAGAAGAAGTACCGACTTTGGAAGAATGGAGGACAAAATTAACAGACTATGCAGAACTGGATAAATTAACTGGGAAAATCAGATTCCAAAAGGATCACAGGTTTTTTGAGGACTGGGGAAAATTTACGGAGTATTTGAAAACTGTTTGTGAGGACTGTACAATGCTAGTGTGCTTTAAAGAAGCTTTGTGAAAATACAAGGAATATTGTTAGTAAGCAAATAAGGTCAGAAATATAGTGTTTAATGGCAATATTAAAATTAAGGAATGTGAAGATAGGATTCGAATTACGAATGATTGTCAGAGAAGTTGAGGGAGGTCCAATAAGCTAAAATATGTGATGTGTAAATTGATATGACTGGAGTTTTTCATGGAAAATTTTTTAATAAAAAAATTTATAAAAAAAAAATAGATTGCAAAAGCTAGAGTACCATATCATGCTTTTTACATTTAGTACTGTAACTTAATCATTCACAGTGCACAGAAACATTTCACAGAAAGTAGAGGAAAGCAGACTGCTATGACTAGATTAGTGCCTGCCATTATGAGAGCAATTGCCCTTTTCTTCAGTAGACAATTTAGTATTTATATAATGTATATATCAAATATTCCAGAGCTTCACGAATATTATCATAGTCTTGCAGTCCTGAAAGGTAGGACATACTATTAGCATGTTGCAAATGAGCTAAGAATAAGAGAACAGGAGTGTGCCAAAGGCCACCTAGTAAGCAGTTTAATTTCTTGAGGTGAGATTTGAAATGGAGACTTAGCTGCTATATTACATCGGTTCTCCATTGCCACCTCTTAAATCAGCACTATATCTACCTAGTTCACTTTTCCTAAATGGCTCTACTGATTGAATTTTATCCTTGTTCAATGTAATGAATATGTCATATATTTTCTAGGACTTTTAGGATTTGAGGTTTCATTTTGATACAGTGAAAGGTGTCCATTTTGGGGGAGAGGGCTGCACTAGTCCTATGTAACTAAAACAACAATGTGTGCAGTCAAAACAACAACAGCTACACATAAGAGAGGATTCAGGAAGCTTAGGCTAATCTTGACATTTGCAGAAGTAAAAAAAGTCTTGGGGGGAATTAGGAGGTACCCCCCCATAAACACAGCCCAATAATGATCAAACATGACCAGTGCCCACATAATGCTGACTGGGGGTGGGGGTGGGGGAATGAAAACAGCCAGAGGGATAATGGAATGGAGTGACTGGGAGAAAAGAACAGATGATGAGACATATACATTTAAAAAAGGATCTAGGGAAGAGCTTCATTGATTGGATAGTTCATTTCCTGCTTCACGTTAACCCACTATTTTTTTTAAAAGCCTCCAGAGGTGGGAGGTACCGTATGGTAATTATTAAAGCATTATCTATCCGCATTTCTTCAAACTAGCATAGGTTTCACTTTTAGACCTTCTACCCAATACAAGAACCCCAAATGGGGTTGTTTAGGGTTCATGTGTGTGGCCTGTTCCCCTCTCTTCCACATATCCTTGGAAGATGATGATGATTTCTGAAGTATTTGAGTGTTTCCATGTGAAGTCTCATTACTCATAAGGGGACGTATTAAAAATCTGCAGCTGAAATACAACCAAATCAGTAGCTTGTACTCAAAAGATTTCTAAGGTTTTCTCTTTCTTGTAACATAATAACATTCAACGAGCTATTTAATTACAATTTAGACTGACACATTGTTTTATCATGTGCTGTGTAAAATCACTTGCTGGTATAGTATTAGGATAACAATGCAATATGAACGCCATGAGCTTCAGAGAGCAACTTTGAGAAGAAATTGTGTTAAACCATTTGCTGGACCCAGATGTCCATAAGTAACTCTCTTTAATCCCTTTAAATTGTACAAGGAGATGTTCCCAGATAACACTTTGAAAACGGGAAACTTGGAGTAGAGAACTAGCAAGCAATAGAAGATGTGCTCGAACCATCTACCACATCTCCAAATTACTCTAAATTACCCCTTGCCACTGAGGGAAGGCATGCTTGCTGAGGGTAAAATCACTAGGGAAGAATTTGCAGTAGATATATGGTGGTGAGGAAAGGACTGTGCACACCTTCACTCCTCTGCTGCTTCTGCACTCCAAACCACCCTCTCCTGCAGTAGCTTTTCAGTAAGTCATGATAAATAACTAAATGCATAACTAATTCAAGGTTACATCATACAATTTTATGTGTAACATGTAGTCAGCCCATTAGTTTACTTCTAACTATTGGCAGACTATAGCTGAGTCAAACTAAAGCGAGTAGAAGCTAGACTGAAATAATAATGTTTCTGAGGTCCCATGGCCTAGAAATAATTAAGAGCTGTGATTCTTCCTGGGGTTCGGCCTTGTATGAACATACAGATTTCCAGCTTTGGGATGAGCATCCATGACACAATGACCTCCTTGAGAAATCCACATTGGTCACCACAGGCAATAGGATTAAACAGGGGTATTGAGGTATTGCTTGTTGTTGTGGGGGGTTGTTACTGCTATTGATATTAATATTTGTATCTCTATTTTAGATATGATTTATGTGGAAATTGTTCAGTTTGGTTGTGTATTTATTACATTTTATTTATTGTTTACAGCTACTTTTGTTATGCTGCAACTACACATTTTTCGTGTTGTAAGCCACCTTGAGCATGGTTTGAACTATGGAAAGGCGGCATGCAAATAAAATGATGCATGTATGTACGTAAATTGCATGGTGGACAAATGAAGCTGAAGACTGCATAGACAAACAAAGCGGGAAATAGCACTGAGACAAAGGGCATGGGGTGCATTTGTGTTTGCTTGTAACAAATGTGAAAAATCATTGAAAATGGGAGGCACTCTTTCATAGTCACAAAACAAAAAGAGCACAAAACAGATTAAGTAATTAAACTTTTGGCACAGCCCTGGTTTCCAAGACCCTTTGAATCTTCAAGCTGATACATGCAAGCAGACTTCAATATAGGGCAGTTGCTGATCCAGAAAGAAAGGATCTGTGCTGCTTTGCAGATAATTTGATAGGATTCAAACCATTAAACCACTCGCTCTGTATTCAGGTCCTGTTCAGTGCAAAGAATGACTGATGCAGTTGCCATTTTACTACGATGTCACCCTATTTAATTTCCAGTCAGACTGTCTGGGTAACTACAATGCCTTGAGAATAGCTTAAGACAAGGTAGTTAATTAGAGCATGTCTTCTTTAGGGTAAGGGGAATAAAGAATGTTCATTAATGAGACTAGTTCTTCATCCGCCCAGCTTTAGACACACTATATTATAGTGAGTTAGACTGAATTAACCATGGTGTGAAAAAGACTTTTTAGCACTGTGAACTCTTGAGCTTCTGGGAAGTCTTAAAGTAGGGTACATTTTATATTGACAAGCAAGCGTGAGCATAAAATACTAGCAGCCATCCTGGGATATTAAGGTAAAAGAAGAGTCAGTTCAATACAGGTTATTTATTTGTCTATGTAGTGGACCCGCCACTTAATACCACCAACGCTAACTGCCCTCAATTAAATATAATGCAACCACCTCACGGTACAGCAATTACACAACTTTCTACAATTTACCATGGATTATCTAATGGGGGACTTGGGTGAGGGAAAACTTAATGATTTAGAGTCTCAGGCAGGAGTTGATCAAACAAACAAACAAAGTTTTTTTAAACAACAAGAAGTTTGTGAAACAAAGTAGGTCAGGAAATGTGCTCTTTCAGGTAGAAGTTAACCTATTTACTTTAACTAACTACAAGATGTCCCAGGCTTAAACACAATACTATAGGCACAATTCTTCTTAAACTTCAGTTACTAAAAATCAGGTGTTGCACTTCAGGTGGTAAATATTCAGGTTTCCAGAATAGAGGGTAAAGTGACTTCTGTCACTTAGATATTACAATTAAATACTTTCAACACTATACCGCTTCCTTCACAGCTTAATACTTTGGTTCATGCTGTGAGTGAGGGGTGCTTCTCCTCAGTTGCCCAACCATCCCACATCTGAGGTTTTCTAAATGGTATAACAGACCCAAGAGATCACCCACCCCCCTTTGTCACTGGTTTAAGAGTCTTCAGTACCTAGAAGAACTCTCCCTTCCTGGCTACACTGAGACCCAGGTAGCCTGTATTCCCACAAGATCCACCTCTCCCGGTTCAGTCACAGCCCTCCCAGGACACTCCTGTCTGCATACCTTTCCTAGACCCTAACCAAGCTCCCTATCCAAGCTGCGAGGCTCTGTCCTCTCATTATGGATAGCATGTATGTTTAACTTAACTCAGAACCAGTTCTCCCTATCTCACTCCCTATCTCCCAACCTGAATCCTGCCTAACATCTCAAATCAAATCATATCCCTCTTCTCAAATTCAGCCCTATCTAACTCCCTCCCTCAGAAATTGCTCCTTTTATTCTCCCCCCCCCCAAGTGCTGTTCCTCCCCTCTCTGTGGCTAGCTGACTCTGTAGCCAGTCAGAGAAAGGCTACAGCACTCTGGTGGAGTTTCAGAGGAACTGCTTCACCAGACTCTAGTCTGGCTCCGCTGTCCATCACAGTCTAACAATAGATCTCTGGGCAAGGGCCAATGAAAAGTTTAAAACAAATTTTAAAATGTATACATCACAAATGCATGAAATAAGGCACAGCATTTTCTTACATGACATTTTCATTTTCACAGCTGCAATTCACCTTGGATGCACCCTTCAAGCACATTATCCAACAGATTCTGCTTAGGTTGACATGCATTTCTATGTTACACAGTTTTATTTCAGCATTCTAGGCTCTTTGGGCGCTCCCTTGCCCCTTCCTGCTTCCCTGCTATCATGCCCCTTCCTGTCTTGGAAACCAGCAGTGACACATGATGTTGGGAAACCAGCTCAGCCATGCTACCCTGCCTGCCCCACCAATTGCTGCTGCCCTCTCCCTCTTGTGAACCGGCAGCAATACACAGTGTCAGGACGCCAGGTAAACAGGGTTGCCCTACCATCCACTATTGTGCCTGCTAACTTGAAAGGAAGTCCCAGTGAGATTAAGGGGGCTTATTTCTACTAAGAATGCATGCTAGTCTCATCTTTATTGTGGTTTTAATATTTTGTTGGGAGCTGCCCAGAGTGGCTAGGGCAACCAAGTCAGATGGGTGGCATATTATTATTATTATTATTATTATTATTATTATTATTTAGTGCTTTTTCAGGGGGGCGCAGGGGTACGCCCTGGCCGATATGACAGAATATGTGATGATCCATGGCTATCTCAACCTGATACAGCTGAAGCCCAGAACTACCTGAATCAGCTTGATTCAGTTCAGGTGCACAGTCCTAGTAAGCATTTTGGGTGGAATTCATCATCACATTATTAAACAAAACAAACCCCACATCACATTATTGCAAACATTTCATCTGCATGAGCATATCAGCTTGTCCATCAGAATGATCCCCTCTGCTGTTCTGGGGTGTTTTCCTGACCTTTCAAGCCAATTTCATGAGCATGGGGCGGGGGGAACTTTGCACAAGCAGAAGGGGTTCATTAGCTGACTCTTGCCCTTTAAAATTTTTATATGACTTTTTAAATCTTCTATAATTTCCTGAAGTTCAAATATTGTCTTGATTATATGCCTTTAATAAAGTATTTGCAAGCAAGCAAGCAAGCAACCAGTTTAATACCAAAAGCAATGATGAATTCAGGCAGAGGGCCTTCTCAGTAGTGGCGCCTGCCCTGTGGAACGCCCTCCCAGCAGATGTCAAGGTAATAAGCAACTATCTTACTTTTAGAAGACATCTGAAGGCGGCCCTGTTTAGGGAAGATTTTAATGTTTCATGCTGTATTGTGTTTTTAATATTTGGTTGAAAGTGGCCAAGAGTGGCTGGGGAAACCACTATGATGATGATGATGATGATGATGATAGGACCAGCAATTATTTTGTTAAAGCAGTGGGGAGAACGAAAAATGTTGAGAGATACTCCCACTGAATGTGCTAAAAAACTATACGCACTTGGAATAAAACTGGGCCATGATAGACTGAGTACAATTTGATAATGAACCACTCGAAAATATGATTGTTTTCCAAACAAATCCCTCCTGATTTCCCTTAACAAAATACCTCATAACATAGTGGTATCTAGGCACGGTAGTGGCTGTACCTTGAAAATGAAGAGAGAAGTCCTTAGTCATTAACATTCTTCTGAGCGGTATATCATTTGATTCCATGACCTACATGTTGCACCTCTTTCTTTGAAGAGGAACAATTTGAGATGTTCCCAAGAGTGAAAGATTAGACTTCTGCCATGACAGTGAATTATGAACCTAATGTATGAACAGCAGTAAGTATTTGGGCCTCCTACTGGTCTAGAAGGAAGATTATCTTATCTTGTTTCCTGCTGAGCCTGCCATTTGTTTCCCAGAGAACTTGAGGAATATTGCCGATAATGTGCAAGCTGAGAGTGCAAACGTGAGAGTGGAAAAGGTTAAGAGGAGAGCTTTACATTTTTAATAATAAATAAAAAAGAGCATTTCCTCACAAGCAGATATTTCAAAACATATTGCCTAGTTTAGTGTCATTAGCAAGAGCATGTGAGATCTTATTAAACTTTGTTTCAGATTATTGTTCTAGTGAAGCGAGTGCTTTGGGTTAATGAGTCCATTCAGCATTCTGTTTGTTTATAAACAATGCAACAAGAAAGACACACACAGAGAGACAGTGTTTTTTTGTGGGGTACTCAAGGGCACACAGTACTGGCACCTTTCTCTCTCTCTCTCTCTCTCTCTCTCTCTCTCTCTCTCTCTGTGTGTGTGTGTGTGTGTGTCTGTGCAACCGTGATTAATTCTGGAGTTACTGAATGGTGCCCTTTGGGTTATGAGCTGCATTTTATCTATATTACTGTGATTCTACTGTTTTATTCTTTTAACATGTACATAGCCTTGTGACAGATTGTGATAGGCAGTATAGAAATACTTGTGTAAATAAATAAGAGAAATACATGACCTACTGCCATGAGATAACTCCTTTGTAGATTTAGATATGAGATTTGTAAATTGTTTGCCACATTCAATACATTAGTCTCTGCTTCAGGTTCAAAATCCCATCCCTGCCCACTGCACGCCTATTTTGAAGGGATTCATGAAAATTGTAAAATGCACTGCAATGAGAGAGGTGGCTTGAAGATTGTGGTATCACTGTGAAATATAGGGTCAAAGGAATAAACTACACAATATAGCTGAAGACCCCTAATCAGAACTCTCCCCTCTGAGGGTTTTTTTAAGTTTAAAAAGAGCTTGGAGAGGGCAAGACTACTTTTTTAATTCCTCAGTTTCTCCAGTCTTGAGTTCTGAACAGTTTTGAAACCAGTGTTGTAGTGCACATTTCTCCTCACTGACACATTTTTTTCAAGCAATTGTCCTTAACAATGCACTTTTACTGTTATTTTCATCAATACATTTATTCTAGGACCTGCAGGTATAGGACAGTATATAAATTCTAATGATGGTGGTGGTGGTGGTGGTGATAATTCAGTGTTGTGTACACTTTCCCCTAAATATATACAAATAATGGTACACATTATTTGACTGGAGAACTGCGTTACAAAATTCATGGAAGTGCAAATTTCAAAGGCTAGGTAGCTTTGCATTAAACTGTAAACTGAATCAATTTTACCCCTTTTTTCCCATCAGGTCAGTGCTTCCAACACTGGGAGAGAGGTTATTTATTAATCCTTCAAAGGATTCTGAGGGACAGAATCCAAAACATTACGTCCTTTAGAATTTAGATGGTTCACCAAAAGATCATAAAGCATTTAAGGAGAAAGTGGTATGTCAACAGAAATGTGCTTAGAACAAAGCAAACACCAAAAGAGCTTTGCCCTTTGAGTTTGCATTAGCTGCTTCTCTCAGCTGCAATTTCTGAGGTTTCCTTTTTAGGATGATGGCATTGACTATCTGAAATTATACTGGAACCCGTCAAGGGGATTTGTACACCAGCTTCAGAACGTTACAACAACCCTCTTTGTGAATGAGAGCATTGCATTTCTATTTCTTTTTAACTGTTACCTTCCAAGCAAACTGCCAGAGCTTGGAAAATGATAGTAAGCTGAGGAACATCCTTTGGGTGCTTCCAGATGGCACTTTCCCCAGTTGACTGCTGATTGAATCTGCAGTGGCCCTGGGGATGTGTGAGTGTTTTGAGGTGGGAGGAGAGGTATCATCATTGGTTCCAGGCGAAGCCAAACAAAGAAAGCTAAACTTGGAGTTTGATGTGATGCCTCATTGGATCTTGCAGCTGCTGCATTTGCTGGGGACAAGTAGTGCTGGTTTGGTGTAGGTGCGGACAAATCTGTCAAATTATTATTCTGATTTTTCCAATCTTAAATTCAGTTTAAGAGAGAGGACGGGGAAGATCCAGTGGTTTCTGTGGGTCTGCTCTGAGTATGCATAGGGATGTGGCAGGGGAAGGGCAGAGAAAGTATGATTATGTTTTCATTTTAAGGATCTAGGAGTCTTGGTTGACCACAAACTTGACATGAGCCAACAGTGTGACGCGGCAGCTAAAAAAGCCAATGCAATTCTGGGCTGCATCAATAGGAGTATAGCATCTAGATCAAGGGAAGTAATAGTGCCACTGTATTCTGCTCTGGTCAGACCTCACCTGGAGTCCTGTGTCCAGTTCTGGGCACCACAGTTCAAGAAGGACACTGACAAACTGGAACGTGTCCAGAGGAGGGCAACCAAAATGGTCAAAGGCCTGGAAACGATGCCTTATGAGGAACAGCTAAGCGAGCTGGGCATGTTTAGCCTGGAGAAGAGGAGGTTAAGGGGTGATATGATAGCCATGTTCAAATATATAAAAGGATGTCACATAGAGGAGGGAAAAAGGTTGTTTTCTGCTGCTCCAGAGAAGCGGACACGGAGCAATGGTTCCAAACTACAAGAAAAAAGATTCCACCTAAACATTAGGAAGAAATTCCTGACAGTAAGAGCTGTTCGACAGTGGAATTTGCTGCCAAGGAGTGTAGTGGAGTCTCCTTCTTTGGAGGTCTTTAAGCAGAGGCTTGACAACCATATGTCAGGAGTGCTCTGATGGTGTTTCCTGCTTGGCAGGGAGTTGGACTCGATGGCCCTTGTGGTCTCTTCCAACTCTATGATTCTATGATTCTATGATTCTATGAACCTATCTAACTCACACTTTCCGAAGCAATATGTGAATCAAAGCACAGCCCTGCTTCAGAATTCACACTTCTTCACATTTTGCAATGTCATTCTCCAGCTAAACAATGTGCACAAATGTGCCTATGCTGCAGTAAGATATGCATAAATTGTATGTCATTAGTGAAAATAACGTACACAAATGGTTACATTGGGGGAAATTGCTGTGGGAAAACATGTACATTAGGGAAAAATCACACTAAAATGTGAACTGAATTTAAGACTGGGAAAATGAGAAATGGGAAGAAACTGAAATTGACATACAGTGGTACCTCGTGTTAAGTACTTAATTCATTCTGGAGGTATGTTCTTAACCTGAAACTGTTCTTAACCTGAAGCACCACTTTAGCTAATGGGGCCTCCTGCTGCCGCCACACTGCCAGAGCATGATTTCTGTTCTCACCCTGAAGCAAAGTTCTTAACCTGAGGTACTATTTCTAGGTTAGCGGAGTCTGTAGCCTGAAGTGTATGTAACCTGAAGCATATGTAACCCGAGGTACCACTTTATTTGCCCATCCCTAAGTGTTAATTAGTTGGACATCACCCATTATTTATAAATTGTTGTCTATTAATATGCATCAGCTTATGTATACTATATGCAGAGTCTTTTTTCTATGTGATGCATCCCCCCCTTTTTGACAATGTATCAGATGTCCACATCAAAATCATATATCTTAACATTTTTTTCCTGCAAAGGTGTGACTGTAACTTCTTTATCTTTTTATATAAAAACCCCTCTCATTCTCTGAACAAGAAGCAGACCAGTGAAGAAAACGTCATCCCAATTATGAAGGCTGCATCAGCCTTCTCAAGGCAAAAAAGCAAATGAAAGCTGCAGGACAACACAGTCAGAATACAAAATGTAACACTACATATTTTTAAATCATCTTTTACTGATGGACGATTATTTCTTGTAAGCAAGCAGAACACTCCCTGCAGCATAATGTGCACAGCCAACTGAAAGAGAAAAAGCTGACAGGGAAATGCAGCACTTTTTACTAAAATTATCTCATGCTCTTTCTCTGTTTTTTGCCAGTTTCTTCTAAGTGATTCGTGAAGTAAAGTTGGGGGTTCATAAATCTAGGATAAAGAAGAAGTCAATAAATGACAGATTTGTTGTGAAGTGCTTGGTCAACTAACGCAAAGTACCATCAGTGTCCAATTTGCCTTTGAGATCAGCTTGGTACAATGTTGTTGTTTGGCTTCCTTCAGGCAGTTTTTTAAAACTCTGCATATTTAATTGAACCACATGGCTGTAGGTGGGACTTCAATGTGTGCATTGTATTGACATGAAAAGTGAACGCGTTCTTAACTTTATCACATGATAAATGCTTCTTAATACTAAGGTACTCACTATTTAATGAGGCAAGTTCTGCTACCCATCATGCATTCTAAGGACAACCAATTTAAGCCTTAAAAAATGGACGGGAAGAGTGTGAGATTGATTGGGCTCCAAATGTAGGTTCTGTTTTCAAAATGTTAGACTTCCAGAGAACTCAGTCCTTCATAACAGCATATGATGGATCAGCCCAAAAGCCCATCAAACCCAGTATCCCATTCGCACAGTGATCAGCCAGATACCCATGGAAAGCTCACAAAGAGAACCTGAGCTCCCCAAACTGTTTCAGGTTAATGAAGATGAGATTGAAATAGATATTGCCAGAATTGTACATTTTTCTTCCCCATCCCGACTTCATAGGATTCAGTTTGAAAATGAAGTCATGAGCAGGGTGAAGGTTAAGTATCCCACACCACTGCTCTGATTCAAATTCCCTCTTCCTAAAACTACATGCTGTGGGTTAAACCACAGAGCCTAGGACTTGCTGATCAGAAGGTCAGCGGTTCAAATCCCCACGACGGGGTGAGCTCCCATTGCTCGGTCTCTGCTCCTGCCAACCTAGCAGTTTGAAAGCACATCAAAGTGCAAGTAGATAAATAGGTACCGCTCCAGCGGGAAGGTAAACAGCATTTCCGTGTGCTGCTCTGGTTTGCCAGAAGTGGCTTAGTCATGCTGGCCACATCAGTGGCGTAGCGTGGGTTGTCAGCACCCGGGGCAAGGCAAGTAATTTGCGCCCCCTAACCCGTGGATTTGCGCCCTCTAACCCGTGGATTTGCGCCCCCTAACCCTAACCCCCAGATGTTGCGCCCGGTGCGGCCGGGCCCCCCTGCACCCCCCACGCTATGCCACTGGGCCACATGACCCGGAAGCTGTACGCTGGCTCCCTCAGCCAATAAAGCAAGATGAGCACCGCAAACCCAGAGTCAGTCATGACTGAACCTAATGGTCAGGGATCCTTTACCTAAAACTACATTTCTTTTCTTTTTTCCACAGCATTGGTGCTCTGTTACATTTATTTATTTATTATTACATACATACCCCCAAGGGTTCTCCGCCTCCCCGTTTTATTCTCACAACAATCCTGTTGGTAGGTTAGGTTAGGAGACAGTGTCTGATCCAAGGTCAGCCCCTGAGCTTCATTGCTGAGTGGGGATTTGAACTCTGGTCTCCCCAGTCCTAGTCCAACATTCTAACCACTATACTGAACTGACTCCCAATGAGTATCCATGGGATTTGCAGCTAAGGACCCCTTGCACACATTTGTACTTCCCCATTCACTGTTAGGATGAACTTGTTTTCACTCTCATGGCAAAAAGATAGCACATGGCAGAGTCAGCTTTCATCAGAAGGACTCACAAATAATAATTATTTCTACCCCACCCATCTGGTTGGGTTTTCCCATCCACTCTTGGCACCTTCCAACAAAAGTTTAAAAATACATTAAAACATCAGTCATTAAAAACTTCCCTAAACAGGGCTGCCTTCAGATGTCTTCTAAATATCAGATAGTTGTTTATTTCTTTGACATCTGATGGGAGGGCTTTCCACAGGGCGGGTGCCACTACCGAAAAGGCCCTCTGCAAGGTTCGCTGTAACTTCACTTCTCACAGTGAGGGAACCGCCAGAAGGCCCTCAGAGCTGGACCTCAGTGTCCAGTTTGAACGATGGGAGTGGAGAAGTTCCTTCAGGTATACTGGGCCGAGGCCGCTTAGGGCTTTAAAGGTCAGCACCAACACTTTGAATTGTGCTTGGAAACATACTGGGAGCCAATGTAGGTCTTTCAAGACCGGTGTTATGTGGTCTCGGTAGCCTCTCCCAGTTCTCAGTTTAGCTACTGCATTCTGGATTAGTGGTAGTTTCCGGGTCACCTTCAAAGGTAGCTCCACGTAGAGCATGTTGCAGTAGTCCAAGCGAGAGATAACTAGAGGATGCACCACTCTGGTGAGACAGTCCGTGGGCAGGTAGGGTCTCAGCCTGCATACCAGATGGAGCTGATTAACAGCTGGACTGGACATAGAATTGATGTGTGCCTTCATAGACAGCTGTGAGTCCAGAATGACTCCCAAGCTGCGCACCTGGTCCTTCAGGGAGTTACCCCATTCAGGACCAGGGAGTCCCCCACACCAGCCCGCCCCCTGTCCCCCCAAAACAGTACTTCTGTCTTGTCAGGATTCCACCTCAATCCGTTAGCCGCCATCCATCCCCAACCGCCAAAAGGCACTCACACAGGACCTTCACCGCCTTCACTGGTTCTGATTCTGGATTAACATTCTATGTTTTCCCCTTTTTCTATTTACATTTTATGATATCTTTTACTTTTCTTAACGGTGATTTTAATTTTATATAGAAAAAATGGATACACTGACATGAAATATAAAACATTCAGTTAAAACAACGCATAGCCAGAGAAATAGACAAATGTGGCCATGCTCTCTCAGATATATATTGGGGATTACACTTTTCAAGGCTGATGAAATATCTACAATGTAGTTGCTCAAATGAATAATGAATAATATGCTGAACAAAAGAAATACGAGAGAGACCAAAGCTTCGCTCTCCTCTATTTCTACAGGACATGAGAAAACCTGTTGCTTAGGCAACAGAGAAATTGCCACAAAATGTTGTGAAACTGAAATGGACTAATTAGGCTATAAAGCGATCCATTACTTGAGATTCCAATGTGGGTTTCAAATGCTATTTGACTATCATATTAAGAGAGGTCTTTTGTGAAGGGTGTATGGGCCAGCATGGCTCAGTTAATTGTCTGAGACACTGCTTTGACACGCTTGCTGCTAAGAGCTTATAAAGTGTTTATACCTAACGGTTGTGTTGAATCAGTTTAATTAACAATGAAATGCTACTTCTAAGACAAGTGTTTAGAAAGTGGAGTTCTCAGGGCATAAGCCAGATGCTGTGTTCAAGCAAATAAACTTGATGTTATGCATTTGGGCTTTCTGATAAGGAGAGAACAACCAAATACAGGCCTTGTGTGACTGCAGATTAGCATGGAAGAGTGTGACTTTCCATCTTATGATCAGGGATCTGAGATTGCTATGGGAATATGGCTAATTTTCTTCATGCAAGATATCTTGCTAAAAGCTTTTTTTAGCATGCAAATTTTATCTGCACTCCTTACCAATTGCTTGCAATAGTGCTTTTGTAAAACACACACACACACACACACACACACACACACACACTTCCAAAGAAGCACTTTAATTTTTGTGAAAGCTACCAGTTTGACAGCTATAAAAAGCAGTGGACTTTATTTAGGCTGAACTCATCACTGGAGCAATGCCAGGAGCACACAACAGAATATCGAGGCCACTGTACACAATATTCTAGTACAAGACAACCATTCACATGTAGCTGGATAGCTCAGTTGCTTAGAGCATGGTGCTGATAACGCCCGGGTTGCAGATTTGATCCCCATATGGGAGAGCTGCACATTCCTGCATTGAAGGTATGAGGAGAATCGAGATGATCCTCAGGGTCCTTTCCAGCTCCACAGTTCTATAATTCTATGACCTGCAGCTCAACTGTAATAAAATGTTGCAGTGTGGAGTATTCCTGATCACTATCCATCCAATCATGCATTCTATCACACTACTCTGTTCCATTCCATTTCCCCTTCATCTCAGTTTTCCATTATCCCACCAACCAATAGAAACTCTGTTCTCTCTGCATTCTGTGGCTACAAGGCATCCCCTGTCCTCATTGTGGTACCTCGGGTTAAGAACTTAATTCGTTCTGGAGGTCTGTTCTTAACCTAAAACTGTTCTTAACCTGAAGCACCACTTTAGCTAATGGGTCCTCCTGCTGCCGCCACTGCGTGATTTCTGTTTTCATCCTGAAGCAAAGTTCTTAACCTGAGGTAATATTTCTTGGTTAGTGGAGTCTGTAACCGGAAGCATATGTAACCTGAAGCGTACGTAACCCAAGGTACCACTGTATTTTGAGACTCATTCTTCAAGTTTATTCTAACTGTTTTGCATGTCTTGGGTTCCCCCTGAGCATGCTGTTGTGCATTTCCTTCTCAGCAGCTCCTCTTCGGCTGTAAAGCCAATGTAGATTGGCACTTGAATTGATAATTGGTATATTCAAGGGGGAGCCCTTCTGCCGGATATTCCATTCCATATGGCCATCACCGTATATTGGGATAGTGGATGCCATAGTTTACTATGTAAAGAAATGATAGGTGCTTCCTTTCTGTTCTCTTTCCCAGTACATCTATAGAAGCTTGGTACACTAGTCAAAGAGAAAATATCCTCAGCAAAACATTTGTACATACTTTGTGTCATTGAATCATATCTGGCATAGAGTTTTGGCAATGCCTAATGGTCCAGTCCATTATTTTTCTTGTAGTAGGCAGTTTTTATTAGGACGGGTAACTGTTGTGTGCCAAACCTCACAACAAAGTATCTGTGTATGCTTAAGCTGAAAATTGTCATAGACAATCCGCCAATGAACAGGATTTTTCAGCTTTTTCCAATGTTCTCAGGACCTGTGCTCAGAATGTAATTCGGCCTTTTAAGTTTTGTTATTTCAGCATATGATAAATTCCTCTCTGCTTTAAAAATTGATTCAGCTCATGAATAGCACATATCAGGGTGGTTTATATAAGGAAGCCTCGTGTGTGTGAAATGCATGGAAATCTTATTCATAATGAGTGGGTTTGTTTTGTTTTGGCATTCATGTACTAGTCCTTCAGTGTGAATTGTTTTCTTTTTTTCCTGATAGAGGGAATATTTCCAAAAATTATGCTGCCGTAGGATTGTTTTGCTAGTTGCTGTGTGGTGTGTTTTATTTACAGTGGTGCCCCACAAGACAAACGCCTCGCAAGACGGAAAAGCCGGTAGACGAAAGGGTTTTCCGTTTTGGAGGCGCTTCGCAAAATGAATTTCCATATAGGCTTGCTTCGCAAGACGAAATGTCTTGCGAGTTTTTCCGACTTTTTTTCCTCCCCCCTTTTTCTAAGCCGCTAAGCCGCTTATCAGCTGATCCGCTAAGCTGATAAGCCGCTAAAAGCCGCTAAAAGCCGCTAAGCCGCTAATAGCGCTAATCCTCTAAGCCTCAATGGGCTTGCTTCGCAAGACGAAAAAACCGCTAGACGAAGAGAATCACGGAACGGATTCTTTTCGTCTTGCGAGGCACCACTGTATTTATTTTGAACCACCTTTCTAAATCATTATTTTACTCAAGGTTGCAAATGAAAGAAACTCAAAAGCCAATTGCTAAAATACACTCAAAATCAACTGTTAATTAAAATAACCGAAGATTACAAAGAAAGCATTTTTCAAAAATAAAAATCACATTCCAAACCAATGCCTAGGAATATGGGGTATTTAAAATGCAATCAAACCAACAATTCATGTTTTGCTAGATAGGCACATGATAGGAGCC
This sequence comes from Podarcis cretensis, assembly GCF_951804945.1. Taxonomy (NCBI): domain Eukaryota; kingdom Metazoa; phylum Chordata; class Lepidosauria; order Squamata; family Lacertidae; genus Podarcis; species Podarcis cretensis. The sequence continues at coordinate 65,349,789 of NC_137170.1, read as the reverse complement.
GAAGATCACAATGTTTTCTTCTAAACTTGCTAGAGAGAACTCTGTGAGAGACACTCCCACGGTGCCCTGATGGGGGCTGGGAGTGGGCATAGCTATATATTCTCCAACTTACCTGAGCACACCCTCTCCTCTTCTTTCCATCTCTTTCCACTCTGCCAACAATGTAACATCTGCATGTCTGACCACCATTTTAAGCTAAATTTACGTATGTCTTTGTAACGGAATTACCATTTTAAGCCTGCCTGAACAAAGCTGCTGTTATTGTTATTCTTCAACAAGTTTTCTGAGTGAGTAAAATGTTATTTTTACCTCTTACAAGACTATTTTTTGTGTGATTGTTACCAGTATTTTAAGGGTGGGGGGAGATACCGGGAAATCCAGTCTGCCTTAAAGCATTCTGAATTACTTAAAACTAAAAGGCTAAAAGCAGCCTTTGTTTGTGAATTTCTCCCCCATCCATAGTGTCTGATATTTCTGTTTTATTCAAGGTAGCTTGTTAATTTTAAACCATATTAGAGGGGGGAAAATCAAACAAAATTAAAAGAGGCGATCATGGCGGATAAAACACAGTCCTCAGATGGAGTTTTGCCTTCCTGGCAAGACAATAAATGAAACTTTTTCAGTGGTCAGAAGAAGATGAGCAGAGAGGACTTTGACCCATTCTGTTTCCTCATAGAAAATATTGATAGACATTCTATGGCAGCATAATTCTGAATGTCATGTTTATATTCAGAAGTATTAAATATTGCTTGTGCTATATTGGTTGAAGCTGCAGCTTAATCCTGGCAAATGGGGAAGAAGTGTTGTGCTCTGTTTCACTCTTCTAACCTTACTAATGGATAGTAACTCCTTTCTTCCATTCTTCCATTCATCTTACTAACATAACAAGAGGAAAACCTCATACATCCTTTATATCATAGATTATATATTGATTACATGCTTAATGAAAAGAATGCAGGGTTTGTTTATTTTTTTAAAAAAAATTCTAATACTCATGTTAATTATCATGTTTCACATTTTCTAGGCAACTATTGCAATAATTCTGAAACACATGTTATAAGAAAAGCCATGAATTAACATATTATTTTACTTGTTCAAATCAACAAGATGCAACAAGTTATCATTCCCAGTGACTAGTTAGGGCAACCCAAAAGAAAGTGGTTGTACAGGATGTGGTCAGGATAATGAGAATGTATATCTGTGGCTGAGGCTCTCCAGCTTTCTGTCAGCATTGCTTAAGATGAACGTGTGAGCCATTTGATTTCTTCTAAAAATAGAAAGTGAAGGAGAACCAATTTATATTCCTTTCTGTCATGCAAGGGAAAACAAATTGGAAAGCTTTATAGAAATCCAGTCTTTGCTGGGAAGGTTTGACAGTTAATAGTAACAGATGTGTATAATGAATTTCTTGCCATTTTTGTGTCAACACAGAGAAGTCCACAGGCCGCCCAACCACCAGGCTCACCAGGTAGTAAAATATTTGTATGTGGTTCACATCTTGCTTTTAGATATGAATTTAGTAACACCCATACTGTACCACACTGATGGTATGTATAGCTCACTTCTTTGTACCCAGATTCAGGTAGGTAGCTGTGCTGGTCTGACGCAGTATATATATATAATAATAATAATAATAAATTTTATTTATATCCCGCCCTCCCCAGCCGAAGCTGGGCTCAGGGCGGCTAACAACAATAAAACAGTATGACATTATAAAACATTATAAAAATGAATTAAAATCAAAATTGATGGCAACCATAAACTAAAGCTTTGTAAAGATTGCCAGAGGAGGGGGTCCGGCTGCGCCCTGACCAAATGCCAGGTGGAACAGCTCTGTCTTGCAGGCCCTGCGGAAAGATGTCAAGTCCTGCAGGGCCCTTGTCTCTTGGTCCAATAGCACCTTAGAGACCAACTAAGTTTGTTATTGGTATAAGCTTCGTACCAAAAAAGAGATGTTAATAATTCACTCCCCCCCCCAAGATAGATTTGATCAAGAAAACCAGTTTCTGACCCAGAAGGAGACAGACACTTCTCCCATCTAGGCTATAGCTGCCCCAGATGAGGAAGCTGGGCTTCTACCTTCAGATTGGTAATTAAAATTTCACTTGCACCCAATGCAATGCCAAAATCTGATGCCCCCACCTCTTCCTTCAATGTCATAGTTGTGGCGCTTGCTGCTGCACCCCTGAAGCTTCCTGCTACCAAACCAGTTGTGTTCCCCCAGATCTGCCTTTGTCAACCTCCCATCTCCCCAGGTTGAGCACCAGCCAACCACTGGGGTGGAGGTAGCAGAGTCAGAAGGGCAGGGCAGAACCTGGTCATCTAAAACCTGGTGGTGCTCCTATCACTGGGAAGAAACACATCATCCCCACTGCTGTGGGTGTTTGCACACTCAATAGGCTCACGAGTAATCTCAACCTGCCCCATCCTTAAAAGATTGGCACATGGGGGTGTCAACCCATTGATAATTCCACTGCGTCCCTGCAGTTCTAAACTCCTTGCCCTGATCATGGACTTCTTAAACTTGGACAGCTTCTTCTAGTCTGTCTAGCCTTGCCTTACCTGTCACCTAGCCTGAGAGTAGCTGCTGCTGTGACTCACTACCCTTTTATTTTTTATTTTTTTGCGAAGGGGGGAGGAAGTGGCATTTGAAGGGCTCTCTACAGTTAAATGCTATAAGTTCCTCAACCTGAACTTCCCTCCTCCTCTACTTTACTAGATACACCTTCCACCCTTCAGGAGGACAAGACAGGCAAAGACTGAGGGCTTGTTCAGACTTCTGCTTGTCACGCAAATTTCCCCTGTGGAAACCCAATCTTTACCACTGAATCGGAGCAAATGTCAATGGGGTTTCCCATGGGCTGGTGCTTGCTCCAATTCTGCCATAAAGAGAATCGCTGTGGGCTGATGCTTGTTCCGATTCTGACCACTTTGAGGGGAAAGTGGTGGGGCAAACAGAAAACCGCTCAGACCCATGCATTCTTGGCATGGGAGTAACAGAAGTGTGTCTGAACCCTTAGAATGGGCTGAGATGGTACTGAAGCTGTATCCCAGCATAAATAGAAGATTGGAAGCTGCCATATTGATCTATCTAGATCAGCATAGTTTAGACTGGCAACAACTCTCCAAAGTTTCAAACACGAGCCTTTTCCAGCCCTAACTGGGAATGCCAGGGGTTGAGTTTGGGACTACTTGCTTTAAACTCATGTTCTCTACCACTGAGCTATCGCTCTTCCACTTTTGTTTTTCTTGACAACCATTCTCTTTTTAAATAGACATGCAAAGAGTACAACTTCCACAGCTGCTCAGCCGACATTATACTCTGGTGAATGCATGGGCACAAAAGAGTATCTGAGAAGATTTAAAAGAAGAGCTTAACATTTGGCTTACATTTACTGACAGTCTCTGACAATGGCTTACACGGTAAGGTACATCTTTATCAGTTGATTATATTTTACAACATGATAGGAAATGTTCACAAACCTCATCAAATGCTCACAACCTGTGCTCTCTTATCTACATTAATACACTTCCATACCACTGGAATGTGCCAGGACAGCTCTTTTAGGGGACCTGGGTTATGCCTATGTACTAGATAATTGATTATTGCTTCTTTGAGCTAGATAAATTATGGAAGTGGAAGGAGATAGGAATTGCAAGTAGCTGGTATTCCCCATGCGATGAGACGGCTACATAGAGTGCAATTTAAAAAGCTTTTAAGTGATGCCTTTATCTGTATTGGCATTGCTGTTTACGGTCCCCAAAGGTGTCTATATAACTTCCCTTCTGATCTAGCCATATTTCTCCACAGCATTATTTAAATCCTTGCAAAGTGCAGTCTCACTCTGTAATGTAGAAATCTGCCAAGAACAGACAGAGAAATGATTTTTGAAAGTTTCTTAAATGATGCAGTTTTGAAATCGGGAGAAAACTCACTGTCATCTAAGGGCAGACATAGTTGCATCAGCACATATCACCATCCTAATGATATGCGAATGCCTGCAACTTCACATCGCTTAGGGTTTCCATATTTCAAAAAAGTAAAAACCAGGACACCCCAAAAGTTGAACTTTTTTTAGGAAGACTCCAAAAATTGTTGAACTTGTTTTTTTAGGAAACCCCCCCAAATTTTTTTAGACAAACTGGAAGGTTGTTGAGCTTTATTTTTACAAAAAGGCCCCCAAAATGCAATTTTTTGATTGACTTGCCTAAGATCCAGGACAAAGTGCCACATTTCGGAAATTTCCCCGGGACGTCAATTCCGACTTTGAAATCCTGGTAATGACATATGGCAGCCCTAACATTGCTGCTTCCTATGTTTATGCGGCCTTTAGTAAGTCATTAGCTAAGAACATAGCATTTGCCATACTGGATCAAACGAAAGATCCATGTGGCCTCCTCATCAGATTCTAAAAGTGGGCAGCCAAATTGTATGTCCACAGAGAAGCAAATAAACAGACCATTCTTATATAGTCCATCTATGAACCCAGAAGGTCATTCCTAGCTGTTTTATGGGTTATTCATTGATCATCTAGAGTCACCTGTGTGCTACTGTGATGTGATCATGTGCAACTAAGTGCTGAATAGTGCTCTCCCTGCAGAGCACACTGCACCCAGAACAACTATTTTCTATGTCATTGGTCTTCAGCTGGTGGGTTAAGACCAGGCATAGGCAACCTTCGGCCCTCCAGATGTTTTGGACTACAATTCCCATCATCCCTGACCACTGGTCCTGTTAGTTAGGGATCATGGGAGTTGTAGGCCAAAATATCTGGAGGGCTGAAGGTTGCCTATGCCTGGTTAAGACCCTCTGCCATGTCATGATTTGATCTAATGTGGGTTGCAACAGCAGCAGCACCAACATGCAAATGTAGGGTAAAAAGAAATGGCTCCCCAAATGAAAGTGGGTCTAGGTTGAATGATTAATGTTCTCAATGGCCCGTTGACTTCTGCAAAAGTAGCTCAGAATCAATGGCTTGGAAATCATCACCATTGGTTATTTGTGACAGGAACAGTGCTCTCAATTATCGTATTTCACCCACAAACCATTTTCACATAATGTTCTGATTATTTATTACAGTGTATAACTCTCAAATGACAAAGTCAGTCAATTAAAAATTCTGAAAGTGGGATTTGAACATTAGAGAGAAGAGGGGAGAGATCAGTCAGACTGTTCAAACTGCAGGCCTGATTAGAGTATGTTTTTTCTGTTTCCCAGGTAATCACAGCAATAATCCTGGGCTTCTTGTTTTATCTAGCAATCACAGGAAGTTCCAGCCATCATTCATAATAACAGTAACATTTGTCAATTTAATCTCAACTGTGTAAACAAAGAGGCTGAAAGCAATTTCTTCTGTGGCCTCTTTTGGGTAGGCTGCAGATTGATTACTACTCGGCAACATGTAGTTTAGATGTATTTAATGTAATTATTTAGCAAGGAAATGGTTGTACATTTTAAAACTTTTTCAAGGTAGTGATTGCCACTTCATTTCCTCACTTGTTTTCATGTACACAGAAATGCAAGCAATTGGGCAGGTTTTCAGCAACTGGGACCGCATGTTTTCTGCTCTTGCAGTCAAAGAGAGAGGGAGTCTTCACACACACAGGAAGAATATTCTTCATTTAAGTATTTCAAATGGCAAATTATCCTCCTCACCTCTGTTGCCTTGGCAATGTTCCTGCATGACGTTAACCTAATACATCTCTCTCTCTCTCTCTCTCTCTCTCTCTCTCTCTCTCTGTGTGTGTGTGTGTGTTACTTACGTTCTGCCTTTTTGTCCCATTACTGTGATGTCCAAGGCAGCTCAAACAATGGGAAAAAACCAAAACACCTAGGATATAATTTTTTTAAAGCACCTGAACTCAGCTCACCCTCGGTGGGTAGTGTTGTAGCCAGCCCCCAGACCCACAAGTGATCTGACAAATGGCAGGTTGGATTGCCCAGCTGCCGGCTATTGGCTAATGCCGGCAGCCATTGGATGGGCGTTTGCCTAGCAGCAGGCCCAACCAGCTGATAGGGATGCTTGGGTCCGCCCCCAGGGGTCATTAAATTGTGGCTTGCCCTGCAGTCTTTCCTGTATTAACAGATAAAACAGACAAAACACATGTTTAAAACTAGGGCATAAGAAACTTAACACAGACTTTACTGGGCATTTAAATGCCATCACAGAGTAGGCCAGAAATATCTTAGAGGGCAGGGAGTTCCATAACTTGATAGAAGACCCACTCTTACTCTTATGTACTGACCCAGTCACCTCTCTGCTAATGATGAAATGTTGTGTAGGGCCTTCCCTGATGCCCTGTGTGGATTAGCATGATCATGTAGAAGAAGATGGTACTTTAACTATACAGCCTCCCCAAGATTCTAAGTGCTCCATTTCCCACTAGATGAAGTTTGTGAACACTTCTTGCTCTTGCTCACAACCATCACTTGACCCCCCAGGAGCAAAGCTGGATCCAGGAGCCTACCAAAAATGCAGACCTGATTCTTTAAGGGAAATGCGCTTCTATTCCAAACAGGCTGTATCCCTAGTCACATGCCATCAGTCATACCACAAGAGTATTTCTTTTTTTAACAAGAGTAAGTGTCCATTGATAACCCACACCCAGTCCATCACAGGTCTCGGGGACCGAATTAATACCTTCCTGGGGTGTAATGAAAAGAAGAGATAGAGTTGTCATCGAGCTGTTTGCCAGAAAAAACCTGAACCTTACTGGGGGGAAACTAGGAAAGGAATCAATCTTAAAGACAGAACAGCTTTTACCAGGTGTTGTAACTAATTGCCTGGAATAATGATATACTCCCTAGCAAGAAAGTTATAGTAGAATGGCTCAAATTAAAAGCAAGTAATGATGACAAAGGGAACTTAGTTACAACGACTTCAAGGAATTTCCAGGAGTTTCCTACTTGTAAACCTATCCAGAAAGTTGATAAATGGATTCTTTTGAACTTGATTGGTCAGTTGCCAGGAGTTGAAAAATGTATTGAGTTCTACTTCTTCTTTCCAATGTAAAGTGTATAAAAAGAGAATGTTAGTTTCATTGCATACCCAGGTACATGGTGCCTGCTGCTCAGTGCAGAGTCCTAGCATGGAATAAGACACAGGACATTGGTGTTGAGTTGAAATATGCCACAACCTTTATTGATTACAGATGGAAGAAGGCTGTGGCCAAGCATTTTGTATATAACCAGTATCAAGCACCCTGACTGTTGGTTGATAAGTAGGTGTCGATCAACCCTGACTAGGAGTGTCCCCTTGACTTGTATCAGGTGCTACAAACCCACCAAGGCTGCCACTGGGAAGAGTGCAGTGGCCCCTTGGCCCCTGTGTGGGCTCCTGAACAGAGACAGTCCTTCCTAGAGTCCTTTACCAGGGTACCCGATCAGCTAAGGATACAACCCTGTGCCTTAATCCCCAAAGTTGTGACGTTTGATATGAGGTAGGCAGAAACCTGCAGACCAGTCAATTTGTCTGCAGGAAAAAAATCATTCCTGGCCCCAAATATGGCAACTGAGTATACAGTGGTACCTCTGGTTATGCATTTAATTCATTTCAGGGTGCCGTGCGCACCCCAAAAAATCAGCAGCTAGAGGCACTGCTTCTGCGCACACGCATGGCGCGCAGAGAGCTTCTGCGCATGCGCCAGCTGTGAAACCTGGAAGTATACACTTTCAGGTTTGCCACGGCCGTAACCTGGATTTTGTAACCTGGAGGTTATGCAACACAAGGTACCACTGTACTATAGTAAGATCTACACCAGGCATCCCCAAGCTTCGGCCCTCCAGATGTTTTGGACTACAATTCCCACCATCCTTGACCACTGGTCCTGTTAGCTAGGGACCATGGGAGTTGTAGGCCAAAACATCTGGAGGGCCGCAGGTTGGGGATGCCTGGTCTACACTGTCTACACTGTCCTGCCCACTCAACCTCAGGCAGGATGGCTGGATGCAAAGGAGGGGTGGGAGGACCAGCTGGGAAAACCCCAAGGGAACCTCCAAGGGAAGAAGGTTCAGAGCCAATAGATTGGTGGGATGACAATGAATGGTCAGAGGAAAGAGACGAGGCAGACTGAGAGGAGAAGGTGCCAGAAGCTGAAGAAGCAACAGGGTTTTGTGGGCAGGAAGAGCCTGTGTCCAGAATCAGAGGCAGAAGAGGAAGCTGGGGAGGAGAGGTGACAAGAGGCAGAGCCTCTTCCTGGCCCCAAATATGGCAAAAGTGTAAAAACAATGGGCTGTACGTGTCACATAAAAGAAAGGAGTGGGGAGGGAGAACATGCACAAATAGATGTCATCTTCAGTCAGGGAAATCTTTCCACTGTGAGCAGCCCCCTGTCTGAAAAGGGTGAACTCTCAAGGTGTGGACTGAGCTGACAGACAGCTGGCATGAGCCGCGCCATCTAAGGCACCAAGCTGAGAAACAGTAGATAGAGAAGCAGTAAGTGGACAGAAACCCCATGCACACACGCATGCACAAACGCACATGCACACACACCACATTCTCTTGTAGGACATCACTTGTTTAATTCAAAAAGGCATTCTCAGTACAGCTGCCTTTTCTATAACCTGATGTGTAAGAAGCCCAAGCAGTCAGTAAGCCTCTAACAGAGATAATCTGCTCTTTGACATCCCAGTTGCTACCCTAAATGCATTTACTCATGATTATGTTCCATAGATTTCAGTGGGATTTATTCATTCATAAATGCAGGGCCTGAATCCTTTTAAAAATTAAAGGCAGACTGGTACCCAATTGATGTATTCTGCAGTGGTTTGGGAGAAACAGTAATGAAGCGCTAGGGAAATGTTTGAATGCATATTATTTGTTTCTACAGTTGTAAGATTCAGTGGGAATAAATGGGAGAGTCTCTGTTAATATAAATAAAAGAGTTTCTTCTATGTCATGACACATGATGATGCATAAATTGATTTTAGCAGCAGCATCATATAGTTGGGACACATATTAACAATTTTTTGTGAGGGCAGGATGCCATTTTTGTGAGGGCAGGATTTTCCAGGTTGCTTTTCTTTATATGCTATTCCCATGTTAGTACACTTGTTAATACACAACAGATTGACCAGAATTTCAAATATTGCTGTTGAATTATCACCATTCTCCATTCAAATTCCTAACTGGCTGAATGTTGCAGTAAGAGGTACTGTCAACTTTCTGTGCTTCTGTCCCACGAATGGGATGATTAGTGAGGATAATGCCTTCTCTGAGTTGTAAAATTGTTAAAACACAGCAAAACAAAGGAAACGGATTGGGACTTACTGATTCTACCACACTAAAAGAGACCACAACGCCACCCTTCAAATTACGGACCAAAAGCCAGGGTAAAAAGAAGAGTCATAACCTGGTGCCTAAAATAATAATAATAATAATAATAATAATAATAATAATAATAAACCTTTATTGTCACTACACCACCTGTGTGCAGTGAAATTAAATGACCCCCCCCCCACATACACTCAGTCTTGTTCGCACTCTGTGTGCTTGTTGGAAGTCAATTTCACCACTATTTTTTTTCCATTCAGCAGCTCACAGATAAAAACTGTTCTTTAACCTGTTGGTGCGGCTGACTATAGTTCTGTATCTCCTGCCCGAAGGTAGGGGATTAAAGAGGTGCTGGCTGGGGTGTGAGTCGTCCCTGAGAATTTTCCTCGCTCTCCTGAGGCAGTGGTCTCCTGCGATGTCATCTAGCAAACTCAGGGGACAGCCCATGATGTCATGTGCTGTATTCACCACCCTCTGTAGGGACTTCCTGTCCGTGGCTGTCAATCCAGCATACCACACTGTAATGCAGTATGGAAGGACACTTTCTATTGTGGACCAGTAGAAAGAGAAGATCAATTTTTGTTTGACATTGTTCTCACGCAAGACCCTAAGGAAATTGAGTCTTTGTTGGGCCTTTCTAACCACCTGGGTTGTATTGATTTTCCAAGTGAGGTCTTCACTAAGGTAAACTCCCAGGAATTTGAAGGAAGAGACTCTCTCCACACAGCCCTCCCTGATATACAACAGGGCTAGTTCCCCTCTCTTCCTCCGAAAGTCCAATACCATCCCCTTTGTCTTACTGATATTTAGGTGCAAGTTGTTCTCTAGGCACCATGTCGAGACTTTTTGAACCTCCTCCCTATACGCTGATTCATCTCCACCAAATAGATAAAGACAGCACCAAGCATGCCTCCCTAGTGAGAAGATTCTAGAAGTGGTGCCCACCGCTGAAAAGACCTGGCAGAGAAGATGGCTGCCCAAATGGCTCCCACACTGTGACCAGGGCTGGCCCACCAATGAAGTGAACTGAAGTACCTGTCTCAGGCAGCAGAATTGCAAGAGGCGGTGCCCCACCTGCCTGTTAAGTATAGTTTCATTGGAAAATAACTCTGTATGTAGACTGCTGAAGACACAGCAATGTAAAATTGAATTGAATCTAGGCAAGAGCAGCAGAGTGCCTAACAATCAAACAATTAACTGAGACTGTATCTCTGCTACTCTGACATGAGCTGTTTAACTCAGGTCACATGAAAGAGATGGAATTTCAGCCCTATGCATATGTTAATTTGTGGATATCCCTTTTTTGTGAGTTAGTCTTTGTTGTCTCAAGCCACCTGAAGAGTGTGGGGTGCTAATGACTCTCTCCAGGAGTAAGCAACCTCCAGGCTAACGCAGTCCGTTTGCAGGAGAGGCAATGCTATGTTCTCAGCTCTGCTTAGAAGAAATTAACATTTCTAAGATGCCCAGCCGATGCTAGGATCAGCACATGATTTTATGCAACTATCTGGATGTAACATGATTGTTGTAAGCCTGTTTTGGAGCAAGTTCTGTTAGTAAAGCTTTTGAACTATATTTTTGGACTGGACAGGTTTTTTTTAGGAAGAGTCCATTTGTATGCATCCTCTTGCTTCCAAATGCACAATATTAATAACCACAGTACAGCCCCACTGCTTCTGCTTCTGCCAGATCAATACCCCCCCCGCCTGATTTCACCATTTAGAGGCAGTCATACTTTTATACTGCATCACGGTGTGGTACGCTGGTTTGACATCAACTGATAAGAAGTGGCTACAGAGGGTGGTGAATACAGCACAAGATATTATGGGCTGTCCCGTGAATCCGCTGGATGACATCGTGGAAGAACGTTGGCTCAGGAGAGTGAGCAAAATTCTTAGGGATGATTCACACACTGGCCGGCACTTTCTTGATCGCCTGCCCTCGAGCAGAAGATATAGAAGCATGATTAGTTGCACCAATAGGGTAAAGAACAGCTTCTATCCGTGGGCTGTTATGCTGCTGAATGAAAAGATAACAACAGGGCAGCTGACTTTCGGTTTTGGTGGGTGTGCATCAGTAAACGAGAGGAATTAAGACTAAGAGAGCTGAGTGGGGGGTGCTCGTGTAATCTCACTGTATACAAGTTGTAAAAGTGACAATAAAGTATTTCAATCAATTCAATTCCAGTGTGTGGCATTGCCACTTGTCTTCCCCACCCTGGGGCAGAGAAGGTGAGTGGCAACACTTGTGGAGCGCTCCAGCCCTTGCCAAGTTCAGCAACAGGGGGGCTTTCCAGCAGCAGCCACGGTGGTAGTGGAACATGGCATGGCAGTGGGTAACACATTCCTGTTTTGCCTCAGATGGCAAAACAGAACAGGCTTTCCTTGACTGTGACTATATGTCTGTGGATAGGAACTGCCATTTTAAAATATTACTGCAAAGCTTAGATGTTAGCTGCATGCTCTATATAACAAACAAACAACACTCTTGTGTGGTGAGAAAATGATGTTCTGCCTTGCAGCACTGTTCTGAAGAGAATGAAAAAATATTAGGCAGAGGTCACCAAGTAACAGCCACAAAATTAACTGAGATGTTAGAAACAGGGCCTGTGAATGGATCAGACTTAACGAGCAAGAGCACATCATTTCCACAGAGAGAAGGTTGAGATGTGATTAGACCCATCTGTAGATAGATTTGCACATGAAAATGTCACCCGATAAGAGCTGGCTCTTTAATTTTATTGACTAATGTATAATAAAATCCAAAGGCTGAATATGATAACTGGAATAATTCCAGTCTGAATGGATGGTGCTTCACACTCAAGGTCTTTTAAAATGCAACCCTATGAATTGCTACTCAGAAGTAAATCCCAAGTAAACTGCAAACAAATAAACTAAGTTCAATGAAGCTTACTCCCAAGTATGTGGGTGTAGGTTTACAGCCTGAAAAGTGTGCAGTTAGAGAAATAATTGAAGGCTGCTTCACACAAGATTAAATTTCTTACAAAGAAGCCACTTTCATTGTTCAGATTTGCATAACTCCTTCAATTTGAGTTAATTCCATGTGAAATTCATCTTGCATGCAGAAACTCATAGAGACTGTGGAAGAAAATATTATTTTCCCTTGATGATTGCAGCAGTGGGATGGACCCAGAGAGGAAGGGGCATGTGAGAGACATTAAATTAAACCTGGAATACTCCCCCTTATAAAACTCATTCTTCAATGAGGTCAGCATTGAAGGCATAAATATCTGAATGTGGATTGGCTGATGCTTGGAGAATATTACATTGTAGAGAGTGTGTTTATATATTTTTCCATTAGTACATCAAAATTGTTTTTGATCAGATTATGTGTGGCTTTAATCTATTTTATTACTGTCCGTTACAACACGTCAAATTGAGACAATTGCTCTTTCAGATCATGCACCAGTCTCTCTTGCTATGCAGCTGTCTAATGAGGTGGAAGCCTTTGGCTTATGGTAATTAATTTTCTTTACACTTTTGAATGTTGAAAACTTATAACACAACTTTGGGGATATTTTTAAAACAAGGAGGACACATCTTGGGCAACTGAAATGGAAGCATACAAGGCTTACATACAAGGTAGGATTATAGCATATGTTTTTCATAAGAATGTTGCAGGAGGAAAATTTGGAGAAAACATTAAAGTCAGTCTGCGGCATCCATTTCCTTGGAGCTCTACACTGAATGTTGCAAGGTGCTAAATATGAACTGAATAATCTACATTCTATTTGAGCGGAATCTGCATTGGCATGTGTGCCTCAGAGCAATGGGAAAGTGGAGCGAGACTGTGTAAAAAAGAACTCAGAATTTTAATCCGCTGATTAATAGTGAGCACAGTATGGTATATAGAACCCGAAAGAAATACATTTAGAGTTTCAAAGTACTATTCTAAATTATACAGGAAAGGTAAGAATCCCAGGGGTTGAGAATTTATTCCCTCGCCCCACCTCACAGTTGGTTCTCCTACAGCGAGATATGCAACAGAAGGAAATTCTCACAACGCCATTAGAGGTAGAAAAAAATAGGATGCTATTGATAATACAAAGGCTGGGAAAGCTCCAGGAGTTTTCCTGCTGAATTGAATCAAGCTTATTTTGATTGATTGGTCCCTATACTTCCCGGGGCTTATAAAGAGACTTTGGAATTATGACCCTTGTTAAGTTCAATGTATGGTACTCATGTTTCTGCTATCCTTAAGCCTGGTAAAGACCATGTTAAGTGTTTAAAGAAATGCCAATTTCTTTGGCATTAAAATACTGGCAGCATTCTTTGCCAGTCGTCTGGGCAGTAATAGCAACAATGGTCTACCCGGATGTCATTGATCAATAGATGACAACTGTTATTTATGAGGCAACTGGTATTTCTGAGGCAATGGTAACTGGTATTTCTGAGGTGAAGTTCTCATCTAATTCCCACTCATGGCTGGATCTACACTGATTTGGAAAACACTATTAGAAAAAGCTATAAAAAAATTAGTTCCCAATGCAATTTCCCTTTGGAGTCAGATCGGGAGGTGTAGTGGTTAAGAGCGGTGGACTCGTAATCTGGTGAACCGGGTTTGCTTCCCCAATCCTCCACATGCAGCTGCTGGGTGACCTTGGGCTAGTCACACTTCTCTGAAGTCTCTCAGCCTCTCTCACCTCACAGAGTGTTTCTTGTGGGGGAAGAAGGGAAAGGAGATTGTTAGCCGCTTTGAGACTCCTTAAGGGGAGTGAAAGGCGAGATATCAAGTCCAGACTCCTCCTCCTCCTCCTCCTCCTCCTCCTCCTCCTCTTCTTCTCTACAGTGCCCTCTGATGTGACATTTTTATAACTCATTTAAAATGTTATAGCTCATGAGTGCAGATTAGTCCCATATCATTTAGGTTTTGGATCAACATGAATGGTATCCCGCCACCTCTCATCCCTTACCCCCATACCAAGACCTTAACATATCCTAGTCATCTAGGTTTTAATCCTTGCAGGGTGGGAGGCAGCAGCTATGGGGGTTGGGTTTGGGGGGTTGGGGTTGGGGAGAATAGCCAAGACCACAGAATCACACAGAATCTTAAGAAGTCCCTGGTTCAACTCAAGATGCCATATTAATGGCACAGTCCAACTTGAAAATGTAAGAACCTTCCATGGATCACCTTCATTTACCTTGTAATTTGGGATTCACACTTAGCAATGTACAACCCCAAGCATTTTGTACTATTTTTGAAAGCGTCCAAAGCCCCAATATCTGCCTTCTGTAGATAACCGATATTCATTTCATTGGCTTTCAGGCTACAGTATCCCAGAAGGATGTTAGACCTTGGTTGTTCTTGTACAAGCTAGACTCCTTGAGCTTATCTTCATTCCTCTCACCAAGGCAGAGAATACAGTTGGGCTTAGATATTCATTTTCAAGCTATTTGTAAATCCATCTGTCATGTTGATTGAGTCACTGAATTATTTGTAACATTCTTGTGGGAAAATAGATTCCCCCCCCCCCAAGGCTTGATTACTTTGATATCAATATTAGCCCCAAGTAGAGATATACAGAAGAGTGGGGTTTATAATGCAGTTGTTTGCTTTGAGGAGAATTCCACACACGCTGCTGGCAGAGGACTTATAGTGCATGGGAAATAGACCAAGAATGAAAACAAGAACAAGATTATGAGGTTTAGAAAAGCAATCCACAGCTGCACAAAGATAAGTTAGAGGTGGAAGACGCCAGCTACGGCTGTACCATGTCGATTCTCAAAAACATGGTGAGCTTGTCGTTGAAAGATTAAGCAGGCTTGAAGCATTTGAAGTTCTGCAAACAGCCACACTGAAATTTTTTTAAAAAGAAAAACAACACAGACAGTAAGGGGCTCCTCAGTGCCTCTGAGTATAAGGTCCAGCCAAGGGCAACAACTTGTAAATATTGCTGTTTCTAGTGAGGGCTCTTGTGAGTTCTGAAGGCTGCATTCTTTAACTGGAGGCTGAGTGGGTTTTGCTTTTCATGCAGCTCACGGATTCCTACATATACCGTACTTATGCCTCAAAACAAGTAAAGAAATTGAATCGTGTCTGAGGAGCTGAGCCTAGCACATTGATAAGCACAATAATCAACAGTGCTTTCTACCACTTCAGGGGGAAAGGGGGATGCAAAGGATCGAAAGAAAAAATATTAAATAAATATGTGGAATTGCATTATGCTGAATCCAGTTTTCAAGGTAGCAAGTCACTGATAATCAAACAAGCAGAGCAAAAAAGATGGGAGGGACCTGCTAAAAAGAAACGGAATTTTGTTCAGGTGGGAATTCCCACAAGGCCTCTCGTTTACATTTAAAGGAAAGAAAATTAAGATAAGATCAGAGGAAGATAAAGAGAGTTTTCTGAGAAATTTTGGAGAAGAATTACAAAGAGAGGCCAGAACAAAAGACTCGGAAATACTAGGACTGGGTCCACCTGACTTAGGAAGAACTCCCTTGGGACTGGACCAACGGAAAGAGATACCGCCGACAAACCAAGAGCAACTTCTAGGAGCAACTGGTGGAACATCAGAATAACAACAACATGTCTCTGCAGATGTTAACTTGGAATGTTCGAGGTTTGAACTCCCCCAGCAAAAGGAAGAGGATTTTTCATATTTTGAAAAAGGAACAATTGGACCTAATTTGCCTACAAGAAACACATATAACAAGACTCCAAAGGAAATTATTGATAAATAAAAAGTTAGGCCAAGACTTTATTTCATCAGACAAAGTAAAAAAAAGAGGAGTTGTGATATACGCAAAAGAGAAATTATCACCAAAGTTTCTCCTTAAAGATGAACATGGACGATTTGTGGCAATTGAAATACAATTCCAAGGAGAGAAATTAGTAATAATTTGAGTCTATGCACCTAATGAGGGGAAATCAGAGTTTTATAAGAAACTGCATGAGATGTTAATGGACTTTATAGATCGAAATATCATTTTGATGGGAGATATGAATGGCGTTGTCTCGACATATATGGATAAATCTGAAAGACAAGTAGTCACAAAAGATGGAAGACTACCAAAGACCTTTTTTGAATTGACAGACAATATGGACTTGATTGATATTTGGAGAACTAAAAATCCCCTAGGTAGAGAGGGGACCTTCTTCTCTGAAGCCAATTTGACCTGGACTAGAATAGACCAAATTTGGATTACAAGAGGGATGGCACCCAAGATTCGAAAGGTGGAAATCTGCCCCAAAATCTGCTCCGACCATAACCCAGTGAAGATGGATATGAAACTAACACCCACTGGTTCCTTTAGATGGAGAATGAATGACACCTTGTTTAGAGACTCTGAAATTGTGAAAAAGGCCCAAAAAACACTAAAAGACTACTTTGAGATAAATTTGAAGACTACCGTGGAGAAAAGAGTAATCTGGGATGCAAGTAAAGCTGTAATGAGGGGGTTTTTGATCCAGCAAAATGCTATAAAGAGGAAACTTCAAGAGGAGAAGAAAGAAAAGATTTTAGAGAAAATTAGAGAAGGCGAGAAGAGATTAAGGACTAAACCTAAGTCACAGGACATTCTACGAGAAATTAAATTACATCAGGCACAATATTTGAAAATGGTTAACCAGGATATAGAATGGAAAATTAAACAAATGAGACAAAAAACCTTCGAATCGGCCAATAAGTGTGGAAAGCTGCTAGCTTGGCAGCTGAAGAAAAGACAGAAATTAAATACTGTTACCAATCTTGAAGTAAATGGACGAAATATACAAAACCCGCGGGAGATTCAAGACTGCTTCCAGAGATACTTTAAACAACTGTATTCACAAGGGCCACAGAATGAGATCAAAATCGAGAAATTTTTGGAAACAAATGGATTACAAAAAATTTCTCAAGAGAATAAATTAATACTGAATGACAAAATTTCTGAACAGGAGGTTGAAGGTGCCATTAAGAACCTGCAACTAGGCAAGTCTCCAGGCCCGGATGGGCTAACCTCCAAATACTACAAAGACATGAAAGATTACTTAATTCAACCTCTAATGGAGGTTGGCAATGAAATTATGGAAGGGAAAAGAGCGCCGGAGTCGTGGAAAGAAGCTTACATCACGCTTATACCGAAAAATGAGACAGAAAAGACACAACTAAAGAACTACCGCCCCATATCCCTACTTAATGTGGATTATAAAATTTTTGCTGATATTTTAGCTAGAAGATTGAAAAAAGTTTTAGCAACAATGATTCACAAAGACCAAGCTGGCTTTCTCCCAGGCAGACAATTGTCAAATAACACGAGAAACTTAATTGACATTTTAGAAAAGCTACAAGTTAATATAAATACAAAAGCTGTTTTAATATTTATTGATGCGGAGAAAGCCTTTGACAATATTTCTTGGAGCTTTATGAGGAAAAATTTGCAAGGGATGGGGGTTGGAGAAAGGTTTGGAAACGGTATAGGCGCGATTTACTCAGAACAGAAGGCGAAATTAATAGTGAATAATGCAGTTACGGAAGAAGTTAAGATAGAGAAAGGGACACGACAAGGCTGCCCAATTTCCCCTTTGCTTTTTATTTCAGTCCTGGAGGTCTTGCTGAACATGATTAGAAGGGACCAACAGATTCAGGGTATACAGGTCGGAGTTAAACACTATAAACTTAAAGCCTATGCAGATGACCTAGTACTGACGCTACAGGAGCCAATCCCTAGTTCTAAAAGAGCACTGGAAATAATACAAGAATTTGGTCGGGTGGCAGGTTTTAAATTGAATAAATCAAAAACTATGGTTTTAGAGAAAAATTTGACAGTAGTAGAGAAGGAAAGGTTTCAGGAAGAAACAGGTTTAATATTGGTGAAAAAAGTGAAATATCTAGGGGTGAACTTGACTTCGAAGAATGTAAATTTATTTAAAGATAATTATGAGAAGTGTTGGTCAGAAGTGAAAAAAGATCTTGAAATTTGGACAAATTTGAAACTTTCCTTACTGGGTAGAATTGCTGTTATCAAAATGAATGTATTGCCAAGAATGTTGTTTTTGTTTCAGACGCTACAAATCATTGACAAAATGGACTGTTTTGAGAAGTGGCAAAAAGAAATTTCTAGATTTGTCTGGCAGGGCAAAAAGCCCAGAATAAAATACAAAATTCTTACTGATGCAAAGGAAAGAGGGGGGTTTGCCCTGCCGGACTTTAAGTTATATTATGAAGCAGCAGCTTTTTGCTGGTTGAAGGATTGGCTACTTCTTGAAAACACGGATATTTTGGATTTGGAAGGATATGATAACGTTTTTGGGTGGCATGCATACTTGTGGTACGGTAAGGCTAAAGTGTACAAGACATTTAAAAACCATATTGTCAGGAAAGCATTGTTTAATGTCTGGATGAAATACAAAGATTTATTGGAAAATAAAACCCCTAGGTGGCTTTCACCTATGGAAGCAAAGGCCTTAAAAAAGCTTAATATGGAATCTAACTGGCCAAAATATTGGGAAATTCTGGAGCAGGAGGGAGATAAAGTGAAATTGCAAAGTTATGAGAAACTTAAGGATAAGGTGCGAGACTGGTTACATTATTTCCAAATAAGAGAGGCCTATCACTCGGACAGGAAAATTGGTTTCCAGGTGGAAAAATCAAAGCTGGAAATAGAATTGTTAGAACCCAATGCTAAGATATTGTCGAGAATGTATAACCTGCTGTTGAAGTGGAATACTGAGGATGAAACGGTAAAATCTGCTATGATAAAATGGGCACAAGACGTTGGTCATAACATTATGTTTGTTGACTGGGAACAGTTGTGGACCACCGGTATGAAATTTACGGCATGTAATGCCTTAAGAGAGAATATTATGAAAATGATATATAGGTGGTACATGACCCCAGTCAAACTTGCAAAAATCTACCATCTGCCCGATAATAAATGTGGGAAATGTAAAGATACTGAAGGGACATTCTTTCACCTTTGGTGGACGTGCCCAAGGATTAAGGCTTTCTGGGAGATGATATATAATGAACTGAAAAAGGTATTTAAGTATACTTTCTTGAAGAAACCAGAGGCCTTTCTTCTGGGCATGGTCGGCCAATTGGTGTCAAAGAAGGACAGAACTTTCTTTATGTACGCTACAGCAGCAGCAAGAATACTCATCGCAAAGTATTGGAAGACACAAGATCTACCCACTCTGGAAGAATGGCAGATGCAAGTAATAGACTATATGGAACTGGCTGAAATGACCGGCAGAATTCGAGATCAAGGAGAAGAGCAGGTGGAAGAGGACTGGAAGAAGTTTAAAGCCTATTTACAAAAACACTGTAAAATCTTTGAATGTTGAGGACATTGAAAAAGAAAGGAAGGGGTTCTAGTGACTGAGTTAATTAAGAGTACAAAGGGAGGGACTAAGAATCAAAATGAACAAAATTGAGCTTGCTGAACTAATTATTACATAGAATACAAGATCGGGAGGCGGGTGGAAGTAAGGAAAATAAGGTTTTGAAGAGTATAATTGGAAAGTGAGTTTATTTTTATGTTAAAATTTCCTTTTTCTTTTTTCTTTTTTTGTTTTATTTTTTGTCTATGTTGTTTTTTTTTTCCTTTTTGTATAATGTTTGTGAAAATTTTTCTTTTGTAATGTCTGTGAAAACATGCTTTTTTGTTCTTTTTGTGGAAAATGTAATAAAAATTATTATAAAAAAAAAAAAAAGATGGGAGGGACTCCTAAAATATGTGTAGAGCAACCCATAGCATGGCATTCACTGACAGCATCTTCTGTGAGGTGAGTTATTAAGAGATTGTTTCTTATCTATGGTACAATGTTATTAGCATCACATATCAGGCAGTTAGGCTTGTCCCTGTCATCTGGAGGAGGAGGAAAAAACTTAAATACGTTGCAGAGTTTCTCCAAAATAGACCAGAGGCAATTGTACTTCATCCAGCAGAGCTTCACTGCTACTGAAGGCAAATGAGCATAATGGTCACAAATCCAATACATTCAGGACTGGCACAGTCCATGGTGTGGATGAGAAAATTTGGACCATTTCATTTCTTTATTCTTCCATGAGTCACTGTGCCTTATGTTGCACTACTTCAGACACCTTGTTTATCTATGCGATTGCCTAAGATTAATGTGTGAAAGTTCATTTTTGAGAATTAATTTCTAGAAATGAATCTTTGAGAATTAATTTCCAGAGTTAATGTTCTGCTTCTTTATGTTTCATCAGTTAATTTGCATTTCTTTTTCTACATGACCAGTTTGGATGTGAATATTAATAATACTAACAAAGCAACCTTACTCAGGTGCAAGTCCCATTGAATTCAGGCAGGTGGCTTACTCCCAGGTAAGTGAGGATAGGACGGCAGCCTAAAGAAATCATAGTCAAACTCCTGGATACAATTGGCATCTTAGATTATTCAGAAACATTCCAACTTCTCAGAACTTAAAGCTGTCAGCAACAGGATGCTTGTAGGCCAGATTCTGTGAGGGAAAGCATCTAAGCAAGCTAAGGATGGGAATACTGCACTGGAAGTATTTAACAAGGTGCAAGAGGCCAGTTGGTGTGTATGTGCACATGCGTATGTGTGTATGTGGGGGCAGGAAGTGTGAAATTTCATAAATATAGAAGGAGCTTACTACTTCCTAAAGCAAAAGGTGAGGTCCTGCTGGCTAGGGATGATGGGAATTGTAGTCCAACAACAGCAGGGGACCAAAGTTTGCTAAAAGCATTTCTTAATAAGATTTCTTACTGTGACTCTACAGAAACATTATGGAGGTCTTTTCCCTTTGTGGTCTTTTCATTCATTCTGCAACAATTGTTCTTCAGGTTCTTGATGTGATTTGTTTCTGCAGCATCTTCTGACCGACCAGCATAAGAAAAACAGAAGTCTATTAATTCAGAAAGAAGGTTTCTATGTATTTCTCTCCCTCTCTTTCCCCTGCTCTCTGTCATGTTCATAACAGAGGAAAAAGCCTGATCAGCTTTGCGAATTTCTGGGTAGTGATTTTTACAGCCAGTCATTCAAGCTTTTCACTTCAACAGATGTAGTGTCTATTTTTAGTTCAGGCACCTCAGATGAGCTAATTCATCAGATGGACGCTGAAAGCAGGATAAATTGTGGAAATAACAAACAGATGTACTGAACCATGAAAGACAATATTAACGTATTTTAAAGGTGTGGCTATGAAGTAAGCCTCCCCTATGTGCTAAATTCCTTGTATTTAGAAGTGTGTGTATTGTAGTGTCTCTTTGTGTGTTATCTTGCCCCATATTGCACAATTCTCTCTCACACAAAAATGGAATTTATGTAATCACACTCTCCTTCATATTGTTCATTGCTGGAATAGCAAGAAAGACAAAAACCGCCCCCAAATGGGTTTCTCAGAAAAAAATGGTCACGAGCTCTCATCTAACCCAAGTGATTCACAAAGACCCAAAATCCATTTTTGCAAAAACTCTTGCACGTCAAAAGGACCATGCCGTATTTCATATGATTTCTATGTAATTTAGTTCAAATTTACTTATTTGCACAGTAAATACAGACCCCACTTTTCAAGAAAGCTTCTCTACTAAGCAGAGACACAGTTTGGTTAACTAAATTATATAATACAATATACAATCAAATAATATCATGGCTGTATGCAACAGATGGCTGACTCCCACTGCAGTTGCACGGGCAGGATGCAAGTGGGCTCCATGGTGTTTTTCAATGAAAGGCATGTTCCAGCCATTCTGTATTGTATAGGGAGGCAAAACAAGAATGAAACGTGAATAAAATGTGAGACACCAGTTTCTGAAAAATATTAGGAATGTCAAGAAGATAACATGTGTGATCTCATATTCAGTACCATGCATGTCCCACATGAACACCTTTTCTACCATACCTCATGAACCTCCCTGGGAAAATATTTTCTTAGCTGGGTCCAGCCTACGTCAAATAAATAAAGGCACAGATCTAATCACAGTATCTCCTGATACCATACCCTCCAACATTTCTCCAATGAAAATAGGGACGTCCCATTCCATAACGATAATTTTAATATTTATACCCCACACATCTTATTGGTTTGCCCCAGCACTCTGGGCAGCTTCCAACATATATATATATATATATATATATATAT
The DNA here is from genome assembly GCF_951804945.1 of Podarcis cretensis. Taxonomy (NCBI): domain Eukaryota; kingdom Metazoa; phylum Chordata; class Lepidosauria; order Squamata; family Lacertidae; genus Podarcis; species Podarcis cretensis. Next base: position 65,327,452 of record NC_137170.1, on the reverse strand, counting down.
ATATATATATATATATATAACATAATAAAACATTAAACCAGGGGTCAGCAAACTTTTTCAGCAGGGGGCCGATCGGACCTTGTGGGGGGCTGGACTATATTTTGGAGGAAAAAATAATAATGAATGAATTCCTATGCCCCACAAATAACCCAGAGATGCATTTTAAATCAAAGGACACATTCTATTCATGTAAAAACATGCTGATTCCTGGACCGTCCTCAGGCCAGATTTAGAAGGCGATTGGGCCAGATCCGGCCTCTGGGCCTTAGTTTGCATACCCATGCATTAAACATTTAAAAAACTTTCCCATACAGGATTGCCTTCCAACGACTCGGGGGTCGGATAACTCCATACCTTCCAACATTTCTCCAATGAAAATAAGGACATCTTAAGGAAAAGCAGGACATGCCTGGATCAAATCAGAAATGGGGACAACTTCTCTAAATCAGGGACATCCCTGGAAAATAGGAACCCTTGGAGGGTCTGTGACACAGTGCAGGCCAAAACAGCCTTCTGCTAGAACATGTCAGTCCATCCTGCATGGCGTTGGGAGACATGTGTGACATACATGATGTCACATGTATGCATATCACATGTATGACATCACACACATGCAACACACACTGGACCCCCCCAATCTTGGGCCCTACCCAGTGCCGGTGAAGACGAGCATTTATCCAATGCTAATAACACTGCAAATCACCACAGCTGTCTTAAAATATACTATTTGGGGGGAAATGAAAGCCATTGGGCTTTGCTGAATCTTTGGTCCCATACACTAAAATTTCTTCACTTTCCCGTTTGAAATATAAAATGTCTTGCTGATGCTGTGTGACCTGACAGCAGGGGCTCTTTTGTTGAATGTTAGTGACAAATGGCTCCTGCGTGCTGTGTATATTGAAGCATGAAAAGCAGAAGCATTTATTAGCAAATAACTGTTAAGAAGAGTGATTGATTATGACAGCCACGGAGAGAATGGTAAACAACGGCGTTTTAATGAACCATGAATTCTGACTGTTGCTGTTCTTTCTCCTGCCTAGCTGCGAACGCTCATCCTATCCCAATTACACTCAGTACCAGCTTGAATTAAGTTCCTTGGAGAAAGAGTGCCAAGTGGTCCATTTTTGCCAGGATGCTCTACTTGTAAATGGTGTGAGATTCTAAAAGCTTACATCTTCCCAGGATAAAACCATTAAAATAGCTGTTGACTTGTTGGTTTTTTTGCTATCCTGTTTATATCAGCAAACCACAAAAGCACTATCTTCATTCATAAGAGCATTGAGGGTGTTGCAGGGGGAAGGGCGCAGCATATAAGAAGCACTTCACAATATAGTTCTGTCAATGTGCAATATTTCTTTCCAGGGGAAAAGAGTACCTTGCACAGGGGAAACAAGTTAATGAGTTCTATATCTTTCCGCTGCATAAATACAACCTCTGAGATTGAACTGGGCACCATCCTGTGCTGAGGTGTGCAGCAGTCTGCCAGTTCCTCTGGTTTACACTAATAAGCCGGCAAGGTAGTTTGTGCAATGACCTGACCTACAAAAATAGCGTGTTCAATCACCATGACACTCTTAGTTATAGAAATAAACCTGTTGGTTCCGTCCCTTCATCTTAAAAATGCTCCACAGGCAGTGGGGTGGCTATTAAACAGTGCATTCCTTTTCCGAACTGTAGAACTCACAATATGGGTTCTCAGAAGGACAGCACACTGTGGCTTGGATCCTGATTTGCTCATCTATGAATGAGCTCCTTCAAGGAGTTCTGATCTAGCAGGAGCTACCACCAGCAGAAGAGGGGGAGGTGATTTTCTCCCATTTCCTATTTTTCTCTGTACTCCCCCCCCCCCCCGGCCACCTCTTGCAGTGTTGTGGAAGATTTCCCATCCTCTAGAGCAAATTTTCAGAGGACAGAAAGGGGTGCACAGAAAGAAGGAATTTCTGGCTTCCTTCCACGAGTGGCAGCATTTCAGATGCAGAGTTCCTGGGAAAATAGATTCCAAGTCAATGTAATTCTTAACAGGGCAGGATTGACTATTGTCAGAGTACTGTACGGCATGGGAAAATGAGGTGCAAATTCCAACTCAGCCTTGAAGTCTATTGGACAAATTATTGTTTCCCAGCAAAACCTACATCACAGCACTGCTGAGAAAATACGTGGAATTGAAATGGTAAAGTAATGCATGCTACAGCAATCATTCCATTAAACCCATAGATTACTTGTGGCCCACCATGGTGTGTTTTCAAATGGTTTGTAAGAACAGGCATTCCAACCTTTTCAACTGCCTTCCATGCAGTAGCCATCTTGAAGAAGTACAACAGAATCTGGAGTTGTCATACAGCACAGGTTTCAAATTATGTAATCGTTTGTGATACACATCCCACTTCAACACTCGTCACATTAAACGTACCTATGAAGCACCCTTTTATTGTTCATGTAAATATTTGTTAGTCTTTAGCAGGTACTGAATCGTGTCTCAAAACTAAGACTGCTGCAAAAGTGATAAACATTGACGACAAGATGTCCTTGATGTTTGCTTGTATCAAATGTATGCAATCTATCATTTTACATAATGCCATACTTTCTGTAGCTGAAAGCCAATTTTCATAGTAGATGAAATAGCACACTTCCATCTTTCAAAGCCTGTCAGAAGTCTGAATCTTTCTCTTTTGAAATCCAGAACATAGCAACGCTGGTTTTTCACATGTTTTATTTGCCAGAGGGCAAAGGTAAATTCACATGATTCTGAAACGATGCTGAAAAATGGAGATGTGCTGTTTGTGTGCTTGGTGTGTTGTGTGACAGCTCCACCACATGCCCCAAGTCTTAATTCTTTATATATGTGGAAATAATGCTTCTGAGAAATGTAACAAAGAACATGATATCATATCCTTTCTATTGTTTCATATAATTTTTGCAATAACTGTAGGAGAGTTCATTTGAGGAAAGTTGAGCATGGGCTTCACAACTCACTTTGGCGGGATCAACAGCAGACACTTGTTGATGTGACAGAGGTAGAGGTGGGGAAATTTACTATTCCTGTAGAAGGAGTGGAAAGTGATGCTAGGGATCTAGCTAGCTGCAATAGAAACCTATACAAATTGTGGGAAACTTGAATGCAATGGCTCTGCAAAATGTCATGAAAGTTGGGAAATGGAAAAGGCAGGGCCGGTCCAAGGAATTTTGACACTTGAGGTGAACCACAAAATAGTGCCCCCGCTCCCTGCCAGGAAAAAAGGGGTGAGTGAAGGTCTATATCAGGAATGAGTGTGGTGGAAAGATCTACATTGGGATCTGCTACCCCTGTGGATCCTGCCACCTGGGATGGTCATTTCACCTTGCCTCATGTGTGGGCCAACCCTGAGAGGAGGCAGAGAGAAGCGGAAAGAAAGAAATGCAGAAAATTATCCTTTCCGAAAAAAGGATACAAGGAAGGAGTGGGTTTCTGGAGTTTCACCAGGACCTGAGAGTTTAGGGGTCAGAACTTTCCACCAAGTACCTCAGAGCAGCAAGGTGTGTATTTCTGGGTGGCCAGCCTGTCTCACAGTCTAAGATGCTTACTGCTATCTATGAACATCCAGGAGACAAGCTGTGGTAGGAGATGGAAAGTAGACAAGTCTCCATAGGTTGCCTTGAACCCCACCCAGGGTGGTTTCCTTCTGTGGTAGCCAACAAGGAGACAGAACATAAATGCTTTGGCTAGTAGCCACAGGCAGCCTTATCCACCACAAATTTGTCTAATCTTTTAAAGCCATCCAATATGGTAGCCATCATTGCGCACCCCATAGTTTAACAATGTGCTCTGTGACATACATTTCTATCTTCCTTTTCCACCCAGGAGCTTACGGCTGTGTATGTTTTACTCCCACCCCCTTTTAATATTTGCAACAGCCCTGTGAGGTAAGCTAGGCTAAGTTAATATATGTACACAAGCAGCGATTCTTGTTGGGGGAGGGAGGAGAGATGCAGGGGCCCCAATCCAGATACAATGTACCAGTTCTGGCATCCCTGCTGGCTTTTACACCTGTTTGTGTGATCCTGTTCAATCAGTTGCTCTGCATGGCTTTGTAACAGAGGTTAACTGATGAGGCAGAAGACAGGGCCTTCTTTCCTTGTAATGTCCTTGTTGATATCATCAGCTCTTTTTCTCCATAAGGGGTACGTTCTGTTGTCTACCCTTGAGGACATGTTTCTCTTCCCCCAACCCCTACCCCATCTTACTTCACCGATCAAGTAATTCAATTTGCTGGCTCTTTCGGAGAAGATACCATTCCATCCTGCTTTCACATAGAGCGCTCGCACAGAATCCCTGCTGTTGCTGCTGTAGCAGCATAAATGGCTGTAAGGCTACATTCCCTGCAGTGAAGGAATGCAGAAAGGAAACAAAGAGGACTGGAATTAACTCTTTCAATGTGTTTTCTTACTCAGTGCTAGCAATCTCCCATGAGGCAATGCTGCCTCAGGGGGAGCTAGGAGAGACAAATTAGGGGGAGCAGCCAGAAGTTAAATGATGCCATCAAACTGCATGCAAAAAAACCCAACCAGACCACCAGAATTTATAAGAAAAACATAAAACACTATCTTATTTCTGCTTCTTTCACTGGTCTGCTTTGCTCATGTAACATAAAGGACATGGTTCCTGCATTGCAGGGGACTGGACTAAATGACTCTTTGGGACCCTTCCAGCTCTATAATTTTAGGAGTGACTCAAGATTTCTCTCTGCTTTTCCAGCAGGGCCAATTCTGCCTCGATGCTTTAGAAGATGCCATTGAGGCATCTAATCATAGCCTGCATTTTTATTAAGGCTTGATCAGGGCCTGTATTTTAAAATGAGCTTAAAGATTTTCAAATGTTCATGCCAGGCAGAAGACCAGCTGCCTAAGAACCTTGGCAAGATGTTTATTCTCCTGGACAAGGGGCCCCCCTGATTTATAGCAGAAAACAATTCTCAAAGTCAAAGGGAATTACAGGCTGACAGCCAAGGTTACACTGACCCTACATATTACAGAAGATAAAAAAGCAGAGAAAAACATAATTAAGAGTGGGTAAATAGTAAAATAAAACCATGTGCCTCCCATTAAACTTGAGCCATATTTTCCTAAGGTTGAAAGGTCAAGAGCAGTGAAAAAGGCAACTGGCTTGGCTGGAGAAGAGAGGTTTTTTTCTATCTTATTTTGAGGCTGGAAACTGTTCCTTCCTTTTTTACTTTGAAAAGGTTTATTCTTCTAAAAAGCTATCTATGTTATGTATTAAATATATTGGCTTAAATGTAATTATGCAAAGGAATTAGAAGCTAAGAAATGTTAAATCCTTATGCTAGATTCTTATTTCATATAGTTGGAAGAGATCACAGGGGCCATCAGCCACCAGCCCAGCCCCCCGCCAAGCAGGAAACATCATTAGAGCACACATATGGTTATCTGTTTAAAGACCTTCAAGAGAAGGAGATCTTTCAATGATGATGTGAACTCAAGATCCTTGACATCTGTTTAAGATAAAAATTTAAGATTAAACCATTTGTTTTGGAGGGCAATAGGGCGAGGTGAGCTGATAATTAAGGTTCCTTGTTGAGACACATGTAAGATATATTACTACTTATTTGTCATTTATAGATAGAAGAATATATAGCTTTTTGTTTCCCATAAAAGGACAAGAGGAAATGGGTGTATCTTTTGTGATTGGTTCTAGCAAACAGCCAATAGGAATTTCAACCAGGCTGATTGGACAGAGGCAGCCACAGGAGGAGCAAGGGGGCTGGATTAAGGAAATATAAGTGCTGGCCATAACGGCAGGAGGCCAGGCCAGAGCTTGGTAACCATATACCACTGTGCCTCATATTTATTTGTCTGACAAATAAATTATTATTTTAATTTCTCTATTGCTGCGTTGAATATTTCATTCCAGCTAAGCGTTAACCACAAGCAGGGTGCTACACCATGACAAGTAGAAGTGGTAGATGAAATAAGGAACTGGTGCAACATGACTTGGACTGTGGAACGGTCTCTCTTGGGAGGTTGTGAACTCTCCTTGGAGGTTTTAAAGCAGAGGCTGGATGACCATCTGTCATGGATGCTTTAGCTGAGTTTTCTGCATTGCAGGGCTACAATTCTATGGCTTGGACTCTAGTAAGTGTGTGTGTGTGTGTGTGTGTGTGTGTGTGTGTGAGAGAGAGAGAGAGAGAGAGAGAGAGAGAACACTGATGTACGTATCCATGCCAAATTATTTATGCTGAGCCGTTTTCCCCAAAACCAGAACATTAGTGAGCAGTAGCTCTGCCTCCTGAAATGGAAAAAATACATTTCTAACAGGTCTGTTTTCCCATTTACATGTGGGTGGTGAGTTTCAGATGGATTCAAAGGCTTTCTTGGGGACGGGAAGGAGGCAAGAGCAGGTGAGTGCTGCGGAAGTGCAAGAATGCAGAATGCAGAACCAAGAAGAAGCTAGAATGCAGGAACCAAGAAGGAGGAAGTAGAAGCAGCAAGCCTTGTTTGGCAAGTGGGGAAGCAACGGCCATGCAGTAATTCAGTAAGGTGTAAAATAACTGCACAGGCTGCAGCTGAAAATGGCAGCTTGGTGTTGATTTTCTCTCTCCCTTTCCTGCAATCCCAGTTCAATTTATCCTGGGCCATGGCATCCTTGGAAGGTATGTTTTCTTCCTCTCACATCACATAACTGCTAGTGTGGTGGGAGGGACACACATTTCTGTTAGGGGATCATTCTGCCAGCAACAAGTAGAAAGCTTCTAGAAGGTTCCAGAGTTTTTTCTTTATATATGGGAGTGGCACTCTGAGTTTAATTAGCATCAGCTGGAAGTGCCAATAAGAAGAAGAAGACCACTTGGCTTCCTTTTTGCAGATGCTTGATAGCAGACGTTTGTCCGAAGAGTGTTGCCTGTAAAACCTGCTGAAGGACTGTTCCTGTAATTTACGATGTGTGGGAGATAAGAGAGACTTTTGTTTGAAAGTGCACTGTTAACTGCTGTTTATTTTAACAGTTGAAAATATCTTTGCTACCTAATGCTTGTACCTGGACTGGGAATAAAATCTCCCGACTGAGACTTCACAGAGTTTGTGAGTCATCTTTACAACAATTTCGTCCTTGTTCACCACTTCAGCAAGAGAAAGTACATAAACTCTGCTGAACAGTTTAGAACAAGGTTTTACCTAACCACCAGTTTCTGTGCAGCGAAAAGGGTGTGGACGGTAACCTCTAACAATTTCAGAATGTGGGGCAAGTTGCACTTGATTTGAGAAGAATGAGGAAAACAAGGGGTCGTCATTTTCACCAGTGGCACTGTGTATCTTGTAATATACATGTCCCCCCTTCTAGTGTAGACTGAGGCCAGATTCACACATTCTCACCAACAGTAGTGGGCTATGGGAAAAAGTGGGCAGGGCAATGGGTGTGATTTCTGCCATTGTCCAGTAAGCTACATTCCAGCCATGTAAAAGGTTTCTCTACACACAGGCCAGCAAGAGACATCATTACACTTCCGAGGACACATTTCAGTCACACAAAAATACTCAAGGCCAGTGGAGAACAAGCCAGGGAGAGGTGCTGCCTAGGGAGAGTAGCCTACAGAGAGTCGCAAAGGCAAGATAGAGAGATAAGTGGGGGGATTGATTTGCCCCTAGGGCTGGAGCTATCTACCCCACACCAACTACAATGCCCTGGATAATATTATGGCATTTAAAATAGATAGGTGCAGCAGAGTATTTTCTGCAAATGCTTAGAGCAGAGATCTCTCAGTGAGCTACTTGACCAAATTTATATTGTATATTTTGAACTTGTTTTGTAAAGGATGCCTGTGCAAGGAGAAGATGATAACGCCTTTCAGACATTAATGGAGTTTTTTTCTCCAGAGACCATCTGGGTTCTGATACAAAACGTTCTCTCCAGTCTAGCCATTCTTTTCTCCCTCTTGGTTTGCTGACTATATATTAATGGAAGAGGGAATAGAAATCACACTTCTGGATCACTCTGCAGCCGTTTATTGGAGTGCCAGAATGAAAGTGCTGCATGGCAAAAAACAAAAAAACAAAAAAAACAACAAAAAAACACACCAATACAAAATAAAATGTACCTATGGCAAATTGCAATACATTGCAGAATTCAACTTTTGCTACTTTTTATTTATTAAACATGAGAAAAACAACTTTCTGTCAAATTATAGACATGGAGATGTGTGGTCTGGTGACTACTGTTGTTTATGTTTGGTAGCCTGTAGCAGGAACCCCCCCACCCCAATCATTCAGTTTGTACAAACTTCACACACACTCACACTCACACACTACATACGCTACACTTCTGTTATAAATTCATAGAAAATCAAGCATACATCGGTTTTGCACTGTTCCACTTTTATTTTACTCCATGAAGGAAGGACTACAAAATGGGGAAGGTTTGATACAGGGCAGCCATAATCCCTTCACCATCCCAGCACATCCACAGGAGCCCTGCCCAGTTGCTATGCCAACCCTGATGGTCCTAGACAGAAGACAATCAAGATCACAAAGAACTTGCATATGGGAGTGGATTCAGCATGGACTGAAACAAAGGACAATGATCAGATCTTCCCTCTGGGGGAAGGAAACTGCCAACTCCCCTTTGTCTCCTGGAAGTGACTCATGGGGAGGGGGAGAGAAGGGAACCAGCCTGGTGACAGGACACTCAGGTTACCACCACAACTCCTCCCTCAACCCCTCCTTTCTGTAATGTATGCATAATGTTTCTGGGGGTGGGCTTGACCTAGAGGAGGGGAATTTCAAAAGTTTTTATAAGGTCTTGCACACCATTTTTCTGTGTCCTTCCTCTCACCTGCAAGTGAGGGGAGCACCCTGTTGCAACAGTCAATAAAGGCCAAGCCTACAGGCTGCTGATTTGCTCCAATTTACTCTGGTTGGTGTCTTTACTTTTTGTCCAAGGGAGCCCTCGGATTTTTCCGGTAACAGCCTATAGGGCTCCAAGACTAATATATTATGTATGTTTTCCCCCAGAGACTTTAATGGGTATTAAATCTGATGTCAAAATTAAAACAACATTTGCAGGGGCTAAAATATCTCTTTACCTTTTCTACTAGCTCATCTCAGGTTTTTTTTTATGTTCAGAGTAGAAGAATCTGATCTATTCAGGTCTTAGGAGCAGAAAGGAATCTGGCAGGTTTGGATGAGTCTAGCAACATTTCTAGTACCGTAATACTTATATAATCCTGGTGGCCAGTAATTGCTTGAATGTAAGAAAAGACCTACTGCATCAGATTGAAGACCTATCTCGTCCAGCAGCCTTTTCTCATGGTGACCAAACAGTCCCCCGCAGCACGATCCCAGTGGGGTGCCATCACGGCTGTCCCCCCAGCCCATGCTGGGCACCACGCCCATGCAGGCGGTGTGTCACGCCCCCAAGATGAGCACCAGCCCCGCCCCCACCTGCTCTCCGCCCCCCGGTGCTGGACCATGAAGCTCCATCACTGCCAAACAGATGCCTATGAGAAGCCAGAAACAACATCGAATTTAGATGGGAGTTTCCCGAAGGAATCTCTTTTTTTTTTACAAAAGTAAGAAACATTGACTGACAAGTCCAGAGGAGACAAGTAAGTTTCTGAGGAAATACAAGGAATTAAGAATAGAAGAGGAGGAAGAAAGAGGAGCTGCGGGAGGAGCAGCTATCGGAGGAGTAGATCCAAAGGATGTTGGTGACGAGAATGGGGAAAAATCGGAAGAAGAAGAAGAAGAAGAGGAACAAAAAGAAGAAGAAGAAGAGAAATAAATATTTAAAAATATATATTTAATTCGGAGCTACAATGGCATTAAAAATTTCGAATTGGAATATTAATGGGATGAATGACAGGAAGAAAAGGAATAAAATTGAACAATGTTTAAAAAGGAAGAATTTGGATATAATTTGTTTGCAAGAAACACATGTGGCAAGAAAATACAGGAAAATTTTAATCAACAAAAGATTAGGAAATGAATTCATATCTTCCGAGAAAAGTAAGAAGAGAGGGGTTGTATTGTATGTAAAGAACAAAACTGAAGCTCAACAACTTTTTAAAGATGAAGAAGGAAGAATTATTGCAGTCCAGATCAAATGGCAAGGGGAAAAAATAATAATTGTTGGGATCTACGCACCTAATGGAAATAAAACAGACTTTTTCAAGAATTTGGAGGAAAAACTGTTCGATTATGCAGATCAAAAGATCATCATAATGGGGGATTTCAACGGTGTGGTGTCAATGGAAATGGATAGACTAAGAGCAGTTGGGACTAGCAAGGAAGGAAAATTACCAAAGACGTTCTTTACGATGGTAAAAAATTGCAATTTAATTGATATCCGGAGATTGAGACACCCACTGGAAAAACAATTTACATTTTATTCTGAACCGAATCAATCAATGTCGAGAATAGACCAAACATGGGTCTCAAACGAATTAACCCCAAGAATCAGACAAATAGAAATCCAACCGAGAACAATTTCAGACCATAGTCCAATAGAATTTGAGTTACAAGGATATGAAGAAAGAACCTTTAGATGGAGAATGATGCAGAAGATCCGGACAGAAAAAAAAGAAAGGCTGAATGCCCCAATAGAAATTAGTGAAATAAAAGAAGTTATAAAAGAACTCAAAAGAGGGAAGGCCCCGGGGCCTGATGGATTTACAGCACGTTATTATAAAGAAATGAAACACATCATGTCAGTACCTTTGAAAGAAGTTATGGATAATATTCTTAAAGAGAAAGAAATCCCTGAAACATGGAAGGAAGCGTTTATCACCTTTATTCCAAAACAAGATTCGGATTTGACACAAGTTAAAAATTATAGGCCAATTTCACTGTTAAATACAGACTATAAAATTTTTGCAAGCATTTTAGCGAGGAGAATTAAAACAATATTAGAAGAAGTTATTCATCAAGATCAAGCAGGTTTCCTACCTGGCAGACGGATGAAAGACAATGTAAGGAATATAATCAATATTTTGGAATATCTGACTGCCAGGAATGAGAAACAAGCGATGTTAATATTTGTAGATGCGGAAAAGGCCTTTGATAATATATCATGGGATTTTATGTTAAAAAATCTGGAATATATGGAGGCGGGGAAGGAATTCCTCAATGGAATAGAGGCAATATATACTGAACAAAGAGCTAAGTTAATTGTAAATAATGTGATTACCGAAGAAATAGGGATAAGCAAAGGTACGCGACAGGGGTGTCCACTTTCGCCATTGCTATTCATCATGGTCCTAGAAGTCCTTCTAAATACTATAAGAGAGAACAAGGAAATAAAAGGGGTAGAATTAGGCCGGAATGAGTATAAGGTTAAAGCCTTTGCCGACGATCTGGTTTTAACGGTAGAAGAACCTCTAGAGAGTACCAAAAATATTCTTGAAGAAGTGGAGAGATTCGGCCAAGTGGCAGGTTTTAAATTAAATAAGAGAAAGACCAAAATAATTGCTAAGAATATGGATCAAGAAACGATAGACTAATGCAACAGCAAATAGGAATAGAAATAGTGAAGAAGGTGAAATATCTTGGTGTCTGGCTAACCCCAAAGAGTATTGATTTATATCAGAATAATTATATACCAGTGTGGAATGGAATAAAGAAAGATCTGGAGGTGTGGGGACGAATGAAATTATCGATGTGGGGAAGGATATCAACGATAAAGATGAGCGTGCTGCCAAAACTATTGTTTTTGTTTCAAACAATTCCAGTAATCAGAGGGACGGCTATTTTCAAGGAATGGCAAAGAACAATTTCAAGGTATATTTGGCAGGGTAAGAAGCCTAGAATTCAATTTAAGTTACTAACAGATGCGAAAGAAAGAGGAGGCTTCGCCCTGCCAGACCTGAAATTATATTATGAAGCAGCGTGTCTCTGTTGGTTAAAGGAATGGATAAAATTAGATAATACGGAGTTGTTAGACTTAGAAGGATTTGATAATAGATTTGGGTGGCACGCATATTTATGGTCTGGAAAGAAGAAAGGTTATGTAGGCTTTGAGAACCACATTTTCCGAAGATCGTTGAAAGAAGTCTGAGATAGGTACAAAAACCTACTCGAGCCAAAAACTCCACACTGGTTGTCTCCATTAGAGGTTATGAGTGTTAAAAAAACTAATATGAGGAAAAACTGGGTTACATATGGAGAGTTAATTGTTAAGGAAGGGGGGAGATGGAAAATGAAACCTTATGAAGAGGTAAAAGAGCATGTTTATGACTGGTTGCATTATTTACAAACAAATGAAATGTTTAAGAAGGATCTTAAGGTGTACGGGTATGCAGAGAAAGAGTCGAAATTTCAAACAGAAATAATAAACAATGAATTTAAGATATTATCTAAAATGTATAAAATTTTGTTGGAATGGCACACCAAAGACGAAGAAGTTAAATCGGTTATGATAAAATGGGCCAGGGATTTTGGATATAATATACAAATGGACGATTGGATTAAATTATGGAATGAAAACATGAAATTTACTGCATGTACAGCGTTAAAAGAAAATATAATGAAAATGATGTATAGATGGTATATTACACCGGTAAAACTTGCAAAAATGTATAAAACATGTAAGAAATGTTGGAAATGTAAAGAAAAGGATGGTACTTTTTATCATATGTGGTGGGAATGTAAAAAAGTGAAGAGCTTCTGGGAACTGATATATAATGAATTGAAGAAAATGTTGAAATATACATTTGTTAAGAAACCAGAGGCTTTTCTTCTAGGAATTATAGGAAATGAAATAAATAGAAAGGATTGTAAACTTTTCCAATATGCAGTAACAGCGGCGAGAATATTACTGGCCCAGAACTGGAAACAAGAACAAAACCAACAATAGAGGAGTGGAGAACAAAGTTGATGGACTATGCAGAACTGGACAAATTGACAGGGAAGATCAGATATCTACGAGATCAAAAGTTTATCGAGAACTGGAAAAAGTTGGTGGACTATTGGGAAGGTATAAGTGATAGAGAAATAACGTTAGTGGCATTTAAAGAAGCTCTGTAAAAGTTAAAGAAATATTGCAAAAAAGAAAAACAGGTCTCAAATGGTTTTCGAAAGGCAATAGTGAACTTAAGAACTGTGTATTTAAAAATCAAATTTGGATGATTGTCAGAGAGGCTGAGGGAAGTCCAAAATTGGAAAATTTGTTAAAGTTGAAATTGTGATGTGTTATATATTCTTTTGGTGGAAATTAATAAAAAAAAATATATTTAAAAAAAAGAGAGAAGCCAGAAGCAGAATCTTGGCATAAGGGCGTTCTCCCCATTTGTATTTCCCAGCAACTGATATTCAGAGGCATACCAGCTCTGATATTGGAGACAGCACACCGATATCACGACTAGTAGCCATGGATAGCTTCATTCTCCATATATTTGTCTAATCCCATTTTAAAGCTACCCAAACTGGTGGTCATAATTGCATCTTTTGGTAGTGAACACCATAGTTTAACTGCAATGTGTGAAGAAGTACTTTGTTTATTGTCCTGAATCTTCAAAGGTTTAGTTTCATTGCATGACCCTGGGTTCTAGTATTATGAGGGGGGGGGGGGAATATCTCTCGATCCATTTTCTTCACACCATGCCAAATTTATATATCATGTCGCCTCTTACATTTTGTCCATGCTGAAAGGCTCCCAATGTTGTAATCTTTCCTTATAGGGAAATTGGCTCAGTCACTTGGTTATCCTGGCGGCTCTTTTCTGCACCTTTTACAGATCTAAAATACCTTTTTAAAGATTGTAACCTATCCTGGGATCTTAGGGCGAATGGTGGGTGATAAATAGCAAAACAAAAACCCTATACAATACACGGACAGTTGTTTGTGAGCAGGTCTTTGAGAGCAGCCATTATCAAACAAGTAGCCATGTAACTGAGAGGATATTTCACCATAATATTAACTAAAATATTTCCTGCCCTAACGTGTGGCTCAAATGGCTCATGAAGCAGCAGTAACAGCAGAATAAAGGTCCTTGATGTGGGATTCATGCCGTGTGACTTTTTAAAAAAGGCAAGTCCATTATTTTTAATAACTCTATGATTCATTTATAGGAAGGAATTAAAAATAAAGCATTAGCACACTGCCTTCTTATGAACCTTCTTAAAAGCAAAGGATTCCTATGGATTAGTAAGCAACCTAAAAATAGGAACCATTTATCTTAGCTGTATCACCATAAATATAGGGACAAAGACAAGATGCATAACTTTGAACTCACAATGCTTTTCATGCATGCCAGCTTCCAGTCAGCATAATTGTTTAATCCAAAATTTAAAAAAAGAGAGAGAAGAATTTGGGAAAGGAAAATTCAAGTTAAAGAGAGCAGCCAGGCTGACTTTTCCTTAAAGGAAAGTCTCATGGCAGTACAAATGCAACCCCCCCCCCCCCCGCCCCCAAAACAAACAGAAGGGTTGGAATATGATTACACTGTATTTTGAAAGAGACTACTGTTCAAATTTTTTGGACGTCTGAGAATTATTTTTCATGAGAAACTTGAGAGCCTTCAGAAATGTAAAGCCGAAAGCAGAGGCTTATCCACCTATGGTGTGCTAAACAAATCCCTGGGCATGCAGGCTTCTGCATCCATTATAGGGTCAAACTAGACTTGATGTTAAATGTTCATGTTGGACCAATGAGGGGTTTCAACAGAGCTTCAAAGGAAAGGCTATATGATATACCCTGATTTACATGCTATCGATAGTGGGTAGCTATCTTGATCGCACAATTCAAATAATTTATGTGCCAAGGTTCCTAAGCCAGTGCTTGATAACAGGTGCAGAATCGGCACCCAGCATGGTGGGGTAATTGCGTGCAATTTTACCTAATGTACACATGTCTGCAAAGCAATCTTATCTGTATCAGCAAGTCTTTGATGTTTGATTAAGTAATTATATGTGTTGGAAGCCGCCCAGAGTGGTTGGGGCAACCCAGACCTATGGGCAGAGTATAGGTATAAAATTATTACCATCTCATATAATGTGTGTTTGTATGTTGTTTTCAGAAACATACGCATTCCTATGCACACTTCACCCTAGCTTATGCATTCAAATTGCTGGGCTGGAGAACTGCATTGCAAAATTCAGAGAAGCGTCCATTTCAAAGTCATGGGGTCGTGTCTTGTTTCAGAAATTACTGCTTCATCCTTACTGGTGTGCTTATTAGGGCAAGGGCAGAAGAGACAACCTGTACTGGGTGTTCTGGGGTTTCTGCCAATCCTCTGGAGCAAATTTGGAGGACAGCATAGGGCACTTGCAGGAAGGCAAGAGGGGGAAAATCCCATTGCACTAGTGCTAATCCAAGAATTTAGTTGAATACCATTCCATAGGTGGAAATGTATGCACAGACATATATTTCCTGCTATTTTACAGACTGTTGGAAGCAAGCAATGTGTAGAACTAGCATGCTTTGTGGCTACAAGTGGAACTGCATGCTCAGGCATCCCTTAAAAACCTGGTTTCCCAGATTGAGAGCTATATACACTAATACGGAGCTTTATTTAAACTGAAATGCTATTAATTTTTTTTATTACATATAAAGTGACAACTGTTCATGTTCATTTTCTCGCTAGGAAGGATAAGGATCTTCTCTGGAAGACTTCCCATTGGGAACAGTATAATCTGTTCATGAAATGTTGTGCTCTGTAATCTTTTTTAAACATTTTGCAGATTATTGCCACAATCCAGTGTTGAGTCATGTGCATTTAAGGCCAACTGATTTCAGTGGGACTTACATATGCTTAACGGTGCACTGGAATGTGGCCTGCAGATATATGTCTGTGCAATGTACAAGAGGTTAAGTACTTGGCATTTAACATTTAAACACAGAAGCCAACATGACAAACCTTGTTCTCATGATAATTGTGGAATTCTTTTGGAAGGGAGAGAGAGTCTGAAGACCCTTGAGGTGAATTTTAAGAAGGAAAGAAAAAAAAGGAGAGGTTGTTTATTGTGAGGAAAGTTAATCTGTTCTATTTGTTTTATTCCAGAAAGGTGGGGGTCTTGCTTGGCATTTGCTGTCAACACTATAGCTGTGAATCTTTGGGGAAAATCTTCAGAATTTGACAAAATGAATAATCAATATAATTGAGAAGCAAAATCATCATAAGGCCGTGGGCGGCAAAGTACAAGACCCAGGAAAATTGCAACATTAGAAACTAGAGGGGGAATATTTTTTGCACTACAGCTTCTCTGTTACAAACACATATCATAGATTTCTATAATTTTAGAAGCTACATTTTTTTTTAAATATTTGATGTCCTCCAGTATGACCTTCTTTTTATATTATGAAATATATTATATGATTGCATAAGCACTAGCTATGGTCAAAATCATCAATGCTTTGTGTCAACCAGTTTTGAAAGGCTAATAAGCCCTCATTAGAAGGCCCATGATTTTATGTAGCTTAAGTGGAGTGCATTCTATTCAATGCTCATGCCTGACCGACTGGGTAAAGGTAAAGTCCAGTCAAAGGCAACTATGGGGTTGCAGCGATCATCTTGCTTCAGGCCAAGGAGGCCAGTGTTTGTCCACAGACAGCTTTCTGGGTCATGTGGCCAGCATGACTAAACCGCTTCTGGTGCAATGGGACACCATGACGAGTGCCAGTGTGCATGAAACACCGTTTACCTTCCTGCCACAGCAGTACCTATTTATCTACTTGCACTGGTGTGCTTTCAAACTGCTTGGTTGGCAGAAGCTTGGACAGCAATGGAAGCTCACCACCATTGCGTGGATTCAAACCGCCAACCTTCCGATCGGCAAGCCCAAGAGGCTCAGTGGTTTAGACCACAGCACCACCCGTGTCCCACAGACTGGATACCTAAATATGTACCATTTTAAACCACTGACTGGATACCTATATATTTACCATTTTTTATTAATCTGCACAAGTGAGGTATATAATGGTTCCAGTTAGCTACGTAGGACATCACTTTGATAATGTTGAAATAATGAAACATAACAATAGCACGCATGACCCAAAATGTTATTCATGTTGATGTACCACTGGGAAAGTTGAAGTGTTTGGATAAAATGTCTGCATTTGAAGCAATGAGATCTTTAAATGAATTGGAAATACTTTATGGGGAAGATTTAGAGCTATGGTATTATAAAATATGGAAAACTGCTTTACAGTGGTACCTCAGGTTAAGTACTTAATTCGTTCCGGAGGTCCGTACTTAACCTGAAACTGTTCTTAACCTGAAGCACCACTTTAGCTAATGGGGCCTCCAGCTGCCGCCGTGCCGCCGGAGCACGATTTCTGTTCTCTCTTTTTTTTTTAATGCATATTTATTAAGGTTTTTTGAATACACATGTGTAAATATTAAACAACATTTCTTATATCATAACATAATTTCGTCGTCGCTTCTTTGGACTCCCTCGCATCTCCCGCTCCCACTTACGTCGTTACAAAAAAAATTTTTTTCCAAGCAAATTACCCACTTGTTTACAATCTTATCTCCGCTCGTTTAAATAAAATCTAGCAATTCTCCAAAAAATTTATATTTTCCTTAATCTCACTTATCATCAAAATCAGATCTAATTCAGTGGTGGGCAATTATTTATGATCTAGCATCCTTCTTAAGATTCAACCAAATTACAATATTTTTGTAAATAAATCTTGAATTTCCTCCAGTCCTCCTCAACCCTCTCTTCTCCCAGGTCTCGGATTCTGCCAGTCATCTCGGCCAGTTGCATATAGTCCATCAGCTGCATCTGCCACTCTTCCAGTGTGGGTAGGTCTTGGGTTTTCCAGTTCTTAGCGATGAGTATCCTTGCTGCCGTTGTTGCGTACATAAAAAATGTTCGATCCTTCTTTAACACCTTCTGGCCGACAATACCCAGAAGGAAGGCCTCTGGTTTCTTAGTAAAGGTATACTTAAATACCTTCTTCAACTCATTATATATCATTTCCCAAAAGGCCTTCACTTTAGGGCAGGTCCAGCAGAGATGAAAGAATGTTCCTTCCTGTTCTTTACATTTCCAACATTTATTATCAGACAAATGGTATATTTTGGCAAGTTTAACTGGGGTCATGTACCATCTATATATCATTTTCATTACATTTTCCTTCAAAGCATTACATGCAGTGAAGTTCAACCCAGTGGTCCACAACCTTTCCCAGTCCTCAAACATAATATTATACCCAATATCCTGAGCCCATTTTATCATAACCGATTTAACCATTTCGTCTTGTGTATTCCATTTTAACAGCAAGTTATACATTCTTGATAATACCTTAGTCTTTGGTTCTAACAATTCTGTTTCCAACTTCGATTTCTCCACCTGGAACCCTACCTTTTTATCATTTTTAAAGACTTCTTTAATCTGAGCGTAATGTAACCGGTCTCGCACTTTATCCTTCATTTTCTCCAAACTCTGCAATTTCCAATTATCTCCATCTTTTTCTAATATTTCCCAATATTTTGGCCATTTGGCCTCCATATTGGGTCTTTTTCGGGCCTTGGCTTCCAGAGGTAAAAGCCACCTCGGAGTTTTGTTTTCCAATAAGTCTTTGTATTTTGTCCAGACATTAAATACTGCTTTCCTGACAATATGGTTCTTAAAGACCTTATTGATCTTAACCTTGTCATACCATAAGTATGCATGCCAACCAAAAGCGTTGTTAAAACCTTCCAGGTCCAGTACATCAGTGTCTTCGAGAAGTACCCAGTCTTTTAGCCAGCAGAAAGCTGCGGCTTCATAGTACAGCTTTAAGTCTGGCAGGGCGAAGCCCCCTCTTTCTTTTGCATCAGTTAGTATCTTAAACTTAATTCTGGGCTTTTTGCCCTGCCAGACAAATTTAGAAATATCTCTCTGCCACTTCCGGAAACACTCCGTCTTGTCCACAATCTGCAATGTTTGAAACAAAAACAACATTCTTGGCAATACATTCATCTTAACAGCAGCAATACGGCCTAACAAGGAAAGCTTCAATTTTGTCCAACTATCCAAGTCTCTCTTAATTTCAGACCAGCATTTTTCATAGTTATCCTTAAATAGACTCAGATTCTTTGCTGTTATATTTACCCCTAGGTATTTTACTTTTTTAACCACAGTTAGTTCTGTCTCTCTCTGAAACCGTTCTGACTCTGTATCTGTCAAATTTTCCCCCAACACTTTAGTTTTCTGTTTATTTAGTTTGAATCCCGCCACCCGACCAAATCTTGAATCAATTGTAATACTCTTATTGTACTAGATTCTGGCTCCTGCAGGGTCAGAACCAGGTCATCTGCAAAAGCTTTAAGTTTATATTGTTTCGCTCCGACCTGAATCCCTTCCACCAACCGGTCCCCTCTAATCATATTCAAGAGCACCTCCAGAACCGATATAAATAACAAAGGGGAAATCGGGCAGCCTTGTCGTGTTCCTTTTTCAATTTTAAACTCTTCTGTAACCACATTATTTACTATCAATTTAGCCTTTTGTTCTGAATATATTGCATCAATCCCATTCTCAAAACCCCGACCCACTCCCATTTCTTTTAAATTTCCCTTCATAAATTTCCAAGAGATATGAAGGGAAATTTAAAAGAAATGGGAGTGGGATTTCTGTTCTCATCCTGAAGCAAAGTTCGTAACCTGAAGCACTATTTCTGGGTTAGCGGAGTCTGTAACCTGAAGCGTATGTAACCTGAAGCATATGTAACCCGAGGTACCACTGCATTAGAAAAAATAGCACCCCAAATTCAAGTACAAAAGGAACATGACACTTCTGAGTCTGTTTTGTCTGATTTTATTTGCTTTGTAAACAATGCAGATTATGGCCTTTCACTGCCCATCTATGAACAAGGCAATATTAAGACACTATATAATCTGATAAGGTAAATCTGTCTTTTGATCAGCTTGTGAAAAAGAGAAGCATTTAATATGAACCCACCCTAGAAGAGGAAAGAAAGCTATATATTAGTTACCTCAATTATGTCATCTTTTTAGGAAAACC
Organism: Podarcis cretensis; assembly: GCF_951804945.1. Lineage (NCBI taxonomy): Eukaryota > Metazoa > Chordata > Lepidosauria > Squamata > Lacertidae > Podarcis > Podarcis cretensis. The sequence goes on along the minus strand of NC_137170.1, from coordinate 65,307,518 downwards.
AATTCAGGTCACTTTCCCTTTTTATCATCCCCATTTTAGACTGATCTCAATTCACAGAAAGATGCCAGCTTTGTTTCTGATTTGGGAAGAGCACAACGAATATGAAGTTGCCCATCTGTCAGGAACTGTTTTATCCATCTGCACACACACAGAGAGAGACACACAATAGTGTCGAATGGATGGTGAAATGAAGTCCTTGCTTACTATGCCTTTTCCGAGGGTGTGGCAGGGGAAGGGAGAGATGCTATTATCTTTGCCCTGAAATACTTGTTGTGCCCAAAGGTGTCTGCTTCTAAGAACAAGTTGCTGGCATGGAGTATGCAAAGGCTTAGAGGAAAGCCACACTTTATGAAGCCGGTTCTATTTGCAGTGCTCCAGGAAACTAGGCAGGGCTTTCGTGGGAAGCAGTTACCATGACTACATAGTAGAAACAAACATTTGAAAGGTTTGTTTCAATTGTGCACCAATAGCAGTGGAATTATGCCTAAACAGGGCAAGGTCTTAGAAGTTACAGCTGTAGACACACACAGTTTATCCAAGTTCTTCTCGTGCATCACTGATTTATTGCTAATAAGCAGTAAAGTCCCCTCAATTAATATGTAATGCTTGCTGTCCCACTGTTATTCTCATCATAATATTTATTTAGGGATTATGTGTGACAATAAGGCCACATTCACAGTGTACATTTAAAGCACTATGACACCACTTTAAACTGTCAGACCCCCTTTCCTGTCTCCTAATAACCATCAGCACTCTTAACAAACGGCAGCTCCCAGAATTCTTTGAGGAGAAGCCATGACAGTTTAAAGTGGTATCGCAGTGCTTTAAATGTATGGTGTAAATGTGGTCTAAGAATGGACAAACCTGGGCTAATATTGACCTTGCAATAATAATAATAATAATAATAATAATAATAATAATAATAATAATTTATTTATATCCCGCCCTCCCCAGCCTAAGCCAGGCTCAGGGCGGCTAACAACAATAAAATAGTACAACATACCAAAATCATTCATTATAAAATGAAACAAGGCAATTTCCAATGTTCTTAAACAATTCCAGAGCAAATCCTGTGCATGCAACACAGAAGTAAATGCCACTGAGTTCAATGGAAATTACTTCCAGCCAAGCTGATGGAGGATTGGAGCTTGAAACATTGCACTTGCTTCTTATTTAAAGAGTGGGACAGGAATTATAGCAATCTCAATGCTGAAAAAGTTCTGCATACTGTGAAGACTGGACATATTATTCATTGGTTGCACCCACTTGCCATATTCCGCAATCTACTTCTGGAATTCTACTTATACTACAAATGCATATGGAATACTCATGTAAAAATAAGTATGGAAAAATAGTATTTTTATTTTTATTTATGAATTTATAAGAGTACAAAATCCAAAACTGAAGAATAAAAGAAAAAAGTGGGGGGAAAGGAAGGAAAAAGAGGAAAAAAACAAAAATAGATACATTCCAACAATTCTTAATTCTATTCTATCAATTTTCCATCCATCTTTCCATGGCTCCCTAAAGTTTCCCATTCCTGCTGCATATTCTATTTTGTCTAACTATTTAAATTCTTCTCATTATAAGCTATAACTGCTGAGCTTACTCCAAACCAACTAAAGTTCTAACATTTTTACAATTTTTTTTAGGTAGTCTACAAATGGCTTCTATTTTTCTTTAAAACTTTTCTCTTCTGGCTCTCTAATTTTGCTGGTTAAGCTTGCTAACTCTGTGTATTCCATTAATTTCATCTGCCACTCCTCCTTTGTAGGTACCATCTCCTCTCTCCTTCTTTGTGCATATAGGATCCTCACTGCTATAGTGGCATACATAAACAAATTTATTTTATTTACTTGGTACTTCGGACCTCATTATTCATAACAGAAAGGCCTCTGGCCTCTTAGGAGAAGTTTTCTTTTTAAAAAAAATTTCAGTTCATTATATATTATTTCCCAATATTTTTAAGCTACTCTACAGGTCCACCACATATGGTAAAAGGTTCCATCTGTGGCATTACTCTTGCAACATTTACCTGATTCTGACATACATTTTTGCTAATTTTTGTGTGTGTCAGGTACCATCTATAAATCATTTTCTTAAAATTTTCCTTAAGAGCATAGCAGGCTGCGAATTTTAATTCTGTTTTTCACAGATTTCCCCACAAATCTAATCTATATTGTGGCCCACATCTCTAGCCCAATTGATCATTGCCGTTTTCATCATTTTATCCTTTGTCTCCTATTCTAATAATAACTTATACATTTTAGAAATTAACTTCTCATTATTATCTATCAACTCTTTCTCAAATTCTGAGGTCTGTTCTATAAAACCACATTGCTTATCAACTTTAAATATTTCATTCAATTGACGGTATTGCCAAAATAGTATTTATGGCCTGTGATCAGTGGGGAACATCTAAGCAAAGCAATATAATTTATACAAGTTGAAGCCAGTAGGAAAAGAATTATGAAAATGTTTTGAGAGTGCTGGATTATAGATTAAGGGGGCAATAATATCTAGCTTGCAAGTGCAGCCCCTGTAAAAATTCAAAATAGCACCCAAATTAGATTTGTACCTGAACTTGAGAGTTAAGAAACATGCTAATGGCACCAGTTTCCAGTTGCAAATGCAAGGAAGAGACAAACACAGCAACAAATTTATTAATACTAATTATGTGCAAAAATTTATCATTTGCTAAAACTGCAAATAACCAAATCAGGGCACTGATGGATGCCAATGTTTTCCCTATGTTCCTGGGGTCCAGCCTGGGGTCTCGTCAATTGACCCACAGGAGTTAGCACAGATCTAAGCTGCACCTCTTGGTAAGCCTGCCAATTTAGCTGAAGGTAGATGTCAGCTATGGAGCTGTTGCTTGACTATGCCACCCACCCAGACCTCTGTCAGTCCACAACACATTAAAAAAAATAAGAGCCCTAATGCATCAGGCCTAATGTCCATCAGAGTTCAGCATCCTGAGAATATAGGTTTAAGTCCAGTCAAAGGCAACTTTGGGGTTGCGGCGCTCATCTTGTTTTCAGGCTGAGGGAGCCGGCGTTTGTCCACAGACAGCTTTCCAGGTCATGTGGTCAGCATGACTAAACCGCTTCTGGCACAATGGAACACTGTGATAGAAGCCAGAGCACACGGAAATGCCACAGCAGTACCTAATTATCTACTTGCACTGGCGTGCTTTCGCACTGCTAAGTTGGCAGGAGCTGGGACAGAGCAACACTCCATTGTGGAGATTGGAACCACCGACCTTCTGATTGGCAAGCCCAAGAGACTCAGTGGTTTAGACCACAGCGCCACCCGCGTCCCATGAGAATAGAACACCCCTTTAAGCAGGAGCCACCCCCCTCTTTGCTGTGAAGTCTAACTAATGCTAATCAGGTGGTATTCTTGGTATTTCACACCATAATGGAAACAGCTGGGGGCATGCCCAACCTCTGGTGTTAGGTGGGGAGAAAGGTGATGGTGGAGTTGAATTCAAGCATGTATGAATTAATCCAGAGCCAGCACAAAGAGTAGCAGGAGGCTGAAGGAGAGAAGGCTGGAGGGGAAAGAATGGAGACTGAAAGGGAAGGGGAAGAAAAAAGTCAAGAACGTGAGAATGTAGTAAAGAAGAGCCTTCTGAATCAGGGCAATGGCCCATCTAGTCCAACATCCTGTTCTCACAGTGCCCAACCAGATACCTGTGAGAAGCCTGCAAGCAGGACCAGAGCACAAAGGGAGAGGAGAGGAGCCTGGTAGGGTGGAAGGTAGCAGAGCTAGCTGAAAAGAGGCTGGAGAGGAGAGGGAAAATGTCTATGGAGCTGAGTGGGGAACAGAGGGGAAAGTACTCAGCCAATATGAGCACGGGGCCAAAAGAAGCAGAGAGCAGAGACAGCAAAGCATGAGAAGACTTTTCCCCAATCTGAGTCCAGGCCTGACATATCACTTCTTCCCAGCAACAAGTTGCTGGAGCAAAGGACTCTTCTCTGTCCACCAAAGGAAATTTATTATGTGAAAAGCTTCTTTAGACTTTCAACTGCCTGGTGGAGGAGGAGCATGAATCAAGAGTGGAATGGGTACATTTGGTTCACAATGGTAATGTTTACTTTGCAACTTGGGGAGCTGAAATGTTAAATAGAAATGAGAGCCAAGAACCACAATCTGACTATATAATGTGGGCTACATAAATACATCAAGCTGGCTGCATCTGGCTTTCGGAGTGGGTGTTTGCTGTGGAGTCATTATGAGATCTGCTAAACAACAGTTACCAAAAGCAGCAAGCAACAGTATTTATTACACTCCTGATCAAGGGAGTGATTTCAGCTTTTGAAATTTGCCTGTGTGCATTACAACCTTTGTCAAAATAATGAGACAGTCGTTTTGATCTCGCGCATAGACTGAGAAACCCCAGAACAATAAGGCTATGCACGAATCCATTTTAGTGTTCTGTGGCTAATTTTATGTGCTAGTCATATTGGTTCATGCCTCTCTTTCTATTATAGCCTCGGCACATTATAAAACAGCTTGTTTCCAAGAGGAGGGTGAAGCAAACAAGCTTCTTGAGACATATCCTGGGGCTCACAAGTTCAATCAAGTATGAGACAATGTGTGCAGAACTAATAATAATAATAATAATAATAATAATAATTTTTATTTATACCCCGCCCTCCCCAGCCAAGGCCGGGCTCAGAGCGGCTTACAAGCAATAATAAAAACAAGTTAAATGATTACAACTTAAAAACAAAATTAAAAAATACAACATTAAAATATTGAAACATTAAAATATTAAAATGTAGCCTCATCGCAGAAGGAGAAGGAAAAGAAAAAAGAAAGAGAGGGAGGGAATCAAATTGGCTCCAAGCCAAAGGCCAGGCGGAACAACTCTGTCTTACAGGCCCTGTGGAAAGAAATCAGATCCTGCAGGGCCCTGGTCTCATGAGGCAGAGTGTTCCACCAGACCGGAGCCAGAGTTGAAAAGGCCCTGGCTCTGGTTGAAGCCAATCTAACTTCCTTAGGGCCCGGGACCACAAGGGTGTTGCTATTTATGGACATTGAGGGTCTCCGTGGGGCATACCGGGAGAGGCGGTCCTGTAGATACGAGGGTCCTAGGCCGTGAAGGGCTTTAAAGGTCAAAAGCAGCACCTTAAATCTGATCCTGTACTCCACCGGGAGCCAGTGCAGCTTGAAAAGCACTGGGTGAATATGCTCCCATGGCAGAGACCCCATGAGGAGCCTCGCTGCAGCATTCTGTACCCGCTGGAGTTTCTGGGACAGCTTCAAGGGCAGCTGGACCCCAGGAACATAGGGACAGTAGTCAAGCCTGGAGGTGACCGTCGCATGGATCACTGTGGCCAGGTTGGTATACAACTAGGTATACACATGATGGAACATTGGGTGTGGGCTAGCACTATAAAATCCTAGTTGCATTGCCATTTTCATTGCCAACCTTCGAGTCTCCTCTTGGACTTACTTAAGGACTCATAAATCCAGATGGTTCCAACTCTTACATGGCAAAATCAGATCTATTGGTATTGACTTGGAACCCTTGTACAATTCAAGTGAGCAATTCATTTTTCACAATATTCAAACCAGATTAAGGGACATGGAAAAACAAAACATCAAGTCAGCTGTAAATAAAATTTGCTCCTCTAAGTTCTATGATTTAAATGAAACAGATAACAGGGTCACTTATATTTCAAAATTAATAATTCCAGTCCAACGCAGGGACTTTATGTTAACCCAAATGAAGGTTTCCCCCTCAGCTTTTGTCAAGAGCAGATATTTAAACATTCCCAGAAATGATAGACATTGCAGATGTTCTTTGAATGTGCCAAACACATATCCTTTTCTACTGTCTATTGTACAACCAACTACACAAACGCGTGCTATCTCCTTTTTGGAGTAGTATCATGGCACAATGAAAATATCAGATTCTATCTGTCTGACATTAACCCGGAAGTAACTGGAAGGGTGACTGAGTTTTTGTCAATAGTATCTCTTAGAGCGGTGAATGGCACTATTTAGCAGGAAGAAATCCCAGTGAAAATCCTTGACATTATATATTTGTATGCATTTTAAAATTTTACATATGAATGTTTTATGACATTTTATGATGACCTATACTTGCAATGCCTAATAAAGTTTTGGCGAAGTAGGTAAGGCTTGTTTGTTGTTGCTGTTTATTACATTTTCTGGTAACTTTATCCAAATGAACAAGTCTTGGCATGGAATCATAAGCTATACAATAGAAGATCCAATAGAATGTGTAATCCATGGATTATTGGCTAGGCTGATTAAAAGGAACCGCCTCCCCCCCCCCAAAAAAAATAAAAACTTCAGGAAATCAAGACTTGGCTGATTAATTTTTAAAAAAATCTAAGAAAGTAAATGAAACAGAAATATAAAGTACCTGACAGCCACACAAATTCTAATGGAAGCAAGCTGTTCCGCAGTACTAGCATCGTGGTGTCTTCCAGCTGTGCTTGAATTTGTCACATTCAAGCAGCACCAGCACATCACATCCAGCAGGGTTGGGAAAGATTTTTTCAGCCCAAGAGACACAAGCCCTTCCAGGCACCATTCCTGGGGCCATAGAGGAGCAGCTTTAAAGCTGATCACTGGGAGAGATGATGAGTGTCTACTTTGGGATGAATCATTCCTGACAGAGGAGAGCTACAATGTTTATGATTGCCAGAATGGAGGTGGGCAGTAAAAGTGCAGGGGGAGATGCTAGCCGTCCAAGGAAGCCAGCCAGAGTCCTTGCCAGGCACAATGCAGGCACCATCCCCACCTTCCTATGCTTATGGGGAAAAGTTCAGATAGGGATGTTATGGGGATTTTTTCAAAGGAAACTTAGGCACCCAAAAAGGCTGCCGAGTGTAGAGCCCTGGAGAGATGATTTGTAGAATGAAAGGGCACAATCCTTGGCCACATTGACAGTAAAGTAAGTACAACCAAAGCCCTGCACCCTGCCCACGATCATTTCACAGAGCAGATTTGGGGGCAGTGCTTGATGCACATGGGAGGAGAAGAGGAGAGCAAAGTGTCATGGTGCCAATACAAATCCCTGTGCTAGGACAAATATTTAGTACAGTGGTACCTTGGGTTACAAACGCTTCAGGTTACAAACGCTTCAGGTTACAGACTCCGCTAACCTGGAAGTAGTACCTCGGGTTAAGAACTTTACCTCAGGATGAGAACAGAAATTGTGTGGCGGTGGCGCAGTGGCAGCGGGAGGCCCCATTAGCTAAAGTGGTACCTCAGGTTAAGAACAGTTTCAGGTTAAGAACAGACCTCCGGAATGAATTAAGTTCTTAACCCAAGGTACCACTGTAGAATATTGCCCATTAAGCCCAGCACTTGTGCAAAAAAAAACAACTCCTGATGAGTAAAGATCATGGAACTTCAATGTAAAATCGGCCCTTTCTGATATATCATTTTATTGTGGAATCTCCTAATTATGAATTACCCAACTTGGGAAGCTTTTTCTAATGAAAATGCAAATCCTCCAGTAGCAATAGCTTTTCCTTTGCTGTTCTGATCACAGTATTTTTTGCCTGTCATAGCAGCTGAGAGCCTTCTGTCAGAGATGTATCTATCAGCTCTCTGAAAATGAAAATGCTGGCAAACATATAAACTATTATTACCAGCCCCCTACATTTGTAGCTTAATAACACAACTTGATTACATGATGAAATGCTTCATCCCACAGCTGAAGCTTAAAGCTGCACTTATTTTCAGCTCACAAAGCCCCTGCCGATTCAAGCACCACTTTTGTCAGCTGGTTTTAAAGGGAGCGATGGAATCAGTGCAAGAGCATTTGCTGGATGCGGATGCTGCACAGGACATGTGGCAGAACATCCCTTTGCTTCGCACCGTTGTACCAGAAGGCAGAACAGAATCAGTGTGGTACCCCGATGCTTTGCTTTGTTCGGTGAAAAGAGAAATCTAAGCAGCATCTATACAGTTTTGCAGAAAGTGGCTGAACAGCACAGATTTATAGCCTGCAGGGATCTGACCCAAGGATTTTATGGTCCGCTTGACATGAGAGACACATGGACAGAGGGACAAAGGCAGGGAGTTTTCTAAGGATTTCACCTTTAGAACTTGCCTCTTGGAACAAGTTGCCTGTGGTTCTTTTTGGTGTGCAGGCTGTGGGTTTTTTCCTTCCTCACTCATCCATTTACATACCTACCCAATGCCAAGGCCAATACACAGCTGGAACGTAAAGGGGATAAGAAATAGCCACTGCAGCATTTTTAGCAACAAACCTGGAAAAGTAATATGGTTGGTAGTGGACGTTTCAGAATAGTCATCAGTGTGTTCATTTGTGTGATGCTATGTGGGTGAAGGGTGGTCCCTGGGCATCACCAAAAGAAAAGAAAAAAGAAAAGCAGAATCCATCACTCCAAGGGGCAAAATAATATACATATGCCAATGAAATTTGTGTATACTGACTGATATGTATAGATACAAATAAGAATTCATTAAATGTTATTAAAATACATGTACAGCACATCTCATGCTGTGCTGAATGTGTGTACATGCACACACAGCAAACAAACCTGAATTAATATCATGAAAAGGACCTTATTCAAAAGTTGATGTTTGTGAGCAGCACACTTCTGATTCTCTTCTGCAATATATTTATAGCTTATTTTTGAAATCACAAAATGTCCCCCTATTTCCTTTTCTAGATTTCTCCTTTGAGGAAAAAAATACAATGGGTGCCATTACATCAGATAACAGCAGTACGCACGAAACATTGACCACTGTGCGGTCATCCCTTTTCCTCCTCAGCATTTTCTGCATTCGTGATTCGTAACACTGAATTAATTTTAACTCATGGGCAACCTTCAACTGCTGTCACTGCCAACTAAAAAGCCACACTGCTGACAACCACTGTCACTTCTCAAGGGATGTAAATTCTCAAGCCATTGCCTGCAGCACTGGAAATTCCCAAAGCTCTGGTTTGCAGCATGTATCAGGGAGCAACAACAAAACAATTCCACACACAGAGCAAACACTTCATTCTCCTGCAACTTATTTGCCCTATGCGTCAGCTGAAGGAGACCAACAAATATTAAATCTGCCACATAGATCCAGCTGATCATAGCAACATTTTTCAGGAGATGGATGATCAAAAAGGGAGAGTCGCTCTTTTGATTCACTGTTTTTGTGCCATATTCAAATGAGTGGCAATGGTTTTCATTTTAATCCCCAAAGGTAACTTCTTGTATGTGAGGGATGGAGGAAACCAGTGTGATATATATACTGTGTTTGCCTAGGACTGAGATGATCCAGGTTGAATTGCCCCTAAGCTCACTAGGGTGGAATCTACACACATAAAAAATGCTGTGAAAATGCTTTTTTTTAAAAAAAAGTTTTGAAAAATACATTGAATTTTGCATAGTTCATTTTTGCCATCTAGTGTCTCATTTGTATATTGCACTTTACAACACATTTAAAACCTTTTATTTGAAGCTATGTAGCCGAGTCCTGGGTGACCTTGGGCCACTTACTGTTTCTAATACGAAGTAACCCATCAGAATACAACTGGGGAGAGTTGAAATAGATATGCTGTCTTGATCTCCTTGTAGCACAGGAGGTGTATAAATATAATAAATAAATAAATATTGTAACTTTACAATAGATTGGGGAAAATTGTGATCCAACACGCATAGTTTAGTTCTCCACCCATGTTTTGTGGCTTGGCAGGGGCTAAGCAAACATTCTATAGTTCTGGCCTACCAGCAAAACTGAGAGATTTACTGAGCCTTGCTGGTCTCCCTTTCATAGTTCAAAGGCTGCCTCAGAAAGGATCACACAAATTGTACAGGGCTGAATTTAATGGCCACTTGGCAACAAGAAACTGAAAATAGTTTTGTAGCACTTTTCTTCAACTTGTGCAGCACTACAGAGGAAGCAGTCCCCCAAAAGAGCATCAAACAGAAGAGCAACTAGCAATGCATAATTTCTTGCCTGCAATTTCTCCATCTTAATTAAAACAGTTAAGAACAAAGAATCATATTTTTATTCAGTCTTCTCCAAAAACATTTCCAAGAGATGATAAATGAAGGCCTAAATAATTAGACCATTTTGTCATGTTATTAAATTACCCTAGTGATTATGTTACAAAAGCATCTATGGGAATGCTTAGATTGAATCTGTAGTAAGCTAAATACATGCACAGGGGCTGAAATGACGACGCATTAGTCTTATTAAGTACTAGATGATGTTTCAGATGCTTTGCAGTTAGTATCTCATTTATCTTCAGGCCAGAGTTGTGTGGTAGATTAAGCTGAGAGGCAGCCGCCCAGTAAAAGTGTCCATGGAAATGGGGATTTTAGCTGCTCTCTGGGATCTGGACCTTCATGTCTTTGACGGTCTGAACAGGGCTGATGTGTGAACAGCAATCAGTAGCCGCATAGGCTCCATATGTACGATCTGGCAACCTCTGGTTCCTGATCAGATGAAAAGAGCCTACACATGTACATTTTTACATGCGTAGACATGAGTCCTTTAGATGAACATGCGGAGAGAACAGGGAAATAGACATAGTCCTACTTCCCCATCTAATGCCTGCACAGTGCGACTGACTTGCCCACAAATTGCCCAGTTGCCATTATGCAAGAGTAGGCACTGGGACTGAGTTTCCCCATGTCCAAACCCGGCATATCAATTACGGTGCCAAATTGCAGACCCTCCGAAGTGTCCCTATTTTCCAGGGACATCCCTGATTTAGAGAAGCTGTCCCAGTTTCTGATTTGATCCCGGAATGTCCCACTTTACCTTAGGATGTCCCTATTTTCACTGGAGAAATGTTGGGGACTATGGGAGGATGTTCCTGTTTTCATTGGAGAAATGTTGAAGGTTGTCTGAAGGCAATCCTGTATAGGGAAGTTTTTTTAAAAAATGTTTAATGTTGGAAGCTGCCCAAAACCATAGCTTTGGATTCAGCACAGAAAGTGAGCCAATTCATTATTTATTCAATTTATCCATCACTTTTTTACAGAAAAAGGTCCAAGGTAAAGGTAAAGGGACCCCTGACTATTAGGTCCAGTCGTGAACGACTCTGGAGTTGCAGCGCTCATCTTGCTTTACTGGCTGAGGGAACCGGCGTACAGCTTCTGGGTCATGTGGCCAGCATGACCAAGCCACTTCTGGTGAAACCAGAGCAGTGCACGGAAACACCGTTTACCTTCCCGCCGGAGTGGTACCTATTTATCTACTTGCACTTTGACATGCTTTCGAACTGCTAGGTTGGCAAGAGCAGGGACTGAGCAACGGAAGCTCACCCCGTCGTGGGGATTCGAACCACCGACCTTGCGATCAGCAAGCCCTAGGCTCTAGCTAATATGTGGAGGCAGTGTGGTGTGGGCACTGCCTGGGAAGCAGCCAGTGGCGTAGCGTGGGTTGTCAGCACCCGGGGCAAGGCAAGTAATTTGCGCCCCCTAACCCGTGGATTTGCGCCCCCTAACCCGTGGATTTGCCCTAACCCCAGATGTTGTGCCTGGTGCGGCCAGCCCCCCCTGCACCCCCCACGCTACACCACTGGAAGCAGCACAGGTCTTCTCAACCCTGCTCACTGCCTGCCTGCCTGCCTGCATTGCTAGGGTTCAATGTTCAAGGCAGGAATTTGCCTCACACCTAAATTGCCCTGTAGGGATGGCCCATGTTCTCCCAAGCAAACTACTTCACCAGGCGGTGTTGCATCATCCATTATTCACTGGTTTCAAATGAGTCATTGTAACAGCATAGAAGGCTATTCTTACTGCATGGAATCAATGGTCCAAACAAGGAAAATAGTTCTCCATGACATGAGAACATACCCAAACACTTCTGAGCCACCTCCAGAAGTTCAGGCAAGAACACTATCACCAGTACTGAATGCACACTATTTATTTATTTAGGCCAAGTTTTGTGGTAGAAACCCATGCCCAGTGCAATGTCAAACATGGTGCATGCCAAGTCAAACATTTTCTGTTCAAAGATGATACAGAGGATGTTACAGGAAAACATTGTGTCCCTCCTTTGGAAAGCCGATGGGAATGACAGCCTCTTGCAAAGTGGCTTTGTCATTGTGGATAATAGCACCATGTCAAATAGAGGGGATATAATTTTTCCTTGCCAAATGACATTGCAAAAATGTAAGATTTGAGTACTTTGGACAGGCAGTTCATCTTAATGGTTTCTAACTCTATTCTATGGATTTGAGACAAAAAACCCTAACCCAATTATGAAACTGGACACTGAATATACACATTTTTAACCCATAGTTTCAATTTAAAAAAAAAAATGTATGTGGTGTGCTTGTGGCAATGCAGTCAGCTATTAACAAAAGTCAGTGAAATTATAATAATGTTAATTATTTAACTATTTTGAATATATTTCTTCATGGGAGATTGCAACACATTTCATGAAAACATTCTCTACAAATATATTGGTCAGAGGTTTAATGCAATGCTGTTTAAGAAAACACAACTGACTTCCACAGCAAGTCAACAGAAAGCTTCAGGAATGTAACTCAGAAATTCCAGAGTTTATATCAAATATTGAGAAAGCATGTTTTAAGTGCCCTTCAGGTCTTCCAATCAGTGGGAACATTCACTTAAAATGCTGTTTAGAGTGTTTACAGTCCTGAGTGCAATATGATACCATAACATCAAGATAAAAAGTTCAAATATACATAAGCATTGATTCACACTTCTGATTTGATATAGCAATGCTATAACTACAGTGCTGCCAGGCAATAATCAAATTTAGGATACTTGTTATCATCTATTTGTATCTCTACCATGCATTTCAAACTTTCAGCAGTCTATTTAGATTGCCATCTGAATGCACTGAAACATCTGAGACTGAAATTATGGTTTCAGGTTGGAAGAGAATGAAACTTGGGTGCCTAAGATTTCTGCAGTGAATCTGCAACACCAAATCCATCCAATCCAGAACTGAAGTAAGGCCTGCAAGAAGGTTCTCCATTACTGGAAAGTGGATACTTCAACTGAAATCCTGATTGCACTTAGTTTGGTGTAATTGCAGCTCTGGAAACCATTCAGTAAAAAGCAGTTTCAGAATTGGAGAAAGCAGTCTCAAAAGCACTATACTGGGTGAAGCACCACTGAAGTTTAAATTCAGGAGCCTCTGAACAATGTTAAAACAGGGAACAGAACAGAACAGCCCTGAGTTCTCTGCAGGGGTTGCACTTTTTAAAAAATCAACTTCCTGCAGATAATACTTCTGCCACTGCAGTGTTTTAAAAGGGGGAGCAGAAAAGAAAGGGAAGCGAATTTGCTGACAAGTCTTCTTAGATAACATAGAAAACTGTCTTATATCGAGCCATGCCACTGATGCATCTAGCTCAGTATTGCCTATGCTGATTGCCAGCGGCTTTCTAGGGTTTCAGGCAGGAGTCCCTCCCCATCCCTACCAGGAGATGCCTGGGATTGAACCAGGGACTTTCTGCTTATAAGACAGATTCTCTAGCATTGAGCTATGGCCCTTGTGCAAATGGCTGTGAATTCAGCAGCCCTCACATTCATTGGTCCCAGTAAGCTATAGTTTGGCTCACTGCGACAAGCGATCCAGGCCTGTTAAATGCCTATGTTTTGCTGTGTTTTTATACATGTTGTAAGCTGCCCAGAGTGGCTGGGGAAACCCAGCCAGATGGGTGGGACATAAATTAAAAAATTATTATTATTATTATTATTAGTAAGATAATTAAGTGAGCTTTGTGGCTGAGTGGAGAACCAGGGTAGTCCTAGTCCAACACTAACCACTGCACCATACTGTCTCTCAATTGCCTAAAGTTAGTAAGGCCTGATACTAGCTCAAGAGACTTGACAGTGTGTTTGGTCATTACTACAATTCTGTGGTGTAATACTTCTATATCCTTTGTTCTTCTTTTCTCTGGTGCCGCAACATGAGTGAAATGTCAACAAGGAGACTTCCAGGTAGGAAAACCACCCAATCACAGCACGTGTCCTGTCAGGATTCAGAAACAATTTATGGGCCCTCATCCAAGCCCAAGTACAGGCCTTGCACAGCCTCTCCTGATTCAGATGTTACAGAGAAGTAGAGTTGGGTATCACCAGCATATCAACGACTCCTCATCTCAAATCTCCTCACGACCACTCCCAATGGCTTCATATAGATGTTAAAAAACACTGGAGGGCTCACAGGAGTTTGGATACGCAGGGATCCCAAAGAAAATTGCCCAAACCACCAAAGTGATCAGGTCCAACAATTTATTAAAGAATGGTACAAACCTACAGTAAAGGTCCAATGGCTCCCTCCTTGCCCCTGCTCACAGCAAAGAGATGGCTTGTCCACACCCAAGTGAAGCTACACACAGTCTTTATAGGCCCAGGCAGGCTACATCACATGGCAACATGGTAATGGTATTGACCTTTACCTTCCCCTCTATCTATGCCTGGGGTCTGGGGCCTACATCAAAGCATGTGAAACACATATGAGCTCAGTGCTACAGCTGCTACCAGTTAGGTGGGGATCAACTCGACCAACAATATGCTGCAAGCTGGGCTTCCAAACCAGCCTGCCCTTTCAGGTTAACACAGGGACAAAATGGTGCAGATCACCTAATGCTATTCTCTGAACCTGGCCCTGGAAATAGAACCCAAACCACTATAAATAGTACCTAAGTCAACTCATAAGGATAAACATGGTCAAAGGTATTAAAAGCTGCTGAGACATCAAGTAAGAATAAACAGAGCCACACTCCCCTTGTCCTTCTCCCCAAAATGTCATCCATCTGGATGAACAAGACCAATTCAGTCTCAAACCAGGCCTGAACCCAGGCTGAAATGGGTCCAGATTGTCTGCTTCAACCAAAAGTATTTGTACCACAACCTGATCAATCAACTTCTGTAAATAGTTTCATCCTCATCTTCCAAGATGACCTATCAGCTTCCTATAGCTATATCACCCTCTACCCATGATCACTGGAATTGGGGTGGCATCACCCATGTCCCTTCCCAACACATTATGCAATGAGCGCACAGGAGTGGTAAGGGGTGTGCCGAGCCCCCTCAGTCTACACCCTTGCAACTCCAGCATCTTCATTGGCCCAGCAACCCCAAAGGTGACATCCGATTGGTTCAGCTGACCACCACTTTCATTGCTATGGGAGAAATAATCAAAAGGAAAACGTTGGCATTCAATTGTAGCTTTGGCAGATGTTGGTGCAGCACTTCACTTTCTGGGGGCAGGGTTAGCAAGTAGTATATATATATATGAGAAAGAAAATCAAAATTTAAATAAAAAAATTTCCCATTACCACATGCTCCTTGCTCTGGCCAAGTGCATAGGCACAAAGGCACGGCAGCCACCAAGCAGACAAAAGAAAACCAGCGGAGGACCAGCAAGTGAGAAGAAAAGTGACAGCTAATGGGAAAAGAGCATCAACAACAGTAAAAAAATAAAATGGGTCACCTGCAGTGCCAGTGGTGCCAGGGAGGAGGGGCAGGCACAGTGGGGGTTCCCTGGAAAGCAGTTTCCTTGGGCCCCCTCAAACCTGGAAATGTCTCTACTTGTCTACCAAGAAACGATCCAAAGAATGTTTGCTCCCCTCTTCTCCTGAATTCGATTTCAATTAATTTTTCAAAAATGATGTCTGTTTTCAATGTGCTTCTCAAAGTTTTCCTCTTGCACGCCTTCCCGACCCCAGTGCAAAACAGTTTTCCATTTAAGTTTGCCAATAGCCAGAAATGACATACATTTGTTCTTAAAGAGAAGCTATTCTCAACTAAAGGTTTTCAATTAAAGTAATTGATCAGTTATATTACTTTGTCTTGTTTTGGCTTCAACCTACTATAGATTTGAAATTTAAATTGCTTCAATTGCTAATGGATATATGACATGCTAAAGAACCTTTATGGATTAGGCTTAATGCATTCTTAAATTCTCTGGCTACAGTTCAGTTGGTTTTGATCAATGCCACTATCTTTATTGAGAGAAATAACTATTTGTCCTTCCTACTAAGCAGAACATTCTCCCTCTCTCTCCTTTTTTTCCATCTCAAAAAGATGTGTTAAAGCAAGTAACATTTAAAATGGGCTTTACCTTCTCTTGTTTTTCTTTGGCAGATATCAGCAAGAGTTCATTATGTCCACATGCAAGATTTTTTTTCTAAAAAAAACCCTGCTTAGCTTTTCAAGTAAAGAGGAAGATCAATGCAAGTTAATTTCAATTTAATTGAATACATTGTATTAGACATGCTGGACACTTTCTCTCCTCACTGAGGAGGGGGAACCTCAATCTGTTGGAAGTCTATATAACATGCAGATCCTGATATATGCATTCCTGTCAGTATGTTTGCAGAGTGCCACTTTCTCACCACCTTGCCCCTCCCAGTGTACAGCAGCAGTAACTCTACTGCTGGGAAGTCAGGTAAGCCTCACCATACCACCCTACCATCTACTACTGCACACCAATCATATTTTGTGTGCTAGGTAACCCGTGCTTTTGTGATTCTCTATGAGAACTTTGCAGTCTAAAAACTGCACATTGTGATCATGATTGTGCAAAGTGCCACTACCTCCAACATCCAGTCTCTTTCTAGCTTCTGACCTCCTGCACTGCCAGCGCTCTGGGTCCTCAGGAAGCCGGGCACACTAGATATTAGGCAAAAACATACTCTCTAAGCTGCAGTTCCAACCTGAAGCAAGCCAGTTGACATCCCTAGAGCAATGCTATCAGCTGATTTGCAAAATGTTGGGATTCCGGAAGGATATTGTTAAGAGACGGTCTGCTGAGATTCTTGCAAGAATTTTGCCGGCCACAGATAATAAAGAGATGCCTCAATAATTTCCACAATCTATTCTATCACCTTTTAAAAAAATTAGATTGATAATTTTGGCATCCCTAAAGTCTGCTGGGATTTCCTCTCTCTCCCAGATTTCTTCGATGAGCTTGTGAACTTGTGTAAGTTCAATTCTGCCCACTTTGAAGACTTTGGCAGGTATCCCCTGAGGTCTGCTGGCTTTGTTGCCTGTCCATATTCTCCATCCCACCAGGTATACTGGCACAGGAGTCTGTTTCTGTATGCATATGTCCTAGTTGGATTAAGCCAAATTGATTTTGTAGAGGTGAATTTGATTCACCTCTGCAAAAATTATTTTGCCAGTTGACATTAATTTGAAATGATAGAGTGTGCTATTATTTGCCGTGTGCAAATACGCGAGCCTCAAATTGCTACCTCAATTTCTGATGGAGTTATGTGCCAAACGTTTAAACTGTCCCTGGTTTGTACCAGCATCAGTTGGAAGGTCATATGTGTGACTCCAGACAGCGCATCGTTCTTGAGGCACGAGTTAGATAGGCCTGTCAAATTTATTTATCTCCAAAGAGAGAATTTGTGGTGGAATCCCCATTTAACATTGTCACCCCTTAAATATGTCTTTATATTTCACTGTTAAAAATTATTCATGTCTTATTCATGCCTTATTGCAGCTATGGGCATGTGAAAAGACCCAGGTAGAAACAATATTCTCTGTAGGCCACTTACACACAAATCATATTTTCATCCACTCTAATTTAGGGTTCGATTTGAAGGGATGGGGTGGATAGGATCAGCAGGAGATGTGGAAGTCTCTAGGCTGCGTAGCCAATGACATCAACAGACATTCATCGCTGCATAGATGTCTCCTGGCACTCCTTCTAGAATGAATGGCCTCTTCCTCATTACCGTACTTTTGGTGGACCGACGTAATACAGGTAGAGAAGATCTCATTACTGCTGAGAAAGCCAACTGGTACTGAGAAGCCTTAAACCAGGATTGGGTGCCTTTTTCATCCCAAGGCCTGCATTCTATCCCAGTGTGGGCAGGGCCAGAAGCAAAAGTAGGTGGAGCCACAAATGTTAATTTACTCACATGCTCCTGTCTGTCCTTCATCCAGGCAAGCAAGAAGCATTATCACCTTCTTGTCAAGAAGTGCCTCTGAGGGAGTGTGGCCCAGGGAGCTGGTGTAGACTAGGAAGAGTCTGAGGTTTCCTACCCCTGCCTTAGACATGTCTTTGCATTGGCAGTATATTTCTGGTGGTGTGAGATTGCTTAGAGGAGAATGTGTGTGGGGGGTGTGTGTGTGTGTGTACACACACAC
The DNA here is from genome assembly GCF_951804945.1 of Podarcis cretensis. NCBI lineage: Eukaryota > Metazoa > Chordata > Lepidosauria > Squamata > Lacertidae > Podarcis > Podarcis cretensis. Next base: position 65,289,402 of record NC_137170.1, on the reverse strand, counting down.
ACTAGAGTAAGAAAAGAAGAAGAGAGTGGCCAGTCTCTTCATTTTCTTCTTTCTATTTGTAGCAATATTTTTTATTTATTCATTTGCTTTTTCAGATTAGCAAAACAGCATTAATACACAAACAGTATTGGATCACAAGAGACATACATCTCCTTTCTTTACACTTTCCTTTTCGCCTATGATTTGTGAAGATCCAGTTTACTCATCTATCCATTTCCTTCATAGAATTGTAGAGTTGGAAGGCCCCCCGAGGGCTCAACCCTCTGCAGTGCAGGAATCTCCATGCTGGAAACAGAGAAGAAAAAAGTTTATACCAAAAATAAAAGAAAGAAAGAAAGAAAGAGAGAGAGAGAGAGAGAGAGAGAGAGAGAGAGAGAGAAAGAGAGAGAGAGAGAGAGAGAGAGAGAGAGAGAGAGAGAGAGAGAGAAGAGCAAGCTATTATCTTGTTTTTCTGACATGCACACTTACAGTTCCACTAGTAGATAAATTGGCTCTTGATAATGCAATTGGTTCGACATTATTGCCACTTCACTTGGGATAAACTCAAGATTTGCAAAAGTTGATGCCTGCACACCACAAACCACTTATTCCCTAATACCAACTGAACAACAAAAAAATGGTCTTTTTCAAAATAAACATATCTATTAGACTGTTGGATCTACTTTGCGTGGCACAAAGGGGTGGGGGAACCAATTACTGGGGCAGTTCAGAAGCAGTGTGGAAGCTCGGGTTTTCCTTTTGTTTTCAGCTCCTCACACAACCTGAAAGCCATCTGCAACATCACACAGGGTTCATCTAGGTACATTCTGAGATTGTGCAGGAATGCTCTGCCTTGTCCCATCCTGTTTTAGTTGGATTTGGGGTAAATGAGCAATTAATTGTTACTATTTTGAATTTTATTGTGCTATTGTCTTCCTTAGTAGGTTGTGCAAAACACTGCTCTGAATAATTCATTTTACAAGGTAAAGGGCACCAGGGATGTAGCAGTTAGGAGTTACCAGTCTCTGCAGCCGCAGCAGGCGCTGCGATTCTCCTGTGGTTTGATTTCATCTCAAAGTCCATTGTCTCTTGAGACAGACAAATGCCAACAACAATGCTTGTGGGTTTCCTAAAAGGCATCAGGTTGGCCACTGTGGAGAACAGGATGCTGAACTAAGTGGGTTTGGGGATCTCGCCCAGCAGAGTTCTTCTAATGTTATTTTATTCATGGATTCAGCATGGTGATGCATGCTTATGCCTTGGGAAAATGACTATCCTTTCAGCCTGACTCCTATCTGCAATAAGGGAACTTGATTTTATCAGCAGCGGCTTTAATAAAACGCAGCTCTAAAGGTCAGGTTACGTCCTTCCCGAGGTGTAGTGCTTGTTCAGAGCAAAAGGCAGCATTGCTATGCATATGTTTTCTGGCATTCAGCGAGTGCAGTGACCTTCCCCAAACACCTCTGTCATGATCTTGGGCAGACCATTGCCCAAAGGCAGTACAAAAGAATCAGTGCTTTTTCATGCGGTCTGCGAGCTGTCGGCATGCTCTTGCTTTGGAAGGTCAGCAGAGAGGCTTCCGTCTGCTCTGACAGACTGCGGGAGAAGTGAGAACAGGAGCCAGCCATTTCCATCCTGTGCTCTTGGCGATGGTTTTATAGCAAGTACGAACACATCCCGTGGGTACTGACCCCATTGCTTAGCCTTTTCTATTTCCAGTCCCCCAACACGCACACAAACAGGCATCAAATATCCTCAGAATTTTTCCGTTTTCTTTAAGATATGGTCAAACCGAATGTTTCATACATAATATCAAACTCAGTTCTCTGGGTGTCAAGCATTATTTAGATAATGCCCCTCCCCCATCCCCCAACCTACCCCCCAACCATCCACACACATATGAGGCAAGCACCAATAGACTTGGGACACAGTTTAGGGAAATTTTGGTTTGTGGAAATGCAAAAAGGCTATAGGAAAAACATTGTAAGAGGGAGACCCAAAACAGCCCACTGAGGCAAGTCCCACCGCCATCTGAGGCATGTTCAGTTGTTGGGTTGGTGTGAGTGTGTTGAACTCATTGTAATGCACGGAACAACTTGTGGTGAGGTTTTGTCTGGCACTGGCTGTGCCCTCTCTGGTCTACCTCAACCCCTGAGACGAGTTGAAGCTAAATCCAGACAAGGTAGAAGTGCTTTGGGAAAGTGGGGTCTCCTTCTGTATCAACCTTCCTATGCTCTACAATCAGTAGATGTTGCTCCTTGTGCAGTTTGAGGTACAGTGCCGGATTTACGTATAAGCTAAACAAGTTATAGCTTAGGGCCCCCCTCTCTTGGGGGTCCAAAAAAAAAATTAAAGGGAAAAAAAACCTGGATGTACATTCCTAAAATACAAGATAAAAAACAAATAAAATAAAGCCTACATACAGCAAATGGCAAATGCCTTTATATACCTATTAGGGCTATAAATTACCATATACAGTGGTACCTCTGATTACGTACTTAATTCATTCCAGAGGTCCATTCTTAATCTGAAACTGTTCTTAACCTGAAGCACCACTTTAGCTAATGGGGCCTACCGCTGCTGCCACACTGCCGCCACGCAATTTCTGTTCTCATCCTGAAGCAAAGTTCTTAACCCAAGGTATTATTTCTGGGTTAGCGGAGTCTGTAACCTGAAGCGTATGTAACCTGAAGCGTATGTAACCCGAGGTACCACTGTAGCATATATTCAACACAAAAAACCAGCGACAATTTGTTGTTGACAAAGGAAAGCTGGACATATAAAGGGCCCCATTACCTTCAGTAGCTTAGGGCCCCATCAAACCTAAATCTGGCCCTATTGAGGTACATGGCATGAGGGACTGGGAAAGGGTGATTTCAGTGGTGGCTTCTCATATGTTAAACTGGTCCCATCTCTTTATAATTCCAGGCTGTTGATTAATACATGCCTTTTTTGGATTACATTTGAAGGATGAGAGACCTGATTGCTATTGCTGCCATTAGTAATTGTTATTCAGTGGTAGTTTTTTAAAGATTCTGTTATTTTGTACGAATATTATATTATGTATTATATATATTTATTTGCCTTGTTGTAAATCTGTGGCTTTTGCAAGTGGAGACACATAAGCCATCTAAAATAACAAAATGTAGTAACAGGAATTCTCCATTGAGCACCAAGGTTGCAGAACTCCTTGCCATAGCAGATCTGTCCCTCTCCCTGATGCTATTCTGATGTTTCCAGAAGATGCTTCTGTTCTCGAAGGCTTTCAACTTGACCAGAGTGTAATAAGGTTTACCTACCCTGATCCAGAAGATTATTTTTTGAAAGTGCTTTAATGATGAGTGACTTTTTTCTTCTTTGAAAGCAGAAAAGTGGGCACAGAAATACATTTCAAAACATTTTTTTAAATGATTTTCAACATTTTACAAAAAGCAGAGGCTTTAATAAAAGATAGAAAGTGACAGGTTTAATAAAAGCATATTTTTTTTCTGTTGGAGAGCCAAGAGAACAGAACTGATTTGCCATGGTGGCAGAGGCTGTGCTGTTCTTTGGTCTATAAAAAGTTACTGTAGTAGACTGCTCCCTAAAGAGCAACTTCTGTGTATAGGTTGACATCCGCTGAACTGGTTTCCATGCCACCAGGAGATAAAACAATTACTTCATGGCGGACCCACAGGAGCCATCAGTTCTGGTTGCCACGGGAACAGCCGCTTCCATTTTGCCTTGTGCGGTGTGGGATGCTGGGGGCACGGATGGTGCGATATCTGTCATAGAGTTTCTAGTCCTACAGCTATTCTGTGTACAGTATTTCAAAAGTTCACCTTTAAAAAGTGCTTTCTCCTCCAAAGCTCCTCTTTAGCTTTCCATCCTAAACTGTGATGGGATGATGAGCTGCTTGTGCGTAAAAGCTTAGTCCCTCAGGGTTTGCTCAGCTTAGCAAAACTCTGTCTTTAGCGGAGCCCTTAAGCATGGCTCCCTCAGTCGCTGGCAGAATCCGACAGTGGGCGTTTGCGGAATCTCTTCCAACATAAAAGCTCCTTAACGGAAACGCGTCTTCTGGACTCTCGGCGTGACAGTTTCCGGCGAGGTGTGGGTGTCCCTATAGGAGGTCCTGAAACTTCCTCACTGTTTTCGCTGGAAGTGTCCCAGAGCCCTTCTTCCGACTCCCTTTCCCTCGGAGCTCCTTCTCTCCCCCTGCTGGTTCCTTCCTCTGCTGTTAAGTCTCTCCTAACCTCCTTGAGCCCTTCCACCACCTGCTCTGATGGCAGTTCCCTGACATCCACCTCCCCTCCAGGGCCCCCTTCACCCCCTCCCATCCCTTCCTCCATGGGCGGTGAGGATGCAAAACCCCTGAAAGAGCCTCCCTCCTCTTCTGAAGTCTCGAACACTTCCCTCCACCTATTGCTGTCCCTGGCCCCCCAGTACTCCTCCTCATCAGAGTCTACTTCTTCTTCCCGCTCTGATTCCGGGAACCCTTCGAACTCCTCTTCCTCGTCGGTGGTGCCAAAATATTCCCTCCGAAACCTCGTTACAGACTGAGGTTTCCTTGGGAAGCTTTGATGAAACGTTTCTATCAAAACCTCGTCATTGACTTCTTCTGCACTTAACCAGGTGTTTTCTGACTCTGGTTCTCCTTCCCAAGCTACCAAATACTCTACCTGATTACCCTTCCACCTAGAGTCAATGATTTCCGCCACATGGTTGTTGTGCTCCCTTTCTTCTATGACTGGTCCCTGAGTCAACAACCCTTCATGTCCCCCCCTGTATGGTGACAACAATGACCTGTGGAATACTGGGTGCAGTTTCATGTGGTTAGGTAACCTGAGTTTGAACGCCACCGGATTGACCTGTTGAATAACTTCAAATGGTCCCAATCTTTTGGGTCTCAATTTCTTGCAACCCCCTTTGAACGGCAACCCTTGGGTCGACAGCCACACCTGGTCCCCCACCCTTATGGTTTCACCTTCCCTTCTATTCCTGTCTGCCTGCTTCTTGTATTCTTCCTTGGCCCTTTCTAGGTTGAGCTGGAGCTGATGGTGGATTGCTTCCATCTCCTCTACAAAATGTTCTGCTGCTGGGACGCTCCACCTCTCCCCTCCTTCCCCTGGAAAAGCCCTGGGATGACACCCATAGTTTGCTAAAAAGGGACTCATCCCTGTGGACACATTCTCCGCATTATTGTAGGCAAACTCCGCCAGTGCCAACTTTTCTACCCAATCATTTTCTCTGTCACTGACATAACACCTCAAGTATTGTTGGAGGATACCGTTTGCTCTTTCCGCCTGCCCGTTGGTTTCTGGGTGTCGGGCAGTCGAAAAATTGACTTCTACGTGCAGCAAGCTCATGAGCTTCCTCCAGAACCTGGAAGTAAATTGTTTCCCTCGGTCGGAAACCACCCTCAAGGGGGCGCCATGCAACCTAAAAATGTGTTCTACAAACAGTTTGGCTGTCTCTTCTGCCGTGACCGCATGTGAGCATGCTACAAAGTGGCACATCTTGGTTAACAGGTCTACAACCACCATGACAGCTGTTTTACCTTTGGACTTTGGCAGATCCGTCATAAAATCTATGGATACTGCCTCCCATGGCCTTTCTGGTGTGGGTAAGGGTTCCAATAGCCCCACTGGTGCCAACCTCTCCCCTTTTGCTCGCTGGCACCGGTCGCACCCCCTAACATATTCCCGTACGTCTTCCCTCACTTTGGGCCACCAAAACTCCCTGGTAACCAACCACATGGTTTTGTGTTGCCCGAAGTGCCCCGCGGTGGGGCTGTCGTGCAATTGTTTGAGTACTCGACCCCTCAATTCACCTTCCGGTATGTACAGTGCCCCCTTGTAATACAACGCTCCGTTCCTTTCTTCAAACCCCCGTGTTCTCTCCACCTCCCCGTAGTCCTCTGATTTTATCTTGGGCGGATGCATCGTTCTCGATTTCCTCTACCAGTTCTCTTTGCCCCACCAACGCCGCCCCACACACCCAGTGGTCCTCAGGGATGATATGTCTCTCCTCTGGCTCCCCCTCTCCCTCTAAATACTCTGGTTTACGAGAGAGAGCGTCTGCTCTGACATTCTCCTTCCCTGGCACATAGCAAATTTCAAAATGGAATTTGAAGAACTCCTGGGCCCATCTCGCTTGTCTCTGGTTCAGTACTCGGGCCGTTCTCCAGTATTCTAGATTTTTGTGGTCGGTGCGCACTTGGACCTTGTGTTGCACTCCAATCAGCAAGTGTCGCCATCTCCGGAACGCTTCATGAATGGCGAGTAGTTCTTGGTCGTACACGGTGTAGTTCCTCTCGGATTTGTTCAGCTTCCACGAGAAGAAGGCACACGGTCTCTCTTCTCCCGGCTGTAGAAGCACCGCCCCCACCGCTCGGTCTGACGCGTCAGTCTCCACTCTCATGGGTTGCTGTAGATCCACGTGCAAAAGTTGTTCTTCCGACGCAAACGCCTTCTTCAATCTTTCGAACGCCCCCTGCGCCTCTTCCGTCCAAACAAATTTTTTCTTGCTGCTGAGACAATCAGTGATGGGCGCCGTTAAGTGGGCAAAGTTCTTGATGAACTTCCGATAGAAGTTTCCGAAGCCCAAGAACCTTTGCACGTCCTTCTTAGTTTTCGGTGTCTTCCATTCCAGTACCGCTTGAACCTTGCTGGGATCCATGGCCAATCCCTTGTCTGACAACCGGTACCCCAGGAATTCCACCTCTCTGGTATGAAACTCACACTTCTCTAGTTTCACCCACAGCTGGTTTTCTTGCAGTCTGCTCAATACCTCTCTTACATCTCGCACATGCTGTTCCTCATTCTCTGAGTACACCAGGACGTCATCTAAAAACGCCACACAGTTTTTGTATAGCAATGGTCCCAGGACGTGATTCATGAACGATTGAAAACAGGCCAAGCCCCCTTGTAGACCGAAAGGCATAACGAGGTACTCAAAGGCCCCCAAGGGGGTGAACATAGTGGTTTTCCACTCGTCTCCCTTTCTCATACGTATCAGGTTATACGCCCCCCTTAGGTCCAGCTTGGTAAAGATTTTCCCTTTCCTCACGCGGGTCAAAATGTCATCGATTCTGGGCATGGGGAAAGCCACTGGTTCTGACACTGCATTCAGGGCCCGGAAGTCCACGACCAATCTGGGTTTATCAGTATTTTTTTTGTCCACAAAGAACACTGGGCTGCCCCCCACTGCGCGTGACTCTCTGATGAAACCTCGCTTGAGGTTCTTGTCAATGAACTCCCTTAACTCCTGCATCTCCCGGTCTGACATTGCATACAGCTTGCCCACTGGCAGTTGTGCTCCTGGGAGTAAGTTAATTTGACAGTCAAAGGGTCTGTGCGGGGGCAGTTTATCTGCTTCTCTTTCGCTGAAGACGTTAACCAGGTCGGCGTATTGTCGTGGTACCTTCCCTTTATCTGTTACTTCCATCCCTGCTAGTGTGGCTTGAGCTCCTGCCTGGGCTTCCCCTTCCTTGCAGTGTGCCATGCAATGCGCTGACCCAAAGGAAACTACCCTCTGGTGCCATCCCACTAGCGGATCATGCAGTGCCAGCCAGCTCATCCCCAAAATAATGGGTGCTCCTCCCAAGGTGGCCACATTAAACGCTATCAGTTCGGTGTGTCTTGCCACCCTCATTATCATTGGGACAGTCTGTTGGTTAACTTCTCCCCCCAACAGCTCCCTCCCATCAATCGTGGTCACCTGCAATGGGTTGCTCAAAGGGATAGTCTGTATCTGGTGTTCGGCTGCAAACTCTTTACTCATAAAATTGCAGGAGCTGCCTGAGTCCAATAGCGCCTTTATCTTTAATGGGTGTCCATTTGGCAGCTCAAGCAACACCTCTATTACAAGCGCTGGTCTTGGGGGTTCCGGCGTGGGCACATTCACTGCTCTTTGGCCTGGCTGCTGTGCCCCGACGGTGGCAGCCAGGCGTTGGCTTTTACTTGCTCCTTAACCCCCTCCTCCTCCCCTCCAACAGCTCCCGCCATCCCTTGCCATTCCTTTCTTTGCGGGCAGACTCTGGCAAAGTGACCTGGCTGTTGGCAGAGAAAACATTTCTTGGCGCTCTTTCCCTCCTTCTTCCGCCCTTCGCTGGGGTTTGAAACTGAGCGCACGCGCGCTGTTCCAATTTACATCGGCTCTGCTGGCGGGGAATGCTGCTCAGGAATCTCTGGAATGCGAAAATCCCTCCAACGTTCCCCCTTCCCTTCCCGCTTCTCCAAAGCTCTCGCCTCCTGGCGTGCTCCTATGGCCAGCACTGATTTAGTCAGCTGGTCCATAGACTCCGCCCTGGGCGCCCAGGAAAGTTCGTCCTTCACTGCCGAAGATAGTCCTTCTTCGAACAGCATTTGTATTGGTTCCGCCGACAAATCCCAACCCAATTTATGGATCAACATGGTGAACTCAGTCCAGTACTCACGGACAGATCGGCTCCCCTGTTTACACGCCATTAATTGTCTGCGCACCACTCCCTGCTCAATCTCGCTGGAAAACATCAGATCCATGGCGCGAAAAAACTTTCTCGAGTCCTTTAAGGCGTCATTATTCGCTGCCATCAGGGGCCTCACCCAGTCATTCGCCCCTCCCTCGAGGTGCCCAATCACAAACGCAACTCTCGATTCCTCATCAGGAAAGTCATCAAACTGCAGATTGAGGGCATATTGCATCTCTGTTCTAAAGGCTTGATAGTTCCTGGGATCCCCCCCAAACTTCTGCACCAATCCTGGCACCTTCCCCATGAGTGGGGTGGTTTTTCCCTTTTCTGCATCCTGAGCCCTCCTCTCCTCGAGCCTAGCCGTTTGCAGAGCTAGCTGGACCTCCAACATCCTGTACCTTTCTTCCAGGCTTGGACCCTCTCCAGCTCCTCCCGCCGCTCCGGCTCCTGCTGGGTTGCTCATGATGCCTCTCCTTGCACAAGCTGCTTTCAGAGACTGTCGGATTGCTGTGATGGGATGATGAGCTGCTTGTGCGTAAAAGCTTAGTCCCTCAGGGTTTGCTCAGCTTAGCAAAACTCTGTCTTTAGCGGAGCCCTTAAGCATGGCTCCCTCAGTCGCTGGCAGAATCCGACAGTGGGCGTTTGCGGAATCTCTTCCAACATAAAAGCTCCTTAACGGAAACGCGTCTTCTGGACTCTCGGCGTGACAGTTTCCAGCGAGGTGTGGGTGTCCCTATAGGAGGTCCTGAAACCTCCTCACTGTTTTCGCTGGAAGTGTCCCAGAGCCCTTCTTCCGACTCCCTTTCCCTCGGAGCTCCTTCTCTCCCCCTGCTGGTTCCTTCCTCTGCTGTTAAGTCTCTCCTAACCTCCTTGAGCCCTTCCACCACCTGCTTTGATGGCAGTTCCCTGACATAAACCCTTTAATAACCAATCCATCAGCATCAATTCTTTTATCACTAGACTTCTTGGAATCAACCGCCAATCAATCTCCTACTGCGTTACAGTCTCAATTATATTAATTATAGGGTATGATCTGATTCCCTCTGACTTCTTTCTTTCTAAACTAGCCAATTGCTACTGGCTCTCAAAATAACGCAGTAGCCACTGAAGCCTATTGTGGAATCTGATTTGCTTTGCGGAGCTACATTTTACCTGACACAGACAGAACATTTTCTTCTCTCTTGCAGCCCCTAGCTTCAGGACCTTGCATTTCATTTGGGAAACTAACAGTTGGTCAGCCCCTAAAAAGGGACACCTTGAATTGATTCATTACAGTCACAGACCAGAAATTAAGGAACACCTTGGCTTTTATTGCAGTGCTATATTTATAATATGCAAGTGATCAAATGGAGATGTGCAACCTATACTTTCACAGAACCTCCTAGCAGCTGCAGATGCTGCAACAACATATTTAGGAGTTGCAGCACAAAACAGGAGCCTGGTACTCAGCAGCAGAAGTGACGTTCTGTATGTCAGCCATCACCAACCCAGTGACTTCCAGATGTTTCTAACTGCAACCCCCATCTGCCTCAGCCAGCATGGCTGCGCTTGCTGGGGCTGATGGGAGTTGTGGTGGAAAACATCTGGAAGCTACCAGGTTGGTGAAGGCTGCTGCGTCTGGAAAGAGCAAAGAGCTGTCCCCTTGGGTCAGACTTAGGACTCATCTGCACTATACATTTAAAGCAGTAGCAGACTAATTTAAGCATTCATGGTCCATCTATCCTCCCGCCCTCAAAAGCAGTCCTGTAATTTGTTAAGGGTGTTGAGAGTTGTTATAAAAACTCTTTTCCCTGCACAAAGCTACAATTTCCAGAGTGGTTTAACAGTCAATCCCTCTTCCTGTGGAACTATGGGAATTGTAGCTATCTGAGGGAATAAGGTTCTTCCAACAACATTTGTCTTCCTAAACAAACTACAGTTCCCAGGATTCTTTGGGGGAAGCCATGACTGCTTAAAGTAGCATGATACCGCTTTGAATGTGCAGGGCATATGGGACCTTGGAGTAGGCTCACTGAAACCAATGGTTCTCACTGCTTTCAGTGGGTCTACACTAAGCATAACTAAAGTTACAATCGTAATCTTATTTATGAGGACTCCCATCCCACTGAATTCAGTAGAACTTCTTCATGAGTAGAAATGGATAGGACTGCACTGTAAGTCTGGGTCCGATTCCAGGAATTTTGTCCAAGCGAGAGCTACTCAGAATAGATCCACTGAAACTAAAGGACCTAAACTGGACATGTCCCTTAATTTAAACAGGTGTTACTAACATTGGCTACAATACATTTTCAGGTACTGCTGTCAATTATGTTTTTCTATGTTCATTTTTTTGTCAATTCATATTGCGTTACTGCTTTGTGCTTGGTGTTCAAGATTAAACATGAAAGTTTTGGGAGAAGGCTTCAATTCCACAGGGAGCGTCCTCAGATGTAAGGTCATTTCTAGAAGAGAAAACACTCTAAAGCAAATAGAACAGTCAGAATTTAGTAAGTATAAGAAAATTATAGGCCACAACAAAGCAAAGAGAAGGAAAACCTGTCTTCAAGTTAATTACAGCTCCAGTATCGGCTGTTGTATTTTATTATTTTTAGCCTAATCTAACTTCTCTTAGTCATTGGAGTTAGTCATCCAACAATGACTAACAAAACTACAGAATAAGTGTTTTGAAAGTGGGGAAATGAAATAATGAAAGCAGATATAAATTCGGGGTGCTTCATATATTGAATTGTGGAGCTACTCATCATCAACTTTAAAAAGCTTGTTTCATTATGGGAATGCCAAAACCATTATCCAGATTTTCTGTGAATGGGGAATTGCAACAGCATGCCCAATATCTATGCTTTGATCATAAGAAATGAATAAGGGTCTAAATATATAATACTAGCCACTAAGGCGCTATAAGCAGCAGAGAAAATATATGTGGAATCTCCCTTTGGATAATATGGATTTGTACCAAATGCATGTGAAGTTTATTGGGTAGGGATACAAAATGTGAGGCCTTCCTTCTCCGTATAGCACATAGGAAACATTTTTCAGATGGTCCAGTCTTTGCAAAACACGAGAGTCTCTGCACAAGGGAAAAACCCTTTATTATTACATAAAGAAATATTTCCTGCAGTTTCCACAGCAGGAAGTATTTTCTTTATAGATCACAGTTTGTGACCCACCAGAGAATTCACGCAGGAGAGAAACTCCATAAATGTTCAGTATGTGGGGAACTCTTCACAAACATCCACAGGAGATAAATCATACGAATGCTTTGGAGTGTGGAAAGTGTTTTGGTCATCATTAATGGTGCTGGAGGAGACTCTTGAGAGTCCCATGGACTGCAAGAAGATCAAACCTATCCATTCTGAAGGAAATCAGCCCTGAGTGCTCACTGGAAGGACAGATCCTGAAGCTGATGCTACAATACTTTGGCCACTTCATGAGAAGAGAAGACTCCCTGGAAAAGACCCTGATGTTGGGAAAGATGGAGGGCACAAGGAGAAGGGGACGACAGAGGACGAGATGGTTGGACAGTGTTCTCGAAGCTACCAACATAAGTTTGACCAAACTGCGGGAGGCAGCAGAAGACAGCAATGCCTGGTGTGCTCTGGTCCATGGGGTCACGAAGAGTTGGACACGACTAAACAACTAAACAACAACAACAAGACCTTTTAATCAGTAGCGGATGGCAGAATGGGCAGCAGCACTTACCTGACCTCCTGGCAGCAGAGTCGCTTCTGCTTAGGGGGCAGGAGAGGGGAGGCAAGGTGGTTGGGTGGCCAGAACCCATTGTGGGAGAATCTATATGAATGTGTGGAAGTTGGAAAATGTTTAGTGATATAGTTACTGAACTGAACATCAACAGCTATTTCTGGATTTTATTCTAAGCTGCCATGAGCATTTTTGTGGAAAGGTAGCAACACTGTCAAAAGCACTACTTCTGTATCTGCTTTCATTGTTTGAGCATAACATCCAACAATACCCTGGGAGCATTACGTTGTTACCAGTGTTGGGCCAACGAGTCAATATGTCAGTGGTTGTAGCAGGTTTCCCATTAAAATATTAAATTCCAGGACTGAAAGCCTGATCTATAACTTGCACTGTTTTTCTGCCCTAGGCCCCATTCTTTATGATAAAGATTTCTGTGTACAGTGGTACCTCAGGTTACATACGCTTCAGGTTACAGATGCTTCATGTTACAGACTCTGCTAACCCAGAAATAGTACCTCAGGTTAAGAACTTTGCTTCAGGATGAGAACAGAAATCACGCAGTGGCGGCAGCGGGAGGCCCCATTAGCTAAAGTGGTGCTTCAGGTTAAGAACAGTTTCAGGTTAAGAACGGACCCCCAGAATGAATTAAGTTCTTAACCCAAGGTACCACTGTAGCACTAAAGTATGCCTACTCTATTACTACCACTCAGAATCTTAAATATATTTATTTTAATGTACACAATCACACACATACACATAGCTAGTCAACAAGAGGCTTGGAGTGATCTCTGAGACCACTCCTATTGAAAGTGGCTGCCAGACGCAGACTCCACATTTTTCTGTCAGAGAACCTTCCTGCTCCATTAGACAGCTCAGGTGAGCACTGCTTCTTCTGATCTAATGAAGTTGCATCTGCAAATGATAATTTTTTTTGGAAACCCTAGAAATACAGGTGTGGGCCAGTGGCCAAGAACAGAAACCAGAAGTGCTGACATTCTCAGGAAGCAGGTAGCAAAAATCATTTGCTTGAGAAACAGAAACTTCGTAATGCTGTTTTGATTGGTTGAAAGAAAGGTACAAGTGTTTTCTATATAAGGTTGCTAAAGAGAAGGCAAAGAACCAGAGCTGCTTCTATTTGTTAAGCTGTGGATATCCACAATTGCTCCAAAAAGCAGAAGTGAGCACCACACATATATTGAAGTTACTACTCCAACATCATGCAAGTAGCACTCAATCTGTCTGCATCAAAAGAGAATGAAAACTTCCAGGAACAGGCAGGGGGACATCCCAACTGAAAATACAGAGAGAACTACCTCTACTTCATAACATGAACCACAGAGGAAAAAACTGGATATGGGGAAGTACTTATCAAAATCACATATGTAAATAAATGCATTCCATGTCATTCTACATTTTTTGTTAAGAAAATGTGCATCTAAAGATATATTAAAATGCAATTTTGAACTCCCCCCAAATATGCATTTCTAAATATGCATTTCTATTTTCACTCAAAATACACATTTTAAAACACATTTTGATATTTATTTGAGGTGAGAAATGCATTGCAACATTCTGAAAAGTGCAACATCAGATGGATGGTTGCATTCTGACCTGCATTTTAGCCTAGGAGGTGCAGCAAGCCAGCTTGCATCAGAATTTGCAAATATGAAATTTCTCAAGTGTTCCCATTCTCAAGTAATGTGCATAGGATTGTAGCCTAAGGCTCCCTTCATTTTAATTATTGTGACGCATACTTAATTGTCTCTGGGATGCACTCATTGGTACTATAATAATCCAATCAACATAGATATGTAATTACAAGTGGCATCTGCAACAAAATGTTCCAGTGTTCCAGTTCAGGTTTCCAGACCACAGCCTTTCCAGAATACTCTATCCCTCCCCCTGGTTTTCCATTTCACACACACACACACACACACACACACACACACACACACACCTTGAAAGCATATGAAGGTGTGGGCTTCCATTTCAAGAGTTTAGATTACTGGTCCTTAATTTGGCATGATGTTGCTTAATTCCAATAAGCAGCCAGCCAATAAGCTATGTCTGATCAAGGAAAGTGACATCAATATTAAGCAGGGTGTAATTTCCCAGAGACAGTGTATAATAAATACATCTAAATTAAAAATTTGCACAGATGGATAAAGAATTAAGAGGTGCAAATGCTGTTGTCAGGAGCTGATTCTTTAGAAAATATTAAACTATTTCCCAATTGCAGTATGATACATGGATGGTAAAATATTGCCTGTCTGTGTGGCTGTTTTTAAATAATACCCTGCAGTTAGAAACTGAATGACATTCTTAATTAGCATGCACAACTGCAGATGTCTAAATTATTTGATGCTTCCTAACCATCTAGCCACAGGAGGCTTCAGGCTGAAATCCACAAACCACTTAGAGCAGCGCACCTAAAATGGCCAAGTCCGCCTGGCTTATATATGTTCAAACAGTATGAAAGTTGAACGCCCATCATCTTTACTTGCGAGAATTCTTTGCAGCGTTTTTCATTGCCACCCAGTAGAAGTTTACTGGATGATAATAAAAAAAAACCCTGCATAGAATGATCATAACAATTATCCTTTCTTCATTTATTCGTTCTTTTCATTCTGAACCCTCAATCCCACTGATGTCTCTTAACTATCATCAAATAATTTATTAATTAAAATATTTTGTCCTGCCATTTGTGGACAGTGACAATATGCACTATTACTTATTCTCAGTTTTAAAAGAAAACATACCCTTTACAGCTTACTTTCTGCATTAAATCTAGTGGCTTCTCGTTTTTTTCCTTTAGCTCATCAGATAAATTGCTTGTATAACCTACCCTCTTGTGGAAGTTTGAAATATGACAATGAAAATTCTTTCAACTTGTTTTTTTGTTTATTTCAAGATTTTAGGTTCCTGACCATGCTAAACTGCTCCCACCTCCCCAATATGCAGGACTAAAGCAAAACTACATTTGCCAACCCATATGGACCTAAAAAAAATCAGCAGATACATGTTAGAGCAGGGACAATTTTGTCATTGGCTTACTCACTGGAGTAAACGTCATTCAATACAGAGGGACTTAAAGGTAAAGGGACCCCTGACCATTAGATCCAGTCGTGACTGACTCTGGGGTTGCGGCGCTCATCTCGCTTTATTGGCCAAAGGAGCCAGCGTACAGCTTCCGGGTCATGTGGCCAGCATGACTAAGCCATTCCTGGCGAACAAGAGCAGCGCACAGAAATGCTGTTTACCTTCCCGCCGGAGCGGTACCTATTTATCTACTTATTTTCAGCATAAACAGGACTCCATTTTTACACCTAAACACACCCACACCCACCCACCCACACACTTTTAATTGTTCTCCGAGACAAGGAAGGGAGAAAAATGGAAAATGGGGACATTCCGGGATCAAATCAGATACCAGGATGGCTTCAGTAATTCTGGGACTGTTCCTGGAAAATTGGGACACTTGGAGGGTATGGGATGGGATATTATGTGAAAGGGAGCATAGTAGATGGGCTATCATGGGTAGGCAAACTAAGGCCTGGGGGCCAGATCCAGCCCAATCGCCTTCTAAATCCGGCCCACAGACAGTCCAGGAATCAGTGTGTTTTTACATGAGTAGAATGTGTCCTTTTATTTAAAATGCATCTCTGGGTTATTTGTGGAGCATAGGAATTTGTTCATTTCTCCCCCCCCCCCCAAAAAAAAAATAGTCCAGCCCCCCACAAGGTCTGAGGGACAGTGGACCAGCCCCTTAATGAAAAAGTTTGCTGACCCCTGGTAGATGAAAAATAGCTTGACCTTTGTACAAAGGAGCTTCTGATTGGTCAGTAGCTGGGGACCACAGTTTCCCCTCAGAATTAAGTTAAGTAATGATGTAGAATTGTTGGAGGGGCTGTTGCAAATACAAATGGAGGAACACAGCTGAACCACAGGCAGTGGTAAAATTAGGTACTGGTTAGAGCGCATTGCAGTCGTCCAAGCAGGAGATAACCAGAGCATGCACCACTCTGGCGAGGCAGTTCGCGGGCAGATAGGGTCTCAGCCTGCATACCAGACGGAGCTGGTAAACAGCTGCCCTGGACACTGAATTGACCTGCACCTCCATGGACAGCTGTGAATCCAAAATGACTCCCAGGCTGCACACTTGGTCCTTCAGGGGCACAGTTACCCCATCAGGACCAGGGAGTCCTCCACACCCGCCCGCCTCCTGTCCCCCAAAACAGTACTTCTGTCTTGTCAGGATTCAACCTCAATCTGTTAACTGCCACCCATCCTCCAACCACCTCCAGACACCCACACAGGACCTTCACTGCCTTCACTGGTTCTGATTTGAAAGAGAGGTACAGCTGGGTATCATCCACATATTGATGGACACCCAGCCCAAATCCCCTGATGATCTCTCCCAGCGGCTGCATGTAGATGTTGAAAAGCATGGGGGAGAGGACAGAACCCTGAGGCACCCCACAAGTGAGAGCCCAGTGGTCTGAACACTCATCCCCCACCACCACTTTCTGAACACAGCCCAGGAGGAAGGAGTGGAACCACTGTATGACAGTGCCCCCAGCTCCCAGCCCCTCAAGACGACCGTCCAGAAGGATGTTATGATCAGTGCTATCAAATGCCGCTGAGAGATCCAGCAGAACTAGGAAAGAGCTCTCACCTTTGTCCCTAGCCCGCCGGAGATCATCGACCAGTGTGACTAAGGCAGTTTCAGTCCCATGATGAGGTCTGAATCCCGACTGGAAGGGATCCAAATGGTCCACTTCTTCCAGGCATGCCTGGAGTTGTTCAGCAACCACTCACTCAATCACCTTGCCCAAGAATGGAAGATTTGAGACGGCGATAGTTGGCCATATTGGCCGCATCTAAAGATGTTTTTTTAAGAAGCGGTTTAATAACCGCCTCTTTCAGCGGGTCTGGGAAGGCTCCCTCACAGAGAGAAGCATTCACCAACCCATGAAGCCCATCGCCCAGCTCTTCCCGACTAGCTTTTATAAGCCAGAATGGGCAAGGATCAAGGAGACAGGTGGTTGGTTTCACTCGTCCAAGCAGCCTGTCCACATCCTTGGAGGTAACAGATTGGAATTGCTCCCACGCAACTTGACTAGACAGGATTCTAGCACTCTCCCGCCCCAGCCCTGCTCCCACGGTGGAGTCTACCTCTTCCTGAATCTGAGTGACTTTATCTGCAAAAAAACTTTGCAAATTCATTGCAGGAGATCATGTGCCCTGTACTGGGCCCTGATGGAGCAGGTGGTTCCACTAAATTGCGAACCACCTGAAAGAGTCTCCTGCTGCTGTTTTCCGCAGATGCAATAGAGGTGGTGAAGATGGTCTTCTTCGCCGTCGCTATCGCTACTTGGTAGGCTCCACATTGAGCTCTAACCAGTGTCTGGTCAGATTCAGAATAAGTTATCTGCCACCAGCGCTCTAGCCGTCTCAGTGATTGTTTCATTGCCCTCAGATCCGTGAAAAACCACGGGGCTGTCCGGGCTCCATTCAATCAGAGAGGGCGCTTCGGAGCCAAATTCCACATTCCAGCGGGCCACCAGGGAATCAGCTGAAAGGCCATCAACATGGGATAAAACATCCCCTACCACTCTCTGGAAGCCATTTGGATCCAATAAGTGGTGGGGGCAGACCATCCGAATCAGTCCCACCTCCCTGCAGAGGAGAAGAGTTGCTGAGAAATCCAGTTGCACCAGGAAGTGATCTGACCTTGGAACTTCTTTAGTTTCACTTTTACTTAGTGTCAGATCACCAACATCCATAGAGGTGAACACCAGGTCTAAGGCAAGTCCGCGGCTATGAGTTGGGCCAGACTTATTGAGGGACAGTCCCATGGCAGCCATGCTTTCTACGAAGTCCCGAGCAGCCCCTTGTAAGGTTGTGTCGGCGTGGATGTTAAAATCCCCTAGGACAATCAAACTAAGTGTCTCCAAGAGAACATCCGCCACGACCTGAAGCAGCTCAGGCAGGGAATCCTTGGTGCAGCGGGGAGGTCGGTACACCAAAAGGAATCCGGTACTACCCCTATTGCCCAACTTCCAGAACATGCACTCAGAGAACTAGGTCTTCCCAATAGGATGCCTGGTGCAAACTAATGACTTCCTAAAAACCACTGCATCCCCTCCCCCTGCTCACAAGACCTGGGTTGCTGTGTGTAAGAGAAACCTGGTGGACAAGCAGCAGCAAAGACAGGCCCATCTGCTTCATCCAACCAAGTCTCTGTTACACATGCCAGGTGAAGTCCTCCATCCACGATCAAGTCATGGATGGCAATGGTCTTATGGATCATTGACCTGGCATTGCACAGCAGCACCTTCAGGTCGTGTGAGTATCCCTTGCTGATTCCAGTATTTGTCCAGTGAAGACCAGACCAGGAGGCAGGGATAATCCTCAAACAACAACTAAGCCTGTCTCCTCAGTAATGACATGGTCTGGTCTTAGCGTAATGCCTCCTCCTACCCGTGATCACTGAGATCGGTTGTCCTAGTGCATTCCCCCCCCCCCCCCGTGGAACCTGCCCCAGCCATTTTGTTGGCTAGGACCCACTCCCAGGCAGCTCTGACCCCTCCCCTTAAAATCAAATTAAAACTTATACAAAAAACAAAACAAAAAACAAAAAAACAATAAAACCAGAAACAGTAAAAGTTACAAACACACCATAATTAAACAAATTCCCACACCGAACTAAACATCCACCCCACCCCACACGCCCGAGGCTTCCTTGGAGCCTTATAGGCTATGGTGAAGAGTATGGGGCCCGCCCCCAGGCCAAAGGTGGAAAATGAACTTCAAGGGGGAGCGGTCCTCCCCAAGACTCACAGGCAGAGCAGCAGCTCATGGGGTAAACTACTGCTCTCCATAGATCCTAGCACGCAGCAGCAGCAGTCTATAAAGTTAAAGGTAAAGGGACCCCTGACCATCAGGTCCAGATGTGACCGACTCTGGGGTTGCGGCGCTCATCTCACTTTATTGGCCGACGGAGCCGGTGTACAGCTTCCGGGTCATGTGGCCAGCATGACTAAGCCACTTCTGGCGAACCAGACCAGCGCACGGAAACACCATTTACCTTCCCGCTGGAGCAGTACCTATTTATCTACTTGTACTTTGAGGTGCTTTCGAACTGCTAGGTTGGCAGAAGCAGGGACCAAGCAATGGGAGCTCACCCCGTCGCGGGGATTCGAACCGCCAACCTTCTGATCGGCAAGACCTAGGCTCTGTGGTTTAACCCATAGCGCCACCCGTGTCCCTCGCAGCAGACTATATGAAGACACAATTACATGCAAGAATTGCATGCACACTCTAGTATAGTGGCACTGAGCAGAAGAGCCCCAGAAGGCATCAAAAATTTAGAAATGGGGTAAGGAAAAACTACAGATGATAGGAACTGTTGCTTTAAGAAACAGTGAGAGACCTGGAAAGCAAAATCACTACTGCTTTAAGGGAACAGAGGCAAAACCCAATAATATGGATGAGATATACAGGATGATCCTATGCATGATTACTCAGACTTAAAATTTCACTAGATTCATTGCAGGTGCATTCAGCAAACAATCATATTTGCCGCCTTGAAATTCGGTGTCAACAATTGCTGCTTGCATTTGAATGAAGTTAATCTGGTTCTGACAATGAGTGAATATTTCCACTTCAGTTCAGCAGAATACTTCAACATCCCTATCTGCAGGTGAATAGAAATCTGGAGAAACTGAAGGACTTTAGCACAGTACTAAAAGAAACAAAAAACAACCAATCATTCACTGTCTTCAGTGGCCAGCACAGTTGCTGTACTGTGTACTGATATAATTCCACATCATAGCAGTAAAATCTAGCCCTGCAAACCATGCCTTAATCGGACACCCAACTCCATTGTACAAATGATTGAATAAAATCTTGGTTTAACATCACAGGGAAGAATTCTGTTTCATGCTTTGTCAATAGTTCTGTCAGCACAAAAATTTCAGCTTGCCAGATGGAATAGGCCCCCCTCTCCTCCCCACACGCTGGGTGGTTTCTTCTTAAACCAGGCCTTTGGCTGATTAAACAACCTATGACCTTTTAAATATTGGGGGGGGATTAGTTTTTTTTTAATTTTAATTCATGCATTTTGTGTTTTTATGTTGTAAACCATCCTGTAATCTTTGGATGAATAATAATAATATTTCCTGACTGCACCGAAAAGTCAATTTTAAGGGGCATGGGGGCATGCAGAGTTATGAAAGAGGGTACAGTCCCATTGCACAAGTGGAAGTCTTTGCATGGCTTTCTAGTGACAGGAATCATTAGCTGAGTCCTGCCCATAGGGTTGTATGCTACTAAGCCCTACTCAGACACATCCTCTTTTTCATGGGTAGAGTCGTCATAGCAGCCCATACTTAAAAGTAGAAGTTGGCAAATGTGTCCTCTTTTTTGCTCTTCAGAATATGGCAACCCTAGAGTACATCTATTGAAATCGATGAACTTAGTCATGTCCATGAACTGCAACAACAATGTCAATGATCCCTGAATAGCATTAGCAAGACGGTTGTTCCATCAGAGCAAGCATTTCTGATTGTTCAATACAACTAACCTATTGGAGTTCTTTGAGAATGTCAACATTATACAGTTGACATAGGGCATTTGGCCTTTCAAAAAACAGATAAAGCACTTCACCAAAGAATCCTGACTAAGCTTAGCAGTCATGGAACAAGAGGAGAGGTCCTCTTGTGGTTCAGGAACTGGTTAAGTAGCAGGAAGCATAGAATAAGAATAAATGTACAGTTCTCTGGATGACAGAATATAGAGAACAGAGTCCCTCAAGGTTCAGTATTGTGAAGTGTGCTTTCTAACTTACTCTTCCTAACTCACAAAAATAAATGCAACTGAATAGATTCTCTCTTACATATGCACCAACTCTATGGGGCTGAGGACAGCTCAGTACCCCCCCTCCCAAGTATGTGAGCTGAGGCCCCCAATCATGAGGAGCTGGGCCCCACTGGGCCTCCCTCCAATGGCAGAGTTGCTCCCTGGGCCTCACGGCCTCCTCCTGATGCACATGGCATCACACGTGTGTGTCACATGTGTGACGTCAAGTGCATGCAACAAGTCCCCCAGTGTCGTGCAGAACTTGGTGCCTCTGCTCCCTTAACAAATATTAATCAAAAAAAACAAAAAAAACAACAACAACTGCTCAAACTAGCAACAATGCCCTTCGCCTGACTATTTACAAATAATGTGCTTTGAGTTGTTGTGGGTATGGCCTTTAAAGAAACCGCTGTAAGCATGCTCAGAACAGATGCATAGGCTTCCAGCTAGACTCGCTTAGGTTTCTTGTTTAGTCGTTTAGTTGTGTCCGACTCTTCATGACCCCATGGACCAGAGCACGCCAGGTACTCCTGTCTTCCACTGCCTCCCTTAGTTTAGTCAAACTCATGCTGGTAGCTTTGAGAACACTGTCCAGCCATCTCATCCTCTGTCGTCCTCTTCTCCTTGTGCCCTCAATCTTTCCCAACATCAGGGTCTTTTCCAGGGAGTCTTCTCTTCTCATGAGGTGGCCAAAGTATTGGAGCCTCAGCTTCAGGATCTGTCCTTCCAGTGAGCACTCTGGGCTGACTTGCTTCAGAATGGATAGGTTTGATCTTCTTGCAGTCCATGGGACTCTCAAGAGTCTCCTCCAGCACCATAATTCAAAAGCATCAATTCTTTGGCGATTAGCCTTCTTTATGGTCCAGCTCTCACTTCCATACATCACTACTGAGAAAACCATAGCTTTAACTATACAGACCTTTGTTGGCAAGGTGATGTCTCTGCTTGTTATATTTGTGTTAAAGTTGCCATCATGACAACAGGTGGGAGGGAATTAGTGGTGTGCCATTTATAAAGATGGATCCCAGGAACCACAGGGTGGTCAGGTGGGTGCAGCCTTTAGTCTTCCAGTCTTTAGGGTCCAAAACTGAGTTTCAGTAATGACTGCTCTTCTTGCTGGCATTGGAGTGGGTTAGGGATGTGAGACCTTACAGGGCAGTTATGTTCTCAGATTCTCCATCAGGCTTGCTGGCTATTCAGAGTGGGTGTCTGTGATGTAACTGTAATCTGGTGAATAAAACCTGACATTTGAATAATGAATTGCTGCTAATGGGTCTTTTGGTTTGGTTTCGTTGGTTTCCAGGTGGGTATTTTCGGGAATGAGATGGCTGGGAAACTTTTGGGATGGATCAGCACTGATCTTGTGGTGTCACTGTCTTTTTCCGAACTAAAAAAACTAGTCTAAACGGTCTTAGCTAGGTAAATGACAAAGGCAGTGGGATGGTATTTCCCGTTTGTCCATCAATGGAGGATTTTCAAGTTAGTCTGTTCAGAGTTTTGCAGTGTCCTGAGCAGGGGTCAGCAAACTTTTTCAGCAGGGGGCCGGTCCACTGTCCCTCAGACCATGTGGTGGGCTGGACTATATTTTTTGGGGGGGAATGAACAAATTCTTATGCCTCACAAATAACCCAGAGATGCATTTTAAATAAAAGCACACATTCTACTCATGTAAAAACACCAGGCAGGCCCCACAAATAACCCAGAGATGCATTTTAAATAAAAGGACACATTCTACTCATGTAAAAACCCACTAATTCCTGGATCGTCCGCAGGCCGGATTTAGAAGGCGATTGGGCCAGATCTGGCCCCCGGGCTTTAGTTTGCCTACCCATGGTCCTGAGCAAGGCTGTGAGGATGGATCCTGAATGTTATTGGATTTGTGGGCTGGAGGAAATGGTTGACCAAGTTCTGTGGGGATCATATACAAGTATGTGGAAGATAGCGGGCCTATTCTTCATAGGTTTCAAGATTTGGTCTGTGGAGGCTGCCCTTCAGTATAAGACTCAGGGGTTCGGTGCTGGTGAATCTATGGTAGTTTGTGAAGGACATGGAGCTCTGTGAATTACTATGACTGGAACACAATCTCACTGTTGCCAATAGGAGACAGAGGAGGAAATTCACACAACTAGGGCTAGGAACCAGTAGCTCTGGTAAGAGAGATGGGCGGGATCTTATGGCCATAGCTATACTTTTGGATTTAGACTGGTTGAGTAGTACAGAGTGCTGATTGGCCACAGAACAGGAGATTGACAGAAATATCTCCAGGATTAAACTTTAAATTAGATTGTGGAAGAATGTATGGAACAGGGAAGAATCTGGCTTTGAGATTTGTTTCCTTGCAGGGGAGGTAAAAACTTTTTGGAATTGGAGTAGTAAACCCTGGTTGCTAGGCTAACCTCCACAGCCCCTAGCTATAGAAAAAATAAAATAAGGCAACACAGGGAAGGAAAAAGGAGTGACTTTTAAATAAATAAATAAATAAGCAAGCAAATAAGCAAATAAATAAATAAATAAATTTTATTTATACCCTGTCCATATAGCTGGGATTCCCCAGCCACTCTGGGCAGCTTCCAGCAAAATATTAAAATACAATAATTAAAAGCTTCCCTAAACAATAATAAATAAATAGCACATGTTAAATAAGATTTTTCTGTGCAAATGAGTGTGCAACTAATCACTGAGGGAAATTTTTACTTCAACCTACAAAACCTATGTCTTTTAACAAATTGCAGCTCTTATTTAATTTGCAGCTCTAAGTTGTGAGGATGTATCATAATTTGTTCCAACAAAGCTTATCAAATGCCCCCCCCCAAACCTAACAAGTGTTGAGTTAAGTTGGAGGTCCTCTTTGATCTTGAGGCCCCAGTCCAAATGGCTCTCCTGCCCCTCTCATTCAGCCCTGATAATAAGATGTACATCCTTGAACCCTGCTTAGTTCCATTAGTTTTTAATGGTCAAGGTTAAGCTGGAAGGCTATTATTATGTACCTATGCACTCACCCACTTACCTAGCTACCTTTTTATGTTTCTGATTTTATGGTATTGTGTCTGAAGAGCATTTTATTGACCCAAGCCAAAACAACAAATGGAAATCTAGCTAAACAAACAACAAATAGGTAAAAATCTAGTTCTTTGTTTTTTTAAAAAATTCCCTTAGTTGTGCTTTTTTCCCCAAGCAATGACACGTTACCTGTTGATACCCTTTGCTTTAATAAAGACTTTTAAAAGAAAAAGAATAAAAAGTACTTCCTAGACATTTACAAGTATTTTTCCTGTTAAATGCTGTCAAAAAGATTAATAGCATTGCTTTCTCTAGGAACAGTGTACCCTCTGAGGCTCATTTAGACACATAGAGGTCTGAAATAGCCTCATCATAATCCCCATAGTGTCAGAACAGTAATTGTTCTGGGAGGCTGCAATGAAAGCTATGAGTCAAGGAAGGAGATGTTGTTTCAATTGATCTCATTTATTGTTAGGAATTGACTCTGCTGTCCACCATCTAAATTTAATGTTTTCTATTTCCCAGAGGATTTATCACAAGTTTTCCTACTCTGTTGCTTCAGTAACTAACCTGTCACTTTACAGAATTCACTCTCCATCAAACTGAAAGGATCTCACTCATTTAACTTTTATTGCACTTCTGTTGAGGTCTAAAGTAATACAACACAGTGATCCTCACCTGGAGAAGATATCCTCCTCTTGGACAATTCTTCTGCCCCCTGTCCTCTATGTGAGGGCCCATCTCAGTTAACTGATCCATGGGGTGTTTTGTCAATAGTCTGCCTTTTCCAGCTGCTCCAGCGGGAGTCTTTCCTTCAAAGTGGAAGACTGGATCATTTGATCTTTAGGCAAACACCTAATTTCTCCTCTCTTGATCTGAAGAACTTCTACGTGTCCTACTACTTATTTATGTAAGGTAAAGGCAAAGGCAAAGGGACCCCTGACATTTAAGTCCAGTCGCAGACGACTCTGGGGTTGCAACGCTCATCTCGCATTTGTCCACAGATAGTTTTTCCGGGTCATGTGGCCAGTGTGACTAAGCCGCTTCTGGCAAACCAGAGCAGTGCACGGAAACACTGTTTACCTTCCTACCGGAGCAGTACCTGTTTATCTACTTGCACTTTGACGTGCTTTCGAATTGCTAGGTTGGCAGGAGCTGGGACTGAGCAATGTGAGCTCACCCCGTTGTGGGGATTTGAACTGCCAACCTTCTGATCGGCAAGCCCAAGAGGTTCAGTGGTTTAGCCCACAGCACCACCTGCATCCCACTTGCAGTACTTTGCTGTGCACTGCATATTTGTCCTCATAGCAACAGTCCTGTAAAGGAAGCTGCCATTGCTCCTATTCTTATATTTGAAGGGGCCATAGCTCATTGGTTGTGCATCTGTTTTGCATGCAAAAGGTCCCAAGTGCAAACCCCAGTATCTCTTGTTGGTGATAGGAATGTGTCCTGTCTGAAACCCAGGAAGACTGTAGCTTATCAATTGTAGAAATATCAAGCTAGAAGTACCATTTGTCTGAGTTTGCTTCCTCTGTTCCTGTGTGTGTGTGTGTGTGTGTGTGTGTGTGTGTGTGTGTGTTTGTGCATGTAGACCAAGATGTACTGATTACCAAGAATACTGCTAGCCCAAAAATGGAAACAAGAAGAATTACCGTCGATGGAAGAATGGAGAATGAAGTTAATGGAATACGCAGAACTTCATAAACTAACAGGAAGGATCCAAGGCCTACGAGACCACAGATTCACTGAAGACTGGAGTAAATTTGTAGACTATTTGAAAAGTATTTGCGATGAACAATTAACGTTTGTAGGTTTGCAAGAGGCTCTGTGAAAATAATATCAGAAATATTGTAAAAAAGGGAATAAGAGGGAGGAGGTTTTTAATAAAAGGCAGTATTAGATTAAGAAATGCGGAAGAAGGACTAAAATGGAGGATCTGCAGAAGAGCCGATGAATTTGTGAAAAATTGTATTATGTGTTTTTATATTTTTGTATTGTAAAATGAATAAAAAATAATTCAAAAAAAAGATGTACTGATTTCCTCAAGGAGACACTATTCTTCCCTCTTCCCACAGTACCTTAAACAAAGGTTACCAGACGTCCCCGTTTCCTGGGGACAGTCCCCAAATTTACAAATCAGTCCCCTGACAAAATCCATCTATTTAGTAGGAAGTTGAAAAGTGTCCCCAGATTCACTGGGGGAAAAAATATAGTAACCTTAATATGGTAACCTTACCTTAAACCAGATATTCCCACATGCAGTAAAGGTCTGTGCTGCAAATACCTGCTTCATGATTTGACTGACAAGGCTAGGGGGGAATTGTGGAAGAGGTTTTCAGTTGGTGATGGTAAAAGGAGAGTTATCAAGTTTGGTTTGGTTTTTCTGCTCCCCTGCTAGGTGTTATTGCATACACTTTTCCCTCATGTTTGGAGTAAGTAACTATTATTCTAAGTTCTCTACAGAGTGGGCTCCCAGCCAGATTTACTGCAGATAATCCAAACAGCTGTGCTGCATTCAGCTGGGAATGTCAATGGTAGTCATGTTTCCTCCAAGAGGAAAACAAAATCACAGAATATTGGCAGAAACGGTGGGCAGCGCATGTAGCTTTGTCAATCAGATTCATTCAGCATTAGTGCACACACAAGAACGAAGAAGAAATCATTCACTTTTTAGTTGTGAGTCCTTTTTCTTCTCCCCGTATTCTTCACTCTGCAACAAACTTTTCATTTTAAAATGAAATGTGGCTTTCACACAGCCATTGCCCTTTATTTCCTCCAATCTATACTGTCCTTTCTAGAATCTCAGTGCATTCACTGTGAATTGAGGTGCCAAAGCAGTCGCTGCATATATTTGTGGACTAAAGTTGAAGGAGAAGGACCATCTCTCAGTGGCAGAACACCTACCTCACATAAATAAGTTTCCAAATTCAATCCCTGGCATCTCCAGATTAAGGCTGGGAAAAGCTCCTGCCCAAAGTCTTAGAGAGCCACCAGTAGGCCATCTAAAAGGTCATCACAGTTCAGCCTTGATGTGTTACAATAAATTTGCTATTTCCCATGTTTGGTTCGGTCCCATTTTTCTCCCGAAGAAGCCTTTTCCTCAGATCCTGAGAACAAAACCTCAAGTGGAAACCTCGCGTAGATAAAAATACTTTCCTTGGCAATTTGTGCCACAAGATGGCAGTATCTGTTAACCCATCAGCAGAGCTTGTTCCCATTTTTCCAAAAGTTGAGTTTTGTCAATAAAAGAAGTTGTTCCTAAGCGAAAACACAGGGATGAGAAGATATAGTAGAATGGGTGGGGAAAGGGGCCAGGAGCCCCTCTGATGGACATTTAGATATGACTGGTCATCAGGGGCAGCAATTAGTTCTTTCTTATAAAGCCTGATGAAACTGGCTGGCAAAGAAAAGGCATTTTTCCAGCGAAGCCAACCACATACGACTCATCCTGCGTCAGTCTGGAATAGAGGCGTGTTATAATGAGAAGTTGTTAGGAAAACCTTTGTTGGTTATTACTGGCTTAATCATTTAAGTCAATAAAGTCACTGAATAGCAATTGAACTCTGCGGTGGTGGAGAATTTATGTGGTGTCCAAAAGACAGGGCATTTAAGGCCCTATGAGCAATTATGCTAATTGCTTTATTTGTAGCATGAGTTTTGCAGGCCTAAATGGCTTTATGTGAAGAAAGGCAAGAAGGCAAGTCAGTTTAATAGCACTATTTTATTAGTGGTAAAACATAATGGTCAGCTTGCCACATTAGTGCAGAACCTTAGAATTCAGCAGTAACTTTCAAGTACCATGACACACTATTCTAGGACTGAATTCTTAAGAATATAGGAAGCTATATTGGACCATAGTTCTATCTAACTCAGAGTTCTCTACATTGATGGGGCAGTAGCTGTCCAGAGTTTCAGATGTGTTTCTTTTCCCCCTGATGCCCAAAGGGGGAAAAACACCGAGAGGGGCAGGATGGAGTAACAGGTGATGTTTATAAGCAGTAGATCTACTTTCAGCAGTTACCACGTTTTGACATTGAAGGTGTTTGCTAGAAATAGTAGGAAATAGGGGAAACTGCAATTTTTAAAATTTAAATTAGAATGGCAACAACTTTTGGTCTGGCTGTTTTCACGAACAAAAATGCCCTAATTCAAACAGCATGGCACAAAGACAATTTGCAACACTAGAGTACAATAAAAGAGACTACAAATACGTAATAATAAAGAGTTCAACCTAGTCCATTGGTTGTTGTTGTTTAGTTGTTTAGTCGTGTCCGACTCTTCGTGACCCCATGGACCAGAGAACGCCAGGCACTCCTGTCCTCCACTGCCCCCCGCAGCTTGGTCAGACTCATGCTGGTAACCTCGAAAACACTATCCAACCATCTCGTCCTCTGTCGCCCCCTTCTCCTTGTGCCCTCCATCTTTCCCAACATCAGGGTCTTCTCCATGGAGTCTTCTCTTCTCATGAGGTGGCCAAAGTACTGGAGCCTCAGCTTCACAATCTGTCCTTCCAGTGAGCACTCAGGGCTGATTTCCTTCAGAATGGAGAGGTTTGATCTTCTTGCAGTCCATGGGACTCTCAAGAGTCTCCTCCAGCACCATAATTCAAAAGCATCAATTCTTCGGCGATCAGCCTTCTTTATGGTCCAGCTCTCACTTCCATACATCACTACTGGGAAAACCATAGCTTTAACTATACGGACCTTTGTTGGCAAGGTGATGTCTCTACTTCTCAAGATGCTGTCTAGGCCTGTCATTGCCCTTCTCCCAAGAAGCAGGCGTCTTTTAATTTCGTGGCTGCTGTCACCATCTGCAGTGATCATGGAGCCCAAGAAAGTAAAATCTCTCACTGCCTCCATTTCTTCCCCTTCTATTTGCCAGGAGGTGATGGGACCAGTAGCCATGATCTTCGTTTTTTTGATGTTGAGCTTCAGACCATATTTTGCACTCTCCTCTTTCACCCTCAATAAAAGGTTCTTTAATATCTGAGGTTGTTGATATTTCTTCCGGCAATCTTAATTCCGGCTAGGGATTCATCCAGCCCAGCCTTTCGCATGACGAATTCTGCATATAAGTTAAATAAGCAGGGAGACAAAATGCAGCCTTGTCGTACTCCTTTCCCAATTTTGAACCAGTCAGTTGTTCCATATCCAGTTCTAACTGTAGCTTCTTGTCCCACATAGAGATTTCTCAGGAGATAGATGAGGTGATCAGGCACTCCCATTTCTTTAAGAACTTGCCATAGTTTGCCATGGTCGACACAGTCAAAGGCTTTTGCATAGTCAATGAAGCAGAAGAAAATGTCTTTCTGGAACTCTCTAGCTTTCTCCATAATCCAGCGCATGTTTGCAATTTGGTCTCTGGTTCCTCTGCCTCTTCTAAATCCAGCTTGCACTTCTGGGAGTTCTCGGTCCACATACTGCTTGAGCCTTCCTTGTAGAATTTTAAGCATAACCTTGCTAGCGTGAGAAATTAGTGCAATTGTCCATTGGTTAGTCCTAATAAATGTCTTGTGGTTTTCTTTCTTGTCCTTGTTCTAAGTGACACACGCTTCTGACGTGATAATTAAAAAAATAAAATGAAAAAAAAAAAAACCTCCATGGGGACAAATAATACATTTTCCATGCAGTCTCTTTTTTTAATTAGCAAGCCGAAAGAAAAGAGCTGCGTTTGTCAATTAGAACAAAATGCAGGGACAAGAAAGAAAGAAAGAAAGAAAGAAAGAAAGAAAGAAAGAAAGAAAGAAAGAAAGATGCAACACATTTATTAATACTTACTCATATAGGCTGGATTGGATTATTTATTATTAAATGGATTT
Organism: Podarcis cretensis; assembly: GCF_951804945.1. NCBI lineage: Eukaryota > Metazoa > Chordata > Lepidosauria > Squamata > Lacertidae > Podarcis > Podarcis cretensis. Next base: position 65,259,613 of record NC_137170.1, on the reverse strand, counting down.
CTAGGCCCCTTTAGGGTGTATATATGAAATGCTGCTCCCATGGCGCATCCTGCTACTTGGGCTATGATGAGAAAGCACACTTGCTCTTATTACCCACCTGGCATCTTCAGCTACCTCCATCTCCAAATAAGGATGTAAGGATGGATTGTCCAAATACGTGTAAAAAAAACGTGCGTAGGTTAAAATCAGTTGACTTAGATTCTGCCCCGCCCCTGCAACGAATTGACTGCGATTTTGTATGTTTTATTTTCTATGCATATACCATATGTGGATGTTCAGACCTTGCATGTGAAGATGTTGGAAGAATGGCACCTGTAGCAGATGGGAGGGCAGTCCAGGCACCCACCTGCCTCTTTCCAAGGAGGATTTGTCCAGTGCTGTCCAGTCTTTGCAATGAAACACACAGGCGGTTGGAGGATAGATGGCGGCTAATGGATTGAGGTTGAATCCTGACAAGACAGAAGTACTGTTCTTGGGGGACAGGGGGTTTGGGCTGGTGTGGAGGACTCCCTGGTCCTGAATGGGGTAACTGTGCCCCTGAAGGACCAGGTGCGCAGCCTGGGAGTCATTTTGGACTCACAGCTGTCCATGGAGGCGCAGGTCAATTCTGTGTCCAGGGCAGCTGTCTACCAGCTCGATCTGGTACACAGGCTGAGACCTTACCTGCCCACAGACTGTCTCGCCAGAGTGGTGCATGCTCTGCTTATCTCCCACTTGGATTACTGCAATGCGCTTTATGTGGGGCTACCTTTGAAGGTGACCTGGAAACTACAACTAATCCAGAATGCAGCAGCTAGACTGGTGACTGGGGTGGCCACCAAGACCATATAACACTGGTCCTGAAAGACCTACATTGGCTCCCAGTACATTTCCAAGCACAATTCAAAGTGTTGGTGTTGACCTTTAAAGCCCTAAACGGCCTCGGCCCAGTATACCTGAAGGAGCATCTCCACCCCCATCGTTCTGCCCGGACATTGAGGTCCAGCGCCTCACTGAGAGAAGCAAAGCTACAGGGAACCAGGCAGAGGGCCTTCTCGGTAGTGGCACCCGCCCTGTGGAACGCACTCCCATCAGATGTCAAAGAGATAAACAACTACCTGACATTTAGAAGACATCTGAAGGCAGCCCTGTTCAGGGAAGTTTTTAATGTGTGACATTTTAATGTATTTTTAATCTTTGTTAGAAGCCTCCCAGAGTGTCTGGGGAAACCCAGCCAGCTAGGTGGGGTACAAATAAATTATTATTATTATTATTATTATTATTATTATTATTATTATTATTATTACTTTTGTGTAACTCTGAATGCTTTCTCAGTCTTAGGGTTGCCACCTTCATGTGCCAGCATAGATAGTAAAGTTAGAAAATTTAGAAAGTGACATTTTCCTTAGCATAAGTATAGCTGGCATTGAAGGTGCTTTTTTCCGGGGGGACGTATACCCCTAAACATTTTGTGAATCTAAGTTTGACCTCATTGAGGAGCAGTATTTCAATATGAGTAGGAAAATGAGAGTACCTCTAAACATTATTATTTTTTTAAGAAAAAAAGCACTGGGTTCACCCTAATGCATAGCTTTGGGTCTAACTGCGGCTCAGTGTTGATATCTCACATGTTATTGTGTCATAAGATTTGGATGATGGCCATTATGGAAACACTTACTTTTCAACTGAGCATGGGGAAGGGGGGGGGAATCCAAGGAGAACTACTATGTTTTGTGCAAAAAGGTATCGTTAATTGAAGCATACTAAATAAAATGAGCATGATTGGCTTCTCCAGTCAACTCATGCAGCTTTGTGGAGTGATCAGGGCTTCATTTAGGTTTGAAGAGGTCCTAAGTTATTGAAGGTAATGGGGTCCTTTATGTCCAGCTGTCCTTTGTCAACAACAAATTGTTGCTGCTTTTTGTGTTGAATATATGCTATATGGTAATTTGTGGACCTACCGCAGTAGGTATCTAAAGCCATTTGCACATAACAAAATATGTATTTTATCAAAGTCATTGTTGAACTGAAATACAATTAAGAAGAAGTGTATTAATAGTGATTTTTTTGGGGGGGGGGGCAAGAGAGTGGGGCCCTAAGGTATAGCTTGTTTAGCTTGTACGAAAATCCGGCACTGGGAGTGATACAACAGATAAGTTTTGTTTTTGTTTTCTAAATCCTTCTCCTTTTGCTTGACTAGCTGATAACATTGATGATACTTCCCTGACTTCTTCACTTTCCTAGGAGAGCATAGTGCATCTCAAAAAGTTACGTGGGAAAGAGCTACTCTGTGAAGTTTGGCCCAGAGCTTGTGATGTTACCCAAGTAGTGGGTTCTCCCAAACTGTACTCCCAAATTCGTCAGGCAATCCTTAATACCACCATGCAAGGTAGGCTACTATTTTTACTCTCCCCATTTAGAGGCTGAGAGACAACTGTCTCTCTTAAGGCCACCCAGCAAGTTTCATGAATGAGCTGAGTTTTGAAGAAAGCTCCTGTCTTTTTAGCCACTATCCTACACACGCTCTCTTAGAAAAGAATGGTTGGGGGGGGCAGGGCGGGAAGAGAATGGTTCTGCTAGCTTTTGAGCTGAGGATTTGTCTGCATTTCTCATTCAAAGATTTCATATGTTATTTGGCTTAGCAACAAGAGACTAAAAACCTTTCTTTCTTTGGGAGATTTCCTTTTCAATTTAACAAAATTGTATTAAACAAGACCGGGTGTTTACAATTGATTTTTCCACCCACTAGGAACAATAGTGGAACACCGAAATCAATGCTGGCCCCTGGTAAACACCTACTTACGACTGTCTGATTGTTTTATGCTGTCACATTAGGGGAGGGGGGCCACTTTAACTTTCCCCCCTTTTCCCAAGGTATTAATGAAAAGACAGCAAATGAAACAGGCTGTTGTGGTCTTGCCTGACTTACTATTAAGACAGGTTCCTCAGGCAACAAAATATTAGGGTCTGCATAATCTGTGTAGCACGTAAGTATTTACTGCTTAGTACATCAGGACCTTTGGGGCCCTGCTCTGCTGTCAATCAGATCCATAATAACTGGGATGGGAATAACAATAGGCTATCCAAATTTAAATCACTGGTGAGTGGAACTACCCCAGTCTCCAAAACAGTATGAGACTTCCCGGCCCCCATATCCACGGGGATATTAAAAAACTAACAAAATTCCAGATAGGGTTTGTAGGCCCCTAAGTGTGATGGCGATATAATTACTATACTCTCATGCCTGATAACCTCAAGACCTAAGAGATAAATTTTGGGAAACCCTTTCCTCTATCCTCCTCACTTTCTTTTCCAGAGGTGAGGGGGAAAGCAGAGAGGATTCTGGGAAATCGTTCCAGGTAGCACTTGGACTCTGGATTCTGCCACTGGATACTCATCACACTGATCAGAGAGATAAAGATGTTACATTTCCCATGGCTCCCCTGGATGTTTCTTTGAGCATGCCTAACAGTGCTCAAGGCCTAAGACCAACCTGCAGAAATTTCCAAAAATCCTGGCCATCTCCCTTGCCTTGTATGGGCAGCAAGAGCGGGGAGACCTCTCAGAAATGAAGCACACTGTGGCTCCATTTGAGCCAGTCAGAAATGGATTCGGAATGAAGGCTGGACTTCAAAAATCCTTTGTGTGGCAGCTGTGGAAAAAAAGCAAATCCCATGCTAGGGATCATTAAGAAACGAATGGAAAAGAAAACTGCTGGTATCTCTTGAGGGGTGGGGTGGGGATCCCAGGAATCGAAGTGACCCAAGGGGTGGTGTCCACAGCACTTGCTCAACAATCCTAATATGCCAATGGACATTTTAAAAAGTTGATGACCCCTGATCTACTCTGACTTGGGGCAGCTTGCCAGGGTTTCAAGCAATGGCCTTTCCTACAACCTGCTACCTGAACTGCAGACACCAGACTTTCTGCATGCAAGGAATGTGTTCTGCCTCTCAGCGATGGCCCCAGCTCTCTTTCTTACTTACTCATGTGTAATTGATATGCATGCCATCGTGCCCTGTCTGGTTGTAAATACAAATCAGAAAACAAGAAATGTAAGGAGCTTAAACAAAAAGAAACTCACCAGTTTGGCAACTTTTTTGAAAAGAGAAGGGACTGTATTCACCAGGCTTAAGGAGATGAATCTTGGACACTGCTTCCTTGCAATGAGACAGAATTTTCTTTCCTTCTCTATTTTCTCACCTTCTTTTTGACCAACATAAATAAGAGGGGAGAAATGAGCAAAGATGCACAACATTACAACTGTGAACATCAGATTGTAGCTTATTGATCCAATACCCACCTCTGACTTACTCTGATTGTACACACACAGCTCAGAAGCGGGTTCTTTTCTTTTGGGGACATTGAATCTTAGCAAAGCCTCTTCCAACTTAGATGTAAGAAGACTTAATAAGTGTTTGTCTTATGATATCCAATAATGAATCCCAAACAAATGTTAGCTGAGGACCTGTCTTTCCCATCAGGCTGTTTAACGTAGACTGGGGATGGAGCTGCATGAGGGCCACATTTTCTTTTGGGAAACCTTTCGGGGGCTGTATGTCAGTGGGGGGTGCAGGCAGGAGCAAAAGTGAGCAGAACAACAAATGTAAATTTTGCCTTCATACCTCTGCATTCTCCATACAGGTCAGCAAGAAGCATTATCAAGGATGCCTTCCGGCTAGGCAGAAACACACAAGGAGGTACAGAGCAAGAGGGGTGCCCTGGGGAGAGTCATGAGAACCATCATTTGGTCATTGGGCCTGAGATTCCCCATCCGCAATGTAAATCCCAGGAACTGACAAACCACCTCTATTTTATTGTACAGTGGTACCTCAGGTTAAGAATTCGTTCTTAAGGTCTGTTTTTAACCTGAAGCACCACTTTAGCTAATGGGGCCTCCCGCTGCCACTGCACGATTTCTGTTCTCATCCTGAAGCAAAGTTCTTAACCCGAGGTACTATTTCTGGGTTAGTGCGGTCTGTAACCTGAAGCGTCTGTAATCCGAGGTACCACTGTACTGTCAATATTGTTATTTGCTGTCTTGAAGTCCATTGTATTGTGCATTTATTGTTGTAACCCACCTTGGGGTATTTAGGAGAAAGGGCGGACTAGAAGTATTTAAAAGAACAAAACAAACATTTTACGCTCTGATTCAGTACTGAAAAGACATCGCTGCAAAGCTTACCGCTTGTAACAAAAATGGGTGGGAGGTGAGGATGGACTCAGAGCCAAATACTTTTATCGTCTGATTATTCTGGAGTTGGCTGTCCTGATCACCAATATGCACATCTCAGTTCTTTCTCTCTCTCTCTCTTATAAACTCAAACAACAACAACAAAGAACTTGGCACAGAGGTGCCATCCTGACGCTTGAAGCACCTGCTGCTTCCTCTAAAGGAGACAAGCCCTTTAAGCTTCTCGTGCTTTGCCCCATCCCTCAATACGTTAGCCCTGCGCATGAAATTAATTGCTCACTTAATATAATCCTGCCAGCATTTTCGTTTGGGTGTGAAATGCTCCCACACATGAATCCTGCCGCAGCGTCTCTCTCTCTCTCTCCCAGGCAGGCAGTGTGATAGCTAAGGAAGATTATTTTTTGACTCCCATGTTTCTTTCCCAGCAGGGGGCACAGCATGCACACAGCAGGATCTTGCAAGTGCAATCTGTAGGTGGCAGCACCCTAGAGATAATTATTTGCTCTGTAAAGAGATTTCAGCAATGAAAATATTTTGTCTTTCCCCCCACCCACTCATTGTTCAATTTAGATGTTTCGGCAAGTGTCTAGCTTTAATACAAAATGATCCCTACAGAGAACTGTTTTTTTTCCAGCTATGCCTGTCATTTTTTTAAAATTTTTACAAGTTCTTTTTAGTGGAAACTTTCCAGAAGTACACAGTAGTACACAGCAGATCTGTGCAGTATCCCCACTTTCCCCTCTAGCTCTGCTTTACTCTTAACCATCCAATTGAGTGTGGTGGTGACACACAGGGGAGTCCCCAGTGCTCCTCTTCCGCTAGAGCAATGGAACTTTCCCCTCCTCTATCAGCTGCAGCAGCTGCCCCTGCCCCCTCAAAATAAACTATGGAGGATTGGCGGATCCTCTGGAGCAGATTTTGGGGGTTCATGGAGGGAGGAGAGGAAACAGAAGTTCTGTTGCACAACTGGAATTCTACTTCCAGAGTATCAGATACAGCCTGTTAGAATTATACATGTGAGGAGTTGGTGATTTTGTGGGGGTGTTTCTGGTACATGTGTCTGTGAAGCAGGAATGATAATTAAATAGTAATGGGATTTTCCTACTAACGTCACCACAATGATACCAAGACTTTATTGAAGAACAACCAGAGTAGAAGTATTCAGCTGCTCCATCAACTGATGTGAAGAATATGAAGACCTTGACGATGGATGTCATGTCACCATCATGTTTGCAGATGGACCATGAGCCCTAAACGGCCTTGGCCCAGTATACCTGAAGGAGCATCTCCACCGCCATTGTTCTGTCTGGACACTGTGGTCCAGTGCTAAGGGCCTTCTGGCAGTTCCCTGACTGCGAGAAGCAAAGTTACAGGGAACCAGGCAGAGGGCCTTCTCAGGAGTGGTGCCCACCCTGTGGAATGCCCTCCCATTAGATGTCAAAGAGATAAACAAATATCTGACATTTAGAAGACATCTGAAGCAGCCCTGTTTAGGAGAGTTTTTAATGACTGATGTTTTAATGTATTTTTAATCTTCATTGGAAGCTGCCCAGAGTGGCTGTGGAAACTCAGCCGGATGGGCAGGGTATAAATAAATTGTTATTATTATTATTATTATTATTATTATTATTATTAGGCCTTTAACCTGTTCTCTGGTTTTGCATATTCCAATCACTTTGTCAAATTAATCCTCCTGGGACATGCCCCCATTCCAGTGTGCTGATTGATGCTTTTCTACAAATATGAAGAATGAAAAAGTGTATTTGTGTGTCAGTGAGAATGCAATAATTTGATATGCAAAATATCTAAGAGACTCCTCTCATTGCAGCCTGTCCACTCCTCCATGACCCAACACTGGTCAAGGCTCAGCGGATCAGGACAACTCAGTGGCGGTGCCAAGTTGCCGCATCATCTTTCCCACCCGCTCTCACTGCTTTTTGCCACCTGGCCAAAACTTGTTTCTTTGAGTGGGCACTAGACATGCTGGGCTCGAGGCTTTTTCTTGATTTAGATGTCCTTTCGCCTTTCTGGGCCAGTCTCTGTTTTATGGGTTTAAAAGAGTTGCTACCGGTTGTTGGGTGGTTGATTTTATTGTGGAGTTTCTTGGGTTTTTTTTACCTTTCATTAAGTCATCCAGAGATTGGAATGCATGGGAAAGGAACTCCCTAGGGCAGCTGATCTCAGTGGGGTTTACTAATGGGCTCTGAGCATCCCCTAGGATTGGTAGCATTAGGAGGTTCCTGATGAAGAACTCCCTAGTGTAGCCAGTCCCAGTGGGGCTCACTGTCAGGACCAATCAGCAGACCAACACTGTCAGCAAGCCCTACTTGCAAAGGAACAATTGAGAGCTCCCATTCCCAGTTGTTCATTTGGCACCACATCTGGGGAGAAAGGGTCTGCAAGCCAAATTGGGAACTCATCAAAATATTTACAACACATCAACAAATAACAGAAAATAGTGTTATCCCTGTTTTGTATGCCTGAGAGTCTGTGCAGAAAACCAAAGTCTCCAAAGGTAAGCTCTCACGCTTAATCATTTGTATCAACCTCCAAATGGTTATGGGGATTTTATTGCACATCAGATATACACTCAAGTGTTTGGAAGAATGTATGACTCTTTAACTCTGGCAAACTGAGGTGTGTGTGTGTGTGTGTGTGTGTGTGTTTCAAATGGAAGGGAGGTTTCATCACAAGCAAGCTCTAATCAGGAGCATTTTCCTTACTGCATGCCTACCCTTAAATCAGCTGATGTTTCCAGATCCCAAAACTATTCCCTGTTTGTCTGATATCCCTGCATTATGGATTGTGAATGTCTGCACAAGCAGAATTAATAATAATTTGGAAACGGAATGCACCATTGTGAAAAATTTAATGGAGCGAGCTGGATTAAATGTGGCTCTCTCTCTCTCTCTTCCCCATGGCACAAGCCACCATTATAAACCAAGCTGGTTTCGGTTCATCCTCCCACTCTCACTGTTAGCAGGGGGGGAAATCAGTTGGAAATTTGCTGTCTCTTTAGTCTTCTGGGACAAATTAGTGCTTTGATCAGAGAATAAATTATTTCATTAGCATCAGTGGGGACAGAGGAGGGTGGTACAAATGGAATATTTAAGTAGAAGAATTAAATTATAAGGAAGAACTGATAGTGGAATGGGGAATCCTGACATTTGAAAAGGCCTGTTAATTGCACAGCCAGAGTTTAATAAAAATAAAAATGGAAGAGCTGAATGGCAGCTGTAGTGGAGCCCAATGGTGTGCATTGTGTGAAAGAATGAATACGCATCAGTGTTAAAGAGACAAAACAGGATGCTTTCCAAAATGCAAGTGTACAGGGATAACAGCCTGAACGTGACAGTAACAAGAGACCATTTTATTTGTGAATCCAATTGTATATTATTGTGGCCTTGGACAATAGCCATGGCACAGAGATGGAGGGAGCTAAGCTGGTCAAGGCCAGGCTGCCATATTGCTGGCTGAAGAACAAAACCAAGTTCCAGATCCTGAACTTCAGGCTGATGGTTTAGTGTTCAGAGCTCAAGTGCTGAGATTCTGGCAGCCTTGTCTCATAGATTGAGAATAGTTCTTGTATTAATTGTTGTATTACTTATGCAGATGGAACACCTAGCCAATTTCTTGGAGGCAAACCATCACCACCATGCTTTCTTTTATTTAGAACTAAAAGCAGCCATGCAGGGTCCTAATTGTGTACCTGCTCTGGATACAGGACTCATGTTGGTTCCCTATTTTTTAAAAAATCCCCCCAACTGCCACATGGGAAGAGAGGGATTGTACTGTCCAGCCAGTTGTTATCAGCCTTCTCCACCACAATCTTCCCATTTTTATTGCAGCAGGTGAATTCCAGCCACAGCCAAGGCAATAGGTTTCTTTACAACACAGGGGGTGGTGGTTATTCTCTGGTGACCTCCCATCAGGGCTGCTGTAATGCACTCTAGGTGGGGCTCTCCTTGAAGATCAATTGGAGGCTGCAGCTAGCGCAGGATGTGCCTGTTAGTCTGGTAAGTAGGGCAGCCTGATGTGACCATGTATCACTGCTCTGGCTGCCACTGAGCTGTTGTTGTTGTTTAGTCGTTTAGTCATGTCTGACTCTTCATGACCCCATGGACCAGACCATGCCAGGCACTCCTGCCTTCCACTGCCTCCCACAGCTTGGTCAAACTCATGTTGGTAACTTCAAGAACACTGTCCAACCACCTCGTCCTCTGTCATCCCCTTCTCCGTGTACCCTCAAACTTTCCCAACATCAGGGTCTTTTCCAGGGAGTCTTCTCATGAGGTGGCCAAAGTATTGGAGCCTCAGCTTCAGGACCTGTCCTTCCAGTGAGCACTCAGGGCTGATTTCCTTCAGAATGGAGAGGTTGGATCTTCTTGCAGTTCATGGGACTCTCAGGAGTCTCCTCCAGCACCGTAATTCAAAAGCATCAATTCTTCGGCGATCAGCCTTCTTTATGGTCCAGCTCTCACTTCCATACATCACTATTGGGGAAACCATAGCGGACCTTTGTTGGCAAGGTGATGTCTCTCCTTTTTAAGATGTCCCACGTAGAGATTTCTCAGGAGACCGATGAGGTGATCAGGCACTCCCATTTCTTTAAGAACTTGCCATAGTTTGCTGTGGTCAACACAGTCAGAGACTTTTGCAGAGTCAATGAAGCAGAAATAGATGTTTTTCTGGAACTCTCTAGCTTTCTCCATAATCCAGCACATGTTTGCAATTTGGTCTCTGATTCCTCTGCCCCTTCAAAATCCAGCTTGAACTTCTGGGAGTTCTCAGTCCACATACTGCATAAGCCTGCCTTGTAGAATTTTAAGCATAACCTTGCTAGCATGTGAAATGAGCACAATTGTGCGGTAGTTGGAACCTTCTTTGGCACTGCCCTTCTTTTGGATTGGGATGTAGACCGATCTTCTCCAATCCTCTGGCCACTGCTGATTTTTCCAAACTTGCTGGCATATTGAATGTAGCACCTTAACAGCATCATCTTTTAAAATTTTAAATAGTTCAGCTGGAATATCATCACTTCCACTGGCCTTGTTATTAGCAGTGCTTTCTAAGGCCCATTTGACTTCACTATCCAGGATGTCTGGCTCAGGGTCAGCAACCACACTACCTGGGGTATACGAGACCTCCATATCTTTCTGGTATAATTCCTCTATGCATTCTTGCCAAATCTTCTTGATGTCGTCTGCTTCTGTTAGGTCCTTTCCACTTTTGTCCTTTATTATGGTAATCTCTGTATGAAATGTTCCTTTCATATCTCCAATTTTCTTGAACAGATCTCTGGTTTTTCCCATTGCTTGTTTAAGAAGGCCCTCTTGTCTCTCCTTGCTATTTTTTTGGAAATCTGCATTCTATTTCCAGTATCTTTCACTATCTCCCTCACATTTTGCTTGCCTTCTCTCCCCCGCTATTTGTAAGGCCTCATTGGACAGCCACTTTGCTTTCTTGCATTTTCTTTTCATTAGGATGGTTTTCGTTGCTGCCTCCTGTGTAGTATTATGAGCCTCCATCCATAGTTCTTCAGGCACTCTGTCTACCAAATCTAAATCCTTAAACCTGTTCCTCACTTCCACTGTGTATTCATAAGGGATTTGATTTAGATTGTATCTTACCGGCCCAGTGGTTTTTCCTACTTTCTTCAGTTTAAGCTTGAATTTTGCTATAAGAAGCTGATGATCTGAGCCACAGTCAGCTCCAGGTCTTGTTTTTGCTGACTGTATAGAGCTTCTCCATCTTTGGCTGCAGAGAATATAATCAATCTGATTTTGATGCTGCCCATCTGGTGATGTCCATGTGTAGAGTCGTCTCTTGTGTTGTTGGAAAAGAGTGTTTGTGATGACCAGCATGTTCTCTTGACAGAACTCTGTTAGCCTTTGCCCTACTTTGTTTTTTACTTCAAGGCCAAATTTGCTAGTTGTTCCTTTTATCTCTTGACTTTAGCATTCCAATCCCCTATAATGAGAAGAACATCCTTCTTTGGTGTCATTTCTAGAAGGTGTTGTAAGTCTTCATAGAATTGGTCAATTTCAGTTTCTTCAGCACCTGTAGTTGATGCATAAACTTGGATTACTGTGATGTTAAAAGGTCTGCCTTGGATTCGTATAGAGATCATTCTATCATTTTTGAGACTGCATCCCAGTACAGCTTACGCCACTCTTTTGTTGACTATGAGGGCCACTCCATTTCTTTTACAGCACGGATGTCAAACACAAGGCCCGCGGGCCGAATCCAGCCCGCCAGACCTCGTCATGTGGCCCGTGTAGCTACACCTCATCCTCAGCTGCCGCCTCATCCATTCGGCCCCCTCCCTCGCACTACTACTCTCCGCCCGCGTGCATCAGGAAGCCAACTGCCTGTCACCTGACGAAGCGCTTTTCAACGGTTGGCCCATCAACTGTCGGTGGAGTAGCGGGAGGGTGCCTTTCCTCATCTACAGAAACCCAGCGGGGACACGGCCAAAGGGAAGGCTCGTTTGTTAAATAATGAGGGGTGTAGCGGAGGCGTGGCGTTCTTTTGAGCGGAGCCCGTGATTGGGTGTCTTGGGACTAGAGGCCCTGCCTCAGGCCTGGCCTCCGAGAGCGGCCTCTCTCCTTCCCTCAGTCCTAGGCTGGAGAGCATCCAGGGAGGTTCTTCCGCTTTCGTTTTCCCTACTGTTCTCTCCTGCCCTGTGAACTTAGGATCGCATATTCCTTTTAAAAGCGAGGTGCTACCTCAAGGTAGAGAAAGGCTAGGATGTGCCAAGCAGACTTCGGAAAGGAGCCCCATGGAGTTTCATAGCGCTTGCTAACAGGTAAATAGGTATACAATTGCAGCCGGAGCCGCGCTGGTCTATCAGCAGAGTGGGGCCGATCCAAATGTCCACGAAATAGGGAACATGCTGTGCTGAGATGTCAACCACCCAACCACAAAAGAGGAAAACCTGGTTTAATGGTGAAGTTACAAACGCTTGACTTAGTCACTGTCTTTTAAAAAAAATAAAAAAAGATTTTGGGATGAGAAACGCAGACATGGGTGTAGCCGGGGGTGGCAGGTGCCCCCTTAATCAATAAAAAATAAAATAAAAATACAATTCTCAGGTTCCGACGCCCCCCCAAAAAATCTGACTACGCCCATTAATGCAGACTTAATTAGATTAAGCAGTGGGATTTGAGCTTCTGTCTTGGGCTGCTGGGACAAAAAAGTAAGTAATCACTCCTCCCTTTGTTTATGTGTGTGTGTGTGGGGGGGAATGTAGCACTTACCTACACATCTGGATAAGGACTCACTTCTTCCTTGCCCTTACACCTGCCTTCCTCAAATAAATATTCAGCCCACAAATTTTGGAATTCCAGGACCGTAGATTGGGGAGCTACTGCATTTACATGGAAACTTTGGCAATATTTGTATGTTAAAAAAAAAATTACTGTCTGTTACCAAAAATCATTTTTCAATAAATTGTACAATAATTGTACATTTGAATATCTACTTGCCATTATTCTGACTATGTTTCTGCTTTCAGAGCTAGTTATTACTTACATTATTACAAAAAACAGTAATAATTGAATGCAGTGACAATAATTTATGATAATAAAGAGTGGACACATAGTCCTACAGATACAACCGGCCCTTTGAGGGTGACCAAACTGCTGATGCGGCCCCCGATGAATTTGAGTTTGACACCCCTGTTTTACAGGATTCTTGCCCACAGTAGTAGATATGATGGTCATCTGAACTGAATTCTCCCATTCCCGTCCATGTTAGTTCACTGATGCCCAGGATGTCAATATTTATTCTTGCCATCTCATTTTTGACCACATCCAGCTTACCAAGGTTCATGGTTCTTACATTCCAGTTTCCTATGCAATATTTTTCTTTATTGCATTGGACTTTCCTTTCGCTTCCAGGCATATCCACAACTGAGCAACCTTTCGGCTTTGGCCCAGCCGTTTCATCAGCTCTGAATCTACTTGTACTTGTCCTCTGCTCTTCCTCGGTAGCATGTTGGACGCCTTCCGACCTGAAGGGCTCATCTTCCAGCGTCTTAACTTTTATATGCCTGTTGTCTTTGTCCATGGAGTTTTCTTGGCAGGGATACTGGAGTGGCTTGCAGTTCCTGCTCCAGATGGATTACGTTTAGTCAAAATTTTCCACTATCACCTGTCCATCTTGGATGGCCCTGCACGGCATAGTTCATAGCTTCTCTGAGTTACTCAAGCCCCTTCACCATGACAAGGCAGTGATACATGAAGGAGCTACTGAGCTACTGAGCTACTGAGCCTAATTCAGTGTGTTCGTCATAGCATATAAAACCCTAAATGGCTTCAGACTTAAGTGCCTAAAAGAGTGCATTTTCCAATATCAACTGTCCCAGACCCTACAACTGGCAGGTAAGGCTTGTTGGTGGTGGTACCACCAAAGGCTTCCCAGTTGGCATTGGTCCATGACAGGGCCTTTTCAGTGGTGGCTCCCCATTTGTAGAATATCCTCCCTTGTGGGTGACATGCATCACTGTTGATCACTTTCAGACTAAATTTTAAAACGTTCCTGTTTACACAGGCTGAAATTCACCATTCCTGGCAATCCTGAGATGAATGCTTTTAGGACGTTTTTAATTGGGTTTAGATTTAAAACAAAACAAACAAACAAACAAATAAGGTTTTATTATTGATGTGTTGATGCATCTGGGAAGAAAAACAGGATCTAAATTGAATAAATAACTAAATTATGGGGAATCTGATTTAATGGACAGGGAAATGGTACTCAAGTGAAAATCAATCCAATGAAAATGGGGGCTTACAGAGCATCAGCATTTAAAATGTGCACTGCAATGTCTTCAGCAGAGCAGTTATATCATTTCCCATTCATTTGAATGTTGCTTCTGACTGCATAGCTCTATAAGCTTACATACCAGTTTGTATGGACATATCAGTATGCTAATTTGTCTTGTTTCAGGTTGGATCACCTTTGAGCAGCCTACACTTGCATTTTAAAAATCTGGGTACCACTGTATTTTTAAGGGAAGTCCTGCATTTTATTTTTTTAAAAAAACCCTGCTGATTTCCTTAAAGAATAAAACCACTTCAATTAAAAACAGCTGGTGCCAAAGCCTCTAGGCAATTTTTTAAATTGTTGCCCCTGTCTCTTTAGTTAGTTTTTTTATATTGTTGTTTTGTGAAGTTATAAATTTAAACATTGTGAACCACCCCGAGTGGTATATAAATGCTGTCTAATAAAGAAATGTGGTATCTATCTATCATCTATCTATCTATCTATCTATCATCTATCTGTCTGTCTATCTATCTATCTATCTATCTATCTATCTATCTCTATCTATCCATCTATCATCTATCTATCATCTATCTATCTATCTATCTATCTATCTATCTATCTATCTATCTATATCTATCTATAACAAACCTTTAAAATGAAGTCAAATGTTGGGAACCTTTGGCCCTCTGGATGTTGCTGAACTACAACTCCTATCTGAACTACAACTCCTATCAACCACAGCATGCCTGGTGAATGGACAGGAAAGATGGGAGTTGTAGTCTTGGTAACAACACACAACATAACAGGCTGTTAACGTTCATACAAGAATATGGTATGTAAACTTGTTGTTTAATTTGTATGTTATGTTACTAAGGATTATGTTACATCATGTTTGTTTAATTTAGAGTATACATGGCTGACGAAGCCCGGTTGGGCGAAACAAGGTATTATTCCGGAATCCTTGTCATGCCATACCTTCAAGTATTCCATCTGATCCGACATCTACATGTGCCATACCTTCCAGTTTTCCATTTGATCCGATATCTACATACAAGGAACGTTAGAATCCTCAAAGCAGCAATACGTGGAACATCATAAGATAAACATACCATATTGTGGTTATTGCCAATATGCCAATTTAGGAACCGAATGGACTTTATCTCCTGACCATCCATTGGACTTTAATTTCTCTTGATATGTTCTATTTGCATGATGTGTTGGTCTATGGAATTACACTTTGTGAGATATTATATGTTGAATTCCTAAACATTAGGAAGAACTTCCTGACAGTAAGAGCTGTTCGACAGTGGAATTTGCTGCCAAGGAGTGTGGTGGAGTCTCCTTCTTTGGAGGTCTTTAAGCAGAGGCTTGACAACCATATGTCAGGAGTGCTCTGATGGTGTTTCCTGCTTGGCAGGGGGTTGGACTCGATAGCCCTTGTGGTCTCTTCCAACTCTATGATTCTATGATTCTATGATGCTATGAATTGTTTTTGAAATAGAAGTTACATAGTCAAAAACAGCCTGTTACGTTGTGTGTGTTGTTATGTAAGGTTTCGTAGTGTTTTGCATGGGAGTTGTAGTCTTTCAGCATCTGAAAGTCCAAAGTTTCCCTATACCTGCTCTAAAAATATGCGCCTGTAGAGACTTACTTGTTCACTCATGAGCTCTTTTTAAAACACCAGAAGTTCTAACAGTAAATTTGAGCTGCAATCTTATGCACACTTACTTAGGAGTAACCATTAAACTCGAAGGGATTTGTATATTCAATGTATTTCGAACCACCAAAGAACATTACCCTCACAAGGCAACTTATTAAATCATACTGCAAAACTGTTGCCACATATAGTCTACCACAGCGTGTCAGACAGTATCAGATATTGACCACTAAATGTCTACTGCTGCTCAATGTTGACTGTTAATGCATGCCAACTGTCAGATAGCATCAAATATTTACTGTTGCATGTCAAATATTGATAGCCTTTGCAAAGACGTCAGATGTGAAACAGCAATGTCAAATATCACTCATTCCACAAATATTCATACAACCAGGGAATATTCAGAGAATATTCACCATAAATTCTAAGAGAAGAATTTCCTCTGAGAGGAAAATTGGTTTCATCTATAGATGTATGATTTAAGTTCTACTGGTAAAGTAGTCAAAGGAGTAAATGTCATTCAGATAACTGTTTCCTTGTTTCACAGTTTATAAGAGTATTTGAAAAAGGAATCAGCTGGACTTCCTTAAAGGGAATCTTCTAATGGTTAATAACATCAGAAATAAAATTTCTTTTCCATCTTTCTATGCTGTTAAGTTTTAAAAAGTAGTTAGCAAGCACAGCAAAAACAGAAGTTCCAAGAAATCATTTTAATTTGTATTGTAAAAACCATCCCTACTAAGAAGACAAAGCATATTCAATACTACATTAGATGTGGGCCTAAATTAAAGATGCAGCACATCAGCCCACTCCATTTCCACCCCTACAAACCATTTTTTGGCATCCTGGATTGTACAGCTCTAAAGAGTTAAAAGTGTTTGTTTCACAGGAAATTGGAAGAAATTTATGTGCGCAAGTGAAACTGAAAGGTCGAATGTGTGACTCATATCTATTGACAGATGGAATGAGCATAACATAAGCAGACAGTGACTAGAAAACAAGCAGGTTGTGTGAAAGTATTTTTAGAGACTAATTTCTACCCAGCTGTGTCATCTATGAATGGAAGAAGTTTGTGAAAGTTACCTAGAAGCTGCCTAATTCTTTACCAAGTAGACGTTAACACAATACCAAATGGGTTTAAATAAGCATCTTAACATTTGTCAGGATATTTGACAGGAAAAACATGTTCCCTCAAACATGCTATTAGTTCCCCCAAACAAATAGGTAGTTGTGATATTCCATATAACTGTGATATTCTATATATACTAACAGCAAACATTCTCCAAGTGTGAATCCTTGTAACAGCACTTCCACCCACAAAAGAGGCATCAGCAGGCTTGGGGGAACCCCAAGATTTTCAGATGTACAGACAACAACTAAGGATATATTACTTAAAAGAAGGGGGACAGCCCAATAAGGACTGAGCATGCTCAGTGAACATGGCTTGCTGACTAACTGCTGGGGTGGGGGCAAAACACTGTGTAGTGAGGATTGAATTGTATATTGTGGGAAAGGGTACATCTGGCTGGCACCCTAACACCTGCTTTTCTATTTACTATTCCCTTTTCCCAACCTATCTTTTTCCTGTTAAAAATATGCACATGGTTTTGAAGATAATTCATAAAGGTTTGCTCTTAGCATCCTAGTGTAACCATATAGTATGGAATTTTAAAAGGGTTTAAAAATTTTAAAAATCTTAGATGGGCAGCAAGGAAATAAACGGTGATGGTCTGCAAACAATCTGGTTTAGAGTGAGGTCACTAAACCTCTGAAGACAATGTCATTTTAAAAGATGGTGAGGAGGAAGCAGCCAGGGGTGGAGCCCATCGCTTGAATAAAGCCCCCCTCCAGGCCTTCCTAGGCCACGCCCCTTCTCTGGCCACACCTGTCACTGGCCCTCCTCTGAACTCTCATTGATTATGTTTGCCTGGCTGGAATGTGTCCTTAAACAACCCCTTGCTTCCCTGGGTTCAGGGAACAGACTTCCAGCAGCCAGTGTGTGGCTGCTGCAGGGCTGGAATGTAGCCTAGTGTAAAGGTCACTAGTATTGCTCCTCCCACTTTTGCTTTTGGCTCCACCCACCACTGGCCTCCCAGAAGGCTACTTATGTCGGAATGCAGTCCTTTGGCTGCTGCCTCCCAGGACTTCAGTGTGGGCAGGAGTTTTCCATCATGCAGCAGCCACTGGCATTTTCATTAAGCAAAAACACCTCAGCAATTGCTGTTATTCCCAAGGGTTGGGTAGGAAAGGGTTTGTAGGTAAAGTCTAACTGACATACAGTTCCATTTTCTGGCTAGGAATTGGTCTTATAAAATGCAGCAGAGTCACCAAAGGAATGATTTACAATGATTCCCCCCTTCTCTATGCCAGAACGTTCTTGATAATACATGACTTGCAGACTGGAAAATAGCCCAGTGTTACAATGCTTTTAGCAGAGACATTAGAAGCACAATTATTTTTATTCATTTGTTGACAGAAGGGTAAGCACCGCTGAATGAAAAAAGCGACTCAAATTCAAATGGAAGATTATCCTTAACCCTCTGGATTGAAAAAAAGCTTTGTAGACAATCTAGATTAAGAAATCACACCAGATTCATTATTTATAGAGCTGAAATGACACTGGTGGCCCTCTCAGATTATCTCCTCTTGACCAATTTAATATCCTTGTGGAGGAACACATTCTTTGAAGTCTGATTTCATCACTGCATATAGTTAACAGTCCCCTTATTTCTAAGTGGAATGATATTTTAATTCAAACTGTGACCCACTTACTTTTGCAAGGAATTTAAGGCTTGCACAAACACATGCACTTTGAGCCTCCTAGTATTTCTGTTCATGCCTGGTTACAGTTTTTGTGAAAGAGAAAGCAGAAGAGGGAAATTCAAAAAGCACCTGAACATTCTGCCCAATAGAATTGTGACAATGCAGGATGGAGCTCTCTAGAAGAAACAGTATGGCAACATAATAGACAGTTCTTCATGAGTACTGCTTCTGTTAATTACTCTTCCAGCATATATTTGTCTGCCACTACAGAACTGAGCATTTGAGAAGAGAAAATGTGAGCAACATTACACAAGCAACGAGTTCCCCTCTCACTTTGGTCTGCGGATTGGCAGCCTGCTAGAGTTCCTATGAATGGTTAGAGAATATGCACAAAGGTGTTGCACAGAGAAATGGAGCTGGAGGCTAATAAACAGTGGGGGTAGATGTTATACATACCTTTATGTGCTATCTATAGAAGTGCAATGCTTCCCCATATGTCAAAATGAAATTTCTATAAATGAATGCCTCTCTATTTCCAATAAATACATAGACAAATGTGGGCTACAAGAGGGTCATTCTTCTTACCTGGTTAACCTATATACATCAGGACCTTACCAGCTGTTGGCGTAGGAGGAAGCATGGCATGCAAAGCTAAGAATAATATTTCCTTTTGTAATACTGTCGCCATTGCAGATAAATTACATTTCTTGCTCGGCTATACAGATGGGATAAATGTACCAACAGCACATTAAGTTTGGGAATATTCTCCAGTTTCCCCAGGTTCCCATTCTCAGGGTTCCAGGTTTCCCACATCTGGTGTAAAAGTTGGGAGAAAGGGAATCAACCATGTATGCTAAGGCAAAGAAGTTTACAGTATGGGCATCACTGCTGAGAAAGCCTTTACCCATCCACCATCTCAGCCTGTGATGGGACACAAGCCCTCTGATACTCATTTGGGTATATGTTAAATTCTTATACTATGTCCTTTGCTCTTGTACCTGAGTGCTGGATGGGATGGATTGACCTCCTGCCTATAGAATATCCCAGTTCAGACACAACAACCTATGAGTTATTAATTTTGCAAGAGTAGGCATGATCCTTAGGCTTCCATGCTTGCCCAACTTGCCCACCCTCCTTTGCATACGGTGTGGAGAATTAAGGATTCCATTCACAGTTTGTGACATACCACGGTTTCCCATTTCGTCCAAAAAGGAAAATTCAGAAAGGTTGTTTATTAACCATGGTGAGTTTACAAACCAGGATATCAAAGCATGCTTTGTTCCTACTGTATAGTCCTGGATTGAAAATTGATTACACTTTGAACAAACCACAATTTCTGTATTTGGATGAAAACTTTTGGTTTGTTACAAAGAATGATTTGAAGTTTGTATGCAAAGAAAGTGGGGTGAGGGAATGAGGTCGTGTTACATCTGAATTGCACCAATATGTAGGATTCAGATTTTCTTTATTTGAAACACCAGGTTGCTTGACTATTTGATGAACATGCTCCAAACAGTGATGAAATGCCCAGTATCAGATGGGAATCTCATTCTTAGAAAAATGTCATTGTTGCACGTTGAGAAATGAAAATGTAAGGGCAGAGCCAAATTAAATGAAAATAATGGGGAAAGTAGCTAGCAGAAGGGATACTGTGATTACTGCATTAGTCATTTCATATTTCAGTCTGTAAAAAGCTCCATGGATTAATTTGACTGGAGCTGGTGGACTTGCTTTCATCTGCAACAATGGAAACTGTTGGAAAAGGAATCTGTGCTCTAGAGTTCATGGCCACTCTGCACCATATACATGGGAAATAATACTGAACTCGTATAACACCTCTTCTGGGACTTAAATTAAATTCCTTTGACAAATGTTCATTAGAACTATGGATGTGACAAGCTGCAGTAGAAATGAATGAGTCTGGATGTGATCCAAAGCTCTCAGATTCCCATTGCACACAGCGATGAACAGCCAGCCCCACTTCACATAGGGCTGTGGGCCCCTTAGAATCTATATTTGTGCACCTGAGCTGTTAGATGGAAGTTAAAAAGGAGAAACCCAGAGATAATTGCATCCTCAGCCCTTTTCTGAGTGGGATCGTGTGGGCAAACATGCTTTTGCCATGCCTGCATTCAGTCGACTACATGCATACAGATCCTACATGCATACAAACAGGTATGTAGCGTCTATACACCCAATCATTTCTAATCTCACAGGCTTGGTTTGCACATACGCAGGGGCTGTTCTCACACTTTCCATGTGGCTCAAGGCAGGCCTGCTGCCACTACATCCAGCTCAATTGTCTCAAAGGGGCTAAAAAATAAAACTTCCACTGATTTCAGCAAGGAAGAAGTTCAAGAGTGGAACTATTTTCCTTACTCCTTTCTTGTTAACAGGCCATCATGAGTATGGTGCTGGACACCTGCCATCACTACCATAGTGCTTATTGTGGCAGACCATGCTGGAAAGCAAAGAGAATGTGCTGTGTGATACTCTTCAAAAGAAAAGGACCCTCAACCAAGTCAAGTTGGTCAGTTGGAAAGTGGGAGGGCAGCACACTGTTTAGGGCCAATGAATACTATGTGAAACAATCAATGACCAACTATTGAATGTGTCAACTGCCATCTAAATTGCTCCAAAGGAGGAATAAGATGCCAAGAGCTTGCTTGATTTCTTAGCAATGCTTGCAGCAGCAAAATAATAATAATGAAACCTGTTCCTTGCAAGGTAGAGAATTATTATTGCTATGAGTTGCTTGCTTGTGGTGTTTCTAAACAGGAAATGGCAGGCAATTCTGTCCTTAGAATCCCACAATACAGCACGCGGTCAGTCTGTAAGTATTGAGACATCAAGTCATAAGAGACTGATAAGCAATTAATCCTGAATTACCCAGTGGCTGTCTGCACTTCTTGTAGCACTTGCGGGAATGCTGAACAAAAGAATCATCACAATTAGACAAATGCAATAAAGAAGACCCATTGCCTTTCTGCCACATCATGGTCACTTTACACCCTTAAGGCTTAAAACATCTAGAACAACTTCATTTATCCCAAAAGGTTTGGGAGCATACTCAAAACATTATCAAGTTGCAGTGAGAAGCAATGTTCTTTTCATTGGGTCACACTGACATGGGGCCTTATTTGGAACCATTTTGATAGTTAGTTAAATAAACACCTATTCTACTGTTGCTTCCTTTTCCAAGAAAGACATAGGAAGACAGGAAGCGGCCTTACACCAAGTTACACTGGTCCATCTAGCGCAGTACTGTCCACACACACTGACAGAGGCTCCCTAGGATTTCAACAATGGCATTCCCAGCACATTCGGCATGTAAAGCAGATGTTCCACCAGTTAGCTGCTTATAGACCCTTCTTTTTGTCCATTTCATGTTGCAGAAACTCCGAAAGCTCACTTAAGCCTCCACTGAACTCAGAAACAAGCAGGAATGGGGGATTTGTGGCCCTCCAGCCCTTCGGCTTTCTGAATGGCTCCTCTCCCAGGCAATTACCTCATCAGGAAACTGCTGTGGCTTACATTTTAACATTTGCCTAGTCCAGGGGTTCTGGGTGTGGCACTCAGAAACTTGTGACACTATAATGACCCCAATTAGATGTACTAGGATCCTGTTATTTTTATTGTTTGTTTGTTTATCTGCTTGTTTGCTTGTTTTAAAGAAAGCTTTATACTGATTTTACAAGAAAGAAATGCAGAAAGTGAATGCCTACAATGCAGCTTACTCCTAGGTGTGCATTCAACTGGAGTCTTACCTCAGTCACTGACTCTCTAGCAAGGGCAGAGTTAATTCAGTCCCTCAGTCAAGCACACATATAGTTAATAATTCACTGTCATTTTACAAGTGCTTTTTCTACATTCTACTTTTCTTTTTCTTTTTGAAAAAAATGGGTTTCATTTATTCTTTATACGAGTGAAAAGTCTTTAATATTCCAATACAGAAAAGGTTATGAGAGGGCTTTGTAATAGCCAGATCGTATACTCACATGCAACGAAACAGATTTATTTGCAAGCTGTCTCTCATTGTATTTCTTTTAACAGCAAAGATGGTACGATCTTAACAGCTTTAGTGGGGAAAGGAACAGAATCATTTGTGAATAAACAGCATCCGAGATATATTTCTTTTATATATTTTTGTCCTTAGGTAAAGAGATTTAATTTAATCAAAACCTCGGAGATCAAATAATTAAACCTGCAGACAACCACAGTTTTTTTATTGCTAATTAGTCATGGTGAGGTGCCATTTTCATAGGATGCACAGTCCCTAAATTTAGCTGTGGAATATTACATTGATCACACACAAAAAAACCCATCATCGATTCTCTGGGGATGGTCGGACGTCAGCATGTGCGTTTTGGCTCAGTCCACCTTTCACCTATTTAAAAGGGGTGCTTTTTTATCCCTGCTGCACATAGCAACAAAATGCTATTGTGCCATCCTTAACCCTTTCGAGCATCATAGCAGAATGATTCACTCCACCCCCACCCCTGAGCCTTTGCTTGGGTGCACTGCTGATACATGATACTGAAACCGCTGGAAGGAATTTGATGCATCTTTTCAAAGACTGCTTTTATCAGCCTAGCTGTTCTTGTCTTTTTTTTTAAAAAAAGTCCCTGAAATTCACAGGGAGCCGTTCGTTGCCACTGTAACCTAATATTATTTATAATGTTGCTTTTGGGGGAAGCGCTGGCGAGGGGGTTAAATATATGTAACCCAGACTTTAGCCTGTCATTAACAAGATGCAGTGTGGCAAGGTTAAAAAACTTATTTGATTTTTTAAAAGGCACTTTGTTTAGGTAAGAATAGGTAGAAACAAATCACAAACCCCTTTTCTGACCCCCATCTTCCCTTGGTCTGGGGTGGTCTGTACGCATCTTCCTCAGATGTCAAATTGATACGCCCAGGCTCAGAACATTTTGCAGTGATCTGTCTTTATCTGTGCTCCCTCTCTCAGATATGCACACAATCATTTAAAGCACATGAAGTCCCCCAAATAATCCAGGGAACTATAATTTACCCCTAACAGATCTATAATTCCCAGCACCCTTCATGGACTCCATCCCCCAGGATTTTCATGTGAAATAATGTGCCTTAAAAGTATTGTGTCTACTGAGGATGGGAGAGCCTGTCAATTTTGCTGCTGTTAGTTCCAATCCTAAATTCAGTTCTGCACATTTTGCAGTCATCTTTTCTTTTTAAAAATCCTCATGAAAATTCATCAGCGTTGTAGTGAGAATTTATCCCAATAAACAGGTTTTTAGAAGCAGGTTTGACCAATGTACACATTTGGGCAAGCACTTTAATATCTTAGATAATATCTTAGATAATGATATAACAAGAATAGGAAAGAAAGTGAAATGCAAAGATGCAAAATTTAAGTTTGTAAACCATTAGGCGGGATGGAAGGAAGTTGTTAGGCTCGGCTGAGCCAATGAGATTTAATAAGAAGATATGATGTTACACAATATGATTATATATAAAACTAATATTCCCTAATATAATGCATTTTTGTTATGTAAATGGTGGGTGGAAAACTGCATTGACAAATTCAGGTTCGTGTGAATTTTGAAATATGGATGTGTTTCTGTTCACATAGTGTTTTTAAAGTGCAAATTTGATAGCTTGGCCTCTAGCATGTAGGCAGCCTGCAGTCTATCATGTTGAGCCACTGATGTTTCTTCCAAAACGGATCCTTTTCACCTGTATCCCTGATTTGTCAAGCCACAAGTCTGAGGCTGTTCCTCTTTTCACTGTTCATTGGTAGTGACCAACTTGACACTATTGCTATGGCAGCTGCATCTGTGAAATAAACGGCACCTGCTGAATTTCTAAATTGCTGTTCAATATTCATCTTGCTACCTGTCTTCTAGATTAGGAGAGAGAAGCAGATGATCCTGCAGAAGCTTGTATCACCAGCCCATGGCTCTCTGAAATTCCCCATTGTAAAGCCAGTCACAAATGGGCATACCAAACAGTTGTACAGTGGTACCTCTGCTTATGAACTTAATATTTTTCAGAGGTCCGTTCTTAACCTGAAACCATTCTTAACCTGAGGTACCACTTTAGCTAATGGGGCCTCCCATTGCCGCCGGCGCTCGATTTCTTTTCTCATCCTGAGGTAAAGTTCTTAACCCGAGGTACTACTTCTGGGTTAGCAGAGTCTGTAACCCGAAGTGTTTGTAACCCAAGGTGTTTGTAACCCAAGGTACCACTTTACTGATTAAAACAACAGCGGAACATAGGCTTTATTATATAGTGAGTCCAGCCAGGGGTGGTATGGTAGCATCTTTATTCATGGCAGCAAGCAAGTAGAAAGGCACACAAAACCCCAGCCCTGCTGCTATATATATAGGCACCTGGGCTAAGACTACCCAACCCATGTGTAGCTAATTAAAAACAATCACTACCTCCCTTAACTAGTTCCTGGCTGCTCTGCTATTGTGCTGTGCCTGCAAATTCAATACACAAAAGGCTTAATATTTGAAAGAATTACTTCCTCCCTAAATGGATGTTTGCATACATGGTTTCTGACTTTCTCCTCATCTGACGGATTTTTCTAGACACCTAAAGCCCACGGATGCAAAGAGGTCTTCCTTTTACGAAGGCTGAAGCGATGCTGCTGACAATTACAGCAGAAATATGAACTACTAGAGGTGTATATGGGTACGAAGGGGCAATCTCCCTTTGACTGTAGATGTCCATGACACCCACAAAGGAACATATTTTTGTCTCCCAATTGAAAAAAATGACAAAGCATTCCTTTTCAAACTTTTCACAATGATAGCCTATTCTTGTACGGAGTGCTGTGGCATAACAGGCTTGACTCATTGTCAGATGACACATCAAGCAAGAGGGGTTTGAAAAGGTGCTGTTGTATTTCATTGCCAGAGACATGTACGGGCACACACAGAGGGAGAGAGAACGCTTGGAGGACAGGATAGATGGGAAATTGCTTTTGCAGTCCTTGATTTAGACATCTGTATAAGGTCCACTCATAAGGTCCATGTTTCGATCAGCCACTGAGGAGCTGACACTGTTCTGCTGTGGTGCAGAGGGCTGTGGGCTTCATTCTTTTGTCAGGGAACTAAAGTGCTGAACAGAAAGATAAATTTCAAGCTTTTTTCCTTGAACACCAGCTACTTCAGATGGTGTACCCTGAAGCACTAATGGAATTAGAAGGGTCACAGACAGGGCCAAATTTAGGTTTGATGAGGCCCTCAGCTGCTGAAGGTAATGGGACCCTTTATATGTCCAGCTGTCCTTTGTCTAAAGCTATTTGCACATAACAAAATACATATTTTATCAAAGTAATTGTTGAACTGAAATACAATTAAGAAGAAGTATATTAATAGTGAAATGGGGGGGGCAAGAGAGTGGAGCCCTAAGCTATAGCTTGTTTAACTTATACGTAAATATGGCACTGGTCACAGGGAGGATTTCTTTTGAAGTCACACATGGCAGGACAAAACATTGTGGAGAGGTCTGAGGACTGGCCACCATTTAAGGGCAACTCGGGCATCTCCTCTGCCCATCTCCACCTCCATTGTTCTGTCCTGTGTGGGCATCAGTCAAGTAACAAACTGCTTGGTTGTATTCTTTGTAAGCATTCTGCCACATCTTCTGAACTGTCAGAGAGGTTTCCCGCCACTGCTAGTGTCTACCAGGAACACACAGCATTAGAATGCTAAACCCCACACATTCAGGCACATAGCAAGAGAAGCTTTAAAAACCTCCTCACCTCCTCATAGGGTAGTCACATGTCCTACTTTTATAGACAGTCATCTGTTGGAAGGGCTGTACAGTCCAAGCCGAGTTTAATGGCAAATAATCACAAGGAGAGAGAGGAGGGGCCTCAAAATTGTTGAGACCCTGGTGGGCAGGCATACAGGTCATCTGGTCACCTGGTGGGCAGGCATACATCTACCCCACCATGGTAAGATGTATTTATAGGAAATGATTCTAGAGATGTGTCTATACACACGAATTAGCATGTGAAAATGTTTTGCAAAATTAACCTTTGTGGGGGGATTATGTGTTTCCTACATGTGAATTTGGGCATCTGGAACCAAAGTTTGGCCAGCCTCCACATGGTGTTGTAATATAGGAAATGTCTGTCAGAGGTTGCCTTCTACTCACATTGGAGAAAGATTCCACTTGTAACTTTAAGCCAATGAGCTGAAGACAGCATACCACGTATTCCTTTCAGAAGAGCTCTGATTTAGTCAAGTCTGACAGACTTGGGGATGTCTGAGTTTCCTTCACACTTGCCGAGCAAACTGACAAAACACTGAGCATCACAAGTGTTAACACAATTTGTTTTGTATGAAATAGGAAGATTTGCTTCAGAGAGAGAAAATAGAAATAGTAAAACATCATGTGGGGGAAACCAGAGGAGGAGAGGAGTAGAAAAGCAAAACATGACAGGAAGCAAGACAGAAAAAGCAGCTAGACAGCTGTTAGCTTCCTAAGGCAAGCAATATATCACTTTGGTTTCAGCAATTAACACACTAGGATGTGGTGGCCTTAGACAAACTGCAACTGCCTCAGCTTTAGCTCTAGAATAGGATAATAATGCTGAACTACCTCACAGAGCTGTTGTGAGCATTAATCCAGTTTGAGAAAAGGTCTTTCTAATCATTGATTTACTTTAAAATGTCAAATAATATTGACAGGAAATCAATATATAGTGTGGCAGAATAGGAGGAAAACAGAAATTGTGATGATTCTGAAGAGCACAAGCACATTTCAAGGGCTTACTTAAAATTCTAGGAATTTTTAGGAGCAAGCCTTTCAATAAAAATCTCACCCAAGGGATTTCTCTGAGCTTGTCCAAAATGCAAAGAAGCCATGACAGTGTAAGGAGCAAAGGGGTCAAATGTATCCTGATCTTTTCTCTGAACCACCTCAGCTATTTATATCCTTCTATTCATATAAGTTGGCAAGAACACTTAATTTTTTTAAAAAAAATTCTTTTGGATCACCACTCTTAAAGAAAGAACTGTCTGAAGTCCAGTTTTATCATCTATACATCAACATATCCTAAACAAGGAAGATTTTATCCATGTTTTCTCCATTTGAATTTGATCTCATTAGTCTCTACATCCACACACATTTGCAACTGAAGTTGAAGATCTAATCAGCTTACTCCCATTCACCTTCCAGTATGCAGATTCGAGTGAGTTAATTCTAAACAAATGGGGCATGTGCACCAAAATCAGCTGAGCAGTGTGTGCATACACCATTTTAAAGAAATTGTGTCCACATGAGAATTGCACAATGACACACACCTGAGAATTCCCAGTTCAATAAAGCTTGTCTGCACACAGTCAGATATTGTGTGGGCATAGTTCTCAACGGTCCACATTTCCCCCTGATGTGTGCATTATTGGACACATTGTTTAGGAAACCAATTTTCTCTCCCATCCTTTGAACCCACACAAAATAACATTACCTGGCAATACATGACCGTACTAATGAACCAACGGTAAATAGGTAGGTCTCTAAGAAGAAGAAGAAGAGTTTGGATTTGATATCCTGCTTTAGTGACCCGAAGGAGTCTCAAAGCGGCTAACATTCTCCTTTCCCTTCCTCCCCCACAACAAACACTCTGTGAGGTGAGTGGGGCTGAGAGACTTCAGAGAAGTGTGACTAGCCCAAGGTCACCCAGCAGCTGCATGTGGAGGAGTGGAGACGCGAACCCGGTTCCCCAGATTACGAGACTACCGCTCTTAACCACTACACCACACTGTAAACAGGGCTTGTTTACATGTGTGAAGGGATGGAGATTTCCTAGTTTCACATGGGACCACTACTGAGAAGATCCTGCTGCCTCTAGGCCTTGCATCTGGTGAAAGGAGGATGTCCAGAGGTGAGGAGGTTTCTGGGGAGGGTTCACTGGCCAATGTCAGTTGGGTAATTATGGATCACAGACCTTTGGAGTTCTTTTCTCTCATCTATGAGCATCTTTCTAAGCAGTTTTAGGGTCCATTTTCTAAGCAGGGACAGAGCCACCTCCTTGATGTTCCTAGTCCTTCATGTCTGACTCGTTTTGAGCAGTAGCGGAAGGCACGATAGGTCCCTGATTCTCACCTGACCTGCATCCGGTTGCATCACTGCTGCTTACCAGGAGGCAAAGGAGGGGGGAAGCCGTAGAAGTGAGGTTGGTGTGCTGCAAATCTGCCACTCTAGTCCCTTCCCGTTGGCCTCCTGATGAGCAGCTACAACATGGCCCACTGGAGCTCAGGTGAGCCACGTTGCCCCGCCGCACTGTCTACGACTGCTTTTGAGGGTCTTCCAAGAGTCCTCAAGCTCATGTTTCACATAGTTGCAGAGTAAGATGTAGCCATGCCCTGTAAACGCTATAGAAATGAGTAATAAAAATAATAACACTGCTTTATAGCAAGAGGCTGCCTACCTGCAATAAAATGTGTGGGGTTAACATATCTCCCTTGCCTACCTATTAAATTGAGGAAAGAGTTTAATAGCCTCTATGGGATAATAAAGATTGATTTCCTCCCACCCCGGTTGATAAAGCATTCTAAAATACAGAGTCACTTGCAAATCAAATCATGGGACAGGGAAGCTACCAGCGCCAGTATATATTAATGCCCAATTGTCACAGAACAGATTGCAGGAGGGGGGTGGGATCTCTTCAGAGAGATATAGAGCAAAGACAAAGTAATAATTCCAGCTGCCACAACTATGAAATGTTTCCATGTCTGTGTAGGCGCTGGACTTAAAGTCAGCGGAGAAAGTAAAAGGCTATGTGTTCTCTAGAGATAGATGTTTGTATTTGTGTTGTACTCCTGTTAAAGATGTATAAGATGTCATGGCTGGCTTAGCACCCACATAACAAAATCTCATTTCTTTTGTGGGCTTTTCTAAGGTGGTTGTTGTCGGTTTTTTTGCAAGGTTGTTTATTTTATTTTTTAATGAGAAGGGAATCCCATATTTAATTTGCTCATATCTGCAGATCAATAACCCAATATTCTTTTGGACACCAAGTGGGATAGTCTTTGTATGCCTCCCACACTCTCAGTCCTAACTCACTTGTGCTGCAATAAGATTGAGAAGTTGGGAGCAAAGGGGGGAGAAATTTTTGACATGAATGTATGAAAGCCATTATTAAAGAGCTAACCACCTGCTTTGGCAATGCATAGGACTTCTGGTAATAAAGGTAAAATTTGACTCCCAACCTCCCATGCACACACACATTTAAGAGAGACTTGTTTTCTTCTCCCCAAAAGAAAATAAGGCACCCCACTCCCCTTTTCGTTTTGTTGTACATCATGTAACACTGAAAACTGAGGTTTAAGTATCAGCCATTGAAATGCATATTTAATGCAGGTTTAAATTTTAGAATCATCTTGGATGAAAAGGGAATGTTTATAAAAAAAATATTCCAGTGCTATAAAAGTGTCATTTGGTAAAATGCTAGTTAACTAAAAGGGATTTAGAGAAAAGCCACAACGTTTCTTGCAGAAGGTTATACACTTAGTCCTGGGATCATCTGGTAAAAATAAAAGGTTTTTTTAGGGGGGGGTCGCTTCTCTGCTTGAGATCCTGGAGCTGTCTGTCAGAGGAGAGAATACTGGGCTAGACAGATAGCAAGCCTGCCCTAATATAAGGTAGTTCTCTATGTACTGAGCTCTTCTTAATTTATACATGCTGCATGTAGATTTAGCATCTTACCTTAATATGATGGTCAGACTATTTAGAATGGGCTTAAACCAACCCATATTTAGAGATGGACTTAACTCAGCCCTCCCTTTGGATTCCATAGGGATTTTACACCAGTGAAATTGGGATTAAATACTATGAAAGTTTATTCAGTCTTTATTCAAGTATAAATGAAAGTATGGCTGAACAGAATTGTGCTTTGTACTCATGTATATTTAAATAGCAAGCACTCCAACATGCAAATGAATTTATTGTTTGGTGCATAACAGGAGTTCTGTTTTATAAAGCCTATTAACAAATCAAGCAACGTGGTGAAAGAAGGAAGGGTGTGTGTGTGAAGGCTGAAAATAAGGCATTAGGAAAATAATTTACAGGGCATTGTAACATAAATGCCTGTATCATTATGAGGTTTGCATGTAATTACCACAATCAGCCCAGGGATAGCCAGTATGCCAACTTCTTGAGGACGTTTTGGACTCCAAATATCATCAGCCTCAGTCAACATGGCCAGTGGTTAGGGATGATGGGAGTCATTGTCCAACAATATATGGAAAGCACTATGTTACCGATCCCTGATCTAACCAACCCTGTCCACATGGAGAAAGAGGACTCTTCAAGAAGGGTTAAAGGCCATTTGCAGTAAGTAGGGATTGTCCCACAGTTGGGGGAAAAATGTCTGTTGAACAGAGGGCTGGGGAGAAACTAAGAGTCAGAGTTTCCTTGCCAGCTACAATCTTTCTAACAAGTGGTCAGGTCTACATATAAGACTTTGTAGGCAAACACTGTTGGGAAATCGTATGTCCAGAAGGAGGCCTCAAAAGAAATAGTATACGTGCCTAGGCCCAAGAAATTCTGTAAGCAGCACACTGTGATTCTTGCTGTGATTAATGCTATGATTCTTGGTATTCTCTGACTGAGCTGATTTTGGAGGAGAGCTTTCAAAGCAAAACAGCAGATGCACAAAGACTAGGTTATAGGCTACATCAACAGAAGTATAGTGTCCAAATCAAGGGAAGTAATAGTACCACTCTATTCTTCCTTGGTCAAACCACACCTGGAATACTGTGCGCCACAGTTTAAGAAGGAAGTTGACAAGCTGAAACGTGTATAGAGGAGGGCAACCAAGATGATTAAGGGTCTGGAAACTAAGCCTTGGGAGGAGTGCTCGAAGGAGCTGGGTATGTTTAGCCTGGAAAAGAAGAGACTGAGAGGAGATATGATAGCCATCTTCTAATATTTTAAGGGCTGTCACATGGAAGAAGGAACATGCTTGTTTTCTCCTGCTCTGGAGGGTAGGACTCTAACCAATGGCTTCAAGTTACAAGAAAGGCGATTCGGCCTAAACATTCAGAAAAACTTTCTGACGGTAAGAGCTGTTTAGCAGTGAAACAGACTCCCACAAGAGATGGTGGACTCTCCTTCCTTGGAGGTTTTTAAGCAGAGGTTGGATAGCCACCTGTCGTGGATGCTTTAGCTGAGATTCCTGCATCACAGGGGGTTGGACTAGATGACCCTCAGGTCCCTTCCAAGATTCAATGATTCTACGATCAGCAGTGAGCATGACTAGAAACACCCCTGTCTACAATTCCAAAGTACATGTGAGGAACCTCTGGCCCTCCCATTGTTGATGAACTACAACTCCCGTCATCCCTGACCATCGGCCATATTTCCTGCGGCTGATAGGAGCTGTAGTTCAGCAATTTATGGAAGGTCAAATGTTTCCACACCTGCTCTTGAGATCTGCTGCTACTAAGTGCAGACAATATTGAGCTGAATGGATCAATGGGTCTGACTTTGTGTAAGACAACTCACTGGGTTCCTATAGGATTTTAGTGTACATGTAGGTCCTTCTATCTGAGTAAACTGTGCTGGAGTGATGCCAAGAATGAAGTACTGGCCTTTGTTTCTGATGCCTCCACCCTCATCCAACGGTAGGATTAGCATCATTTCTTAGACAGACATTATGTGTCATGATGCACAGACACAGAGTTTGCAGGGATGCCCAGATGTTTTTAAACATAGCTTCCTCAAGGAGTCTAGTTCTGTCAGATCATTGTTCTGTGAATGATTTAATAGTGGCATTATTAATATAAAACTCTTAGAAACTCCTCCCCCCCCCCTAT
This sequence comes from Podarcis cretensis, assembly GCF_951804945.1. NCBI lineage: Eukaryota > Metazoa > Chordata > Lepidosauria > Squamata > Lacertidae > Podarcis > Podarcis cretensis. The sequence continues at coordinate 65,227,440 of NC_137170.1, read as the reverse complement.
GCATCTGAAGCAATTGCAATGCAAAGTAACATATGGCTTCCTTTGCTGGAAAAACAACAGTATATTAGCTATGAATTTGACTCATGTTATCTAGATGTAGTGATTATTATTCCTTTTCTCTTTGGTATTTATGGCTGTTAATGATTTCATACAAACAAGTGAGAAATGCTCATGCACTCTGAACTGCCATGTTACCATAGAGTTGATTGCCATTAGAAATCAAAAGGGAAAAGCCAGTTCAATTCCCCCATCATACTTTGTTATGCTTTAGGGTGGGTTTTTTGTTGTTGTTTTAAACCCGTTTAATAAGCAGCAAAATGAAGCTAATATTAGAAGGTCTCTACACATAAATGCCTCAATTGAAAGACAGTATCAGAGTTGTAATACTTCCTTAACTCACCTCTTTTAATATATACTTGGCATGAGGAGTCTGAGAGCAGCTTGATGCTCATCCTAGCTGGTGTAAATCTGTGCTGTCACAGATGACAGAAGCTTAGGGCTGGATCCAGATTTTCGAGAACCGTCAGAGAATGCCATCCACCTACTTTTGGCCCCCTCTTGCATGCATGCATGCAAACACCAGCTAGGCACACCACCTATTGCTATTGCTTGCAGTGGCTACCACAAAGCTAGAGTTGAGCCATGGCAGCAGCTGCGCCTAGCTTCCATTGAGGGTCTCACTCAACCACAATTGTGTCTCCTAGGAGAAACTGCTATGGCCCCCTCTGGGTAGCTGCTGCTGCTGCTGCTGCTGCTGCTGCTCAAAACAGCCATTGCCACTCATGGGGATGGGCAAGCAGACAGCAGTGGCAGAAAGCAGCAGCTGCTGCTACCTCATGCTCTTTGTGGAGTGGAAAGGTGTGCTGAAAGACAAAGCTTCAGCTCTCCATCTCTTTCAGATGATGATGTCTTCAACGAAGAGGAGCCCAAGAGGAGCCCCTTCCTTATTCACAACCTTTCTTTCTCTGGTTCCTGTGAATGGCCAGTGTCAGTGTTGGAATGGGGGAGGGGATTCTATTTGGTTTGCATTTAAAGGCAAACCTACCCAATATGCACTCCTCAAAACAATAAGCAGACCTAAACACAACCAGCCTTTGAAATTCTTGCTTCTGTGAATTTTGCTACACAGTTCTCCAGCCAAACTGTAACTACTAGGGTAAAGTGTGCATCAAATTGAATATCTTTTTGAAAAAAAGAAATGCATTGTACTGTTTCGCAGTAGAGGTAGAGCACAGCCATTGGAAGCTTTAGCTTCCATGAATTTGCTACATTCTTTTTCAAAGCCATCCAAGTTGGTGACCATGTTGAGGGACTGAATTCCATAGCTTGGAGGATGCATGGGAAGAGATAAGTTTGTAAATCACCTTGACACACATGTAGAAGGTGATTCATAAAAAAATTGAAATATAACAACTGAATGCCTTGGTTTATAGCAGTGTTTCCCGACCTTGGTCTCCAGCTGATTTTGGACTACAATTCCCATCAACCCTAGCTGGGGATGATGGGAAATGTAGTCTGAAAACAGCTGGAGACCCAAGGTTGGGGAACACTGGTTTATAGGCATCTTGAGAGGAAAAATATGATTTTGTCATCCATCTTTTGAGGCTCTAAATTTGTTGCCACCTGTTGTTATATATATTTCTCATGTGAGGATGAAAGTGAATGTTTTATGGAGCATATTATCAATGCACTACTGATGAGAAATGTCATTTCATCCCCCAAGCTTTGTTTTGTAGATTTGCAAGGATTAACTTAGGTGGGTGGTGTAAGGTCTTGATGCAACTGTCAAGTTAGACTGGGAATTCTCTTAATGTTAATTTTCTTCCTTGTGATCAAATATTTGGACCCAAAGCAATGGTCCTGAGATCACAGCAAGTTTTATGAATAGGCAATGCCTTCATGCAGCCTTTCTTCATCTTTAAAATTACCTCACTTTATAGCTCCTTCATTGAAGAATCACTTGTACCCTACAACTTGGCCAACTTTTCTAATTATATTAAAGCGAGATCGCTACGGTGTTGACCACCTTATTTTGTTGTGCAAATCATGTTTCATTGTTGGTGTTTCTCTTAACATCATTCTTCCTCTTGGCTGGGCGGTTGCACCATCTTCAATTTATCAGTGTTAAGCTCTGCTATATTGTTAATCATGGGAAATTGATTTTTTTTTCATTTTTGACATCCTGTGGAGCCGACAGCATCTCTTACATTCAGGTGATTTTTGTCCTGTGTGTTCATATTGAGTCTTCGGATTTCTCTGTAGCACCTACTGATGTCAGAAATGGCTTCTGCTCATTCCCGCTGCTCAGTCCTGCCACTCATCACCCCCTCCACACACACATTCAGACTAGTATAGAATGCTATCTAGAAATAGCCATGATAAAATGGGCACAGGACATAGGGTATAAGATCATGTTTGCTGACTGGGAAAAGTTATGGACCACAGGTTTGAGATTTACGGCATGTAATGCCTTGAAAGAAAACATTATGAAAATGATATATAGGTGGTACATGACTCCAGTCAAGCTTGCAAAGATACACCATGTGTTTGATAATAAATGTTGGAAGTGTAAAGAAGCTGAAGGAACATTCTTTCACCTCTGGTGGACTTGCCCTAGAGTGAAGGTTTTCTGGGAAATGATTTATAATGAACTGAAAAAGGTATTTAAGTATACCTTCCTTAAGAAACCAGAGGCCTTTCTCTTAGGCATTGTTGATCAGAGCGTGCAAAAGAAGGATCGAATCTTTCTTATGTATGCTACAACAGCAGCAAGGATACTCATCGCTAAAAGCTGGAAAACTCAAGAATTACCCACACTGGAAGAATGGCAGATGCAACTGATAGACTATATGGAATTGGCGGAGATGACTGGCAGAATCCGAGACCTGGGAGAAGAACTGGTGGAGGAAGACTGGAAGAAATTTAAGGACTATCTACAAAAACATTGTAAATTGTATGAATGTTAAGAAAGATGTAAGATTAGCAAAAACATGGCTTCAACAAACTAGGTATAAAGAATAGAAATTTAAATTTAATTGGAAGACGAAAAGATAAATTTTGGATAAGTAACATTTTATGATTAAGTTTCAATAAGAGTAAGTTAAATCCCAAAATTTGAGATATTAATATTGGAAAATTATATTATATGAATTAAACCAAGTTAATAATTTGCTGGTAAAATTTATGAGTTTAGAAAGCAGGAACAAGGGTTGTGAGGAAGTCCAAAGATGAATATGAAATGTGGATATTGGAAAAGATTGTGTTATTATCTATGTATTTTATTGTTAAACTAAAATTTAATAAATATTATAAAAAAAAAGAATGCTATCTAGAAATATTGGGTTCATGAAAACAAATGTAGGTATTTTCCTTCCTAAACTGATGAGTTCTAGAGGGAGCAGTACTTGCCTTTTTTTTTAAGGCACAGATATACTGGATAGCTATATCTGCATTTGTTGATTCTGCTTTATGAAATTCTCATACTGAAATAGGAAATATAATACAATCCATAATGTGGAATATAATATGACCCAGAAGCGCCTTAATTATAGTACTTTTGAGGATAAGCAGGTATGGCTGTGGAGTGCCTGGAAACCAGTGAAATTCTAATATAAAGGCTGAGCTTTCTAATGAGCAGAATATAAATACTTATTTTATTTTTACTGTTTTATTTATTTTTAATGTTTAACAAAAAAAATGCAGTTTGATCCTAGCATGTTTATTCATCATCATCATCATCATCATCATAGTTTATTACTTATACCATGCCCATCTGACCAGGCCTCTCCAGCCACTCTGGGTGGCTTCCAACAAAATATTAAAAACAAAATAAAACTTCACACATTAAAAGCTTCCCTAAACAGGGCTGCCTTCAGATGTCTTCTAAAAGTCAGATAGTTGTTTATTTCCTTGACATCTGATGGGAGGGTGTTCCACAGAGCGGGCGCCACTACTGAGAAGGCCCTCTGCCTGTTCACTGTAACTTGGATTCTCACAGTGAGGGAACCGCCAGAAGGCCCTCGAAGCTGGACCTCAGTGGAGACGCTCCTTCAGGTATACTGGGCTGAGGCCGTTTAGGGCTTTAAAGTAAGTCCAATTATTTCAGTGGGATTTATTGCATTGAAAATGTGTTTTTAAAAGAAGCATGCTGTAAATGATCTCCACAGTGACCTGCATAGAAACAGAAATAAATTAGGTTCCCCCTAACTCATACTCTCCCCCTAGAGGCGCAATCCACAATACATGGGGGTTAATGGGATTGTGTTCACATGCCCTGGCTCAGTTTTTGCAGATCCAGTAGCCTTCCCCAGAACTCTGTGCATTAGATTAAAATGTAAGAAGTCAGACAGTAGCGGTAGACTTTCAGATGTTTGCATTAGCTCATGTCCTTTCACTAGAAACCTTATGATGTGCTGATAACAGTCTGCATCAGCTTTCCCTAAACTGGTGCCCTCATGTTTTCCATGGCAACTTCTATTTGCTCCAAGTTAGCATGTGCAAGAATCAGGCTGGTAATGGGAGTTGTAGTCCAGCTATGGCCGCTAGATTGGGGAGGGCTTGTCTAGATCATCTTAACATCTTCACAAGCTTCAAAGCATGCAGGAGTCAAGGGACTACGCTAGTTTGTTTTTTTAAGCGTTTTAAATGCATATTAACACTGTGGCACTAAATGGTGATGCAGAGTTCCGTTTTTTGGCAATGCGATTTCCCATTATGAGGTTTACAACATGTTTTCCTGAAACAGTTTTTTAGATGTGTCTAGATCCAGCCAAGGTCTCCATTATAACTGATTCTTTGTTGCCAGTACAAGGTAGACTACAAAATTTGCACTGATTGTGAAACTCTGAATAAAATAGTAATAATTGGAAGGAGTGGATACACTTGCCAAATATGCATCACTACAGTATGTAAATATGCCCTTCAAAAAATAAAAAAAATACTTGCTCTTTTAGGGAATAGCCCTTTAAAATGTAATTTTGATTTCCTTTTTGTCAACTCCTTCCATGATTTTGGCATATGCTCTTTCAAAGGAGAAAACTTGCAAGTGGCATGAGTCCTAGAAATTGCATACTGAAATGCTAATGCATTTCCAGCAGATTCTATACTGGATACAATATTATATAAGTATGAGCTGGGCAGTTTCCCCTTTTCACTGCTAATCCAAATTATTCACTTCAAATATTATATATCCCATTAAAACACATATATCTAATGATGATTTCATTAGGCATATAAACAGTCATAAGCAAGTTTTTGGTACAGTGGGACCCTCTGTGATGTATTATTTTAAGAAATTCCAACAAAATTACAAATGTTTAGAATATGAATGTAGATAAAAATGGTAACAGAAATAAATTTAAGGGGAATCTTCATCTCTTTGAAGTTGAGTTCTATGTCAAGGTTCAAGTCTGAAGATGAATATTAACTTTTTGTAGTGTTGTAATATGTGAATGTTCAAACTAGGGCCAAGGCATCAGTTCTCAGAAAAGCATTTATACCTTGAATTTTGGACACAAGCAAAACTTGGTCACCCTAAAACAGGGCACCATTGTGGCACCAGTTCAGGATCATTCTTTGTTTGTAGCAGCTTCTTCCTTCTATTTTACACTTATTTTATTTTCTTTGTTCACTGCCAGCAGCAGCAGTAACAGAGGTCCACCCTTCGTGGCCTGGTGCCATTTTGTTTCCCCCAGAGTGCCATGGGCACAGTGTTGCTCTGGAGAAAAAAATGGCTGCCACTAGGGGGAAAACCCCTCAACAGTCAATTCTATGGACTGTTTACAGAATTCTGACACTGTGGAAGGAGCTACTATCTGAAGAGCAAGTAAAACCCCTGACAGGCATGTAGAACAACTAGGACAAGCAAAGGGCTCCTGGGATCCCACCTATCTTCTCTAAGAATTCAGCTGCACTTAAATTATTATGCTTATGGCTATCAAGTTTGGAAATCTAAAGGCACTGTGGTAGGTTTGTTGTTTTTTTAATTGCACAAGCCCTGCTATAAAACAAGGATGTGGAATTTGACTACATTATCACCCTGTACCTGTCACTGCAGTCAGGTGCCTGAGGCATCTGAGGCCTCCTCTATCACAACCTGGAGCAGAGCCCCTTAGTATTGTAGCAGCTGTTTTATGGAATTCCTTTCTTGTACAAATAGACACCTTATTGGCCTGTTCATGTCTTCTGAAAACCCCTTTTAAAAATCAGCCTTCCCAGATGGGTGATTTCATCCAAATTGACATCTTGTCCATATATATATCCAATGGGGGGGCACCCACTGGATACTCACCCCCTCCATCAGCATGGTTCAGGGGTTAGGACTGCAGCCTTACTGTCTCCAATCTGCGGATGATAATCCCTATAGTTAATTTTTGAATTATTATTAAGCCATGCCCTTTCTAGGCATAGACCATCATATAATGCATTTTGTTTCATTCAGAACATTGATCTCTTGTTTTGTTTCCCTTGTTATTAACTCTTTTTATTTATGGTCCAGTGGCATATGTCAAATTATTTTAACAGGTGTTTTGATCTAGGCATATAAATAATTTTTAAATGTCAATATTTCCCAACACTAATTGCTTCATTAATATCATGCTTGGATTTGCATGCCCTTCTGCTGAAAGATTCATGAGAAGCATTTACAAACCCTGCAGGGTTAGGTCACCCTTCATACAAAGGTTAGATTGTATCTGTTGCTTGGGAAAAAAAGGTGAAACCACTGGAGAGAGAGAGAGAGAGAGAGAGAGAGAGAGAGAGAGAGAGAGAACAAGGCCAATGCCAGAAAGGAAGGGGAACAGTCATAAATACTGAACGTTGAGGGATCTTCTGTGGATGGAAGACATAGAGAAGGCTATAAAATTCAGAATTAATTTGAGGGGCACACACTACTAATCGGTAACAACTTTGTCAATAGAACAATGGGATAGTCATTCCTATTAACATGTGAACCATTGCTCTGTCTGTAAATTTAATAACATGCATAATCCTTGAATCAACGCTGTCACACCTTTTGTCCCAGAGCATCCCATTATTACATAGTCTTTGTGGTGATTGATTTGGCATCTGTTGCCATGTTTCAACATAAGAGATGGGTTCAGGTCAGAAGCAGAAAGGCTTTGCCTCCAAACCTGATAGAAACTGAGGTAAAGTCCCAGCCTAAGCAGGAAGCCTTACATAGACCTTCTTATCTAGCATGGGTAGATAGCGTCAGTCGAAAGCCAGATATTAGTTCACTGCTAAGAAATGACTCTGAATGGGCTCACCACAGATGACAGCTACGTAGAAAGCAATAGACGCCCTTATCTAGTCCTATATGCTCCAGCAATTGCTTTCCTAGCTCTAGTTTTATTTCCACTTGTTCCTCAGCCCTGACTCTCAGTTTGGTTCCTCAACAGAACTCTTGGTCCCTGGTCTCTTGTTCCTGGTAGCTGCCTACATCTAGAGCTGAGCTGAAAGTTATCAAATGATGGTTGAGGGTTTCCCTCATTTTTCCTCCCCACCCTACCATTCTCCAGCTTCTTTATCTGTGTGTGTGTGTGCCTGCCTGCCACCATTTCCCTCTTAAACTGCCTCAGAATGATACTAGGTCTGGGGCACTATGGAAAGGAATGAATGAAGGAACTGTGTTTCCTCTACTGCTAATGGTGAGTCCTACCCCAGAGAAACTGTTGGGAGAATACTTTTGACCTCTTGGACAAATTCTGTGTAATACCTCCTGCCCAACCCCCCAACAGCATTTCAAAAGGCCATGTGCACACAGCTCTACCTACAACTCTGTTTCTTTGAAACACTGGGGGCGGGACTGTGAGCTGGAATGTTTGGAACTCTGCTATATGTATGCATTGATCCATGTCTAAAGGATCAGTTGTACAAGCAGATCCAGGCCGTCTCCTTCTTAATGGTGCTAAGCCCCCACCAACAATTTTTGAGCTATGCGTTAAGTCACCTCTTTGAATCACATGCATCGTTTCTAGATAACTGGACTCAGAACATTTACACAAGGCTGATATACTTGATGATAGGTTACTAGTACTCTCAGCTGTAACCCATGTGACACAGGATTGCCAGCCAGAACTTCTAAGTTGAGGAACTGTTAAACGCTCCCCCAAGCCTCTCACTCTCAGAGAGCATTTGCATCATCTTCTTATATCAGAAGAAAGAGCTTGGAACTGCATTTGGACCTTGGACTCCTAACTTATTAAAGCATAGGATAGAGGGCAGCTTCTCTATTCCTCCCTCCTACAATTCATTGACCAGGTTCAAAATCTTCCTTGGCAATGTGTATCCATGTCATTCCTCCATCCATCCTTCCGAACATCCTCCTGCCCCTTTCTTGGTGGATTACAAAGCAGAAGCAACCCCTCCCCTACTTAATTTCTTTGAACTTCAACCCCCAGTATACCTGGGCTTGATGTGGCATGGGTAAGAAAGCCAGTGGACTCACCACTTCCACCAGCGGCATCACACATGCCTTTTTATGTTTATAGCATGTGGGGGACTAGCTCAAGCAGTGAAGTTTTGCTAAAATGGTACAGCACCTTCTGTGTCTGCGGGGGGGGGGGGTCTTCTTCTGAACACAATGCACCCAACAGTGTGACTATTTAGTAACTCATTTTATGCTTTTATGCTTTTCTGCCTTATTTGATTGAAAACATTACAAATACATGCATGTTTGTGTAGATGTATATCAGGCATAGGCAAACTCGGCCCTCCAGATGTTTTGGGACTACAATTCCCATCATCTCTAGCTAACAGGACCAGTGGTCAGGGATGGTGGTAATTGTAGTCCCAAAACATCTGGAGGGCCGAGTTTGCCTATGCCTGATATATAGCCATATGTATCTGCACACGCACGGGTATAGATCACATATGTAATTAATAAATATATTATTAAATGAAGTTAGATAATCAGCTGGACCTTAATGAGCTGTGGCTTTAATTATGTTAATGAAAAGTGGCCTACAATTCAACATTAGCCATGAGTCATCAGCAACAATCTTTCCTTACGGCTTCCTAGTTGCCCTTTTTATATCATTCATTACATGCAGATAGCTAATAGAATTGTGAGGCAAAAGGGGCGCCTAGAAAGGGAAAGGCCAATTGAACACAAAAGTTGCATATTTGAATTCATTTTCCCTCCATACTCTGTGATTTTTCTCCATTTCAAACTTATTACTATGGTAGATTTCATAGTGCTCGTTCCTTTGGCTGGTTTCATTTGTTGGTGCCAGCCAGAAGCAATCATAATTTATTCACTGCTTACTCTTCATTCATCCATTTTAAAGGTCGGCACTAGAAAGATTTATATTTGTTTCTTCTAGGATTCTTAGTGTATCTCTTTCCAAGGCATGGATAGGAACAAGTATTAAACATAGAATCACAGAGTTGGAAGGGACCTCAAAAGTCATCTACCCCAATCACCTGTCAAGAGCTCGCCCTACACTCGAGTAGGACCCTGGCAGAGACACATGACTGACTGGCATGTTCTCTCCCTCCTGGTCTTTCGTTCGGGAGCTTCAAAAGCTTTCTTCTGCCCAAACATCACAGCTACCGATGCCAACAGACATCGGCACACTTAGGGATCCGCAGAGTGTTCGCAGTTTGTGTAACAGACCTCAGCAACTCAGCATTTTGGCTAATCTACTTTATTTACATATAAACACACATGAAGCACTGCAACATGGTTCCCTCTCTCTCTAGCATCAGACAGCAAACAGAAAAAACGAAGGACAATAGTCCCACTTCACGGAACACAGTAACACAAACATCCTGTCTCCGTCACTTCCCACTCTGTGGAGTCAAAACATACACCATCATGTGATAGACAACAATCCCATGACTGCAATCATGGAGCAGGAATTCTAACATAACCTGCCAGGGTAGAAAATCTGCTGCTGTAGCACCACTGATTGGTAGTTATCCAACCTCTGCTTAAAAACCTTTAATGAAGAAAAGTCTTCCATGGCAGGAAAAATAATTATGTCAGTTCCAAGGCTGACATAGAGTGGTGTTGTTCCTTGCACTTTTTGAGGCCTGTCAAGGGAACAGGTTGTTGTTTTTGGATCTCAGATCTCCCTTTATCTACCCTGATCCACCTCTGTCTTTAACCTCTACTCTTGATTGCATTGGTATGGCTGGAAGGGAATGTTACAGACTCCATTTTCCAGAAATCTCAGTGCAGAGGAAGGTAATCTAATGAAGTTAGGAAAACAGAGCAACAACACTGACTTAAACCTCCATTGTCATCTGGAAGAAAGCACCTTATGGAAATGTGCCTGAACAGTTGGGTGGAAGAATTTTCTTCCAAGTTTAAAAATTCAATTACCACTTTCTGCATCATTTTGTTTTTCCTCTGTTTGGCAAGAGTGCCTCTTTACTGCCTAAATTATGTTGATTTTCAGAATATAAATGTTGTTCTACAAAGGGGGCTTCCTCCTCCATTGGGAATATTAAGTACTTAGCTGCTAGGCCTTTTGTGTTGCCGAATATGAGATTTCAAAATGTCAAATACAACCTTTCTTCTCAGCAGTGGGTTCTTGGTATGGTACATGCAATAGAGGGAAACGGAATTACTCACCCCGTTGGCAGAATTTCTTCCAATGCATGATAATTCAACAGCTTCCTCTTTAAAGTTTCCTGACTGAGTGTCAGAAGTATTAAAAATGTAGCTTTGCAAATGTCACGTTTTTATCAGGGAGACGAGATCTTCAAAAGTTAGAGAACTACTTAAGAATTTTTCTTCCAATAATACACCTTTCCAAGGAAAAGTACCAAATTCCAAGGATTTATCATTCTTTTTTTGTCATTCCTTTAAAGTGAGTTTTGTGGTACTTATCAGCTACAAGAAATATGCTTTCACAACAACCATTAAAATTAATATGACTAAGATATCTCTGAAGAAAATATGAGGTTTGGGGGCTCTGAAAGGGGGGAAATATGGTGGAAGTAGGTAGGGGTGAGTAAGAAATTTAATTTAGTTCACATTTAAAGGTGAATCTACCTAATTTGTGCTTTCTGAAACAATAAGTGAACTAAAACATAGCCATCTTTTGAAATTCACACTTCTCTGAATTTTGCAATGCAGTTCTTCAGTCAAACAGTGTCCATAAAAATGCATATATTAATGAGAATAATATACAAAAATGCATTACGTTAGAGGAAATTGTTTTGCAAAAATAAACAACTAAAATGAAATAGCATCAAATACAGTACAAACTTCTCAGTGATCAGAAAGATAGAATAAGATACATGACAGACAGTTAATCTAGAAAGGCATGGAGGGGGGGGGGAGTCTTCAGCATGTGTTAAAAATGTAAGATCATTCTAACCTATAAGTCAATGGGGAACATGTTCCTTCAAAGTTTTAAATCAACTTACTGTATCCAGAATCCAGCTAAAATATCCATGACTGAAATTGAAATGGCAGTGAAATTGAGAGAGCTGGGTATTGTTCTTACCTCTAGCTTATTCATTTCTCAATTCCCTCCCTCCCTCTCTTCCTTTCTTCATATTCCATGTCGTCTTTATGAACTTTTGCCATTGTTTCCCCTACATAATCATACTCCCAACCTACATAAACGGAACTCTTCACTGCTTAGGGTCCTCCATTAGAGATCACCAGACAATGTTTCCAACACTTGATATACATCCTCCAGAGCCAAAAGGTATGGTTGCTTTTCCGATGCTGAGTATTTCCAATGCTGAGACATTGTTCCTGAAAGTACTGACTCATTTCCTTCTTCATCTGAAACAAGAAGGTAAATCACAGAACTTCCTGTCTTGTTGTAAAGGTCTCAACCAACACATCCAATATATGAATCAAACCAGAATGCAGGTCTCCAAAGGAGTGTTATAGAATGTTTCCTCAAAAAATGTGGTTAACTATAAGTTGTGTTATAGAACATGCATAGCCTTGATGTGGAATAATACTTGTAAACTGGACCCCAGTGAAGTATGCATTCTAACTCATGGTCCCCACAACTGCATGTTGCCTTAACATTGGCAGGAAGTGGTGGTCTACAAACATACAGTTGTACCCATGTAGGCTCCCCTTGCTTGAAATTACCCTGCATGTTTGTAGCCCCCACCCCTCTGTCTGCTCAGTATGCAGCTTTTGGCAGTCAGAAGGTATTCAGAATTGTGTCAGGAGCAGAAGAAAGGAGCAAGTCAGCAATAAATCACATGGTGTCAGTGAAGTTAACTCTTTATTCAAGGAAGCAAAGTCCTCTCAGGTAGCTCCCTCTTCTCCCCCTGCCCATTCTTCATCGCCTCACTACTAACCTCCTGGCTCTGATTGTCAGGGTGGTTTGCAGTACTAAGCACACATAGTATTACAGATATAAAAATATCACAAAATAATGGGGGGCATTCAAAAGAGTTAGACAACAAAAATCAGCAAACAAATTAGAAGTTGTTGTTTGGGATATAATCAACTGGCAGGCAAGCCTTCTTTAGGACTCTGGGGACATTCTAATCACGAAAAATATATTTTGTACTTATTCAGGGCAAAAGTATCAGGGTTTCCCCACCATTAATATAACAAACTTTATTTTTCTTAACTATGCTTAGCACATTCTGTGATACAAAATTTTGCAGTAGGTGTTACTAAAATCCATAAATGATTGTATGGCTGAGATCTCTTATTTTCTTAGTGTGTGTGTTTTTTTAAAATTCCAACACATTGTTTTTAGATTCAGACAACATTATAAAAATTATTATTTTATTACTTGCAGCCTTCTTAAAAATTCCCATAGGAGCCCAGGGTGGCTAACACTGCAAATGCAGCCTTCAATGCACAACTTACGCAACATTACCAAAGAGAATTGGTTTCAGAATCATAGAATAGAATCATAGAATCATAGAATCATAGAGTTGGAAGAGACCACAAGGGCCATCGAGTCCAACCCCCTGCCAAGCAGGAAACACCATCAGAGCACTCCTGACATATGGTTGTCAAACCTCTGCTTAAAGACCTCCAAAGAAGGAGACTCCACCACACTCCTTGGCAGCAAATTCCACTGTTGAACAGCTCTTACTGTCAGGAAGTTCTTCCTAATGTTTAGGTGGAATCTTCTTTCTTGTAGTTTGGAACCATTGCTCCGTGTCCACTTCTCTGGAGCAGCAGAAAACAACCTTTCTCCCTCCTCTATGTGACATCCTTTTATATATTTGAACATGGCTATCATATCACCCCTTAACCTCCTCTTCTCCAGGCTCCCTTAGCCGTTCCTCATAAGGCATCATTTCCAGGCCTTTGACCATTTTGGTTGCCCTCCTCTGGACACGTTCCAGTTTGTCAGTGTCCTTCTTGAACTGTGGTGCCCAGAACTGGACACAGTACTCCAGGTGAGGTCTGACCAGAGCAGAATACAGTGGCACTATTACTTCCCTTGATCTAGATGCTATACTCCTATTGATGCAGCCCAGAATTGCATTGGCTTTTTTAGCTGCCACGTCACACTGTTGGCTCATGTCAAGTTTGTGGTCAACCAAGACTCCTAGATCCTTTTCACATGTACTGCTCTCAAGCCAGGTGTCACCCATCTTGTATTTGTGCCTCTCATTTTTTTTTGCCCAAGTGCAATACTTTACATTTCTCCCTGTTAAAATTCATCTTGTTTGTTTTGGCCCAGTTCTCTAATCTCTCAAGGTCGTTTTGAAGTGTGATCCTGCCCTCTGGGGTGTTAGCCACCCCTCCCAGTTTGGTGTCATCTGCAAATTTGATCAGGATGCCCTTGAGTCCATCATCCAAGTCGTTGATAACGATGTTGAATAAGACCGGGCCCAAGACAGAACCCTGTGGCACTCCACTAGTCACTCTTCTCCAGGATGAAGAGGAACCATTGATGAGCACCCTTTGGGTTCGGTCAGTCAGCCAGTTACAAATCCACTGAGTGGTAGCATAGTCAAGACCGCATTTTACCAGATTCTTTACAAGAATATCATGGGGCACCTTGTCAAATGCCTTGCTGAAATCAAGGTAGGCTACATCCACTGCATTCCCTTCATGTACCAGGCTTGTAATTCTGTCAAAAAACGAGATCAGGTTAGTCTGACATGACTTATTTTTCAGAAATCCATGCTGACTATTGGTGATCACAGCATTCCTTTCTAGGTGCTCACAGACTGTTTGCTTAATGATCTGCTCCAGAATCTTCCCTGGTATTGATGTCAGACTGACTGGGTGGTAATTATTTGGGTCCTCTCTTTTCCCCTTTTTGAAAATAGGGACAACATTTGCCCTCCTCCAGTCTGCCAGGAAGCTTATGCCCTGAGCCACCATTTAAAGCATGGGTTGACAAACTAAGGCCCGGGGGCCAGTTCTGGTCCACTCGCCTTCTAAATCTGGTCCACGGACAGTCCAGGAATCAGCATGTTTTTACATGAGTAGAATGTGTCATTTTATTTATAATGCATCTCTGTGTTATTTGTGGGGCGTAGGAATTCGTTCATTTTTTCTTTCTTTCCAAAATATAGTCCAGCCCCCGACGAGGTCTGAGGGACAGTGGACCGGCCCCCTGATGAAAAAGTTTGCTGACCCCTGATTTAAAGCCATATGCTTGCTGGTGTGTAGATGTTTACATGTGAGTACAAGAAAACTTTGTCTGGCCTTAACAGAGTTAATTGTTCCCGATTTATATCATTGTAAACAGAAAGAGGAACTGGGCCCACAGCCCATCATCTCATAGCACTGGCTGCTCATTTATCACCTGCATTAACAAGCTGATGGTGGTGAGTAAAATGATAAGGCCAGAACAATATTCTAAATTCCAGAGGCCAAACACAGATAGATGTCGCTTAATTAATTGCATTGACGTCAGTAGGAGATCCATTCATGGAATGTGTACGGCTTATGCCCAGAGGTTATATGTAAATAGATTCCTCCTCAATCTTGTATTGCATAGTCTTTATATATCTTCAATTGTGACTGTCAGTTTTTCCCTTCTGTGTCAGAACAGGTTACATCTCTTATCTCAGAGGCAATATTTAGCCAATGTATGAAGAAACTGCTCCAGATGAAGAAACTGATCTTGAAATGAACACTGTTTTACTTGGCAAACTGGGAATAATGTGTATTATAAGTGCATAGTGATAACTGAGACACAAAGGATATCCTTACAAATCATGGGAGGAGCAGGGATTATGTTCCACTGAGAAATTACTTTTTTAAAAAAATAGAACATAAATGATTCGTTCACTCTGCATCTAATTCTACAGTACAAGAATTGTTTAGATATTGATAGATTTTTTTTTCCCTATTGAAATGACTGCTCTCTCTCTCTCTCTGGGCTTGCTGGGCATTTCACCAAAGGAAGAGGGAGGCTGAATGTTGGCCTTAGGTCATAGTTTGCCTATTGTGTTATAAATAAATGAAAAAGCAAAAAAAGAAAAAATAGGTGGGAAAAGATTCAGTGGAGGGCCATATGTCAGGATTCAGCAGCTTAACCCAGGGGCAGGGATGGGGAACAAGTGGCTTTGCCGATGTTGAACTACAACTCCCATCATCCCTGACTATTGAACCTGCAGGCTGGGTTGTATGATCTAGCTGAGATTCCTTTGCATTGCACTGCAGAGGGTTAGACTAGATGACTCTCGGGGTCCCTTCCAACTCTACAATTCTATGACACTATATCTGGAGGGCCACAGGTTCCCCATCCTTGTTGTAGGGATTCCAGCTGTGCTCTGGCCAAATGAGAGAAGCAGACACACTAGCAACAGTCATGAGCACTTCTGCCCAAGGTATAAGAGCTCCAGAGGAATCGGGAAGCAGCCAACAAGAGAGAGGCTCACATTCTTCTCAGGCAGCTACGAATGGTAGTTTATCAACTCCCCCTCGCTGTGAGAATGACAGGAATGCAGAGAGTGTGCTAGAGAGCAACCGACTCTCTCAAATGACACAGGGAATGTCAGAAGGCGGGAAGGAAAGCAGTTCCACCTGGAAGGAGAGTTAATTCATCCAAGGAGCAGACATATGGGAAAGGTCTCAGACAGAAAACAAAGCCAGTAATGGAAAGGGCATAGGTTCTGGATATTCTGCCGTACCTGGAATCACTCCCCAGAAGGGTCAATTCATTCATAAGTCGCGGCTGTGCGGATAGGCGTCCAAGGATAAGTGTTTGTATTGCAATAAATCTTCCAGCTAATTACAACTTGTGTGCTGTGTTGTGTTGTCTTGTCCTGACAGCAACTCTCTTACTGATACCTCCATGCCCCCCCCCCCTCAGTCTGCTGCACCCTTCCCAAAACTCAGCAGAATGCAGGACTGTCCAAGGTGGGAATGTGCAAGGAAGAGAGCACCCTAGCAAAACCTAGAGCCTGAAGGGCCCTGCTCTGCCTCTCTCCCCCTGGCTTAGGGTTCACAGGCTCCATAAAGGACTGCTGCAGCTCGACAGAGAGGGCTCCTTTTTTAAAAAAAATTATATTTTTTATCTATGTCATTTTAAATTGTAATTGATATTAAAGTTGTATTTTTAGTTTTAGTTTTTATGATTTATCTGGAAATTGTTTTCCATTTGGTGTGTTTTATTTATTGTTTATGACTTTTGTTATGTTGGTAATTATGTAAATCTTGTCATGTTGTAAGCTGCCTTGAGAATTGTTTTAACTATGCAAAAGCGGCATGCAAATAAAATGTTGGTGATGATAGAGCTGCTTTTGCATCTGAACAATACCTCTGGTATAATATGGGAAAGCACAGTGGTAAAACATCCACTTTGCATGCTGAAGGTCCCAGGAACAATACAAGGGCATCTCCATATAGGACTGGGAAAACCCTGGAGAGCCACTGCTGGCCGCAGTAGATAAAACGGAGCTAAATAAGTGAATGGTGTGACTCAATATAAAGCTGGTTCCTATGAAAGTTTGGTTTCCCCTGTCCTAAGAAGCTGGCACAGGTGCTAAGTTTCATACACTGCTCTTTGCACATTGGCAAATACGACCAAATCTCACGCCTGGCCATGTTCTCTTGTATGCCATGCCCTTCTTTTAGAAACGAGATTGGGAGAGCATTGGGAGTAGCAGGATCCTTTTTTGGAATCTTATTATGAATAATGCTTCATGGAATAGAACTCTGCTCTAATTCAAATGCCATTATAATAAAGGTTAGCTCCTCTGACTGGGTGGGAAAGCTTTTTAAATCTCCTTACTGTTTCACAGCCCTTAGAGGGTGCTGCTGGAGATGGCAATGAGGGTGACTCATCCTGCCATATACTGGAAATGTAATATTAAAGAAAATAAATAACAGGAATGAAAAGGCATTAAGTGAGGAAATGAGGCATGAATGCATGAGACAGAGGTTAGCCTGGTGTATGTAAATGGATATTGCCCAATTATTTGAGAAGTAGAACTTAGTAAGGAAACTCATGAATGAACTGAGATACTCCTCGAAACTGGTGTTTTTCACCTGGCATTCATTTCCAACCAATAAATTACTATATTCTTCTATTCCACGGTCTATGGGAAGATAATATGGTAAAGAGAATAATCAGAAATGACTTGTGCTTGTTGGAGCACATGTTTGTGCCTTTTAAATATTTGAATTCCTGTTGGATTTTCTCTGTTAATATAGTTGTCACCAGTGTATATTCTCTCGCTCTCATTACTACACTCCAAAGACATTATTAAGGCTGCAAGTAGGAAACTGTACAAGTTTAGGAAACCTGCCTAAACCCAGCAAACTCGGTCTTCTTCTTTTCCCATTTTCTTTTCCAATATCTAATTTCCTTCCTTTTGAGCACCCTGTCAAATATGCTCACCACCCCACAGTTGTTGTTGTTGTTTAGTCGTTTAGTCGTGTCCGACTCTTCATGAACCCATGGACAAGAGCACGCCAGGCACTCCTGTCTTCCACTGCCTCCCACAGCTTGGTCAAACTCATGTTGGTAGCTTCAAGAACACTGTCCAACCATCTCGTCCTTTGTCGTCTCCTTCTCCTTGTGCCCTCCATCTTTCCCAACATCAGGGTCTTTTCCAGGGAGTCTCCAGGGAGTGGCCAAAGTATTGGAGCCTCAGCTTCATGATCTGTCCTTCCAGTGAGCACTCAGGGCTGATTTCCTTCAGAATGGATAGGTTTGATCTTCTTGCAGTCCATGGGACTCTCAAGAGTCTCCTCCAGCACCATAATTCAAAAGCACCAATTCTTCATCAATCAGCCTTCTTTATGGTCCAGCTCTCACTTCCATACATCACTAGGGGGGAAACCATAGCTTTAACTATACGGACCTTTGTCGGCAAGATTATGTCTCTGCTTTTTAAGCTGCTGTCTAGGTTTGTCATTGCTTTTCTCCCAAGAAGCAGGCATCTTTTAATTCCCTGACTGCTGTCACTATCTGCAGTGATCATGGAGCCCAAGAAAGTAAAATCTCATGGCCTCCATTTCTTCCCCTTCTATTTGTCAGGAGGTGATGGGACCAGTGGCCATGATCTTAGTTTATCTCTTGCCAATAGAAACAAATTCTGCCTTCCCAGTTTCAAAGGAAATTGTTTGCAAATGCATTCATAACATCAAGATGTTAGAGGAAGGGCCACAGCTGAGTAGCAAAAGATTCATTCCCCGGCATCTGCAGATAGGGATGGGAGAAATCCCGGCTTGAAACCTTGGAGAGCTTCTGCAGCCACTGCAGGAAACACTTTTCAAGATAGACCACTCAGTATAAGGCAGCTCCCTATATTTCTATGACAGACTACAAGCCACAAACTTTATCAGAGGGTTTAACTGAACAACAACAACAAAAATGGCAGGAAGAGAATTGAACCAATGAAAATATGCACTCTGGAGACGGTTCCCAGTCATATCTCCTAAATGCTTAGTTGAGTAGTCAACTGAA
The DNA here is from genome assembly GCF_951804945.1 of Podarcis cretensis. Lineage (NCBI taxonomy): Eukaryota > Metazoa > Chordata > Lepidosauria > Squamata > Lacertidae > Podarcis > Podarcis cretensis. Next base: position 65,208,613 of record NC_137170.1, on the reverse strand, counting down.
AGGAAGCAAGATATTTAGAGAACAACCTCTAAATAAATAGCGGTGGGGAAGATTTCATGGCACAAAAATTGCCATCATCTGAAGCCTTACCAGCTATTTGTGCTCAAGGTGAAAGTTGGAGGCAACATTTTCTTTTCACTTTTTTTTTAAATTCCTCCCATTGTCTGGGAGGGGTCTGACACTCTTTTCAGTGGCATACCAGAGGAATGAGAGGGCTTATTATATTGTGGATTCAGAACCTGTCCAAACATGCCCCAAAATTCAGAAGTAATACCCATTGAGTCCAATTAGTTCATTGCAATGTACATTTTACTACAAAAGGTTCTTATAAAGAGAAAACAGTGCTATAGAACTCTGCCATGCTTCATGCAGCATAAGTATCTATGCTATACTGAATGGTATAGTTTTCTCTTTTTCTTATTCTGAATGGGTGAGATCCTAACATTAGTCTTATTTAGGGTAGACCCATTAGAATACATAGCCTTAAATAAATCCATTCATTTCAGTGGGTCTACTCTGACTATGACTTAATTGTATATAACCCTATTTTTTATATCCTGATTCATTTAACATTATAAACAGAGTGTACTTGTTTATTTTGTTTTTAATGGTTCTGGGTCAGTATAGTAAAACGTCTGCTTTGATTTTTTTAAAATGATTATTTGTAGACCTTTACAGAAATTTATTCTTTATTGTACAGGACACAAGGGCCACAGGATTACTGTTGAGGTCTCGATCATTACTATTGACTGTTTTTGACCAAAACTAACTGTAGCTGATGATAAATCAACATCCTTTGATTCTTTATACTCCAACTTAACAGCACAACCCTATGCATATTTACTCAGAAGTAAGTCCCATTGAGCTGAATAGGACACAACTTGATGAAAAGGCCAGGTATAAATGTAAATTAGTCAATAGGAATTATTTCCAAGGCTGATCATAGAACTACAGTGCAGACTGATAAATGCTTGCATCCTTAATGAACTCATGAGCCCCTCATCTGACCCTAATTTCAGTAGAAAGGTTAAACACAGTGGGTTAGCTATGGCTAGTTTTCCCCCTGAATGATTTTCCAGCACTTCTCTCTGCTTAATGAAGGAAAGTTTTGAGGGGAATTTCATCTTTGCTTGCTTCATGATTTCTAGCCCTGTAAGCAATTTGATTTCAAGCAGCTGATTATTTTAGCACTTTTAAGAATGGATCAAAAAAATTTCACTTTTATTAGTAGTATAATTCCATCAGTGTTGATTTAGAAATGGTATGAAATAGCAAGCATCGTCTGCATCCATCTGTGTTTGTTTTACAAACTGCAATTAAAGTAATCTAAAATAGAAGTGCTGTGATTAGATTAAACCAGAATTTCATTCAGGAGTGCTTGGGTGACTCTTTCATTTCCTTTATATAAGGAGGCCAATAACATGTTTGTGGGTATGAATTAATGCACTAGCATTTTTCACCGGGGTGGAGTGTGTGCGTGTGTGTGTGTGTGTGTGTGTTGCAGCTCCTCTTCCTACAATTCTCACCAAAAGAGTACCTCAGTTCATTTTTCTTTCTGTGAGGGAGCATTATGGAAGCAGACTCTGGATGAAAACTTTCCTCTTGGTGTGTTCCTATGGAAGTCCATACTAATTATAACCCTAAGTGTGAACTTCTGTACATTTTATGCCACTCTAGTAGTACCATCTTTCTCCCTTGCGAAAGTTTTCTAGTGCGAAATCAATTACTTGCTTTGTGATGCTACAATTCAGTAGCTTATATTACACACACAACTATCCAACTTGGACTATAGTGCCAGTATATTTTCCATTCATCCATTCCATTCATCTAAAATTGAAGCTCACCCAACATTTAAAAAGAACCTAGAACAAGGAAAATGGGAGATGCTCTTAGTTAGGAGAATACCCACAGAGCTATGGATACAACAGACAATAAATTAAGGCAGCTCAACAAGGCCTTTATTTATTCCTCTCTTTAATTGCCCCACTGAGCTCTGTCACAGACCATAAAGTGGTAGAGACCTTGATCTAAGGTACCACTTAAACACAAGCGGTGTATTTGTGTCTGGGCTTGGTAATGAGCAGTTGTTCAACAAGCTAGCAGGCAGGACCAAAGAACCAGTCAGTGCCAGAGGTCGAAGAAGGGGGCAGGGAGCAAGTCAGGAAGAACAGAAGACAAACCAGAAGTCAAGATAAACACTAACAAAGAACTTGGGAACACCCAGAATATTCTTTGACAAGGAAAAATTAATTTAGATGAAGGAAACAATAATACAAAATCAGACATAGAAGAAAATATAGTAACAACATACTAGATAATAGATTGCTCCATTTTAGATGTTAAATGGCCCAGATCAGAAACATATTACAGGACTACAACACCCATCATGCCTGATCGTTGGCTACACTGGCTGGGGCTGATGAGAGTTGTGGCCCCCTCATGCAAGTTGTGTTCCAGCAACAGGTTCCTCACTCCTGATTTAGGTAGTTGCCAGAATTTAATTGCCTTATGTAGCTATACTTTGAGACTTAGTTTGCACCTTAGAAGGGGGCAGAAGATGTCTGCCACACCCTGTCTTTGGTTTATGGTGTGAAGGGAGAGCTTGTGCATTCCCTTCATGTGTTTTTGCAGTCACAATCTGACTTTTAAAATGGTATTTTGCATCACACATTTATTTCAGGCAGCCTCCCACAGAGCTGTTAATCTATAGTGGCTAATCTCGTGGGGAGTAGCCCGCTCCAGCTGAATAATATTCATTTGGATGATTTTTTTCTTTGCTTCGCATAGGACGGTTGGTCCTTAAAACTGCTGAAGTGATGTGTCAGATTTGGGCTAAAAGATAAATTCCACTAGAACAATTAGCAGCTTCCATGTCAGTGTTGTAAATAATGAGGCCTCAGTTCTGTTATTGAAGTCCATAGCTGGTAACATGAAAATGTTCAGTCAGCTCCAGTGTAGAATGCACGTCATGATGATGCAGTTTATGCCCCAAACACACATATCCTACTGCTGATTTAAATATTATGTTACCAACCAGCTGATAAGCCAATATAACTGAAGATTCGTGATGGGTGAAACTCCTGTTCATGAACCATCTACAAATGTCAGCAGTAGGAGTTTAGCCCATCTCAAGATGTTATGTGATTCAGCTCTGAAATGATTATTTAAAGAGAAAGAGTTCTCATTGAATCACTCTTGAAATAACAGCATTATTGTGTTTGTTTGCAAAATGCTAAATTTATAATATAGACATATGCATTGCCACAAAACCTTCTTGTATAAAACCGGACATATTCCACCTTTTCATGTCATTGCCATCCTCATAATCCCCCCCTCACTTTGCACTGTATTTGTGTCATTTCCGTGAATGAATCAGATCTTGTATAATTCCCTGCTAGGTTCTATATGTTGTTGTTACTTACAGTAATGGAAACAGGTAAATCTGACAAATTCTTCCTTTAGCCATGTCAGCAAAAGGAGTGAATTATTACCATATGTGATGACAATAGTTGAGCATGATTTCTGGAAATTATACCTCAAGAGTTAGAAAATAGGTAGCAGAGATGCAGAAACCACCTGGTTTTCTATGTAACCACAATTTTAACCATATCCCTCATTTGTATTGCTTTGTCAAGGTTTGTGTATGTGAAATGCTTATTAAAGCCAGTGTGGAGTAGGGGTTAGCATCTTGGATAAGGCCTTGAGAGACCAGGTTTTGAATTCCCACCCGGCCATGAAGCTCACTGGGTGGCCTTGGGCCAGTCACTGCCTGTCAACAAGAGGGTTGTTGTGAGGATTAAATGAGCGGGAGAACCATGTACACCACCTTGAGCTCCTTGGCTGAAAATGTGTGATATAAATGTAATAAATAAATAAATGGATGTGCCTTTTTGTCAGAAAGTAAGCAGGTGTGCACAACTGATTCTGCAACAGGAAGCAAGTCCCCGCGCAGCGCTGGTTTAGCGCAGCACATGGGGACTCACCAAGCGGATGGCTGGCTCAGTTCGAGGGCAGCTCATGGGCTGGTTAAACGACCCCCGTGGGCTGCTTGTGGCCCATGGGCCTTAGGTTGCCTACCCCTGCTATGGCACATTACCTTCAGCAGGCTCTTTAGCTGCAATGTGTCCCAAAGACCAATGGAATACAAGAACAGGTAGTTGAATACTGCCCTCTCCTGTGTACTTCCCCTTGTGTTATTAAGCTGCACCAGAATGCCAGTGCACCCAACTCTGCCTCTGCTGCCCCATAGAGAAGGGCTGAAATGTATAGGACCACTGAGTTGTGTTAACATTTTTGTAGTCATCAAAGGGTACCTCATATTCCATAATTTTTCAGCAGTGCATGAAAGGAGGGGAAAGTATTCAAGCAGAGTGGGAAGGGGATGATCTCAATTGCTTTGGCTACTGTGTGACTGTTCCCTGTTTTTGCCACACTGTGCAGCAATGAATCTGTCTCAGTTCCACATAGCAAAAGAGGGAGCATCTGCCTAGATGTACATTTGGATGTGCATAAGACTGCAGATTGGAAAGCTCTTCAAAATACAGATGTAGTCTAGCTACACCATGTTGCTGCCAATGCATTCTGATGTGCAATCCAATGTGCCTTCTGTACAGTTGGAACTGTATCAGAAAGTCAGAGTGAGAGCAATGTGACTTAGTGTATTTGAACTGATGTCACCACTATGGATGCATGAACCTGTCTCCACTTGTCCTGAAAGGGCAAGAGCTCTAAGCTATTGCTTGGAAATCTCCACCATCTCCTCTTACTGCTGCTCCAAACCCCTTCTCCAAAACCCCTCCAAACTATTTGAGAGTTACGATGTTGTGTGCTGTGGAGTATACACCCAACAGTGTCTGCTCGACCATGGATTATCTCTCTTGCCTTGCCAAGAGATACAGATGTACTGTTCTTAGTGTCACACACATCTGCAGTTCTCCGTTTGACTTGGAGACTATTAGGCAATCTATTAAAAATGTCAAACAAGGAAACCTTTCATTTGACATTTATCTCAACAGCCATAATGTAGCTATAGATAAATGTCAGATGAGAATATAGAACTGCATAGCCAGTACCTGTAAAAATATCAAAAGGAAGGTTTCTTCCTCTGATATTTAGGGATTTGAAAGGATTTTGGTCAAGTGAGGTGCTGCTCCAGCAAAGGTTACAAGAGCTGAAGTACAGAAGTATTTGAAACATACTGAAGAAGCTGACATAGTGTGTGGGCTCATAGCTTTTCACAATACATAAGTAGTAGATAGCTGCGTTCTTCCTAAGAATACCACATCCTACATAACTTGGTAGATTATGGCCCCCACCCACTTGGTAGCTGTACATGACAGCTAGTTTAGAGTATTTTTATTTCATTGACCTTATTGTTGCTCTAAGGAAATTTGCCATTATTATCTGTCAAGCAAAGCCCTTCTAATTTCACTTTCCCACTCTCATCTTGACCTGATGAGGAATTATATAAATGTATCCTATCTTTTGCACATATCTTCATGCAGACACCCACATCCAAACCAATATTTTTTTTAAGCATCTGTGTGGTTTATGATAGATTGACGCAAATTTATATTCACTATAGGTTTGAACCACCACCACCACAAAATACATAGCCTAATGTGGTTTGCAGCGTGATTTAAATAGAGTCCACTAATTTTTTTATTCTAAAGGGAATTTTCTAGATTGGCTCCACTCCACAGGCAGGATTACAGAAACCAGTTCGCATGAACCGATTGTTGTGCTACAAATATGATAAGAGCAGTTCTGTCGAGCGCATGATCCATGTAATTGCGTTCAGCTTGCATTTCAGCTCAGATCAAATGCAGCTACCAAAGCTGATACTATAATAGTGGCATTGCAAATGTAACCTGAATTATAAGCAGAAGTTACATGGCAAATAGTTACATGATGGCTCCATCACCAGCTAAAACTGTGAAGAGAACCACTCAACCATAATATTGTGGCAGAATCCAGATATGATAGATAGCCTGGATGTTTGCCCGCCCTGTATGTAGTAATTTAACAGAGAACCAAAGTCACCAAAGAGGACCAGAGGAAACTAGAATTTCTAACTAGCGCACTGTAAAGCAATTTTTCTTTTAACTATGCGGACTGCGTCCTCTATTCAGGAATGTGTTTTAAGAAAGTGTGTTATCTTGGAGCCTGTGCTGGAGAGAAACTATGAACTTTGATATGTTTGCTGGAGAAACTACTACTGTTGAAATGTTTGCATTCCTGACTGAGATATAGTAACCAAGTAACCACCCCCATGGTATCCAGCCAGGCTGGTGGGAAACAGGAAAGGTTAAAAGAGATGTGACTGAAGGATGAAAGACATATGTGTGTCAGTTCTCTGTCTTCCTGCTTTAATATTATGATTGTGACTAAGAGAAGTGAAATCAATCAATCAATCAATCATATTTGTATGGGCTCTTGCCTTTTCATTTATTCTTCCTTACTTCTGACCTACTGATCCATCCTGCTTTATTAATGCGCAAGAAAAATATATGTCAAAGTAGAAAGGGTAAAAATAAGGAGAACCACCCCTCTTCTTATTTGTCAAAACAATGCTCTGCTATAGAATCAACTCTCATGAGATTAGTGGCCTTCCTGTCCCTGGAAAGGGAGTGCAAATAATTCACCAGTACAATTTCAGAAAGTCTGTTTTGATAGGGTGGCCTCCCTTCTGGGTCCTGAATTAGTATATCATTTCCCATTTCCCATTTACTTAAAAAGTCAGAATGAGTCACATCTGAAAGAGCTATGTTTGATTAGCCAGATCCATAGTTATTTGCCTTAAAAAAATGCCTGAACTATTGAAGGAGAATTACATAAAGATGATGTAAAGATGGTACATGACACCAGTGCAGTTAGGGAAAATGTACAAAACTAGTTCAAATATATGTTGGAAGTGTAAGGAAAAGGAGGGGACATTTTATCATATGTGGTGGGATTGTAATGTAATTTAAAAAATTTGGGAAATGATATACAACAAATTGGAGAAAATGTTCCATTTAGCATTTGTTTAAAAACCTGAAGCATTTTTGTTAGGGATTGTAGGGAAAGATCTGCCAAAAAAGCTGAAAAACATCTTCATGTATGCGACAACGGCCGCGAGAGTTTTAATAGCACAAGGATGGATAACTGAAGAAACCCCAACTAAAGAATCATGGCAAGAAAAATTGATGGACTATGCAGCACTGGCAAAACTGACATACAAGCTATGGGACAAGGATAACTGTGACTTTAAAGATGAATGGGAACCCTTTACAAAGTATTTGAAGATGCAGCAAAGCAAACTGGACTCCTTGGCTGGCTTTGAATAAACATTCACAAACTTTTTATTGATAATAATCAGCTAAATAGTTTGAGGATCTATATAACTGTGTAACATGCGGAAAACAGCATTCTTAGAGAAATCAAAGACTGGAACTGAGGGAAGTCGGAAGGTGGGGGTGGATTTTGTAGGGGAGGGAGGAAAAATGGGGGGAATAAGGATGATATGTATCTGGATAATATGTTTTGTTTTAATTTTAAATTAAAAAAGTTTTTTAAAAAATGCCTGAACTGAAGAATCCAAATACAGATCTGGTCCCACCCCCCACCCCCCAAAAAAGTATGGTTTTAGATGATTCAGCTGCAAGGGTTCCTTTCTAACTTATGGGGTAGTGAAATTTTAAAAGTTATATTGATTGCTAACAATTAACGTGTTCCTTATTTGAGATTAGGCTCCAGACTGACATGGGACTCAGTTAGATTGGTAAAGAAAAAGTGATTTATATGTGTTGCATGTGCAATATAACATTGTGCCACCAGATGGTGATGTGGAGTCCCGTTTTCCCCTACCTGTTTTCCCTGTTTAAATTTAAGGTAAAGGTAAAGGTACCCCTGCCCGTACGGGCCAGTCTTGACAGACTCTGGGGTTGTGCGCCCATCTCACTTAAGAGGCCAGGGGCCAGCGCTGTCCGGAGACACTTCCGGGTCACGTGGCCAGCGTGACATCGCTGCTCTGGCGAGCCAGAGCCGCACACGGAAACGCCGTTTACCTTCCCGCTGGTAAGCGGTCCCTATTTATCTACTTGCACCCGGAGGTGCTTTCGAACTGCTAGGTTGGCAGGCGCTGGGACCGAGCAGCGGGAGCGCACCCCGCCGCAGGGATTCGAACCGTCAACCTTTCGATCGGCAAGTCCTAGGCGCTGAGGCTTTAACCCACAGCGCCACCTGCGTCCCATTGTTTAAATTTACAACCTGTTTAACTGAAACACTTCTTTGATGTGTCAGCCATAGTTGTCTCCTAGATAAAGGAGGCAAACCCTGATGAATGCAACTGCCCCATTCTGTTGCTACTTCTGCTAACATTGCTATCACTTCTGCTACTTTTTCCATCAACAGTGTGCTGGGCATTATACAGGACTTGATCTATGAGGCAGCAAGCTTCTTCTTGTTTCTTCCACTAGAGGTAGCCGAATTCAACATCTTCCCTCCTTGATCTTTGTAGCGTTAGCTGCATATTCTCCACAAACATGTTGAGATGTGTGAAATGAACAAACCAAGTGTTTATAACTGTGAGGGAAAGAGGGTGTTGATGTTGAACTTGCAAATGCAGATAAGGAAGCATATGATGTGTGAAGCATATGGCTATACATATGCATGAAGCTGAGTTGAGCGTACACATCACAAACTTCTAATGTGTGATGAAAAAGTGGGGAGAAGAAGGTGCAAAGTATGAAATAAATAAACAAAACAAAATCTAGGAATCTCCTTTCCTGTACCTGTTGGTGCTCCCCATTAGGAAATTAATTTCACAGCTGTATCATTATGAAACTCCTCCGTTCTGCCTTGTGTCCTCAGTTTTGACCAGGATTCCCCTATCAACCCTATGGAGCAATGTTTTGTAGATGCTGGTTTCTCTGCCCGAAGGTTACAGGAGAAATTATTGCTTTACTGATTCTCTATGTCAACAGATAAAGGGGAATAACATTTCACAACCCCTGCTGAGAGAACCTGAACAGTCCTTGTGCTGTTTGTTAGCTTCTCACACTTCTATTGAGGAGGCCTCTAAAGAGACTATTTAAGCCCTGAACAATCTAACAGTCAGAGAATTGTAATGGGAGAACATTCCCAACACATACTGAGCTACCAAGCCCAATAGTGCATGTTTTCTAAACACTTGAAGCAAAACCTAGGATTGTGCTCTCCTGCTGCCCTGTTGGGCAAGGTCACTCGAGTGACCAGAGGATGCACATTTTTATTTTTATTTTGGCTCATCACTGTACCAGTGATGCACCATTGATGGATCCCATCAACCCAGCTAGACAGTCTTAGATTTGGAGAAAAGATGCCAGACTGCCAAGGCAGGTCCTTTCTCACACTCCTTGGCCACAATCCCTTGAATAACTTTCAGTGGTGGTTTGCTACCCTTCCCAGGCAAGCTGCCTCAAGCTTTTACCAGCTTCTCCTATGCTTCATTTCCTCAACCTGCCTGCTGTAGCCAACAAACTAAACCAGATCAGAGAAATTGCAACGACTCCCTCAAAATTCCTGCAGTGTGTAGATGAAGGGCATTCTTAATGGCAAGAAATAAAAAGGGGAAATCCCATTCAGTCCCAACCCAAAGGTGACTAATTTCACACTGAGTGGCTAGGTGGTGGGTTTCTGATGCAGAAAAATGCTCATGAGGTGGCCCTTTTAAGGGCTGCTGCCATCTCCCTCCAGATTGGCTCAGTAATGCCTCCTCAACGAGTGAGGCAAATAGCACCCTGCACAAACTGCAGGTCAGGAAAGAATCTTAAAGAATTATAGGCAGGGCTGGCCCAAAGGGTTGAAATCCTCAGGCTAGTTCCATATTGTCCAACTTTTTCAGATAGAAAACTGGGACTCACGTCTTCTGGGTTGTGTTCCCAGGTGAGTCGAGTGACCTGCACCCCAATCACCCCATGAAAAAGCACTTTTTTGGGTGCCCCAAAACATGTGTTTTTGGGTCCTGCTCAAGATCCAAAAGTGCTTTTTCAGGGGAAGCGTGAGAGATTGCAGTGCTCAAAATGGCCACCATGATCTTGGAGCAGGGGGAGAAAAGGATATCCCATTTTTCCTGAGGCACTTGCAGTTCCACAGTCTCAGGGCCTTGGAACGCCCAACTACCTCCTGGAGCCTGCCACAGCTCCTTCTCGATAACATTGCCATTGTTCACTAGCATGCCTGCAGGGATTCCTTCTCTCAGAGTAGGCAGAAGTAGCAAATGCCTCTCCCCACAGTAACCTGATCTGTTGGCTGTCCTGATAAGCAAGCAGCACAACAACAATAGTGGCTTTGGCTGTATAGGAGGGAATACTCAAGGGCCCCTCAAAATATGGAACCAGCAGTGATTTTAGAGGAGATCATTGGGCTCCCCAAACATTTAACCAGGATTTTACTGACAAGGGTAGAGGACAAGTTGAGTACTGAAGGTTAATATATACATTCCATCCCTTGCTGTCAAAGTTAGCTTGTAAAAGTGCCTAGCTATTCCCCACCCCCCACCCCCTGAAATAGGAGGCTCTTGAGACATTTAGTTCATTACATTCTACAATAGGTTCTAATTTTTAGAAGTGTTTTGTGAAGGCAGCTGTTGATTAAGACATCTTGGCTTTATCTATTATTTATAAACCAATAGTCCCGAAAAGGCCCTAAACTGCCGAATCTCTTAATTCCACGAGGAACCGATCTCAAGTGATTTATCGCTTCCTGCAGTTACATTACAAGGTGTAAGAACTGAAACTGCTTCTGGTCATTTGAATCCAATTATACGGCGTACATGCGCACGCAGAACATTTCAAAATAGCTAGCTGTCGCTAGAGCTGCGCGTCACTTTTCTCCCAACTGCATTGGTTACAGAAAAACACCTTTACTCACAATCAAATGAATCAGTTTTTGTTGTTTCTTTCCCTTTCTTTTCTAAGAAGCTCTCCTGTTTCTGATAAAGATGAGGTGGAGCAATAAGTACAGATTTTTCTTCATCTCCAGTAGACACGTAAGTTATCTGGTGCATCTGTGGGTGGTCATTCATTTATCCTCTTCACTCTGTTGTAGTCACTAACATGTCCAATGCAGTTAGACAGTATTGTCTTTACAAAAGCACCCTGGAATATATCTCTAAGCAAATCACAACCAGCGATGCTGCCAAAACTCAAAAATAATTCACAAGTTAAATCTAGTTTGTACATAGTTGGGTCCTGACTTTGATTCTGTGAACTTTAATATTTTTTATACTTCAAACTGTGATTATGAGTTAATTTATATATTTTGCTTCTCTGCGTTGTGCGTGGTTCAGAAGAGGTTCATATTATTATAGGTATATGAGGTGGTTTGAGAGATTTTAAACAGTTTTCTCTTATAGAAGTTAAAGTATTTTCATTCAAGGAAGTAAAAGCCTCTCTGAGAGACTCGTGATGCTTGCTTCATGCTTTTGGAACAGCGCTGAGTATATCCTTGGAAAAGGTGCTACAATATCAGGTAACATCATTTCCAAGCAGCCTTCATGTAATGATATGGAGACAGCCATCCTTTTCTATGTCACATGATCAGGGTCTTCCCTGGTCCCATTTTGAAAGTATGTCACAGGGAACATACCACCCAGCAGTGCCATTTTTCTAGAAAAAGAGGTGTGGGAGCTCATTATGAACTTCTTCCTTGTTCTCTTAGAATGGCACCTGAGAGGTGCCAGAGCTGAACTCTGGTGAGCTCTGGCTGAAATAAAGGCCTGCCTCCTAGCTTCTCAGAGATACCTTGAACCACCTCATATTACTGTAATTTTAAATTCAAGAATACTTTAAAATATCCTCATGACAGAAGGCAATATTTCACATTACACGTACAGATACAGCTTTTGGACATTGGGGTTTCGTTTTTTAACTGCAACAAGTAACAGCCATGTTTGATTCCACACAGCTGGACTTCCTGCTTAAGCAGACTAGGAGAACCCCCCCCCCCCATCACAGCAAAATAAGACTACAGGCAGGTGGCGTAGACACATTTCCTCCTGCTATTTATACAACTATTGGTTCAACTGTGTTTACAGTAACTTCTATTTTGAGCAGAATAAACATTTCAAGGGAACCGGATCGTTACAAACATAAAATTGTTTGATTATGCAAAAAAAGTCATAGCCTTTGGGAGCAGAACACAGGAAGCAGGTGTTTGTTAATTAAGGTTACAAAGTAATTGAACCAAAGGGACTGATATCACATTATTATGCCATTACTTTAGTGGGTTTTTTTAAAAGAGCTGGTTCCCAGGCTATCCTATCCCAAACTTGGTGACATCAGAAGGTTCTCCCCCCACCATGCAACGCAACTGCTGTGGAAGGATGAGTTTTCTGTTTCTCCTAGTATAGATGTTATAAATGCTTTCACTTGCCTCTCATCTCAATTTATAATTGGCTTATTCTTTATGACAGAACATCTGGATAAGGCTTGGTTTATTTTGCCCTAGAGTTTTCCTCCTGTTTTGTAACATTAGGGCATGCATACTAAGGATGCTTCATACAAGTGCCTCATTACATTCTCCTCATAGTTTACATTTGACTTTCTATGCAGCACACACTGCTTTTGGTGAATGCATACGTAGCAAGTGTGATCTTAATGAATGGACAGTGAGATAAAACAGTATTTTTAATAATGCAAACAAACGGCATAACAAAGGGATTATCAGCATGTCTCTTGACTTCTCTCATGGTCTTTTCGTAATGTCATTTGGGTGTCTGTTGTCAGCATTTTAAACTCTATTTCAAAACAAAATAAAATTAAGAAAATAAGATGAACCTGCTGGAACAGGCCAATGGCCCATCTAGTCCAGCATCCTGTTCCCAAAGTGGCCCACCGGTTGACAATGAGAAGCTGGACATGAACACAGCAGCACCCCATCCACCTAGGACTCCCAGCAACTCATATTGAGAGACATAATTCCTCTTACAGTGGTGGTAGGACATAGACACAGTGGCTAGTAACCCTTGAGTCCAAGAGAAAACAAAACTTGGAAATAATAATAATAATAATAATAATAATAATAATAATAATATTTATACCCTGCCCATCTGGCTGGGTTTCCACAGCCACTCTTGGCGGCTCCCAACAGAATATTAAAAACACAATAAAACATCAAACATTAAAAAACAGGGCTGCCTTCAGATGTCTTCCAAAAGTCAGATAGTTGTTTATTTGCTTGACCTCTGATGGGAGGGCGTTCCACAGGGCGGGCGCCACTACCGAGAAGGCCCTCTGCCTGGTTCCCTGTAACCTCACTTCTCGCAGTGAGGGAACCGCCAGAAGGCCCTCGGAGCTGGACCTCAGTGCCTGGGCTGAACGATGAGGGTGGAGATGCTCCTTCAGGTATCCTGGGCCGAGGCCATTTAGGGCTTTCAAGGTCAGCACCAGTACTTTGAATTGTGCTTGGAAACGTACTGGGAGCCAGTGTACGTCTTTCAGGACCAGTGTTATATGGTCTTGGTGGCCGCTCCCAGTCACCAGTCAAGTAAAGTTTGTGATATCTCTGATTACATACTGCATTCTTTATATATTCCCCTACACTATAATAATAAACCAGTATCTTTCCAAAAGGTTTCCATATATAGGGGAGGGTGCCAGGATAGAATGATGAGGGTGAACATGCACAGTGTTGCCTTTAATGTGCAACATTATGTGAATGACAAAAATAAAATCTGAATCGTCCTGAAGAGAATCAAGACACTGCAATCATAACTGTGCAAAAAGCTTGGGTAGCTCATCAGGATGAAACCTAGGCAGGCACTTCATTTATTCAGGATTGCCTTATAGACCTCCTAAGAAGGTAGGTATGAAATATAGTCACAATGTGTCTCAGTACTAAATCAGTCAAGTGGGAGCATGTATTCGTATGCATCAATTTACATTCCTCTGACAAGCATGAAACTGACAAGGAAAAGTCTGGATGTGTTTGCATTTGTCATGAAGCAGTCTTTTGCTTTGTATCACCAAACACTGACAACCACTCTAAGAAGACGTGTACTGAAGTATGTAATTTCCTCCCCTGAAGTTTTTGCTGAAGCTTCATTACATACCCGTTCCGTTGTGCCCCTCTGTGATATTTACTGTCAGCCTAAGTGATGGCTTTGTGCATCTTCATGATGATCTAAGAGCACACAGAGAAATGGTTCTTGCTGGCTGCTCACCACTTACAAAAATTTTTTACTATGAAAATTCAAGTGAAGCACAAGCAATACATTTTGGGAGCATTTTTACTGAACCATTTAGCAACCAGGAATAAGTATGAATTTATTTTTAGCCTTTCTGTTCCATTTTTGGTGTAAGATGACATTAATTTCATGCTGAATTTATTTAGTGTAAATGTAACTATTAATCATATTATTAATCCTCTAGGACAAGATTATCTAATCAAAACCAGAGATACTTAGTGCACATGCTGACAAAATGCTGACATTATAAAAGATTATACCAAAGGGATGCTGAGTGTGCTTTTTTTTTGTTTTGTTTTTAAGGCAGTGAGTCAGGCAACAACTACAATTACATTTATTTATTTAAAGCATTTCTTTACCACCTTTTCATCAAAGTTTCGAGGTTGCATACATTTTAAAGCACACAACATTATACAAAATTAAAAAGTATTAAATATTAATAGCACAACCATGAAAATATTCCATCTACACACATTTATTTTCCTCACCAGTTTATCTTTCATCCCCCTTTCCTCTCTTTTCCTCCCAGCCCTTATCTCTGGCCTCTTTCTTTCTATAGTATGTGGCAAACCCTACCAGTGTATAGAAAAGCACATATGTTTAACTACATTTCTACTTTGAGAAAATACAATTCCATATCCCAGAAGGTGGAAGACACAACAAGGGGATTGTCTATCTTGGACCTGGTCCTCACCAACATGGAGGAACTGATGGACAAAGTACTGGAACCTTAGGAGGAAGTGATCATGTCCTCTTGGGTTTCATGGTACAGAGGCATGAAAAAGCAGAGTGTGGCTGGACATGCACTCCGGACTTAAAGAAGACTGGTTTCAAAAAGCTTAAGGAGACCATGGGGTGAGATCCCATGGTCAGAAATACTCAGAGAGAAGGGAGTTGAAGACGGATGGGAGCTTCTTAAAGATGAATTATGAAGGGACAATGGCAGACAATTCCAACAAGAAAGAAAAGTGGGAGGCATCTAAAGAAACTGGTGTGGCTGCATAAGGAGCTGACAGATGAGTCTGAGAATTAAGAAGGACATGTATGAGAAATGCTATTGGGTGACAGAGACAAGACAGAACTGCTCAGCAGTTCTACCTCGCCTCTATCTCCACCCAAAAGGAGAGCAGTGCCCAACCTACTGATAACATACATTCAGCCCTAAATAGGAAAAGAGGTGGTAAGGGAACACTAAGCTACTTTAAATGAATTCAGTTCTCCAGGGCCTGGCATCCTGCACCCAGAGGTACTAAAGGAGCTTGCGGATGTAATCCCAAAGCCTGTCTATAATCTTTGAGAATTCTTGGAGAACAGGTGAGTTCCCTGCAGACTCTAAGTGAGCAAAGGGGGGGGGAGAGAAGGCCCAGGTCAGCTTGATGTTGATGCTAGGAAAGGTTCTCAAACAGATAATTAAATGGTTGGTCTGTGAGAAAATAGAAAAGGATGCTGTGATTACCCAGCATGGGTTTCTCAAAAACAAGTCATGCCAGATGAATCCCATTTCTTCTTTTGATACAGTTACAACTTTGCTGGATCAGGGGAATGCTGTGGATGTAGTGTAAGGCTTTTGAGAGAGTTCCCTGTGTTATTCTTGCAGAGAAGCTGGTAAACAGTGGAGTGGATGAAGTATTAGATAGATTTGTAGCTGGTTGATTGACCGAACTCAAAGAGTGCTCATTAATGGTTCCTCATAGTCCTGGAACAAGGGAACAAGTGCTGCACTACTGCAGAGTCCTGTCCCGGGCCTTTATAAACAACTTGGATGAAGGGATTGAGGGGATTCTCATCAAATTTTCAGATGACACCAAACTGGGAGGGGTAGCTAATACCTCAGAAGATATAATAAAGTCTGAGGTGATCTTAGCAGATTGGAGAATTGGGCCCAAACTAACAAAACGTATTTCTATAGGAGCAAATGTAAGGTTCTGCACATAGGCAGGAGGAACCAGATGCACAACTATAGGATGGAGGGCACCTGGCTTGACATTAGCATATGTAGGGTCTTAGCAGACCACCAGCTTGTCACCTGGAAGGTGGAAGCTTGTTTTCTCCTGCTCCATGGGGTGAGACCTGAACCAATGAACCTCTTCCTTTCCCCACCAAATCATACAAACTGGATGAAACTGTGTTGGCTCTGTACCTAGTCACTAGCCCTTCAATGTTCTAAAGTTAAACCTCTAATATTATAACAGCATTTGTTCTGTCTTATCTGTTTTTAGCTTTAACAACTGGTCTGTGCAGACTGAGTGGAAATAACAGTGTTGTGCATAACAGATTTCCTAATAATGTCACCACTATTTACCTCCTCCCTACATTTCTCTGTCACTACCCAGCTGCCTTCTACACATGCATCTTTAACTTCTTCCTCTTTTTCCTCCTCGCCCTGCAGTTATCAAAATCACCGATGAGTCCTTTGCCTGTTTTATTTCTCTAAGACCTTCTTTCCTTTCAGCATCTAATGCCAACATGTTAATTAACACCCTGAGACATCACTCAGGTGGGCAGCTGCAACACAGGCTTAAGCTGGAACTGCATGTTTCAGCCAACGTGTGGCTTTCATTGAAACCACCTGTCCCCCATCTCCTCCCACTCTCTCTCCCAGTAAGATTTACACATAACACCATTAGGTTGTCTGTTTCCCCACCTCTTTAAGCAACAGCCAATTAACTTGAGCATTGGCAGGGAAACTGGCAACACCATTGAATCACATTGCAAATTTGCATTTCTAAAAGCTATGTGGGGGCAGAGTAGTAGGGAACCTGGGACCACTCTTTGATAGCAGCCAGGTGTCAACCGTAATGCATAATTCTAGTCTTAGGTAATGTAATGTTATCCCAATCAGCCGCGCTTGTTGTGTTACATAGGACACTATGACCAAGATACATACTTGAGAAAGCCCTGTCCAGTCCTGTCTCCCACAGTGGCCAATCAGATGTCCAAGAAGTACATCTAATTCAATCAAAAATTTAAAATCAAGTTATTAGGGTTTTTTGTCGATTCCCCCCATGTAGTCAGTGGGGGGGGGGGGACATCAGAAGCTCTGAAATTCAAGGCAATGTAATATTTGCATCAGATCCCAGGTGAAGCTCAGTGTTTAAAATGCCAAGGCATGAGCTACAAGATGGGTTCTGAACAGTGTTAGAAACTGAGATATGAAAGCCAGGAGCTAAATGGCACCTTAAACCTAGGTTATGGGCACAACAATGGACTGTCTAGGTGCCTTTTTTAATAACAAGAATACAAAGCTGAAAATGAATAAACGGCAGCTAAAATATTATGTTCATTTTTCACATGGTCTAGTCCTTCCCCTGCTCACCTCCCTAATATCCTTAAAAGGGTCTCTTCTCCAGTCTTCAAAGAGTGGTTGGAAGTGGGAAGGCAGAAAAAGGTCCTCCTTTCCTTCCCCTCCTCAGTTTTAATCTGAAATCTTAGGTGCAGGACTGCGCCCAGAGCTCAGAAACTGCTCGCTCTAATGAAATTCCCTGTTGCTAAATGTGCCTAGAACAATGGGAGTTTTGAACATGGGTTCTGAATATTTTTTCCTGTGCATGTAGCATACCTAGTATTTTCGCTCAAAATACATGTGTTTGTGATATATTTAAACGACTGAAAATGATG
The DNA here is from genome assembly GCF_951804945.1 of Podarcis cretensis. Classification (NCBI taxonomy): domain Eukaryota; kingdom Metazoa; phylum Chordata; class Lepidosauria; order Squamata; family Lacertidae; genus Podarcis; species Podarcis cretensis. The sequence continues at coordinate 65,190,786 of NC_137170.1, read as the reverse complement.
TTGGGAGATTCAGAGAAATGAAAAATTGGACCAAAAGCTAAATTCCTATCTACACATCACTCTGAGAGGAAAAGATCAGGTCATATGGGAGTTTGCAAAGACTGAATTCCTCAAGCATCTCTATATGAGGATATATCTATATATATCTATATATTCAGGAGAATATGCCTGCATAAGTGAAGGCAACTTCTTTGTTTAGATACTTATTCTGAGAAGAAATTCTGTGTCCAAATCCATACAATCTGTGCTCACAACTCATTACCTCCTACTGTACATTGCCAAATTGTCAATTATAATTGCTCTTTCAAGAAGCAAATTGTAGAACACATTGACACACATAAAATTATACAGATGCCCAGAATATTAGCATTGGATTTTAGTAATTAAAAAAAGAGAGATCTTTGTGTCTTAAGATAATGAGTTTCAGGGCTTTGTTTTAAGCAGATGCTAAGACAAGGTTTGAAGCATAAGACAGTGTTCACTGCTGTATTTGGCTGATTTGTAGGAACCACAGTATTCTACCAGACAGGGCTCCTTCTCATACCATTCCAGCAACACCACTTCTCACACTGTGCGAGAGAGATTGGCAACCTTTCTCGACCTGTTTGCACATTTGGGATTTAAAAAAATAAATCAAAAATGACTGGTGTGGGATATATCATAATAAAAATTGATTGCCACATCTTAAAGAGCAGAAAACGAGGCAAGACATGGTGCAGGCATGCCTTTCCACCAGGCTCCCATCAATGGGAAAAACGCACCTTCATTAGCTACCATCATTCTTTGCCCCTTTTATCTGTTCAGAATGGAAGGGAGGGTGAGTTTCCTGCCAGGCATCCAGTAAAATATGGGCATGTTTAATGTAGGTAAAGGTAAAGGTACCCCTGCCCGTACGGGCCAGTCTTGACAGACTCTGGGGTTGTGCGCCCATCTCACTTAAGAGGCCAGGGGCCAGCGCTGTCCGGAGACACTTCCGGGTCACGTGGCCAGCGTGACATCGCTGCTCTGGCCAGAGCCAGAGCCAGAGCCGCACACGGAAACGCCGTTTACCTTCCCGCTGGTAAGCGGTCCCTATTTATCTACTTGCACCCGGAGGTGCTTTCGAACTGCTAGGTTGGCAGGCGCTGGGACCGAGCAGCGGGAGTGCACCCCGCCGCAGGGATTTGAACCGCTGACCTTTCGATCGGCAAGCCCTAGGCACTGAGGCTTTAACCCACAGCGCCACCAGAGGTCAATTCTAGTCTTAGGTAATGTAATGTTATCCCAATCAGCTGCGATTGTTGTGTTACATAGGACACTATGACCAGAGGTCAAGCTTCTTGTGCATTGTGGATTTCTGAGGGAATGTTTACTGAGATCTTTTGCAGGCTTGCATGGAGACCAAGTGAATCCTAGTCTCTTCTTCTGTGGCCCTGGGATTGTCTCTGGCATAATGGAAAGAAGCAAACTGCAGTAGTTCCTGAAGCTCCATCACAGCATTAGAAAAGAGCCACAGATATTCCCAGAGTAGCATCTGAGGAGACCGTGACAAGGTGACTCTCATGTTCCTTCCCTAACCTATGAATAGACTTGTTCCTAAGAAAATATAGCTTTTTTAATGTGTGCGCCATTTTCAACTAATGCATACTGTCTGTTTAATATACAAATAGCCATGTACAAAATGATGCTGTACCATATGTCGAGAAACAAACAGTATTTTACAATTAAGATGTTTTCTGTTAATTGGGTCTTTGATTAATCTGTGTATTTCTACACATACATCTTCTTTTCCTCAATTAATGCCATGAACAGCCTGCTTGCTCATCTTTGAAGTCTTCTCATAATATGGCGTCAAACAAGCCATCACCAATTGCTTGAATTTCAAAGTGCATAAAAAGATAAAAGATGCAGACACAGTAGAGGTTATCAGGAAACATGAGGATTTGACAGGAAGTATCCGGTTTCACATTGTTTAAAGCAATTTAAAGTATTTTTAAAAGCAATAGCAAGAAAACCAAATTCTGAAATGTAAGGATGATCAAAGGTGATTAAAAGTATCATAGCAAGTGAGAATAATGGTTTGCGCAAAGAATTGGAAATGAATGAAAAAGTGAAATATTATGCATTATAAGAAGAATGAGGAAAATCATAGGCACACGGTGAAAACAGAAAGCTCTAGCATTATACGAAGTCGAAAGAGAACCTAAGCAAAGGCCCAGTTATCTTAAGATTCTCCTTTTATATACTGGCGATTTATCATACCATCATGGAAAAAGAAACAATCTGATATGAAAACATTTATTTGGAAAGAAAGAGACTAGAATGTTATGGTGGAGTCATGGCTTACCATGCCCACTCCTTTAAGGAATATATTTGAGCCAACTTATCACAGGTTGGCTTTCTTGTAAGCATATTTAGGTCTTGCATAGAGAGAGTAAAGAACGCTAAGCTCAGGCAGTGGGACTGAGAAGTTGTAGATATCTCTGTGAAGGATTTATGCACAGAATGCATTAAATTAGTTGAGGTTGCACAGCTCAAGGCTCTGGGGAGTGCATCATGTATGATACAATACATAACTTAATTTACAGCATTCCTTAGCACAGGATCACATAACTGTATAGAATTCATTAATACAAGATGTTGTGATGGCTATTACCATCTATGACTTAAAACAGGGTTGCACAACATTTCTCCACTTGCAGGCCCAGGCATCGTGCTCCCCAGTCAAAATCAAAGACCACTTTATTGAATACTGATGAAAGAGGTTTGGCTTGTGCAAGGGGCAATCAAAATACTTCCAGCCCGCCTACCAGAAGTGATGTGTACGTCAATCCAGGTGGGGGTTCCTAAGACTTACATTAAATAGGGTGACCTCTGAAAGGACCACTGTCTGGGGAACTGCCATCAGCCCTGGCCCCGCCTGGGCACACAGACATAACCACTCCTCAGGAATTCTTTAAAAGGACATCCCAGGGTTTGGAGGGGCAGGCGGAGGCTACAACCTCCCCTCCATCCAAGACAAAGGATTACTCCAGTGCCCAACCCAGTTGTGATGATTGCTATAAGTTAGGAAAAACCACCAGGTTGGAGCCAATTTGCCCAGTGGACAAATTCCTACCCGGCCCCGTAATACCTCAACCATTGTAGCCACAGCAAAGTCCTTGACCATCAGCTTGAACCAAGGGTGGGTGGGGAACCTGATGAAGGAAAAGCAGTAGGGCCCCACCCCAGGTGTGGGATGATTAAATGGCCAGGGAGCGGACCCAAGGAAAGCCTTCCTGCTCTGTTGACTCCGCCCCCCTGGCCCAGCCCTTATCTGTGCCTGCATCCCCATCTGCCAGTCTGGGATGCAGGCCAGGATCCGGCACCTGATAGGTGGCAAGGGTGTAAGCCTATCTGGCTGGGGTACTGATGCCACAATTCCCTCGTTGGGGCCTTAGTGGAGCCTCTGCCATACTGCAATGCCACCACACCAAAAGGGTGAGCAGGCTTTCTGTAATTCCATTCATTTTTGTGATTAAATATGTCCTTCATTCACATTACAGTGGTACCTCTGGTTACGTACTTAATTCGTTCCGGAGGTCCGTTCTTAACCTGAAACTGTTCTTAACCTGAAGCACCACTTTAGCTAATGGGGCCTCCCGCTGCTGCCGCACTGCTACCAGACTCTTATCTTGAAGCAAAGTTCTTAACTCGAGGTAATATTTCTGGGTTAGCGGAGTCTGTAACCTGAAGCGTATGTAACCTGAAGCGTATGTAACCCGAGGTACCACTGTATATCCATTTCAACATTTTTTGTGTGGGTTCAATAGTAATAATTTGCTGCTGCTTTGCCAACAGAGAAAGCTGCCATTTCCTTTTCCCACAATGCACTGGAAATGATGCAGTATTAGGGTCAAATGTGAGTACCAGAGAACACACCCACTTGGCACTCGTGTTGCCCTTTTGGAATGAATGGAAATAGAACTAAATAAGCTCTATTCAGTTTCATTCTTCATTCATTCTGAAACAAATGAGCACCCCAATTTGAAAGAATGGGTAAGAGAAACTCATATACCCTCTTCACATGTTCTTAATTTGTATCCGTGGAAAATTCAGGGGGCTGTGTGAACTGATCCTGCTCCACCCACCCACAATCTTCCTGTATTTAACAGTAAGGCCTGGAAAGGGATTCCAAGCATGTTCATCCAGATACAGACAGACTCCTCTCCTGGAACTTTGTGCTACTAACAGGTTAGTGTGTACACACCTTAAGTCAACTCTTCTGGCTTTTGACTATGATTCAGTTATAATCAAAGAGACTGTGATGCTCAAAGGGGGGAAATGTGTGTTTCTTACATTTTAATATTAATGAAGATCTAAGGTTTCTGTCAATTTTAATGATAGTTGCACATGTTCATTGTGACAATATGCCCTCCTAATGGAACTTGGCAGGGCTTAATGGAAAGGGATATTTCTTCTTTCACTAAATAGCTTTATTGTGACAATTCTAAATTACATCTAATGGGTTTTTTCATGCTTGACTTGAGTTTGAATGGCCATAATGATTTGATATCTTTACTTTAGGAGACATCTAACATTGTTAGAATGGTAAAATGAAGCATGGTGGAACTTTAGCACTACCTGAGGAGAAGTTATTCCTGATATAACACAGTTGCTCAGTTTCTGCCAGTGGAGGGATTTTGAAAGTGTTGGGTTTGGAACTGGTTTTAGCAGTTAGTGAATATTTTATATAGAGTATAAGGAAGGTAAAGATAAAGAACCCCCGGTCCAGTCAAAGGTGACTGTGGGGTTGCTGCACTCATCTTGTTTTTCAGGCCGAAGGAGCCGGCGTTTGTCCACAGACAGCTTTCCAGGTCATGTGGCCAGCATGACTAAACCGCTTCTGGCACAACAGGACACAGCTCATCTGTAAGCTCCTTATGCAGCCACACTGGTTTCCTTAGATGCCTCCCACTTTTCTTTCGTGTTGGTATTGTCTGCATTTGGGCCTTCAATATTTCTCCTTTTAGAAACTCCCATCCTTCTTGGACTCCCTTCTCACTGAGTATTTCTGACCACAGGATCACATCCAGTAGCTCCTTCAGCTCTTTGAAACTGGCCTTCTTAGAGTCCAGAGAACATGTCTGACTACACTCAGTTTTCCCTTGCCTCTGTATTCTGAAACCCAGGAGAACATGATCACTTCCTCCCAAGTTTCCAAGTACATCCACTTCATCAATCAGTTCCTCCCTATTGGTGAGGACCAAGTCCAAGAGAGATGATCCCCTTGTTGGTTCTTCCACCAACTGAGAAATGAAACTGTCAGTGAGGAAATGGAAGAATTTGTCAGACCTTACACTCTTGGCAGAGTTTGAGTCCCAACAGATATCGGGGAAGCTGAACTCCCCCATGATTACTATTTCTCTCCTTTTTGAAAGTTTGGTAACCTGCTTTAATAAGGCATCATCCAAGTCTTTAGTCTGGCTTGGCGGCCTATAGCAGACACCCACAGTAAGGTCACTGTTGTTTCTCTCTCCTAAATTTTTTACCAATATACTCCCAATCTGCTTTTCATGCTCCAGGTCATGGATTTCTTCACAAGTGTACACATCCTTTATTTATTATGCTGCTACTCCTCCCTTCCTGTTTGGTCTATTTCTTTTGAACAGGTTATACCCCTCAATTCCTACATTCCAGTCATGAGTCTCATCCCACAAAGTTTCAGTAATGCCTACCAGGTTGTATTTGCCATCCTGTATTAAAAGCTCCAATTCATCTTGCTTGTTTACCATACTCTGTGCATTTGTGTAGAGACAACTGGAACCATGAATTGTTCCCTCCAGCTGCTTCCTTCCTGTAATTTCCTGCCCTTTAGCAGGTTTCTGGAGCACCACCTCAGTTTCCCATCCATCAATGAAGTTATTATCCCCAGTGCCAGGTGCTCTTCTGTTGTTTGTACTGTTTTCTCTTTCCCTCTCAAGATCTAGTTTAAAGCTCTCCTGATCAGGTTCTCAAGACTCTTAGCAAACACATTCTTGCCAAGTGCCCATCTCTCGCAAGTAGTCCTTTCTCAAGGAAGTGGAGACCATGATCCAAGAAGCTAAATCCTTCTTGACAAAACTGATTAAGCTGTCTATAGAAGTGTGAGTGGTTGTCACAATCGACCTCCAAACTCCATTGAAATGGAGATGAATGCATCCTATCACCTAATGTCTAAGCCAGGGGTAGTCAACATGATGCCCTCCAGTTGCGGCTGGACTCCAACTTCCATCAGCCCAGACTGCATGGCCAATAGTCAGGGATGGTGGAAGATATAGTCCAGGGACGTCCAAATCCCAAGAAGCTATGATCTACTCCTGGAATAAAAAACTGACAGTGATCTACCCATTTTTTTAAGGGGGCAGGCCAAAGTTGCTGAGCTTTTTTAGGGCAGGGTGCTATCCAGAGGGCACCATGTTGGCTACCCCTAAACTAGGCTTCAGGCTTTCATGTTCTTAGTGATCCATGATCTCTAGGTCCACATTCCATTGACTTAATTTTAGCACACCTTCCATTCATTTGACCTGAGGAACTTTGAGTGCTGAACATAATCCACAGGGTTTTAAATGGGCAGAAAGAGCACAGCCTCCAGTTCTTTGTCAGTGGGATCTCTCTCTTTAATTCTCATCCAGCTAGACCAAATGGTTCTAACATGCTGACTAGAGTCAATGAACCAAATGTCCACAAGCAGAGCTGAAAACGTCTCATCATACTATATTTAAAGAGAAAATAGCTATTTATGTTATTCATCACTGTGGCACACTGTATTCTCCAGAATTTCACCCTCTAAAATAATATTCCCACCCCCGCCCCTCTGGTCTTGTCACCAAGGGAGCTTCATTTCTTCTTTGGTTCTAAGCCATCTCCTTTTCAGAAAGGCATCATCTGAACAGTCCCAGTGTCATCAGGTTCTTGGAGTCCACGCAGCCAGATCTTTATCTTCCTCTTTAGCAGATGGAACTGCCTAGGAAAAGATCTGCAGAGCAAGCTACTTGGCAGTCTCCTCAAATCCTCGTCTCCAAATGCTTCAAGGGTGATGTGGCACATCCCCCTCCCCTCCGTGCACATGATGTCAATGGATGCTTCAATCTGCCACCCTGTTTCCTACTCATTCTATTCATTTCCTTTTGCTCTTTCCTTCCCTGTTCTTGTCTTGGATGAACTGCTTGCTATTTTACGTCAGTCAGATCCCAGAGTAGAGAGGTCCATCTGTGTACATGAATATAGGATTTGAATTTATTGTAATTTTTCTGGTAGCGATGAAACCTCCGTTTACAGCATGAATATATAGCATTGCCTTCCCACACTTTCTGTATTACAAGCACACATACACAGAGACACGTGTGTGTGTGTGTGTGTGTGTGTGTGTGATAGCAGTTCTACTGTACTTCTTGGTTCAGCAAAAAGCAGAAGGAAGGGAAGGAAAAACTAATGGATGCACAATACATTTATTAAAAGCTAAATTCCTGTAAGATGCTGGGGAGGTGGTGTGTGTGTGTGTGTGTGTGTGTGTGTGTAGGCAGGACTCTCAACAGTCAGTGTGGTACTTTACCTCCTGTGCCACCACCATTATGTTCTAACTGTAAGCCATGTAGACTACAGCTGCAAAGAGCATCATTTAGGCTGCAACACCAGTCAGCCGACCTCATATATAATCCCAATGCATCAAGTGCTTTAAAGCCAAGCCCCTGAATCTGTGAGGTCTCTGCTTAGCCCTTCCTTCCTGGCTCTTTTGATGACTACCTTGTGTCCTGGCTCTTACCTTACTTGACTTTACACTACTATACCTGTAGAACTTGGATTCTGCCCTGACTTCTTAGAACTCAACCTTCTTCCATGCGTTGACTACATCTCTGCTTCTAGCCAACCAGATTCTCACTCAGTCATTCATTTATGAGAGTTATATACCACCCTTTATCAGATTTGGTCCCAGGGCACGTCACATTCAGATAAAAGGAATGAAATAGCATACAAGAAAATCAGTCAAGAAAGTGTTAGCGCTAGTCAAGGAAACTATCTCAGATCTGAATCACTTAATCTGTTTTTCTGACTTCCTTGGAACTAGGGATGAATGAACTCATCAAGGCCCCCTTGGCAAAATCATGGAGGTGAAGGGCATGCTATTTTCCAGGAGTTTTACTCCATTAACTTTTCCTCTCGGAATCCACAGTTTTCAGCATTTCTGATGCTGGTTGACAGTGGCAAGGAAGTGTAGTGGGAGCTGTTGCTACCACCACTGCTGCAGTTGTTTTTAAGAAGCTAGAAGAAGAAGAGTTTGGATTTGGTATCCCACTTTATCACTACCTGAAGGAGTCTCAAAGCGGCTAACATTCTCCTTTCCCTTCCTCCCCCACAACAAACACTCTGTGAGGTGAGTGAGGCTGAGAGACTTCAGAGAAGTGTGACTGGCCCAAGGTCACCCAGCAGCTGCATGTGGAGGAAATGCAGACAGTATGTTGGCACTGGGTGCATGGGTGTGGGATGGGGGGGGGGAGAGAGATAGCTTCGTCTTCAAAGAAATTTGGAATCTGGAGAGCAAGTGTCCTGTTTGTAGTCAGGTCCCCCAAACTCCATGGATTTGATTTTCAGCCAGACTCCAAAGAACTCTCCTGATACCCCTACCTGGAATTCAACCTTGCCTGCTTTGTCTTGGCAACCCCCAAGGAAAAAAGGTACCAGAACTTCCAGTGATGATAACTTATTTTATTTAACCAGTGATCATTTACATGAGTCACTTTGTGTTAAAGGTGGCTATTCTATTCAGAATCAGATGGGTGAAGACTACACAGTTTATTAATACACACCAAGAAAAAAGCATAAAGCTGCCAAGCAAAACTACAATTCTTCCATCCCTTTAGTTGCTAAGAATTCATTCCTTGACATGATAGTCGATACACCCCTGTGTAGCTGGAGCTGGTTGATGCACAGCACTATCCTGGGATCTCTGACCTCCACTGAACTCCTCCCTTTTCTCCTTCAGTGCTTTCATCCCTCCTATTAATGTGGTGGCCTTATCATTCACACCCACCTGGGTTATATGCCATTTGATAAGATGCATTCCTGCTAAGAGGGAGTTTAACAAGCGGCTGCATGCCCGTGGCTTTGACACACCTTGTGGCAGCGTGAACCTCTTATCCAGCCTGCCCATCCAGACTTTGAACTTCCCTTTTAGCCTATAAAATAATGCTGACTACAAAGAAAAAGCATTGTCTGTTTCAAAGATAGGTTGACAATAGGATACTATCAGAGCAATGTGCTTCAGCACAATGTTGGGGCAGTAAAGAGGAAATTGCTGGGCATCATTCTAACGCTGCATGATAACAAAGATGTTCCACATCCATTCTCCTGAAACCTGCAACTCATACTTCAGGCAAAGAATGGGTGGAGGGAATGACTTGATAATGCTGTGGTAAGTTCAGGCTATAATCATGACGGCCAGAGATACAAAGAGTTAGCAAGGGGCAGGGGAATCAGACTAAACAGAATGGGATATGGTTTGGACCATTGGTACATCAGTAGTAGCCATCTTTAAGACACAGCTCATTGGGGAAGGAAGGTCAAATCCCTTTTCTTTTCTTTTCTTTTCTTTTCTTTTCTTTTCTTTTCTTTTCTTTTCTTTTCTTTTCTTTTTCTTTTCTTTTCTTTTCTTTTCTTTTCTTTTTCTTTTCTTTTCTTTTCTTTTCTGTGGGTAATCTGTCCTGGCTTCTGTGCTGAGTATATTAGGAAAAAGAAACTTAATTGGCATTAAGTGCACATCCTTCTGAAAATGTCACATGGCCTATCAAGTATGTTTTTAAAGAATCCTAAAAGAACAATGCATATTAAGCTATGCACATATCTTTCGTCAGCAGAGTCCGCCTGGGTTTTGCTCTCATGGTTACCATGATATCATTGCAATCCCTCAGTGTGGCTTATGCCTCTGTCGCTCACTTCGTACGTCAATTATTAATGCCTGCTCATACTATGCTTCACCCACAAATTCCTTCCCTCTTAGATGCGTGTCTTACAACGTGTCTGATAAATTTCTTCTGGCAGTGTGAAGGCTCATTTGCAGGCGTCCAAAGAAAAGTACCAATTCCTGATTGAGCTGGACTGCTAATTTCCCACAACTAATGAATCGGATGTTTATTACTTAGTAAGCAAAGCAGGTGGGAATATTTATGCAGACCAGAAATCTAACTGTTCCTGGTGCCAGAACAAACAGGTGCAGATTTTTACGGATGCAACAAACAAAACTAAACAAATAGAGGGTTGATAAGGGTATATTTCTGTTTAAGAAATACAGCTCCTACAAAGCAATACAAAACAACCTACCCCCCTGTTTTTATCAAGCATCAGCAATGCACAGAGTTTTTGAAGTGGTGCTTGGGCCTTAATAGTAAAAGGGCACATAGTAAAGGGTATCTCCGACATAACTGAACAAGAATCTGTACTCTGTCCATTCTTCCTTTCTGCCCTCTGTGCTTCGAGTTTCTTTTCAGAACACTTTCACACTGCAACCTTGTGTTTCCAATCTCTCCTCACCAAGTGGCATTCCCATGAATCTTTGACCCATCAATTAACCCCACCTTGTGTTAGTGGGAGGGCAGATTATTGGTTTGTTGTTGTTCTTATTTTTACTATGTATTTTGTGGCTTTTATATTGTAATTTAATGTTGTGAGCCATCCTGAGATCTGTGGGTGAAGGGCGGAATACATATTTAATAAAGAATCGTAACAATAATCCTCATCACCAGTGCTTGTTTTCTAGAAAAAAAGGTACTGGATAATCACCATGAAGTTGTTACAGCAAGTGCCACAAGAACAAAAAGAGGTGCTGGTACTGTGGACCCTCGAGCACCTCCTGAGAGGAAAAAAAAGCACTGCCCACCACAAAGCCACTCCCGAATTTAGGAGGGTGTGTGTGTTGCGGGCTCACGACCCCGCCCACACTCTCGCGGGGCTGGTGCCAGCCCCGCAGGATCAGGGGATTCCCATTACTATTCATCTCCTGCAGCGTCAGCCAATCGGCTGGCGGCAGGGGCGGGCCGACCTAGGGGCACTTAAGGTCGGGGCAGCCCCTGGCTCGCCCCTTTCTCTCCTCTACAGCAGCAGCGATTACTATGTATTTTGTCACCTCCTGAGAGGAAAAATAGCACTGCCCACCACAAAGGAAAAAAAGAGAGTAAACCTGAAACCCTATGCCTACTTACTAGGGTGTAAGTTCCATCAAACCTGGCATCAAGAACAGCAGGTTTGATGGGACTTACACTCTAGAAAGCAGGCATGGGATTTCAGTTAAAACATTGATGAAGTGCTCATCCCCCCATTTGTTTGTCCCATGATTTCAAGGCATGGTTCCACGAGGTTTCTCTGCTACTTTCCCCAGGAAATCCCACTGTTTACTACTGAATCAGAACAAACTTCAATTGAATTCTCTGTGGATTAACATTTGTTCTGATTCAGTGGTAAACTGTGGGTTTTCACACTGGGATAGCAGCAAGACAAAAGAAATACCTCTCAGATCCATGCCTGGAAATCACCAGCCAAACAGGTGGATTATCCCTCAGTGTGAGGCAGCTGTGAAAAGGGTGAATTCTGTGTCCGAGTTTGTTATATGCTTTAATTCAAATCACCAATCCTGTTTGCTCCCTCAATCCCCCTGGATTCCTGTTTCTTGGCTTCTTGGTGGGTTAAACCTGCTCATAGGTTGCTCAGTGTGCTTCTAAAGCACTATTTGTAGTTATGGCACCAAATGAGCAAATATTTCATATATATAACTTGTATTGCACTTTACAATGTACCCCACAGTTAATATCTCATTTCACCTGGTGAATTAGGAAATGCTCAGAATTCATGGCTCAGTGAACTTGTCAATTTAAACTTCTGATCAGGACTCAGATTTCTTGACTACAGAATGCTCTTTTAGCTGACCAAGCCTGACCTTAAAATAATTTCTTCCTAATCAATTTGCAGTGCAATTTATTGCTGCTGCTACCACCAACATTTCCAAATTTAAACCAGCAAAAATATTAGAACAACCTTAGGAATTTACACCCTTAAATTGCCTTGTTGCCTTTGAAAAGCTTAGCTGTGGTCTTTACTGCCTCTTTTAGTTGCCAAGTAAATGTTACTCTCCACTTGCTGCTTCCTAACAGCTCAGAACGATACCTACCAACCCTGGCCTTAACCTAACAATTTGTTCCATGTAGTTCAATAGTAAGCCTTTGTTTCTTAATCTTGTTTTCTAAATCAGGAGTGAAATAATGGAGAAAATGTCAAAAGCTTGAGAGCTAAAACAGAAAGGGAAATAATGTGCTGGTGAGTGAGACACAATGAACTATGATTTCCCCATATACCATAAGGAAGACCTTGACTATTTGGGTCTGTCAGTCAGACTTTTTTTTACTGTGGACATCATGCCCTCCAACATTTCTCTGATAAAAATAGGGATGTTCTATTCCATCTGCTTTCAGATATCTTCTAAGGTTGTAGAGTTACTTATCTCCTTGGCTCAGGGGTCATATAACTCCATACGGTACCTTCCAACATTACTCCGATGAAAATATTAGTTTGTACTGTTTTTAATGGTCTATTGTTGTACATTGCCCTGATAGCTTATGATATGGCGGTATATAAATATTTCTATAAATATAAATACTACCACAAAACTACAATTAATTCAATATATAGATGCAAGACACCTAACTGGAACTGCTGGAAACACATCCCACCAATTCTTATTGATACCCTTGACTCCAGCCCATATCCAGCAAAACTCAATAATGCTTGTGGTTACCTTTAAAGACCTGGCTGGTTTGAAGCACGGGTACCAGAGAGCATATCTTCAACCACATCTATGAGACCAAACACTAAGATCTTCTTTGGAAGCCGTCTTCCAGGTTCCTTTGCCATCTGAAGTTAGGTGAGTGATGACCAAGAGTAGGGCCTTCTCAGCAGTGGCACCCCATCTGTAGAATTCTCAGGGCGGATTGCCTCGTACATGCATTGGGGGTGTTTTTGGTGCCAAGGAAATATTTTCCCCCACTCCATTTCTTCTTTCCTGGGGATTCAATTTTTCCCCACAATTGGTTTTCATGCTGCCATTAACTCTGCATATTGATTGATTCTTGATTATTGTTTTATTGTTTCTGTATGATTGGTTTTAAACTGCCCTGAATCTTTGGAATAAAATGTATTAAATCAACATTTTGGAACTATTACGTATTCTGTTTTGTAGAAACCTACTGCTGTTGCACTAGTGGCCACTGGCACGGGTTGAAATCTTGTACACTGGCATCTGTGTGAAAGTCATGTCAGTTATCTCTAGGTAGAAAATGCATAGGATTGCACTGTTCTGTTGTCTATGAAATGATCACAGGATCCAACTGCTCCATCAGGGTCATCCACACCTAACACCTCTAGCAGCCTGTTTTATTTAGTGTGTTGCCATAGTGACACACACTGTACATTTAAGCCTTCACCTGATATTACTGTGATTCCTTCCTTGCTTGCTTCCTCCTTTCCGCTTCCCACAGCTAGAAAATGATTTTGCATTTCATCTTCCATTTTTGTTATTTTAAAGGATTTCAGTCAGATTGAAGAAACACCACTTAAACCTCCAGATTGCTGTTTATTTTGCCCTTTTTGGAAACCAAATATTTTACAAAATTACAACCAGACCTTTGTCTTCTAGTCTCCCAGAAGCTCATTTTTAGCTGGATTTGGAGGATGGGGAGAAATGTTTAAAAAATCAAGCAGGCTTTTTAAATTTATTTTTAAAAATACTATATTAAAAATCCACATTTGAAAATGGGATATCAGCAGACATCAGTGACCTTTCAGTCACTCATTAAATCAGGAATAAATGTTTCTGCATATGCCAGCATGTATTATTGGGAAACTAATATACAGGAGTGTAGAATTTAGGAGGTGCATTGTTTTCTTATTTCATACACACTCGCTCCTTCACAATATCAATAATTCAAAGTGTGGAAATGGTTGGTTATTATGCCTCTGATTTTGCATGCAAAGCAGGGAACCTGTAGATCTGTGTAGCTCTCCTTCAGACTCCTGCTTTGCATAATTAATACTGTGCAAGGGACCTTTTTGTTTTCCAGCACCAGCTCGTTACCATGACAATGGTTATTGTTTAGAGAGCAAATCGCTATTGGCATGAGTGTATTATTGAATGCAGTATCATTGGGAAATGATCACACTCCGAGTTATAATAACTACGAAGAACGACAATTCCAGTCATTTCCTTACCAATGTTCCCCCTCCTCTCTTCCTAATATTAAATCCACAGGAACTTCTGGGAAGATATGAATGAATGTGAAAAGCCATCAAGTATGACTCATTTATTAAACTCTCACGAAGAACTGGACTGGGCTCTCTTTCCCAAGCTAACATGCAAAGTACCTGTGAACAGTTTGATACCTGTTTTTTCATTATTCTGTCTCATTTGTGCATCAAGAACAACTGTGGCATTTGCCCAAAATTATGGGCGAAAGTTTGGGGAGTGATTTGTTGATTCCAGGAAAGAAAAAAGTGGGCAAAATGAGGCTTTTTCTTTTTTTGTTTTATTGAATCAGGTTCTGTTGGTGATGCGATGAAGGTTATCAAAATGATCAGGGGAGAACTATGACAATGGTTTGCTGCTAGAAAAGGTGTTGCTATGTAGAATTCTTTCCTCACACCACCCCTGTTATGTTTAGTGCAATCCTAAGCCTGGCTGGGGGACCAGCAGTGCAGAGTGGAGTGGCAGATAAACCATAATGCAAGCCAGAAGGGCTTGGAATGGGGTGGTTTATCTGTGAGGGAATGTGACCTTTAAGCTGAAAAAGATTACCCACCCCTATTGAACATTTCCATACACCTTTACTGCAAAGCTCAGGGAAGCTTTTATTTTAAGGGAGGGGTGGAATTTGGAATTTGCTGCCAAAACATTATTGGTTCTCCATGGCTACTGCTAGTCATGATGGCTATATGCTTTCTCCAGGAGCAAAGACAGCATGTCTCTGAATATCTGATGGATGAATATCTGAATATGGATGCCTTAAGTGAGATTCCTGCATTGCAGGGGGTTGAACTAGATGGGTCTCTTCCAACTGTGATTCTATGATCCTAACAGTTCAGCAAAAGCAGAGGACTATTTCTGCCATGTCTTGCCTATTGGCTTCCTATAAAAATGGGGATATTGAAGTAAATAGGCTTTGGTGTGATCCAGCAATTATATTGCATAATTACCCATTTGCTGCAGTTTATAAAATATGTAAAATGATAGCACATTTCTTAAAACATAGAGAAAAATCACAAGTCATTCATGTTCAGTGTTCTAAGTTTCTCTGTCAATTGACACTTCTCAGTTGGTTATAATATGTTATTAACTGCAACGAACAATAGTGCAAGGAATGAAAGAGCTGTCAGTCTGGTGGCTGAACAGCACAGGATTACTTCAACATTGTCTTTCACTGCACAAGATTTGAATTTACCCAAACACCAGAGTTACATGAGGATGAAAAGTTTGTACCAGTTAGTGGCATACATCACCACAGCCTTCCTCTTCCTGGTTGTAGGTTGCTTCTTCTGTGGCAGTGAAGCTCATGAACAGTTGCAAATGAAGCCAGTGAATGAAACAATTGGAGGTGTCAGAAGGAAATTTTGTGCCTTTCCCCAATTCTGCTTCAAAGTATTACTCCAAAGGAGAATACACATTTCATCATTCATCATCATTGTTGCACAGTCAGCAATCCAAGGGACTATGCATTGTAACGTATTTTACATTCCAAGTTGGAAGCTACCTTCAAATGGTTTGACCCTACAGACCATTTGTAATATATAAAATAATAATGAATTAACATTTCCCAGTAGTGATGTATGGAAGTGAGAGCTGGACCATAAAGAAGGCTGATCGCCGAAGAATTGATGCTTTTGAATTATGGTGCTGGAGGAGACTCTTGAGAGTCCCATGGACTGCAAGAAGCTCAAACCTCTCCATTCTGAAGGAAATCAGCCCTGAGTGCTCACTGGAAGGACAGATCATGAAGCTGAGGCTCCAATACTTTGGCCACCTCATGAGAAGAGAAAACTCCCTGGAAAAGACCCTGATGTTGGGAAAGATTGAGAGCACAAGGAGAAGGGGACGGCAGAGGACCAGATGGTGTTCTTGAAGGACAGTGTTCTCAAAGCTACTAACATGAGTTTGACCAAACTGTGGGAGGCAGTGGAAGACAGGAGTGCCTGGCGTGCTCTGGTCAATGGGGTCATGAAGAGTTGGACACGACTAAACAACAACAACAACATCACTTTGGCAATGTTACAGCTCAGCAGTAGTTATAATATGTGCTGTGCTGAAGTCTGTCCCCTAACTTCTTTTAAGTTTTCTTTCTCTGGAAAAGAGAGGCTTCTGTTTTCCCCCTCATTCTCAAGGCATTTTAGAATTTCAGTCAGGGTGGTGTTTGAGGTTATCTCATCATTGGAAAGTAGCCAAGGATGGCCTTTCCCTGCCCCCTTCTCCCCAACCATGGTTTTTCTTTCCAGGAAACATTTCTCCAGCATTCATCATCTTGCTTGGCTGCCCATACCTCCTGAGCTGAGAAGCCCACTGAGAAGAGATATCTCATGATGTCTTCTTGTGGGCTTTGACTGAAGCACAGGAATCCAGAAAAGATGCAGAGTGCAGGCCACTGTTGAAGGGATTTGTAGAATGAAGGAAATGCAACTTGTGGTTTGTAGAAAGAAGAGATAAACAAATACCCCTTTGCCACCTCAAAAGTAATGTAAGCAAGACTAGATCCATGCACCTCAACCATGGTAATTTCACAGATACTTTCTCTCCCTTCTGATCATTATTTGAATGTAATGTATTCTCTCATTAAGTCATAGAGAATGGTTAAAAAAATGGGAGAATTTTTAAGAACAGTGTTAGTTGTAATGTGGGCAATTAGTGAGGAAAGTCACCTCTATAATTTGATTTTGAATCAATGTGGTTTTCATACATATGGTTCACCCCAGCACAATGTGTCACTCATTAATCCACCAAAAGTAAAAACTATGAATAGCTCCACATTTCCCCCTATGATTACAGCTTGTGTGTCAATGAACTGCCCCCCCTGCTCAAAGCACCACCCTCAGTGGAGGCATAGTGGCAGTAAATATCCATTCGTATCGCCATACGGCATTAATTTACTTTTTTTTTGTAAATAGCTTCATTAGCCGATTTGGATTTTTTTTTCTCAGTTTCTAGGTATCTGCAAAGATGAACTTTCTCAGAATTTCATTTTGCATAGACACAAAGAAGAAAAATGATAGTTTTGCCTTCCGTAATGCTCTTCCTAATGGCTCTGATTCATCCCAGAATGGATAGTGTTGCTTGTATATGCCTTAGAGGCAAAGGCCCAACACTAACCACTATATTAGAACACGGCAGGATATATACGCCACATCCTGCCATTTGTTTTAGTCAAGACTTACAATTGCTTCTGAAAAATGATGCCCTAAGAACCTTATTTCCCTCAATAAACTGTTGACATTTTCTCTCTCTCTAGTATCAATCCATATTATTGAGTTCCTTATATGGGCTTAATTAATCTGTACTTGGGGACGTCTGCCCCCCCCAACTAATATTAATAAATTCATGTGCATGATTATATATATATATATATATATATATATATATATATCACTTTATAATTAGCTTACACAAAGCTGCACAGTCTTTTTTAAAAAGTATAATTCCATAAACAATGTAAAGTGTTTCCTGTTCCTCTCAATGGCCTCTAAGTATGACTCACTGTATCTTCCAAACAAGAATGCATGAAAGGATAGCTAACATCTTTTATTTTCCTCTAGGATGCCTGCTTGCAGAAACATTGCATTGTTTCAGAAGGTCACTTCAAAATTCGCTACATAATGGCATACCAACTTTTCACAGATGATCAAGTGGATGAGTGGGTAGGGATCTAGCAGAGCAGCACCGTGGCTTTGTGGACAAGGGTGGGCAGACACAATCCACACTCAAGCAGAAAGTAGGAATTAAATGTATGTGCCCACACACAGTGCTTTATTGCGGTCCATAGACCCAAGACACACAGTACAACAATAGTATATATCAACAGTTCTTAAGGTGTAAGATCGGAATTGCCAGCCAACAGAGGCCCTTTTGTTAGGATTTCAAGCTCCCCGATGCTGATTTTATGATTGGTATATTTCACAAGCCTGAGAGAGGAAGCCTGAGAGAGCCTGATTTTATGATTGGTATATTTCACAAGCCTGAGAGAGGAAGACTGTCTTAACTCTCTTCCACCACTATTAGCTCGATCTGCACAGGGATGCCAATTCCTTGCCCCCCATAGCATATGAGCACAATGACATGGAGATCCTTTTCTATGTTGCTGCTAAAAATTACTGTGGGTTCTTCATTATGTTTACACTCCTAAGCATGAGTCATCCTGTCAAAACTGCATATATATATGCTGATATTTAATATTATTCTATATTATTTTAATGAATATTGAATGTTATTTTATTTGCATATTGTATATTGTATTATGCATATTGTCTTATTTATATGATGTTAGCTGCTCTGAGCCTGGCTTTGGCTGGGGAGAGCGGGATACAAATAAAATTTATTATTATTATTATTATTATTATTATTATTATTATTATTATTATTATTTCGGTATGAGTCTGTGAAAGTGTACTTCCACTTTGACGCTGTTCTGTTTGTTCTCGGAGCTGGAGAGAACAGGCGCCATAATGCTGTTGTCTGTAAATATTCTGTAAATAAATAGTAGTTTAGAACCACAATGCCTCTTTCTTTGGCTGTGTCAAGAAAGAAGGCTAGTGTGCATAAATCAAGTTGGTTTATGTTGCTGGAGCACCCTGGAGAAGAAGGAGATGCCTTTTCCAGAGCTAAGCTCACCGGAGGACGTTTGGACATGGTGGGTGGGCTACAGATAGCCCGGAGTGCTCTCCCAACAGCTTTAGCTTGTACATACTGATTTCTGATTTTTACTGCCTCTGAGAGGAATTTTCTACAGCCACCTATAGTACCAATCTTAGAATCACAGAATCTTAGAGCTGGAAGGGACCTCAAGCGTCATCTAGTCCAACCCCCTGCAGTGCAGGAATCTTAGCTTAAGCATCCATGACAGATGGCCATCCAACCTCTGTTTAAAAACCTCCAAGAAAGGAGAGTGCACCACCTCTCGTGGGAGTCTGTTCCACTGCTGAACAGCTCTTACCGTCAGAAAGTTTTTCTGAATGTTTAGTCGGAATCTCCTTTCTTGCAAAATGAAGCCATTGGTTTTAATCCTACTCACAAGAGCAGGAGAAAAGAAGCATGCTCCCTCCTCCATGTGACAGCGCTTAAGATATTTGAAGGTGGCTCTCATATCTCCTCTCAGTCTCCTCTTTTCCAGGCTAAACATACACAGCTTCTTCAAGTGCTCCTCATAAGGCTTAGTTTCCAGACGCTTGATCATCTTGGTTGCCCTCCTCTGAACACATTCCAGCTTGTCAACATCCTTCTTAAATTGTTGTGCCCAGAACTGGACACCGTATTCCAGGTGTGGTCTGACCAAGGAAGACTAGAGTGGTACTATTACTTCCCTTGACCTGGACACTGTACTACTGTTGATGCAGCCTATAGCCTAGTATGTGTGCCTAGGCTCAACAAATTCTGTAAGCAGCCCACTCATGGCTGTGGTTCTTACTATTCTCTGGTTGAGCTGGTTCCATCTATTTTGGAGGAGAGCTCTCAAACAAAGCAGCAGATACACAAAGACTAGTCATGAAAAGAGTCAACAATTCCAGGTTGTTGTGTTAATATTGGATTGATTAGATGCTGTCTAACCTGTTTATGCAGACTACAGTGTAATAAAATGTGTTCCATACATTCAACATCCTGGGAACATAGGCACAGCTTTTCTTAGTATGGGACACCAGCCTATTCCCCTCAACACTGAGGGGAGAACATTTAATCTGGCTTTAGAAAACAGACAGTGTTACGATATGGATGCAATGCGACCGCGAGCAGCAGGTGGCTTGGAAGCAAAACATAATGGGAATGTTGGAACTGTTCCGTGGGAACAGAGGGAGGGTCTATTTTCAGTGCAAAGCACCGGAATTAGCTCAGTGTGTAATATGACCTGTACAGGAAGTACAGGAGGTGGAGTTTCTCTCTCTTCTGATGGACTCTGATGAGAGCAGATGTGTTTTCTCTGTAATGCTGCAAAGACAGAAATAAAGGGATGTAAATACATTTCTGTCTCTCTCTCTTTCCCCCTACCTGGGAGGGGGGGAAGAGGGGTGTGTTCTTCTCACGTGGAGGAGGATCGCCGATCGCGACCTAGCCTGCATCTGCCGGGAATGCAGACAGGAAGGTCACCAGGAGATCGTGCCGGGTGCCTGGAGAGTGGCCAGTTTCTCCTGATATGGCAGATTTCCTAACAGACAGTGATAGTTAGATACGGTCAAATTCTTACGGCAGGAAGATAACAAAAAACCTTGTAGATATTGGATTCCTGACGCAGATGGGCCACAGGTCACATGTGAGCGAGATCGTAAATCACTAAAGGCAATATCCTATAACCTCTGTTTTAGTTTTAAGGGCAGTATCATACCCCAAGTGGGTAAGAAAAGAAGGTGAAAGACCTATTATTGAAGAGGGCTTACCCTCCATGATTTTTGACCAGGAGCGACATACAATAAAGATAAGGATGCTAAATGCAAACTACTGTATTGCAAAGCAAACTACTGTGTTGCAAATGCAAACGACCGTATTGCAAATAGATTTGTATTGCAAATCAGAAAAGTAAAATAACAATGTCAGTAACAAAACATTATACAGTAAAGCAGTTGGACACATCCGCAAGGTATTAGCATCCAATCTTCAATCCAGTAACCTCATTGAGGACCTTTGCTGAGTCATGGTCCAGTTTATACATTCAGAAGAATCCATTTTTCAGGCTTAATAAGGATAAAAGATTGTGTGTTTGCATTCTACCCATCTTAAAAAAACATAAAATAAAATCCCTGTACAGTACATACAATAATATCAAGTGAGGGAAAGAGTTCGATCTAAGCTTCATCTGTGATATGCTTTAAGTCCAGGCTTGTTTTTTCTTGTGGAATAGCATTCAAGGTATGCAACACTTTCCCATCCACTTGCATCCTGGTGGTACAAACTATAAAAAGCTTTACTACACACACACACACACACACACACACACACACACACACACACTTTAAGTAATCTTATCCATTTGCAGCTTGTAATTGTTTTTTTCCACAATACTGTCTTCTAATTAAAATGTCAGCTTCCTTCCTTTTCCAGTATCTAGCTCCTATCAGCGAAGAAGATTAATATCTCCACAATGTCTGTATATGTCAGCTTCTCCTTGTGGGGTTTATTTTCAAGGCAGGTAACACTGCCTTCCCTAGCATAACAAGACATTTCAGAAGATGGACAACTGGTGAAAGAGCACATCATCTCAAGAAGATTTTCTGGATAACTTGATGCACAGAAAGTATCTCAGAAAGTGGTTCTGTGACAAAGTTCAGTATGTGCATATAGAATCTATGAACGGACATGACTGTAGGATTCCAAACAGATTTTTATTTTATTTTTCTGTTGTAACTCACTTCCATCCCTGGCATTGTTCTGATCTCATCAACAAATCCATTTGTTTGTTCCCCAAACTGTTTTGAGGGTTCGCTTGTTCATTTACAATCCAGCAGTATATAAATGTTGAGAAATAAATAAGTAAAAATATTAATCCTGGATGTGGCTTCAAGATTACTTGAACCAGGAGTGCATCTTCACTGAAGAATGATGTGGCAGAGACAAATTATATGAGAGCCAGTGTGGTGTAGTGGTTAAGAGCGGTAGTCTCGTAATCTGGTGAACCGGGTTCGCATCTCCACTCCTCCACATGCAGCTGCTGGGTGACCTTGGGCTAGTCACACTTCTCTGAAGTCTCTCAGCCTCACTAACCTCACAGAGTGTTGTGGGGGAGGAAGGGAAAGGAGAATGTTAGCCGCTTTGAGACTCCTTAGGGTAGTGAGAAAGCAGGATATCAAATCCAAACTACTACTACTACTCTTCTTCTTCTTCTTCTTCTTCTTCTTCTTCTTCTTCTTCTTCTTCTTCTTCTTCTATATATGGCCAGGAAGACAGAACCAGAAGTAAAGGCTGCACAAAATGCATTAAGTAGCACAATTTCTTGGGGAAGTTGCACCCATCTCCATGATGCAGTGAAAGATGCTTCCTATTTACTGAGTATTCATTCCAATTTGTTTGCGGGGAGGTTAGATGATGTTGCCTCAGTGCAAGTGCTCTCCCATGTTTTCCAGTGCATTTCTCCATCACTTGTGATGCTTAGCTTATTTTTAGCTGCTGTTTCCTTAATATTGTTTTATAGATAGATAGATAGATAGATAGATAGATAGATAGATAGATAGATAGATAGATGGTTTGGTAATTATTTTATATGATTTATGCTGCATTTGTGATGTTCTATTACGTTTCGTTAGGCTCTTCTTATTTATTATTTGTTAGACACTTTCAGATTCATTTGCATGAAAAGCAGCATAGAAATACAACAAATCAAATCACTTTCCTTGTTGCAAAAAAGTCCCATCTTATGGGATAGAGGGTTTGTTACGCAAGACCTCCCAATCAACTGCAATTGCACAACCTGAATTAGTTGGTATGTGGCTGAATTCCACCCGAAAATAGCAGCAGATTGGAAGTGCCCCAGATTTTCCGTAAAGGCAAGGGGCAGAGAGGCAGCTGTACATTCACATTTCATTAGTTTGTGCATCATTTTTTTCTTGCATGCTTCAGTGGACCTTTAGTTTCCCTGCCATTTGTGGGGCTTGACTTGTGTAGCACACTGTCCTGGCTTTGGTTTTAACTGTTGCCTTTTCTTTTCACGATGGCAATGTACTACCTATGTTCTAACCTGTCTTTCACTGCAATTCTCTATGCATCTGCTCAGAAGTAAACCCCTTTGAATTCAATGGGATTTGCTCTCAGGTAAGTTGTATGTACAACTTACGTCATTTCTCTAATTCTGGTTAGACACTACAGTTAGTTCAGAATACAGCTGCTGGGATTTTGACAGGTACAGCTCATTTGGATGAGATCTCATCAGTTTTGAAAGAGGTTCACTGGTTATCTTTGGGGCCAATTTCAAAGTGCTAGTCTTTACCTTCAATGGTTTAGAATCTGACTATAAACACCTATTTCCGCATCAATATTCTGATACTTAAATTTATCTGCTGACGCCCTTCTCTGAGTGCCTCCTCCTGAATAAGTGAGTTACATGTTAACCAGAGATGCCCTTTTTATACTGTGGCACCCAAGTAATGGAATTCCCTTTCCAAGAAGGCTCATCTGACATCAGCATTATTCTTCACCAGGCAAAAACATTTTTATTCCCCCAGGCATTAGAAGTACAGTGGCACCTCGGGTTACAAACGCTTCAGGTTACAGACTCCGTTAACCCAGAAATAGTACCTTGGGTTAAGAACTTTACCTCAGGATGAGAACAGAAATTGTGCGACGGCAGCAGGAGACCCCATTAGCTAAAGTGGTAAAGGTAAAAGGTAAAGGTACCCCTGCCCGTATGGGCCAGTCGTGTCCGACTCTAGGGTTGCGTGCTCATCTCGCTCAAGAGGCCGTGAGCCGGCGCTGTCCGAAGACACTTCCAGGTTACATGGCCAGCGTGACGAAGCTGCAGCTGGCAAGCCAGCACCAGCGCAGCACACGGAAACACCGTTACCTTCCTGCTATAAAGCGGTACCTATTTATCTACTTGCACTTAAGGGTGCTTTCGAACTGCTAGGTGGGCAGGAGCTGGGACCGAACAACGGGAGCTCACCCCGCCGTGGGGATTCGAACCACCGACCATGTGATCAGCAAGTCCACAGCGCCACCCGTGTAAAGTGGTAAGGTAAAGGTAAAGGTACCCCTGCCCGTACGGGCCAGTCTTGACAGACTCTGGGGTTGTGCGCCCATCTCACTCAAGAGGCCAGGGGCCAGCGCTGTCCGGAGACACTTCCGGGTCACGTGGCCAGCGTGACAAAGCTGCATCTGGCGAGCCAGAGCCGCACACGGAAACGCCGTTTACCTTCCCGCTGGTAAGCGGTCCCTATTTATCTACTTGCACCCGGAGGTGCTTTCGAACTGCTAGGTTGGCAGGCGCTGGGACCGAGCAGCGGGAGCGCACCCCGCCGCAGGGATTCGAACCGCCGACCTTTCGATCGGCAAGTCCTAGGCGCTGAGGCTTTAACCCACAGCGCCACCTGCGTCCCTGTGTAAAGTGGTACTTCAGGTTAAAAACAGTTTCAGGTTAAGAACGGACCTCCAGAACGAATTAAGTTCTTAACCTGAGATACCACTGTACTGCTCTTCTGTCTTTTGCTTTTCTTTTTTTTAAAAAATTGCTTTTTTATAGTTGCTTTGTGTTATTGTTTCATAGCGTGAAGTTCCCCTTTGGAACTTTCTCCTTTTGCAAAGGCAGCATCCCTATTGTCTTTTCAGCACCTGCCGAAGGTTTTCCTTTTTCAACCATCCTTCTAAGTGGATTTTTATTTTATTTTATCTCATACATTGGATTTTTATTTTTCTTCTTAACGGGTTGTGGTGGTTGTTTTTTTGCTGTTGTTCATTGTTTCAAGACATCTTCATAGACAGCCATTCATGAATAAAGTTGTAAACTGGAATCCATTCTCAGGAAGAGCGGTACGTTGATACTTTAAATAAATAAAAGTAGCAATTAGGTGTGATGTTGCATATTGAAAAAACAACCAGGTGAAGCTCGAAAAGGGAAGAAGAACAGAGTGGAGGTCAGAGCTAATCCACAGAACAGTAATGAAACAGAACAGAGAATATTTCTTCATCCCTCTCAGAGGCAAGAAAGAGGCCCAGAGCAATGGGAATTTTATTCTATAGTCTGAACCAAGAGTTCAAATCATATAAAAATGACTCTTATTTAGGAGTAGCATGGAAGAGGCCTGGTGCCTCTCTTTCCCCCTACAGAGCTTCTCAAATAGATTGCCACAAGATTCATTCGGTTCTTTTCTGCTCCCCAATGCTTTTCTGATGACTTCACAATGGGAAGTTAATAATAGGCCTCCGATAAAATGGTAACATATATGTGCATCTTGACAGGCTTGATCCTATCTAATAAAGAGCCTATTTTTCTTGCAAAAGGGCTGCTAGTCTGCAAGAGAACAGTATAATCTACTGAGGTGTGAGGGAGATTAATGAGTGAAGCTGTTTTAGGGAGCATTGGTGACATGAGATACAGCCTTTCAAAGGTCATCAAGTGAGTTGCTCTCTGTTGTGGAGAATGTATAGGCAGTCCAAAAGCTATTGATCTGTATTCTGCTATTGTTGATTATATTGTTGCCTGTACACATTATTTTAAAATGCACTGTTGGCACTAATCAGGGAAACAGGCATCCCTGATTCTGAATCATGGCACTATCACATATCACTATATTTAAATTATTTCTAACTGTGGCGTTAGTGAGCAATGTGTCCCATGTAGGTTGTTGCAGCACTTCATAATAGCATATCAATGAAAGCAAAAAGCAACAGCAACAAAATAGATTCCTGAACATCATCAGTGCTTGGAAATTTCATTTTAAATTGGAAATAGTTCAAGTTATTTATATCCAAAAGGAGGTAGTGCAAGTTTATCATCTTCCAAAACAAACTAGTTCTGAAATAAATAAATAAATAAATAAATAAGGCATTCAAATGTTATAAGCTGCTATGCTGAAGTAAAAGGTTGGCACACAAGTAATACGTTTTCTGACAAACTTCCTCATTGTTTGTATTTCCATTCTAGAAAATATTTTAACTGATGACTTTGTTCCAGCCACACAGCTGTTAAAGGCGCAAGGCACAATTTGCTTTGCTTTTGTCCCTGTACATTTTTGCCACAAGCTCCTGCAGGAATAGAGAGAATCTTTTCATCAGGAAAGGTGCAGGAAGTGACTCTCATTCCTTCCTTCTGATTGCACAGCAGCGCCTCAGTATATGCCTAATAAGCTTTTAAATTTTCTTTACAAATGTCTGCTTGATAACTTTCTTTAAAATGAAAGCTAAGAGTCTCTTGCTGTGGGGATGTGGGGGTGAATGAACATGAAACTGAACTAGAAGTTGGTCAAAGGTCCGCCCCAAATTAACTTAACTGACTTTTTAAAATCTAGACTTTAATTTTTAATAGTTTCTTAAATATATGATTTGTGTGTGTATATATAATTAAGTACAAAAGCATTTCATTACAATCATAATACAGGTATAATGCCATATCTTGACAGAAATACAGTTGAACATAACATATATTCTCTCTTTAACCCTTAATATTGCAAAATTAGACTTTTGCGTGGACAGGCGGAGTCCCCAGATCCCACGCGGTCCCCCCCGTCATGTGGAATAACGATTCAAGACAACGTGCTATGGGATTAAATTGGCCACAACTTTATTAAATTTCAAATGTGGGTAGACCTTGGCTCAGGCATTGGGTGTTCTCCCTCCCCAGTCCCTAGCCGGGGACCTAGGGAGCATCAGGGTTATCCAGTGTGTGGGGGGGGGATGGGCTGGCTCTGGAGAACATATGTTCAAGCAGAGATAGCCGCCCCCGTTACGCCGCCGCCACAGGGGAGAGCAATGACGACCTTTCGGCGTACGGTCAAAGCCTCCCTTCAGAAACCCCTTTAACGGTATCGCCGCCGCAAAGAGGAAGATGGACTAAAGGATTCCGCCCAAGGCCTGATACCACCAAAGTTGTGACATTTTGCTACGGGAAAGGCGAAACCTGCCAATGCAGGGAAATTCCTTTCCGGCCCTTTAACAGCGACCTTAACGTAGCAGCGCCCGCATACCTGTGAAGAAAAGCTAACCTGCAAAACCTGTGAAGAAAAATTGACCTGCAAAATAAGACATTAACTGAGGGCGGGAGAAGCTCTGGAGCCAAGTGAGGATTCCCAGGTAAGAGCCTCCCTCTACTGTGTGGGCAGGTAATCCCTCCCCTACCTGGCCTGGTCTCCTTGGCAACACTTCCCCCAGGTGGGATTGGACAATGGACTGAGGTAGGCGGAGACCTCTAGGTATCCCACCTGAGGGAGGCAAAGCCAAGCCTATGCTGTTGGAGCCGCTTCAGATCTAGGGGCTGCGCACGTCCACGCAAAGGGCGCCCCCCGTTTTAAGCGGGGAGCGGTCATTCTCCAATCTTTCCACTTTATAGTTTCTGGTGCAATGTGTTCTTGCAGAGATTTGTGGCAGCCACACCACTGGACTTCACTCATGGCTTGGGTCTTCTGACACACACCAATATTGAACTTTAGCGAATAGTTCAATATTTTTTTCACTTTTCATGTTGATCTATCAAAGGTGAAAATGGAGTTACAGGGAAAACTAGCAGGAATTGATTTCTCATCCAGAATGACTCATCATTATATAAAATCAAAGTAAGAAACAAGATGGGAGTGGATTACTGGAAATTTTGCAGAGAAGTTCAAAAACATATTTGGAGCTACAAACCTGTTCCGAATGGCTACTTACCAAATGTATGAAAATAGATGTGAGTGTACCATTTGGGGTTGCAAGATCTTGGCAGGAATTGGTTTATGTATGAAAGCAGTCCCACTGTGATATGTGAGACTATTCACAAATGGAAAATTACTCACATGCTGAAGCCTATTAGTAAAGTTTCCATCATAAGATTTTTGAAGAGAATATACAAGACATGAATATGTGGTATACGGCTGATAAAATCTGCCTCATCTTGCATTGTTACATGGAGATAAATTAGCAGACAATTGAAGATATTCAAAGAATTGCACAAAACATTTATTTTCTTTCAGCTATGCTTAGATAGCTCTAACACATAAAATGGAACATGCATATCATTTCTAAGCCTGACTTCAGAATTCTCAGACACTATGTATAACACAGTCATTAAAATTCCAAATTTTTGTCCCCCTCTCAAAGCCACAAGTCCTTCTTGACTTCTTAAATGACAACCTCTCTCTCCCTATAGTCCATCTTTTCACCTGAAAAGTATTGTTGATTCATTGCTTCAACTGAATGTATAAAGCATTTTTTTAAAAACTTACCTCATGCAGCCCACATTTTACCAGCTTCTCCACAGTAATAATGATGCGGGTGGCGCTGTGGGTTAAACCACTGAGCCTAGGACTGGCCAGTCAGAAGGTCAGCGGTTCGAATCCCTGCAACGGGGTGATCTCCCATTGCTCAGTCCCTGCTCCTGCCAACCTAGCAGTTTGAAAGCACGTCAAAGTGCAAGTAGATAAATAGGTACCACTCTGGCGGGAAGGTAAACGGCATTTCCATGTGCTGCTCTGGTTCACCAGAAGCGGCTTGGTCATGCTGGCCACATGACCCGGAAGCTGTACGCCGGCTCCCTCGGCCAATAAAGCAAGATGAGCGCCGCAACCCCAGAGTTGGTCACAACTGGACCTAATGGTCAGGGGTCCCTTTAAGAAAAATGGACTCAAAAATGGCCTCAAAAGTTTATGTGGTTGCTTTGATCCTGGCCATTTTCATAATTGAAACAAGGTTAACAGGCTATGAGCTGCAAGGACAGGATGAGGCCTTTGCCAGTGAGGGTCA
This sequence comes from Podarcis cretensis, assembly GCF_951804945.1. Taxonomy (NCBI): domain Eukaryota; kingdom Metazoa; phylum Chordata; class Lepidosauria; order Squamata; family Lacertidae; genus Podarcis; species Podarcis cretensis. The sequence continues at coordinate 65,162,150 of NC_137170.1, read as the reverse complement.
CTTTTGATTCCAGTGCACCTTTTTCTTAAAACAATTCTCTGAAAGCCGAGGGAAGCATTTTCTATAGGTTGGCAACAGAACAAGGAGTGTAGTGCAGATGTAGGAGAGTGGAGCAAGAAAACTATTCACAAAGGGAACTAAGGACATTCATATCCTGCACCTTCCATATAATTCTGAAAACCATTCACAGTAGATTTCAGAACCAATGCGCAAACTTTAGCTGCTATCTCATTGAATGAGATAAGGAAACATAAAACTCCCTTGGTCTTTGAACTAAATTGGACTTTAGCTCTAAAGAAACAAGAGCTATATTCACAAAGAAGCACAAAGGATTTTACCAAGATCCCTGAGCTGGAGATTGAGACGGGGAGAGTGCTTCTAGACTGGTATCTATTGTGAGATCAATGGTTCTCATACACGCAAGTGATGTTGACATGACTTTACCAGCATCAAAATGCCAGCCTGAATTTTCGTGAATGTAGCGTGGATTTACCTTTTCCATAATTGCCAACTACCCATTTGAGAAATCTGAATGCCCAGTTTGGAATCTCAACTCCCCATTTAGCAGCACCAAAAGCTATGGCTAAAACAAACCCAGAATGTATGCCACAAGAAAAAAGAAAATTGGAACAGCTCAGACAGAAGGAAGGAATCATGGGGAGGAATACTGATTTATTATTCTGCACAAGCCTCAGTATTGCCTTTTAAAAATGAGTTTATGTCATTTAGAATACATTTCTTACGTAGTATCACAAAATTATTAACATTTCATTGAAGCAAATTGGATTTTTCAAACAACTATGTATCTGTTTATGGAAGAGGCTTACCTTTCTTTTTATGTAATATATACACCAAGACAATTAAGATTTATTCACACTCAAAACTTATTTATCATTTTTAAAAATATAAAACCCGATGTGTTGTTTTTTTCTGATCACATAAGGCTGTAGGGTTTAAAATAATTTAATAAAGATTTAAGATGAAGCTGAAATTGTTGGTGACTCATAGGTCATCAGTGGGTGGCAGGTGAGAGAAGGGAAAGCCTAAAGCAGCTAAGGATTTAATGAGACTTCCAGAGCTACTTTTCAATTCAGAACATTATTACTTATTTACTTCTTCCCTACATCTAACCTATAGTCAAGGTAAAAACCTAGGGTTCAATCTACCAGGATGTTCTCCTGTCCGAACGGCATTAAAATGAAAAAGAGGTATGCAAGAGGACTACCAAAGATATTACTCTCTCTTTGGTTTGTTTTATTAGACATCTTACTTGGATTATTTCATATTTCTCCTTGGGAATTTCTAAAAGGAGATGTGTTTGAGCATGTGTGATATATTTTTGAAAACCTTGCATAGGAACTGTGTGTCTACAAAATCCAAAATGATCCACAGGCTTATCTTCGTATGTTTTTTTCCTTTTTCTTTTGGTGGTGGATGTGAGGTTATTCTTTGTTTCAGGTCCCTGTAACTACATCACATGTATACACAGTTCTTTCTGATCTACCAGAAGAGCAAATGTCAAAACGATGAAAGGCATGGGGTCTGTGCATGTATCACAGTTTAACCGTGAGGACATACAAAGTCCCACACAACATGGTATCTTTTTTTATGAGGCTCTGCTTCTAGCATCTCTCTCACAGTCCTATCTTTTGCTTCTTCATTCAGAAGGAATTCCTACTTCTAGGTATGCACAGAATTACAGTGCTGTATAGAGCACTAATGTTGCAGAGAGCTTCTCTCTGCACACATCACAAGTATGAATTTACCCTGAACTTTGCAATAGGAATACACTTGTCCCTCCTTGAAATAATCTTGTCATGTTAGGTCCCACATACATGTAGGGTAGCAGGGGTGCCATCTACTATCTTTTGTCCCCCCGATATATCTGGGAGGGCCCCCATTGTTCAAAAGGGGCAGAAGAGGCCAAGCGTAGAGCTGAGCATGGCGTGGCTTCAGTGGCCGGAGGGGAAGTAGCCCCCAGTGGTGGTAGGTGGAGGAATAATAATAATAATAATAATAATAATAATAATAATAATAATTTATTATTTACACCCTGACCATCTGGCTGAGTTTCCCCAGCCACTCTAGGTGGCTCCCAACAGAATTAAAAGCACAATAAAGGAGGAGCTGTGTAACAAAAACTAAATGCAAGCCCTCAGGCCATCAACTGAAGCACCCCTCCCATGGTTTCCCTGCACCTGGGTGAGCAATGGGTTTTTTAATGTGTTCTGTGTAGAAGGTGGAGCTATGTGTAGTTGTTTTCCTATATAAGTCCATATATGTCCATTACGTAGTCCAGAGAGTGTAATGGTCTAGATTCAAGTTGATGGTTCAAGCTGATGGTTGGGTGAAAGTTATTGAAATATTGGTGGGACCACTCAAGTGTCCACTGTCCACTGGCGGAGGACGGGGGAGTGCACCGCCCCCATCACTACAATCCTGGTGGGGTGCCATTGTGGCTGCCCCCCCACGCGTGCTGGGCACCATGCCCCCAGGACGTGTGCCACGCCCCTGCAGGCATTGCGCCATGCCCCCCGGAATGCGCGCCCACTACGCCCCCGCCTGCTCTCCGCCCCTGGTGCTGGAGCATGAAGCTCCGCCACTGCCACTGTCCACGAGCCCAGATGATTAAAATGACATTGAATGTATCTCAGGTAGAGGATAAGCTTTTGCAGGCAGAACCTGTAATGTTACAATGTAGTATGCTGGAAAACAATTGTGCTTCAAAGACTCCTGATCAGATTTCACTTGTATTGGCCTTTTAATGACTCAGGATCCATAATAATGTGATTTGAATGCAGGGTTCATTAGTCTAAACATCAAAACAAAGGGAAAATCATTATCTTTCCTCAGCTTCTCCTTTACTATTGTCTGCAACTTACATTCAAATTCTGAAGGCAAATGTTAATGGACTACGTATTTTGAAATGCTAATATTGAAAAGCATGCTTGGTCAATTAGTGTGACCTACATGCTACATAAACCACTCAATCAAATTAATATTCCTTGTGCACAATATTTAATACCTTACAGGCAATATATATAATATTGAACTCCCCCCCCCTCTTGATAGGAGAGTTTACATTTATCATTTTGAAGAATGTGCCTATGTGACTACTCATTCACCATACACACATGAAACTTCAAAGGGCATTACTTTTCCAAGTAAGTACACTGCTGAGGGGTTACAATGACGTGGATTTCACATTCAGTTATAAAATCTGATCCTGGAAGCAACCCTGATACTCCTTTTGAACCCTCCTCAACTCAAATGAGAATTACATTCAGCCTGTACTATCAAGAAATCAGGCTTTGATCATGAAAATACCCTGCTTATTATTTCTGCTAACTGATTATAATTAACTTGTTATATCTGCCCAAAACCTTTTGAAAGTATAAATACCTTAGGTAGCCAACACACACACACACACACACACACACACAAAATTAAATTGCAATATTTAAAGCATGTTACAACCTGGAGCTATCAAAGCAATGTGGAACCTGATAAAATAAAAAATACAAACTCTAAAAACAATAAAACCATGTCTAAAGATATACTATCATGACATTATGTTTGTTGACTGGGAACAGTTATGGACCACCGGTATTAAATTCACGGCATGTAATGCCCTAAGAGAAAATATTATGAAAATGATTTACAGGTGGTACATGACCCCAGTCAAACTTGCGAAGATTTATCATCTGCCCAATAATAAATGTTGGAAATGTAATGAGACTGAAGGTACCTTCTTTCACCTTTGGTGGACCTGCCCAAAGATTAAAGCCTTTTGGGAAATGATCTATAATGAAATTAAGAAGGTACTTAAATGTACTTTTCATAAGAAACCAGAGGCATTTCTCTTGGGCATGGTCAGCCAATTGGTGTCAAGGAAGGATAGGACTTTTTTTATGTACGCCACTACAGCAGCAAGGATCCTTCTAGCAAAGTATTGGAAGACACAAGAACTCCCCACACTGGAAGAATGGCAGACGAAAGTGATTGACTTTATGGGATTGGCAGAAATGACTGGCAGAATCCGCGACCAAGAGAAAGAGACGGTGGAGGAAGATTGGAAGAAATTCAAAGCTTATCTTAAGAACTGTTACAATATTGATGAGTGTTAAAATGTCAAGGGGAAGGAAGATGCAGAATTACAGCCGAAAATGTTTGATGATTTAAGGTGAAATTGAGAAAGATAACAAATTTAAATTTAATTGGCTAAAATGGTTGCTGAAAAATTGTAAAATAAGGATGTAAAAAGGGTGAGGTATGGGGAAGTCCGAGAAAGGAGGCTTATGAAAATGAGGTTAAGAACTTATATTTGTGTGTTTGTTTGTATTTGTCGATGTTTTTATGTTGTTGTGGTTGTTTTGTTTTAAAATTGGAAAACTAATAAAAATTATTATATATATAAAAAAATAAAGATATACTATCAATACACAAAATGCCTGGGTCACACTTTAAGGGAAGCCTTCTTAAACAAAAAAAAGTTTTTAGTGAGTGCATCTCTTATTTCAGATGGCAATTGATTTCAGAGGGCTTGAGCTGCAACACTAAACACTTGGTTCTTGTATAAACTAAGCAGACCTCTGGCATATTCTCGGTGGTGCTCCACCCGAGGAGTGCAGTTGCCAGGCAGGGTTATAGGGAGCAGGTGGTCCCTTAGGTTACCTGGTCCCAAGTTGTTTAGAGCCTTAAAAACTAAAACACAAACCATGAACTGCACCCTGTAGCATATTGGCAACCAGTGTAGTGTAGCTCTCTTAATAGAGCCTAGGGCTTGCCGATCAGAAGGTCGGTGGTTCGAATCCCCACGACGGGGTGAGCTTGGTCCCTGCTCCTGCCAACCTAGCAGTTCGAAAGCAAGTCAAAGTGCAAGTAAATAAATAGGTACCGCTCCGTCGGGAAGGTAAATGGCGTTTCCGTGCACTGCTCTGGTTTCGCCAGAAGTGGCTTAGTCATGCTGGCCACATGACTCGGAAAAACAATCTGAGGACAAACATCGGCTCCCTCAGCCAGTAAAGCGAGATGAGCGCCGCAACCCCAGTCGTCCATGACTGGACTTAACAGTCAGGGGTCCTTTACCTATGTCAGTAAAAGATTCTAGTCAACAACCTGCCTTTTGTATTCTGCACCAGCTGCAGCTTCTGGGTTAAGCCCAAGGAAAGCCTGACATAGAGCACACTGCAGTAGTAGACCAATCTTGAAGTTACCAGTGCCAAGACTCCAGTGGCCAAGTTGACTAGGTCTAGAAACTATGCTCAGTTCCAGACCACATGCCTGTTCCTTCAAAAGTAGTGCAACCCTATCCAGAACAGAGAACCCCAGATATTGAAACCATTCACCCATGGAGCTTCCATCTTGCCAGTGTTTAAACTCAGTTCATTGGCCCTCATCTAGCCCACCACTGCACCCAGACACTGGTCCAGAGCCTGCACAGCTACTCCCAGTATAGATGTTACGGAGAAACAGAGTTTGCCAAAACACTAGCAAAGAATGAGAATTCTGGCCAGCTAGTATCACATTCATGTCCCCAATGGAAAGGTAGTCCATTTCTATATAGGCCACACCATCATCTTGACTCTACCCTAGTGGGGGAACCCTGTGTGACTCATCCCTGCCTTCCATATCCTTTGCTTCTCATTCTGTGGCAGCCAGGCGACATCTTCAGACCATTTTAACCTACTGAGATACAGGCTGAGTGAGTGCTGCTGTGATATTCCATGATACTATTGTTTGCTCTGTCGGATTCAATTCTTAGCTTCAGACACACTGTGCCATGCATACATGGTTCATTGTCATGAGTATTAATACAAAGGCTTGGATAAAATCTTAGGGCTGAATGATTAATTCTTTAATTATTAATTCCTAATATTAGCAACATTTCTCTAGGGGATGACAGGAATCATGGGGATTACATTGCTAATGGCTTCTGAACCCCATGAATAATCATAGCTGTGTTGTTGCTTCCTCCAGGCAAGTTTGAAAAATGGAAAGCGAGAGGACTGGGTGGAATTTGAGCAGATGGAATTTAGGAAGCTACCTTACATGAAGCCAGAGACTATTGGGCTCTACAATGCCCTGGCTATCACTGACCTGCAAAGGGTCTTCTCAGTAGTGGGCCCTGCCTAGTCAGGAATGACTGTCCCTCTCATTATTAATGTTAAGGCAAAATTTTAAAATGTTCCTCAGTCTTCAGCCAGGCATTGGGAGGCTGAAAAATAAGATTTTGTTTCTGGCAACTTTGTAATTTTATTTGACAGGATAGTTGACTTTTGTTTGTTAATTATTGTTATTGTTGTTTAGTCATTTAGTCGTGTCCAACTCTTCGTGACCCCATGGACCAGAGCACTCCAGGCACTTCTGTCTTCCACTGCCTCCCGCAGTTTGGTCAGACTCATGTTTGTAGCTTCGAGAACACTGTCCAACCATCTGGTCCTCTGTCATCCCCTTCTGCTTGTGCCCTCAATCTTTCCCAACATCAGGGTCTTTTCCAGGGAGTCTTCTCTTCTCATGAGGTGGCCAAAGTATTGGAGCCTCAGCTTCACAATCTGTCCTTCCAGTGAGCACTCAGGACTGATTTCCTTAAGAATGGATAGGTTTGATCTTCTTGCAGTCCATGGGACTCTCAAGAGTCTCCTCCAGCACCATAATTCAAAAGCATCAATTCTTCAGCGAGCAGCCTTCTTTATGGTCCAGCTTTCACATCCATACATCACTACTGGGAAAACCATAGCTTTTACTATACGGACCTTTGTTGGCAAGGTGATGTCTCTACTTTTTATTACCATTTAGTTATTTACCACCCTGGGCTCCTTTGGATGAGAGAAAAATCTGTGATGTGAAACAAATAAATAATACACTACCTGGCAGCAGTTCTCTAGGGTTTCAAACAGGGGGCACTGCCAGGATTACCTGAAGATGCTGCAGCTTGAACCAGGGAGTTTCTACAAACAAAGCAATATGCTATACAACTGAGCAATGGCCCTTCCTCCTCTAGGCCATGTCATAGTCCCAGTGGCATCATCTGAAACCTGAAGGGGCCTCCGTTTAAAATATAAAAATGAACAATTCTGAAATTTAGACTTCTTTCAGAAGACCTTTAATGTGGACTCTTCCAATCTGGATTGGGGGAATCGCTCATCACTAACAATGACCAATTCAGGACACCATCACTAACAGCGACTAATTCATGAAGCTTTGCACACCAAATGACACATACTTTTCCCTCATAGCTAGGAGAAGCAGGAGTACTGCCTTTCAATGAGTCAGTTTGTATCATAGAAATGCTGCACCAGTGTTGAATTCCTTATTAATTGCTCTGAGGGTCTATGATGCAAATCATGAATATTAGAGGTGCCTCAGATCAACACTGGTAAGGCACAATTACTATGGAATAGGCTTTATTCTATCATGGTACTAAGAACTAAATGAGTTGAGAACTGGGAGGGGGGCAATAGCCAGTTATAAAATATTGGTTTTGCAGTCATCTTCGATTATTTATTCTGTAATCATGCCTAACTTAATTCTAAGAAGAAGAATTTCTATATATAAATTGAGGTGGTTATTTTAGACATTTAATTAGACACACCTCCCAAAGCATTGATTAAATTGGGCTTCAGCTCAATGATTTCCAGAATTTGTTTAATCTCCTGAAATTTCCATGAGGTAAAAAAGATTATTCATTTAAACTAATGCCCATCTGCCCTTAATGAACATTTCTCTCTCTTATTTTATTCAGAGAAGAAACCTGAAGGGAATGTGGTTTGAGATTTTTCCATCTGCTCTGCCCAAATCTGGCAACTCAGAATTTGTTTTCTCAGAATCATTATTCATTCCCCAATCTTTGACTAAATGTTATTTTGTCCTTTCCCAAGACAAAACTACCAAGCCCAGTATGGTCACTTGAGCTGCAATCAACAGAGACTGATCCATTAGGGCAACCAGGACTAAGTCCTAACAAGTGAAATGGCCAGCACTTAAAAACAACCACCACCATTCAAAATCCAATTGCTACATTGTTTCCTGACCCACACATCCTTCCATGATCCCTTTCAATGTAGAGAAAGCAATGTATACTTTTCAGTCAATCTCCCATTCTCTGGCCAATCAGCTCTCTGCATTGCTCAGTCAGTCTCAATCCAAAATAATTGTTATGGCCAGGAGGCCCCACCAATTTGTCCACAGGCAGAAAAACCAATTTTGGTCTTTCTGGCTCTACAGTTTCTCTCTTCTTTAGTAGTCCCATCCCAAGAAAGTAGGCACCAGCCCCCATTGCTTGCAATCATATATTTATCTACCTGGGAGTTTGCCCATTGGAGACCGTGGGGCTTACTTCTGATTAGACATTCATAGAATTGCACCACCAATGCCACTTTCCTATACAGTGGTACCTCGGGTTACATACGCTTCAGGTTACAGACTCTGCTAACCCATAAATAGTACCTCAGGATAAGAACTTTGCTTCAGGATGAGAACAGAAATCATGCTCCGGTGGCACAGCAGCAGCAGGAGGCCCCATTAGCTAAAGTGGTGCTTCAGGTTAAGAACAGTTTCAGGTTAAGTTCGGACCTCCAGAACGAATTAAGTACTTAACCTGAGGTACCACTGTACTGCTCCTCGCCCCCATGATTCCTCCTGATCCAATGAAAACCCTCAATTTTAGCCTGAAATCCTGTGTAAGCAGCACATGCATGTGTTGGTTGAGCATGTTGCTCACCAGTCAGGCTAGTAATAGGCCCTTCTGAGTTTTGAGGGCCTCAGCCAGTCCCTAAATTGGCTGACCAGAGGAACCAAACCTCCTCAATGTTTCATATGCTACACCTATCAGAGTCCTGCACAAAGCAGATCATTGCAGCATATACCATTTCAAGATTCAAACAGGTTCAAGATAGCAATAATTTAAAGCACACACTGTTTTACTGAAGGATATAACACTTGACCAGCTTTCTTGGATAGCAATGCTGCTGCAACTTTCCCTTTACCAGTCACACTAACAAAATCCAGAGCTAGTCCAATTATCTCATTTCCCTACATTGTAAACTATCCACCTCCCCTGGTCTGCTAATGTTGCCGCAACTCATATGACAGGTTTTTTCGTATTTCTTCAACAGCAATGAGTTCACATTTTGTGCCTAATAAAGAAACTTTCTTAATAATACTATTAACAGAAATGTTTTCAAACAGCAATGTGCCACACTATTTTGAAAAGCTTGGACATTCTGGATTCAAACATTATAATTTATCATAACTATATTTCAAATATATATATATCCTACCTGAAATTCCTGTACGGATCCATATGAATTCTTAACCATGAATTCAGTAAGTAACACATTCTATAGGGTGCCGGAGCCAACTTCAGGGGGCCCTGGGTGCCTGGGCACCCACAATACTTTCGCTGTGGGTGCCCAGCCTCTGTACGCCACCACTGTCACCTGCTGCCTTTCATCCGGCACTATGGCAGTGACTGGTCCCGGTGCCTCTGCCTCCACTGTGGGGCCTCTGTTGGGCACCCATGGGTTGGGGTCCAAATCGATGCCTTTGTTTTTTTTTTTTTTTTTACTAAAATTTTTATTGGATTTTCACATTTTATAAACACAGACACACAAAAAAGAAAAGACAAAGACAAAACATGTATAATTTCATATCCTTACTTTCTTAACCCCACTTCCTGGCTTCCCCCCACCCCACCCCCCTTCATACATCCTAATTCAAATAATTAGCTCAGCAAGTTCTTATCTCTCATCCTTTACATATTATTGTTATTTTTTAAAAATTAGTTCTTATTACTTGGCCAAATTTTACTTATCCAATTTTCTTATAAATGTTGAATCCTTTTCTAAGGTCGACCCAAATTCCCTTCCACGAATTTCCCCCTTTTTATATTAAATATAGGTCATAATAGCCAAACACAAAGGTCATAAAAATTTTGAAATTCTGTTCTCCCCTCCCTCCCTACCCCGGTTTCTGTCCCTTCCCGAATAAATGTCCACAATGACAGTTTTTAGCCTGGATTCCTCTCATCTGAGGCCTTCAAGTCTCTGTCAGTCTCTTTCTGCCGATTTTGTTGGTAACCCTCTTTGTTGGTCGTCAGGTCTCGAAGGAGCTCTGGCACAGTCTCATCAGATTTTCTTCCATCCGAAATACTTGGTAACAGCTGCTGCAAAAGGTCAACTGATCTCCCATACTCAAAGAGGAAGCCCCAATCATATTTCTTATTTCTTTTAAATTCCAGTGTTCCAAGTGTTCCAGGGGCTTCCTCCTTCCTCTTTCGCATCTTTCGCAGATTTGTAATCCAAAGATCTTCTTCTTTATGTTCTAGCAATGTAGGCTTCTGGTTGGTACTCTCCACCTGTACTTTCTCCACTCCTTCTTCCCTCTCCTCCAGTTCCAAAGATGTCTCTTCTGATTCAGCTGCAGATTTTTTTCCCAGTCAGATCCTTTGTGCATTCAGCAGAGTTGCTTGTTTTAGAGTTCAAGGTTATAAGTTGTTTGTTCATAGCCATGCTCTGCTCTTGCAGTATTCCCATGAGAAAAAACATTCTTTCTATCTCTGCCTGTAATTTTCCATCTGCAGCCATTGTAATGTTTCAGAGTTCCCCCTAGGGGGATTCTGGTTACTTAATAGTCCTTTCCCAACAGTCCGTTACTTTGTTATTTATAACTACTTTGTTCCCAACCACTTTGATTCAAATGTAACAAATTTAGTCCAGAGAGATGTTAAATAATAAGATTTTTAACTTTAACTGCCCGTTTGACAGCTCCTTTGGCAGCTGTCAAACTCCTTGTTCCTTTTCCTCCAGCTCACACACAGGACGCTCCCGGGTCCGGGAGGGGGGGGGTGTTTAGACAAAAACTTCTAAAATTCCACTCTTACTCTCCAGCGCAAATCTTCTTCTGTCAAATTCATGGAAATATTATCTTTTAAATCACACCGAAAAGAAAAGAAAAGATCTCTCCACCTTAGTTCTCCGATCCTTGCTTTAAATCTTTTGTAGGTAGGAGGGGTGCGGACTTCCCTTTAGCACATCCCCCGGTCGTACCGAATTCAAAGGTAAAAGTTTTAAAGTCCAAATTCCGTTCTACTCACGGGTTATTTCAAGTCCGAATTTCAGGGAAAAAAGTCAGCGCTCTCCGGCCATGGCTCGTGGCTTCGCTCCACTGCAGTAGCGGTCTACTCACAGCACCACGCCACTCTCCATACCCTCTCCGTAGCCTTTAAAAAGGCTCTTCGTGGGTGGGGGGGCGCTTAAGGTGCCCACTGAGTCGCCAAGTCCGCAGGCTTCCGCGCCTGTGGTTTCTGAGGGTCCCCGCGTCGCCATCGCGGTAGGACCCGTCTCCAGTAGAGCCGGAGCTCGGAGGGAATCCGCCATTAGCCGATCGCGCTAACCCGGAAGTCCCCCAAGTCGATGCCTTTGGTAAAGGGTTTCTGGTTATTAGATATGACAGATATGTAAGGCAATGATTCCAAAAAGATGGGTTAGAATCTAGAATGGTTGCAGTGATCTAGTGGATCAAACAGAATTATGTTTATTATCTAATAGATAATGAGCATAAGCATTAACTACATCATATTCATATTTCTTGGCAGGCTGATAATATCTCAGAGTCAGAAAACAGTGATTAGTAAAAGGGTTATGGATTTGAGTATGCAAAGGAATATGATGTGAGCCAGTCATGTTCTCTTTCATTTCCTAAATTCCTTCAACAGCCATCCTGAATTTCAGATTAGGCCAGGAGAGGTAAACCTTTTTCAGCCCAATGGCAACATTCCCTTCTGTACAACCTTCCAGGGCCCACAGCAGGAGGAGCCAGAGGCAAAAGTCAGCAGGGCAATAACTGTAAATGTTCGTTCTACAAACACCCCTCTTCATCCTCCATCAAGGGAAGCAAGATTCACTCACCGAGATCAATGACTCATTATAGCCAGGCAAAACCACTCAAGCAGTGTGTGAAGCAAGGTCTGCAAGGGGTGTGGGCTGGTGAGAGTCTTGATAGAGACCTGTGGGGCTGTATTTGGCTTTCTGTGGTTCCCCATCTTCAAATTAGGCGAAGCAATGGGATGTTTATTTCCCATGATTCAAAAATGCAGTAGTAATTGAACCAAAATACCTGGATGACAAATGTCCATAGATGCGAGGAAACTGATCTCTTATATCCATAATTTTGTATGGCTGCAATGCATAATACTTTCCACAAATCTCCACAGGGAAAATGATCATCCCACTCGAGAAAGATTTTGAGATCCTATTCAAAAGAAGAAATAGTGTTGTGGCTATTAACTAGTGTCTTATAATCTGCATTAAATTAAATTGGAATATTTGTTTTTTGTACCCAATGAATAATGATAAAGCTGGCAGGTTGTTGTATTTGCAATGAACATTTTTATTATTTGGCCATAGTTCTTAAAGGGGGGAAAAAACCCTATTTTGCAGTAGAAATAAATTTGGCTATAACAATGAGCACTATTGTTAGAAGAAATGTAAATGATTGCAACCATTGAACTAGAAGGATTGTGTGTATGTACACATGAAGGGTCTGAATGAGAACCAGTGTCGTTCATATGATTCTTTAACATGTATCCTTTTTCAGTCACTTAAAAATAATTAGACTACCTTGTCTACTGGGAAAAGCACTAATTGGACATATCTGCTGTCACTGTGCCATATCACAAAGTGGAAAATCTCCACTAATGGTTCCTGAAGCGACAATCCCAGGTAGGTGGCATTAGATGATTCACAAAAGACAACCATCTCTGCAGATTAATTATTTTTTATTTTGCTCAGACTTTGCTGATTTATTCTGAACTATTCATGAGGAAGTTAATAAATGTCATTCAGTTCATTAAATAACCAAAGTTCTAGACCCCTTGTAAACAGTAACCCAAGGACATCCAGAAAGCTAATAGCCAAATAGTTCTACTTAGAGCAATGAGACAATTGCAAAACACTGTCTTGTGAGGGGGGGGGATCCTCAAAATGGGCTTATTAAAGAGACAAACTGTGACTAGGCAATTTTATGCTAATAGAAATTTTTACACACTTGCAGAAAAGGGGAGAAAAAGATGTCTCACAGGAGTTATTCCAGTTTCCAACAGTCAATATTGATGTTCTGATTCTCTGACAATAGCAAGCATCTCTACATCTTCTTTTAATTCTTCTACACTGGAACTCAGCATGTAAGAAGAAAGAGCCACTTTTATCCTGGGCTACTCTAGTTAAACTTTTTTTGCCTTAGCAAAAAATGTTTAACTGGAGAGTTTGATAGTTTTCTCAATTTTCCAAGACCATGTGACCAAAAATTAAAAACTGAATAGGGAGTGGTGGAAACTTTTCCTAATGTTCAGCACATCCCAAAGTGTGACTGTGTAATTCTATACATCTCTTCAGAAGGAAGTCCTAGTGAGCTCAGTAGTGTTCACTGCGAGATAATGGGAACAGGATTGCAGCCTTGTTAACACCTGGACAGTTATCAAATTAAGATCCACCTGACAAAGCTGGGCTGCCTGGCCTTTCAGTACTATTGAGCAGCCATACTTTTTAATGGCACTGCTATGGCTATCAGCGAAGGTAGAATCATTGAGTTCTCCATTAGGTTAGAATGGGTGCCTTGGTACAGGCTAATAGAATCTTGGTTAAAAAAGTAGACAACTGTCAAAAGAAGAAGAAGAAGAAGAAGAAGAAGAAGAAGAAGAAGAAGAAGAAGAAGAAGAGTTATAGATTCATTCATTCACCCCCATTCGTTTTCTCTTCAAAAGAGAATAATTAAGTTGGAATTGTGAAGTTATAGAAAACTCAATACAACCCCAGAATGTGAAAGCAGGAATTCTTAGGAAACTAAGTTTTGCAATATATTCCATACACCACATTTCTTGGAGACTAAGGCTATTAGTTAACCACAGTGGCTATGCTCTGCCTTTATGGCCAGAGGAAGGATCCTTCTGAATATGAGTTGCTGGAAACTATAGGAAAAGAAGAAGAAGAAGAAGAAGAAGAAGAAGAAGAAGAAGAAGAAGAGTAGTAGTTTGGATTTGATATCCGGCTTTATCACTACCCTAAGAAGTCTCAACATGGCTAACAATCTTCTTTCCCTTCCTCCCCCACAACAAACACTCTGTGAGGTGAGTGGGGCTGAGAGACGTCAGAGAAGTGTGACTAGCCCAAGGTCACCCAGCAGCTGCATATGGAGGAGCGGGGAAACAAACCCAGTTCACCAGATTACAAGTCTACCACTCTTAACCACTATACCACACTGGAAGGAAGAGGGCTCTTATGCTTGAGTGCTGCTTACAGGTTTTCCATGGGCATCTGGTTGGCCACTGTGAGAACAGGGTGCTGGACTAGATGGGACATTGGCTTCATCCATCAAGCTCTTCTTATGTTCTTAATCAAAGCAAAGAATACATTTGCAATCTCTTGAGTGAAATGTGCATAAATGTAAGGCTACTGTACTAAAACTACGCTGATGGCTAGAACTGCTTACAGGTGTCATCCTAGACCCATTCTCCTGGGAGAAACCTTTCCTTTGAACTCAACCAGACGTACTTCTGTAAGGATTGTGTTGCAACAGTGCAATGCTAACCATGTCCACGTAGAAGTAAGGCCTATTGAAATCAATGGGCGTTACACCCAGGTTAGGACTGCTGCCGAAATATTCATTAGCAGCTCTTGCGACAAAATAACCAAATTCTGCAGTTGTCGTTAAAAGCTGGGAAACTTTGGCATTATTCTCAGAATGAAACTTATTTTCTGTATGAGAGGTATTTTGGATGATCAAAGGTTTGTAGACATAAAATGTTTCCTTAGCATGATATTACCACTTTTCGTTCACTCATTTGTGTCCCCAAGATTCCTCAGCCGCTGCCTATATCCCTGCATGCTTAATCACACCCACACCAGCCACCTGCATCCTACAGCCGCTTTCACTCTGTTAACAAGGTTATCCATGTTTTTTTAATATCCCCAAAGTTGAACAGTGAATCTGAGGGGAAATTTAGATGGCCATCCATACTTGAATTTCATCTTATACCATAATGACAGAGTAATCTTCAGCTCTCCAATTCATTTGCTCTCTAGATAATTAAAATGAAGAACATTATCCTTTTAAGCAGCCCATCCGTATTAGCTGTCACTCACCTTTAGCATCAACTATATTGTAAATTACCACCTAGTAAGAGCCTTTCTTCGCCCCCTTAGGGACTTAGTCAAAGTGTAGATAGTTGTCAGCATACACACATTTTGTTATCAGTCAGATTATAGCCCCTGGCACAAGGCTACAGGCAATCCACTTGTTGCTCTTGTAGCGATAGCCTTTTCCTCTCCCTAGAGAAAAGAATATCAATTGCTCTCATTCTGCTTCACCTCTGTAGATCACTAAGCGCAAAAATTAACAGCACTTCTGGGGCCATTTAGCAAGTTCTACTGGATATGTGCGAATCGACACAGAGAAATAAATCTAACAGACATTTGTTTTCCATAGACAAGTCATGGAACATGGAAGAGAAACAAACAGATTAAAATACCAAAACACATTTGTTATTTGAGTAGCCTCTTGGAGAGAAAGCACTGAAGGGCAACATTTCAAAGCTCTGTGGGTAGTAATAGACAATAATATTTTACCTGTAGGGTTTACTGCATGTCCCCTTTCAGACACAGCTCTGAAACTGAACCTTTGAGAAAACTGCCTAGTACTTTGAGTGAAGGCACATATGCTTGGTGGGGCGTAACATATTTATGCAGAAATGTCTATACTGTATTGCACTTGTGTTTTCTGCACCAACATCTGGCTTAAGAGAGAGAGGCTAGGTACACACCATACAGTACATTTAGAGCACATTTAAAACTCACACACAACTGCAAAAAAGAGTCCTGGGGACTGTAGTTTAGGGGTGCTGGTAATTGTAGTACTGTGAAGGATAAATGACAGTTCCCAATCTTCTTTTGTGGGGTGATTTAAATGTGCTTTAAGTGTATAGCGTGCACACAGCCAGAGAAAGCAAAGTGGCCAGGGAGAGAAATGGGTACCCAGAATGCATTTGGCTCTGATCTTTCCCAGGCTGGCTTTAGCGGTGCCCACAGCAAACATGAAGACCCCAATAGTGCTCATTTGATAGGAAGGGTGAGATATAAATTCAGTAACAAAATTAGTACAGTGGTACCTCTAGTTACGAACTTAATTCGTTCCGGAGGTCCGTTCTTAACTAGAGGCGTGCTTTCACTAAAGGGGCCTCTTGCTGCCGCTGGGGCAAAGTTCTCAACTCGAGATAACTCTTCCTGGTTAGCGGAGTTTGTAGCCTGAAGTGTTTGTAACCTGAGGTGTTTGTAACTCGAGGTACCACTGTAATAGTAGTTCTTCATACCTGCTTCACATGCTTTCTGCAGGATACACCATGTAACATCAATGTTCCCACAGAAAACATAGTTGCTCTATGATGGCAAATGAAGATGTACCTTAAGTTCAGTTCTATTCTGTCACTTCATCAGTCACCGTCTTCCATATCTCTTCCTTTGAAATATTACAGCTGAATCCTGGCCATAACTGAGCCCTCAATCTTACCTCTTCTTTCTCTCTACTGCCCACATCCACTAATCACAATGTAAATTGAATGTGACAGGCATCTCCATTTCTCCAGGCCTTCGCTGTTTCTTTTAACCCTGCAAGGCATTACATTGTACAAGGAGACTAGGAAGAAAGATATGTTTTGATATTACCTTTGTTGCCTTTAACCCCTAGGGTGAAATTAGGATGAACCATCTTTAAAAACGGGTTGGCTGGCTACTATTATCTTCATATTTCTTTTAGCCTGAGTAGATTTACCGACTGGGCTTTGAAAACAAAGTTAATTTCTTCTCCACTTTCAAGATGACAGCCTGAGGAGGGGGGGGGGAATCAAAGGAGTTAGAAGAATACTCTTATGAGCATGAGTCACAATACAAAATGACTAGGGTATGTGGGGGGGAAATCATTAAAATGAACAAAAGGACAAGTTCTGTGAAGTTTCGGGCCTCTATGGAAGGATGATATGTACTCTTCATCTCCCTTTTATATCATTAACCTGTGAGGGCGCTTGGCACCTGTAGAACAATTCCAAAAGCACATTAGGAAATCAACCACTGTCACCAGATCAAATACTGAGAACAGTACCATTGGTGATCATTTGTTCTCCAAATACACAGTCTCACTGGTAAAAATCACTGAGGTATCTGCCAGTACCTAGTCTGGATTTCTTGGTGGCAGGATAGGTATTCTTTGAAAAGTTCAAGGAGATACTAGGTAAAATCAAATGTGTGCTATGAAGGTGCATTGTATTATCAACCAATACAGGCTCACTCAGTCCTTCACTGTCTGTACTCTGGCTGACAGCAGCATTCCAAAGCCTTATCCAGACACCCTTCCCATCCCTGCAATCTGAGCCCTTTGGTAGCTAAGGTTGCCATGACTGAACTGGGCTCTGAATTCAAACCAGAATTGGTTGTCCTTACTCTCCCTCACATGATTCAAATCATATGGAAGATCAGAATCAACGATGTGGGATGGAAAAATTTGCAGTCCTTCATTTTTCTGTGGGAAATTTTCTGTTTCAGAAGTCCATGAGTAACAAAGAATGGATGCCAAACTGCAAATTCAGTAATAAGCAGTCCTGGCTGTTTTAAAGTTTCTGGTTTGCTTACTAAATGCAAGTAAAATAAATATGAGGAGGGTGCAAATCAGGGATGGAGAAGGGTGTCGCTTGGGAGAGTCTTGGGAGAGTCTTGGGGCCCAGGTAGGTTTGGAGACACTGGTCCCCAAGTGCTGAGGCTCCCAATCCATGATATAAATATCAGATAGAAATTGTACAACATAAAGTTCCTACCGTTAGGACCTCTCTGATAATGTCAGGAAGGCTCCTCTCGTCAAGTGGGACTCAGAAAAGATATAATTTGGGTAAGACCCTTCAATGAAAGGATTTTCTTTTTGTTCTTAACTGACCCTCGGTGATTTTGCTCTCTAGGGTTCACATCAGACCTCACTGGGTTCATGTGGCTGCTAAGGAAGATATAGTATGTGATACAAATACCAGATACAACACGCAAAACTGCCAAAGAAGCGAATGATCCTCCCACCATGATATATTTTTACTGCTCATTGCGAAGCTAAAGGTAGGTGTGTGATTTTCTGCTTACTGCATGTCTACTTAACACTGGCATGAGAAAATAACTGAGTGTGAACACGACACCCCTGTGCCTCAATTAGACATTCAGGGTGTAGCTTTATTTTAACAACAGTATACACAATAGATACCATTGCTAAAATGAAGCTTCACCCCGAAAGTCTAATTGAGGCACAGGGAAGCCAAATCCACACAGACATATATCGGGTTTGTAAAAAGCTGCAACCAGTCAGAAATGCATTATTAAGAAGAAGAAAGTTCTCTGAACTATATTTAACTTTCCTTTCATACCTTTTCCCTATGCTTGAAAGTTTATGGTTTTCAGAGGGATGGGGAGAGGAGAGAAGAATAGGAGTTTAGGAGGATTTCAGAGTTTAGATCTGAATTAATTTCTGCTCTTTAAAAATGGGAGATAACAAACTCTAAAGCAATACATTGTGTCACTCATCAGTGCTTTCCTCAATATCTGCCCACTCACTTCTGCCTCCTACTTGCTGCCTTTTGAGGCTTCTTGCTGTAAAGCTATGTTTCCCCTATGAGCTACACTGTTCAAATGGTATCATCAACAATTCTAATAAAACAAAATTCTGCAGTGTGAACAGCAATAAAAAGGTTAGTGCTGTTTATTCAATTTGTAGTTTCCCGGTTACAAACTTTTTCTTTAAATGTGTGGGTTTTCATAAATATCACAATAATAATCTTATCTCTTTTGCGCCATTCTTTTCTTTGTACATCTCAGATGGGTTTTACAAATGAAGGCAGCTCACCCCCTCACAAAATGTCATTGCTTCTTCACCAACCCGGAACAGCTACTTTGCTGTTCCACTTTCCCCAGCAGCGATTCCTCGGTTTCCTTGAAGTAAAAGTTACTGAGGAACAAAAACACAACCCTTCCAGGCATTCCTGAATCAGCCTGGAACACTGCTCAGTTTAGCTCGCTTGGTGTTGACTTAGTCATGTACAGAAATGTGATAATACAGCACAACCTGGGCATGCAAAATGGCTGCAAGAGCATGTAAAGAAAGCATAAACAAACACAGTTCTGGTTAGAACTTTCCAGTTTTTGATTATGATGGCTTGAATGAGAAGAACGTTGGACACTATAAGAATCTAGATTGTAAACACGTTTCACTTTAGGGATCAATTCAGGGCTGTTGTAGGTGGGTGGAACAGGAAGCACAAACCCTGAGTCTTTGGGGATGGGACCCAGACATTTCCTTTTTAATGTTCCATTGATTGTGTTAAAAAGTACAAATGTATAAAAAAGGAAATACAGCATCAAAAATATAAACTGTAAAATGTCACAACTCAGGATGAAAGTACAGTGTAGTGCCAAAGGAATAAAAAGTATTGACCGATGCAAAGATTCTCTTTAAAAATAAAAATATGTGTAAAAATGGAAGTATTTTCCACTTGTGAGTTCCATTATTATTGAGAAGAAAGGTTCTATAAAGTTTTAGAGAAGCTGGGCAATTGCATATACTGGTGACACTGAGCGACCATGCGCCTAATATCTGTAGATTATAAGAAATAAAGAATGCCATCTAGTAAAAAGAGAGGGTCATTTGAGCTGTGCCCTTTAGAAACGTTTAGTTTATGAGATATATTTTCAAAGAGGGAAATTTGCCAAACCCTGGAGTTTGTAAACATCTTGTTCTGTAGGGATCAGTTCAAGGCTGTTGTTAGAAGGTGGCCCAAGCAATCCAAGCCTTGGGTCTTTTGTGGTGGCACTTGGACCTTCTGCCCTCCTCTGCCCCCTTTTTAAAATTTAAGAAAATGAACTCCACTTACTAAGCTGTTGGTCAGGCTATATGGCACAGTACTAGTGAGATTCCAGCCACCCAATCATTTTAATTTGCTCAGATATTTACATTTACACCCATACACCCACACCCACACACCCCAGCACATGCAAATTTGTTGTTCAGAGCCTGTGCCCTCAGTCTTTTAAATACCTTGTAATGCCCCTGGATTCAATTTCTATGCTGTACATATCTCATGTTTTAAACAGTGTTAACTTGGATGAAGTTGTAGGAAAGCAATATAGGCTCATGGGATAAGATAGGGTATCAATATAAGTAATAAATAAATACTTTGAAACTCATGAAATGGTCAACTTGCCTATGAGCCAGCAATCAGAATTTAGAAATTTAGGTGCAGAATGCAAATCACTTGTGTTTTGGATAACATTTGAAGAAACAACATATGCACATTTACTGTATCTCGAAATGGAATCCACATTCAGTTTAACAAAGAAAATGTGGGGTTTTTTGGAGGGGGGAATAAATACAGAAGCACATTACTGTACTAATATTAATAATAATATTCAAAGAAACAATAAAAAACAGAACCATTCATATTGCTATTGCTAGTATTCTAAGTTTTAGTAGGAAAGCAGATGTGACTGGGTTGTTGCCCAGAGGCCTTGTAGTCAGATACAGATACTGCATCTTTTGGAGCCACAGCTGCTGTTGCTATGACAGAAAGAGCTCTGGAGTGTGCGAGGGTTCAGCTGCTGCAGCATCCTAGCCCTGCTGAATGAGGTAAAGCTGTCCAGATCTACTCTGACCCTGGAACCCCCTGATCATGGCTTTCATTGCCATTCCCATTTCAATCCCATTTTAGGGAATTGTTTTAAATCATGAAAAGTCAAATGTTGGGTACTCAGTTTTTATTTTTTGAACTCATTTTGTATTTTTATGTTGTGAACTGCCCTGTGATCTTCAGATAAAGGGAGGTGTGGAAATTTAATAAATTGCAATTATAATTGCCACTGATTGTCGATGAGCTGACTATGCACACCTTACTATTTCTGAAAATCTCCATCTTCTGCCCCTCTGAACATCTGTTGAGATTTTGAGATCTTCTCTTTTCTGAACTTATGTTGTTCTAAAAAGGGATAATTACCATATTTTTCGATGTATAACATGCCCCCATGTATAACAAGACCACAGTTGCCCACAGTTGTGGAGCTTTTTTGGGGGGATGCTGAAAATCACTAACCCAACTGCCAATCGCACATGCCAACAAGCGTCTGCCCAATCGCCGACAGCAGCCGGCAATCACATGCCCAACTGCCGCAGCAGCAGCCAATCCACAGCAGCCCTTGACACAGCCACCAATCACCCACCAAATCGCCGCAGACAATCTCCTGCTCGCGGCTGCAACCAATTGCCTGTCCCCCTCTGCACTATCCATGTATAAGATGACCCCTGATTTTAAACATTATTCCACAGTAAAAAAAATCTCGTTTTATACACAGAAAAGTATGGTGTTGAGGAGAACTGAATTGCTTTCTGGTAAATTGTCCACCTTGTCCACCTGCCAACCTTGATGGCAGAAAGTGAGGTAGAACTGAAGAACCTTTTAATGAGGGTGAAAGAGGAGAGCGCAAAATATGGTCTGAAGCTCAATATCAAAAAACCGAAGATCATGGCCACTGGGCCCATCACCTCCTGGCAAATAGAAGAGGAAGAAATGGAGGCAGTGAGAGATTTTACTTTCTTGGGCTCCATGATCACTGCAGATGGTGACAGCAGTCATGAAATTAAAAGACGCCTGCTTCTTGGGAGAAAACCTAGACAGCATCTTAAAAAGCAGAGACATCACCTTGCCAACAAAGGTCCGTATGGTTAAAGCTATGGCTTTCCCAGTAGTGATGTATGGAAGTGAGAGCTGGACCATAAAGAAGGCTGATCGCCGAAGAATTGATGCTTTTGAATTATGGTGCTGGAGGAGACTCTTGAGAGTCCCATGGACTGCAAGAAGATCAAACCTCTCCATTCTGAAGGAAATCAGCCCTGAGTGGTCACTGGAAGGACAGATTGTGAAGCTGAGGCTCCAATAGTTTGGCCACCTCATGAGAAGAGAAGACTCCCTGGAAAAGACCCTGATGTTGAGAAAGATGGAGGGCACCAGGAGAAGGGGACGACAGAGGACCAGATGGTTGGACGGTGTTCTCGAAGCTACCAGCATGAGTCTGATCAAACTGCAGGAGGCAGTGGAAGACAGGAGTGTCTGGCGTGCTCTGGTCCATGGCGTCACGAAGAGTCGGACACGACTAAACGACTAAACAAAATTGTCCACCTTGCATTGCTGGTCTCAAAGGCAGCATGCCTCCGAATGACAGTTTCTGAAGAATGTGAGCAGGAGAGTGCTCTTGCACTCCTGTCCTGCTTGTGAGCTTCCTAGAAGCATCTGATGGGCTGCTCTGGGAACTGAATGCTACATTAAAGGGACCTTAAATGTAGCATTGCTTGTTTCATGTTCTTGTCCTAGTCTGTTCATAAAACTTGAGCATTTAAGCAAAAGTGGGGTATATCATGGCTTCTGAGTGAAGCTGTACAGTATCATTTTGCACAAAAAGTTATTCAACCACTGAACTTGTACGCACTTCCTTGACTGTAGCTTTTCACAGTGGTCTCTCATTCTTAAAATATTTATTTAAGACATCTGCAGCCCAGCTTCCTCTCTTAAACAAAGGCATCCAGTGGCTTCCAGCAAGATTAAAGGTAAAGGTAAAGGTAAAGGGACCCCTGAGCATTAGTTCCAGACTTGGCCGACTCTGGGGTTGTGGGCGCTCGCTTTACTGGCCGAGGGAGCCGGCGTACAGCTTCCGGGTCATGTGGCCAGCATGACTAATCCACTTCTGCCAAACCAGAGCAGCGCATGGAAACACCGTTTACCTTTACGCTGTTTACCAGCAAGATTAACTGCACACTATTAGGGTGGAACTTCTGAAGTCCACTCTAACAATCTCCTGGAATCTCTCAAGTGATGTGATGGGGCAGAGATGTTGAAATGCCCTCTTAGCCACTGCTGCTCCCTAATTATCCAAAAAGCAGTATGAGGTCAGGAAGCATCATTTGCTAAATACAGTGGTACCTCAGGCTACAGACCCTTCAGGTTACAGACTCTGCTAACCCAGAAATAGTACCTTGGGTTAAGAACTTTGCTTCAGGATGAGAATAGAAATCATGCTCCGGCGGTGCGGCGGTAGCAGGAGGCCCCATTAACTAAAGTGGTACCTCAGGTTAAGAACAGTTTCAGGTTAAGAACGGACCTCCAGAATGAATTAAGTTCTTAACCCGAGGTACCACTGTATTGCAGATATTAATGTTGCAGAGTTTGAAGCAATGAGAAGCATAAAAACTACTCCTTTTGGAAATAAAGCATTGTCCAGACCCTTGAAATATTATTCAAACTTTTACTTGCCAAGCTTCCTTTAAAACAGAATTAAAACATCAAATGTACCTTTTAAAATATCCATACAATATCATGTGCTGTCCAGCACAGGCTCAGTATCTTAAAAAATAAAAGTCCAAAAATCAAAATGGTTTCTCTCCCCCATTCTAACCTGCCTAAGGCCTGCCTAAGACTTTGCAGCTCTTGGGGAGCCATTTATCACAACCTTCTGTTCTCTGGGGTGTTCAGAAAAAGACTAAAGTCACCACCCTTTCAAGATTTGCAAATTTGCAACTCAATACCTTTGTCACCTGATCTAAGGTTCCAGCTCTCACATTTTAGCTAGCAGAAAACAAGTTACCGGTAGTTAATTATCGATTCAGCAAGAGCTCAGAGTGCTCTTCTTGCTCTTCAATGAATCTCCCCATATTAAACCTTTTCACCAATACACAGAAATTCCCATTTCAGTGTCAATTAAACCTATTATACTGGACACCGCAGACCTATGTCTTCAAGGTGAGTGCAACCCTGTTCAAAACAGGTGGAACACTTATTTCTGGAACCATCATTCAGCCTCTTATCTGGGTTAAGTCCCTCTTCCACCTGGTCTCTCACAGTTTGCAGACAACCATTTAGGGATTCCACTGCCTCCCTAAGATCTGATGAGAATGAGAGAAGAAGAAGCAGGTTGAACTTTGAAGTTCCCTTTAATGAATAGGCTACAGGATGAAGTAGTAATCCCCCAGCACCACCTCCTGGACCTGTCACCAGGAACAGCCAGAGCCCTCTAAATACAGAGGGCTCTAAATACAGTGCAGCTGTAATTCCATGAGTGGCCTACATGTATATCATAGTTGATAGCATTGAATATTTGGGGAGGGGTGTGTGGATTGTCACATGTAGGGGTGGGAAAATCTATCAATTTTGATGTTCTGGATAAAAATGTTCCTTTCTTAAATTCTCCATCAATTTGTGATTTTTTTTTAAGTATTCATGAAAATTCACCAGCAATTTAGTGTTAATTTCTCCTGATATATGGTTGTTGTTTTTTGTATGGCATTTTGTCTCACTTTTGCAAAGTAATTTTTCCTTTAAATAATGCATTTTTTATATTATGTTCCCCTAGCTATGCATTTTATGCAGCCTTTACCCTAATACAGTGGTACCTCTGGTTACGTACTTAATTCATTCTGGAGGTCTGTTCTTAACCTGAAGCTGTTCTTAACCTGAAGCACCACTTTAGCTAATCGGGCCTCCCGCTGCTGCCGCGCCACCGCCACCCGATTTCTGTTCTCATCCTGAAGCAAAGTTCTTAACCCGAGGTATTATTTCTGGGTTAGCAGAGTCTGCAACTTGAATCATATGTAACCTGAAGCGTATGTAACCTGAGGTACCACTGTACGTGCGTCTTTTTTACACGTTAATTCTTGGCTGGAGAACTGCAATGCAGAATTCAGAGAAGTGTGATTTCCTTCATGTATTGTTTCAGGAAGGGCAAATTAAATCAGGTAGGTTTGTCCATAAAGGCAAACTGAACCCTCCATCACTAGTCATGGCTTGTTGTGATATTTTCTGGGTGCTCTCTATTTGTTCCTTACCTGAGCACAACTAGCTGTTTTGTTTCCTGCACCCCAAATGTTACAAGCATGCCTATTTCTGCTAAATGTCTTTAATGTTTGATGTTTTATCACGTTCTTACTCTTCTGCTGGGAATAGTAATAGTTATTAATTGCTGAAGACTAGGTGGGAGATGGCTCAGAGGAGCTGGGCATGCATGTAGATAGCTGAATGACATTGAAATGTGGAGGTTGCAGAGTATGGAGAAAATAAAAGATAAAGTGCGAGATTGGCTACATTATGCTCAGATTAAAGAAGTTTTTAAGTTGGATAAAAAGATAGGATTCCAGGTGGAAAAATCAAAGTTAGAAACAGAACTGTTAGAACCCAGCTCTAAGATACTCTCAAGAATGTATAACTTGCTGTTAAAATGGAATACACAGGATGAAACGGTCAAATCAGCTATGATAAAATGGGCACAGGACATAGGGCACAACATTATGTTTGCTGACTGGGAAAAGTTATGGACTACAGGTCTGAGATTTACCGCATGTAACGCCTTGAAGGAAAATATTTTGAAAATGATATATAGGTGGTACATGACCCCAGTCAAGCTTGCAAAGATATACCATTTGCCTGATAATAAATGTTGGAAGTGTAAAGAAGCTGAAGGAACATTCTTTCACCTCTGGTGGTCTTGCCCCAGGGTTAAGGCCTTCTGGGAAATGATATATAATGAGCTGAAAAAGGTATTTAAGTATACCTTTCTTAAGAAACCAGAGGCCTTCCTTTTGGGCATTGTGGACCAGAGTGTGCAAAAGAAGGACCGAACCTTTTTTATGTATGCCACAACAGCAGCAAGGATACTCATCGCTAAAAGCTGGAAAACTCAAGATTTGCCCACACTGGAAGAATGGCAGATGCAACTGATGGACTATATGGATTTGGCAGAGATGACTGGCAGAATCCGAGACCAGGGAGAAGAATTGGTGGAGGAGGATTGGAAGAATTTTAAGGACTATCTACAAAAATATTGTAAACTGTATGAATGTTAAGAAAGATGTAAGATCCGCAATAAGATGGTTCCAACAAATTAGTTACAAAGAATATAAATTTAAATGTGATTGAAAGAAAAGATAAATTTTGGATGAACAATATGTTAGAACTAGAGTGTTTTAAACTATAAGATTTGAGATTTAATATTGGATAATTAAATGATATAAATTGAATTAAGTGAATAATTTGCTAGAAAAATCTATGTGTTTAGAAAGCAGGAACAAGAGATGTGAGGAAGTCCAAAGATGTGAATGAAACGTGGTTAATGAGAAAGATCTTGTTGTTATCTATGTGGATTTTTGTTTTATAAAATTAATAAATATTATTATAAAAAAAGACATTGAAATGGACACACTGTTCATTTTTATGAGTGCTGCAATTGGTAAAAGCATCAGTTTGTTTCTAAAAAGCTTTCTCAACTTTCTGTCTGAATTTATCTCAACACTGGTAACTTTCTTAGGCAACGTAGTTAGCAACTCCTACTAGATGACTAATAGCTATTTTTTTATCTTCAAATTTTAAACATATCACAACACAAAACCAGACATTCCACGATCTGAACAGTCTGTATTTTTGCAGGGGAACACCCCAAAGCTGCTCAGAAGCTGAGAAAAGTCCTAAAATAGACATACCGTATTTTTCGCCCTATAAAACGCACTTTTTCCCCTCCAAAAATGAAGGGGAAATGTGTGTGCGTCTTATGGGGCGAATGCAGGCTTTCCCTGAAGCCTGGAGAGTGAGGGGGGTCGGTGCGCACAGACCCCTCTCGCTCTCCAGGCTTCAGGAAGCTATCCACTAGCCGTGGGAGACCCAGCTCTCCCAAGGCTAGCGGAGACCTTGCCAGCACCCAGAAGCTTGGGGCGTGCTGAGCTCCTAACGCCCCAAGCTTTGGGATTAGTGCAGCGCTCCGCTAGCCCTGGGAGAGCCGCGCAGCTCTCCCATGGCTAGAGGAGACCTTGCCGGCACCCAGAAGCTTGGGGCGCACTGAGCTTTGGGATTAGCGCAGCACTCCGCTAGCCGTGGGAGAGCCGCGCGGCTCTCCCAGGGCTAGCGGAGACCTTGCCAGCACCCAGAAGCTTGGGGCGCGCGGAGCTCCGCTCGCCCCAAGCTTCGGGATTAGCGCAGCGCTCCGCTAGCCCTGGGAGAGCCGCGCAGCTCTCCCACGGCTAGAAGAGACCTTGCCGGCACCCAGAAGCTTGGGGCGCATTGAGCTCCGCGCGCCCCAAGCTTTGGGATTAGCGCAGCGCTCCGCTAGCCCTGGGAGAGCCGCGCGGCTCTCCCACAGCTAGCGGAGACCTTGCCAGCACCCAGAAGCTTGGGGCGTGCTGAGCTCCGCTCGCCCCAAGCTTCGGGATTAGCGCAGCGCTCCGCTAGCCCTGGGAGAGCCACGCAGCTCTCCCACGGCTAGAGGAGACCTTGCCGGCACCCAGAAGCTTGGGGCGCATTGAGCTCCGTGCGCCCCAAGCTTTGGGATTAGCGCAGCGCTCCGCTAGCCCTGGGAGAGCCGCACAGCTCTCCCAGGGCTAGCGGAGACCTTGCCAGCACCCAGAAGCTTGGGGCGCGCTGAGCTCAGCACGCCCTAAGCTTCGGGCTTAGCGCAGCGCACCTGGGGGGGAAATAATTTTTTTTTCCTTTATTTCCCCCCAAAAAAACTAGGTGCGTCCTATGGGCCGGTGCGTCCTATGGGGTGAAAAATACGGTAAAATGTGGAAATTTGCCATGCTGCATACCATTCTCACTTACAATTTCACTGAACCCAATCTAATATTAGTGCTTGCCAAAATGTATCTTAAAATGTCTGAGAGTACTATGTGAGTCACAACTGACTGGAGGATTCTTCTAGCCCACTCAATGTGCGTATGTTTGTGTGTGTTTTAATCTAGCTGCATGGCATGGTTACTTTTAGCAAACTTCTATTGAAGATGGTAACTCCCTTGACATCACTCAAACTTGTAAAAAAAGACAGAGAGTAAAAAGTAAAAAAAAAAACAACCTAGCAATTTAGACTGACAGTTCTCATAATTTCAAGAGAAGCAAAATCAATTTTACCACAAGGGCACACTCTACTAGAATGCATCCTTTGCAGACCCCTTTGAAATGATAGGATTTATTGAAGAGCTCAGTTTGTATTGATGACAGTGAACATAAGAACAGCCTTCTGGATTAGGCTCAAATGGGGAAAGGTCTATGGAAAAATGGGTCAAAACTTTGGTCACGATAAATTCCTTCTTTATAGTTTGACTCACAAAGCAGGGCTAACCATCTTTCTTGAAGGGCAGTAATTTTTAAATCTACCTGAATTGAGTAAAAATGAAAAGGTAGATAAAAAGTTGTGATGATGACTAGGCCTCAGCCAAGCTATAAGACAATGGACCATAGTGTAAGATGGTGT
Organism: Podarcis cretensis; assembly: GCF_951804945.1. NCBI lineage: Eukaryota > Metazoa > Chordata > Lepidosauria > Squamata > Lacertidae > Podarcis > Podarcis cretensis. Next base: position 65,133,807 of record NC_137170.1, on the reverse strand, counting down.
AGAGTTGAATCCTTGCAATGGCTCTGGGCGCAGAGAATCCTTGATAAGGGCAGCCCAGGCCAGTGGTCGGTCAGCTCATCCACACAAACAAGTGAGCAGATGGTCTAGGAAAGCTGCAGAAACTTGGCAAGGTCTAAGGGTGGGTGGCTTTGGCAAGGAGTATTGCCAGGCAAGAAGGGCCTGGGGTGTTGTCGACAGATTTTATTAGATGGGGTTTTTTATATCTTTCTTTTAGATCTTGTTGTGATTTATGTGGATCTGTGGATATTATTCAGTTTGGTTGGGTACTTTTGAGTGTCCTATGTATGGTTTGTGTCTATTTGTGTATTTTTCCATGTTGTAAGCTACCTTGAGCATGGTTTGAACTGTGGAAAGAAGGTATACAAATATTATGTACATAGATGAAGGGAAGATGTGAGCGACTTTGGGAAAACACAGACGTTTGGCAGCCCTACCTTTATGCTTTGTTCCATCCCCAGTACACCCTATTCTGGGTCCAGAAATGCCACTTGTGGGCACAATCGTGCATGCTTTGAATACACACAAAATGGGAGTTGCTTATAAGGGGAAGAAGAGGGTGGTTGTTCCACCGGGCAACTGGAAATGCTTGTGTTGATGCAATGATCAGAAGAAGGCAATGTTGAATTCCTTCCAGAATCTTGTAATCCTCATAAAATTCCTGCTACAGGGAAGTTTTATTTTTGAGTTCTACATAGGTAAAAAAAGATGTCCTGGTGTAACACAAGCCCTGAGGTGACCCTAACTATAGCTTCTCATACTGTAGAAGACATAATGAATTCTACAGAGAAGCACGTGATGCTTTATACACACTTGTGGGCTTTGACAAGAACATGGAATTGCTATTATGTAGAGTACTTTGGGGATAACAGGAGGAGTATCTAAGGTCTCTGAGCATGAACGTCTTTGCTTGTTTGTATATACGTTTATACTACAACATATTATGATTCAGAACTATTGTTTGCAGCAGAAATCGAGAGACCCTTAATTCTGTTCCATAGGTCTAATAGAAATCTGTTAGAAAGTGCAAATGATATAAATTAAACCTTTTCCCTTCAAATGTACTCAATACATTGAGTACGACAGAAGAGGCAACAGAGGTTGGAGTGAATTGAGGAAAATTGTCCTTAAATGAAATTATATACCCTACTCTCCTTCTTCTCACTAGGTATATAACATGTGACTATGGTTTCTGTATGAAGTTACCCAAAATAAGATAGAAATTTCTTTTTTAAGTGGAATAGCACTGTGTCCTTAACTTTATGGTGCAAGCTGTTCAACACCATTGCATAAACTATTAAAATGCTACAATACTGGTGGGCAATATTCAAAATAAAGGATGCACATTTAAACCATTGTTTTCATCATTTGTGAATCTTAAATGTTGACACCTCCATTTCTCTACCTCATATTGCCCTATGGAGTTACAGTGGTGCCCCGCAAGACAAATGCCTCGCAAGACGAAAACCCCGCTAGACGAAAGGGTTTTCCGTTTTGGAGGTGCTTCACAAGACGAATTTCCCTATGGGCTTGCTTCGCAAGACAAGAATGTCTTGCGAGTTTTTCCAACTTTTTTTCCCTTTCCCCCCTTTTTCTAAGCCGCTTATCCGCTAAGCCGCTAAAAGCTGCTAAGCCGCTAATAGCGCTAATCCTCTAAGCCGCTAATGGGCTTGCTTCTCAAGACGAAAAAACCGCTAGACGAAGAGACTCACGGAACGGATTCTTTTCGTCTTGCGAGGCACCACTGTAATGCCATTTGATCCAATCGCATAGAGATCTGGTTCAGATTTATCAGATATGTGTGCAGTAAAACAATGGCAACAAACAGCTTTGACGAAACAACTCTGCATCCACTAAACAGAGCTAGCCTTACAGAAAAGCAAAGCAAAACCATTGCTTCTGGCAACAGGAAGAACCATTACCCATTCTCCAGTTTCCATGACTGTGTGTCATGGAAATAATGTTCAGAGGAAGGGTAAAATTTTCAGTGTTCATTTTGGATGCAAAATAAGAGCACTAATACAGCAGAAGTGGTGCTCTACACATGACACAGCTGATTGGAATGGGAAAGTCTTCTCTCTCGCACATGCTCACACATAAGGGAATGTGAGAGCCTTGTGTATGAAAGTTCTTGGTAGAAGAGGGGTATCCAATGTTAGTGGCAGCCCTTTTCTTCTTTGCCTAATCGGAGCAGCCCATCACCTCCTAGCAAATAGAAGGGGAAGAAATGGAGGCAGTGAGAGATTTTACTTTCTTGGGCTCCATGATCACTGCAGATGATGACAGCAGCCACGAAATTAAAAGACGCCTGCTTCTTGGGAGAAAAGCAATGACAAACCTAGACAGCATCTTAAAAAGCAGAGACACCACCTTCCCAACAAAGGTCTGTATAGTAAAAGCTATGGTTTCCCCACTAGTGATGTATGGAAGTGAGAGCTGGACCATAAAGAAGGCTGATCGCCGAAGAATTGATGCTTTTGAATTATGGTGCTGGAGGAGACTCTTGAGAGTCCCATGGACTTCAAGAAGATCCAACCTATCCATTCTTAAGGAAATCAGCTCTGAGTGCTCACTGGAAGGACAGATCCTGAAGCTGAGACTCCAATACTTTGGCCACCTCATGAGAAGAGAAGACTCCCTGGAAAAGACCCTGATGTTGAGAAAGATGGAGGGCAGAAGGAGAAGGGGACGACAGAGGACGAGATGGTTGGATAGTGTTCTCAAAGCTACCAGCATGAGTTTAACCAAACTGCGGGAGGCAGTTAAAGACAGGAGTGCCTGGCGTGCTCTGGTCCAGGGGGTCATGAAGAGTTGGACACGACTAAATGACTAAACAACAACAATGTTTTCACAACAGTATTCTACCACTGGGGGAGAAGGAACTCAGCTCCTCGTCCACCCTGATCTCTACAGCTGAGAAGGAAAGCACAGCAGTGACTGCTGGGCGTTCTGCTAAACCCAGAGTTCTCTTTATTGGGAATGCTATGTTTTCTTTCTTGGGTGGACAAGAAAGATGGGTGCTTCGATGTTGGTCCTTAGTGATTTCTTTTTTTTGGGGGGGGGACATAGTAATAAGGCTGCATAGTACATTCTAACTGGGAAATTTATTTCAGGCAGCTATAATGGAGAGAAGCAAAAATTTCCAAAGAGAGAAATAAATCTAGATCTTCTATAACAAGTTGAATGTTGTGTCTGTACCACTGATCAATTGTTAAGTGAGCTGCAAATGGATCTTTTAAAAGAAACAGTCTACCTACGCAGCCTCTCGGACAGGTAGCAATGGCCCAATCCATGCCCTTGGGATATTTTGGCCAGTCTAATTGGTTGATGATTCATGCTTTCCTTTCCCTCCCAGTGTCCCTGTAAATAAGATAATGACAGAGGAAAAAAATTTGCTTGGACTTTGTGTGTCAATAATGAGAAGATGGACGAGAACAAATAAAGTGGCATTGCACTCAGATCAGGTAGTTTAATTATACGAGGGCATTTTGACCTTTTATCACACTCAAGCCATATATCTCCATCTTCCCACTTCAAGGTTTGGTAACTTGTTTAGCTTCACACGACCATCAAGGAGACAGAGTTCTTTAGAAACAAGTTAGAGAAAAGTAAGTGTATTATTTATTGCATCAGATGCAATTTTGGAATTGTTGGGTAATATTCTGCAAATGTGCCCCATCAGTGCAAAGATTACCACTAGGACAGTGTGGCTTTCCCTCTGCTCCCCCCGCACACCCTCACCAAATCTGCTCAGGAGGATTGGGGAAAACCCTTGGAACAAATTTAGGGTGTTGGGGGGAGGAGTAATATTTGCACTGGTGGTACCCTGAATTAGGACTCTTGTTAGATACAACCCACTGTGACATTAGGAGTATAGACTTGGAGTTAAAGAATCACATGCAGAGTTCTCCTTATGGGGACAGACCAGGGATGGACAAATAAGTTATTTTTTGTCTCTCCTTTTTTCAGTTTTACATTAAGTTCTTCAAATTTCCACTTTAGTTTGTGACGTATATTTTCCTAATATACACATTTTTTGCATTCAATTCCCCCTAACACAATAGTCTTCATCTTATTTTCAGTAATAGATGCAGGCTGAGACCCTACCTGCCCGCAGACTGTTTCACCAGAGTGGTGCATGCTCTAGTTATCTCCTGCCTGGACTACTGCAATGCGCTCTATGTGGTGCTACCTTTGAAGGTGACCCGGAAATTACAATTAATCCAGAATGTGGCAGCTAGACTGGTGACTGGGAGTGGCCACTGAGATCATATAACACCGGTCCTGAAAGACCTACATTGGCTCCCAGTATGTTTCTGAGCACAATTCAAAGTGTTGGTGCTGACCTTTAAAGCCCTAAATGGCCTCGGCTCAGGATACGTGAAGGAACGTCTCCACCCCCATCGTTCAGCCTGGACACTGAGGTCCAGCTCTGAGGGCCTTCTGGCAGTTCCCTCACTGCCAGAAGTGAGGTTACAGGGAATCAGGCAGAGAGCCTTCTTGGTAGTGGCACCCACCCTATAGAACACCCTCCCATCAGATGTCAAGGAAATAAGCAACTCTTTGACTTTTAGATGACATCTGAAGGCAACCCTGTTTAGGGAAGCTTTTAATGTTTGATGTTTTATCATGGTTTTTAATATTCTGTTGGGAGCCGCCCAGGTATAAATAATAAAATTGTTGTTGTTGTTGTTGTTGTTGTTGTTGTTGTTGTTGTTGTTATATTTTATGCATAACTTTTCCTAATATATGCATTTTTGTACACATTAATTGTCCGGAGAGCTGCATTGCAAAATTTGGATAAGTGTAAATTTCGAAGGATGGCTGGGTTTCAGTTCAGGAAAATGTAAACTGAACTGAACTTCTCTCCCATTCCTAAACGAGACTTTTCCACCAACCCTGTCACAGTACAGCACCTTGCCCCCCTTGCAAAGCTACTTCAGAAGGCTTCTGGATCTGTATGGTGTAATTTGATGGGAGGGGTTGGCGGGGGAGGATTGTCAGGAAATGGTCATGCTCACAAGCAGAAGTGTCTTTCACTTGTGGAGGGAGAACTTTGGATCCAAACCATATTTCCTGTATTTTGGATTGAGTATTTTTACCAAGCTGGAATTTTCAGGTAAGTGACATATTTATACTCGCCATGTGTCTCCTCTTCATTATAAAGGTAAAGGTAAAGGTACCCCTGCCCGTACGGGCCAGTCTTGACAGACTCTGGGGTTGTGCGCCCATCTCACTTAAGAGGCCAGGGGCCAGCGCTGTCCGGAGACACTTCCGGGTCACGTGGCCAGCGTGACATCGCTGCTCTGGCGAGCCAGAGCCGCACACGGAAACGCCGTTTACCTTCCCGCTGGTAAGCGGTCCCTATTTATCTACTTGCACCCGGAGGTGCTTTTGAACTGCTAGGTTGGCAGGCGCTGGGACCGAGCAGCGGGAGCGCACCCCGCCGCAGGGATTCGAACCGCCGACCTTTCGATCGGCAAGCCCTAGGCGCTGAGGCTTTAACCCACAGCGCCACCTGCGTCTCTTCATTATAGCACTGTGGAAATGCCTGTTATTGTGACAGTGAGGATGAATATGGAGGAACTCCCAATGTATTATTGAAGCATTCCACCATGAATAAACTATTCATTCATATTTCTGTACACATAAAAATGCATGCACATGTGTGTATGCACGTGTGCGCGCACACAGAGCTGGCAAGACTAACAAAGATTTATTTCATATCAGTGCTTTGTGAAGTTGCCCCTCACTCCTGGGCACAAGGTCACTGCCTCCTTCAGAGAATAGCCAATAAAGCCCTCATATTTGATTATAGTTGCCAACAACGAGTTAACAATGTGAGAAACAAGCTTGCCTTTGTGTATCACCTGTGGAATATGTTTACCAATACTTTCTCACAATGCTTTGTGCTATATGAGAGCTTTATAACTGATGAACAACTCATGACTGCTGTTGAAATGAAGATGTCCAATGTGGTAGTATATGCCATCCATATCTGCAAAGTTTGGCATAAAATTCTCACAGTGTTATAGTTCCAAAACATCCATTGATCTCTCTATATGAGATGTGGCACCCTATCAGCTCAAAACATTGGGCAGTCCATGATTTAGAAATGAACACCACATCTGACAGGCTCTGGTGGAATAGAACTCCTTCACTAGGGAGCCATTGGCCAGCTGAGAGAAAACCTGTGTATTCGAGGTCCTGTTTCATCAAATCTGCTGTGGCCGGAAATGTTACCTCTGGAACTTGTTTAGTGTTGAAGATACAGATGCCAAGCTGAGGGAGTAGCACTGGCAAATGATGGCACTGTCCTTCCTTTTCAACTGAGTCGTTGAAAGATGAGCTGCTTTAACTACTGCTTCAAAGGAGAAGATCAGACAGCTTATCCAGTCTGAGATGGTGCTGTTCTGGGTCTTATTTTTTCCAGAGCAGGTGCAATGTCATCCTCTGCTAGAGTGCTAGGGTAATTCATGCATCCCCCTTGCTCTGGCAATTGAATTTTGATGGCAATGAAGATTTCAAGATTCACCATTGATTGCAACGGATTAGCTTAGAGAGGCATAGGCAAGCTCGGTCCTCCAGATGTTTGGGGACTACAACTAACAGGACCAGTTGTCAGGGATGATGGGAGTTGTAGTCCCAAAACATCTGGAGGACCGAGCTTGCCTATGCCTGGCTTAGAGGATGTTAGAGAATGGGGGAAGCAATTAAGCGGAGACTAGGTACTTCTTTCCTTTAATTTGATGTGGTTCCTATGTCATGCTACCAGTTTATTATTATTATTTTTAAATGATATTTATTAAAGTTTCCATTAAAACACATAAACACACAAACATACACAAACAAGATACAAGTATAATTTCAATCCCTTTTTTAAAAAAACCTTATTTCCCCGACCTCCTCACACCTCCCCCTTCTGTATTATAATTTCATTATTATCCGCTCAACAAGTTCTTATCTTATTTCTCAACCTTAACTTAATAATTTGTTTTGATTGTGCTATTATTTTCCTTTTCTTCTTTCTTCCGTTCCTCAATTTATTTTTTAAAAAACCTTATAACTATTTGATTTTAAAAACCCAATTTTAACTTAATCTTAAACCTTTTTCCTAAAGTCGACCCAAGTTTCCCTTCCACGATTTTCCCACATTCCATAAAATTGCAAAAAATATATATAAAAAAGAACTTAACAAATTATATTTTAACACCCTTTGGATTCTCAAATCCCACCCTCCCTTTCCTGGTTTTGATCCCCAAACCAATGTCCATCAGTCCATCTATTCTCAACCTGGATCCCAAACTTCCGAGGCTTTTAGACCTCTCTCAGCTTCTCTCTGCCGGTTTTTTTGACAGTCCTTTATATTCAACACCAGCTCTCGGAGAAGCTCTGTCCCGATAATGTCCATTTTTCTTCGAAGCAGGCCTCCGTATTTAAAAGTGGAGCTCACATGCTACCAGTTTAAAGAATAACACTTCTTTGCAAGATCTAATTTCTAACTAAAAGTCCAGTTTCACATTTCAGTTCACTGAGGATCTTCTATTAAAGCTCAATGTGTTTTACAATTGAAGCTATGAAGTCAGGAGTAACAATCCCTGAGTAAACTGGGGCTTACTCCCAGCATTCTCTGCTCCTGCACTTTCCAGAAACTGGTATGCATAGGATAGCTGTCATGCCACATGGTTGATCAGGAATGTGACCCCATGCCTCCCCAGCCAAATTCCACCATGCTACTACAACATCACCCATTCCCAACAATTGCCTGATCCCCACTTAGGATACATAATACATTGGCTATTGTGCTATGTACTGCTGACTGCTCTTTTGGAGGTTACATATTATTTTTTTATATAAAATGGATGAACACAGCAATTTGGATTTTTGGAGTCTCCTGAAGGGTGGCGGAGGTGGCTGTGTGGACTGCAATGATAAACTGTCATTCCAAAAATTGCCAGTACACCACTATAGTGTGTATGTTTATTTCCTGGGGAAATCACAGCAGAGCACTTCCAGGAAGGAAGACATAGCGCCTAAACCACTCTCCAGCTTCTCATTTTCCCTTCCTTTGGTTCCAATGGCAATTACATTAATTAGCAATTATGTTAACTTCCAATTAGCTATGTGAAGACTCTCTAATTGCATCCCCACACAGTTTCAGTAATTAATCCATTCACCACATCACAACCAGCTGATACGCAAGCAAATTTGCTTTTAGGATTTTCCTTCTCCTATAGACATTGAATAGAAAAGGAAAACTAGCAATATAACTGTAAGATCTTTGCCACTTATACTATAGCATAGATGCTAGAGTATTCATATCCTTTTATCTTCATTATACCCCGTGCTAATTTGGCTAAATACTACTGAGAAGGTTGCCAGGAAGCAAAGTCTGCAAGTGGATTCATTCCAAATACATCTAGGTGGCACCCTAATGCATTTTACCAATGGCTGTAAAGTTTTGACAATAAAAAAGAAAAGACATCAGCTTATACTGCTCTGAAATAGTCTGCTCAGTGTTAATCCAGTGTTTCTATTGTTTATTTGGTCAAAAGGAATTGTGAGGAATTCCACATGGGACATTTACACCACATCACCTAACTCTCCTAGTCAGAGATGTCAAATGACACCAGAAGACCCATCTGGTGCCTCTAACTGATATATCTTTATCCGGGGTGGCTAACTTTTTGGGGGATCACGAGTTGCATTGATGCAAGGTTAACCCTCTGGTAGCCAAAGGTGGGGGGACACTATTTCTGTGGCATGGCATGGGTTGCCAGAGCCCAGGGCTGCGCAGAGTGGAGAGTAGGAGGGAGGGGGGAGGGGAACAGATGAAGTACACATTTTATGCCCACATATATAATATCTTGGTTACCTGCTTTGATTATATACTTACTGTGTAAGGTGATATATAAATATGGGGGGGGCATGTCTTTCAGCTCTGCTGTCTCTCTTCCATCTGGGCATCTTTGTTATTGAATGAGGGATGAAAGCCGGCCTGCACGCAGGGTTGAAACCCCTGCTGTTACTTTGAACAAGCTCTTCTTGTCAGGGATGGTGTTTCCCATTTCACCGCCAGGGCAAAACAGGAATATGCTGCCATGTTGCCAAAGCCTCCCTTACCTGGCTTGTGTGGCAGCACCCACAAAACAGTGGCATCCAGCAAGTTCTCATGAGATTTCAGTGAGATCTCGCTAGAAGTCAGCATCGCTTCTTGGGGAGGGGGGCAGAGGCTGTGGAGTGGGCAGAGCGCCATCCCTCATGGGTGGGCCAGCCCTAATCTGACTAAAACAAGCAGACATCCCACCCAAAATCTCATGAAATGTTTGACTCTCACAATTTTCACCACTAGGATAATGTTGGGGCAGCTATTCAGTGGACGTGTCAAATTACTGTTGTTGTTTTGTTGTTGTTTTGTTAACTGGAGATGATTGGTAAAGGCTTCAAAACAGCTTGCTCTTATTCTATGATGCATTTGCATCTCTGGAATGGTACTTTGTTTCGCCCACCACATTGGTATTAATTTTCTGTGCTGTGAGTTGGAATGTCAGTGTACATTAGCACCTGATCTATAAAGGGAATGCTGAGACCTCACTGGAAGCATTAGTCACTGCTCCTTGGGGGTGCAGTTGTGTGCTTCTGTTGTTGGCTCAAAAGTCTAAGACGCACATGCTTTGATTCCTAATGCAAAATGCACCATGTCATATTCATTACCAATAACAGAAAGATCATAAACTTTCCCCAATTCATTTAGCAATTTTCGGGGCTCTGCACATTGTTTGTGTGTTTTCTATTACAGCAGACTAAGAAGCAAAGAGCATTCCATTCTATCAAACAAATACACACATCCCCAGGGCATGCAACCCTCGCCTACAAGAGTGTAGGTGGTTTTTACCCAGGATATATTCATTATTTAGCAATTGACAGGGAATAAAGTGAAGTCTTACACAAGGTTAATGTATTGAAATCACAATTTCCTGGAGGTTGTTTGGGATGTTTCCTTGGGGGCTTTTCACTCCTGCCTAAACAGATGTATTTAGTTTTCCTTCCCTGTACCTGTTTGCCTGTTTCAGACAACCTGTCTAATCACATTCCGTATGTGTCCTGTGCACTAATTCTGATTTGCAATAAAACTGCTACCACATTTGTAAAGATAAGCAGGGCCTGGTACGGTTTCAAATTGGATGGGGGACAGCATGTTGAGATTGGACTAGATGCCTTTGGGGGACTAGATGCCTTTGGGGGTCCCTACAGTTCTATGATTCTATACTGAATGTTCTCAGGGGACAAGAAGCTGTTTTCGAGGAAGAGGTTAGAAATGTTTCCTTTTTAAAAATAAAAACACCTTAAATGTGAGACAATTCACCTTTCTTGATCTAGCTATGGGACAAAAGAGTTATGGAATAGACGTGATATTGCAGCCACCAACTGCAAATTTCTGCACGTGGATAGATACCACAGGGACATATTTAGACCAACTTCAATCAACAGGAGAAAAGCATCATCTCCACTATCATTCAGTGGTGGGCAAGGGCATTTCATGAAAGTCCATTGTGATCATCCTAGCTGTCTCATCTGGAATAGGGTCACCTTCCTATGCATGGAAGTCTCTCTTTTATATGGTGCCTGGGTCAGAGGTCTGAGTCTCAACCTCTGTCTACAAATTGTCCATCTTGCCTTCGCAACTTTGTCAGAAATAATCAGCACCAATGTTAATGCTTAGAGTAGTGAGTAAAAGGTTAAAGTAGAAGAGTGCCTAAGAATCAACTTGCATGAAATATGTGCCCAGAGACTATTAGCTAAACCTCAATACTATTTTTTCTCTGGCTGGGGTTTGTTCTAATCCATCATACTTAAGGCAGCAACTGGATGAGTTGCATAGAACTCTTCTTCAAAAAGGCAGGAGTTCTGTGCTGCTGAGAAGCTTGCACTTTCTCAAATGGCAGAACTCTTTTGAGATCTGATGTCTTTTAAAATACGTTCTTCCCTTTCAAGTAAAATATCCCCATGGCTAGACCATGGCTAAGCAGGAATTTGAAATAAATTTCCCATTTGCAAAACCAGCATTCCATTCTTTGCCCTATCTTAGTTAAATATGTACTAAAAACAGACTCAGCTGATAATTCCTTTGACATGTAGCAGCTGAAAGCCTTCTAAGCTTTCTGTTCCTTGGCTTTGATGTGAGACAAGCATGACCATTTCCTGGGTTCTTCTCCAGCTCATCCATCCATAAAATATGATGGATGGATGCCACTGAGTCAAGTATCTCACAAGTAAATAATAATCTAATGATTATTTCCCATCAATGGACCATTCTGGGCTGCTGACCAGGAATCTGTCTAGCAAAGGCAGTGTTGATGGTCTGCTAAGACCATAGCTCAATCCTATAGTAGCCAGTGTGGTGTAATGGTTAAGAGCGGTAGTCTCGTAATCTGAGGAACTGGGTTCGCGTCTCCACTCCTCCACATGCAGCTGCTGGGTGACCTTGGGCCAGTCACACTTCTTTGAAGTTTCTCAGCCCCACTCACCTCACAGAGTGTTTGTTGTGGGGGAGGAAGGGAAAGGAGAATGTTAGCCGCTTTGAGACTCCTTAAAGGGAGTGAAAGGCGGGATATCAAATCCAAACTCTTCTCTTCTTCTATAGGTGGCATCCAACTATGTTTTATCCAGAGTTAAAGCATTGAAATTGACCCATTAATTTCAATGGGTTTACTCTGAATAAACCTTAATTGAATACTACCCAATTACGATGGTGATATACCTCCTTCTTCTTCTTTGGCGATCACTTGTAGCCAAGTAAGATTGTCTTCCATAAACACGGTTTTAACAATGAGTCCGTAAGTGACTGTGGAGGCCAATTCTGGATCCACACATCCTTCCACAGTGGGGACATTGGTTTCTGGATGGGAGTTGATCACAGTGTGGATTTGCAAGTGTGCCTTCCTCTTAGCACATTTCTCCGTCGCGTCCTGAGTTTGAGTGTCTTCAAAGCCCATGACACCTTTGGCAAAGCCCTCGCAGGCCAGTGTTTCCCAGTTGTCAGTGTTTATACTACATTTTTTTTAGATTTGCCTTGAGAGAGTCTTTAAACCTCTTTTGTTGACCACCAGCATTATGCTTTCCATTTTTAAGTTCGGAATAGAGTAGTTGCTTTGGAAGACAATGATCAGGCATCTGCATATCATGACCAGTCCAACAAAGTTGATGTTGAAGAATCATTGCTTCAACACTGGTGCTTTTTCTAGTACACTGATATTAGTTCATGACTAGGAGCTTCCAAATTTCATGATCCTGCCCCCGTTACCATTTGATGATCGCCATGGGACTTTGGGGTGTTGGGTTTTTGGAAGACGCCTGTGCGTGAATTTGTTTTATGTGTGTAGATCAATGCATGCTGACCAACGCACAGTCTTTGCAGTAGGGCTCTGTTCCGATGGCATGAAGTAGCCACGACAAACTGGTAGATTCCTATCTGCTGCAGCCTTCATCCACCTTCACAGCCGTTGTAACATACCGCTTCTTATCATCCGCCTGTTCTGACATTGAGGACTTCTTGGATCATTCTTTGTCTAGCTCCTTCCCTTTGACCTTACCGCCTTGGGTGACCCTGCTGGGAGTACGAGATTCCCGATGGCTTCACTCACAAGGGTCATAGGAACATGCAAGCCCACTCACCACGACAAGGTGATGATCCAGTGAGTGGGCGGTGATATACCAGCAGTCTGCTAACTGCCATAGTGAGGTTGGGATCCTCTGCACTCTCAGCATCAAATCCGAAAAGAATGCAGTGTCATTTTAACCTTCATGTAGCATAGGAGTAGATAGTCCTCCAGTAGAATACTAATAAACCTGATCATGTCATGCTGTGCTAACAGTGCTCTAATATCAACCATCTCGGTTAATGACCACTCAGCATCTAGCAGTGGGAAATGTTTCCACAGTGTCACCCTGCCCAATCATACCCAGAAGACACAACCTGCAGACAGAAGTACGGTATATTGGAGCATACTCAACACTGTGAGATGCTGCAGTCCACACATCACAAGTCCAGGTACTGATCCATTCCAGGAATCCTGAAGCAGAAGTCTGAATCATGTTACAACACAAGTGGGCATATTCCTCAAATAGCAATTGATTCCTTACATTTGTAGCCTACCTTTCTTCAATTATGGGACCCAATTATGGAATGTAAGGTATCATGCATGTGGTTTTCAGGTGGTCTTCCATCTAGATAATGGTCTGCTTAGCTTCAGCAAGGTAGTGGCCTCAAATGCCTTCATACTTTGAACTTTTACTCAGGGCGCCGTAGTGCTTACTATAACGTGGCAGATGTTAGGAGAAGAAAATGAAGTTATCCATATTGGGAAATGTGTGCACAGAAGTCAAGGTAGATTAAGTGTGTGTGTGTTTTCCTATGATGTTTAATTTATTAACTATATTGGCTAAACATACTCTGAACAGAAAATCAATTTTTGTGCATGACAGAATTATTTGAAGGTGGTGATTGTGAGGGAGCTGAACAGATTAACAGCACATCAAAAGTGAGCAGGACACACTGAGAAGAAAACAACACTATATTTATGTGCATATGGTGAAGACCTCATTACCTCATTGGTTCCTCTCTACCACTCAGTTTTTCAAATCTTAAGTTCTCCACATTTCCATGGGAGTTTGCAAATCAAAAAATGATGTCCTCATGAAAATGCATCAGCATTTCAATGAGATTCCCCCCCCCCCAATATTCACATTTTACACAGTTTTGCCCTATATACATCTTTTTTCCAAGCCATTACCCCTAAAATAATGTGTTTTTGTATGCTGCTTTCACTGATACATGCATTTTTGTGGACACTGTACCCCAGTACACATTGCTTGACTAGAGAACTGCGTTGCAAAATTGAAAAAGTGCATATTTTGAAGGATGGCTGTTTTTCAATAATCCTGTTGTTTCAGAGAGTGCCAGTTTGGTAGGGTGTGCCTTTAAATGCGAACTAAATATAATTTCTCCTTCACCCCAAGCAAAAACCAGGTGTGGCAGTGGAAGGGAATGTCATGGGGGAAAGTATGATGGGAGGGAAGATGAAGATGAAAGTATCAGGAGAAAAGACATTGAACTGCAGAAATAATACACCATAATTGAATTTGTTGTACAGAAGAACAAACACTGCTGCCTTATACTGCATCAGATTGTTGCTCACATCACCTAGTATTGTCTCCTCTGCTTGGCCATGACTCCCTGATGTCTCAGGAAGGGATATTTTCAATCCTCATTACCTTAGTTCCTTCTGGACTTATGGTACTGAGGACTAGTATATTGGGAACTATATTGGGAAATGATGGGAAGTCTACATTTAAAGGTAAAGGGGCCCCTGACCATTAGGTCCAGTCGTGAACGACTCTGGGGTTGCGGCATTCATCTCGCTTTATTGGCCGAGGGAGCCGGCGTACAGCTGGTGAACCAGAGCAGCGCACGGAAATGCCGTTTATCTTCCCGCCGGAGCAGTACCTATTTATCTACTTGCACTTTGACGTGCTTTCGAACTGCTAGGTTGGCAGGAGCAGGGACTGAGCAATGGGAGCTCACCCCGTCGCGGGGATTTGAACCGCTGACCTTCTGATCAACAAGTCCTAGGCTCTGTGGTTTAACCCACAGCGCCACCCGCGTCCATGTAATTTAATTTACTTTGTTATATGTTACTTTATTTTATGTATTATTATTTGATCTTAGTTAATTGAAATCTATGTGGAATTAGAAGTTTAAGTTAATATCTTATGGTAATATAATTTAAGAATATTCTTTTCTTTGTATGTATGTATGTGAATGTGTGAAGTTAAACCTGTAATGATATTGATGAATTTCAATAAATAATTTTTTTATGCCAAAAAAAGAGGATCTGTTCTTTCCTTGTGCTGATAGGTCAGAAATCTGGATTGTGTGTGCTGGTGTGGAGGGCAACCCAGTGGGCAGATGTTCCTGTAGTACATCAGGGTGTTAGGCTGTTATTTCTCAGGAATATATACTACAGATGCACAGTACAGATGTTGGGGTTTTTTTTCCTTCTAAGGATGGTTCCTGCCTGCCACCCTCTTTACTGAGAGCAACAGCTGTAGAAGAAAATATTCAGTCGGTGTCATTAAAGTTTAGGTAACTTTCCTCCACCCTAGCACATATAGAAAACAGAGATGAATGGACTGTGAACCTGGTCGTATTAAAAACCAATTTCATGTTCCAAAATAAATGTGTGGGGAAATATTTTTCACTATTTGCTCAGAGCTGACATTTAAAGTCCACATAAAGCTGTTTGCATTGTGGAGCAATTATGAAAGGTTGCAATGCAACCCCCTGCAATGCAGCAAAATTCAAATAAAGACATAGCTGTCATCAAAGTCCAAAAAGGGAAGTAATAGTGCCACTGTATTCTGCTCTGGTCAGACCTCACCTGGAGTACTGTGTCCAGTCCTGGGCACCACAGTTCAAGAAGGACACTTACAAACTGGAACGTGTCCAGAGGAGGGCAACCAAAATGGTCAAAGGCCTGGAAACGATGCCTTATGAGGAACGGCTAAGGGAGCTGGGCATGTTTAGCCTGGAGAAGAGGAGGTTAAGGGGTGATATGATAGCCATGTTCAAATATATAAAAGGATGTCACATAGAGGAGGGAGAAAGGTTGTTTTCTGCTGCTCCAGAGAAGCGGACACGGAGCAATGGTTCCAAACTACAAGAAAGAAGATTCCACCTAAACATTAGGAAGAACTTCCTGACAGTAAGAGCTGTTCAACAGTGGAATTTGCTGCCAAGGTGTGTGGTGGAGTCTCCTTCTTTCGAGGTCTTTAAGCAGAGGCTTGACAACCATATGTCAGGAGTGCTCTGATGGTGTTTCCTGCTTGGCTGGGGGTTGGACTCGATGGCCCTTGTGGTCTCTTCCAACTCTATGATTCTATGATTCACACTTAAGTTCTTGGCTGAACATAGGCTACTGGGCAGAAGAGAGAGAGAGAGGAGAGACATGTTGTCCATTTCTTAACTTTTTTTAAAAAAATGTGGTATCTGGTTCATAGATGACTTTAGTGGAACATCTGTCTCTGAGCACACTGTAGAAGATCTATGTAGGAAATCAGCAGTGAGTGGAATATAGCTGTGATCTGGAGAACAGAAGACTGGCTTTTTTAAAGCATGTGTCCCATGCTTTTGATTTGGTGCCATATTGCTGGGAAAACTAGAACAGGGAAGTGCTGCCGGGTCCTACTCACAACAAGCATGTTAGTGATAATAGAATCATGGAAGGTACCCCCAATGCAGGAATCTCAGCTAAAGCATCCACAACAGATGGCCATCCAACCTCTGTTTAAACACCTCAGATGAAGGAGAGTCCACAACCTCAGCTGCTATTCCCTAGATCATTAACTGGGTGTTTGCTAAACTCTGTGCCTTCACAGTTGAGATGCGCCACTGAAAACAGATGCTAATTCCAGGCCAGTAACTTCAGAGTGCAAGGATCCACAACTGGAGAGGGACGCTTCAGAAGATATGAAAATATTCCATAGGCTCAGAGGGCTCTCTAGGTCTCTGACTAATTTTATTTCATTAAAAAAAGAAGAAGCTTGCAGGTCACTTCTTCTATGAACCCTGACTGCCAATGTATACTTAGGCAAAAAACGTTTTTACACTACTTCTAAAATTTATGTAGACCATGTCCTTTGCTAATCAGTGAGCAAGGGGAAGAGAGTTCAATAGAATCAGAGGATCAAGGCTATTCCCCACTTGCTATTCCTGGTAATTGGTGTGGTACAGACTAGTGTACTGCCTCCGACAGGGGAGATAATACATGGCCACAATGGCTAATGCCCAATCTATATTAAGGGAATTGATATACAACTTTGTAACATGCAGAAAACAGCATTCTTAGAGAAACCAAAGACTGGAACTGAGGGAAGTCGGGGGTGGCGTGGGAGTGGGTGGGTTTTGTGTGGGAGGGGGGAGGGAGGAAAAATGGGGGGAAAACAAGGATGATATGTTTTTGGATAATATGACTTGTTATAATTTTGATTTTTTTTAAAAAAAAAGTGAATTGAAATCACCCATTGCTGCAGCTGTTTCTCCTTTGGATGGCTTTAGATACTAATTCATTTTCCTCCAGCTCTTAGGATTCAGTGTATAATAGCAATGCTATGTTAACTGGGGACAATTCTTTGGAACATCTCATATTAAAATCCAGTATTTCCTTTGGGCCTAGTAAAGGTGCTTTTTCGCGTAACTGTTGAATGCATCAGTTATTTCATACTGATTTGCAGCCAGAGTTTTCCCCCGGTTGTATCCATGTTTCATTCACAACACACTCTGAAAATAATGGCACAGCTAGTCAAAATAATTACATTTTTGCTCATGAAATATTTCCAGCTTACTTCACACACGTAGCTAAACTATGGCGAGTATGCTTCCTTATCTTAAGAAAAATACTTTGAGGCAATTTCCTGGCATACATCCCCTTCCAAGGAGACCAGTCTGGTATGAAATTATTTCCAGGGAGGTCTAAATATGGAGCCAGAACTTCTGTGAGAGTAAATAGGCATACCTCCATGGGCAGCACCAAAACATTTTGAAACTTAGGAAGGATGGAGTCACATCACTATTTGGTTATTTGCCACATGCTTGCTGTTAACTATGTGATGATTTGATGATTCTGTCAATTCCTGAACTTTACGATTCTCCTTAAACACTGAAAAATTCAGGGAAGAAGAATGGTTGTGCTCTATCAATTCCACACATGTCTACACTAGTTTTATATCTGCAACATGGTACATTTTAAAGTAGCCAGGATACAGCAAATTTCCATGAGATCCGACCCCTGTGTCTAAGTCAATGTTGCTTCTTTATTGATTACAGATCTTCTTCAGATAACATGTAAGATCAAATTTAAGTTCTGCAATCTTATGAAAAATAGCAGTTATTGTTTAATATTAATAATAATTTGTACATATGAGGGGAAATAGTTTGGCCTGCTTTTGACCAGCCTTCAGCTAATGGTGATAAAGTGTCTCAGATAATTCTTGTTCTGTGTGTGAAAACGTCTTCTTAGGCCTTACTGATTCATTTTATCTGACGCTTCAGGTGTTTTAAACATCAGTCCTATAATATCTATGTAGAGGACCTCCTTGAGCTAAATGGAACGCACTCGGAGATAAGTATGTATATGACTGATGTCTTAAATTGTCTTCCAGTGCTCTTGATATGAAGTAGTTTACATAGTTTTCATGCTCTTCAGCTGAAAAATCACTTGTTTACGGAAATGACTGGCAGAATCTGAGACCAAGGAGAAGAGTTGGTGGAAGAAGATTGGAAGAAATTTAAAGTTTATCTACAGAAACACTGTAAAATTAAGGAATGTTAGAAGGATGTTGGAATGAAGTAATGTGGTTTTAGCAGAAATGATATAAAGGATTAAGTAGAAATGGGTTGTTAATTGGTGAAAGAACAGAATGTAAAATTATAGTATATTAAGATAAATCATCAGGATAGAAATAAAGATGGAAAGGATTTGCTGAAATATCTAATTGAATTAGAATACAAAAAGGGAGGTGTGAGGAGGTCAAGGAAATAAGCAAAGGAAAGAAAGTTATGTAAAGGATTGATTTGTTTTTTTTCCCTTTTTTCCCCTTTAATTATCTGCATCTTTTTTCTGTTTCCCCCCCCTTTGTTTTTGTATTGTTCTGTATTTTTTTTCTCTGTTTAAATATGTTCTTTATTTTTTCTTTTTGTAACCTTTAAAATCTCAATAAAAATCTATTGAAAAAAGAAAAAAAGAAAAATTGCTTGTTTAATATCAATGGCAAACATATTGTGACTGCCTCATAATCACCACTGCAATTTCTGGGTATTCTCATCTAAGAGTATTCTCATCACCTCTCCTGAGCGTTCTGGCAGATCCTCTCTGTGTCCATAATCATCCTTGTGTTGTGGGCAGGCAGTATGTTTTCTGGGTGGAGGATTTTGGATGGATCGGGAGTTGGCACATTGCACATTTTTGGCACTTTGCTTCTCTTCCAAAAGAAGCTCTTTAAGGGTGTGGCATGTTTTCGGCGGCTCCATGAAAAAAGCAAAAAAGGTCAACAGCTTTGGTGGCCTCCTGAAAGAAGCTCAACAACTCAGGGTTGTCTGTCAAAAGAGGTGGGTGTTCCTGCACCTCTACTTCTAGAAAAAAAGCACTGTATAAGAGCAAGGTCACATGGATATTATCATCGTATCTGATATTCCTGTTAAAAAATGATGGTATCTGAGGAATTGGGATACACAATTCAGTGATGACAGCTCATCCAGACTTCCTTTTGTGTCGTGCTATGTTTCTAAGCACAGCTTTGCACTTTAAATCCATTTAACCTAAAATATGGTGTCCACGTGATATTATTCAATATAAAGGGGAGGCCTCAGGGTCTTGACATGCAATTGGCAACTCTGTTTGCAGGTACAAAAGGGATGCCTGTCAATTATAAGATTATCTTAAATAGGCAACAGTTTTCATTGATGACCATGGTGAAACCTGTCATGCAGAAAAATACTATCTAGCTGTGACTTTGTCTCACAACCAAGTCTTGCACTATATGTAGCTATTTAATACACTGTTCTTCAGTGTATTAGTGTATCAAGATCAGAGGGCTGCTGATCTTATTTGATTCTTCTTTTAATAGAGAAGCATATCTGGCTCTAGATCTCTGAGAACCCGAAAAGCACACAGAACCCAAATTAAACTTCCCGCATGCTGCCACGCCAATGACAATATCCCCCTCCTGATATTTAACTTAAACATCAACTGATGGGATGAGTTAATAGGATTCTGCCCAAAATATATGGAAACACCAGCATTTGTGAATGGGTGAGTGTATTAGCTAGGGTTTTGTTGGAAAAATGCACTTGAGCAATATTTCAGTGAGGGTGGGTTTCACCAGAAGAAAATGATATGTTTTACAGAGCAGGTTTTTGGGGGGCCGTGAGCAGGTTTTTTTCAGGGTTTTTGTTTGTTTGTTTGTTTGTCACCAGGCTTCCACTCCCCCAACATAGGCGAGTGGCTTTTAAGCACACAATCATTTTAACAACCTTTTAACATGACGTGAGTAAAACTGTAGGACCGAAGGACTTTATCCTGAGCAGAACTGAGCAGGTGGTACTCATGGCTCTGGGAGGGGTTGTCCTAAAAGTGAAGGCTTCCGTACGGCCCCTCAGCAGAGCATGTTGGGAATAGCTGGCTTCACATGGTCCATTTGTGCCAATTCTTCCCCGCTCTCAGCTTCCCCACTAAGTGCTTTCCCCACTTTGCTTTGCAGTGAAGCATGAATAGTTCACATTGCAGGCTGTAATGTGCTTTTAAATCAAGCTAATTTAAACGGCCACCATCAGGACCAGAGCTCCACAAGAGATTCAAGACTCTTAAATAAAGACGCAATTAACACAGGCATGCTTTGCAGCTGTGCAAAACATGGCAAGTGAGCAATTTTCTGCTACCTAGCTCTGTAACAAAATCTATTTAACAGGGTAACAAAACTATATAAGCCACAACAAACTAGCAGTGACTGTGTCGACAATTGCTACATTTACATTCCCCGACTCGAGCTTCCATTGTGGTACCTATTACACGGTGTTCTTCAAATTCACCTGTTAAACCCAATAAAAGCAGGAGAAAGGAGGAAGGAGAGAAGCCCATTACTAAAGTTACTCACTGCATCCTGAATAAAAACACGATTCTGTGGTGGGGGATATTAACAATATCAGATCTTAGATTTCTTTTCATAGAAGAATTATAGATTCTAATTATTGTCCTCTGCTATGTGGGTCTGTATCAATCCGACAAACCTCAGCTGAATTGAATGGCACCAATTTTGTATTCAGATTAATATAAAAGTCTGATCCTATGGCCCAGTATTTCATTTCCAGTGTGGTGTAGTGGTTAAGAGCGGTGGACTTGTAATCTGGTGAACCGGGTTCGCGTCTCTGCTCTTCCACATGCAGCTGCTGGATGACCTTGGGCTAGTCACACTTCTCTGAAGTCTCTCAGCCTCACAGAGTGTTTGTTGTGGGGGAGGAAGAGAAAGGAGATTGTAAGCCGCTTTGAGACTCCTTAGGGTAGTGATAAAGTGGGATATCAAATCCAAACTACTCTTCTTCTTCTTCTTCTTCTTCTTCTTCTTCTTCATAACATCCAAGCAAAGCAATCTTTCACCAAAGCCAATTCATTAACATACAGCAATGCTGGGGACAAAATTTATTAACATGTAGCAGTGGTAGGGTCTGGCATATGCATTGTTATATTGTTCTGATCTCCTGAACAGCACAATTGTACACTTTAACAGATGTTCAAAGGAACGCTCATCTGTCCTGCTTCATGGCGCACTCTCTGTGCCTGACAAGACTTGCCAGCACCAGGCAACTGTTGATAGCTGGGAATGGAAGTGAATGTACTTGTCCTCATGCTTTCATACACCATCCCGGAATTATTTGATGAATTTTTATTTATTTATTTATTTCAAAGTATTTAAAAGAATGCCTCCAGTACAACCCTGTACATATCTACTCAGTTGAATGGGACTTACTCCCGGACAAGTGGGTGTAGGATTACCTCTTAGAACATTATTGAGAGGATATCAGTCAAATTGAATAAGCTGTCATGGAGAGCACTTTTCTTGAATTGGCTTGAAAGAGTGATTCAGGAGTTTAATCTCCATTGACTCATAAATGTTATTCTGACCCTCCTAGAGTGATTGGTAACCATTCACGTACATGAGAGGAAGGAAAAAGGAGCACCACTGAGCTAGTGGTTAAATGTCCTTCCCTGCATCCTTATAGCCCATACATTAAGGATCAAGCAGGCTCCGATCAGTCAAGCTGCCTCCCACATTTCGACTCCTGGTGCACATGTTAACTCCTTCTATTTGTAAAATGTGGTGAATGGTACAGAAAGCAGAGAATGCTAATTTCAGTTACATGCAGTTAATCCTTTGGGGAAATTTATTTATTTCTTTTTTTTCCTTTTTGAATTTGCATTTTATTTATTTGTTAACATTCTTATATTACGTCGGTAAATGTTGTCAAATTACATTACTGGACTTACTATAATATAATTTCCAACATGTATACAAAAATTATATATAAATTTTATATACCTAGAGAGAAAATGAAACAAAAAAAGGAAAGAACAAAGAGAAAAAACATAAACAATCCCCCCCCAAAAAAACATATACATACCAACACACTAGACTTCCTGTCTATCCCATTGTATATTCCTTTTTTACAAATGAATATACTCTTATTATTTGTACTCTTATTTGGGGAAATTTCTAATGCATTCCCAACCACAGAATTCTGACCCCAAAATGATGAAAAACCTGGGAAAACCCAGGAAAACCCTCTCAAACCACACAGAAGGCAAAAAAGGAAAGGAAAAGGCTCTCTTATTCATCCCATCTCTCTTCCTTCCTCCCTGCTCCCTCCCGCAATGGGTTCTGACGAAAGGGCTGCTGCAGACCAGTAAAGCACAAGAAAATAGGATTGTTTAAGACTGTTTCTTTGTTTACAGTACTACACACAGGTCTGACTGTTTGGATATTTGATTCTGCAGTGTTTGTATAGTAAGATTTGGGTACTAATTCCTCATGTTTGGATAAGTGCTTGGCTCCGGTAGCAAGGGGCTGAGCTGGTGTGGTGGTCTCAGTTCACTCTCTGCGCCCCGCCTGGCATGCACACACACGTGCCCATGCATGTCCCCTGGGCTCCAGCAAATGCCGCTACCCCACTGAGCTGAAATCAGGTTTAAGGTTTTTGCATGCAAACCTTTTGTTTCATCTGGTTTCCCATTAGGTCTGTCATAAGTACTTTTTTTTATTTATTTACTTAAAATAGATAGACTACATGGCCTTACATCAATGTGTAACTTATGATGCCAAAATATAAACCATACAGGGCCGTCTTAAGCATATCCGGTGCCGTGGTGCAAAGCTCCCTCCGACGGTGCCCCTCTCCCGCATTTCCCAGAGTTGTCCACCTTTTTTTAGGGAGGATGGCAGGGCTGGAGGAGGTGGGCAGCGGCTGGAGGGTGGCTGCTCCAGTGGGGAAGAGGCAGCGGCTGGATGCGGCGCCTTCTGGCTCAGCTGGACACTTCGTGCTACGGTGGCCATGGCAAACGGAGGTTCCGGGCATGGCGCTGCTTCAGCACAGCATGGCGGAGGTGGGCAAGGGTGGTGAGCTGATGCCGGGAGGAGCCACGTCCAGCCTACACCTCTTCCCTGACACCCTGCAGAACTTGGCACCCCGGCGCCCCGTGCCATTAGCCTCTATGGGTAAGACGACCCTGAAACCATATCTCTATAAAACATTTATTGCTTCCTAAACTTGAACATAACCAGTGAGTTTACTTCAATCGGTTTTTTTACAATGTCCCAAATCTTATAGTACTATTTCATCAATGGGCAAGGGATGTTTTCCCTACCAGTTGCTTGCTCCTTTCATTTTCAAAGTTAGTCTTTTAAATACAATTCCTGCAACCTCTTCAAATACTTTGGATTTAGCCTGAAAAATTCATTCATAAGATTAGCATAGACATCAAGCTGGCACCTGTTCAATATTAAATAAGATTCCTTTCCAAAATGAAGCCTACTCTGAGTTGCCTTCCATGTTCAAAATGCATAGATGCACACTCTCCAGAGTTGAGGAGGCATAACCAAATGCATGTGGAATCATTCACAGGGCCAGTTGAACACAACAGAACAAAACCCACTTGACAATTTTCAACTTCTTTGAACTCCAAAGGTTAAAAAGTTGTCATCTGACTTTGCCTGGACTGTATCTGAAACGATGAAAGATAGCAGTTCCTTTCAGATAGGGAAAACACATGGAATAAGGAGCCTATGGAGAATGGAACATAAAGAGGATGGCCATACTTCCTGGTCTTGTCCCTGACATCAGGCACCATGCTTGTTAAACTCAGGTGTCTGAAAAAAAGAGAGTCACATTCAGCATCTGATCACATGTAGCCACTCTACATACTCAGTCCACTTAGGAATATGGAAGGATGCATTTGTGCGGGTTGAGGATCCATTCTTAGTACAATGCGTCACACTGACACAATATCTTTCTATGTTCAGTTTATGTATTATGGATTGATTGTACAATGCACCTAATCCCTAAGCCTCTGGCTTCTGAGTTAAACAAATGAGTTAGCGTTTAGCAGGAGTAGGAGTAGCAAGCCTGATATATTTATAGCACAGGTACAAGGATTTCTTTCCTAAAAGCTCAATCCTCTCTTTTTCGCCCAATACGACTACACACAGGGTTAGGTATTCTTAAACCCACTGAAATCAGTGGGCTTCAGCACACTTAACTTGATTGTGGGCATGGTGTAAAAATCAAACACTGACTATGGCAACACACCAGAACAGCCAGCTTACTTATTTAGCTTCTAGACATCCAGGGGGAAGGAAAGGTATCAAATCCCAGCTTCCACTGCTGTTGGCAGAAGGTATATAGTATGCACTGTGTGTTCCTGTTACATTTATTGGCCTTTTGGCCACAATTCATTTCTCTTTCTCACTTCATCTGACACTTCATGTACCCAGTGAAGTGGACTCTTGTCTGTCAGAGCCTCTGCTACAAGCGAGCTGATAAAGCTTATCCTCCAACGATAATTAACGACCTGAGCCTTTGATGAGGCTCCAAGGACATTCCCATTACGCAGAATATCCCGCACGCAGGGAAGGATGAGAAACATGAGCTACATTGCGAAGAGTTTTATTCCTAACTACACAGACAGAAAAGAAACATCCTCTCTCTGTGAAAGGCAGAGAGCAACTAGAAAAACAAAGGAACAGGAAACAGTAACATCACATCCGTCTCCCGTCTTCCGTGAGACTTCCAACAGTCTGGAATCCCTGGAATGTAAACAGAGTCCTGTGACTCCAAGCAGCTGCACAGTGGCACAAACAGAAACTAACATTGTCCACAAAAGCTTATGCCACAGTAAACCTGTTAAAATCCCACAAGGCTCCTGCTTTTGCTGAAACTTCATCTGCGGTCTCCATAATGCTAGTCCTTCTGAAAAATGCACTGCATTTGGGCAGGGGTTGTTTTTCACAACAAAAAGCTGCAATTTTGAGGAGTGCAAAGTTCTCTTTTAAAGATCATTGCATGCCCTTTTCTGAAAATTGCAATCTCTTGATAAAAGTATTTACCACCAACCCGGTAAACAAGACAACCTATTTATTGAGCATCCATCCCGATTTACTTGCACAAAGCTCATGTGGATGGTAGATTATGTCCAGTCTTTGTTGAACAGTTGTTGTTTAAATTGATATCCCTCCCTAAGTCTCAAAGGAGCCCCAGGTAGCGAACACACAAACGATAAAACAATTAAACACCCATAAACAACTAAAACAATTCCAATGCAGCAACAGAATGAAAAAGTTCTCTGCTTAAAAGGCTTGTTAGAAGTGGAAGGTCTTCATTAGGCACGGAAAGCACAACAGAGATGGCACCTAATGTTCAAGGGGAGGGAATTCCAAAGATAGATGTCACAACACGAAAGACCTGATTCCTATATTGTGCAGAATCTCCTGACCTCCTGATAAGAGAGTGTTTTCAGGAGGCTCTCACCTGCAGAGCACAATGATTGATTGGCTATATGAAGGATGAGATGATCTCTCTGGTATCCTGGTTTCATGCTGTGCATGGGGTTTATAAAAACAAAAACAAAAAACCCCAGCATTTTGAACTTAGCCTGGCAGTAATTGATTTGTTTGTGGGGTGGTTATACAACAATAAGCATTCATCCTGATTTACTTGTGAGGTCTAACCATTAATCAATCATTCACCCCACGCTTTTCAGTGGAATTCCTCATCACTTTTTCTAACTTCAAAAAGTCTGTGTTGTTGTTTTTTTAAAAAAATGTTTGTTGCACTAGGGTGATGAGCACTTTAATATACTTTAATTGCACATGTCTGGATAGCTCAGTTGGTTAAAACATAGTGCTGCTAACACCAAGGTTGCAGGTTTGATCCCCGTATGGGACAGCTGCAAGGCAAAGGAGTTGGAATAGATGATCCACAGGGTTCCTTCCAACTCTACAATTCTACAATTCTATGATCTAAATTTTCAGTATGCATTTCAATACCTCCTGCATAATAGTGACCACCCGGAGGCATCCCAAGAGATCTCATGGGGAATTATACTGATAATGGCCTTTGCTAAAGTCACTGTGGTCCTTTTAGATCTTCAGATTCATGTGCAATTCAGTTCTCCCCTTCCATTGGCAAACTGTCCTATGCGTTGCACTGGAGTCACCTCCTTTAAATTGGTTGTTTTAGGGGGAAAATAGTTTCATGGAAAGGAATCACCCATTTTGGCTAAGCTCCAAAAATGAATGAGGCTGTGAAATAAATAACACAAAGATCTCTTACAAAGAGTACAGGACGCTTTCACTCACAATTTCAGTCCTAGCGTGGCATTCCCAAAAGGACTGATTTGGTAAAATGATGAAAAATGTGAAGCCCTGAATTGAGCCCAGAAATGTCCATAGTCATCCTTGCTATATGTGAAAGTTTGCTGAGAAAAATATATATAACCTACAGATAGCACTTTCTTGGGTTTCTTTTTCTGGAGAGGCTTCAAGAAAAAAACTGTTGAAAACACATGGAAAATAACTGATATTCTTGTAAACTGTAGAACCACTTTTGTGATTTAGGAAGTTCCAGCAGATTCAAATCTTATTCCTTGTGCTATTTTCAGTAAAGGCCGGGGAAATCCATTCATTAGAATTACGGGAGATCATTACTGGTTTTGTTTTAAGATGTTCCTGTAATATTAATAAGGGTTGGGGGGGTGGGAGACATCAGTATCAAATGGGCTTAAATCATGCCTATTAATTATTAAATGTTTTGCTACATTTCTTAAGTGAAGTTTTTAATGGAGTGAGGTCGCCTGCACTGAAGTGACGTCACGACTGCTCTATTTATAGCTAAGTTGTCTTTGGGAAGTGCCTTTTCATGTTGGTATCCAAACAGCTTTTCCTTTGTAGGAAGACTTCTAACCGTCAGTGAAAAGTGATCCATTGATTGGTAAACTAAACAGCTATGGGATTAAAGAACATCATGGGCATGCATTAACTATATTAAAACTAAATCAAGGTTTTGTAAGGGGAAACGTGTTACTAAAGGTATAAATGCAAGTCTAAATAGAGACTAGTGCCTATGCTGTGATTTAGCAAATGATCAGGTGCATAACTGGGCACTAGCATGCATCTGGAGTCCTCATATTTCGCAGTCACACATGCAAGTAATATCTGCTCTATCAAGGCAGCCAGGTATGCTTCTTCTGTGCACTTATAATGAGTCCATGCTCATTGCACACTCCTCTGTTCACAAAGCTAAAGAAATAACATAGTTATTTGTACTGTCTATGTAGAGTGCCAGATGAACAAAGCTCACCAGTAACACTGTGCATGCCAGACATGAATTTCAAATAGTCTAACATCCAGTCTGAAATGATTTAATGGGGATCCAGAATGCATCAAATTATCTAGGTTATCTAGGTAACTATTATTTACGGTACCATAAAATTATTTATATATGGTTAGATGATATGTAGATAGAAACACAGTATTCTACCACCTATTATTTTATATCCTCTATAATGAAGAACAGTTATTAAAATAGAACAAAAATGTGATCCGGTGGGGATTTCTCTTCACTTTCAAGTTCTTAACAGTATCTACATGGCTGTCTAGGAATCTGTTATGTGATATTTCAGGGGAACCATCCAAGTAGCAGCAGATCTTGTTATAACTATGCCTGCTGATGGTACATTGTTCCACTTCCATAATTTAAAATTATTATTTTTTTAGTTCATGTAGAAAAGGTGTGTGAGAGTGTGTGTTGTGCAGGAAGGTAGTCACAGAAGTCAAAAAACACCAGCAGATAGAGTAAAACTATTTGGCTCCCATGGTTTTATTACATTGCAAGACCGATTAACAAACATTGTTACCTCCCAGTGTAATCCATTGTGGAATTCATAATGCATAATGGGTTCTTAAGAAGAGGAAATACAGTCTGAGCATAAGCCCATACAGATTTCCCTTTATCTTCAAGGACTAGCAAAGAAGTCAGGCAAAACGAATACACAGAAGAAGGTGGAATTTTACATCTTCAGAGCAAACAGAGAGCTGTTATATAAGAAAATGCGTTACTAGAACTCCTCTGGATTGTGTATGTATCAGGAGGATGAAGAGACTGTCAGCTTGAAAATGAAAATAGAAGGTTGAAGCCATTGCAACATTACAAGACAAACTTCAGCTTCAACTGAAGTGCCAGAGGTAAAGTCTCTGTTACCTCAGCTGGCATTGTCTTCAAGAAATCCAGTTTTTCACTCTGATCTCAGCACTTGTGTGCGTCAGCTCTTTCACTCCCTATTTTTGCTCTCCATCTGCTTTTGCATATTGAGTTTGTTGGGAATTTTGGAGCTCTAATTAAATGAAAAAGCTTTCTCTTTGGGCTTTGTTTCTTCTTGTTGACTTCCAATCAAACCTCTGTCTTGCACATGAATGAGAAGCTTATATATGGTCTTAAGACTCCTGCAATCACTGCAGCAAAACCAAAAAAATCTCAGATAAGAGATGGAGCCAATAAAGTGTGTCTGAGTAGGGGTGGGGGAATCTTCCGACATTCGTAAGAGAAGGTAATAGAATGGCTGTGTTACCCTTGCTGTTTTAAGAAATGCTAGCCAAAATAAGCAAGCTGGCACCTTAACAGTGTTCCCTCTTCTCCTGCCTCCTACACAGTAAACCCAAGTGTAAGTGAAAACCCATCTTAACATATTACTAATTTGCAGCTCTGTCTTCTATGAGTCATTAGATGACAGATGACTTTGAACGCTTGTAAGCGAAATTGTGCTTAACATTATCTTTCACACCAATATAAATAAAATATAGTAGGGCTTCAGATGCATCGTGAGCGTCTCCAGAATACTGCAATGAGATGCTTGTTATTCTTGAAGTTGTGCCGCTAGGCTAAAATTTCCATTTTCCTCCACGTCTAATCCGATTAATTATCTTTAAAATGTTATATCCTGCTAACAACAATAGAAAGCAAATATATAACCAAGGGGAGGCAAAAAACCACACCATCAATTCCAAATGGCTTAACCTGGTCTCTTGCCATTTCCTTTGATGCATTGTTCTTCCAAAGACTGTTATCGACTGTTTTTTGGGGGGTGCCATATCATGCTTTTAATCACCCAGTAAAAAAAGCTCTATCAGCAGTTAACAGTCTTGGGTTTTCAAAAATAGAATTATTTGGTTTGTAGCAGAGTTAATAGCTTGGAAGCTGATTTGACCTACTCTCTCCACCACCTGTTCTGTCTCATTCGCACATCACCAGCATTGCTTTAAAAAAGTAAATAAAAAACACAGAGGTCCCACTAGTAAAGAAAAAAGGTTCCTCGTATTTAAATATTTTATTGGGAGTGGCCGCCAAGATCACATAACACTGGTCCTGAAAGACCTACATTGGCTCCCAGTATGTTTCCGAGCACAGTTCAAGGTGTTGGTGCTGACTTCTAAAGCCCTAAATGGCCTCGGCCCAGTATACCTGAAGGAACGTCTCCACCCCCATCTTTCAGCCAGGACACTGAGGTCCAGCTCTGAGGGCCTTCAGACAGTTCCCTCTGTGAGAAGTGAGGTTACAGGGAAGCAGGAAGAGGGCCTTCTCAGTAGTGGCACCCGCACTATGGAATGCCCTCCCATCAGATGTCAAGGAAATAAACAACTGTCTGACTTTTAGAAGACATCTGAAGGCAGCCCTGTTTAGGGAAGTTTTTAATGTTTGATGTTTTGTTGCTTTATTATTATTATTATTATTAATATTCTGTTGGGAGCCACCCAGAGTGGCTGGGGAAACCCAACCAGATGGGCAGGGTAATAATAATAATAATAATAATAATAATAATAATAATAATAATAATAATTACAAGGATGCTTTGGATTCTAAGTCTACATGTGGAAGCTAGTTTCATGGCTCTGCACAGGGTATCCATTGCAGAGTGAATAAACAGCTTGCGGCTACCTTTGGAAATTGTAGTGTTTTACTCCTGAATAATGAGAGAGTTGTTTTTTAAAACTACTACTACTACTACTACAATCTTGAGAAATGAGAACCATGTTAGAATACAGGGGTATTCTTATAAGCAGCACCTGACTTAAGAGTTAGGGAGAATGCTTTGTTTCTAACCCCTTTTCCAAAACTTTCCCCCATCTACATGCACCACTAGACACATATTCAGTCCTCAAGTTTGATCTTCCCATTTTGACAGATGCACAAGAACCTTACCAGATACTGTAGGATATACTGTGGCCCATGCCCCATGCAAAAACGATCCATTTGCAAGCCATGAGGGCTTGCAAACCTCAGCTGAAACAATAGGCAGAGAGACCAACAAGATTACTAAAGTTTGTTAACTACTAGGTTTGCAATACGAATGTGTGCATCTTCAATTTGTCACCAATTTTTGGCCATCATTCAGAGGGAGAACTTCACTGGGTTGGATCCATACTTACCAACCTGCTAAATGCAACAAGTAGCATCATCTCATTGCTTTTCAGTGTGGTGTCGTGGGTTCCTTTGTGTTGCAACAAGTTATGAAACTAAGTGTTACATGGCAGTTGAAGCAGTGGATCCCATGGGTCATTTGTTGAATCCAGAGCAATTAAATTTTAAACTTCAAATGTTTTAAATAGCCTCCATGAAGAATGGAGCCCAGTAAAATTGAACAACATGAACAAAATCACAAATAACCATGGTTTCTCAGTTGAGAAAATTTAACAGATTTTTCTTTGTTATTCTAATCCTAAGAAGGTTCAGATTCTTTTTTAAAAAGTTTAGGGTGGAAGAGGGTGGCTCTGTGGTCTAAACCACAGAGCCTCTTGGGCTTGCTGATCGGAAGTTCGGCAGTTTGAATCCCTACGACGGGATGAGCTCCCGTTGTGCAGTCCCAGCTCCTGCCCACCTAGCAGTTCAAAAGCATGTCAAAGTGCAAGTAGATAACTAGGTACTGCTCCGGCGGGAAGGTAAACAGTGTTTGCATGCACTTTTCTGGTTTGCCAGAAGCGACTTAGTCATGCTGGCCACATGACCCGGAAGCTGGCTCCCTCGGCCTTTAGAGCAAGATGAATGCCGCAACCCCAGAGTCATCTGCAACTGGTCAGGGGTACCTTTACCTTTACCTTAGAGTGGAAGAACACCAAAACCAACTGCTTGTGTCCTGTGGGCAATCATCATTTAGTTTGCAGTACTCCCTTTAATGCTTTTAATATTAGGAATCCCTAATTTCAAGCACTTACAATGCATGGATGGATGGATTAGAATGTAGGATTTCACATTCATTTTTTATTGTCATGTGAAGTTCTTAATCCCATTCTAGTACCTCTCCTCACTGTAGAGATAACAGCTTCAGGGGCCTTCCGTGTACTCTAAATACCTCCAGAAAATGACACCATTGACTCCTGCACACGGGTGTTCATATTAGAGCTGAATTTTCACCAGCAGGGGGAGGAAACACTTCACCAAACTACCATGGTTTTAGCTCTTCGCTTCCTAATGCGGGGAATTCTCTGCTCTCTGAAAACAATTTGCTCAAATCTTTGACTGGAACATAATGACTGCAAGATTTGCCCAACAGATAGTTGGTAGAATGCCATCAGCAGTGTCTCAAAGGACACGTGAAGTTGTATTGTTACCAAACAGCCATGACTAACCACTTGAAAGACAGACCCAAAACAGAATTTAAACTGACACAAACATGGCACAATAAAAAAGCCCTTTTAAACAAACCCCCTTAAAGAAAGGGAATTGAGTGTGATGATGTTTATACAAGCTGCCGAGTTGTAAGAAAACTGGGGCTACTGAGTGCAGATGAAAAGCTTGGGAATTGAAAGATTTCTAGTAATAGGCAAGTGTATTATTATAGCAATTTGGGTCTGATTTCTCTGGAGAGAGAAATATGAGAACAAACTCCGAGAAAAATGGAACACTACCAAAATCTTTTGAGTTTTTGCATTGCAGAGGAACTTGTTTATAGTTGGGTACGGGAAGTCCTTATTCAATCAAAATGGAAAGAGATCCCCATTGCTTCTCTTCCATTACACATGGCAGAAGCAATCCGGTTCCTGACAGAGTGTTTGCATCACATAGAACTTCCCAAGGCCTTACCCTCACTCTTCCAATATGCAACACTTGTCAGGAACCCACTTGTCAGGAAACTAGCACAGGGGTTCTGTCCCCCATATCCGCAGCCAGCTGCTTCCCAGATATAATGGAAAGGAAGGAAAATGACAGAGGGAATTTCACTCAGCTCCCTTCTTTTACTTGTCCCTTTTCCTCCCTATATTTTTCTGCAGGGGAGAGCAGAAGGAAGTCATTGACACTGAAACCGATCGAGGTCAGAAATAGGTTACAGGTTTTTGGGTGTTTTTTTTTACAAAATAGCAAACTACCCATGATCTTAATGCAGGTTTTGCCAAAGTTAAGCCAAAAACCAACAAAAAAAACCCACACGAGTGGGCTTGAAAAGCTTCTGTGAATAAAAACAAACACACCAAGATTAAAGTGATTAATGTAAACTCATTAATGTGGTTGGCAAGGCCACATTAGAGATTGCTGCTCCTCTTGAAGAATTTGTCGTCTAATGGGAAATGAGTTCTATTATGGGAGACATGAAATATTGGCCCACCTGGGCTGGGCTGAAGGAAGTGGAAACCCCATTGTCAATTATGCCACGACTCTGATCTGGAAGTTACGTATTCTCCATCATTTTGACAAGCAAGGAGGGGCACTGACCAACATATGACAGACAAACAGCCATCACATTCTCATATAATTATTATTTATTTTATTTAAAAGCATTTGTCAACTGCTCAAGATTTTAAAAATGTCTAAGCAGTTTACAACCTAAAAGCAATATCATTTAAAACCAAAATACAATATAAAACCAGTAAGATAGCATTATAAAAACAAATTAAAACAGGGCTTCATGGAATTCAAACAAATAAAAACAGAGACTAATCTTCAAAGTCAGGGAAAGCCTAGGCAAAAAGATATGTCTTTACGAGAAACCTGCAGCAACTGGATGTATACTTTTCACATTAGGAAGCAATTCAGCTGGAAGGTTTTGATTTTATATTTTTGTTTGTTTATTAATGTATTTATAATTCACATTTGTATTTTTAAAAATTCAACATATAGGGATAAAATTAGCAATGAAAGCTTCATTTAAAACATCAGTAAATACTGAGTTAAAAAAGAGAGAATTCATGTTACAAAGGCTGGTCTAGTATAGTTTACAGAAGATGTCTGAATGAAGGGAGGGACGGTTCCTCCCAAACTTCTGTTGGCATGGAGTTCCACAGGACAGAGCCTGCCTCACGAAAAGCTGAGTCCCGATTGACAGACAACTGAATTTAGCCATGTTCCTGTTCTTCTAAGATCATAGCATACTGACTTCCCAAGCATCTTGGCCAGGAAATATCTAGCCTAGTTCTGTTCTGAAACCTGTTGTCTGGTTTCTAGAAGCTTCCATTTTTCTGCCTGTTCCTCAAGACTTCAGAAGTTCTCCATAATTTTAGTGTGGGTGCAAGATTGAGTTTATTTTATTGTTGCAAGGTGGCTGTGAGTGGTGTGTGTTTATTTCCATTAAACATTTCCCATGTGCTCTGAAGCCTCCCCAGCTGCCTATGCTTCGTGATCTGAAGAAGTCCCTATTGGACAAGTTACCATATAATGGATTTTAATTAAAGGGAACCCAAGGGGGCTGATTACTTAGCACTTCAGATCAGTAGGATCATATTGTTTTTAAGAAAAGCTCTTCCAGGGAGGGGGAGAGATCGTGAGAGAGTGCTAATTTTCACACAGTGTTGTGTGATTTTATTAAATATACAAATGAAACAACATAAAGATGGGAAATACCTCCAACATATATTTCAATATGGTGTAGATAAGCAGACACTAATCATTACCAAACTCCTATTACTCAGTGTTTTCCTGGTTGATTTACTGAAGAACTCATTTACTGGTTTAATGTAATAAATTCATTATTAGAAAACAATATGTTAGGTATTTTACTCCCCCCCCCCAGCGCCCCATTTTGTTAGTCATGTTTTATGACTTATGTGTGTACAAGTTTGTAAAAAGAAAATTAAAGAGAAATTAAGAAGAAAAGCTCTTCCTTTTATCCCTTTTGGGATAACACGTTTAAAGAAAGAGTTGAAGAGCTAAGAGGCACACTGCAGCCAGCTTGCCCAGCTTCCTCTGCTGAAAGGAGAACACAGCTGAATACATCATGGGGTTCTCAGGGAAGCAGATACCCAAGAAGGCTGCAGAGAGCAACCACAGGAGAGATGATTTGTAGAATGAAGAAAAAGGACACTCATCCTGTAGTCTTCTTGAGAGTAAAGTAACTTTGACAAAAATCATGCATCAACCCATGACAATTTCACCACAGTTTTCTCTCCCTTCTGATCATTTTCAAATGCAATTTCCTTTACCTTAATTGTTGAAGAATGGTTGCGTGAAAACACAGGATAATTTTTTAGCACAGTACTAATCTAGCCTCCACAAGCTGAGGCAGAGTCAGGTAATCACCTCAAGTGGCAGATGCTGTGGGGCAGCAGCGACAGCTGCCACAAACATTCCTCCTGAACCCCTGGCCATTGTCCTCTGTCAGCTGTGTGTATGACAGATCTGCCATGCACCCCTTAAATTAGCTTACTTCCTTCAGGTACATTGGAGGATGCTACCCAGTACATGGAATTGAGAGGGAAGACATATTGTCCTTTACTTGCCCTGTATAGGGAAGTTGTTAATGTTTGATGTTTTATTATATTTTTATATTTGTCAGAAGCCACCCATAGTGGCTGGGGTAACCCAGTCAGATGGGTGGGGTACAAACAATAAAATTGTCATTATTATTTATTATTACTTCAGGTAACAAAATGCCTCATGCCAGCGGTGGAGCAAGCCGATCAGGCGCCTGGTACGGCGCGCATGCCCTGCACCCAGGGGTGGGGCCAGCCGCCTGTGGGGTGGAGCAAGCCAGGGCAGGATGCTCTGCGGGGCCTCCAAGGAGTCTGCCTGACTCCCCCCATTCAGCTGACCTATAGCTGGGGGGGAGACAGTGGGCAGACCGTTTGGGGCAACACAGAGCCTGTGGGTGCCCAAGCCACCGCTGCACTCCCAGGAGAGACGTGTGGCTTGGGCGTGCTGCAAGCCCTGCAGTGAGTGCCAGTCAGCATTTTGTCACCCCCCTCAGTGGTGGCACCTGGGGTGACCCGCCCCACCGCACACCCCTTCCTCCAACCCTGCCTCAAGCTGACCCTGAAGTTGGCCATAGCTGATGTAACTTCAAGACAAAATATGAGAAGCCTTGCAGATGTGACTATTTACTTCTCTCCTGCACAAATACCTGTTGGGGAAGCTGCTCACAGCAGCTGCTTCTATGCAGCACTTACTTCCACAAATATCTACTTCTTGAACTCAGTGTCCTTCCAGATGTCCTTTTATTGCACTTCCATAATTATTTGCGTTCATGGTGATATCAGGGCTGTAACATACATCAATATTAGATGTGCCTGCAAAAGTCTGGGGGTGGTCGCACTGATTCATTTCCAAGCTATTCAGATACTGTAACTTCCTCCTGAAATTTTGTAACTTTTATACCGCAAAATTCAGGTTTTTTGGCCCACTTTTATTGCAATGAATGTGGCAGATCTGGGGAAGCATTGCACACAAGACTAAAGCAGAATAAATCTACCACTACCTGCCTCAAGAGCATGTTGCAGAATGCATTTCCAATAAACCACCCATCTGGAAGAGCCCTCACCTTAGCCATGAAGGTAGCTGTTATGAACTTCCACAAGCAATTCCTCTGTCGTTCTGGTGTTCGCCTGAGTAGATCACTTATGTGAGCAGTCTTATGTGCAGGTAATCAGTCCCAAAATAATGCGGGTCCCAGCTGTCAGTGGGAAGAGAAAGAAATATGGAAGCAAAAGAAGAACATACAGAATGAGCAGGAGAAAGAATCTAGACAACTCATATGGAATCAATGAAATCAGACAGAGACACCGTATGCATCCCCACCAGTTGTTTTTAGGCTGCAATAACTTCACCACAATGAACCCACAGTTCTGCACAGAGAGAACTACTTTATTCATATTAAATGCAAGGCACATTATTCACTTTAACCGTCATGCAACAAAACATTTATTTCTTACTTATGGCCTGTTTGTTTTGCATAACAGTTGCCTGTGATCCCTTTAAGGCAACAAATGCTCTTGTTGCTATTTTATTTTATTTTATTAACAAAGGCAGACTAAATATGCAGTCGGCTATTCCAAACCTCATTTCTGCTAAGTGCCCAGCATGTCCCACAATGCGTATTTTCTGTGGTTTAGCATGAAAGCTTTCTTACCCCCCTTACCAAGGACATGTCTATAATGATCTTTCTTCTTAATGTTAATTAAAAACATATAAATATTATTTAGTGGCTGTTTACACAGATGTTTTGTGTGCTACTTTTCCGCCAGCCCAGCCCAGCTCTTTTTAAATTATACAATTTTCCAGAAAATGCTCAATACAACATTTTTTCCCTTGAACTCTTTATTCTGTTTCAAAAGCTTCATATTATGAGCCAGTAACATTTGGTCAGAGTTCCAACTAAGACAAGAGCCTAGTTGTCCAACAAAAGGTACATAATTTTCATTCATTTAGAAAAAAAAAATATTATTTATTTATACCCCACCCAACAGGCTCTGTTGTAGCAGTTTCAAAAAGGGCATTTGACTAATTGGGTATTTGGGTCAGACACAACTCAATTAAGGTGGGTTTTTTAATATTAAAAAATGAAAAATAAAAAAGGTGTTGGCTCCAATTTAGAGTAAACTATGAATTGAGAATTATCATTTCAGTACAGGTATACAGATACCAAGACCTATAATGACATAAATGCCCCATCCACACCATTTAACACACACACTAATTTAACAGTCATGGCTTCTCTCATAGAATCCTGGGAAGTGCAGTTTGTTAAGGTTGCTGAGAGTTGCTGCAACTTACACTATGGTTTACCCTCTCCCTAGGGAATTCTTGGATTTGTAGTTCTGTGAAAGGAACTTCTAGAACTTTCAGCATCCATAAGTCCTGTATTTTTCCGTGTCGAAGACAAGGTTTTTTTATTATGAAGAATTGTAAAGTATTGGAGGTTGTCTTGTACACGGATAGTGCATAAGGGGGACGTGCAATTGGTGGCAGCCACGATCAGGAGATTGTAATACGGCGATTGGACGGGTAATTGGTGGCTGCAGTAAGGCCTGCTGCTGATTGGCTGCTGCTGCAGCAAGTGGGCGGGTGATTGGCGGCTGCTGGTGATGAGCGGGTAGATGATTGGTGGCTTTTGCGAGGCATGCAATTGGTCAGGTGGGTGAGCAATTGGGGGTAATCCCCCCCCCGAAAAAAGCTCAACAACACTGGGCAATCTCCCTCCATTTCCTTAATTTAGAGTCCCCCAAAATAGGGATCGTCTTATACACTGGGGCATGTTATACATGGAAAAATATGGTAACTACAGTTCTCAGGATTCTTTGAAGGAAGCCATGACAGTCAATGTGGTATGTGAGAGCTTTAAGTGTATGGTGCAGAAGTGGTAAAAGTTTAAAACCCACTGATGTCACACACGAGAGAGAGAGAGAGAGAGAGAGAGAGAGAGAGAGAATCAAAGAGCAAGGTTCAAACATCACAAATCAAATGACTACCCTGCTGAAATGACAGAGGTCTCAATGAAAGTTTAAAATATTTTTAATGACGCCAAATGTGTAGGCAGGCTAAGGATTCAGAGGCGACATTTATGCTGAAGACTTTAATTGAACAATAAGCAACCCAATATATACAGTTAGAACTGCGAATCCTGGAATTATTTGGAAAAATAAAGCTTTACTACCCCTTCCACAATCGAGGCATTTGGAAATTGCTGAGGAGCAACTTGAAGGCAAGAGATGACTTTTTTGATTCGGGTTCATTACTTCACAAGGTCAGAATTTGTTTGCCTGGGTATTATTAGCGGTTGTAATGGGGCGCGGCCCTACTCTTTCAGAGTGGTAACTCTGGAATGTTGCCAGTGCCACTAATAGAATGTGCAGAATCTCCCTGAGAAATTTCTCCAGATTTATCATTTTGCTTTCCAAAAAGTTCCTTTGACATTTAACCCAAGTAGAATCCTCTCAATTAATATTTCACTTCCGTCTAAAGTTTGAGGCAATTTAGGTATGTATAGATTGCGCGCTCCCCCAAAAAATTCTTAGTCTAGTCCAAACTTTTTAATTTGCTCAGATACATCTTAACTACTTTATTTGAACAAGAGCCTAGAAATTCGCCTCAAATATTTCACTTTAGCCAAAAGGTTGTAGTGCCCCACATCTCACAGCTGGAGTCCCAGGGCACATGAAGAGCACATTTGAAGAGGTGAATTCAGAAAATTGCTACAGTAAGGATCTCAGCTATGGCTGGGATGAAATCCCACTTCCATTTTCACAAAAATATTCTCTCCTTGTGAAAATGGGCTGATTATCTGTTGCTTCCTTGCATGCATATGTGTCCGTGTCCGTGTGCGCAGGTAATGTATACATTATCTGGCACATGGCCCCATAAACAGCTATGACCCAGGAGGCTAGGTCTTTGAGAGCTGACTTAAAGATGTGGCTTGACTGAAGGAGTTTGTGCAGCCCCAAAGTTTCACTCAAACTTTTTTCCATTATTATTATTATTATTATTATTATTATTATTATTATTATTATTATTATACCTCCCTATACCTGGAGATCTCAGGGTGGTTCACAGAAAAGCATGGGTCTGGACCTAGTCTTGTTTGTTGCATGATACATCTCTGCCTCACACCAGGATCCAGTTGATCCTAATATGGATCCCTTAAACAGCACCTGCACTATAAAACTGCTACACACTGTATGTCTGCTTGGCCTTTGCATTTCATTCAAATGGGATTAATATTTCCATGAAATTGCAAAAAGAAAAAGTCATTGTCTGCCTTTGTTGAATTTTCAGAGGAAAATTATTAACTGTTATTATAGCAAAACCATGCACAGTCTTCCAGGCTTTGCTAGCATCTGCTCATTTTTTAAAGCCCCTTTCTCATTGCAACATGTTGCTCTGAAGTCCATTGTACATTGTAAATTTCAAGAAGGGTGCAATGTCATCACCCTGTTATGGTTACAGTTTGTGAGAAGAGAAAAATATGTTAAGAATCTAGTGGGAGTGCCATGCACAGGGCCCACAGAAATCAAGCCATTTGCTCATGAGGAGCTGTCTGGAGCCTTGACTAATTAATTAAGGCTGCAATCCTAACCCGGACCTCTCTCACGCAGAACCAGCAACCACATCTGCAGTCCAGTCACTCTTGGCAGCTGCAGTGGAAGATGGTGGGGGCAAGGAAATCAGC
The DNA here is from genome assembly GCF_951804945.1 of Podarcis cretensis. Lineage (NCBI taxonomy): Eukaryota > Metazoa > Chordata > Lepidosauria > Squamata > Lacertidae > Podarcis > Podarcis cretensis. The sequence goes on along the minus strand of NC_137170.1, from coordinate 65,094,268 downwards.
ATAAGCTCCAGGCTGGTGTAGTGATCAAGTTCATATTGGGCCCCAATGCCATTGCTGATGTCAGTGAGAGCAACTCAGGATCCAGTGGATCCTGGGTCCCCTCAGCCTCAACCCCCTCCCCACTTTCAGAACACCCCATTCCAAGTATTTCTCTTGGGCGCCTCCTAACCACCTTCATGCTTGGTAGGCCGCAGCCTGGCATAGAGGTTGGGGGTTGCTCTGTTTGGTGATTTAGATATTGCTTCATATTTCAAAGAAAATCTCTTAATTGGTTTAAAACATCCTTAAAATATCACAGGTATCAAAGACAAAAAAGGAAAGAAATACATTTTAAAAGTTCTCATTTTAGAGCGGCACAGATAACAAGTTGGCATGTATAAATTATGTAATGACAGAATTTCTTGGAATTAAAGCTGATCAGAAATATCACTCAGTAGAAAATTCAGGAAGAATGTGAGGTTTTGTGGGGTGCGACATGCCCCCTAACCCCCCCCCCAAAAAAAAAAACCACACCAGTTTATCTTAAAAGTTACTTATTTTTGTAATAGTGATGCCACAATGATCTCCACCATTTTGCTGTTCCAGTGCTGCGCTGCATCCCAAGCACCGGAAGACATTAGATGCCCAGGGCAATGCAGGGACAGGTTCCCTATCTTCCAGTGCTGTATTGCAAGGAAGCATCCTTGTGTTGCCTAGGCAACCAGGTGACTCTCCCAATCTTCCTGCAGCAGCACAGTGCTGAAACAAACAAAATGGCACTGTGACAGGAAGCACTGGGGAAAAGGGGGTGCAGCTTCAAATTTCATGGAGAAGCCTGCAAATTTAATAGCTTAGTTTCAGCTCAGCTCCATTTGGAGGTCTTACTTGAAGTGGTAGAATTTATCTTGATTTAAGCCTGTTTAGGAGTGCATATTGTCTTAAATAAGTCCCACCGAGTTGTATTCAGTTGGACTAAACTTTCACATATACCTGGAAATGCAATCTTAGAATTCCAGGATTAGAGTCAAGCTACTAACACTTAGGCAGCCCTGCTGGAAAATAGCCACATAATCCAGAGAAGTTGGACTGACTCTATTTGGATTTAATAAACCTCATTCTTCACACACATCCAACATGCAGCACATCAAAGCTGATTTTGATGTGGCTTCCTCCCTTTTGCCTGTTTTCCAGATTCTTTGCCCGATTTGAGGTGACACCAACAGTGACTCCAACAGGGATGCCACAGCTATTGGCATCACTACCTACAGGAAATGCTGCCAGGGTGGAAGAGGGAGAAGTGAGGCAAATATTAAAGGAGGTAAACACGAGGAAGGTTATGAGCCCGGATGGGGTGGCTGGCAGGGTGCTAAGAGATTGTTCGGACCAACTGGCAGGAATCTTTACGAAGATTTTTAACCAGTCTCTGGCCCAAGCCACTGTTCAACCCTGTCTGAAATCCGCTACCATTATACCCCTGCCAAAAACATCAAAGATAGACAGTCTGAATGATTTTCGCCCTGTGGCGTTGACACCCATTATAATGAAATGTTTCGAAAAACTGATGAGGAACCGCATCTTATCTTGTCTGCCAGTGGGACCTGACCCTTACCAGTTTGCGTACAAGGCAAAGAGATCCACAGAGGATGCTGTGGCAATGGCTTTACATGCTGTCCTGACTTATTTGGAGAAGCAAGGGAACTATGCGAGACTGTTATTTGTAGACTTTAGTTCTGCATTTAATACTATTCTTCCGCATAGATTGGTGCCCAAATTATTAGACCTGGGACTTCCACCATGTTTGTGCAGGTAGATATTAGATTTTCTATCAAACCGTTCCCAAAGGGTCAGGTTGGGTTCCCACGTCACTGCGGATCTCATCACAAATACGGGGACGCCACAGGGGTGCGTGTTGAGCCCGCTTTTATATATGCTCTATACAGCTGACTGTGCCCCCAAATACCCCAGTAATAAGATCATTAAGTTCGCAGATGATACAACGGTGGTTGGTTTAATCACGGCTGGAGAGGGGGAGGCGGCCTATAGGAAGGAAGTTGAGCAGTTGGGGGAGTGGTGCAGGAAAAACAACTTACTCCTTAACTTAAAGAAAACAAAAGAGATCATTGTGGACTTTAGGAAATGTAAATTGAATATTCAGCCACTTATTATTGAGGGGAAGTGCGTGGAACAGGTCTTGGTGTTTCGATTTCTGGGAATGGAGTTGAGAGATGACCTAACCTGGGGAGAGAACAGCAAAGACCTGGTGAAGAGAGCACAGCAGAGGCTATATTTTCTGAGAATCCTCCGGAAAAACAATCTCTCAAAGGACCTGTTGATGGTGTTTTACCATTGCACTGTGGAGAGCGTACTAACTTATGGTCTGTGTGTGTGGTTTGGGAACTGCATGGCCAGGGGGAAAAAATGCTATCCAGGGTTGTAAAGATTGCAGAGAGAATAATTGGGTGCACTCTTCCCACCTTAGATCAAATCTATGCTGCCAGGTGCCATAAGAAAGCGGCAGAGATAGCACAGAATAGTACGCACCCCGGAAATGATCTCTTTCAGCTTCTGCCTTCTGGAAGAAGGTATAGGGTTATAAAGGCCAGGACTAGTCGCCTTAGAAACAGTCTCTATGCAAATGCAATTCTGGTTCTAAGCACAGCATAAGGGGTCTCTATAGTATAGTGTATTTTAAAATGGGGTTTTAGAGTTTTTAGGGGGTTTTAAATGTTTTATGTAGTTTTTATGTAGTTTATGTAGTTTTGTGGTAGTTTTATGTAGTTTTTATGTAGTTTATGTAGTTTTTCAATTTCATTTTCCGCACGGGACAATGACAATAAAGATATCGTTATCGTTAGTGTTTGAATTCCTGGGAGTTTATATTGTTGTTAATAGGATATCAGAATCAAAACTACAGATGGGAAAGATGCTTCCTTCTTTATGCTGTTGTTTGTTTGTTTGTTTACTGTCTTCACTTCTATTTGGAACAGGTGTTTTGCATTTTATAATTTTAATGGTTATGTGTTTTTATAATTTTATTTTCTATTCTGGGACCTTATGGTGAAGGACTGGTAAGAAATTCTTCATTATACAGGATGCTGAGGGAAAAGAGATACTGAGTCATTTTTAAGCTCCTGGGGCTGGTTTGCAGAGCTTGGAGGGAGAGTTTTTTATGGCTGAATAGTTATCCACAGGCCAAATAAGCTAGAAGACCTTGATTAACCAGTGTATTTTATCCAAAATAGATTTACTTAGAAGTAAATTCCTTTGATTTATGATAGTTCAGTTGCAGTGACTAGCTCTAAAGTTGTGTTGAAAGCAGTGAATACTTATTCTTGTTCTGTGAACTGCCCTGAGACCTCCGGGTATAGGGCGGTATATAAATTCAATTAACAACAACAACACTTCTCCCAGCACAATTCGATTTGCATTCTACAGGTGAACTTTAATATATTGTTAGTCTTCTTAAGAAACTTGAACTGGAAATGAATGTGAACTAAACTGGTTCATTTTGTAATGTTCAAATGTGAGCTGGAATTAGGTTTCTTTTTCAGCATGTTGAACTTGAACCAGAGTTATAGTTAAAAAGAACTTTCCAAGCTGTGTTTAAACCCAAGTGTAACAGATCAAATTTGTACATGCAGTTGAGCAAGAATTTAAAGGGAGCAGGCTGCGTACTCTCAACTGTTATTCCTCAGGACTGTGCATTTTCCACATACCACCAATCCCACAACACAAATACCCAGAATTTGGAACCTATTGCACATGTTCAGAACCCTGAGATACCACCCTTCCATTTTTCAAAGAAAACTAGTGTCTATCCCTTCTGACTGAAGAAACAAAGCATGTTGGCAGAAACAGGAGGAAAACAAGCTGGACTCGTGCTGGTTGGAAAATGGGCCTCCAGCAATCTGTATAGATTTTTATCCCTCTTCCCCATGGCTAGCAAAAAGAGATTTCTACAAAGGAGCAATATGGGAAAGATATTGATTTGCATGACTCAGGTTGCAGATTTTCACCTTTCTAGGCATTGTACTACTGTCCTGATTATAATTCATGATTTATAGTTATTCCATCATGAAGGCACATGTGTGAAAATGACCCTACAGGGAAATGCACACCATCCAGATTAGTGTGCAACTAAGGAAGATATCCCCTGCAAACAACAGTGCCTTCAATCTGGATTTCTAAGAACTCACGCAAGTGGAGAGGTTGAGGGTGAAATCTTACTGTGGTGATCATCCCACCCCACAATAATGCACTCATGATACTGAGCAATCTCGAAGCCCACAAAAGAGTATGGGAAATTAATAAATAATAATAATTTTATTATTTATATCCCGCCCATGTGGCTGGGTTTCCCCAGCCGCTTTGGGCAGCTTACAGCACATAAAAATGTAAAACATTAGACATTAAAAATTTCCCCATGCAGGGCTGCCTTCAGATGTCTTCTAAAAGTCAGACAGTTGTTTATTTCCTTGACATCTGACGGGAGGATGTTCCACAGAAAGGGTGCCACTACCGAGAAGGCCCTTTGCCTTGTTGCCTGTATTCTCATTTCTCGCAGTGAGGGAACTGCCAGAAGGCCCTCGGAGCTGGAACCTCAGTGTCTGGGCTGAATGATGGGGGTGGAAACGCTCCTTCAAGTATACGGGACCGAGGCAGTTTAGGGCTTTAAAGGTCAGCACCAACACTTTGAATTGTGCCCGGAAACGTACTGGGAGCCAATGTAGATCTTCCAAGTGTTATGTGGTCTCGGCAACCGCTCCCAGTCACCAGTCTAGCTGCTGCATTCTGGAATAGTTGTAGTTTCCAGGTCACCTTCAAAGGTAGCCCCACATAAAGCGCATTGCAGTAATCCAAGTGAGAGATAACTAGAGCATGCACCACTCTGGTGAGACGGTCGGTGGGCAGGTAGGGTCTCAGCTTGTGTACCAGATGGAGCTGGTAGACAGCTGCACTGGACACAGAATTGACCTGCACCTCCATGGACAGCTGTGAGTCCAGAATGACTCCCAGGCTGCACTCTAACTAACTAACTAACTAACTAACTAACTAACTAACATTTTTATTGATTTTGAAAACAAAATATAAAAGTGGCATGACATTATAAAACATTTCAAACAGTCTTTCAGTATTATCCATAGTTCAATCCAAATGAAGAAAAATAAGGAGGGGGGATTATGGGCTTCATATTTTTTTAAAGGGTTTAGCAAATACAGTTGGTGATCCTTAAGGCAGGGAAGCTATATTACAGCTATAAATTCAATGTATCTACATACCTAGCTGGGGTTAACAGAGCCTCAATTACTTCATTGATAGAGTTAATAAAATCACACTACCACATTATATCAAATAAAATGTATCTTTTTTAATTAAACCTTTATATAAATGTATCTTTTCAGATAGAGTCAGAAACCAAATCCTGTTATACCAATATATTCTTAAGTGTCATATTCCAAATATTTCCAGAATCTTGTCATTGTTAATTCAGTAGTCACTAATAAGAGGAAGCTGATTAGGTCTTTATTGTTGCTGTCAAGATTTTGTCTTTCTCAAATATGCTAGGGATGAAATTTGATGAAATTAGAACAACATTTTGGTGAGTAATATCCTGTTAGTTCCTCAAAAACCTGGCGCCAGAATACGTCCACATGTGGATGCAAGTAGCTTTTGAGGCCCCGAATCTCCAACAGCTTAGATAAAATATTTGTGTTATATGTGACAATCTAGTAGGTGTCAGGTGCCATATACAGTAAAAATAATTTTAAGACTTGTTTTCTTAGCTAATGCCGAAATCAAATGCTCCCAGATTTTTATTTTTGGCAAACACGTTCTTCAAGTTGATAGCTAAAGTCTTGTTCCCAATATTCTTTTAGAACCCATTTGAACTGCAGTCAGCAGATGTTAAATCTATGCAATCAAGCCCTTGGTATCATTTCTTTCAGATAGTGCCATATTTCCAATGCAATCAAGTATCTGGTGGCTTCTAGTTTTATATTTTGCCTGCTAGTAAATGAAGTGCTTTGCTTTAAGGAAATCCATTTTTGTTCCACAAGTCCTGAACTACCCTTTCTCCTTTTACTTCTCCATTCGCATAGAAACCCCAAAGCCCTTGAAATATTTCAATCTATTTTGGTTATAAAACTGAGGATTAAACGAGGAAGGACTGAGCAGTAGCCAAAGTGCCCTTTAGGGTCTTCCAGATTACGAATGTTGTTTTGAGATATGGACTGGCAGCCCAACCTAAAGATTTAAGGCATTTATCCAGAAATGGTGGTGCATCTGTGGGGACATTACAAAAGAAAGTATTCTCAAGCTGAAATCAGGACTTTGATGTATCTTTTTTTAAAAAAAATGAATAATTTGTCTTAATTGGTTCACTTCAAAGTAAAATTTGAGGCTGGGAATTCCCCATTTACCAAGTGATGCTGGCCTCTTCATATATATATATATATATATATATATATATATATATATTCCTGATTTTGGACCTTTTGCCACCAGATATTAAGGTGGATCTTTTATTAACCAACCCTGGAACTGTAAAGTCTGCTGCTGCTGAAAAACTGCTGAAGCGATCATTCTGAAATTTTGCTGACACTTTGGTTTTGAAGCCACAACTCCATGGTTGCAAAGACGTACACAGAAATTTATGCCGCAGAGCCTTGGCATTATCCAATAAAGTACGAGCTTAAGAGCTTCCTAGATCAGGCCAATGGCCCATATTGTCCAGAATCCTGTTCTCACAGTGGCCAACCAGATGCCTGTGGGAAATCTGCAAGCAGGATTCTCTCCTCCTGTGGTTTCTAGCAACTGGTTTTCAGAAGCATTGCTGCCTCCAACTGTGGAAGCACAGCTGTCATGGCTAGTAGCCATTGATAGACCTCTCCTCCATGAATTTATCAAATCCTCTTTTAAAGCTGTGGCCATCCCTGCTTCCTATGGGAACGAATTGCATAGTTTTGAAACTAGCGTGAGGACTTCTGACTGTAGGAATGAACTTCTCCTTCTCGTCTCTCTGCATTCTTTCTCCATGACCCCAAAATCTCTTCTTTCAATTGCCTCAACTCTCTGCAGTAGAAGCGGGGAGGGCTCAGGGCACCAGAGGAGAGGGAGAGGAAGTTCCACCATGAAATGGAAAACCTTCCACTAGCAGAACTTGGTTGGGTCCTGCCCATGGTTTCCTATGCAGTAATAGAATGTAGGGAAGCATCTTTTAAATCAAGTATACATTCTAGCCACCCAAGGTTTTGCACTTGGATTATTAGTCATGAGCTTGGATCCAGAGTTCCTGTGAGTAGCAGCAGCAGTTGGCGTGATAGGGCAGAGTAGTAGAACCACCCTCCTGACACTGGTATAGCTAGAGTTTACCTAGATGGCGCTGAGGCACAGCCAGGCAGTGACAAGGTGCATGCTGTGTGGTGGCATTCTGCCAGTATGCCTGAGATCAGCTCTGTCACACTGCACCACCACAGCAGCCACTACTGCTGAATGGACCTTTGCTCATAGGACACTTCCACTGGGTGAAGGAGGAGGCCATTTTTGCCAGATATGGGGCAGCAGCAAAAATTCTGGCTTTCTCTGCACCATCTACAGGCTGGTGCAATAGAAAGACCCTGACTGAGCCCATAGCTGGCAGCTTAGACCAGCTGAAGAGCCAATTCCACCCATGAAATGCCCTATTTACAGTGGCTTCCACCAATCTCCCATTGCAAATAGGGCATTTCATGGGTAGAATTGGCTCTTCAGCTGGAGACGGTAGAAAGAAACCTCTGCCTCACCATATCTCTGCACAGTATGGCAGACCAGAAGCTATGATTTCCCTGTCAATGCATTTTTAAAAATGTATTGCTTATTAGACACTTTGTACAAAGAAACACACACACACACAATCTATCTACACACGAGCACATATATACACACATATATTACTGGAATGTTTTGATATAAATTATTATAAATAAATAAGCGGTGGCTAAGAAGAAATGCTTTTAGAAAATCTATTTCACCCTATAGATAGCCTTCAAGGGAGTTTCCTAGAAAGAAAAGGAGTGTGTGTAGAAGAGAGACAGAGACTGCAACAGGATTGCAAGCTAATCTTTAGAGAAAGACAGCCCAGACACAGATTTAACAGACATCATGCACACAGAATAAATTTTCAAGGCCTTGTGTGATGCAGAAAGATGTTAATTGTGCCTAGCCCACATGTCGGTTCATTGTCTGCCAATATGCAGATAAGAGAGATGAATCCCACTGCACATACCTAAGCGATTTAATTGTCTGACCCCATTCCCCTGTTACATTTAACTGGGAAATGGTCTGTTGAACCACAAATGTTGGCAGGTAAGGAAAGAGACTGGATTCTTCAGGCAACCCCTTTTTACATAGGCCTACCTTTGCATAATATTCAGAAAGGGAGAGGAGTTTATAAGGTCACATTTCTGTGACAGCTGAGCTTGGTGTAATTTTGCAAGCACTGGTCCTCTGTGGATGGTTACTTCAGATGTACCAGCAGAGACTGGGGATAGCATGCCTGCCTAGACATTTCCCATACTTCTAGAGTGTAGGTAGCTTCTGTGAGGACACACCTGTAGTCTTGCAATATCATATGACTAACGTCCTTTCTGCTTGGAAGGTATCTCTGTGCTTAAAGGAATAGTAATCCAGCACAAGCACTGTCAAATAAATATCACTCAAAGATGGAATGCTGTTGACATCTTTTACGTGATGCCAGTAACAAAAAGAAAAAAGAAAATAGCAACCCAGACAAGTTTGTTCCTGCCAAACGTTCCAGTGGAACATAAATGCGATATTGACACCAGCTTCACACAGAGAAGACAGAGGACAAAAACATAGGATTCTTTGAAATAGTTTTGTGCACCTGCATATCTCACAGCAGATTTAACAGAAGCATCTTGCAAAAGGTGACGAATATCAAGTCTGTCACCAGGCAAACTCTGTGACATATGGCCAATAGCTTGTTGGTAAATATTTAAACACTAGAAACTTTACTCTCTGATGCAAAACATCTCATATTACGCAGATGTAAAGGTATTGCAACAAAGCGTGCGTGCCTTTCAGACAACGGTGCTGTGTTACAGGCTGCCCATAACTCCAGACTACAATTAAAACTCAGTCTGTTAACATAGTGCAGATCAACTCAGCCAAATAGGCTCTTCAGGGGTTTTTTTTAAAAAAAGTTACGCTTGTCTTCTATGGTTCAGGAGCTGGTGAATTATGCTGATTAAAAAAACCAACAACTATCTGGTGTTCAAAGAAGATGTGTTGTTTGATGATTTCCAGACCAAACTATTGGCTTGTCCTTTGTAAAAAAGAAAAAAAGCAACAATAGTGTGTGTACACACACACACAAATACATACATATATATATATATATATATATATATATATATATACACACACACACACACACACACACACACACACACACAGATGTTATGTTAAAGAAAAGTCTTTCTTCCATAGTATGTGCACAATAGTTCTCCCCAGCCCAGGTAAAAGCTAATAAAATGGTTTGGAAATCATCAAACAACACATCCTCTTTGAAGACCAGAGTGTAGAACATATGAAACTACTATTGCTTAATACTCCTTAGCCCTAATCTGTTTGCAAAATTAAGATAAAGAGCCTCCCTCGCCAAAAAACAAAGGAATGAGACGGAGCTTTGGTTGTCCTGGTTGATGGCCTCTGTCAGGAGAGAGACAGGGGGTGAGCAACCCTGTTGAGTCTCATTGATCTTCCCATGGCTTTTGGATCATGGTATCCCTCCTGGAGCAGCTCTGTGAGTTAAGAGTTAGAGATGCAGTGTTATGGCAGTCCCACTTCCACCTGTAGGGTTGCTGCCAGAGAATGGCATCGGCAGCTTGTTCTCAGCAACTTGGATCCTGGGCCATAGGTTCCCATAGAGTTCCGTCCTGTCCCCCATGATACTTAACATTTGTTTGAAGTCACCGGGAGAAGTCATCCAGAGGTGTGCAGCTCAGCATCATCAGATATTGATGACGCAGAGCTCTGTTATTCTATACTATATTAATCAGGTGATGTTGGACAGGTCTGGATTGATGTCTGGAGGTGGCAATGAGCTGGATGAGACCAAATCCCAGTTAGATGGGGATACTGTTGGTAGGTGGTGTTTGTGTCCAGGAGCTGGGAAGATGAAGTGCTTACAATTCCCTTAAAACTGCCTCCATCACTGATGATGCTTAGATGGAGAAGCATCTCTCCACGCAGGCCTTTTGGAGAGATTCAGTGAATCCACCTGTGTATTGAAGCTGTTGCTGCTGGATTGTTTTGTTGCATTCTTCTTCTGTATGCTGGATATTTATCAGAGTTATGCTGAGTGGATGTTTTTGTATTTTAAAGTTTTGTTATGTAAGCCACTCTGGGATTTTTTGTATGAAGTGTAGAATGTGCAAATTGAATGAATGGATGAATAATTATTGAATACTCAGTGAACTGGAGAGAGCTAGTAGGATCTGAGAGATTTTATTATTTAACTTCTATACTGCTTAATATTTAAAATATCTCTAAGCAGTGTACAAAAAAGAAGCAACAGACAATTTAAACAAAATATTACAAAAATATACAGTTACATATAAAAATGTTACATTAATACAAAGTTAAAGGTAAAGGGACCCCTGACCATTAGGTCCAGTCGCAGACGACTCTGGGGTTGCGGCGCTCATTTCGCTCTATAGGCTGAGGGAGCTGGCGTACAGCTTCCGGGTCATATGGCCAGCATGACTAAGGCGCTTCTGGTGAACCAGAGCAGTTACTAATGTATCAATTCCTTTTCACACACATATCCTCTCAGCCTCCAGGTCTTCACCCAAAATCCAAACAAACTCTCAGCTCACCCACAACCCTGAAATTAAGAGTCTTCTGCCAGCTTCTACCAGCTGAACTAAACCAGGTCATCAGAAGACAGTGAAGGAATCCTCTATTTGAAGGACTGTCTACTCCAAGTGAAGTTTAAAGATTAAGAAATTTAAGAGGGGAGACTTGGAGCTGTCCCTCAACAATAGACACCTGGACAACAGAATGAGCAAGCATGTGGTCACAGTCTACCCCATCTGGGTGAGATGTATAGTATATCTATTTAAATTATAATAATTATTTACAAATTTGCATTTATAAATTTGCATATGCACATTTATCTGTCTGTGTTATCCTTTGTCTTCTTTTTTAGTGGTACATTTCAATTCTGGGGGCAAGATATAGGGTCAACCAAGGTAGTCAACTAATGTTGACTTAGGGGTAAAACTAACAGCCATGCTGTGCTCAGATAGTTGGAGCAATTTGATTGGAGGTGAATTTAGATGTACCTAGACTTCGAACCATGTAGTAGCAACTTCTATGATTCATTACCAACATGGCAATAATTCCTAGTTTAACTTACTACTGTATAAGGAGATTAGGTGAATTCAAGGAATATAGACTTGTCAAATGAAACCTCAGTGATTGGATGAGGCTGGCTCACCTCCAGTTGCTAGATGCTGGATGCTACAGGGGTTGGATATGACATCATGTTCTACCTGTCAGCTTCTCTTGGCATCTGACAGGCTATTGTTTAACTAGCTCAGTGGCAGCCTATTTTGTGCCTTCCAAATACTGTTGGACTCCAACTTTCATCACTCTTGGCCATTAGCCATGCTGACTGGGGCTGATGGGAATTGGAGTCCAACCGCATATAGAGGGCTTTACATTGGTCACCCCCGGGCTAGGTGGATATATGGATTGATCCAGTAACAGAAAACATTATGTTCTAAAAATTTGGAGGATGCAGCAATTAGGGTAGCCATTGTACCAGAATGATATCCATTGCAATCCTGCAGTTTTCCACTTTTATTTGAAAACTGGAAAAGATTGAGGCTGTAATCCTGTACACATTTACCTGGCAGTACTCCCATTGAATTCAATAGGACTTAGCTCTGAGTAGACATATATAGGATTCTGCTGTGAATCTCTTCCATTTAAAACTAGGAATTCAGCACTGAATGCAAAAGAAAATAAATTATCAGTCATATATTTCCTACAATACAAAAGGGAGTACAGTCATACCTCGGAATAAATATGCTTCAGGATAAGTATTTTCGGGTTGTGCTCCACGCTGACCCGGAAGTAACGAAGTGCGTTACTTCCGGGTTTCGTAGCTCGCGCATGCGCAGACGGTCAAAATGACAACATGCACATGCGTGGAAGCAGCAAAACGCGATCCGCGCACGCGCAGACACGCTGTCGCATCTTACGTTCTGTTCAGGATGCGAACAGGGCTCCAGAATGGATCCCATTCGCATCCCGAGGTAGCACTGTATAAAACTCTAAAGATTGTAAATATGGCCATATGCACAATACCAGCACCTCTCTAAAAGCTTTCTTAGAAGAATATAAGTTTGCATCAAAAGAAGATATTATTATTATTATTATTATTATTATTATTATTATTATTATTATTTCATCTGAAGTGTTTTAGTGCCTCATTACCCGTAGTCAAAATCTCAGCCAAATGATGAATGAAAACATATGCAATTTGTAGAAGAATTTGGGTTTTAATCTCAGTTTTGAACATGTGCTATTTCAATTTGTTCAATCCCTCTCAGCATACAATGTGTTGTACGCAACCTGTCTTCAACCTCATCAGGAAATCTTGTCATAGGCAACATTTTAAAAAGAAAAGAAAAATGCATCCCAGCATCTGTCCCAGCCGAGAAATATGTGCAGAAATAATTCAAGGTGCTGTTTGTTGAAATTACAGAGAAACTCCACAGGGTGGCACAACACAATAAATCATCCATAGCACATTCCAAACCTAAATATATTTAAATGGGAGCAAGTTCTTTGATATCCGCGGGATGCACCTCAGAACAGGTGCACTCAAAATTTCATTCTAAGGGCACAAATACAAATGCCAAATCTGAATTCATGAATTCAATCCGAACACTGCTCTCTGAATATATTATATATCCTTGCCTTTGACCTTTTCAAAAAGCCTCCAACATGGCTTTATTCATAAAACCACTTATGCGTTCAGAAAATCCATAGTGTTCACAATGCCTATAAATACATACATACATACATACATACATACATAAATACTAATTATTTCAGTGTAGCACAGTAAACGACATTTTCTATGGCTTCCAGGATTAAAAGTATATTTGATATTTCTTGCTTTTGAGAAAAAGACAAGTGGAAGAAATTATGTATTGGAATGGTTTCAATTCTGTTGAACAAAATCAGTAGGGGGGAAAGACAACAGAGAAGGAAATAGAGAAAAGATTGTTCAGCACTGCAGGATCCTGATGAAAAGGCTCTTCTTTGTGTCCTAATATGGGTGGATGTGAGGTTAGTCAAAATGTGGGACTGGGTCATTTCTGTAGCTTCTGCCCCATTGTGAAACTTTCTCCCGAAGAAGTTTAGAAGGCAATTTTGTTCAGGTGGGCTTCCCATTAATTGTGAAGTTAACTCTGTTTTAATTACCTGCTCTGCTGCTTCACTTTAACATTTAATTGTTGGTTGTTTTGCTGCATTTTGAATGCTGTTAGCCACCTTGAGTAGATAAACTTTAGGAAGAACACAGATTGCATATTTATCTAACGTTAGGGCATTAAAAAGGGGGGGGTGTTTTATTATTTATTTTCATTAGTATTTTTATTGATAATTGCCTACAATACCCATCTCAAAGTATCTTTTTATAATACACTAGAATACTTCATCTAAAAAGAAAAGAGGCACAAAGAAACAAAGAATATTTTAAAAATAGAAAAAAAAGGAAGAAAGGTATTTTAAAGCTGTTTCCCCCCCACCTGGCTAAGCCCATCCAAAGCAGCTTGCAACCTTGAAAACCTTGAAAACACGCACACAGGGGGAACAATAAGCAGACTATCAATAAATAAGCAGTTAAAACCAAACTAAACATAGCCCATAAAACAGTTGCGATGCACAAGCTCCCAACGTCAGAGAGGATGAGACTATGAATGACAACTAGTCATGATGGCTGTGCACTACTGCCAGTTATGAGAGGCAGTATGCTTCTGAAGGGGATCGTGAGGGGTGGGCAAAGGGCTGCTGCACTCATGTCCTGCTTAAGTGTTTGGATTTGATATCCCGCTTTATCACTACCCTAGGGAGTCTCAAAGCGGCTAACAATCTCCTTTTCCTTCCTCCCCCACAACAAACACTCTGTGAGGTGAGTGGGACTGAGAGACTTCAAAGAAGTGTGACTGGCCCAAGGTCACCCAGCAGCTGCATGTGGAGGAGCGGAGACGCGAACCTGGTTCACCAGATTACGAGTCTATCGCTCTTAAGCACTACACCACACTGGCTTGTGAGCTTTTCATATGCATCTGGTTGGCCACTCTGAGAATGGGGTGCTGGAGTAGATTTGGCTGAGTGAGCTGCTTCTGCTGGGTCTTATAGCAGCTTATTTTAGCGACTGTTTTCGTTTCTTTTAATTATTGTGTTTCTTTCTTTTTCTTTCTTTCTTTCTTTCTTTCTTTCTTTCTTTCTTTTCTTCACTTATTGTTTGAAGACATATTTGCATTTTAAATGTGTGAGTCACTTTGTAGACCTTCTTAGTTCAAAAGGTTGGTTATAAATGCTTTAATGCAATGAGTTGAATCCAATTCAATAGGACATACTTCCGAGTAGTTATGGTTACGATTGTACCGTTGTGATTTGGCCCCCTTGAAATAAATCAAGGGACTTCAGTGAGCCATGGCCATCTTGTTCTGTTGGTTTCAGTGGAACTAAAGTGTAGCAGGTATGACCACAATCCTAAACACACTAACCTGGTAACAACCCACATTGAACACAGTGGGTAATTATGCATAAGACTGCACAGTACCTTTGGCTGGATCCAACCCTATGAACATAAGAAGATCCTGCTGGATCAGGCCACTCCCAGCAACTAGGATTCAGAGGCATACAGTAGAGTCTCCAAAAGTGAAGGGAGAACATAGCCATCATGCCTAGTAGCCACTGATAGATTTATCCTCCCTGAATATGTCTAATCTTCTTTTAAAGCCATCCAAGGGGGAAACTTGTGTGGATAGGTCTTTTTTCTGTTTCTGTAATTTCTAGATCAGGAGAGATGTTTTCAAAAAAGTAAACTATTTTGTGGTATAAACAAGGAAAGCTGTTTTGCATTGCACAGTCTAATTTCTTGCCAGAAGGACTCTCAAATATATAGTGAATCAGAAGTGTGGGTAATTGAGAATGAAGTTTTTCGTATTGCGCGAGTATGAATCTGCATCAGAGAAACACGCCGTATTATCACAAGATTTATGGATAGTGGTTCTTTTTGTGACCAATGACTTCCATAAGTGAAATGGAAACTTCCATATTTCTATTCTACAAATCAGAAGCAGGTGTTTCCCATGTATTGTGGGGGGTGAAATGGGGGGGGGGAATCCATTCAGAACAACTATTATTGAGTTGTCTCTGTGAGTAATAGCATTTATTGATAGCTTCAAATGCAGTAATCAGTCTCTGTGTCACATTTTAACAACCGAGAAGCATTATTTCAACTTGCTTCGTGCGATTTGCAAAATAAATCAAGATGCTTTAAACACTTGGGTATGTGAGCAGGCTGGAACACATTTTTGCACAACTTATTTGTTTTCTGCAGCCTGGATTTACGGAGTAGGATTTTGGCTTTTCTGCTGTATGTAGTGTCTTGCGTGCTGCTGCAATTAAACCACAATGTGCAATGCACAGAACGTCCATTGTCTCAGGCCACTTGGCCAGTACGATGTTGCACAAGAGGCTCAGATGAAGTCTGCCTTTCTCCTACTTGCTACAGAAACCATTGGAACTACCCTGGGTTGGATGCATATTCCCCACGGGTTTTGCTGATGAGATGTTCCATCTAAAAATGAAGATGGATTCTCCCAACACCTCCTTCCCTCTTGGTCCCTAGAAAAGGTTCTTGGTAAAAAAATAATAATAAACCTTTCCTCATCTGCCAGTGCAGGGATGGCCAACCTATGGCACATCATCTCTGATCATTGGCCATTCTAGCTGGGTGTGAAGGAAGATACAACAACATCGAGAAGGTTGCAGATTCTCCTTTAAGAGAAAAGTCCACTGAATCTTAGTCACTTCCACAAATAGAAAGGCCAGTGTAGATCCAATCCCATGTACTACCCTGTGTCCCAAACACATTATTGCTCCTAGAGGCTAATCTCCCCTCAGTAGAATTACAGATCTGGCATAGGACACTTAACTATGGCTTCGCCTAAGCTCAAATCCCCCCGATCTAATATTCCTAGTGCTGCAAGATTGTCACAAAAGCACCTGAACTAAAATTGTCTATCAAAAACTTCACTCTTGTGGTTTATTACCACAACAGCTACTCACTTTGGGTTTTAGTAAAGCAAACAGTCTAATTTGTCTGCACCTAAATGATATCGAGCGTCAGAACAACTTGGCCATGGTAAGGAAATTTTGCCCATGGTATGACTATTTTCCACCTTCCCATTTTGCCTCTCTGGCACCCTATCTGCATAACCTAGCAATTATAAAATATAGACGTGCTTTTACTCTCGCAAGATTGAATGTATTGCCCTCGGCTGTACTTGAGGGACAATTCCAACAGACTCCACACGAAAAATGCTTATGTCCCTGTGGAGGTGGCAGTACCGAATCGGTGGTGCATGCCCTTCTGGCTTGCACTCTTTTTAAAGACTTGAGGAATGAGATTATCACCCCTCTTTTATTGTTCATTCCAGGTCACCCAAACCCTGCCACAGGGTCCTTTCTCTTGGCTGATCAAGATGAGCAGGTGACAGCAAAGGTTGCAAGGTTTTTAGCTGGGGCAATCAGAATAAGATCCACTATTTGACTATTGATTCAAAACCCTAATTTTGTATAATTGACTTTTTTAAATTTCATATTTATTAAGATTTTTAAATACAAATGCATAAATAAAAATTACTTATATCATAACATAGTTTCGTCTCTTCTTTGGACTCCCTCACATCTCCTGCTCCCACTTACATCGTTGCAGAAAATTTTTTCCAAGCAAATTACCCACTTGTTTACAATATTTATCTCCGCTCATTTAGATAGAATCTAACAATTCTCCAAAAAAATATATTATATTTTCCTTATTTCTCACTTATCATCAAGATCAAATCTAATTCAATGGTAGGCAGTTATTTATGATCTAGCATCCTTCTTAGCATTCAACCAAATTACAGTATTTCTGTATATAAGTCTTAAATTTCCCCCAGTCCTCCTCAACCCTCTCTTCAATTGACTTTTTATTTCTATTCTTTGTATATTGTATTTTTGTTTTATTGCTATGGCCGATGGCTGACGCAGACAGAGATTCATTCATTATAATCCCATGTATGTATGTGGCACAGCGTGGCAGTCAGAATGTCTCCAGTGGTGAAACGTTTATGACTTATTCTGCAGGCTGCCTCTGATACTGAAGGCAATATATGGCCATCTTGACAAGTAGCTCTCCATATACTCTGTAAATTTGTCCAATCATCTTTTAAAGTTACTCAAGTTGGTTGCCATCACTACATCCTGTCTGCAGCTTAGGGACTTCTTTTTATCGATCTGGAAATTCCCACCATTCAGCTATATTGGATGACCCCAGGTTCTAGTATTAAGCTGAATAGAGAATAACACTACCCTTTCCACTTTCTTGGCAATTATTTATGCCTCTCGCATGTACCCCCATAATTATTTTTCATTTTCAAGGCTAGCTGAAGGTAGGCAAGACCACTCTTAGAATAATCGCTTAGTTGCCCTTCACACATCATGCTTTACAATGTGGTTTAAAATAAAACAACAAGAGCAGCAGCAACAGGCTGGCATCATGAGGAACTGTGCTTAATGTTTTTCCTTCATGGCGTAGACTTCTCAGGATGGGGACCAATAATATTACCATTTTAACTTCTCTATTTCTCTGCTTTCAGCAAACTTTATGGACTAAATGAAATCCCACTGATCTCAGCAAGTCTACTATAGGCATGACAAAATTTCGTTTCACAGATCCTGGGTTTTTTAAAGCGGCCATTTGCTGAACAAATACGACCACTCCACCAACCTACCTGCCACCTTTCCCCTCTCCCTTTCCCTCCCAGCAAGCAACCTGCCCTCCCCCCAAAGGTAGTGTGGTGACTCTGCCGCACCTGACAAGCTGCTTCTGACTGACATAGTGAATGCATAGTACAGTGGTATATTGGTTCTCGAACTTAATCCATTCCAGGAGTCCGTTCGACCCCCGAAACCATTCAAAAACCAAGGCGCGGCGTCCAATTGGCTGCAGGAGCTTCCTGTACTCAAGCAGAAGTCGTGTCAGATGTTCCACTTCCGAAAAATGTTTGCAAACCAGAACACTTACTTCCGGGTTTGTGACGTTCAGGAGCCAATTTGTTTGACAATTAAGCCGTTCAGGAACCAAGGTACCACTGTACTAGAAAGAACAATTGCACGTAGTATATAACTGGTACTCTGACTTAGGCACATGATTTTTTTCTTTATTTTTAAAAAGCCACCCAGTTGTCAGTCACTTGTTTTCAGATAACCTGTATCACATAGTACCCTGCAAGTCCTGACAAACCACAGACAAACCACAGACTCATACCATAGGTGAAAAAGGTTGCCCCTGTTCCTAAACCCTCTTCAAATCGTCAAATGAAGGGCCCTTTTCATCGATGAGGGTTCTTGAGAAGGGCTCTCTATAGTCACGATTTTTCATTGTTTGAGTCTTCAGTGTATTCAAGTAATAAACAATCAGACTTAATTTCCTTTTGCTGCCCCACTCCACACAGAACTCCAGCAACTTTTGCTGCCAAGCAGTTTTCTTGATCTTCAATACCTTCCAAATATATTTCACCTCACTTTGGAGAAATTTCAATCCTTTTGATTCATGAAATTTCAGGCTATTTAAAAGTGATGTATTTTGGGATTGAGGGTGAATATGTAATAATCACTTCAAGGTGAGTGCTTGGCGGAAAATGAATAGTCTCTGATGTGCTGGCCTCAAAGTAAGTGCAGGGGTTGCAGAGAGAAGAGTGGCTTCAATACAGCCTTTTATAACTGTATATTGAAGAGATCAGGTACAGAAATAACAACAGAGAGGAGATGAGTCCAGCAGCCATTACATCAAAATGCCAAGTCCTAATAAGAATTAGAGTTGGTTAAAAAACACACACCAAAACCTGTGGGAATGAAAAGCAAGTGATAGAAGATCACATTACTTAATAATATCCTCCTCACTAAGAAAAACATACATAAGACAATATCTTTCTTACCTTAACATCTCCTTGATAAATGCATGCAAGTGTTTTGAGATGTTGATCGAAAAGAAATCAGATGTTGATTCCATAAAATAATTCCTTATGCATTTTCAACCCAATCTACATAACTGGGCTTTAGGAATGTAAATTTAAGGCCATAACCCCCACAGACTTGCAGGTACTAACCCCTGGAGCTGCCGAAATGACTTTACTTCTTTCATGTTAGATTTTGTGTGTTGAAAGGCACCTCTTGTTTTCTTTTTTTGCCTCAGTCTCATTTGCCCTCACATGTGATTTTTTTTTTTTTTTTTTTTTTTGAATGTCATAATGGTTGGTCTGACATGATGAGATAATACACACTTGCAGACAGATTACAGCAGGCTTCCTCAACCTCAGCCTTCCAGATTTTTTGGCCTACAACTACCATGAGCTAGCAGGACCGGTGGTCAGGGATGATGGAAACCGTAGTCTCAAAACATCTGGAGGGCCGAGGTTGAGGAAGCCTGGATTACAGGGAATGCCACAGCCAATTATGGGCAAAAGAGGCCAAGGATAGAGATGGCAAAGAAGAAGGGGAAAGGTTAAGGTAACAGGAGGGGGGCTGAACAGCAGCAAAGCAAATTAATACTTGGCCAGATGTTTCAGTACTTTGGCTGCACTGAATGTGCTATCAAAGTGGATGATCAAGATTAGAGAATATTTGGGACAGCAATGCAAAACCACCTGAATGTTACATCATATGGAGAAATTTGAATTCCAATGTGCTTCCATGATTTGGGCAGCAAAATAAGAGAAAGAACTTGGACTTGACATTTTGAGGCAAATTGTGAGAAATTGCAATGTTAAAATAATTATAATTTTAATACTTAACATTACTGACTTTACAGTATGTTTAATTCCCCATAAAACAATAACCAACCAAGGTAGGATTAGTAAATGATGGCTGCCATGTCATAAGCATCATGCCTCATTTTAAATGTTATCTTGGACCACTCCAAGAAGGTTGGAACCAATACCCATCTTATCTTAGACAAAAATATAAACTGTTATTAACATTGAATTCTAAATTATTTTAAATTGCCTGAGACCTTACAGGTAAAGAAACAGTAGTAGTAGTAGTAGTAGTAGTAGTAGTAGTAATGGTTTCAAGTAAGCCCATTCTATACTGTCAAACACCTTTACAAGAGGGATGGGCAAACCTTTTTGATCCTGAGAACTGCATGTGGTTGTGGGTCAGGGCCATACCCCCACATATGTATGCACATACACAAACACCACACCCTCACGCCTCATATTCTCACTGCCACGCACACACACTAAAAGTAATAGTTTGATAGCACTCATCCCATTTCACTTTCTTTCAATCTCATGTTCAATTTCCTTTTATAAAAGAACTCATTTTACTTGGCACCACTCCTCTCTTTCCTTTTCTCAAAGCTTGTCTTTCACATTAATTTTAACTCCTTTAAGGAAAAAAGAAAGAGCTGTAGAAAGAAAAAGACATGGGGCTTCCTTGTCCACCTTTAGTTCTATGCCTGCTGCTGACTCCACCCCTGCTCACAGTCAGTGTGCTGCCCCACAACCGATGGCCACAGAAGGCATGTGGCCCGCAGCAGGAGGGAAAGACAGGTTGCCTAGCAGCTGGGGCTTGTCAACAAGCAGTGTCACCCTTTCTCCCTCAGTTGGCAAGCTACCTCTGCCTTGATGGTTTACACCAGGGCTTTGTCATGCCCCACTCCAATGATGGATACCACAGAATAGTCAACAAGAATAAGCAGCTGCAAAATTTCAACCTAGACTGTATCTGCTTTGGGCTGGAATTGTTTTTATATAACACATTGTTTTAATTGTTTTTTATATGCAAGTGTTTTATATGTTCTATTGTTGCTGTTATTATTGTATGTATGTATGTATGTATTTACGTACGTACGTACATACAGATGCTAGGTAGATGTTTTTATTAGATTTTTCTAATTTACATTTCAAAATACAGTCTTACCTCATGTTACGGACACTTCAGGCTACGTGTTTTAGGGTTGTGGACCGCGAGAAACCTGGAAGTACCAGAATGGGTTACTTCCGGGTTTTGCCGCTCGCACATGTGCAGAAGCGCTAAATTGCGCCTGCGCCTGAGCAGACGTGGCACTTCAGGATGCGAACGCTATGAGTTGCGGACGTGCCTCCGTCACGGATTACGTCTGCAACCCGAGGTTCCACTGTATTCATTTAAACAACCTTAAATCAATGACTTCCCTTCTTCTCTTTCCGTGGTTCATTTTGCATACCATACATCATTGCATATTTTAAATGAACTAAACCATTCAGTAACCCATTGTTACACCATCAAAACTTATTTACATTGTGTAATTTATCTTAATGCTACCAGCATTTTTAAAGGTACACAATTTTCACGTATATAATCAGTAAACATTTTCCAGTCTTCTTTAAACATATATTTTTCTTGTTCTCTTATTCTATTTGTTAAATCTGCAAGCTGCACCAAGTAGAGTTGCTGGAGGTGCAATGAGGTAGAGGGTACGTTTTATCATATGTGGAGGACTTGTAAAAGGGTTAAAGAGTATTGGGAAATGATATATAATGAATTGGGGGGGGAAGTATGTTTCCCAAAAAACCCTAGTCCTTTTTGTTGGGGATAATTCAGAGGGAAATTCCCAGGTGTCAAAAAAGACTATGTATGTATGCTACTACTGCAGCCCGTGTTTTGCTAGTCCAAAAATGGAAAATGAGCGAGGTCCCAACCAAAAAGAATAGCAACTTAAACTAATGGCTTAGTCATTGCTGTTTTTATTGTTCATCACTTTGATGCATGGAATGTCTTCCTGAGTTGGCAGATATGCACACACGTGCGTGTGGGGGGAATATAAGCAGTGAAGTCAGAGGTTAATGAAATGATTTTTTTTCTCCCACCCCCATTTCTGCCTGGCACAGGAGGGCACATTTCTGCCTGGCCATAGGAGGGCTGGTACATTAGGGCAAATAGGACACTGCTCCACCAATCTCAGTCATTGTGCCCCCAGTCAGCCCTCACCAGCCTGCTATCTTTCTTCCACCCATGCTGTCAGCTTCATCCTCCTTACACTCATTGTTGCTATCATATAACTCAGCAGGGAGGAGGACAGAGGCAGACCTAGAATTAGTTGGCTCTGCCTGCCATTGGCTCTGGCTCCACCCACTGCTGGCATCCCTACTTTCTACCCCACTGGTCTCAAGGGGCACCAGCCACCACTGGATACGATGCTGGCTGTGTCGCTCCATCAAGCCCCACCATTGTCAGCCAGGGTTCAGGACTGCACCCTTAATTGTTTAACATTGCCATTAAATTGGCCAGCATTGATCTTCAAATGGTTCACAGTCACACAATGTGAGATGTTCTTTCATTAGATTTCTATTAGGTAAAGGTAAAGGGACCCCTGACCATTAGGTCCAGTCATGACCAACTCTGGGGTTGCAGCGCTCATCTCGCTTTATTGGCTGAGGGAGCCGGTGTACAGCTTCTGGGTCATGTGGCCAGCATGACTAAGCCACTTCTGGCGAACCAGAGAAGCGCAGTACCTATTTATCTACTTGCACTTGATGTGCTTTCGAACTGCTAGGTTGGCAGGAGCAGGGACAGAGCAACGGGAGCTCACCCAGTTGTGGGGATTCGAACTGCCGACCTTCTGATCGGCAAGTCCTAGGCTCTGTGGTTTAACCCACAGCGCCACCCACAAGAGCAAATTCAACCGGGAGCCTTGCTGAACACTTGATTTTCCTGCCAAATGCTTGGAAGTTGCCTTGCCTTCTTCAGAAGAAAGAAAACAGTCTAGGTGAAGAGTGCGTTGAATGGTTTATTGAAGAGAAAATTGGTTATTCCATTTATAGGATGACCCTACCGAGTGACCACGCCATAAAGTAGGAACTTCAAAATTGCTTTGAAGGAAAGGTCTCCAGTGGCAGATAAGACATTCAACTTGACTGCCAACAAGTGGAAAAGAAAGACTGTGGAAAAAACCAGAATCAATGTATCATTGTTGTCTACGGCATGCTCCATTAGTAGGAGTGATGAAGCAAGATGGGAAACTTAACAATAAATGTCACCATTCTTTTCATTTGGAAAAAAAAAATTCTCTGAAGAGCCTGGGAAACATAGTTCAATTTCCTCTGTCACCTGCACAGCTACCTTTGAAGGCTCTTCCTCCTGAAAGATTTAATTACCGAGCAACACCTGAAATTTTGGAGCAAGAGGAAATCCTAGGGGTAGGGTGATGGGTGGATATGTCCTTCTTGACACAATTTCTCACATGGCACATAAAGTTATTTCTGTTGTGGAAGATGCATTTTGCTGATCCTTTTGCCCTTGCCATATGTTACTAAAGGAAATAAAAAGTATTTTTCCTTTAAGGAAAACCTTGCTGAACTTACAGCAGGGATATGAGTAAGCAGGCAACAAAGGTCCTTTTAAAGTTCCTATAGACACCACAACTAACTCCACGTATTTAAGTGGAAGGTTTTCCTTTATGTTTTTCCTTCCTTGCCTGACTATTGGCAAAGTTGTATTATTATCCTATGAGTCATTCTTCCTACAAAATGTCTCTCTGGGAAGAGTTGCTAATTAAACTTTTGCTCACACACAATTGTTGGCAACAGCCTTGCATCCCCTTCTTTGAAGCAACATCTATATGTAAGCTCTCTTTATTAGCATGGTGGGAAGGGAAGGAACTTTGTATCCTTGAATATGGGTGCCCGTTGAGCATACAGCCACTAATTATTTCAAGCAAGCTAGAGAGTACTACTGGTGGTTTTAAATAGTACGTTTCATCTGCGAGGACACTATCTTCTATTGTGCAGCGCCTCAAGCTGATTCTTCAGTGGTATTTTAGCCAGTGAACTTAAAAATGCCTTTTAGCTTCAGGGTGGAAATGGAAACATTTCTCTAGTGGTAAAAAAAACCAAAACCCACAGAATGGCTTTAAAAAAAAATGCAGAGTATGGAGCAAAAATTCTGTTTATTATATCTAGTGTTTTTTTTTTATTTTTTAGTGACTCTCATGTATGAACAAGTTTGCCTTGATAGATCACAGTCATGTAGCTGGAAGGAGTAGAGAAATACAGGTCACTCATGGCTAGGTCAAAGTGTAGCTACTAGGGAGGGAGGGAGGAGGAATGGAATAGAATGGCCATTTCCCTTCAAATGATTCCACATGACACAATCCTTGCTCAAGAAGAATCACAAAACATGGGGGATTGGTTTAATTGGAAGGGAAGAAACTGAAAGGAACAAATAATGGAATGTGCAGACTGGACAGTTGGGAGATCCTGAGTTCAAATCTACATATCCACCTTTGGTTATGTCAGATAACTAATGAATGGCAGTTCTAACCATTTACTGTACTCAGAAGTAAATCCTATTGAATTACATGGACTTATTCCCTGGCAAGAATTGCAGCAGCTTTAGTTCTTAAGACGAGCTCACTCAAGGAAGTTCATGGGAGGAAAGTTTCCTATCCCCTGTTCTCTGCAGCAGCCTCCATCCAGGTTATTCAGGAGCCCTCCTGACCAATAAATGGAGGAAGAGTGATTCAACTTGCATTTACATATGAGATCTCTGTTCAGGGAGCATTTTTATAACACAACTGCTTTAGTCTTCTGGTTTCCCTTCCCCCAAGACTGCATTCCTAACAGGAGGTGCAAATAATTAATTAGAAGTATTGTTGTTGAACTATTTAATTAGAAAATAATTGCATTGTAAATAAGTTTCCTTGTGAAATGGTTCTTAGGGTCTTTTTTTAGAAAAGCAAAAACAAAGCCTGAACAAAAAATGAGAAATGGAAGGCAATTACTCTCTATTATTGTTTGTTTAAAGGTTTTTGAGGGGTTTTTTACAGTAAAAAAAAACACCAAACAAAACCCTCCCCCTTCCCAATTATACGGGTGGTGATGGAGAACATATCACAATAAGGCTCACTTCATATGGTTCTCTCTTCTAACCCCTCCTTTCAGGTCAATGATATAATAATAACACCTTTATTGTCAATGTACAACCTGTGTACAATGAAATGTATCAAGTTTTATGTCTTACATGGTAAATGATTTACAGTTCTTAACTACACACATACTGTGCACACAGCATGATCCTCCTCTATATGGCTGGGGAAGAAATCTGTTTGGATCCAACCTTTCTGGGGAAAATGGGTGAACTGAAACACAGCCATCATGCCTCTCTGAATTTTGCAATGTGTTCTCTCGCCAAGTAATTTGCTATGAAACGGCATTTACAAAAGTGCATAATTTCTTTGCGAAAATGTGATTAGGCAAAATTGCAGGCAAAAATGTGTATATCAGGAGAAGTTCACACAAAATGCTGATGAATTTATGTGGAAAAATTGAGGATTGAACCTAAGACGGGACAAAATGAAAAACAGAGAGGAACTGAAATGTTCAGATCCCCCTATCCCTACCCTTGTACCGAAAATGCTAATGCTTTTGTCAAGAGGTGGATGCTTTAACAAAGCAGTGTGTGATCAGAATTATTGATATTAGTGTTGTCATGCATCAGAATTCTGCCTCCTGTACTAACTTATCAAGGGTCTATGTATTGGACCTTAATAAAGATTCAAGCTGGTTCAGTATCAATTTGGCTGCTGTCTGCTTTGGTGAGGGCATCATGGTAACAGTTCCAAGTGCCATCAGTGAAATTGTGTACCCGAGATAGTAGTGAGATGGGTAAAGATGGGGCTGGTTTTGTCAACCATAGTACAATTGCTGCCCCAACCTGTGAGGGTTCTCTGCCCATCCCTGCCCGCTTCATGGCAATAATTTGTGTGACAGCTATTATCTTTCTTCAGCAGGATGTCAGGGCAGGAAGTGTCCCAGAGAAAGGAAGTGACTTCCAACCCCCACCCCAAGCATCTTTCATGCTAACCCAAATAAGCTAGCCTAGTGACTCTGGGGTTACAGTGATTCCACTCTGTAACTTCTGAAGATCTACAGATAAGGAGTGTATTAATTTTCACATGGCAAGTACAAAGCTCGAAATTAATTAAGGCCCCTTCTCTTTCACTATAGCCTGCTTGTTTCTAAGCTGTGGTCCACAAGGTAATTGAAAGAGAATTGCATGTATCTGGCAGAGACCCAAGGCATAGTTTGACTTTTACTGTTCATCATTCATTA
The DNA here is from genome assembly GCF_951804945.1 of Podarcis cretensis. Taxonomy (NCBI): domain Eukaryota; kingdom Metazoa; phylum Chordata; class Lepidosauria; order Squamata; family Lacertidae; genus Podarcis; species Podarcis cretensis. The sequence continues at coordinate 65,067,839 of NC_137170.1, read as the reverse complement.
GTAAAGAAAGCAGAAGGACGCTGTCACTCAAGCTTCCCTGCTGCAATTGTTGCTACAAAAGTTGTTCCTCTGTTCCTCTGTGTCTCACTGCTCAAGACCTACAACAGTCAGAGCAAAGTGTGTGCCAATTACTTTTCCTGTGAAAAACATGACTGATCACCCTCACGCCATGTGCAGATGTGCGTGCACACACTTTCATGCCGAGAGAAGCAAAATGTTGCTTTTACTTAGATCTACTGGCTTGCTATACTCACTGAGGCTGCATTCAGACAGTACGTTTTCCCAGTGTTTCCTTACCTAATAATATCCACTTCACACAAGGCAAAAACGACTTGTAAAAATCTAGTCCAAGTTAATTGCTTTCAGGGGGTGGGGCAGGGATTCATCTGACACCCCACTAACCCAGAATATCGTGGGAGTTTTAAAATGTATTTTCCCTGCAATTTTCATAGATCACAAGGATGAAATTTGGGTCAGTATTTCAGCAGTCAGCTCTTTCCCATCACTTTCATGGATGAATTGTGGGGGAAAGAGAAGCACTTGTGTCCATGATGCCCACATGTCCCACAAGCATGTCCCATGATGCCCACAGTTGTGTCACACCACCCCCAGTGGTGTGAATGAAATTTAGCCTGACGTTTTTTGTATATCATTCAAAAAGCCACATTTCCATAACACAAAAGCTGATGCAAATATAAAAAGAAGGTTGGGAATCAGGAAAACTAACACAATAATCCCCTTGTTCCCTGATATGCACAAACATTATACACTTCAGGTGCCCCCTCCAAAAGAGGTCCAGATGGTGGCAACATGGGAATGGACCTTTTCTGCAGCATTTCCCCATTTATGAAGTCCTCTCCACAAGGAGGCTTGCCTGGTGCCATCATTATGTATCTTTAAGCACCAGGCAAATCCTTTCCTCTATAAACAGGCCTTTGTCCTTTAACTATCTTTTAGAAATGGCTGGGATGTTTTAAATGTTATTTCTCTTTCCTCTTGGTTTTAATGTGGAGTTTATTATCTGTTTGGTTGGTTGGTTGTAAGTCACTTTGGGTTGGCATTGGCAAGATAAAGCAAATAACAAACTAATAAGAATAATTAGAATAATTAGAATAATAATACACCACCAGTTTGTTGGAACTGCTGGTGATGACATATTCTTAACCTAGTCCTGAAAAACACACATCTATAAATATTCTCTTAAATTAGTCAGAGAAATAAAAATATGCCCTGTAAAAAAAGAGAATATAATTTGCTCCCTACTGTAATTTTCCTTCATTGCTTGCACAAAATATGTCTATAATAGTTAGAGAAGGTATAAATTTCTCAAATGTTCATACTAATCATATACTCAAGAGTATAATTAAGAATGCAAAAATAAAAATAAAAATAAAGGTTGATTTGAAACAGTGGTGATTCACAAAGCACTGGAACAGTTTTTAGTCTGAGTCATGGGGAGTTCAGTGTACTATACAGTTTAGCTGGGGGCAACTGTGATAATGTTCAAAAAGATTAAAATTTTAAATATGATTAAACTAATTTGGAAGCACTTTTGAAGCCCTACACAGATGTGGCACTACAGGAAAATATTGGTGCTAAATTTACATCAGGCCAATTAGACCTTTAAATATTGCCTCCATAAGCCACTCAGCCGGCTGAGAATTGTATCAAGCTTTTATTTTTTATTTTTTTAATGTAATAAAAGGTGGCCTGTAAATTGCTACTGAAGTGCAAGGAGCTCTTAAAACAAATGTATATTAAGTATGCATGCAATGGTCATGGCATATTAAGAGCCATACTTACACTTCTTTTGAGGCACCAGAAGTTGTCATAGTTAAGGAACGTGGGTGGCGCTGTGGGTTAAACCACTGAGCCTAGGGCTTGCCGATCAGAAGGTCAGCGGTTCGAATCCCCGCGACGGAGTGAGCTCCCATAGCTCGGTCCTTGCTCCTGCCAACCTAGCAGTTCAAAAGCACACAGTGCAAGTAGATAAACAGGTACCGCTCTGGCGGGAAGGTACCGTATTTTTCCTTCTATAACACGCAGATTTTTTCTCCTAAAAAGGAAGGGGAAATGTCTGTGCGTGTTATTGAGCGAATGTGTGGTCCCTGGAGCCAATTGGTGCGAGGGGAGGCAAAAAAAAGCAGGCAAAAATCAAACCGCGCGTCTCCTAGAAGGGAAACTTGAAAAGAGGAAGCGGCTGCTTTCCGGCATTCTGCCTCAGGGTCTTACTGCCCACCCACCTCTGTTTCCTTGCTGTGTTTGCTCAAACGGAACAAAGAGCAGGGAAAGCCCCTCCCCTCCAGGCAAGCAGAGGGGAAAGCTGAAAACATGCAGAAGGGAGAGAGAGAGAGAGAGCGCGAGCTGGCTGGCTTGGGTGGGTAGGTGAGGGAAATCTTTTGCCTTCCTTTCCTCCCTACCCCTCTCCTGCATTCTTAGCCAGCTGCTTATCTGCACACCCCTCTCCTGCTCCTTGTCCCTTCTGTGTTTTTCCTTCCCTCCCCACTTAAAATGTGGTTAAAAAGCATGGATCCACATCGATCTTCAGGATCTTTGCATTGGGTCAGCCCAAATTCACCATCAGATCACATAGCATGTCCATGGCTACAGCCTGCCCCCCAAAAATCACGCACCCACTGTTGCCTGGGGCTGCAATGGTGCAAAAATGTGGTTAAAAAGCATGGATCCACATGGATCCTCAGGATCTTTGCATTGGGTCAGCCCAAATTCACCATCAGATCACATAACATGTCCATGGCTACAGCCTGCCCCCCAAAAACCACACACACTGTTGCCTGGGGCTGCAATGGTGCAGAAACGTGGTTCAAAAGCATGGATCTACATGGATCCTCAGGATCTTTGCATTCAGTCACCCCAAATTCACCATCAGATCACATAGCATGTCCATGGTTACAGCCTGCCCCCCCAAAATCACGCACCCACTGTTGCCTGGGGCTGCAATGGTGCAAAAATGTGGTTACAAAACATGGATCCACATGGATCCTCAGGATCTTTGCATTGGGTCACCCCAAATTCACCATCAGATCACATGTCTGTGGCCACAGCATGAAGCACAAAAATGATACATCCACTGTTTCATTCAGAATGTTTTTTCCCTTGTTTTCCTCCTCTAAAAACGATGTGCGTGTTATGGTCAGGTGCGTGTTATAGAGCGAAAAATATGGTAAATGGCGTTTCCGTGAGCTGCTCTGGTTCGCCAGAAGCGGCTTAGTCATGCTGGCCACATGATCCGGAAGCTGTACGCTGGCTCCCTCGATCAATAAAGCGAGATGAGCGCTGCAACCCCAGAGTCATCTGCGACTGGACCTAATGGTCAGGGGTCCCTTTACCTTTTATGTTTAGCTGTATCTAACTTGAATGCCCAGACTGTCATGGAAGATGGCATGTGGGCCTTTCCTTCCCAATTAGTTCTAATGGGCAATCACTGCTAGATTCTGTTTACTTGTATTCAGAACTTTCCACAGCCTTTATTGAAACGTGTTACTTAATTATGACACTATACTTTCAAGAGAGTACACACAGTTTTGACAGAGACAATAGGTTGCTAAAGATGTAACTTGCCAGATCATCCAAACCATGAGGGAAAGGCAACTTACATTGCTATTGCATAGCTGGGCTAGGCAAAGATGTTTTAAACCTCTCCCACCCCCTCCGCCCCACCCTAGTCCATTGCTCTGACATGGAGGCAAGTTGTCCTAACTCCTTGCTCATTGGCCTTGTCATTTCATGAGCAGGGAGGGAGCAATAGCCCCCCTCAGCTGATCTGCATGGAGGTAAGGAGGCAGAGCTATATGTGAGTATCCTCCATGTGTTTGTCTGAGTATCCCAAATGTGTGTGTACACGTACATGTCCTCCAAACATCCTGATTTAGCTGGGACAGCCCTGGAATATCTAAAGCCACCACAGCTTTTTCCTTGATCCCAGGGCACCCCAATTTCTCCCAGCTAGCAGACAGGGGCCATGGAAGTCATTCCTGGGCTGGCAGCAGCATTGGGGAGCACTTATGAGGCTTTGGGAAGAAGAAGGGTGGATTCTAGGACCCTGTCAGAGCCCTCTCTGCTTCCTACCCTACAGGCCATACAAGCCCCTCATCTTGCTGCTTTCTTCAGGTGAGGAAGAAAGTAGAAGCCTCCCCTCAGCCTAGTCCTACTACAACAGGCATAGGCAAACTCGGCCCTCCAGATGTTTTGGGACTACAACTCCCACCATCCCTAACTAACAGGACCAGTGGTCAGGGATGATGGGAGTTGTAGTCCAAAAACATCTGGACAGCCGAGTTTGCCTATGCCTGTACCACAATTATGCCTCCTACCACTAATTTCTCTTTCTCTTTGGCAATCACTCGTAGCCAAGTAAGATTGTCTTCCATAAACATGGTTTTAACAATGAGTCCATAAGTGACTGTGGAGGCCAATTCTGGATCTACACAACCTTCCACAGTAGGGACATTGGTTTCCAGGCAGGAAACCATAGCACCTTCCTCGTAGCACGTTTCTCCCTTGCATCCTGAGTTCAAGTGTCTTCAAAGCCCATGACACCTTTGGTAAAGGCGAGTGCTCACAGGCAAGTGTTTCCCAATTGTTGGTGTTTATATTACATTTTTTAAAGATTTGTCTTGAGAGAGTCTTTAAACCTCTTTTGTTGACCACCAGCATTATGCTTTCCATTTTTAAGTTCGGAATAGAGTAGTTGCTTTGGAAGACGAAAATCAGGCAACCCCACAACATGACCAGTCCAACAAAGTTGATGTTGAAGAATCATTGCTTCAACACTGGTGACCTTTGCTTCTTCCAGTACACTGGTATTAGTTCGCCTGTCTTCCCAAGTGATGTGTAAAATTTTATGGAGACACAGTTGATGGAATCTTTTGAGGAGTTGGAGATGGCGTTTATAAGTGGTCCATGTTTCACAAGCATACAATGAGGTTGGCAGTACAATAGCTTTGTAAACTAGCATTTTGGTTTCCCTGTAAATGTCCCAATCCTCAAACACTCTGCACTTCAATCGGGAGAAAGCTGCCCTCGCAGAGCTCAGGGGATTTTGGAAGGAGCCCAGAGCAATGCCTTCCACAGCACACACCAAGGGGGTTGAAGCTTCTGCAAAGGAGAGGACTTCTCCCTCTCCTTCCTTCTGAGCTAGCAAGGAAAGAGTCCAGGCAAACTTTCCTGCCAAAACCACCATCTCCCTTTTCCACACACACACCTGCTTTTTCTGCTTCTCGTCCCTCGGACCCAGCAAGGAGAAAAGAAGAGTGAAGAGAAAGGGTTGAAAACTTTGCTCCTGATGTTCCTTGTCCTCACTCCCTGGATCTGAGATTTAAAATATTCAGTGGCCAAAGGGCTATAAATACTTTAAATGAAAAGAAAGTAAGAAACATTTTGTTACAGGGTCTAATGGTGACATAAGGCGGATGGAAATACACTCTCAAGAACTTAAGAAAGCTAAATGTCACACTAGCAATTCAGAGAAGAATCTATGTGCCGTCGCCACAAGCGTCCGTCTTCGAGTGCCACCTGGTACGAGTGAGGTCCAGTGACTCCCACTACTGTGGCTGGCACCCAAGGAATGTCCCCCACATAGTTCCGGGCAAAGACCTGGTTTCCTGGGACAAATGACCGTGGCGCGTTGGCACAGCCTGGGGGTTCAGCCACGGCAAAATCCGGGTGCAGCCGGTTGAGCGGTGACCTGAGGCGGCGGCCCATAAGCAGTTCAGCAGGACTCCGCCCTGTGGCCGCATGAGGGGTGATGTGTTGCACGAACAAGTATTTCACGACCCGCTCATGCCAGTCTCCCTGGTCCAGGCGCGTCAGTGCCTCTTTTGCCGAGCGCACCATTCTTTCCGCTTGCCCGTTGCTGGATGGATGAAAGGGTGCTGTTAGGGCATGGCGGATGCCCAGTCCCAAAAGATACCGCTCAAATGTGTCTGACGTGAACTGCGGTCCGTTGTCAGAGACAAGGACATCAGGACACCCATGCGTTGCAAACAGGCCTCGCAGCACCCGGATGACGGCTTCGGTAGTGGTGGAGGGCATCAGGGCGACCTCCAGCCATTTGGAATAGGCATCCACCACTACCATAAAGGTCCGCCCGTGAAAGGGGCCAGCCAGATCAATGTGCACCCTCGACCAGGGTGTCTTTGGCGTCTCCCAGGTGTGTCCCTTAGCTGCCGGTGGTGCAGGCCTCGACTCTTGGCACGCTTGACAGGCGGACACCCAGGCAGTGATGGCATCGTCCATATTAGGCCACCAGACGTAACACCGAGCCAACGCCTTCATTTTGACAATTCCCGGGTGGCCAACGTGCAGAGCCTCCAGGACGTGCTGACGGAGTCCCTGGGGAATCACGACGCGGTCTCCCCACAGCAGACAGCCGCAATGAGCTGAGAGTTCATGTTGTCTGGTTGCGAAGGGCTGGAACTCCGATGCAAAAGGCCCTTGTGGCCACCCCCTCCACACCCAGTTGAGCACCCGGCTGATGGTGGGATCCTGGGCAGACGCGGAGGCCACAGTGGCAGCCGATACAGGCGCTGCCGGAAGATCCTCAATCAGAAGGAGCGATGAAGCTGGAGCCGGGTCTTCCACAAATGCTGGAAGAGGGCAACGGCTGAGGGCGTCGGCATGGCCCATCGATTTCCCGGGGCGATGGATGAGCCGGTAGTGGTAGGCAGCCAGGAAAACAGTCCATCGCAGCATGCGTGGCGAGAGGACCGGTGGAGTTGGACGATCACCGGCGAGGAGGCCCAGGAGTGGCTTGTGGTCAGTGATGAGGTCAAAAGTCCTGCCATAGAGGTATTCATGGAACCTCTTCACTCCAGCCACAATTGCCAGTGCCTCCTTGTCGAGCTGGCTGTAATTCCGTTCCGTCGGAGATAGCGTCCTGGAAAAGTAGGCGAGCGGTGCTTCTCTTCCGTCTGGAAAACGGTGACTAAGGACAGCACCGATGCCAAAAGGTGAGGCGTCGCAGGCAAGGACCAGTGGCCTGGATTCACTGTACTGTACCAGCACACTGTCTGATGAAAGGAGAGCCTTGACCGCGTTGAAGGTCGCCGTCTCCCGATGACCCCAGGCCCAAGGCGTCTTTGTGCTAAGGAGTCGGTGAAGAGGCTCAGCCACTGTGGCTTTGTGGGGCAGGAACATGTTATAAAAGTTCAGCAGCCCCAGGAACGCCTGCAACTCCGTCTTGTTCTTTGGGGTGGGGGCCTGCTGGATAGCGCGGATCTTGGATGTGGTCAGGTGAAGGCCGGAGGCATCGATAAGATAGCCCAGGAACTCTACCTGTGGAACGGCGATCTGGCACTTTTCCCTCTTTACCTTGAGCCCAGCCTCTTGGAACCTGGTCAGCACGGCACGAAGGCGCTCGAACAGCTGCTGGTGTGAGTCTGCAGACACCAAGACGTCATCAAAATATGGTACCACGCCCGGAAGCCCTTGCAGGAGACGCTCCATAAGGCTTTGGAAGATGCCAGGAGCCACACTCACCCCGAACTGCGACCGGCGGCAACGGAATGCCCCCCGGTGGGTGACGATCGTCTGGGCTTCAGCAGTGGCATCATCGACGGGCAGTTGTTGATAGGCTTGGGCAAGGTCCAGCTTAGCGAAGACCTTACTCTCACCCAGGGAATGCAGCAGGTGTTGGACAACAGGAACCGGATAAGCGTGCTGCTGAAGTGCCTTGTTGATCGTGCACTTGTTGTCAGCGCAGATTCTCACTCACCCATCTGGCTTGACAACCGTGACGATGGGGGTTTCCCACTTGGCGTGGTCAACCGGCTCCAAAACTCCTTGGGCGATCAGTTTGTCCAGTTGTTCGTCCACCTTAGCCTTGAGAGCAAAGGGAACCCGGCGTGGCTTTAGCTTGATGGGGGCGACTTGTGGATTAAGGCTAAAGGAGATGGGCGTACCTGTATGTTGCCCCAAGGTGCCGTCGAAAACCTCGGCAAAGTCTTTGACCAGACCCTCGGTCTCTGCGTTAGAGATGCAGTTGATGCCGGTGACTTCCAGGCTGAGGGCATCAAACCAGTCTAGCCCTAGGAGGCTTGGCCACTGACCTTCGACCACCACCAACCGGAGCAGGCCCGAAAAATCCTTGAAGGCAATCCGGAACCGGCCAACGCCTACCACGGGAATGTCGTTTCCCTGGTAGTCTCTCAGGTGTACACGGTGAGAGTCGAGTTGCCTTTTGGACACTCTGGGTACCAGTCTTTTGATGGTGCTCCATGACACGATGGACAGGGCAGACCCGGTGTCGATCTCCATGTCACATGGAGCTCCTTCAATGAGCACCGTGACGTTCAGCTTGCATCGCGTAGGCGAGTTGGTTTGGCCAATCGTGGTTCCAGACGGGCAGCGGCAGTTGGTGAGAGCGAAACAACTTTCCTTGGCAGACTGGAGTGAAGACTTGGACTTGCGAGTCGATGAAGGGGGGGTGTCAGACGGAGCCGATCGGCAGACCTTAGCGATGTGGCCCCTTCTGGAACACTTCCTACAGATGGCGTCTCTGAATCGACACTTGGCACGGGAATGGTTGCCTCCGCAGCCGGCACATTCCGGTTGGCCCTTGGACTTCTGTTGGAACTTCCTGCGCTCCCGCTTTGTCTGGTGCACGTCATCGTCTTCACTGGAGGATGCCTCATCACTGCTGGCCTCTTCATGATGCACCGGAACTGGCTCCCTAGCAAGACGCGGGCTGCTGGACTTGCGGATCTCCTGGGCGGAGCGTTCAGCAGCTTCTGAGGCCACAGCCTCCTCAATTGCTTTCTGTAGCGTGAGGTCTGGCTTGGCGAGGAGACGCCGTTGCAGATGGATGTCCCGGACCCCGCAGACGATTCGATCCATCAGGGCATCGTCTAAGTCTCGGAACTCACAGTGCATTGCAGCCTGTCGCAGGGCGGTGGTGTAGTTGTTGATTGACTCCCCCTCTGCCTGGTTCCGGTGGTAGAACGCATGGCGGGCAGCAATCTTGGACGGCTTTGGTGCGTAGTGGTTGCAGAGCTTCTCTTGGATCGTGTCCCATGGTGTTGCCTGGACTGCTTCAGGTGCAACCAATGCTCGGGCCGTCTCAAACACCTCAGGCCCACAGAGGCTGAGGAATAGGCCCCACTTCCGATCCTTTGATACTGCTGTCAGCTCGTTGGCTTGGAGGTAGCAGTCGAACCGAGCGAGGTAGGAGTCCCATGATTCAGAGGCTGGCGCAAACGGAGGTAGAGGCACAAGTGAAGCCATGATTCCGATGCCGGCGTGAAGGGCAATAGATGGAACACAGTGCTCTTAGCCAGAACAGTCAGCTCTGAATTGGTTCTGTCCAGTGATTTCGCTCAGTGATTTCGCTCTGTGATTCAGCTCAGTGATTCAGCTCAGTTCAGAGGCTGGCCGCATCTGGCTGTGCTCTGATGTCCATCTATCCCATCCTCGTCGCCAGTGTTAAGTTGTGGGTTGACATAGCAGACGACACAGCGATTTCTCCAAGTAGCTCTTTATTTTGTAAGCTGGAATAGAACTGACAGCAAACAGCTCAGCCGGCCTGCTTTTATAGGCAGCCGGCTGTCAACATTGTAGCAACAACAGCCCAGCGTTTCCCGCCTAAAATAACTGACGTGGACCTGAGTGAAAACTATCTACAGACCTGAGTGAAAACTATATACAGAATCCCCCTGCTGGCCCAGGGTGAAACTTCACTACATAACAATCTACATCAAGAACAATGGGGGAATAAATGTCTACATTGGTATCTGCTCCTCTGTGGATTCTGCTACCTGAGGTGGTTGCCTCATCTTGCCTCATGGGTGGGCCGGCCCTGCCAGCAACACCTGGAGAACCACACGTTCCCCACCCTGAATCTAAACCCAAGCTGTGCCAGTGTTCTCAAGTATAACTCATTATAACTGGTAAATAGTTAGACTATCCAGATGTGAAAAAAATAGAGAACCTGATGGGAAGCATGAATGTCAAACAGCAGTTTTTAGGATTTATTTGCCAAGGCACATTCAGAAACTTTGCTTTCTGAAGATAATAAGATTATTTATATAGCACTTTCTCAAAATGTCCACCTATATCATCTTCACATATATTATATCAGTAATCCTTAGAACAATTCTATTTTCTTCACATCATGGATACAGGAGTGGGCTGAGGTTTAAAGATAATGACTTGTCTAAGATTCCCCCACAGAATTTATTTCCAATGTGTGATTTTAACCAGAGACTTCCCAGTTCACAGTTCATCCTCAGCCATTACACTCCATCAGTGCTTTCTCTCTTTTTCTCCCCTGGAAAGGAGTCTGGAGGAATATAAATGCCCAAAAAAGAAAAGAAAAGAACGGGAGAGAATGGCAATTTCTGAGATGGCATTATGTACTAGCCCAAATTGTTTAGCATCTACCACTTGCCCGCATAACTACAATAATCTCTTTTGTTGTGCTTGCCCTATGACATACTATTCAATTACGTTTCAGGAACTGTATTGCTGCCCGTTATTGGGAAAAGAGCAAAAAGGCCATCCAATATCCATCCCAAGTACTGAATGAATGATCAGTGACAGAGGAAGTCACCTACTTTTTTGCAGGGTGGAGGCTAAACTCAGAAATTTGCCTCAACTGGTAATCAAGACTAACAGAAGTATTCTTTTATTTTATTTTTAAAAGCACTATACACACGCATTCCTGAGTGCCAGGTGTGTGTTTCAATTATCTGGGAAATCCATATACAAAAATGCAATGTGTGCATCGCCATTCTGAATGGGGTGCAAATTGTCAAGCTTAGGTTTTGTTTTTGCAGCAACAGCTAACGGAGATGGATTCAAATTCAAATATCCAGTGCAATTCTCTATGAAGTCATATCAGGTTGATCCAGAACATCCACTGAGAGCTTCCGGTGAGGTACAATTGTGAGGTACATTGCCAGACTTCAAATCCCCAGCCGTCTATGAAGCCCACTGTATGACACTGAAAAAAGATCTTCAGACTGAAACCTCCTAGGCACTACCCATGCGAAATGCTATGCACCCTACCAAGTCTAGGTTCCACCTGCCTCCACTGCACAGCTACAGCAGCAAAATAGCAGACCAGATGGTGCTGAAGCAGGAAGGTGGAGAGCAAAAGCCTAACCCCAAACTCTGCCCCACTCTTTTTACTTCCCCAAAGTTGAAATTCTCTTTCCAATCCAGGTCTCTGTTTTAAAGCTGAAGGTTGCACGCTCATCTATATTTCTGGAACTTGTTTCTTTTATATATATCTCTCTTTTCAGGGAAGAGCTGCCATTTGGATTTCCTTTTTTAATTTAACGTAAAGCACGATCTTTATACGTGGGTAAGAATAAATAAATCAGTTTTTGTTTTCTAAATATATTTCCACTCCCGTTGCATCACGTCAGCTATACGCCCTATGTCTCACTAGGCTGGTGTTTCCATTTTCCATATTCTCATCTAAAAATATCGATAAACATATGTAGCCCACCTGCCCCTCAGTCCAACTCACCTCCCACCTCCTGCTCACTAATAGCGTAATCCTGCATCACCTCCCACTCAGCCAGGCAATAGCTACACTTCAGCATCCTTATATGTCCAGGAAGGCACTAAAAAAAAAGACAAAATAAAATTGATGGCGGTGGTGGTGAAATAGCAATCCTTTTGATGAGTTAGCCATCAATTTCTGGAGTGTTTGCAAGAATGCTTACCCATTGGCTACTCTTTCTAGGGCTGTGTACTAGATTGGACCAAAGCCCAAATTCTAAAACAAATTTAAGAGGGGGAGTCGGGAGGTGACTGCCTTGGGTTGGTCCACCCAGAACAATCTGGGGCTGTTAGAGGATGGGGCTTTGGGCAGCAAACCAGCAGTGTGACTTGGAAGGTGGATTTCAGCAGGACTGAATTCACCATTCACCAGCTAGTCAGGGTCCAAACTTCCTATCACCTGCAGGCCTCACAACCGGTTCCAAAACCTTCACTGCCATGGAAACCACTGAGGCCTACCACCAGCTGCAGATAAGTCCAGCGATCTGGAGGAGACTGCACCTGGTTGAGGAGAAGCAAACAGGGAGCCACAACTGGCAAAGCCCAACACTGCTGCAAAGGCTGTGCTACAACTGAAGATACACCTGGGACACACCACATTGCTATGGCAGTGTTATGGCAATGTGGCCTTGGGTATGGAGTCAAGATTCAATTCTGTGTGGTGCTCCTTCACAGCCATGTTCCCTGCAGGGAAGGCACTTGCAGGATCGGGCCGTTCTTCTCACCTTCTGGAGGTGGGGAAGGACACACAGTGCTTCCTTCTTCCTCCACCTACCTTCCCACAGTGTGATTAATTAAGGTTTTAAAAAACCCAGTTTAACATTAGCCACCACTCCCACCCTGGTGATCTGGGGCCAGATTCAGGGTGCAGAGGGTGGTGCATTCTTAAGCAACTGGTCATGATTATTTCTGCACTGGGCAGATGTGTTTGGCGGTCTGGTTGTGCTGACCTATTGGCCTCAATGCTGAAGACTCTAGCAGCCCTGGGATTATCAACTGCTTGCATAAAACTGTATGCAAATTGAGATTTCGTAGTTAATCAAGGATTTATTAGCAACAGAGGTCTAGTGTTCAAATCACAAAAGTTTATTGCCCATCGGTGCAGGTATAAGCAGCACTGATGAAAGTGGTCCAACTCTATGTCCTGCATCTTGACACACCATTGGCTTCACGTGGTTATTGACCACAGTTCTAGTGCACTGAAAAAGGCTCAAATAGGAGCAGAATGTGTGGTGGAAAGAAAAAAAAATACCAAATTTTAATATCCCTTTCACACACACACCCCTCCATGTGCCACTAGAGAAGTGATAAAAATGTTAATTTAAATAAATAAATAAATGGAGGGGGGCTGAATTAGACCTGGAGAGCTGGAGGAGGGGTCACCTGTTCCCTCCCCCATGCCATTTTTCCAATTATCATCACCCTTGAACCTGTTGCCTGCCCTGTGAAGTGGAGGGGATATATAGGCAGAAAAATAATCCACGATTAACGGTTAACCCATTCCTCCTTGTGCCATAATCTTTATCTGATTTTGGCCTCTTCCAGTTTGTGACTTTTAAAAACAACAACACTGCTGTGTGATCTGATTACCATGGATCCTCGGTGTTGCATTTATTTTGGGATGCAAACATGGATGCAGGGTGTATGCACACACCTGCTATGTACCTTTTCTCACCCCTCTTGCAAATACACTTGCCTCCTGTCAAATGACTCACTGCATAAAATAATTGTTCAGAGTAATGGGGGGGGGGAGTTATTTCTCTCTCTTTTCAATACTATGGCATGTAACATCTTAAACTTCAGCAGGCTAATTTTACAAGGATCTTGTCTATAACTGGTTTGAATAGCTTGCCCCCACCTGCAAAAGATTAGGATCATGCCCCTATTAATCTAATTCTCATTTCTGTTCCCATTGCTACTGAATATCTATTGCACTTAATTAATTAGCTTAACTTCACAGCTGTTTACAAATGATACCCAAGTGTTTTGTTTCTGCCTGTTTGCCTTGTTGGTCTTTATGATAATGCTTAGTACAAAACAGAGTTACAAGGCCTTCTTAGATTATTTGTCCAAAGGCTTTGTCTGGATTTCTGTACTCCTCTGCGGAGCAATTTTTACCTCTGCTCCTATCCAAATGTGGGCCACACCTCTCCTTTTTTTACATGCTTTTTATATCTTGGAAACCCCTGCACCAATTTTTTATTTCTGTGGTGAGATCCCATCAACTTTCAGGTTCTGCAGTACTGGAGGAAGAAGCTATTCCCCCTACAAACATATCCATCCAGACTCTGCATCATATGACCACTAGTATGCAATTCCTGTGAGTTATTAGGAACATTTGCTAAAATGACCTTTTCACAAGGATAACAAAGTTGCATTTTAGCAATGTGCCCATGTTGTTTTGGACCTTCCAGCTGCAATCCTGAACTCGTTTGTGTTTTAAAAATAAAAAATAAAAGTGTTAACACTCTACCATACAAAGTGAGGGACCTGTGTTGGTACTTTCAGCAGCTATGAAAGTGTCTGAGTGTAAAGGTAAACTGGAATTCTTGCACTGAGCCCATAATTCACACAAGAAGAGAAGCAACGGTAGCAGGTAGGTAGTAGTAGACATGTACTGCTTGCCTTTGTACCTTCTTAAAAAGGTATGCCATGCAGGAGTGGGGGGCTGAAATTGTAAGCACAAACCTAAAACCATTCTTTGCCATTTCCAAATCTATCTGTTACATGACCAAAGGCTTAACTCTGAAGTTTTAAGCAATTTATTTTCCAACTACTAAGAAATAGTTGTAGTAGTAGATGTACAGAAGAAAAAGAAGAGGAGGAGGAAGAAGAAAAAGAAGAGGGAGGAGGAGGAGGAGGAGGCGGAGGAGGCAGAACCACAGTCATGGCAGTCATTTCTGTGACTGGCCACACTCTGCAGCAGTCATTTGGTGGTGATACCTACAGCATTTCCCAAAAATTAAACATGTCCCCAAAGAGGCTGGGGCCTCTGCTCTACCTGTAAACTTGTAAGTCACTGAGAAGCCTGGAAGTCTGAGTCAAGCAGGTTCCATGCTGTGGGAATGCTGAAAGAGGTAAAAAAGATAAAGGACCCCTGGATGGTTAAGTCCAGTCAATTTCAACTATGGGGTGCGGCAAGCAGAGTCTGTCATGAAAAAGGAAACATGCACCTGGGGGAGTGAATAGGTGGCAGAGAGGGAGGCTTGAGGAAAATAACAGTGAACCAAGAGCTGTGGAAGAGGGAAGCAAATGAAGAACGCATGTGAATGTGAAAGAACTGTCACAGCATATGTTGGGGAATGGAGTATTTTCCTGTCTCTTCTCGCTGTCCACTTATGGTGACTTTCAAGGCACTTATTTCTAGTGAGTTAAATATACTTGGTGGTCTTGTGCATTGTTTAATGCTTATGATGTTCAAGGCCATATGACAACACAGGCGTCAATATGCTACCATGTTATGTATACCTTCTGACTGCTTTCTGCTTCTGCCAAGAGCTCCCCCAGTTCGCATTTCAGTAGCTTCAGGCTGCCAATCTAAAGCCCTTTTAGATCTTACCTTCTGAAAGCCAGCAAAGACTGCAAAATGCACTGAATCAGCAATTATATGTATATTTATACACACTGATGCGAGATGAAATGAAGCTCGATCATGAGATGATGTAAACAGAATCCATCTTTGGGGATTTTTTTGTTTGCTTGCATGTCAGCTACTTTATGCATCAAATTAGGTGCTGTGTAAATAATGTTTCACTATCCAATAATAGCAGGGATTTCATACCCTTCCTCTCCCTCCTAGCACACCCAATGACAGTCACCATAACAAGCAAGCAGTCAGACTTCAGTAAGAGAGAGGGGGGGGAGGGGGAGAGAGAGCGCCAGTGAAAAGGCTTCCAATAAGCATAGTATCAGTCTTCAGGAGAATGCACTGAGACAAAATGCCACGGATGTGAAAGGTGTCCCTGGGATTACCAATGACGTGCTAATGGTTGTTCAAGCAATCTCTGTGCCTCCTTAGGTCTGACTCACAGCCTCCCTTTGGAGGCTTCTCTCACGTCATTGAGGGATTGAGGGTTATTCACAGATCACTGACTAAAGGCAAGCTTTGGCTTCCTGCCTGCCTCCCCTTGGTCATATGAAAAAAGGACTGAGGTCACTCGCAAGAAGCCTTTGAGCTGTTTATCAATCAAGCCAATGAAGAGAATGAAAGAAAGCAAGAAATTGAACTGTCATCTCCTCTTACCTCTTGTGTTTTGGGCTGCATTCTGCCCAGTTGTTTTTACAAATTAGATCTGTCCTCTTGCGGCAGCTGTTTGAAACCTCCCCCCTCCCCAGATGTTAGACAGTGCTTAAAATAATAAAACAATTTCCAGGAGGCTTTGGCTACTCTTTGAAAATGTTAAAAATCTCAGACCAGAGAGAAAAGGAATGTTTTGTTTTAGCTGTTGCAAGGGATTCAAGAACAGATTAAATGAAATGTATCTCTTTTGTCTACTCTTCATGTTGAATTCTCCTGCCTCCCCCCCGCCCCCCTTCTTTTTCATCCTTCGCTCACAAGTAATCAAAAGGCACTGGAAGATCACAAGCACAAGGTTTGGCTGCTGCAAATACTTTGGGTTCCAGCCCTGAGTGAATTTCCATGAATGGAACGGAATGGTCTCTTCTATTTTAAGAAGGAAAATTCTATGCCGAATCCCACCGCTGAAGGAAGGGCAAGGAGCACTGAGAGATGGAATTGCATCCAGGAAACTTCACCTTCACCTCCTCTTCTCTCTCCAGCATGCCCCCCAAATCTGCCCCAGAGTCTTGACAGAACTTCCAGCACATATTTGGGTCCTTTGAACTCAGTGGGAAGGAAAATCTGCTGCAGAGATGGGGTACTTTCCTCCCCTTCTGGATCATAATGGGGAGCAGAAGGTCTGTGGATTTGCTTCCAACATGCCTCTGAAATGCCTCTTTTCTGTCTTCCTCATCAGATCACTGACAGTGGAGGAGGGAATGCTGAGGAGTTATCCACAGGCAATCTTTCTACTTACTGGTTATTGTGCCATTCTTGGTCTTGGGAGTTTTTTAGACTAAATGCAGGAATCTCCAGCAAATCATCCAACAGATGGCTGCCCAACCTCTGTTTAAAAACCTTCAATGATGGAGACTCCACCAACTTCCAAGCCAGTCCTTTCCACTGTCAAACAGCTCTTACTGTAAGGAAGTCAATCCTAATGTTTGGCTGAAATCTCCTTTCTTGTAATTTGAATGCTTTGGTTTGCAGCCTACCCTCTGGAGCAGCAGAAAATAAGCTTCCATGTGACAGCCTTTTAGTTGTTTGAAGATGGCTATTATATTGCCTCCCAGTCATCTCTTCTCCAAGCTAAACAAACTCAAGTCCCTCAACCGTTCCTCATAAGGTTTGGTTTCCAGATCCTTTATCATCTTGGTCGCCCACCTCAGCACATGTTGCAGCTAGTCAGTGTCCTTCTTAAAGAACCTTTAACACAAGCCCATCTTTTTCTAAACAAAAAACCATTTCACACTAAAACGCATGTTTCTTATGAAAAGCTACCATAATCCAGCTACTTTATAAGTGGACAGTTCACTGGGAAGACTTCAAACACTGGAAGAGAAGCTGAATGAAAACCTCCTGAAAGCCATTTTTACACACACACACACACACACACACACACACACACACACACCTCTAAAAAGTATTTCAGTAAATGGGACAGAAGGGTAGAAGAACCTTACAACAAAATTCATGGAGGCTAAGAAAGTATCACAAAACACAGGAAAGGAGACAAGCATAAGGTGAATGGAGACAACTCCAAAATATGCAGATGTAATGCAGGGATAATTGGCTTTGAGAGAGCATTATTAAGAAGGGTTAGGATTCTATCAGAAATAAATTAAACATTGTGATGTCGTATAACAAACCAAATAATTTATTTGAAAATATATTTACTTTATATTATTAAAAGATCTCTACCTTTTGACTCCAAAATCCATTTTGGTTCATGAGCCTCTGGACTTTGATTGGAAGTCCTTAATAAGTGCTTCAGAGCTACCATAGCATAAGAATTGACATGTAATGCATATTGATAAATTGTAGGAACAACAATACAAAATGAGGCTAAGTCATACAGGTGTAACAGCCAGACTAGGTTCATCTACAGACACAGTCCTTCTCATTAAGAACTGTGTTTACATGTCTCTCCATTCTTAGAGAGGAAAATATGACATATGCATGTCCACATGACTATCCATATCACACATTACAGCATATGAATGGAAGAAGGAAGGAATTAGCTTGTACTGTTGCTCTCTTGTTCAATAAGCACATGAACTGGTCCATTGTATGTGCAGCAAACAGGAATCCTGCAGTCTTTGGGCAGATGCTGAGGCAAACAAATTGGTCCAGAGAGACTTCCAGTAAAATCCTATCCATGTCTGAGTATAATACATTGAGTTCAAGGAGGCTTACTCCCTGGTAACTGTGTACCACATTTCAGCTTCAATCCTAAGTTTGTACACATGGGCATCCAAGGAGGGTGTGCACAGACAGAAAAAGTGAACTGGTTCCCTCAAAGAGATGGGTGGGATCTGCTGCAGTGAAAACAACAAATGAAGACTGCAACTTTTCCCTGGGTACATGTGTTACTTCTTTGGATCCTGACACTAGTGCTTGGTGGTAGCAATGGCCCTAAAATAGTGTGCATCTTACAGAAAGCACACTTTCAGGTGTCATGACTAAAGCCTTTGGAATGACAAGTTGGTATGTTTTCACACTCCATGTTTCACATGATCTCTCTGATATATTTTTGTTTCCCTCCTTCCCATTTTCAACATTTGTGACACTTCTCCTTTATAAAATAAACATTAAAGGAGGGGGGGTTGATTCTGAAACTACACAAGTATGTTTTTATCACAGGTTTTGGAGAGAGGTGCAATTCTTCAGTGGGCGGGGAGGGGGAACACATCTAAAAATATTTGTCCTATGCTTTACATTCTCTTTCACTTTTCGTCAGATAACAGTCAAATGATTCATCCAGCCTCTGACATTCTCTGCTAATCAGAAATCTGACACCATTGTGTGAGCACGGCTTCACACACGATTCCTCCAGACACAGCACATACACACAAATTAACATTAAGGGGTGTGTGGAACGCTACCACTTTCTGACCTGTATATTTGTGGCAAAATAAAGACTGCTGTTGCACTTCACAAGTAATGGTTCACTTAGATGATATAGATATTGCATTTACAGATATTATTTTATATAACTAACTTGTTTATGAGTGCAATTACAGAACTCATTTGAAGGTGACTCCTGACCTAAGTCATTTGAACCCAGGATTTCTGAAGGGTCACTTCCTCCCATGCAATCCTGCCCACCTGCTTTGTTCAGCATTAGAGGCTTTGCTCTGTATCCACCATCTAGGGCGGTCCAGCTGACTGGGACGCAAGACAGAATCTTTTCTATTACTGCTATGGAACTTTCACCCTAGAGAAGTACTGTACTGTTGGATCCCTCTAGCTTTAGGCAAATGGATTAAGATGGTGGTGGTACTAGATGATAATAAAAATATAAGAAGAGAGTGCTGGATTAAGCCAATGGCCCATCTAGTCCAACATTCTCAATGGCCAACCGGACACCTGTGTGAAATCTGCAAGCGAGGCCCAAGACCACTCTGCCTTCCTGTGGTGTTCAGAAGTTTAAATGTCTCTGATCACGGAAGCAGAACTTAGCCATCATAGCTAGCACAGTACTTTTTTTAGTCTGTCCTGAATCTTCCAACATTCAGCTTCATTGGATGTCCACAATTTCCAGTGCTATTAGAGGGGGGGACTTTTCTCTATCCATGTTCTCCATGCCATGTACAATTTTATAAACTCCTATCATGTCACATTTTCTCTGAGCTAAAAATCCCCCAATTCTGCATCTTTCCCTCATAGGGGAGTTGCTCCATCCCTTTGACCATTTCAGTTGTCCATTTCAGTTGTCCCAGTTCTACAACACGCTTCTAGGGGTGAGGCAACCAAAACTTTACTAAGTATTTGAAATGTGGTCAGAATGCTGGTGGTGCTGTGGTCTAAACCACCGAGCCTCTTGGGCTTGCCAATCAAAAGGTCGGTGGTTCGAATCCCTATAATGGGGTGAGCTCCTGTTGCTCAGTCCCAGCTCCTGCCAACCTAGCAGTTTGAAAGATCACCAGTGCAAGTAGATAAATAGGTACCACAGCGGCGGGAAGGTAGACGGCATTTCTGTGTGCTCTGGCTTCCATCACAATATCCCATTGCACCGGAAGTGGTTTAGTCATGCTGACCACATGACCTGGAAAGCTGTCTGTGGACAAATGCCAGCTCCCTTGGCCTGAAAGTGAGATGAGTGCCGCAACCCCATAGTCACCTTTGATTGGACTTAACCATCCAAAGTCCTTTATCTTTACCTTTACCACACCATAGATTTGTATAATGGCATGATATTGGCAGTTTTATGTTCCATGTCTTTCCTCATGATCCCTAGCATGAAATTTGCCTTTTTTTGCATCTGCCACACACTGGGCTGACATATTCATCAAATGATCCACTATGACTCCAAGGTCTTGTTCCTGATCAGTTATTGCCAGTTCAGACACCATGAACGTATATGTGTAATAAGGTTATTTGCACTGACGCGCATCACTTGACGCTTGTTTACATTGAATTGCATATGCAGTTTTACCACCAGCTAAGTTTGGATAGGTCCTTTCAAAGTTCTTCGCAGTCTCTTCACAATGCTGATAATTTTGCCTAGCTTTTATATGTGTAAGAAATGTCTGTCTCTTCTTGCTGGTTATGCTATTGTGCTTTGTTCTTTTCTTGGGTTTTTTATTTTAAATTGTTTTTATTGTTTAATTTCCATGAGATCCATTGTCAGGTCCCTCTTTTTAAAAGCAGCATCTAAATCATATTATCAGTAAATAAATTTATCTGTAGGAAGAACACCTTATGCATGAAGCAGCATCTGACCGGGAACCTTTTAGCTATAGTTCCTTTCATTGTTCAAAGAGACCCCAAAACCTCATTTAACTGGTCATTTCTCAATGATCCAGAATATGCTTATTTGGAAATAAATCACACTTAATAGAACATTCTTCCAAATAAAAATGTTTACTTGGACTGTAGCTATCATTTGTAATGAAAATCCTAGGTTAACTTCAAGATTTCTAACTCTATTCACTCCTCTAAAACTACAGAAGGAGTTCTTGTATTGAACCAGATGTCCAATCCCCGTATTCCCTCCCCTTCCCAAAAGTAGAAGCCCTATCCTTTCGGACATCACAATACTGAACTCAAACAGTCACTTCTGTGCCATTCAGAAAGTTCATGGAAAAAAGACTGTCAGACTATCCAAAAATAGCTAAAGAACAGGACCTACCTTCTGAAACTTAAAGTTGAAGTGCATTCTACATATTTTTCTTCTTTCATTTAAACATCTTTCTATTTCTGGCTTGCAAATTATTTTATTATGCTTGATTCCCCCACCCCTCAAAAAAGCTACTGTCTTGCTTCAAAAAGGATTTACTTATTTATTCCTAATCATTGTCAACAGAAAATACCTATAGCAGTTTGTGATACAAAGTACAAAAGCATACATTAAAAAAATAAATGGATCTAAAGGTTAATAATAATAATAATAATAATAATAATAATAATTTATTATTTGTACCCCGCCCATCTGGCTGGGTCTCCCCAGCCACTCTGGGCGGCTTCCAACAGAGATGAAAAATACACTAAAATGTCACATATTAAAAACTTCCCTGAACAGGGCTGCCTTCAGATGTTTTCTGAATGTCAGGTAGTTGTCCATCGCCTTGACATCCGATGGGAGGGCATTCCACAGGGCGGGCGCCACCACTGAGAAGGCCCTCTGCCTGGTTCCCTGCAACTTGGCCTCTCGCAGTGAGGGAACCGCCAGAAGGCCCTCGGAGCTGGACCTCAGTGTCCGGGCAGACCGATGGGGGAGGAGACGCTCCTTCAGATATACTGGACCGAGGCCATTTAGGGCTTTAAAGGTCAGCACCAACACTTTGAATTGTGCTCGGAAACGTACTGGGAGCCAATGTAGGTCTTTCAAGACCGGTGTTATATGGTCTCGGCGGCCGCTCCCAGTCACCAGTCTAGCTGCCGCATTCTGGATTAGTTGTAGTTTCCGGGTCACCTTCAAAGGTAGCCCCACGTAGAGCGCATTGCAGTAGTCCAAGCGGGAGATAACCAGAGCATGTACCACTCTGGCGAGACAGTCTGCAGGCAGATAGGGTCTCAGCCTACGTACCAGATGGAGCTGGTAAACAGCTGCCCTGGATACAGATTTGACCTGTGCCTCCATGGACAGCTGTGAGTCCAAAATGACTCCCAGGCTGCGCACCTGGTCCTTCAGGGGCACAGTTACCCCATTCAGGACCAGGGAATCCTCCACACCTGCCGGCCTCCTGTCCCCCAAAAACAGTACTTCTGTCTTGTCAGGATTCAACCTCAATCTGTTAGCCGCCATCCATCCTCCAACCGCTTCCAGACACTCACACAGGACCTTTACCGCCTTCACTGGTTCTGATTTAAAAGAGAGGTAGAGCTGGGTATCATCTGCATACTGATGAACACCCAGCCCAAACCTCCTGATGATCCCTCCCAGCGGCTGCATGTAGATGTTGAAAAGCATGGGGGAGAGGACAGAACCCTGAGGCACCCCACAAGTGAGAGCCCAGGGGTCTGAACACTCATCCCCCACCACCACTTTCTGAACACGGCCCAGGAGGAAGGAGCGGAACCACTGTATGACAGTGCCCCCAGCTCCCAGCCCCTCAAGACGGTCCAGAAGGATGTCATGGTCGATGGTATCAAACGCCGCTGAGAGATCCAGCAGAACTAGGAAACAGCTCTCACCTTTGTCCCTAGCCCGCCAGAGATCATCAACCAGTGCGACCAAGGCAGTTTCAGTCCCATGATGAGGCCTGAATCCTGACTGGAAGGGATCCAGCAATATTATTTTTAAAATCCAGATACCATCATTCCAAAATATAAATTAGGTATGAACTCCTTTAATAAGAGCTAAGTTAGTGCTATTTTTCTAGAAAAGGAGGTGCTGGAACTCACGCCTCCCTTATTTTCTTAGAATGGCAATGGCACCCACCTAAGAGGTGCTGGAGCTGAGTTCCAGCTAAAAAAAAGCCCTGGAACTCACCAAAATCTTAATGGAATGAAAGGTGTTGATCAATTGCTAAACCAGCTATTTAGTGCCATGAAGATCCTGATGACACAAAATCTAAATACACCTTTAGGACACCTCCAGCATTTCCAGAGAATCAACCTCAGCTCCATCTGGAGCAAAAGACCCAGAAGAACCTGTGGATAAAATTCCTGTACCTCCCTGCCTCAGGGAATGCTGTTGTCAGATATACAGACAACCACCAGTCAACAGAGTGCATGTGTCAGGGGCTGGCACTTTGTATGAGTCCAAGAGCATTCTACCTCCTTCCCAATAAGCTTTTTGGAGGTATGGGGGCTGCAGATGGAAAGGAAGGCACAATCAAACTCCATTACTTGAGCAGCCTTCCGTTTGCACAATTCGAAATCAACCCACCATTGCTGTTTTTCCTCTCTTTTTTTTGTAAGCTTCCTTGAGGCTAGATGAGATGAATCAGAGATAAAATCATATCCATAATTGAGTTGTGTTGCCATTGTTGTTGGTTTTTTACTAGATGCATTCTATACTTAATGCAAAGTGTTTAGGTTTACTTTTACTTCTATTGATAACCAGGACAGCTAATGATTCTGCTGTACTTGGGAGAAACGAAAGGGGAAGAAAAGCCACCAACAGGAGATTTCTAGTTAGCTCACTGGTTAGCTAACAATTAAGGACTCTGTATTGTTCCTCCAGTACTCCAAAATGTACATCAGAGGTCCAAAAAGTCTGGGTGGTCCATAGTTCCTTACAATCACTTGAAAATTAAAATAACCAACCTTCGCAACAGTAGAAAAAAAAGAGGGTAACAAATGCGAGCAATTTAAATCAGAAAATCCAATTGTTTCCTTATTGAGCTTGCACAGTTGGAACAACAGTTGTGCTATGTTAGGTTACTGATTCATTGTTGGCTGGAGGGCAAGGACTCTATGATGAGGCTGACTGCACAATACGGAAGGACAAAAGCCTGCATCTGAGATGGGTAAGTGTGCCTGACAGTGCTAATTAACCCAAAGCAGTTTGACACAGGCAAATTAACACCCAGTGTGGTTGCAACAAGATTTTTTGGAGGGGGGGGAGTGCTGAGTGTAACAAGAAAGCGCTGAAGCAAATCAGTTAAAAGGCCTTGAGCAAGTATTTCAGGGGAAGGAAATACAAACGCATGTTGGTGTATTTGAGAAGATTATCAGCAGCAACAAAACCCAGCCAGTGAGAATTGAAGAGTTCCTATTCAAGAGTTGCTCTATGTCATCTTCACAAATAGCATGGAGAGCACATGATCTAATATTTATTGGCATGTCTCATAAAACAGATGTCTTCGTATAAAATATATTGGCTTATTCTCTCTCTCTCTGTGTGTGTGCGTGTCTCTTCCTGTCCACCCAAGTTGTGGGTTGGGTTGGTAGCAACTTTACTACTACTGGTAACAATTAGAATTCACCAGCGTTTGTTTTCTCCTACTATTGCAGTAGGAGATCAGAAAATGACTGTGTTGGTTAGGGCAAGTGAAGGCCAGATGTATTATCCCATTGTAATATAGAGGGAAGCCCTTGGATTAGGATGGTTTCCCCAAGCACTGTGCAGTGATCATTTCACAGTCCATGGCAGAAATCTGAAAAGACAAGCTGCTGGGAGTAATTAACACCAGACAAGCAAGATAGAAAAGGGGGGGGGGGGGTTAAGCAGAGAGAATATAGCATATGGTCTTGGGCTCATTTAATGGGCAGGATAGCGATGCAAGTTTTGTTGTTCTATTTATATTTCTCTTCCATCATTGTTGAGTGGAGAGATTTACACCTTGAAGGCTGAAGCCGACAAGAGATCAGAATGTTGTCATTCTAACGAGGTATAATGCTGATGAGTGGGATCCAAAATAGCTATTTTAGGCATGCCTCGGGGGTTAAGAGAGATGTTTCATTTAGTCCCACATACTCTCTCCAACTGCAGCCAGTCACATGCTATGGGGACTTTTACTAGCAGAGTACAGACACACCAAGATAATTCCTACCCCCCAAAACACTTTAAACAGCAGGTCCCCAACATGGACAGCCAACATGGCCCCTCACCCTCCGCTGGTGTTGTTGAATTCCAACTCCCATCAGCCCCCGACAGCATAGCCAATGATGGGGAAAATGGGTGTTGTAGTCTAGCAATTATCTGAAGGGTGCCATGTTTTAGAAACATGTAAATCTACTGGAAAAAATGCAGTGCATAAAGGGCTAGAAGGGGAAGCCCTGGAAGAGCTGTTCACATTGCCAAGTGATCAGGGTCAGTGGGTAGGGACAACTGAGAATGAACTTCTGCAATCTTTCCAGGCAGGCTTACAGTATATCATCAAAAAGCCTGATAATGACACAAACTGATTAGCAACCCATAACTGGTATTTTTACAGACTTTGTATCACTGCTTCAGCTGAGCGAGAGTGGCAGGGCGGTGTGCCAGATTTTAGCATTGCACAGGGCACCATTGAAATTTGAGAGCACAAAGTCCACCACTGGCTTCTTATGACAGGTTATTATCCTCTCTCTGCCACTGAGCTATGACACTTCCCCTACATGAAAATACTGTGTAGTCTAACAAACTGAGTTCTTACGAAGATCACTGTCCTTGCTCTCAAACACCAAAGCTAGCACAAAGGAATGATTCATGAAATTAAAATGTCTCACTGTCAAAAGTTGAATGAGATAACAGCAGGAGAGGTTTTCTTTCCAAACTCCTATCAGGAGTCGCCATGCTGCATTTGAAGCCCAAAGTAAAGAGCTTATCTGGGAAAGCAAGAGATAAAATAAAAGCTGTTGAACTTTCAGAGGCAAGGTATTGGTGGGCTCTGGTACAGAGATAAAGATTTAATCAAATTGCATCACTCAGTCATATTCTTAGTGCACTCTCCAGCCTTATCATTCCTTATCATAAGCATGTAGCAAAAAGGGGTGATCTTAGCAATGCAAACCGGGTTACCATAGTTCTAACGGTGACAAAAAGGGATGCATGACATTGCTAAGCAACACTGCATCTCTAAAGGGGTTTCTTGCTGCCTCTAAAGGGTATGATAGTTAGAACAAAAGAGCGAAGGGAAGATGGGCCAGTAAATAAATAAATCAGAAACAAAAGTAATATCGGAACAGATGAGCAAACATAAAGGCAAAAGGGACAACTTAAAAATCAAACACCTATCCAACTGAAATTGCTAGGATATAGAAAAAGGCCAGATAATCAGAACACATAAGAAGTGCCTTATAGTGAATCAAGACAGGTCCACCTAGCCCAATATTATCTAAACCAGCCTTTCTCAACCTGTGGGTCCCCAGATGTTGTTGAACTACAACTGCCATCACTCCTAGCTAGCAAGGCCAGAGCTCAGGGATGATGGGAGTTGTAGTCCAACAACATCTGGGGACCCACAGGTTGAGAACCGCTGGAATCGACTGGCAGCAACACTCCAGGGTTTCACACAGGGGACAATCCCTGGTCCTCTCTGAAGATGCCAGGGACTTGGGGTCTTATGTGTGTAAGGCAGACGCTCTGACACTGAACTACAGGCCTTCCCAGCATGATAGTCACTGACATATATAATAATATATTTTATTAGTAATATTTAAAAGTCCAGATGGAGACTCACTAGCATGTGCCTTTAGCCTGCACAGACACCTTTAAATCTGTTCCTAATGAGTTCACTGAAACTTAGCACTCCTCGGATTTGTCCAGCTTAACATTTCACATTCATCACAGGCAGAATTTTTTGGCTGCAGAGCAGAAATTAGTTAAATCGCTGTCATGACCTTTTCAGTTTCTCAGCACAGATCCAATTTCTTTTGAGAATCAATTTGGGTAAGTTTTCGTAAGCTGAATCCCTTAAACTGAAGCAAAGAACTCTCTTGTCTTCTCTAATTCTGAAATCCAGCCTATTGTGGAATACAAATCCTTGGGACTCGCTGTGGAACAAACAGCAGCAACAACGAAACCCTGCATAGGAAGTGTGCTTTTATGAGTTTTAGTAACGGTAACTTAGGATCAGACTAAAGGATCAGTACCCTGTACCCACAATGAGCAATTAGATGTCCACTAGAAGGATATGAGCACAAGCAGCACAATTATTCCTGTTAATTAAAATGTTACAGATCTGAGGTAACAGAGTTTGGGGGTGCAAGTGCACCCATAACTGCTACAGTTAGGGCATGTTAGAAATCAATAAATGGTAGAATTTAGATAATATCTGAAGTATTGAAGATGCTAAATGTTAGATTTAAAATGCAGGCTAAACCAGGAAATTGCCTGAGGAGAAGGTTCATGAAGGTGTAATTACAGTCATTGACCCTTTGCCTGAGTTCTAGATAAATAGCAGAGTTGGGAGCGGGAAGTTACGGGAGCTGTGATGTCACACAGGAAAATGCGTCCTTTTGAAATTTAGAAATTAGGGAAGAAGAGGGAGAGCTTGATGAAGGCCAGAGCCATCTTGGCAGGTGGCTGAAGGCAGACTGGGAGAGAGGCACGGAGATGTCTGCAAATCCAGTGCTGGGCTGTTAGGAACCATGGGTTCCTCCTGAGATGTGAATGCTGTGAAAACTCTCTCCGCTGAAAGCTTCCAATGTAAATACGTGCAAATGCATCATATTTCAAGGACCCTGCAGACTCTGTCATGCCTATTTTCCCAAAAGGAATACAGGCCCTGGTTGAGTTCCAAGACCCCTTGGAATCCCATGCACTGCTCAGTCGAGATCAGGGTGGCCAGGAGCAATAATAGTATAATCAGTGCTTTTTTCTAGGGGGGGACACGGATGCAGGGGTATCCCTAAACATTTTGTGAATCTAAGTTTGGCCTCATTGAGGGGCAGTATTTCAATATGAGCAGGGAAATGCGAGTCCCCCTAAACATTTTTTTTAAAGAAAAAAAGCACTGAGTATAATACTTGCAGTTTTGTCTTGTAGAGAGTAACAGTCATCAGATTATTCTCCTTAGTATCCAGTACTATACTGAAAATATAGTGGCTGGGGGCTATAGGATATGGTGGAAACAGCCATAAATACAATGGTAAAACCCCTCAGATACATCAGATGCAGAGCTGTGCCAGTGGGCAGGATGTGGACAACACAGGGGAGAAGCACCCTTATGATGTATTCTAGTCCCCTTCGATCCACAGCTGCTGCCACCCCATGCCCCATCCCTTGACAGCAGCAACAGCCCAATACCAGGCACAAAACATTTTCCTCCAGCTGACTTCAGTTTAAAAATGGAAGATTCCTTTGCGTGTCAACAACTGCCCCACTACGTCACCATGGCGGAGCACAGGATGTGGTATAACTCGACACCCAATCACAGTACACAACTTCACAGGGAAACCACAACTCAGATGATGGGGCATGTGTGGCTTCATGTTGTGCACACTCACAAAGGGGAACTCTGGGGTGGGAAACTACGCAACAGAGCAGTCTTGTGTATTGTCCATGTGTTGATGCAGAAGTGTGTGCTGGGGGAGTATCCTCATCACTGTGAGTTCATTGGCTTCCTCTGTGCTGGTGTGTGGTATGTGATTGTCGTTGCCAGCATAGTCCTTGACTGATGAACTGTGGCAATGTTTCAAGGGTCACACTGGGCATGCCTGTCATTTTAACACAATTTTTGTCTTTCAGATTATATGTGTACAGTGGTACCACTGGTTACATACCTAATTCGTTCCAGAGGTCTGTTCTTAGCCTGAAACTGTTCTTAACCTGAAGCACCACTTTAGCTAACGGGGCCTCCTGCTGCCGCCGCACCGCTGGAGCATAATTTCTGTTCTCATCCTGAAGCAAAGTTCTTAACCCGAGGTACTATTTCTGAGCTAGCGGAGTCTGTAACTTGAAGCATATGTAACCTGAAGCATATGTAGCCTGAGGTACCACTGTACTTCTCCTTCAGTGCACTGAACATATCTCTGAGCCAGTGTGGTGTAGTGGTTAAGAGCTGTAATCTGAGGAACCGGGTTCGCGTCTCCGCTCCTCCACATGCAGCTGCTGGGTGACCTTGGGCTAGTCATACTTCTCTGAAGTCTCTCAGCCTCACTCACCTCACAGAGTGTTTGTTGTGGGGGAGGAAGGGAAAGGAGAATGTTAGCCGCTTTGAGACTCCTTCGGGTAGTGATAAAGCGGGGTATCAAATCCAAACTCTTCTTCTTCTTCTTCTTCTGCTTGTGGAATTATGTAAGTGTAGGATTGCTCTGCTTGTGTACAAAATTCATTCATTCATTCATTCATTCATTCATTCATTCATTCATATACCACCCTGAAAAAATATCTGCATTTTTCAGACAATCCATTGTGATGTCAGCGTGCACCTCTAACAAACTCATGCTGCTGTTTGTTTGTTTGTTTGTTTGTTATTACCCTTTTACCTCACTTTTCCTCCAGGGAGGTCAGGGTGGCATAAAAAGTTTTCCCTCCCTTCATTTTATCCTCACACCATCCCTGTGAGGTAGGTTAGACCAGTGTTTCCCAACCCTGGGTCTCCAGCTGCTTTTGGACTACAGTTCCCATCATTCCTGACCACTGGTCTTGCTAGCTAGGGATGATGGGAGTTGTAGTGCAAAAACAGCTGGAGACCCAAGGTTGGGAACCACTGGGTTAGACTGAGAACTGTGACTGGTCCAAGGTCACTCTTAGGTCCTAATCTGACACTCTAACCACCACACCACATTGACTAATAGTATGTGCCAAAGAAAGCTTGGATCGGCTCTTGACAGGGTAGACAATGCGACAGGTTGATGATTAGTTTGGAGAACATGGGGGCAGGAGCAAATTTGTGATTTATGTGCAATTGTTGGAAAGGCTAGAAGAGTAGCTTCTCTCTCTTTTTTTTTAAATTAGGGTTATGATCATTCTAAAGATAATCATCTTTCTAACATACTTATGTAGCCATGTTGTAGTGACATCACTTCAAGATTACTGCAGGCAACTGTACAGCGTCCAAAAATGGTCATCGAAAACCATGCCAACAACCATAGTTAATGTGTTGGGAATCTTTGGAACATTAATTAGGCTGAAGTGAACAGTTCTGTCAGCTGACAGAAGGAACATGACTCCAGCAAATTACTCATTTACTATAGTCATCATTGTGGGAATACATTTCATCTCTTTGTTATGGACAATAATTCCATGCATGAAATGTGCTAATTTAATTGAGGTAAGCATAAGTGCCATAAGAACTAGGAGGCATATGGTGCCGTATGGCAACAAGGCAATATGGCTAGTTAGCAGTTATTTTATGTCAGCACGAGTAATAGGATGCCAAGTCAAGGAGTAACACTTGCGTAGCTGCCTTTTTTTGTGACAGCTTGCAATGTGATTGATTTCTGGACAGCTCGCAGAAGAGACTGCTACCTTGCAGAGCACCTAGCAAAGGCAGGGAAAAGAAGCAAGCGGTTCACTGTTGAATACTATTTGAAGAATCAAGAGTAAAAGGTGTTCTGGGTTTCTGTGCCACCTTTAAGTCTCATAGAGCAATGCTGATCATTTCCAGAGTGGCGATGAGTAAATAAGTAGACACACACACACACCCCGGCATATTGAATAACACAATCCCAAAGCATGATTACTCAGAATCTAAGTTCAGTGGGACTTACCCCTTAGAACAGGCATCCCCAAACTCAGCCCTCCAGATGTTTTTGGCCTACAACTCCCATCATCCCTTGCTAACAGGACCAGTGGTCAGGGATGATGGGAATTGTAGTCCCAAAACATCTGGAGGGCTGAGTTTGGGGATGCCTGCCTTAGAAAGTATTCTTAGGATTGCACCCAAACACACTTCATAGGGGATAAGCTGTACTGAACACAGGGTAGATATATCAGTAAAAATGCATAGGATTGCCCCGCAAGAGTCTTTTAGAAACTTTGTCATGGGACTAAAAGAAAGTGTTAGGATTTTCCCCAAACCCAAATACAGGTGGGAAAATATGACAAGACTAAGTCTAGGAAAGTATTTTAACTTTCTGCTTTCCTAGTGTGCCAGCTGTTTGGAACAAATCACAGCTTTCTCCAGCCTTACCCACAAATAAAGACGGATGTTATCTGTCCATTTCAAGTTCTCATTTCCCAGTCTTAAGTTTGGTTGCCACATTTCTGCACCAGTTTGTGGTTTTTTAAAAAAAACTCTCATGAAAGTTTTAGCATGCATTTCCCCTAGTGCTTAAGGGCCCTTTTGTTTCATGCAACCATTTTTGCAAGCAGTTTCTTCTACTAAAATGCACTTTTATGTTATTTTCACTAACATGTGCATTTTAGTACACTGGGGGACTGAATTGCAAAATCTGGAGAAGTGAAAACGTTGAAACATGGGTTGCTTCAGTTTGTGGCCTTTCCAGAAGTGCAAATTAGGTAGCGTCACACTGAAATGTGAACCAAGCTCAATTTCTCCATCTCTGTCTACAAATGGCTACCAGCTTAGTCTTCCCATAGCTCCCGGAATGCATCGGAGGCAGAGGGTGCTTGTGCAAGAGGAGCAAAGGCACATCTGTCTACTGATGCTACTATGCTAGTAGCTGTCTACTAGCATAGCATCACACAGAGGGTGATGAAGTTGTCTGCAACAGGACTTCCCCTTCCTCTCCTCTCCCCTGCAGTCCTCTGCACAAAATCAGTTCCAGAGGGGTGGGGGACTCTCTGGAACAGATTTAAGGGATCCATAGAGGGGGGAGGCTGTACAGGGAGAGAAGATGAAGGCAAAGTCCCATTGGCAAGAGGAATTCCACTTGCATAGCAATGGATGCTCCTCTGAGAACCCACTTAACCCCTCCCCAGGGCTCCAGTGTGGTGTAGTGGTTAAGAGCGGTAGTCTCGTAATCTGGGGAACTGGGTTCGCGTCTCTGCTCCTCCACATGCAGCTGCTGGGTGACCTTGGGCCAGTCACACTTCTCTGAAGTCTCTCAGCCCCACTCACCTCACAGA
Source organism: Podarcis cretensis (assembly GCF_951804945.1). NCBI lineage: Eukaryota > Metazoa > Chordata > Lepidosauria > Squamata > Lacertidae > Podarcis > Podarcis cretensis. The sequence goes on along the minus strand of NC_137170.1, from coordinate 65,036,181 downwards.
GTGTTTGTTGTGGGGGAGGAAGGGAAAGGAGAATGTTAGCCGCTTTGAGACTCCTTAAAGGGAGTGAAAGGCGGGATATCAAATCCAAACTCTTCTTCTTCTTCTTCTTCTTCTTCTTCTTCTTCTTCCTAACTTCCATCTCCCAGGCTTCTGAACAGACTCCCAGGAACAGACACTTCTTGGGGTCCCAATCCTCCTCCCCCATCCTATTAAGACCCTCCCCTAGGGCCCCCACAGCTCCAACTCTCTGAGATCATCCCATTCCTCCTCATGATCCAACTATCCCATCCATGTCACCTTCATGGGACTCATGACAGGCTGCTGATGAATGACAGTGCTTCTTGCCATAAATATCTGGGACAGGAAGTTATGATTGAAAGAATGCCAGACTCAGACTAGAGGGTTTACAATAAATAAATAAAAATCATTGATTTACCACTTGGTGCATGGTGCAGTATGATGAACTTCATGGCACACATAGAAATGAAAATTTAACCACAAGAGGGAGCTCATAATGTTCTCTTATATATGACAAATATGTAGAGACTTACAAAAGCCTGTGTACGTGTGCACATGCACACACATCTATCTGTAACACGAGAATAAATGTGATATACATGATGGAGAGTACCTTTTTGCCTTTGTAAAACATGAGCTTAGTATGTAAGGAAAACATAATTAACGTTCATATTTAAGTTATTATTGATTGTGGGGCACAGTGGAATGAGAATCAACTCTCCGATTATTTCATTGGGTCTTAAATATCTCTTAAATATCTCCCATTTAATTCTGTAGGACTCAATTCTGAAAATAACACATATTTTACTCTAGTTTTCCCAGAGTGGGCATTATTCTGACATGGTTGCCATCTTCGCTTCCCAAACCCAGATTGTAGAACATTCGGTGAACACTAGAACATATTAAATTGTTCAGAATGGTGGGAGGGGGGAGGGGCTCTGCTCCCTCTGCCATGCCCTCCTTGCCCATTCCCAATGAACTCTACATATTGGGGGCTCAACGTTGAGCTAGATGGACCTATGGCCAGTATAAGGCAGTCTGCTGTCTGCTAGCCTTCCAGCCTGAGGCCCTTTGATAAATCAGATTCTCAATTCTCTCTCTATTCATTTGCTCCAGCAAGCAAATGGCTAGTGGCCAAAGGGCCAGAACCAAACCAAAAAGAAAAAAATAAATGTATTAAAATAACAGAGAAATGGAGAAACATAAAGATTTATTAAGAGCAGTGATATAAAATAAATAAATTGCATAAAAACATAAGGAATGAAGCAATTCTAATATGGATATCACCCTCTGTCTGTCTGTCTGTCTGTCTGTCTGTCTCTCTTTCTCTCTCTCTCTCTCTCTGTGTGTGTGTGTGTGTGCATCTATGAATACAGCAATACTATCAATATATCTGCCTTCCAGTTCCAGAACAGCTAACTGAAGAGCAAAGACAATGAAAACATTTCACTATTATCGTGAAGTAATAAATGCAGTATATAAAACAATACAAGAAAAATTACTACAGTCTCACAAGAGTCAGGAGAACACCCAGTACAGCCTGCAGGATGAGGAGAGGGGGGATCATGATGACTGGCAAGTTGAAATGTTTACACTGATGGATTGATTGCCATAGTGCTACATTCAATTCCTATTTTGTATGTGTATATATAGGAGCATAGAATCATAGAATTGTAGAGTTAGATGGGGCCCCAAGGGTCATCTAGTCCAACCCCCTGCAGTGCAGGAATCTCAGTTAAAGCATCCATGACAGAGCCAATGTATAGAAATTGTAAAAACTTCACACTTGTGCCACGTCTGCTGAGAATTCTTTCTGGCCACTTATTGGCTTGTCTTCTTTACATAGTAAGTTCCATAATTTCAGCTAAAATAAACCAAGGCCTCCATAGGCCCTTATTTTTCCCTATAGTTAAAATCCTTCAAAAGCTTGGGACTACAACTTCCATCATCCCTGACCAATGGCTCGTGTGGGGTTCAAGCATCAGGTTGGGGAAGGCTTCCAGAAAACAAAGAGCCAGACCTTTAGCCATTACACTTAAGAGTATTTAGTCGCGATGCTGATTTTACAGTTTACAGATCACAATCTCAAAGAACTTTTCCTGATCACATTATGGACTTAATTTCATCTCAGAACTCTTTAGCTATAGCCTCACATAGTCTAATAAATAGCATCTACACTGCTGAAATATTTATAAGCTATTACCATGTCTTCTCTCCCCTACCACTGACACCCTTGATCTTGAAAAGCTAAGGACCTGAGGGCTACAGAAAATAAAGCTTTGAAGACACAAATCAGCTACAACGAGAAGTTTAGCATAAGGATAAGGGAGGAAATAAACAGGGTTGGAGAAGTGCAAAATATTAGGGGGGGGGGTTGACTAATCGTTTATTTGACACCACCAAGAACATAATCTTATATACCAGGCACATGCAACCTGAACCCTGCCAGTTTTTAACTCTGTGAGGCAGATCACAGTCTCTTGGGAGTTGGCCAACCCTGTAGAGAACCCCTTCACTGGGGATCCTTATGTAGTCAAAATGGGACATCCACAACAAGAAGGTGTTGGGGGAAGCCCAAGTTTTGCAGAAGAACAAAATCAAGGTCCCTCATCCTTTTACAAAGAACCAAGGACCCCACAAGTCTTTTGATATGTGTGTAGGGGTGGATGCTTCTTGGAAATATAGCTGGTCCAGCTTTTAGAGGCAGTTTGTGGAGTGGAAACAAACCACCACAACATTCAGGAGCCTTTTGGTTAAATTTAAGCAGGATTGTACTTACTAATAAGAAATAAGATCAGGAGTGTTCTTCCTTTTAACTTTCTTTTTTTAAAAAAACACACACAGATCTTTGTGTACTATTCTTTGCCATTTCCCCAGGCTGTATACAGTTTCTGGAAGGCCCATGGGAGGGTGCCTCATAGGAATTCCAGGTGTGGTGTGTTTGAGGTGATGTGCAGAGACACAAACTGTCTGCATGTAGCATTACCAGTGCCTCCTGCCTCCCCATTTCACTTCCTCCTCTTATTTGTAGGCCACATGGTCTGTCCAAACTCACACCCCCCCCAGCCTGCTGCCTCAGGTGGGGTGGAGGATGCTATCCTGTTGCCAGTCTTGAAGTAAGATTCGGCTGCCAGTCCAGTCATCATCTGTATGTGTGTTTGGGAGGGGGGTGTCAACATTTTGTCTTTCTCCTCAGGCAGCAAAATGTCTTGGGACATCCCTGCCTCGCTGAGTAATGAACATGCACGTAGTTATCACAAAGGACGTTTCTTCATCTGCAAAGCACAAAAAAATGGCCCACTACTTCTCTCCTCCCCCCCCCCTCCAAGAGCTTGTCAGCTTAAATTTGTAAATATAAAAAGCATGCAAATCAGCAACCAATCCAAAAGCGGTGGATCTGCTGACAGACTTCAAGCCACAAGTTTTTCCAGCCTCTGACCAAACCACCGCCAACATGTAATTTCTAAAACATGGATGTAGATCGTGACTGGTTTAAGGGAAAGTGCTGTATATTGATTTTGAAGGCAGGGCCTCTTGCAGTGTATAATGTTGCTCACAATCAGCCCACCGTCTACCCTTTCCCCTAATAAGTCCTCGGAAGAAAAGAAAATGCCACCTCCAAGTGCCAATTGCTGCCCTTTGCAAATTCAAGGAATTATTCAAAGGGATGCTGACTTATTATAGTCAACAGTCTCGACTGTGCATATCTAATTTCTATGGAACATTTTACTGCATCGCACATCTGCGATAGCCATCTAATTCCATTGTGGCTCAAATTCTGCTGTCCCTTTGGACTTCCTTTTCTGCTTTGTCTATTTTACATCTATATTAATCTTGCCCAGATTCCTGTCTTTTACTTCCTGCAGAAGTTTTCATTTGTGTTGTATAACCAACAACACCAATGACAACAAAATCCAATATGCCTGCATAATGTTTCCCCTTCTTAATTTCACATATCCAAGAACTGTTACTTAAGGACACATTTTATGGAAAGAAAAGGGAAAGGAGGAGAAGCACATGAGTGTTCTTCTTGTTAAAAATGGTTCTTGGAAGGATGTACAACCTTATTAGAGGATATCATTATACACGTTTCTGCAATAAAAGTAGAGCTGACCTTTTAAGCAGCCCCCAAATTTGCCAGCTACTGTATGACTTTCCACAAATAGCCTGCCAAAATTGAGGGGAAAGCTGGCCAGCTTCTTGCCATTCACATCTGTGTCCAGTTTGTACACAGTAAGGACCCTTGCCCCGTGGATAATATTGTTTGTGTCAATCTGCTGCATTTAATTCAGACGTAATAATGACCTTCATGCTGCAGATTGGTGGAAACAGGTGAACACTATTCTTGCAAGGAGAATCTACTTCACTGAGGCAAAAATTATGAAACCGGACCATCCTTCCGTAATTTAAGTATATTCATCAGAGCTGTGGTCTCACAATTTTCCAAAGCTTGAGGAAGGAGCGGGTGTTTGTGGCTCATAGATGTTCTCATGTGTCCTCTAACAGATCAGTGCACAAAACCACAATCAAAACTGATTGAAAACTTCTGTAGACCCACTGAGAAGCTTCCATCTATTAAACAGGACCAGGACACAAGTTTGGATAGCATGGATGTTTTTTTTTAGTAGTAGCTCCAGAATGGCGGTAACATTTGATGCTACATTTGAAAATAGATGACAAAGATAAATCATTATCCAATGTTTTATTTTACATTTACTTTTGTATTTTATTGTTTGGCCACCTTTTCAATCATAGGGGACCTCAAAGTGGCTGACAACAAAAGAATAAAATATTGCAGTATTATGATAAAATAAAATTTATCAGATTAATTTGGTAATGCACTGAAGCTATGGATCTAGGTGGTTAGATTATGTGGATGAGGCCAGCCTACAAGAAACGACGGGGAACTTCTTGACTTTTGTGAAAATATTAGCTGCAAGCAAACGGTGATGCCAAAAACATCAGCACTTTTTGAAAAAGTCATCACAAAAATCATCAACATTTTAGTATGAATTTCTCTGAATATACACATTTTTGTCTGTCATTTTGCCTCATATAGTGAGTGCATTTGTATTTTCACCAATATGTGCATTGCAGGTACCTTGAAGTTGTGCTGTTTGCAAAATGTTAAGACTTTGAAGGCTTTCTAAAATGTATGACTAAACCATTGTCAGATACAAGGAAGCTTTAGTGCTTCCAGGACAATTCAATTTGTCTGTTTTACAGGAACACTTCTTCATGAACAGAAAGTCATGAGCTAGATGGATCACAAATAACCTTTGAAATTATTAAGAGCATTGACAAACAGCATTTGCTATTGAAATGCGGTATTCACAAGTGTGCTAAGACAGAAATTGGAGAGGTTTAAAATGAAGGTTTTTACAGGTTCACTTCAGCTCAGAAGGGACCACTTGAGAATCAAGAAGAAATGAATGTAATGCTGTTATTCAAGAATGGGCCCCAGGAAATGCTCAGGAATCACAAAACAGTTGAGTTGACGTCAGTTGTGTGTAATACCTTAGAAACTATTTTAAGGGATGAACTGGAGGACATCTGGAACATGCTGTTTGAATGAAGTGAGCTGGTTTAACTTGAGGAAACAAAGAGAAAAATACATCCAAAATATATCATATGGTTTAAAAAAGAAAAGAAATGTTCCCTGGTTTTTCAGCAGGTAAGGACCACATCAGGTCAGAGCTGTTTGATTAAGACTACAGCGCTCTGCATACATACCTGGCAGTAAGTTCCACTGAACACATTGGGACATATTTTTGAGTAAATATGCATATGACGGGGTTGCTAGCCTTTGGATCTCATCCACAGATTGCCTCATCATATAGAACCATAGAACTGTAGAGTTGGAAGGGAATACGAGGATCATCTAGTCCAACCACCTCCTATTCAGAAATCTCAACTTGATCATACATGACAGGAGGCCATCCAACCTCTGCATAAAAACTTCCAAGGAAGGAGAATCCACCACCTTCTATGCGAGGCTGTTCCACTGTCAAACAGCTCTTACCGTCAGAAGGTTTCTCCTGATATTTAGTTAGAATCTCCTTTCTTGTAACTTGAAGCCATTGGTTCAGGTCCTGGCCACCAGAGCTCAAGAAAAAAAAGCTTGCCCCATCTTCCATGTGACAGTCCTTTGGATTAGGGCAGCCAAACCTTTTCATACCAAGTGGGCTGCAAGAGTACTTCAAACAGCCTCAGCTCAGTATACCTGAAGGAGCGTCTCCACCCCCATCATTCAGCCCAGACACTGAGGTCCAGCGCCAAGGGCCTTCTGGGAGTTCCCTCACTGTGAAAAATGAGGTTACAGGGAACCAGGCAGAGGGCCTTCTTGGTAGAGGGCCTTCTCGTCCACTCTGTGGAACACCCTCCCATCAGATGTCAAGGAAATAAACAACTATCTGACTTTTAGAAGACATCTGAAGGCAACCCTGTTTAGGGACGTTTTTAATGTTTGATGTTTGATCATGTTTTTAATATTCTGTTGGGAGCTGCCCAGAGTGGCTGCGGAAACCCAGCCAAATGGGTGGGGTATAAATAATAAATTATTATTATTATTATTATTATTATTATTATTATTAACTGAACTCACAGGCCACATGCTACCTTGTCACGTGGGGGGTGAGTAACAAATGTTGTCTATTTCTATCTGTCTGTGCATATCCTAGGTCAGCACTATTTAAAAAAAAAAATTCTGAAACTGAGTCAGATCATGTATCCACAGCAGTGACCAGAAAAGAAATTACCACTGGGAGGAGTTCAGAGAAAAGAAACGCCATGGTGCATCTGTAACAGTGAAAGTGGACACCTTCATCTGCCCCAGCTGCAATGAAACCTGTACCTTCCATACTGGTTTCATCGACAGCAGGTGCTATAACTTTCCAATGGTTTACCTTTACCCCTGATGGAACACTCTTCCATTGTCTCTCAAGACAGATGGATGCCAACAACTTTTTTTAAAAAAGCTTCCTGAAACTAAAGTTCCTCCACCAAGATTTTCCCACAAAGAAAAAGATTTAGCACTTAACTGCAAGATGCTGAACTTTCTTACAGGTTCAGAGGAAGTGTGTTGCCATTAAGTTGTCCCCTGCAGAAAACCAGACAGTATTGGCCTATAACTAATAGCACTTTTCATCTTGTTACATCCAACTCTCCAAACGCGAAGAAAATACCCAGATGTAGGGAACATTTGTTTCACTCATTCCAGCTACTTTCTACAGTTTATCTAAAATTGCATCATCACACTCAGCAAAACTGGCTGGTTTTATTTCTATAAAATAGACCTAGAGGTTTCATGACTAAGAGGGATGCAATCAAAGGTGCAACCAACTAATTTGGAGCAGTAAGCCTTAAGGCGTCATTATCACATACATCATGGTACAAAACAAAAGATTGGGTCTCTTCTCCCTCCTGTTCCTGACCCTTTCCTGACTAGGAAAACATTTTGCACATAGTTATTATAACTGATTATTGACAACACTGGTTTGTCAAAAACAGTCTCAGGCGAGTTCCATCCCTGCAATGCTAGCGCTAGTTAAGAATTAAATGCCATCTTAAAATTGCCTGAGGGTGAGCCATGATGTTAGTCCTGTTTATCTTGGTTTTTCATTTGACCGAACATTGACCCTCCATAATTACTTGCTCAAAACATCAGCAAAGGTGAAGAAGTTACTGGGCAAATTAGTTGTCTCTTCATGGGGAGCAAGCATACAAACATTGCAGAGAGTCATCTAATTTAGCTACTCTAGGGTGACTGAAAATTGTGTTCTAGCCTGTATCCACACCTTTCAAATTAAGTTAGAGTGACCTCACAGGTGACATTGAGGTAAGACGATATAAAAAATATGTATACACCATAATACATGCACACATTCATCGTGCCCAATTTGCCACTAGATTCTGCATATTAATTTTTGTGTCCTTCATGACCCAAGGCGCAACTTCCTACACCCAAAGCCAGCTTTCAGCATGCTAGATCCAATGGTCATTTTTGTTTGTTCAGAAGTGATTTAGATAGATTTCACATTCACTGTCCTGGCTGATTGGTGTAATGGACTCCCTTTGGCTTGAATCGTAATTGGATTGCAAATGGTGTCATTATTAAACACGTGAAGAAATATTACTCCTTTTCCTTTTTGGCTTGAAGTGTTTTGCACATGCTCGCTCTCACAATCCAGCTAGGGGAATTGTATTGCAGGGGTAAAAATAACCAGCCTCAAGCCACCAGTGACCTAGAAGGCTGTCACACACATGCTCTTCCCATCAAGCAAGCAGTGATGAAACACATGGGAATCTTCCTTGCTTCCTCCAGGGAATGTTTCCAGTAGCACAGCTCAAGCCAGACTGAGATCCAGTATGGGTCCACCCCAGCGATGCACAAACAGCACATGAGCCAAATGATTGCCAAGTGACTAAACTTTTGTTCTGCAAATACACTCCCATTTTAACTTTTCAAGTAATTTCAGTAACCAAGGGCAGCTTCATGGGAGAGTGAGGGTAAATGACATGGTAGCTAAGAATCATGCCCATGTCATTTAAGCTGTGGCAGCAGTATTGTGCTATTTCTGGTTTTATGCTCCTTTTACTTCTTTCCTGCAATAACTTTAGCCAAAGCGCTGATATATAAGCTTCTAACCTCTTGGTTCCTTGTTTCAGGGGAGTGGGAATGCCTTCTGTTGAAAAAGAAAAAGATGGACATAGATTCCATACCCCAGACACACATGTTACCTAAATGTTCTTCTTGATGTAGAGTGGATCCATCTGATCAAGTTAAGAGCCCTGGGGTGGTCTCAGGCTGAGGTTGAACTGTGAAAAGCAGGTTGCAGTCATGGCTAGTACATTTTGTTATTTACATCAGGGTGAAGAACCTCTAGTCCCCCAGATGTTGTTGGACTCCAATTCCCATCAGCCCCAGCCAACATGGCCAATGGTCAGGGATATGGAGCTGAATTCCAGCAATACCTGGAGGCTTGCAGGTTACCCACCCCTGATTTACATCTACTGCTTAGGCTCTGGCCCGTTTAGAAGGAAAAAAAATAGTGCTATGTTAATCCATGCTTTGGCAACTCTAGGCTTGGCTACTACAATGCACTTATGTGTGGCTACTCTTAAAAAGGACTCTGGAGCTGCTGCAGAATCCTGCTGTCAGTCATTTAACAAGTAGGGAAAGTTGCCAACATATCCAACCAATATTGCGTAACTACACTTGCAACAATTTGCTTCGGGGGCAAAATATGGTGCTCATTACTGAGAAACCACATCTCCCTATATCACCCTGTGTACCAGCTGAAAAATACTGAGAAAAAGCTGTAGCATAGGGGTGATTAATAACATTTTGCTGTATTAATTATATAACAAGGATGACGCAACTGAAAACTAAAGATACGGGGTGGGGGTGTGGAATGGCTCCCACTGTATGATTAAAGAGTTTAAACGCTTCAGTTAATGTGGTGTCACAATGAGCTTGTAAAAACTTAAGTTAATTGTAGTCTTTGCAACACACAGCTCTAAACTCCCTAGGCAGGTGTCATGTGATTCTATGTTTAGTCATTTAGTCGTGTCCGACTCTTCGTGACCCCATGGACCAGAGCATGCCAGGCACTCCTATCTTCCACTACCTCCCGCAGTTTGGTCAGACTCATGTTTGTAGCTTCGAGAACACTGTCCAACCATCTCATCCTCTGTCGTCCCCTTCTCCTTGTGCCCTCCATCTTTCCCAGCATCAGGGTCTTTTCCAGGGAGTCTTCTCTTCTCATGAGGTGGCCAAAGTATTGGAGCCTCAGCTTCAGGATCTGTCCTTCCAAGGAGCACTCAGGGCTGATTTCCTTCAGAATGGATAGGTTTGATCTTCTTGCAGTCCATGGGACTCTCAAGAGTCTCCTCCAGCACCATAATTCAAAAGCATCCATTCTTCGGCGATCAGCCTTCTTTATGGTCCAGCTCTCACTTCCATATATCACTACTGGGAAAACCATGGCTTTAACTACACGGACCTTTGTTGGTAAGGTGATATCTCTGCTTTTAATGATCCTGTCTAGGTTTGCCATCGCCTTTCTCCCAAGGAGCAGGCCAAATCCATACCTAGGAATAAGGCAGAGGGCCTTCTCAGTAGTGGCACCCTCCCTGTGGAATGCCCTCCCTTCAGATGTCAAGGAGATAAAGAACTGTACAACTTTTAGAAGACATCTGAAGGCACCCCTGAATTGGGATGTTTTCAATGTTTGATGCTTTATTATGTATTTATATGTGCTGTAAGTCACCCAGAGTGGCTGGGGAAACCCAGCCAGATGGGCAAGGAATAAATAACAAAACTGTTGCTGTTGTTGTTTTATCTCTATAAAAGGAGAAAGGGAGAGGGAAGGAGGGAGATGCAGTACATGGATACCTAAATCAGACTATCCCTCCCCATCTAATCCAGTATATTCTGACTGACAGCAGCTCTCCTGGATCACTGGCAGAGGTTGTTCACACTACTTGCTATCTGTTCCTTTTAAGTGGAGATGGCAGAAGCTGAACCTGGGCTCTTCTTTTCCTAAGCTATTATTGTTCCCCCTCTTGCAAAGGCAAATGATAGACAACTACGCTTGCCTGTCATGACTTAACAAGGGATAGGTTGAGCACACAAGGTGGGAGTATTGCTGCCAATAGGCAGATCTGCATCTGGTTAGTGTCTGAATGGGAGATGGCTCAGGAATCCCACATACACCACCTTGAATTTTGTCACGGTAAAAAGGTAGGATATAGAGCACCTTACCTCAGCCTCAGCTGAGAGTGTACTGCAATCCATTCTGCACCACTCTAGTAGACCTGAGGGAACTGGTTGAGCTGGAAAAACAATCAAAGACAGGAATAGGGAACCTGCAGCCCTCCAAATGTGACTGAACTACAACTCCCATCATCCTTGGTAATGACTGTTGGCTATGCTGGCTGGGGTTGATAGAAGCTGGAGTCCAACAACAGCTGGGGGCAGGGCACAGGTTTCCCATGCCTAGACTGAGGGATTTAGAGGAGGCAGAGGCCAGGCCCTACAAACAGCAACACAGAGGAGAACAGGAGTCACCTGTTTCCTGTTTCCTCCTCAGCAGCCTAGTTGCCAGGCCATGACTACTTGGCACCTAGACCCCCCCCCCAAAAAAAAATATCTTGTCTAAAACAAAGTCATTATGTGTACTTTTATAAACAACCTTTCCATTTCACCATATAAGCAAGTAATATACTATACAAATTAGAACCTGTGAAGTCCATGTAGCACCACTGGCCAGGAAAAAAGCTACCTAGATTTTTCATAAATAATAATAATTGGGGCATACACTGGAGGCAGGCAGAGGAAGGGAGCTTCCCCCAGCACTGTATGAGAACAGATGTCTGAGCTGCAGTCTGCTAACATTTTGCACCTTTCAAATGCTGCTCTGACATTTGGTCTGTGTGCTATGCCCAAACCTCATTTGCTGTTTCTTTTCTTCCTGTTTCCGGGCATTGCAGATCAGGCACCTTTTCACAACCTTGCCCTGTTGTGATTCATGCAACCTTAGAATTTCAAGCTATAACCAATTTAGAGTCTGTGGAAAACTCTGGCTTGTGCGACATTGCTGTTGCTTGAAGTGGGGCAAGGTCGGAGGGTTTACTAGAGGATGTTGTCAGAACCCACAGAGAACACCTACTAAGCTAACCTATTGTTGCCCTGCCCTTTTGCTGAGCTCTCTTTTTTAGAAACAGCTTTTGAGTCTAAGAAGTTTTCATTGTGGCTCTCAGTATATTCTCACGCAGAATCCTTTTTCTTTCCATTTCCCGCCCTCAACTAAATGCAAGACCAATTATAATAGCTTCCCTTCCTCTACCACCACCCCAACTAAAAGCAAACTTTTATATTAAAGTTCAAGTGACTCAGAGTACAGGTTTCCAAGACAGAGGTTGAACATCAGGGCGAGCAGAGAGAACAAAAAGAATCTGGGACTGCGTATTTAACAGGTCGTTTCTCAGTTTCTCTGAGTTTCATTTAAGCAGTGGACAAATACATGGGCGTCTGGGGAGACGGACTGCGGGCCCCAACAATACAGCAGGCACAATCACTCCTATGTGGAGAATCCCTTGGCCTTGCCCCTGACATTTTCAAACCACACAACCTCTGCTTCAGAAGACCTTTCTATCATTCATACAATAGTCACACTCTTACTAAGCTGCTTTCTTGATTGCTGCATCTTATTCTTGTACATTTTTATGAAGACTAAATTCCAAAGTGACATCTCTTCTACACACATATTTCACTGTATGGGCAATTGCTGAAAGCCCATATGTGTAGGATTCTTCATACGACAGGCTGGTTGTATGCCCTTTCAAACTATGCAAGTGCACTCTAGTTTGAAGTGAACACCAGAAGCCATCTTTTGAATTACAGCCGTCAATGGACATTCTTTTTTCCACTGACCAGTGTGTGCCCTCCTAGTCCTAACTTCTAATCTTCCCAACTGAGAATGTGAGAACTGAGAGAGTAGAAAACATGAGTGGACAGGCAAGAGAAGTGCAAGAAAGCATGACTCCTCATTCGCATTACAAGGCAATCCAAACCATGGCTCACCTGGATCTCAAAGCTCCCTAGTCTTTTTTTTTAGACTAGGGTTTAGCTTAGCATGATTTTAGACCATGGTTTAGCTTAGCATGATGTCCAAACCCGCACTTACTTTTAAGCTCTCTCTTCACCAAGTTCATAAGTTGATTGTTCTAGCCAAAGGCCATGACCAACTTGTACTAGGCAATAGTATTAATAAAATAATATAGAACATGCATCCATGATACAAAAATCTTATAGGGATTTAGCAAATTCAGACTGATAGGGATTTAGCAAACTCAGATCAACCCCCATCTTGAGCTAGCTTCAAACTGTCACTAACTTCTTTGCTGGTAGGTCTTATATGCAGGGCTACAATCAGAATTCCTGTCTCCACTAACCCAACCAGTGGACCAGTTATGGCATTCAAACCCAAAACTTCCTTTTCCAGTGTGTCAGTTCTGCTAAAGATTTCCTCTGCTGTTTGTTTAGACAGAAGGCACTGGTTGTGGAAAAGTTCCCACAGTGAGTGAGTTTCAATCTCTGTTGCATCCCAGTCTATTATGCCAAGATTGTTGTTATGTCTGGTTGAGGTTTTGTTAAATGGAGGAAGCAGAGGTTGCCTGGAGCATATATATTTGCTCCTAACAAGTCTGGGTCAATTGACCAGTTAGCTAAGCTTTCATTAGGGGAAATATATATAGCAAAATCTCTTACTTGGGATAAGGCTTCTCCAGCCCCATTACTTGCACACTCACAATGTAAAGGGCTAGGGCTGTCCAGGTAAGACATATTAATTTCATATTGCAGCAATTGTTTTGCAGTTACCTCTGCCTCCCTTGCTGAGTCACAGTAGTCCAGCATAGATTTCTGGACTAAATTTGGCAATGGAGTCCTGGATGCTTTAACTGAAGCACTGTGGGTCTGCACTCGTGTAATATCCATGTTAAAACTGTTAAAACATCAGAGTATCCTTTGGTCGAGATGGTCTTCTAAGCATTTTTTATCGGTTAAAAACACTGAGCCAAAACAGTTGCTCTCCCAGTTTCTGTCCTCCAATTAAAATATACAGCTTTTAAGGCCACACAGAAATAATACAGACATGTTCCTTGCCTGCGTGAAGCAATTAACATTAACTGCTGAGCCAATTGACTTTAAAACGTTAAAACTATTCAAGATAAAAACAAATTAAAACTTGAACAGACTGTGGAGCTCAAAGACAAGCAGCCATACTTATCAATGTCTTCACCTAGAAGCTTCTCTCTTCACTAACGGCCAGCACAACCACATACAACTATTTGGGGTTAGTTGAAGTAGAATCATGAGGTAGAAATTCTGCAAAATCCATTATTCGTAAGGCCAATGTCACTATGTGAGACTGTGGACTGACCACAAAACTGGCAAGAACAAGTTTGGGAGCAGCCAAACGCAGACTGCTAGAATGGAAAACATCTCCACATCTTGGAGAAGATGTGAGGGGACGCCATAATTGCTTTGTCCTGTATATATTGCTAAATAAATTACTTAGAATGCACACACCTAAGCTCCACATCATTTCTGCTATACTCTGCTGATAGAGTGTGCACATATCTCCAGATATGTTTTGCTGGTGTGCACCAGGACTGAAGATTTATGAACGTCCCGGGCTGTGCTTCATCAGGAAGACGCCCAGAAAGGGCTCTGCACATACAGCAAAAAACTTGGGTTGAATAAGTGAGGTTGAGGACTATGGTTGGATGAAGAGATGGTGAGGTGCTGGGATGGCAGAAGGCATCTGGCTATAGAATAAACAGCCAAGGTCACATATTGTGCCTACATAGGGGATGTACTAATGGCTATGTTCTCACAGACTCTTTGGGGCTCTGTCCTGAATAAAGTCTGACTTATTAGGAAGCTGGTTTGAGCCTCCAAATTGAACCCCCAAAGGGAAATAGCTTGGTTTTTTAGTTGTTGCCATGTTAGCTGCATTTTACAGATTGCAATTGTTTCACGGATGATCTGTAAATTATTCTACATGATTTATGCTGTATTTGTGATGCTCTATAATGTTCTATCATGTTATTGCTATTTGCTGTTTGTAAGCCGCTTTGGGATTCGCTTGAATGAAAAGTGGCATAGAAATATAATCCAAATAAAAAGTAAATAAATAAATTCTCCCACAGTCATCACACTGTATTTTCATGCATTCTGCTCCAGGGTAAGGTGATCTTATGGAGGGGGCCCCACATAGTAAAAACTCAAAAGACCACATTCCTTAAAAACCTAGCAAAAGAGCATTTTATACAATATTTTCATTAATGACCTTCAGTTGCCCAAGGAATTTCAGTGAGTCAACATCCTGTGCCATACTATTCTCCCCATGTAGATTTGCACTCACACATTCAAGAAATATGGTTTGGGGTTGATTTTTATTTATTTTTATACCAAGTTTCAGATTATGTTCTCTGTCTGTGATGCAACGATGAACCATATCTCAATGGGTGGCCCAACTCTGTTGGAAATGCCCAACATGTTCCTGTGATACAAACAAATAACAAAACCAACTCTATATAGCCATGAAATTGAGATGAAAAAATAATTAATGTTCCTACCTTCTATGCAAGAACATCTGTGGGGAACTTTATGAAGGCGACTGTGGATAATGAAGAAAATAATGTTTTCCTGACCAGCCACACCACTGCAATCTGAGAGAAATATCGTACTTCGTGTCACTGTTTAACTTAAGAGCTAGTGTGCTGAGCTTGAGAAAGTGCTAAAAAGAAAGAAAGAAAAGAAAACCTCCCCCATATTGATGTCATTGGCTTTGTGATTCATCAAATGTCAGTAAGGAAGAGGGAGTGAGGGAAGAGCTACCTGAATATTCAGCTGCGGTTGTACATTTAATTATTGATGGATATTTCCTAGTCTTCAAAATCTCTCGGCCAAAATAAAACGTGTCAGGAAACAGAAGGGATGCATTCCAGCAAGAAGGTTTTTAAAAAGAAAAAAAAGAATATTAAGCAACACTTGTGTGTTTCCTGGTATGCCTCTTACAAAGCTATAAACATTGGAAAAGGCACGATTTCCCATTTCTGCCATCAAAGAACTTTGCTGGGACCTCTGACTGTAAATGTGTGTTGGAGAAAAAGAGAGACTGGAGAAGGACAAGGCATCTTGTCATTTGAACAGATGTAGTAGCGTGTGGAAAGATGATCATTCGAGGGCCAAACTAGCAAAATGCAGCTGAGGGCCAAATGGGTACCAGCCTGCAGCTACATTTCCAGGTTTGGTATTCCCATTCAGATTTCATAATGTATGTATGAGGCAATTATTATGTGCAGAGAGAAGTTTCCCCAAGCTGAAATTAGGATGGGAATCTCCTCCACCATCACAGATGCAGCTAGGAGATGCAGCTTAGAAAAAAAGTTCTCATTGGCAAAAAAAAAACCCCAACCCCCCCCCCCCAAAAAAACCACCCTTGTCATCATGATGGAGGGCTTACTATACTGCAGGTCCTGGCTTCAGTTAGTGCTAGGGGCTTGCAAAGAGAACAGCAGGATCCTGGGAGCTTTCCAAAGCTCCTGCGGGTCTCTGAATGTCCCTTGCCATTACACACAAGGTTCACCGACCACTTGTTCAGAGGCGCCAGGTTGTGAGGGAAATTGAGGGGACCAACATCGCACATGTGACATTACACGTGATTCTGGTGCCCTGACATCATGCACATGATGTCCTCACATGATGTCAGGACATCAGGAGGAGCTGGGAGCAGAGTCAAACACCCCTGGAGAAGGAGAAGGAGAAGGAGCCGGCCACTGGAGCCAGGCTGCACTCTGCTCTGCATTTCACTTCTTTGCTTTTTGGACATGGCCCCTACCCCAAAAATATTTGGGGGTCCCCAAAAAGAGCTGGAGACCCCTGCATCTGTGTAACCTCTAGTATACATAGGGCTGGTGGTTCAGTGCTTCTTTATGGTATCTGTAGGGAGGAAAATTGTATAGATGGAAATACAGTGGTACCTCAGGTTACGAACTTAATTCGTTCTGGAGGTCCATTCTTAATCCGAAACCGTTCTTAACCTGATGCACGCTTTCGCTAATGGGGCCTTCCGCTGCCACCGCGCCACCCCCATGCAATTTCCATTCTCATCCTGGGGCAAAGTTTGCAACCCAGAGCAACTACTTCCGGGTTAGTGGAGTTTGTAACCCGAAGCGTTTATAACCTGAAGCATTTGTAACCCGAGGTACCACTGTATAGCTTGTGCAACTTGTCTTTGGACATTTCTTATAATTAAGCACTGACAATCATTTGTGGGAAATGTAACATCAAGAGCCACCCTCTGCCACCTGATTTAGCATAACCGCCTCATTGGCACATTTTAACTTTTATCATTTTTAGCTTTGGATCCAGCATCTGAATCGGTGAAGACTACACTGATTCAAATTTTATTCAAAGCCACACCCACAGCCCTACTGTCAACATCCAGTGTTAGCAAAGAATACATAAAGCAGTGAGGAAATGGAATACCCATGACCGCTGGCTAGTCACATTGATTTAAATGAGATGAGCGGATGGGCCAGAGTCTTATTGTGTCGGTATGAGAGAGAAACGCTTTCAAACCCATATTTGGCCTGTCTTTCTCATGCTTGCAGTTTTCACTCATGGTAACACACTCATCCTTAAAGCATCACAATTCTTTCCATGGCAACTGATCTTCACACTGGATACATGTGAGAGCAATGGCAAGGGGGCAGTAGAGTCGAAAATGTTGGTGGGGGGGGGGACTTAATAAAAAAAGCAAATGCAATCTATTTTGTTAGGAATGAGGAAGAGATACACAAATGTGATGCAGCAAAAATATTTTTTTGCTGCAGAATGATAAAGCTGTCTCTTTTTATGCCTAACTTGTTAATAGATGACACAAAGAGAAACAGAATTGTCAGGTACTTCCTGACATTGCAAAATTTGTCCCTGCATTGTGGGGTACCATGAGCATTTCCCCCACCTCCCTTTCCATAAGTTCTAGTACAACTTAGCCTAAGTGCTGACATGGCTGTGTTGTATCCTCAGCCCTACTTCCCAGTATTGGCTGCTGTGAACAGGGGTGAGAAAATGCTTGTCAAACTTAACCCAGACCCTGGTGGAATTCAGTGTTGTACTAAGACTGTGGCTCTGTCATAATCAGAGCAGATTTGGAGGAGGAGGGGGAGAAGCCCCATTGCACTAGAGAGAGAGAGTCATTGGTTGTCTTCTTCTTGTACACTGTGCTAGTTGAGCTAAGAGAACAGTGCTGGATTTAGGACTGGGCGGTCAGGTCCTCCACACACAGGGAGCCAAGCTGAGGAGGTGCATAATATTTTGATTATTGATTAAATTTGTATCCTGCCCTATATCAGTAGATCTCAGGGCGGTTCACAACATAAAATTACAATATAAATTACAATATATAAAAAATAGATAATAGAAGTAAAAACAAAGACAAGACAATAATTCATCCTCCCACAACACTTTTAAAATGGCACTAGATGTCAATCAGCCAAAGGCCTGGTTAAACAAGAATGTCTTTGCACATGGAGAATGGCCTCAGATGATGATTGCAGGGTCTGGGTGAGTTCCTATGAAGAGAGGCTGTCTTTGAGGTACTGCAGTCCTGAGCCCTTTAAGGTTTTATGCTGTAGGTCAAAATCAGCACTTTCAATTGGGCCCGGAAACTAATTAGTAGCCAGTGCCATCAGACCAGTTTCAGTGTAGTATGCTCAAACCGTCTTGCCTCAGTGAGCAACCTGGCCACTGAATTCTGCACTAACTGAATTTTCTGAACCATCTTCATAAGCAGCCCTACATATAATGTGTTGCAGTAATCTAACCTAGGGGTTACCAGAACATAAACAAGTATAGCTAGGGTCTCCCTGTCCAGATAAGGGCACGGCTGAACCACCAAAATGCTGCTAGATCCAAAATATTGCTAGATCTCCCACTTCTCTAGCAGGGCTTCCAACTATGCTAGGCAAACACTTGCAGCAATCTGGGTGCATTCAGTTATTCAAGTCACAAAGATGCCACAGAGCCTGAAGGACAAACTCTCAGCCAGAGAGTTTTGATTTGCATAAGCTAGAGACCTTTCCTGAATAGAAAACCAAATCCCCAAGTTACTAATAATCCTACTGTCAGAAAGAGAAAAATCAGATTAATACTATTGGTATGGAATAAAAGAGACAACTTAATTAATTCCTGTAAGGATCAAAGATGGTGTCTGTGATAAACTCAAGTGTCCACATCAGGACTGCAACATTTCAGAGTCTTCTCTCATCAGTATTTCATTTAGAAGGTCTGTGTAGGTGCTTACAGTAAAACCTAGATTATGCCTGCCTCCCATCTGCTTGCCATGTGTGATCTGCAAAGGGGTATGAAGGAATGGTAAGAAACATACTAGAAGAGGGAAGAGTTGTTTTGCCAAAATTAGGAACTTCCAAAGTGTCTAAGGTTCAAATTTCAAGCCAAGGTAGGTTCCCAATCCTTGGGCCCCTTCTCAGGGTGACCAAAGGCAAGGAAAGGTCACCCATGCCTTTCATGGCTATATTGAACCAGGACCTGAGAGACCAGGGTTCAAATCCCCACTGAGCCATGAAGCTCACTGGGTGACCCTGGGCCAGTCATCAACTCTTCGACTAACCTACCCTAGAGGGTTGTAGTTAGGATAAAAAGAAAAGGGGAAGGATCAGGTACTTATTTATCTTTACATGCAAATGTTATATTTAAATCTTTCACTTTTTTAAAAAAAATCACATCCAGTCCAAAATCTTTGTGGGTGGTGTAGATGACTATGAAATGGGATGGGGGGAATCAATCTTTATGTGGAACTAAAACCTATGTCCATCTATGTCCATCAGGGTGGCCCATTTAGGTGAACCTATGTCTCACTACTGTGTGCATATCAAAAATGCTACCTCATTAAATAATAACACAAACATGGTTACTACCAATTGTGGACATATAGTATATCAACTCCAACAAGCTGATACGCACCTTTCTGCACTTTAAAAATATCATCTCGTACCCTGTCTTTAACAGTTTGATTTCATTCCCTCTTTATTTACATCAGTTCTCACAGTTGTCATTAAAGCTTCAACACCATCAACTCTTGGAAATTCACAGCATCAGCTGGGAGACATGCAGTTCTGACTGCTCTGCTGCTAAAGTTCATTAAAACATGTCATTAGTAGGCAGAATGGAAGATCAGTTGCAGCAGCAACAAAGCGAAGCATCTCTCTCTCTCTCTCTCTCTCTCTCTCTCTCTCTCTCTCTCTCTCCAGCACTGAGAACGAAGCTCTGCTGGCTTACAAGGTGTGTGTTGTTGGTGGAGGGTATGCCTTCCATTTTGCAGCACCAGCTCCAGGCTGACATACTTGAAGGCCTTGTGGGAATGTCCCATGCCTTTCATGGCTATATTGAACCAGGACCTGAGAGTCCCATTCCAAAGCAAGATAATTCCTACTGTTAGCTTTCTGCCTACTAGAGCATAAGTCAAACCCCTGCCATGGCAGGTCCATTTCCTACACCTGTGACACTCCTCTCTGCTGGCAATGTGCCATCCACCCCAGACACACAGCCATTGGGTGGGAGCTTGGACTGTGCTCTTGGATAATGTCCAATATGCCAGAATATAACCTTTGAAATGCTACAGGATTCTTTTTCAGGCTTATGTTCAAGAGAAGGAAAAAGGGGAATGGATGTTGAACTTACCTGGCACTACATCCTGCAAGATTAAGGAAATGGGCTAGAGCAGATCAGGTGTGCAACATGACCCCTGCTCAAATTTCATGTTATCAAAGAGTCTTTGAGGGACAAAGTAGTAAATTAAAATAAAAACCCTTAAAAATAAAAAATATATCATTAGTAATTTATGTCCAGTCTTCCCGTTGAATGCTGCTTCTGCTGCTTCTGCTGCTTCTGCTGCTGCTGCTTCTGCTTCTTCTGCTTCTTCTTCTTCTTCTTCTTCTTCTTCTTCTTCTTCTTCTTCTTCTTCTTCTTCTTGGTTTTTTCAGAAAAGAGAGCTCAAAGAGACTTTAAAAATGACTTACGAGGCTCCTTTGACCCCAGGGAATGGTAGAGAGAGGGGACAGTCTTTATGTCAGCAAAACTAGAGACTATTTCTTTATATTAAAAAAATGCTTTCTATGCCGCTAAATAAAGACCATTTGCTTATTTGTCTAGGCTAAAGAGCTTCTTGTTGTGTCTCTGAGAATAAAGCCCTGTAAAGACTTAATAGACTTGGTGAATTTGATTCCAAATACATTACTTCTCTTTTGGATGGCAACATTTAAGAGCACAACTCTCCGATATTCTGTGGCTGTGAAATTGTTTTTTAAAGGAAAACAAATTGCTCTTGATAACATATTTCCAATTCAGTTGCTGTTCTACTAAAACCCCCGAAACAGCAATAAATAGAGAATTTATCTTGCAATTAAACTGAATTCTTATGAATGCCCTTTCCAGCTTTTGATAAGTGGTAACTATCCAATTCAGCACAGCTCAGCACAATTAGCATCCCCTAGTTCAAATTCCATGCAGTAGAGGGCAGTAGCACACATAGAGTAACTGGCAGCTCCTGCACTAGAGCTAAAAAAAAAAAATGAGACACACGTGCCCCAGTTGTTAACTTATTTAATGAACAAATGAATGGAAACATTAACAGTTACAGTATCTTCTAAACATGAAAGTACTGATAACGTTAAGACCAAAGTATATGAAAGAGAACTCTTGCTAGGCATCAAAAGATAACACTAAGAGACAAATCAAGTGGTACATTATCAGTGCTTTGATTCCTGCTGCCTGGAAGTGGACCAATTTCATATTTACATACATAAGCATCAGATCAATAAAAAATAGGACACTTTTTTGTCTTTTTCAGGCAATGCAGTTATGGAGGCTGGTGTATGTATGGCAAGGGCCTACTGAAGCCCGAGGAAATCTATGAAGATGGTTTCACTGAACACACATCTAGCACATCCTGTGCGTCTGCAGTATCACCAACCCAATCAAGCATCATTGTCACTGTGTGATGTATGGAAGGCATAAGATATATCATGTGGTGATGCAAACTGATTTCATCATT
Source organism: Podarcis cretensis (assembly GCF_951804945.1). Taxonomy (NCBI): domain Eukaryota; kingdom Metazoa; phylum Chordata; class Lepidosauria; order Squamata; family Lacertidae; genus Podarcis; species Podarcis cretensis. The sequence goes on along the minus strand of NC_137170.1, from coordinate 65,014,513 downwards.
GTCCAGTGCAGTGCTGTTGATGCAGCTGTACACTTTGAATGAATCCTAGTTATGCCCCAAAGACGTTCCAGAATCCAGTGGGTGGGGTGGGGTGTTGTGGAATGCAGCTCGACATGGTACTTTTGCCATCCTCAGCAGAACCCCCATTTCGAAAGCCAAACGTACTTCCAGATTGGATTAAGTTTGGCGCTTTTCTTTTTGCTATTTATTTTGCATTTTTGTTTTTCAGGCTATTTTGGGTTAATTTGTTTTTGTGACTGACTGATTGATTGATTGTGTGACTGCAGAAATGGATAAAAGCCCCCCATCCAAACAATGACTATCATCGGTGCAGAGAAATAATTTTAATTTTATTAACCTACAATACTGTTTTATTTATTGTATAGTACAGTACATTGATTATTGCTTTCATTTTATGGATCAATCGGTGCAGAAAAATAATTTTAATTTTATTAACCTACAATACTGTTTTATTTATTATATAGTACAGTACATTGATTATTGCTTTCATTTTATGGATCAGTGGTCTCGTTAGATAGTACAATACATGTTAAATTGCTGTTTTGGGGGTTGTTTTTAAACGTATCAATCCGTTTTGCATTACTTTCTATGGGAAAGCCCGCCTTGATTTTGGAACGCTTTGGTTTTGGACCGGACTTCTGGAATGGATTAAGTTTGAGAACCAAGGTACCACTGTAGTGTAATAAATAAAGAATATCAACAAACTAGAGGAAATTCAAGGCAAGACCAGTGTAGATGTCCAAAATCAAAGGATATATGTGGAAAGTTTGTGAAAAATTGACATGTACAGCCTTTTCATACTATTGAGGGTGGAACTGATTCTTTTTCAATATCTTAATATTTATTCAACACATATTTTACTAGGTATTCTACAATAAAAATGGGGGGGACACTCAACACATTCCTGCTTATATAGGGGCAGGGAAAGAGAACTGAGAGGAAGAAATAGGAATACTCTACTCCTCACAAGCAAAGGGGAGGGGGAGTGTTTGAGTCCCAGGTATGTGACATCGGAATTGTCCTATGTCAACCTCTTATGCACATTTCAATACCAGCAGAAATCCTTATGCATCTTATATATGTTTACGATTTAAAAAAACACGTATGAAATTTGTACAGCAATTTCCGCATCGACTGGATCGCCACAGAGATATCATTAAACAGTTGATTAAAAACCAACAACAAACTAATGCTTCTTCAAAAACCCAGTTTCCTTAACTACACAGAGCATCAATGTTTTACCTGCCTTAAGGAAAGCACTGCAAGGAACCATAAGCAGAAAAGACCCGACCGCCTTGTCTTCCTCCTCGGCAATAAGAGAAAATTACATGTTATTTCTGAAAGTGGTACTTTAGCACAGTAGGCAGCTCTTATGTTGTGACAAGATAATGTATGTGTAAAGCACTCCTGTAATTTAGCTGTCACATAGACACAGCTCTTTGACTACATCTGGGCTGAGAGAATTTGCTTTGATTTGCTAAAATACACCAGCCAATTTTCATCTCTTAGCAATGAAATTGACTCCGCTTGATCACAATTGTCCCCCAGACCCCGTGCCACCTCCCTTGGTGGGTTTTGGTGGCAAGAAATGGTGCCTGAATTTCACATGCTGACAAAGGCGATAAATATTTACAGCCTCGTGGCATAGAGTACCTCTGTCATTACTGAAATATTTGGAAGGAGGAAAGGGTCATTTTCAGCCCTGAGGAAAGAATAAGCTGCTGATTGGAAGACACTTAAATCCAGCAGGAAATTCAATGATTACTTCCCCTTCTTGCAGGGAAATATGGGAGCACATGATACTCCTAGTACAAACAATTCCTGCCCATGCTGGGACAAATCAATTAAGGCCATGAACTTCTACACTCATTCTTCTATTTGGGCCAAGGATGGGTAGAGGGGAGGTGGTATTATAGCTCATTATACAGCCTTGGCCATATTGGTACCCGAGGTTATCCAAAAGTTCTTTTCTTGTGACCCTCTATTCTCAGCGAATATTCTCAGTGCTTTGTTTGGCAAAACAAAGCACTGAGTTCTATTCAGTGCTGCACTTCTGTCCGTACAACACATTTGCCCACATGCAACAAAAAATCCCCTTCCACTGCTGCCACCTGCTGCCCCCATCACTCAAAATTTGCTCCAGAGTTAGGAGACTCTCCAGAGCAGCTTTTGGGGTGCATGTGGGGGATGAGAGGAAGGGAAAGTCCTGCTACAATATGATAGGAGAGAGAAAAGGGAGCAAGAGGAGATTAAAAATAATTCTAAAAACAATACCCCCCATCCTTATAGAGACTTCATCTACCCCAGCTGCAACAAAATATGTCTCTTGCATATTGGTCTCTACAGCCATAGCAGGTATTGTAACTATCCAACAATTTGACTACACCCCCAAAGGTTGACTCTTCCATTGTCTCCTGAGACAGATGGATGCCAACATAAAGACTTACATAATTGATATCATACCAGTCAGGTTCTTTCCTGGAGAGTTCCTTGAGAGATGATTAAAACAGACTTCCAGGTTAGCGCCTCCGGTAATGGCGGAATTCCTCTGATCGGGAGGAATTTGCTTCGTAGGAATCCGGGTCTGGCCGCCACGGCGAAGGCGGAGACCCACTAGAAATCACAGGCGGGTGAAGCCTGTGAACGTGGGATTCGGCTGGCACCTTTTGTGCCTCCCCTACTTGTGGGGAAACCCGGTTTCAGGGATCCGGAGCGACGTGGGGTGAGCGGCGCGGTGCTTCGAATTACTGCTTCTTCCACGGAGCGAAGCCGCATAGCTGTTGCCAGAGAGCGCTGACTTTTTCCTGTGGAGAATTTGATCTTAAAGTAACTACCCGTGAGTAGAGCGGAGAATTGGATTTTTAAACGTCTTAATTTGGTGTCGAAATGGGGAGGTCTAAAACAGGAAGTCCAGCTTCCCCTTTTGTAAATAGATTGAAGCAATGAGGATGCAAGCTGAAGTCTCGGAAAGCCTATTGTAAAGGACTAAATTTCCATCAGTAAAAAATACTAAACCCCCCTTGGTGGCAGGAGAAGAGGGGGGAAAGTTTTGGACTGAGTATACCTGCAGGAGAGAGCGAACAGAGTAAATATACCACCGCTCCGATCCTGGAAACGGGCTGCCAACAGGACTGACCGTGATTAGAACGTTCACTGACAGTTAGTTAAATAAGAGGAATAGTCGTGTCCGACTCTTTTAGTCGTGTCCGACTCTTCGTGACCCCATGGACCAGAGAACGCCAGGCACTCCTGTCCTCCACTGCCCCCCGCAGCTTGGTCAGACTCATGCTGGTAACCTCGAAAACACTATCCAGCCATCTCGTCCTCTGTCGCCCCCTTCTCCTTGTGCCCTCCATCTTTCCCAACATCAGGGTCTTCTCCAGGGAGTCCTCTCTTCTCATGAGGTGGCCAAAGTACTGGAGCCTCAGCTTCACAATCTGTCCTTCCAGTGAGCACTCAGGGCTGATTTCCTTCAGAATGGATAGGTTTGATCTTCTTGCAGTCCATGGGACTCTCAAGAGTCTCCTCCAGCACCATAATTCAAAAGCATCAATTCTTCGGCGATCAGCCTTCTTTATGGTCCAGCTCTCACTTCCATACATCACTACTGGGAAAACCATAGCTTTAACTATATGGACCTTTGTTGGCAAGGTGATGTCTCTACTTCACAAGATGCTGTCTAGGCCTGTCATTGCCCTTCTCCCAAGAAGCAGGCGTCTTTTAATTTCGTGGCTGCTGTCACCATCTGCAGTGATCATGGAGCCCAAGAAAGTAAAATCTCTCACTGCCTCCATTTCTTCCCCTTCTATTTGCCAGGAGGTGATGGGACCAGTAGCCATGATCTTCGTTTTTTTGATGTTGAGCTTCAGACCATATTTTGCACTCTCCTCTTTCACCCTCAATAAAAGGTTCTTTAATTCCTCCTCACTTTCTGCCATCAAGGTTGTGTCATCTGCATATCTGAGGTTGTTGATATTTCTTCCGGCAATCTTAATTCCGGCTAGGGATTCATCCAGCCCAGCCTTTCGCATGATGAATTCTGCATATAAGTTAAATAAGCAGGGAGACAAAATGCAGCCTTGTCGTACTCCTTCCCAATTTTGAACCAGTCAGTTGTTCCATACCCAGTTCTAACTGTAGCTTCTTGTCCCACATAGAGATTTCTCAGGAGACAGATGAGGTGATCAGGCACTCCCATTTCTTTAAGAACTTGCCATAGTTTGCCATGGTCGACACAGTCAAAGGCTTTTGCATAGTCAATGAAGCAGAAGTAAATGTCTTTCTGGAACTCTCTAGCTTTCTCCATAATCCAGCGCATGTTTGCAATTTGGTCTCTGGTTCCTCTGCCTCTTCTAAATCCAGCTTGCACTTCTGGGAGTTCTCGGTCCACATACTGCTTGAGCCTTCCTTGTAGAATTTTAAGCATAACCTTGCTAGCGTGAGAAATTAGTGCAATTGTGCGATAGTTGGAGCATTCTTTGGCACTGCCCTTCTTTGGGATTGGGATGTAGACTGATCTTCTCCAATCTTCTGGCCACTGATGAGTTTTCCAAACTTGCTGGCATATTGAGTGTAGCAACTTAACAGCATCATCTTTTAAAATTTTAAATAGTTCAGCTGGAATACCATCACTTCCACTGGCCTTGTTATTTGCAGTGCTTTCTAAGGCCCATTTGACTTCACTCTCCAGGATGTCTGGCTCAAGGTCAGCAACCACACTACCTGGGGTATATGAGACATCCGTTTCTTTCTGGTATAATTCCTCTGTGTATTCTTGCCACCTCTTCTTGATGTCTTCTGCTTCTGTTAGGTCCTTTCCACTTTTGTCCTTTATTATGGAAATCTTTGTACGAAATGTTCCTTTCATATCTCCAATTTTCTTGAACAGATCTCTGGTTCTTCCCATTCTATTGCTTTCTTCTATTTCTTTGCATTGCTTGTTTAAGAAGGTCTTCTTGTCTCTCCTTGCTATTCTTTGGAAATCTGCATTCAATTTCCTGTATGTTTCACGATCTCCCTTGCATTTTGCTTGCCTTCTCTCCCCCGCTATTTGTAAGGCCTCATTGGACAGCCACTTTGCTTTCTTGCATTTCCTTTTCATTGGGATGGTTTTCGTTGCTGCCTCCTGTATAATGTTACGAGCCTCCATCCATAGTTCTTCAGGCACTCTGTCCACCAAATCTAAATCCTTAAACCTGTTCCTCACTTCCACTGTGTATTCATAAGGGATTTGACTTAGATTGTATCTTACCGGCCCAGTGGTTTTTCCTACTTTCTTCAGTTTAAGCTTGAATTTTGCTATAAGAAGCTGATGATCTGAGCCACAGTCAGCTCCAGGTCTTGTGTATAGAGCTTCTCCATCTTTGGCTGCAGAGAATATAATCAATCTGATTTCGATGCTGCCCATCTGGTGATGTCCATGTGTAGAGTCGTCTCTTGTGTTGCTGGAAAAGCGTGTTTGTGATGACCAGCTTGTTCTCTTGACAGAACTCTATTAGCCTTTGCCCTGCTTCATTTTGATCTCCAAGGCCAAACTTGCCAGTTGTTCCTTTTATCTCTTGACTCCCTACTTTAGCATTCCAATCCCCTATAATGAGAAGAACATCCTTCTTTGGTGTCACTTCTATAAGGTGTTGTAAGTCTTCATAGAATTGGTCAATTTCAGTTTCTTCAGCACCAGTAGTTGGTGCATAAACTTGGATTACTGTGATGTTAAAAGGTCTGCCTTGGATTCGTATCGAGATCATTCTATCATTTTTGAGATTGCATCCCAGTACAGCTTTCGCCACTCTTTTGTTGACTATGAGGGCCACTCCATTTCTTTTACGGGTTTCTTGCCCACAGTAGTAGATATGATGGTCATCCGAACTGAATTCACCCATTCCCATCCATTTTAGTTCACTGATGCCCAGGATGTCAATATTTATTCTTGCCATCTCATTTTTGACCACCTCCAACTTACCCATGTTCATGGTTCTTACATTCCAGGTTCCTATGCAATATTTTTCTTTACAGCATTGGACTTTCCTTTCGCTTCCAGGCATATCCGCAACTGAGCGTCCTTTCGGCTTTGGCCCAGCCGCTTCATCAGCTCTGGATCTACTTGTACTTGCCCTCCGCTCTTCCCCAGTAGCATGTTGGACGCCTTCCGACCTGAGGGGCTCATCTTCCAGCGTCATAACTTTTATATGCCTGTTGTCTTTGTCCATGGAGTTTTCTTGGCAGGGATACTGGAGTGGCTTGCCGGTTCCTCCTCCAGGTGGATCACGTTTGGTCAAAAAACTCCACTATGACCTGTTCATCTTGGGTGCCCTGCTCGGCATAGTTCATAGCTTCTCTGAGTTAGTTGATGCCTGCTATGATTGAATTTAAAGAAAATCAGATTTCGAGGATTAGAGCCCTACCTGAACTGGAGAAAGAAAGTTTGATAGATTTCCTTACACAGGAATTTGATGACTTTTGGGACCGGGACTTAGGTCAAGAAGAGATTAAAACTGTGAGGGCTCTTCGACTTGGAAGAGGAGGGGGAAAAGAGAAGAACAAAATAAGAGACTGTTGGAACTACCAGAGGAACTTAGAAGAAGAACAGTCAAGAGTGGAAATTTTGAAAGATGTCCTGAAATACCTTTCGGATCTTAGATTTAACTACGGAGATTTGGTTGCCCTGTCGAGAAGGTATAAAATCATCTTTAGGTGGGAGTTTCCCCGAGATCTACTCTTTAGCCTCAAAGGAAGGTAAATGAAAATAAAATCAGTGGAAGACAAAGTAAAGTTCAAGTATAAATATGAAGAAGACTCGCAGAAGGGACTTGGAAAAGAGTTAAGAGCATCGGACAAAAGATCACCAGGTTGATGGACTATAGGGAATTGGTGGATATGACTGGCAGAACCCGGGACCAGGGAGAAGAGTCGGTGGAAGAAGATTGGAAAAAGTTTAAAGACTATTTATAAAAATATTGTAAAATTAATGAGTGTTAGAAAAATGTTGGAAAGGAGCTATATGGCTTTAGTAGAAATGTTACAAGGAATTAAGTACAAATAGATTATTAGAGTATTAAAGGGAAAATAAAGTTAAAATATGTTAAGACAATTATATATTAAAGGGAAAAATAAGGTTAGAATATGTTAAGATAAATTACAGGACAGAAAACAGAGGAAGATGGAAAGGAATTGCTGAAACAGTTAATTAAAGTGGAATACAAAAAGGGAGGTGTGAGGAGGTCGTTGAAACAAGTAAATGAAAGTTAAGATACTGAACTTATTAGATGTGTTTTAAATTGTGTTTGTTTGGTTTTGTTAATTTAATGTTTGGGGGTTGGTGTTGTGTGGTGTTTTTGATTTTGTATCGTATTGTTTTGTTTTGTTTAATTCTTTGTCTTTCTTTTGCAGTCTTTAAAATGTTAATAAATATTATTTTTTTTAAAAAAAGAGAGATGATTAAAACAGCATTAGCCTCATCTTTTCAAATAGACAGGCTTAACAAGGGGAAATGAGGGTCAACCAATCAGACGTAGCCATTGTACCAGTGGGAGGAGCTTGTCATGTACATAAAGGAAGATTAGCCATTAACCTTTGGCAACAGCAGAAGAGGCCATGAATCAGAGCATTCTCCTCTTGGATTGCCGTGAGTGGAATCATCCAAGATGAAAACGCCACCCTACATATTTGTGAGAAGATACTTGATACATGCCACTAGAGCAAGCATGGAATTGAGACCTTAGGAGAAGCAACCAGGGAAGAGGGATGCAGAAGGAGGAGTTCAGGGTCCAAGAAAGCAGCAGGCTGATCCAGAAGACTGAGGTGGAAAGAGGCTGGTTTGAGAGGGTAAGGAAAAGAAGGAACCTGAAATTCACATATTGCTTTTGATTTGAAATTAGCAGCCAAATCTTTGAGTTCAGGTTACTAGAGATTTATTATCAGTAGATGTATAAAATAGACCACCATGTCCAATAACTTTTCATTGGTTTCTTTCAGCATTTTGCTTTCCCCAGCCTTCATCCTGTAGCCTTCTACCACACTTTGCATGTGCCTAGTATTTCACAAGCGCATCGCTGCTTACAAAATAACCTCCCACCTCTTTGCATTTAGAGTGCTAATGCAAAGCAGATGTAAGCAATTGTTCTAATATTCCCATGAAATGGGTTATAAAGCACCACACTGAAAATATTTTCTTCTGCCCAATTGGGAGCAAAGTTCAGCACACCCTTGTTAGCGATACTCAGATTTCAGGCTCATGCGGTAACAGAAAAGAGCAGGTTGCAGTGAGACTGCATATGGAGATTTTGGCTCAGGAAGAATATCGTATATTTGTATACAATAGACATTTGCTGCTTCTAGTTGTAGGCTAGATTCTGGCATGGAGAAGGGGAGCTTGAAAAGCCAGAATGTGAGTAGGCAGTAACTTCAAACAGATTTGCCTTCAAATTGCAAGGAGAATGAAGCTCAAGCACTGTGTCTAATAAGTATAATGGTTTTCAAAACTCTGGTGCTGTGCATTCAAGAGCCCAAGTGGTAGTAAATAAAGGCTTTAAAACCTCACTTATGCATAATGTCTGGTGGAAAATATTTTCTTTTCGTGGTGGTGCACGAAACATAATATTGTCTAGGTGGCTGTGGGGAAAATGGCTGAGCAGAAAAGGGAAAAAAATGTTTGGGGGATGTTGTCATTTGTGGTTGCCATGATCTGTGCACAGCTATTACAAGCAGGGAAATTCCATTTGTAGCATAACAAGACAATCGGCACAAGATGTGGGCTTAAGGCACACTTCGAGTGTTACAAGGGGAGCATTTGGGATAAATAAATCAAATTCAAAGCCACAAAAGAGTAGACCTTCCCATGAAACTCCCAAATGAGAAGCTGTTCTCCATCAAGAGTAGCCAGCAGCAATTAATTAAAAGGGATGTGGAGGGATACAAAATTGTAGAATATTATAATTATAGAGTTGGAAGGGAACCCAAGGGTCATCTAGTCCAACTCTCTGCAATGCAGGAATCTCAGCTAAAGCATCCATGACAGATGGCCGTCCAACCTCATTGTAACTTGAAGCCATTGGTTTGGGTTCTACCCTCCAGAGCAGGAGAAAACAAGTTGGTGCCACCTTCCATGTGTTAGCTCTTTAGATATTTGAAGATGGCTATCATATCTCCTCTCAGTCTCCTCTTTCCCAGGTGAAACATACCCAACTCCCTCAAGCATTCCTCAAAAGTCTTGGTTTCCAGACCCTTGCTCATCTTAGAGAAGGAAGTAACTCATTCTGAAGTCTGAAAAGACCACAGGTCAAGAAGCGGGGCTTACTCCTTGGTACATGACACCAGTCAAGCTTGCAAAAATTTACCATTTGCCCGATAATAAATGTTGGAAATGTAAAGAGACTGAAGGCACATTCTTTCACCTTTGGTGGACATGCCCAAGGATTAAGACTTTCTGGGAAATGATGTATAATGAAATGAAAAAGGTATTTAAATATACTTTTCTGAAGAAACCAGAGGCCTTTCTCCTGGGCATGGTGGGCCAATTGGTGCCAAAGAAGGATAGAACTTTCTTTATGTATGCTACAACAGCAGCAAGAATACTTATTGCAAAGTATTGGAAAACACAAGATCTACCCACCCGGGAAGAATGGCAGATGAAGGTGATGGACTTCATGGAACTGGCAGAAATGACTGGCAGAATTCGAGACCAGGGAGAAGACTCAGTGGAAGAAGATTGGAAGAAATTTAAAGTTTATTTACAGAAACATTGTAAAATTAAGGAATGTTAGAAAGAGGCTGGAATGAAGTTATGTGGCTTTAGCGGAAATATTATAAAGGATTAAGTAAAAATAGATTGTTAATGGATGAAAGGAGGAAAGGTAAAGTTACATTATATTAAGATAAATTATAGGATAAAAATTGGGAAAGTTGGAAAGGATTTGCTGAAATAGCTAACCAAACTAGAATACAAAAAAAGGGAGGTGCGAGGAGGTCAAGGAAACAAGTAAATGAAAGATACGTTATGGGAAGGTTCGTTGTGTTTTTTAATTGTTTCTATTTCTCTGTTTTTCTGGTGTATATATATATATATATAATTCTCCTCTTTTTTATTGTAATGTGTTGTTAAGTTTCTGTTTAACTTGGAATTATCTCTTTTTCCTTTTGTAACATTTAAAACTTTAATAAATATTATTTTTTTAAAAAAAGAAGAAGCGGGACTTACTCCTTAAGTCACACCTTTAGAAGATGTGGTGAGGATTTTGCCTGGAGTTTGCCTGGCCTTGGGTGTTGTACAGCACAGGTTTCTTTCAGAGTGTACCTTCTCCCTGCCTTGGAATGCAGGACCTAGCTAGACCAGATTTCTTGTCATTTATGAGTAGGCTGCCACCATTTCTTTGAGGTGGAAACCTGAAATTATTATGGGGAGGGGCTAGTTCTCTGAGAGGACTGAGCAGATTCTCACCTGACTATATGTGCCCACAGTACAATACTTCTGGTAACTCCCTTGCAGCATGGAGCCAATTTTACTAGTCAAAAAACAACTCTGAGTATGACTAACATTGGATATCAAAGTTAGTTAGTGCCAGGTTGTTTTTTTGTCTAAGGGAGGAGGTTGCTGAACCAGGGTGAGTTTACAAATCCAGGAGTTTGACAAAGTCAAGATCTAGGCAATTACATGGTGTCCAGTCATAGCAGGCCATACCAGCCAAGAGAATCAATTTCCAAAGATATAACTAACTGGACTTCCTCGCATCTCCTTACCCTGCATTATTTATAATCAGAATATCAGCAAATTATTACCTTATTTCATACCTTATTTTGTACTTTCCAAATATTATACTTCTAAATTTAAAATAATTTTTACCAATTGCTCATACCTTAAAATTAAACAAAATATTGCCTTAAATTTTGACCTTTTCTTACTTATAACTTAGTTTTCTATTTTACAAAGCCTAAATCGTGCAAATACTTAACATTCATACAACTTATAATATTTTTGTAGATAATCCTTAAACTTCTTCCAGTCCTCTTCCATTGTTTCTTCTCCCAAGTCTCGGATTCTGCCAGTCATTTCAACCAGTTCCATATAGACTATCAATTGCGTCTGCCACTCTTCCAGTGTGGGCAAGTCTTGTGTCTTCCAGTACTTTGCAATGAGTATTCTTGCTGCTGTTGTCGCGTACATAAAAAAGCTTCTGTCCTTCTTTAACACTTTCTGGCCGACAATGCCCAAAAGGAAGGCCTCCGGTTTCTTAACAAAGGTATGCTTAAATACCTTTTTTAGTTCATTATAGATCATTTCCCAGAAGGCTTTCACTTTAGGGCATGTCCACCAGAGGTGAAAGAATGTCCCCTCAGCCTCTCTACATTTCCAACATTTATTATCAGACAGGTGATATATTTTTGCAAGCTTGACTGGGGTCATGTACCACCTATATATCATTTTCATAATATTCTCCTTCAAGGCATTACATGCCGTGAATTTTATTCCGGTGGTCCATAACCTTTCCCAGTCCTCAAACATAATGTTATACCCTATATCCTGAGCCCATTTTATCATGGCTGATTTAACAGTCTCGTCCTGTGTATTCCATTTAAGCAGCAAGTTATACATTCTCGACAATACCTTGGTCTTTGGTTCCAACAGTTCTGTCTCTAATTTCGACTTCTCCACCTGGAATCCTATCTTTTTGTCCAATTTAAAAACCTCTTGAATTTGGGCATAATGTAACCAATCTTGCACCTTATTCTTTAATTTCTCCAAGCTCTGCAATCTCCATTTGTCTCCAATTTTTTCTATTAATTCCCAGTATTTCGGCCAGCCGGCCTCCATATTGAGTCTCTTCCGGGCCTTAGCCTCCATTGGTGATAACCATCTCGGGGTCTTACTTTCTAGACATCCTTTTATATATTTGAACATGGCTATCATATCACCCCTTAACCTCCTCTTCTCCAGGCTAAACATGCCCAGCTCCCTTAGCCGTTCCTCATAAGGCATCATTTCCAGGCCTTTGACCATTTTGGTTGCCCTCCTCTGGACACGTTCCAGTTTGTCAGTGTCCTTCTTGAACTGTGGTGCCCAGAACTGGACACAGTACTCCAGGTGAGGTCTGACCAGAGCAGAATACAGTGGCACTATTACTTCCCTTGATCTAGATGCTCTACTCCTATTGATGCAGCCCAGAATTGCATTGGCTTTTTTAGCTGCCGCGGCACACTGTTGGCTCATGTCAAGTTTGTGGTCAACCAAGACTCCTAGATCCTTTTCACATGTACTGCTCTCAAGCCAGGTGTTACCCATCTTGTATTTGTGCCTCTCATTTTTTTTTGCCCAAGTGCAATACTTTACATTTCTCCCTGTTAAAATTCATCTTGTTTGTTTTGGCCCAGTTCTCTAATCTGTCAAGGTCGTTTTGAAGTGTGATCCTGTCCTCTGGGGTGTTAGCCACCCCTCCCAGTTTGGTGTCATCTGCAAATTTGATCAGGATGCCCTTGAGTCCATCATCCAAGTCGTTGATAAAGATGTTGAATAAGACTGGGCCCAAGACAGAACCCTGTGGCACCCCAATAGTCACTCTTCTCCAGGATGAAGAGGAACCATTGATGAGCACCCTTTGGGTTCGGTCAGTCAGCCAGTTACAAATCCACTGAGTGGTAGCATAGTCAAGTCCGCATTTTACCAGCTTCTTTACAAGAATATCATGGGGCACCTTGTCAAATGCCTTGCTGAAATCAAGGTAGGCTACATCCACTGTGTTCCCTTCATCTACCAGGCTTGTAATTCTGTCAAAAAACAAGATCAGGTTAGTCTGACATGACTTATTTTTCAGAAATCCATGCTGACTATTGGTGATCACAGTATTCCTTTCTAGGTGCTCACAGACTGTTTGCTTAATGATCTGCTCCAGAATCTTCCTTGGTATTGATGTCAGACTGACTGGGCGGTAATTATTTGGGTCCTCTCTTTTCCCCTTTTTGAAAATAGGGACAACATTTGCCCTCCTCCAGTCTGCCGGGACTTCACCTGTTCTCCAGGAATTCTCAAAGATGACTGCCAGTGGTTCTGAGATCACATCTGCCAGTTCTTTTAATACTCTTGGATGCAGTTCATCTGGCCCTGGAGACTTGAATACATCTAAACTAGCCAAGTATTCTTGTACTATCTCCTTAGTTATTCTGGGCTGTGTTTCCTCTACTGAATCATTTGCTCCAAATTCTTCAGGTCGGGCATTGTTTTCTTTATCGGAGAAGACTGAGGCAAAGAAGGCATTGAGGAGTTCAGCCCTTTCTGTGTCCCCTGTTTGCATTTCACCAGCTTCTCCTCTGAGTGACCCCACTGTTTCTTTGTTCTTCCTTTTGCTATGAACATACCCATAAAAGCTTTTTTTTTTGCTTTTAACTTCTCTAGCAAGCCTGAGTTCATTCTGTGCTTTAGCTTTTCTGACTTTGTGTCTACACGTGCTGGCTATTTGTTTGAATTCCTCTTTGGTGGTTTCCCCCCTTTTCCATTTTTTGTACACATCCTTTTTTAATCTTAACTCGGTTAAAAGTTCTTTAGATAGCCACCCTGGCTTCTTTAGGCACCTTCCATGTTTCCGTCTCATTGGTATTGCCTGAAGTTGTGCTTTTACTATCTCCCTCTTAACAAACTCCCAGCCATCATGAACTCCCTTTCCTTTTAGTATTACTGTCCATGGGATCTCACCCAGCACTTCCCTAAGTTTTATGAAGTCGGCTTTCTTAAAGTCAAGAAATTGAGTCCTAGTATGCTTGGCTGCTCCTTTCCGCTGTATAGTAAACTTCAGAAGAGCATGATCACTCGCGCCTAATGATCCTTCCACTTCTACCCCACTAACCAGGTCATCAACATTGGTTAGGACCAGATCTAAAATGGCTGTTCCTCTTGTTGCTTCTCCCACTTTCTGGACAATGAAGTTGTCTGCAAGGCCAGTGAGGAATCTGTTTGACCTTATGCTCTTGGCTGAGTTTGACATCCAGCAAATATCCGGGTAATTGAAGTCCCCCATTACTACTATCTCCCTTTCTTTTGCATGCTTGGCCATCTGTTCCAGGAAGGCATCATCTATGTCCTCCGTTTGGCTTGGGGATCTATAGTAAACTCCCACAATGAGGTCACTGTTATTCTTCTCTCCCTTAATTTTGACCCAAATGCTCTCACTTTGGCTTTGAGGTTCTAAATCTTGGATCTCTTCACAGGTATACACATCCCTGACATATAACGCCACTCCTCCTCCTTTCTTGTCTGGTCTGTTTCTCTGAAATAGATTGTATCCCTCCATTATTACATTCCAGTCGTGGGACTTATCCCACCAGTTTTCAGTGATGCCTACTCTGTAAAGTAGGATAGGCTGAGAGATAGTCACCAATGCAATGTCACCAAATGAGTTTCATGGAAGAGTAAGGATTTGAACACAGGACTCCCTGGTCCAAGTTCAATATCTCAACACTTGTATTTGTCATGACTTTCGAACCTGACACTACATAGCAGAAGATTCTAATGAGGACAAAGCTCAGGATGATCCCTTGAGAGATGAACTTTCAGTATTCAAGGCCCTACCATCCTCAGACTCAGCAGATCTACCCCCTGCAATACCTTTCTTTCCCCAGTCTCTCAGAAGTTCAATACTACGGGGGGGGGGGAGCAAGGTCACCTTACAAAAGGCTTCAGCTGGCTCTAGCTCCCTGCAGAGACAGTATCTACTGTAGCTGTCTCAGGAGGAGAACCCTTCAGCCTGCAGGCCCCCTGGAGCTGTCCAAGGTCCTGTTCTTCCCTGCTATCTGCTTGCACTTCACTTGGAACAGAGATTGCCCACTTCACCTCAAGCTTCCCCAGAATAAACTATTCTACCATCATTTAAAGAAAACTCCACAAAGTTCAGCTCAGTATTTTTCTCATTCTCCTTTGTGTTGGTAATGAATGGTTGATGATGACAGTTGGCAAATAAACAAAATTTACTGAATTACTTCCAAAAATCTGAAGGCCAAGACATGAGAAGAAAGACTGATGAAATCCATTCCACTTCTAAGATTGATGTGCTATTTTTCATAAGCTCATCCAGAGCCAGCTGTTAACAACAGCGTACCCAAGTACAACGAGAAGGTATTCTGTAATAAGATTAATAAGCAATCATACCACAATCTTATGTATCACAGCAATGCTGAACTGTAAAAACCAATCAGTGACATTGTATGAATTTATTACGTAAATAATCAACTCTGAAATCATAAAACTATTACAAGACTTTGGTTATAACCAGCAAGCTTTAATAGAGGGAAATGTTTCACATATTCATTGTCTCAGTTTAAATTGCTTTACCTCCCCTAGAGAGCCTGGACTTCAGAAGGATCATGTTTTATCAAAGTTTTTATTGTGAGTCTGTGAATAGCAGGAATCCCAGCTGGACTCTCATTCCCTCTCAACATCTTCTTTTCTTCAACTGGTTTTGATCTGCCTCTCTTGAGCTCAGCCTTGCGTCATTCAGAAAAATAATTCAAATAACTTCCATCTCAAAGTGGTTCATTGAGAAATCTTTCTTCTTCTGCACACAGAATGAACTCTGTTGTTCAATTAGCATAGTATCCAGACAGCTCTTCATTAAAAAAAAATCAAGGACATGTTTTACCTGTAACAGCAAGCTTTCAAACATTGCAGCTGTAAACCTTTTTTTTTCTAAAAGGCAACAGCAAGAAGGTATTTGACACCAAAAATAAATAGGAACTTTTTTTAAGAAAAAGAAAATAAACCTTGATCCAAAATACAGAGGCTGCATAAAAATCCAGAGATCCAATTCAAAAGGATAAGGTTGCATAACTTCAGCTTCAATGACATGGTAATATAAAAGGAAACATTATTGTCAAGTCATTGAATTTCATATTCTAAGGCATATTGTTTCAGTAAAGAAAGGCATATGGAGTGCAATGTACTTTGAAGCAAGTTCCATTGAGTTCAATGAAAACTACTCCCAGGTAAATTTGTCTAAGATTACAGCATTACTAAATGACACAGAGAAATAACCCTTGACCATCAGCTAAACTAGGGCTGGGCAACCTCTTTTCTTTGAGGTCTAAAGATAATAGAGCAGATAATAATGTAATAACAACAGAAAAAATGATTCCTAATATGATGGAATTCATTGCAGGTGTCTATTTGAACATCAGTTCATAAAAGCTTAGCTATGAACTCATGACAAGACTCATAATTAAATACGCTCACCTGAGCATGTAGAGGTGTGCCTTTCCCTCAAGGCTGGTGAAGGAATTTCATGGCAGAGGGTAGACTAAGCTCAAGGTTAGCTTGACCTTCAATGCTTCCTCTTTGAGGAACGAAACTGTTGATTGTTAATACTTCAGTCTTTCTCTGAGAAAAGTCTGAGGACTTGGGTCTCAGGTCCTCTTTGCCTAACCCTTTATCTTCCATTTGAGAGTCTCACTTCACTTGAATATCCTTCCCTACATTTTAAAAAAGAAGGTACCATCCAAGTGGAACAGAACAGGAAACAAGTTGAAGAGTGATTGATTGACGAGACACATTTTAATGAGTAAGCCTAGCAGAAACTGATCAGAATGCTGGTGCTGTGCTTCTAGAGGACCCTGAAGGCAGGATCTAAAGAGTTGCTTGTTTTCTCTGATTTGATTCATGCTTCAGCCCCACTCACATGCCATAACCTGTTTCTTATTCTTGTTGATGTATGAGCTATTCTGCCAGAAATGTTCACTGCTATAATGATGGGAGAAACTAAATGTAAAGATGAAATGGACAGGTGCCCTCTCTCCATGGAGATCTAAAGGACCCCCCTCCTCAAAGAAGCCATGGGTCTAGGAACCGGAGAGTTCAGTCAGAAAAGAGGTGGAGCTTTATCCACACAATACTATTCTACAACCAATCTACACAACCAGAATGTTCCAGAATTGCCAAATTGAGACTTGAGGGATTTGCTGCATCAGTACTCTTCCCCTCCAGAACTGTATTATTTATTTTATTTTATTTCATTTCACTTCTATACCGCTTTATATTTTAAAGAAAAAATCTCAAAGTGGTTTACAGCATATTAAAACATCAATAAAACAATCCAGAATCAAACATTTCTGAAGAAAGTCAAATGTAGATTATACAGTCAAAGCAACATAACTGACAGAAAACTCAAACATTATCTTAAAGATTTCAAAATAAAACATTACCACGAGGGTCAACTACAGAATACATATTTAAAACAAAGTTAACAAAAAAAACCTTAAACATTTCTAAAAGCAAAAAAAAAAAAAAAAAAAAGCTAAATGAAGTCAAATATAAAATACACATTTTAAACAGCATAATTAACAAAAGAATAAAATATTATCATAAGCATGAAATGGCTGTTCGGCAGGCACAAAAAGATGGGGCAAAAGAATCCAATAGTAGGTTTTAATGTCCCTCTGGTCTCACCAGGAACCTCGTTATTAGAGCTGGTGAGTCTGGGCTCTGCCCCCTAGGCCAGGTGGAAAGGGCCTTGCAGGGAGCGGCCTTCATGACTCACAGCCAGGCGATGTTGAGATGAGCATTGCCACTATTGCCTCAGCTTCTTCCAAAACTAGCAGAAGCCTCCCTTATGATAACTGTAGGGTCTGCTTCATGATGTTGGTGTGGCAGTAGAGTGACCCACCAACTACAATATGTTCTGGCTATCCTTTCTGCACTCTCTGGCTTGGTATACATAAACAGAAGTCAGAAAACAGTAAGACCCAATAAAGAGCTCTCAAAATTAGCATGCACCATTTTACATTAGGGGAAATCTAATGTTAGTCGCTTGCACTGGGACATATACAAACCTTGAGATGGCCCTACAGAGGGTGCTCTGGTTCTCTGGTGTTGTGAATAACCCTAGGAAAACAGCCCTTCAAAAAAGAAAAGCATTGCAATGCATTGCATTCAGCAGAAAGTATCACTAAACTAATATGTTTCCATGGTCAAAGATTTGTCTTTTGCATTCACTCTGGAATTGCTTGGAAATGTACCCAGGATGGAGGGATTGTATCTATTTCTGAGAGCTTATTGTATACTATGTTCTTGGGACTTTTATCAAGGTGACAATTATGCTAATAAGCCTCTCTAATCTCCCAATAATTCAGGCCAACTAAAAATAGGCCCTTTAGAAACAATGAATCATCATAACTTCACTGTGGAAAGCTGAATCCACTTTAAAATTGGAGTCACAGCTTCACAGCTTCCGCCAAGCAGGCAGCTGATAAAATTGATCAAACTATTTTCTTCTATTTGTGGCTTCTTGTTTTCCAGGATTGCATTCTGGCTCCAAATAGAAAATAAATAAATAAACAGGGTTGAAATGGAGGAAGGGTGGGGAGAGAATCACAGGAAGAGTAATGCTGCAACCAAAAGATGGGCATTATAACTGGCATAAAGATATTATGATGCAAAATGTATTGTTGTCATAAAATGTAATAATGTGAAATGCAGACATTTCAAACATGCCTGCTTGAAAACGCTACAAGCTCCTTGCAGTTCATGAAGACATCGAAAGTGAGGCAGAAAATGTTGGAATGTCCTTGGTCATCAGTCACACTTGCCAGTGTTTCCAGATTTGCTAAGCACACCTAAAGTGATCAGCATCATTTGGGAAATTCAACACCACCTCCAAGCTTGGGACCTGGGCTCTATTTGAGACTTCTGCACTTTTTGTGCATAAAATGTGAAACAATTTGCAAAATCCAAAGGCCTGCTTGGTGCCACTCAAAGTTAACTCAAAGAGAGACTCGTTGTTGTTGCTTTTAAAAAGCCCTCACAACAACCATAGCAATGATGCCATACCAGCATCTCTTTTTGAAAGAGGCCCAGTGGATGTTTTATGCACTTGATGTCACAGCCATCAGGTGAAGACCACATGCACTTGTGAATTCTAAACATCTTCCTTGGAAATATTTCAGAAGCAAAGGGCACATAAGGAATGAAATGAAATGAAATAAAGGAGGACAGATACACAAGATACGGAGAGGCTAGGGTCAATTCAGCTAATAGCAGCAGCAACTTTTCTGACAGTGAGGTCAGTTTCAAAGACTTCTGAAGAATTGTCACCACCTGGGACACTTGAAGCCAGGCTAAACAAAATGCTGGGAAGCAAAAAAATAATAATTCTATCTTTGCCAGGGGATAGTGTGGCTGCTCTAAAAGAACATTGCAGCTCTGACTCACACAGCTGAATTAGCAAGTCTTACCTCTGTGGGACTGCATTTCCTCCGCATCTCTTTTAGACAGTCTGTGACCAATCAGCACTCTCATTTCCTTTTCATATACTAATTTACTCATCATTTTAATCTTTTTTTTTTTTAAAGGAGGCCTTATCTTTTCTCTTTTTTTAAAACTACCCAGGAAGGTAAAATAAGATTTGGATCCCCAAGTCGCAGCTTTGGTTTATACCTCCAAGTAGTGCTCCTTTGTGTATGATATTAGATTATTTATTTATTTATTTATTTATTTATTTATTTATATAATATCCCACTTTTCTTCCAAGGGGTTCTATGTACAGCTTTTATCCTCACAACCACCCTGTGAAGTAGGTTAGTCTTAGAGTTAATGACTGGCCCAAGGTCACCCAATGAGTTTCATGGGTGAATGGGGATTCCAACTCTCTAACCATTACGCTACACTGGCCTTTAGTGGATCTTGGGCTGGAAAAAGGACCCCACTTCTGCTTAATGCCCTGTGAATGCAACAGGCTAACCTACAGGGATCCTTCATGTGATCCAGCATGACTCTTATGGAGCAGCTCATTTGCTTTTGGTGTGAATTAGTTCATAGAATTGTATTATTCTCCCATATCACCAAATGGCACAACAAACCATTAGGTTGTCCTGTACAATTACATGCCCATCAACAGTAGGGAGAGCCTTAGGTTTTGACATGTCGAGATTTAGATTCTGCAGTTGAGAAGTATTCTTCCTTGCACTGTCCTCTAAGCAAATTGTTCTCATCCCAAGGAGAATAAGGCTCGGTGTGGTGATTTTAATAAAACCTTGTGTGTATGTCTTATATTGGGTGTCTATATTTTGCATATAAATAGAATTCTTCACAGGTTTATTAATGTTCCAGTTTGGTGTACTCACTAAGCCTGACTCAATAAAGCTCCCATTATGACGAACAATAATGGGATAGTTGCTAAATTAGTCAGATTGACAAGTTTTAAATAGCCCAAATGCTGACTGATTGAATTTTCGTATTTCTTGAGAACATCTCGCTTCTGTAACTGGCATAATGTTACCACAGATGCTCTTACTGGAAAAGATCCTTACAGATTTTTCCCCATCCCGCCCTGTTTCTTCCTCTGGGAATGGTCATTGTTGTAGAATCCAGATCTCTTGAACAACAGCACACATAAACAGCAAATGAGGGAAAAGGAGCCGGAATCATCCTATCCAAAAATCAATAATCCCAAACTGTAGATTCTTACAGTTAAGACTGTAATAGCCATAAATTATACTCTTTATAAATCTTGTATAACATTTAATATAATCTTATGTAAACAGCCACAGTGTGTTTCATTACATTCCTCTTGGCAGTGAAAAGTATTGGTCAAGAAGCAAACATCTGACTCTTCATCTATCATTAATTTTTTCTAAAGGTGCTATGTTAAAGGCACTATGCGCCATGGAAGAAACCAAGAGATACTCCAATCACAAGAGAACTTTTCCAATAGTGGAACAGAGAATTAAATTTGCCCATGATGAAATATAGACTACCCACTATCTCAACCCACTAAGAAAGATAATAACACAATAAAATTCAAAACAGTAATAATTAATTGCATAATTATTCAAAATCCAAATAAAACTATTTAGTTAAATTATAAAATTGATGGACTTGATCCATTGATGACAGCTTTTAACGTCTCCAGTTCCCCCTAACACCCCTCTTACATTTTAGAGCCTGCTAGGGTCAACCTTTTTCAACCTTTTTGGGTCCATGGCTTCCTTGACCAACTACCTTCTTTCTGCAGCCCCCCTGTGGAGCCCAATTAGCCCTTGCCTGCAGAGCCAGCAGCCTCTCACCCTTTTTTGAGCACCCTCAGCCTCCTCTCTTCTCCCCTCTCCTTGGGAGTCCTCTGGGCAGCTGAGCTGCTCCCCCCCTTGACTCAAAGAGAGGTGCCTCTTCACACTGTCCCACAGGGGCCTGGGAAGCACTACCTGGCCAGTCCCAGAGGCACCATTCACCTGGGAAGCTTGTAGCCTTGGCTGCTGCAACAAACAGCTGCACAAGCCTTTGGGTGGCAGAGACGTGAGAGGGCATCAGAGGAAGGGGTGGAAGGAAAGAGGGACAGAGGCCAGTGTTGCCTAAATGGCCTCGGTCCAGTATACCTGAAGGAGCGTCTCCACCCCCATCATTCTGCCCAGACACTGAGGTCCAGTGCCGAGGGCCTTCTGGCGGTTCCCTCCATGCGAGAAGCTAAGTTACAGGGAACCAGGCAGAGGGCCTTCTCGGTAGTGGCACCTGCCCTGTGGAACACCCTCCCACCAGATGTCAAAGAGAAAAACAACTACCAGACTTTTAGAAGACATCTGAAGGCAGCCCTATTTAGGGAAGCTTTTAATGTTTAATAGACTATTGTATTTTAATATTCTGTTGGAAGCTGCCCAGAGTGGCTGGTGAAACCCAGCCAGATGGGCGGGATATAAATAATAAATTATTATTATAATATTATTATTGCCCACGCCACCCCTTCCATCATTCAAGGCACCCCAAGGTGCCATGGCATACTAGCTGAAAACCACTGCCCTAGGTAATTCCACTACCTCCAGGGGGTGCCCCCCCCACTTTGAGAATCACTGCCCTAAACCCCTCCTTTATTCCCTTCCTCCTTTCAATTCTGCTGCACTTCTCTTTTTTCCTTTATCGTCATCTATAGTTGAAACATGTGACATTTGAGAAGGGAAGGAGAAATAGGAAGTCTTTTGGTTGTCTGGCAGGCCGGCCAGTTAGTCGTTTGAGATTGTTTGGTTTGCAGCATCAGCTGTTTTGCCCACAGAAAAAGATGGAAATATTTTGATCACAAAACATTCCCTGTTCAATCCGCAACATCTCCAGGCAGGGTCGGGGAAAGCCCCTGTCTGAAAACACAGCGAGTCCCTGCTAGTGTGTACAGCTAATACTGAGCTACATGAAGGAACAGACTCAGTATCAGGCAGCTTCCTACGTTCCTTATAAACAGTTTTTTAAAAAATAATACAAGTTATTTGCCTTTGTATATGTATCCAATATATTAGGAAGACAAACTCTACAATCTGGATTCTAAATAATACATTGGCAGTGTTGCTTCACAAGGCAACCATGATACAGTGGTCATCAGGGTAATCATCCCAAAGCAGAGCTTTTGATATTTTATTGAAATGCTTCAGTGCCAACCTCATTTTTTTTTTTTTTTCTGGAAGGAAACATGTTTGCAGCTGCCTTATTATTGCTTATCATCTGTAAACTGAGATGTCCTTCCAGGAAGTAGAGCACTTGTGGTTCTGCCGCAGCAGCATTCCCAGTAACTGTTCTTACACGCTGCCAGGAAGGATGTCCTAAAATATGGCTATTGATGCCTGCTCGGTACTTTGCTACTTACAACAAACCACAACGAAGGGCCTCATAGGATGCGGCTTGAGGGAATTAAGCACGATGGGCCCTGAAACTCAGGCCTGAGCTTTCCTGATTAGTAAATTCCTAGGAAAGAAACGGTACCAGGCATGGATGAGGCCTTTAAAAACTACAGCCCATCAATGGTTCAAGGGGGAAAAAACTTAGATGGGCAGGGAAAAGTAGCTATCCCCCTTTCTCCTCCTTTATTTCATCTTTTACCTGGCTGAATGGTAATCACAACTACTTTATAAAAAGTTGCTCAGCCTACATTGTACTTCAAGTGCTTTTGTTGGTAGTTATCTACTGGAATGTAACAACTGGATATATATATATATATATATATATATATATATATATATATATATATAGTCTCATTACCATTTTCCTTTTTGCAGAGTCTCTCAAGCACAAGGAGTGTAATTTTTTTTGGGGGGGGATCTGAGGCAGCATTGGGATACAATACAGAAAGCACAACAAAAAGACAGAACAAAGGAGCCTTTAGGTGTGCATCGCATGCAGAGGAGTTATAGATAGCACATCACCTAATTTCACTCTGTAGCAAAGACAACAAAAACAGTAAAGTGGTAATAAAAAAATATACAAGACTAAGGAGTTATTTATATATGCTGCCCTATTTCCCAAGCCTGAATGGACGGTTTCTATAATAATCCAGGTTTCAAGGTGAAATCAAGTGGAAAGAGTCTGGTTTTCCTTTACCTTCTCTGATCAGTCACCTCTTCCATAATGACTATATTCCAAAGTGAAGAGTACCAGTGTTCTGAAGACAGATTTAGAGCCACTTTCCATTGTGAAACTATTACCAGTTTTGCTGCCAGTCACATAAATGCTAAGTTATTTTGAGAATATAGCCTTCTTATCACAGACAAAAATATTCAGTAACAACAATTTTTGGCCTACACTATATTTTCTTGTTAGTAACAAGAAGCCTTTCCTCATGAAACCAAAGTTCAGATTTTTTCATATAAATGCATTTCCACTATAAATGGCAATAAATACTGAAAATCCCATGTTTTGTTTTGTTTTAAAAAAAGGTAACCAAGAGGAAAATATACCATTGATACCAGTGATGAGTCCATTTTAATGAATTTTCGCTCATATAAGTAGAGGCAGGCCTAAAAGACTATTCATTCCTCAAATTATCCCAATCTTTAAATTGCATCTCAGAACCAATTAAAATTAATATTTACTTTCATTTATCAGGGAAAACCCTATTATCATCATATTGAAAATTCTGTATATATACCAATAGCAGTATCAAATAAGATTTACTTTGTATTGATTTTCTACGTGAACAAATAATTCATTATGTGGTCTTCACGGGGATCATTCTTCGATGAAGAGTGGGTTAGAAATTCAATAACTTACTGCGAGCTTGCAGCCATAGAGTTGAAAGTGGGGTATACATTCTTTAAAAAAGATAATACATTTCCGTTCACCCACTCTTCTTCCTTTTCCTCCATCACCCAATTACCTTCCCCATCCTCTCTCACACAAACAATATATTACATACAAACATGGCATCCCGAGAAAGTACCTTATACAGAGTTCAGCCATTGGTCTATCTAACTCAGTATTTTCTACACTGAATGGCAACAGCTGTCCAGGATTTTTAGACAGGGAGTCTTCCTCAGGTCTTCCTGGAGAGGCTAAATCGTAGGCATACATAGCAGATAGTACACCACTGATCTAAAACCCTCCCCCACAGCCCCACAAACATGTAAGTATATAAATCATAAACATATGTCACACAAGATGAGTCCAGGTGCCCTCAGAATAGTCTAGCAAGGCAGTCCAGACTAGGCAGAGAGCAGTTGTACCAGAGGGTGCAGTGGGAAAACCTGCGTGGATCTGCTGCTTCCTGGCCTACTTTGGCTACTTACAGGTATATGCAGGAACCACATGATCTTTCAGTTTTCCAAACAGACTAAACCAACACAAAATTGAAGTCTGCTCCTCTGGTCTCACCAGCAGTCAGAGCAAGTCTGGACCCAAAGGAGCCAACTCCATTCCATCTAGAGTGCTTCCAGATGATCTGACACATTTTTCATATTCATTAAGCAACACACCACAGATTCTGAGTGCATCCTTGTAGACTATGCCACACAATACATTAAAGCAAGACTTCTTCTGTCTCAGGAAGAGATAGAGGAACAAAAAAAAAAAAAAACCAAAAAAACCACCACCCAGATCCCGATGTGTACTGTATCTTTCAGTCCCCCAACCAAGTTATTTATATTGGTCAGGTCTATAAATATGCTCCCTAGGGGACTGGATTAAATTTAATACTGAGTGATTACTAATGCATTCAAAAATTAAATTATAAAACATTTCTGATGGTGTCATCTGTCTGAATGGGAAAGCTTTGCTGTCATCTCCATTTTGTAATTGCTTTGCCTCTCAGTCCTGAACTGAAGAATCATTCTCTCTCCCACACAAAGAGTAAAGTTGCAGCTCTGCATTTCTCTTCTGGCAATTGCCATCTTTTCCAGCTTAACCAATCAACGTATCATAGCATCAACATAAATGGAGGATAAGACAGCCTGACACACATTTTTAAATTTGCAATTGTTCGTAAGCATTTAAGGCATTATGAACAAGTAAATCTGTGGACACTCTCTTCACAGTTTTTGTAAAATTACCAGTAAAAGCCACATACAGATTATGAAACATCATTCTAAAGCAATTATTGGTGAAGGGACACTTTCAGTTAAACAACAGTTGCTTTTCCACCTTCTTGGAGAAGACTTGGTAGGAATACAGAATAGTTGCCATAAACCTCAAACTCATTTTTCAGCAGGTTATGAGGCCTAAGAATATCTCTGCAGGGTTGGGTCAATGACCCATCTGATCCAACCTCCTGTCGTGCAAATGTGCATGTGATATTGATGACTTTGTTATTACACGAGGGCTTTTTTGTATCGGTCATGAGATTTTCTAACTATGATGGGTAATTATATTGCATTTTGATGTTTGGTATATGATTTGCTTCTGTGGTATTTATTCTGAGATATTTATTGTTCAATTATGTTACTGAAAATGTGGGTGATTACTTACTCAGTTGTGTGTTACCTAAAAGGTTGCAAAGCGACTTACACTTAAAAAACAAGAACAGAAATGCATAAATAAACATGAAGATATTACCAGGGGGGAGAAATTCATATAAAACATTAACATAAAACATTAATATTTCCATCCTACAACAACCCACCACCATAACAGTCATAGAAAGCTTGGACAGTGCACAAACAGTAGATCAGAATCAGCTCAGTCCATCAAAGGCTTGAAAAAAAGAACAGGTCGGAGTGGTTTTCCCCTTGACCCGCTGCTTTCCCAACAAAACCCCACTCTTTAGCTCTAAATCAGAGCAAACATCAACCTGGAGAAAACTCGAACTGCTGTTTGCAGCACAACAGGAGGAAGTGTGGATAAGCCCTCAGTCTTTACTTGGTGCCAGGAAGATGGCAATGAAGGCACCACACAGAACTCAATGGTGAGAGCACTCCACAAATGGGGAGCCACTGTTGTAGTAGCAGCAGCAATAATATTGTTTAGTATTGAACATGGTGTTGATATTGGGGGGGGGGTATGTGAACTGTTTAGAGCTTTCTTATGGACTCTAAAATGGTATAAACGTTAATTAATAAATAACAAAAACTAAAAACAAGCACAGTAGGGGCTATCACATGAAGTAGCCCTAAATAATAACTATAAACCAAATAATGTGCTGTATATTATACTAAAGCAAACAAAAAGCTCACATACCAAGTACAGCAGTACAGGTGCTAGTACCAAAACCAAAGAGTTTTGTGTAACTACAAATCAACATTTTCCTTATTTCATTTTGTGTGATTTATGCAGCTCTTTCCAATTTATTTTCCCAACATTTAAAAAATGGCTACATTTTTGGAAAGCGAGGGGGGGGGCATAAGGAAGGAGGAGTTCACCCAAAAGGCAACAAAAGCACCCTCCCCTACCCCAACACTCCTGCCTTTGCAGACACTTTGTTTTTGTGCTGTCCACTACAATATTCACCACCACAGGAGTGACGTGTGTCTTTTTTCAAAGCTAATACTGGGATTCATGGGACACTGTGGCAATTGCCGTATTCTGCACACAAATGAAGGATGCAACAAACTATCAAGACCAGAATTTATCTACGATATAAACAAAACAGAGGCAATGCCAAACCAAGTTAAGAGTTAACTGGTTTGTCGTAAATGATTATCAGAGTGTACAGGATGTTCTAGCAGAGGCTTCCAAGGAAATGTAGTCAGGGCCAGGATGCCAGGTGTATTGCCTGTGTTCCATCATCTGCTTCCCAGGGTCTCCGGCCTGAGCCACCTACAGAACCAACCTGGTGGGTGGCCTTTGGGAACAGAACTGCATCTAAGCTGATCCATGTGGCTTGCCACTGTGTGAACTGACTATACTCAGCTCCCACAGACCTTCTTTTTTAAAAATGCTCTTACACAGAGTCTTCCCGGCTCTTCATACCGGAGCACATCCATGTTTACACACTTGATGCAAATTGTAAGCATCCTGTGAAAGGTTTATCACCTTCCCTCTGGGTTGCTGCTTGTAAGGTAACTACCTGAAAAAAAAAAACACACACACACAGCAATGATCTGTTATGATTATAGAACCCTGCAGATGATCAGACCCAGGTATAAACAACACGGTTATAGTGTTACCCTCAATTTGTACTCTACATTTCTGTGGGGCTCAGACCCCAGAACACACAACTTCTCCTCCTTGGAGGCAGGAGCAGAAAGGCAATTGCATGACATTCTATGTACTTTAAAGTTGATTGTAGGCTCTAGAATCAAAGTTCAGAGAGGACAAAGTAACACACAAACACACAGAGAAAGAGACTAATAGTTGGCTATGTGAATAGTGGCCTTGGCTGCTATTGCTACTTTGCTTCTACTAGTGCCCATGAATTTATAGTGATATCTCAAGATCAATAAATTGACTGTGGTTTCAATAATATACTTGCACAGAGTGTAAGAATTAAATATGTTCCTCTAACAATCATTTTGGGAGATAGGATTATTTTAGGGGGATGGGATTAATATATCTTCCCAGTTACAGATGGATAAACAGATGGATGGAAAACTCCACTGAACAGAGTGTTGGCTGAGTGTCATTCTCTGACTGACAGCCAATAAATATCATATGGAGTAAACCTGTAAACTAATGTGATACTATTTACTAAATTCCATCAAAATGGGATGGGCTGCTTGCCAAAGTGTCATTAGAGTAAACATCATGCAGGGTTGAATAACCTCTTGCAAAGGCAATCACACACCTCAGGTCAGTAATTACTGTTGAAAAGGAAGTTTTTAAAAAACAAAAAACAAACCTGCATTGGGATTTGGATGTGATGAATTTATTTTGAAGGAAGTCCCACATGTTCCATTACATGGGAAATGTTTGCAAGTTGCGATCTTTGTTCTTGGCAAATGTGCTATTGAATGTGTGTGCGTAGTACATAATTAGTTTAGTAGCGAACCATAGGGCAGCTTCTCAGGTAAGGTTTTCTTTTCTGTGCACATAAAAGTTTGCTTCCACATGCAGATCTCCCTTGCTGGACAGGGTTTCATCATGCTTCCTAATTGGATGCCTGATCATTTGTAAATTTTGCATGACATAAAATGCTACACCACTTTCAGCATGCAGTGATACGCACTGACAATGTGTCCATCATCTGTAAACACAGATTTCCCATCCCACCCCCAGTTTTTGGATCACCACGTAGTATTTTTGTAGTCACAAACATGTTCTATTCCAAACATACTTACAAATCAGACTATATTTGCACATCAGGCAGTAGAAATAAAACTTCACTGAATCTTTATTTATTTATGTATAGAGTTTAAATTCCACCCTTCATCATAGAAACAAATTCAGGGTGGATCACAATATTCATATTCCAGCAGGGGGGAAAATCCCAAACTCTATATTACAGTCCAGAAACGAATACAGATTAGACTTCATATATGTAATTCCTTATTTGCTCTTGTATTGAGTAGGTTTCCAGAGTATCTCAGAGTAACCTAAGGCACCCCAAATCCAAAGGGAGCCAGCAACTTAATAGTCTTATTAAGTATACATATTGTCTGCAGAAAATGAGCAGTACAAATCAAGCTGGCATCATCAACTTCTGTGGCATGCAGAGAGAAAACAACACTACCTTGTGGATATTTAGCATCCCAGTAGGAAACATTATGGACTCAGAGCCAACAATAGCTCCATGAGCCAAATATCTACATAGAAAGTAAGTATAAGTAACACAGAATTATTGCAATACTTTCTCAGACTGTTGCAGTGAAGTTTTTAATTATATATATATTGCATTGTTGGATTTTGGCTCACCAATTTTATCTTCAGCATTATTCTCACACAACATATAGAGTGCCATCAAGTTATGAAGTAGCTGTGCTATTTTAACCACTTGCCAGAATCAAAAGATATACTTTAGAGGTTAGGCTCAAAAGTTTAGGTATGCCCAATTTGATTTTCCCCTTCCCTGTTTCGGGCAGGAGACCTTTGAGTGTACAGTTCTTTGGAACTTGTCATAGTGTTACTGACAGTGGTCTCTGTTAACAGTGGACTTCCTCGGAGAGGATGGTATATAGCAGGCATAGGCAAACTCTGGCCCTCCAGATGTTTGGGACTACAATTCCCATCATCCCTTACTACTGGTCCTGTTAGCTAGGGTTACCTGGTATACAGTATACAACTAATTTCAATTAACAACTGTCATAATATTAGGGAGAATCACATTTTCTGTTTAAACTCTATTATGGTAGTATTTATTACTAGACAGGAGCAGTTGGAGCAGGAGGACAGATCAGATTGTATATAGAAAAAAAACATCTCTTGCCAGGATTGGATGCTTTCTGGTTCACTCTGAGAAGCCATTTTTAACTGCACCCAGGGACAGAAGAGAGAGCTGCTCACAGACATCAGTGGAGAAATTAAAGAATTTTTAAAAATACAAAATTCGGGCCTGCTTCTTGGGAGAAAAGCAGTGACAAACCTAGACAACATCTTAAAAAGCAGAGACATCACCTTGCCGACAAAGGTCCGTATAGTCAAAGCTATGGTTTTCCTAGTAGTGATGTATGGAAGTGAGAGCTGGACCATAAAGAAGGCTAATCGCCGAAGAATTGATGCTTTTGAATTATGGTGCTGGAGGAGACTCTTGAGAGTCCCATGGACTGCAAGAAGATCAAACCTATCCATTCTTAATGAAATCAGCCCTGAGTGCTCACTGAAAGGAAAGATCGTGAAGCTGAGGCTCCAATACTTTGGCCACCTCATGAGAAGAGAAGACTCCCTGGAAAAGGCCCTGCTGTTGGGAAAGATTGAGGGCACAAGGAGAAGGGGTTGACAGAGGACGAGATGGTTGGACAGTGTTCTCGAAGCTACGAACATGAGTTTGACCAAACTGTGGGAGGCAGTGGAAGACAGGAGTGCTTCGCATGCTCTGGTCCATGGGGTCACGAAGAGTTGGACACGACTAAATGACTAAACAACAACAAAAATGGAGGGTACCCCCCCCCAAGAAAGCCCGAATCACGCTCAGTGGACATGGAATGCTGAATTGGGGAGATAAAAACAGGGGGGCAGTGAATAGAATGGGGTGGCTGAACCCTGAGCTGCACTGTAACATTCATTGTAGCTTTCTAGTAGTTATTTATATTACCCTTGGTTTCTATATTCCTATTATCTATAGTCTCTTGACTAGGATCCAAAGCTCAAGGGCTTTTGCTTATTAGTTTGGTGAGTGGGGTTATACACACAAATTTGAACAGATCTCATGGCAAAATGTTTTTTGCTTGCTCCATCTATATGGTTGGAAAGGAGCTTGCACTGCAGCCTAGGCTGGGGAACTACTGCTTTGAGAAACATACACTAAAGGCCTTGTTGTGTGGATAAACGTAATTTTGAAGTTCCTCAGATCATCACCATTGTGTGGTCCTTACAACAAGCCTTATACTGTTGGAGGCAGTACACTTCTGAATACCAGTTGCTGGAAACCACATGAGAGGAGATGATCTGAGGAACTTCAAAATTACGTTGCTTGTGGACTTCCCATAGGCATCTGACTGGCCACTGTGAGAACAGGGTGCTGGACTAGACAGGCCACTGGCTTGATCCAGCAGGGCTGTTCCCATGTTCCTCTGATTTTTAGTGTCATGTGAGGAGCTGAGGCTGAAGGAGGGTCACTTGCCCAAACAGGAAGCTCACATACCACACACCTTAATATAAGAATTGGCAGAAGACCCTCAAAGCTGAGCAGGCCTTATGGAAACCTTTATAAACACTTCTAGGTTCATGGCTGGGATGGGTGAAGTTATTGGATTCAGTGCACACTTCGTGAAACAATGCATGAGCTAAAACACAGCCATCCTTTGAAATTTGCACTTGGCTGAATTGTGCAAGGCAGTTCTGTACACTTGACACAAGTTATGTGTACAGAAATGCATATGCTAGACTAAAGTGTGCATGAAAATGCCTATATTTGTGAAAATAACCTAACAGTGTGTTATATTAGGGGGGAAATGCTTTCAAAAACTTGTATATTAGGCAAGATTGCATACCAAAAGTGTATGTATTAAGAGCATTTTGCACTGAAATGCCAATGAATTTTCATGAGTATTTTTTTTAAAAAAATCACAACCTGATGCAGAAGTGTGGAGAAATGAATCTGACAGATCCATCTAACCCTAGTTCATAGCAAATCTGAACCAATGGATTTGCAGCAGCCCTGGCTTCAATTCAGTTACACCCCCAAATCTTTGGAGCACTTTGGGCTGCCTTTCTATGCTAAAACTTGATTATTTTGGAGATTTTCATTTCATGAATGATTTTAAAACACACAGTCTAAAGATGTCTCTCCCCTTTCCCCCCACACTCTTAATTAAATAGCAAGACTAAAGATGGAAGCTAATATGAAAGTACCTTGTAGTATAATTTCTTCAAATAAGACTCTTCATAAACTTCTCCAAGTCTCCTGTGTGACATTCAGAAAGTCAAGAATTGCTGGCGAGTGTAATCTTATTCATATATTTTAGCCTCAGTGTTGCAAATTGTGACTTTATGGCACCACAGCTCGGCAGGCAGTTAACACCCACTCCTTGACTTAGGATCACTCTCCCTGCCTATCTCCTGCAAGCCCCACCAAATGCAAGTCTCCACTCCTACACCATCCTTCCCTCACTTGGAAGCCGCCAACCTGCAAAACCAGTTCCTTCTACAGCTTCCCCCTGCTCCATGCCACCACAAAACATACTCAAGCTGCTGCAAGGGCTCACCACTAATGCTAGTCCTGGATTCCATTGAATATTTTCTTAGTTCCAAGGTGGCTTCTTAGATCTGCCATCTTAGATTTGCCTCAAATGCCTCAGAGGTTAAGCAATTCTTGAGCATTGTGACATAGGGGAAGGAGATAGCTGCCACTGGGGGTTTTTTGTGGCGGGGAGTGTCTTCTTAAAATCACATGAATAACAGAGAAAAGCTTTTTAAATATTATCATGAAATGACACTGAACGCCATTGAAATTGTCCAAAACATATAAAATTGATAATGATAAATGGTGATTTGTGTGCCTGCACTACAGGTGATTTCACTCATATTATGCCCCAGCATCCCGCATCCCTTTCTGGAAAAGGGGAAAGGAAACAATGATGGAAATGATAAATATGTATCTATCTTTAGATCCTTTTATTTCCTTGCTGAATTAGGTGAAGAAAGTTTTCAAGAAGCTGTATTATATACCCTACTGCTACAAGAACATTTTGCCAATATAGGCTCTGTAGGAATCCTCCCTGGTCACTTTCAGACATCTTTTATAAACTGCAATTTTCAGACAGGCCTTTTGAATCTGATATTCTTTGCTAACCAGCTTTTACTAATGTGTTTGGCATTTTTATCGCTTTAAGGTTGCATTCTGTCATGTGATATGTTATATGGAAGTGCTGTCTTTTTTTAAAAAAAGGTAAATAAATAAGATTAACTTTTGCCAAATGCTGGGAGGCAAATTCTACACAAGGTAAAACTGAAGGGTAAAAAACTACCCATGGCATATTTATTCTGGTTGAGCTTATAGTTTATCCGATATTACAGATGCGGTGCATAAGAGATGTTTGGAGATCAACTCCACAGTATATATAAAAAAAGGTAAAGGATTCCTGACAGTTAAGTCCAGTCGCGAACGACTCTGGGGTTGCAGCCTTCATCTCGCTTTAGTGATGGAATTATGCATTATCAAGTTGAAAAACTTGAACTGAATATTGACATGATAAATACTTCCATCTCTTATTCTCGGGGTCATTATTTTTACATATATTATATTCAATAAATAAATCCTGTGGGGGCAGAGAACCTAGATTCTTCATCCATGTCCCTTAAACTTCAGGTAAATCTTTTTAACTCTGTCCACAAATCAATTAAGACAGAATATTTGGATTTAAGCCAACATCTCCCCCACTGACTTCAATAAAACTGAATTTATCCAACCAATTTGTCTTTTTCTGGTTGATTACTAAGGTGAAGCTTCATTTCTAAGCACACCTTTTCACCACTTTCCTTCAGGAATGGTTTTGCTTTTGTGGGGAGTGGTAATGTCTACGATACTTCTAAATCGCTGCTCAGTTATGTTATAATGGTGTTTGCACAGCTACGGTATTAGCTCTCGCATAATATTCAGAGATATTCAACTTGGAAAAGAGCCAGCTCTTAATTTATTCTCTGTGGTAGGGAGGTAGAAATCTATCCGGTCGGATTGCTCAGTTTGCACAGATCAGCAACCACAAGAGTCAAGAAGCAACCACACGAGGGGATCTTGAAAGGTGAAATTGGAGCGAGGGGCCATTTTCAACCACATGGATTGCAAATCAGATGAAGGAGGTGCTGGTTTGATTGCAAACACTCTTGCCCTTCAGCAGCTCTGCTGAAAACATTCCTTGTTTTGTCAAGTGTTTTTAAGAATTTCATCTGATTCAGTGTTAGCTATTTGTTCTGTATTTTATGATTTTGTAACGTTGTGAAGTTTTAATGATTTTATCGTAGTTTGAGGTTTCTTTTTGTTTATTAGTCATTGGCTTAGAAAGACTCTTATAAAATAATCTTATAGTTCTCGACTCTGCGGCTTAATTAAAGGAAAAACACACCTACAATAAAGCTGCTATCCTAACCTCACATACCTAGGAGTGAGTCCTACTGAATCATATAGGACTTTCTTCTAAGTAGGTACAATCAGGATTATTGTGCTATAAACTACTACAAGATACAAGGGCAATAAATCGTCCTTGTATAGATATACCTGGAAAATATTCTAGAGTGTACCCAAGAGCCAAAAAGCTGTGCACAGACAAGGGCTTTCTTGTCCACTTCAAAGTGAAGCCTATTTGTCCCACCCCAGCAGCTTCTCAAGGCAAGCTGCAAAGCAGAATTTGCAGCAGCCTAAGCAGATGCAGATGCGTCGACCAAAAGCATAAAATACCCACTTTCTTTCACACATATCAAGCCTTCTGCAAAATGGAGGAAGGCTTACCTGGTAAAACACCAGGAGGCAGAGGGTTGTAATTAGACTTCCTTAATTGCATTTTTTCTTTTCATTAGGGGCCCTCTGCTGCTTGAAAAGCCACACAAAGTTTTTTAAAAAGCTAGGAATGGGGAACTTGTGGGCCTCCAGGTGTTGTTGGACTCCATCGCCCCTCAGTGTCAGCCTACATGACCAACGTTCAAGGATGATGGGTACTGTAGTCCAGCAACATTTGTGGGTTGGTAGGTTATTACATTTTTTGTGACTATGGTATGTACTTTTGTATTTTAAAATTGTAAACTGTCCAGTGATCTTCGGATGAAGGGCAGTATAGAAATTTAATAAAGAAATAAAAATAAATAACAACATCTAGCATGTCCACAGATTCCAATACTATCTTGTATCTATCAGGCAATCCTCCCTTTCCCCATTCTTGTTATTCTTTAAACTGAAGTGCACTCTCTCTCTCTCTCTCTCTCACACACACACACACACACACACACTTATCTTTGGAGGTCCTCCCCAACCCTCCAGCAGTTGGGCTGAAAAGCTTTGACAAAGCAAAATAGGAGAGGAACAATTTCTAAAAGAACTGCTAGGGTACTCTTTCATGCTCCCACAAACAAGCAGTACAAAACAAGACACATTTCCTGCTGGCATGTTCCTGAGGCTAACCTTAGTCCATTAATCTTGAACAGTTTTTCCCTCTTTCGCTCTTCACAAAGCCCTCGGCGCACACAGAAGTTCCTACAGCAGAGGTGCATGACACAACAGTGGGAAAAAAAAGGACGTTAAATGATTTATTACTATCACTTCACTATTATTATTTAAGCAAAATAGCAGAGCTAGGGAGAAAACTGTGTTAGGTTTTATGTAAGTGGTGGTCCTAGTTGCGGTAACGGATAAGAGCTTTCTCTGTTTCCCAGACTGAGTGGAAAAACTGAATGGATGGAAGGTGGATGGGGCAGCCATTATGTTGTTTGTAATAACTTGTTTCCTGCTCACTGAGAAAATGATGCGCCAAGAGGAAACAAAGCAAACATTTCCAAGTATTTTTGTTATGTTCTATCACAACACAATGCACACTGTATGTATGGCAGGGACATAGTGAGGTGGTTGAGAAAGGGGTAACTTCAGCATTACTCACATGTCCCAGAGGCAGCATTAAGTGTTGGATGATAGAAGGGACAGGACAGGACCATATTACTCAGCTGAATTATGGATTGGAAGGTTGGACAACTCAACTTGACCAGTTTGAGGGCACCCTTCACTGTAGAGTGCTTGTTTTGGAGGACAGGGGGTGGGCAGGTGTGGAGGACTCCCTGGTCCTGAATGGGGTAACTGTGCCCCTGACGGACCAGGTGCGCAGCCTGGGAGTCATTTTGGACTCACCGCTGTCCATGGAGGCGCAGGTCAGCAGTGTCCAGGGCAGCTGTCTACCAGCTCCATCTGATATGCAGGCTGAGATCCTACCTGCCCGCAGACTGTCTCGCCAGTGGTACATGCTCTAGTTATCTCCCACTTGGACTACTGCAATGCGCTCTGCGTGGGGCTACCTTTGAAGGTGATCAGGAAAGTACAATGAATCCAGAATGTGGCAGCTAAACTGGTGACTCCCAGCACAATTCAGTGTTGGTGCTAACCTTTAAAGCCCTAAACGGTCTTGGCCCAGTATACCTGAAGGAGCATCTCCACCCCCATCACTGAGTTGAAGTCCAGTTCTGAGGGCCTTCTAGTGGTTCCTTCACTGCAAGAAATGAATCTACGGGGAACCAGGCAGATAGCCTTCTCGGTAGTGGCATCCACCCTGTGAAATCCTCTCCCATCAGATGTCAAAGAAATCTGACTTTTAGAAGACATCCAAAGGCAACCCTCTTTAGGGAAATTTTTAATGTTTGATGTTTTATCGCATTTTTAATATTCTGTTGGGAGCCACCCAGAGTGGCTGGGGACACCCAGCCAGATGGGCAGGGTATATTATTATTAGTAGTAGTATTGGTTCAAACTCCCAACACATCCAGATAGTAAGGTTAAACAAGACCTCTGCCACAGAACTTAGACTATACTGGGCTTGAAGACCACTTTGAATGGTTTAAGACAATTTCATATGTTCTCAAATGGGGAAACTTGCAAGGCTCACGTTTTCTTTTCTTGATTGGTCAGGTGTCTTTTGTATGCCATGCCAGTGTAAAGTGTTTTGGATCCTTAATACAGGGTTATTAGGTAAGGGGATTGCAAACAGTATGGTGCAATGGTTAGAACATTGGGGCTGTCCACCTGGGAGACTAGAGTTGGAATCACCACTCATTTATGAAGCTCATTGGATGACCTTGGACTAGTCGCTGTCCCTCAGCCTAACCTACCTCACAGGGTTCTTGTGAGGACAAAATTGGGAAGGGGAAATACATGTATACCACCTTGAGGTGAAAGGCGGAGAATAAAATGTAATAAATAAACAAAATTCTGTGGATGCTCTAAGGACAACTTGAGATGTGGGGTGTATGTTAAAAGCCCAGAATGAATCTATATTATCTCAGACACAACAGATTAAAGAGATTAAGCGAGTGAGAGATCTGTTTCACAAGGCTGCTAAATAAAGTTTTAATATTGGTTTAGGTCACAAAGCTTTCAAAATAATAGCCTGTGGCCATCCTTGTAGATACTAAATTAGACTACAGTACAAACAGAATCCAGCACTCAACCCTTAAGAGTCTGATTTGAGAAATGTAAAGTTCCTCTAGTTTGTTTACCTCATTAACCTGTGTTTATTTTCATAGTGGTTGGCATTGTATTTACAATGTTCTAACTGGCTCACTTTAACTGGCTGAGTATCTGCCTCCCCCCAACCAAAAAAACCCTAACAGAATAATGCACAGTAAATAATGTGCCTGATAATGCTATCCTTGAAAATAAGAGATGGGGAGGGGGGACATAATGTTCCTTTTTCATACATTATTGCAGCAGAACTAGACTTGGTTGAATGGGAGTACTCTCGTGCTTTTTGTTAACACACAGCAAACAGATCCTGAAATGAATGAGGTTCTTAGAAGTATACAGGAGACAGATTAGCTCGGGATTATTTGTGCATCTAGAGGGATGACAAAAGTGCATTTTGAATGAAGACTTTAAGCATTATTCTGCTGATCCAGGTGGTAGCAGATCATTCTTGGGGCCCGAGGCAAAGTGTTGGAATGTTATAATGAGTAAAAACACGGCTGGATTTTGTTCTCTGTCAAGATGACAAAAGGGAACAATGGTTGTGTATGGAAGCATGGTAAAACCAGCCAAATGTCAAACAAGGAATCTCTGCTCCTAACAGGGATGAAAGGGAATTATGGTGCTGCCTTATTGTTTAAAGAATAAACCACAAGGCTGCTGTTAATACTAAAATGGAGAAAGAACACACAGACACTTGCATATCAGGGAGGTGCAAGCTTCTGCGTAAAAGGGAAATCATTAATATACGAACATAAAATTGAGTTTGGCCACAATGAAAATATTTTAGCTCTTTTTTTGGGGGGGGGGGAGTTCATAGTGTCTCCTTGACAGCTGTTCAATGGGTTCATTTTTTTTATTCAGTGCACAGACTTAAATCTACCGTGCTCCAGTGAAAGTACACAATTTGAAAACCTTTCACATAAATTACACCACTCAAGTATTTTTAGTTGTTGGGTGAGTGAGACTTGTTTAGGGAGGCATGGATCTCATGCCTTTTCAGATTTTTGTGGTTAGCAAGCAGCGAAATACACCTGTGAAGGTCACAAAGTCTAGCTAGTTGATGGAGAACACCTTTGTTTGACCTGTTTGCAGTACTCTGTGTAGCATAACCCGCTTTCTTCCTCACAAGCTTGGACATTAATAAAAGCTTGGCAGGCAACTGTGGCTTCAACTCCACATGTTTCAGAGAAGCAAACAAGCAAACAAACAAACAGATATAAATGGCCACACTTGTCATTCACAAAAGAAAAGGGGTGAGCATCTGAGGAACAACCTCCCACTTTGGCAGCTGCTCCTAATAATGGAAAACACAAGGACAAAATACAGTGGTACCTCAGGTTGCATACGCTTTAGGTTACATACTCTGCTAACCCAGAAATAGTGCTCCAGGTTAAGAACTTTGCTTCAGGATGAGAACAGAAATCGGGCTCCGGCGGCGCAGCAGCAGCA
This sequence comes from Podarcis cretensis, assembly GCF_951804945.1. Classification (NCBI taxonomy): domain Eukaryota; kingdom Metazoa; phylum Chordata; class Lepidosauria; order Squamata; family Lacertidae; genus Podarcis; species Podarcis cretensis. The sequence goes on along the minus strand of NC_137170.1, from coordinate 64,976,150 downwards.
GCAGGAGACCCCATTAGCTAAAGTGGTGCTTCAAGTTAAGAACCGTTTCAGGTTAAGAACGGACCTCCGGAACAAATAAAGTACTTAACCCGAGGTAGCACTGTATGCACTGGAATGTGGTGGCAAAATTAAATTTGCAGCTGCCACTGATGACCTGGTGAGTGGGTACGGGGGCTCCAGGTGCAGTATAAGAAAATGCCTGACAAATATGTTGAGGTTTAATCTGAATAGCTGGCACTTTATGGCTTTCTCAGGCATGGGTATTTCATAGCCAAGCTGATACCTAAAAAAGAAAATAATAATAACTGCCACAACATGCCAGTTAAGAACATAAGACGTATGAACAGCTTGCTGGGTCAGGCCAATGGCTTATCCAGTCCAGCATCCTTTGCTCACAGCGGCCAACCAGATGCCTGTGGGAAGCCTACAGGCTGGACATGAGGACAATAGCACTTTGACCATCTGGTGTTCAGAGGCATAATGCCTCTGACAGTAGAGGCAGAAGACAGCTATTGTGGTTAGTAGCCATTGATAGCCTTCTCCTCCATGAATTACCTTTTCCAACTCTACAATATCCCTTTTGAAGTGGGGTGACCTTGGTCTCAAGGGTGCTCCTCAGATCTTTGTCTTTTTGCTATTACAGTCTGGCAGTATAATCTGCTGCATGGAACAAATTCATAGTAAGACAGGGGCAGCATAGTGCTATGCATATTTACTAAGTAAGTCTCAACCCTAAGGGACGCGGGTGGCGCTGTGGGTTAAACCAAAGAGCCTAGGACTTGCCGATCAGAAGGTAGGCGGTTCGAATCTCCGTGACGGGGTGAGCTCCCGTTGCTCGGTCCCTGCTCCTGCCAACCTAGCAGTTCGAAAGCACATCAAAGTGCAAGTAGATAAATAGGTACCGCTCCTGTGGGAAGGGAAACGGTGTTTCCGTGTACTGCTCTGGTTCTCCAGAAGCAGCTTAGTCATGCTGGCCACATGACCCGGAAACTGTACGCCGGTTCCCTTGGCCAATAAAGCGAGATGAGCGCCGCAACCCCAGAGTTGGTCACGACTGGACCTAATGGTCAGGGGTCCCTTTACTTTTAAGTCTCAACCCTATGCATGTTACTTGGAAATCCTATTGAATTAAATGGAACTTTTTTTATCGTGTGCATAGGATTGCTGCCTTACAGCCCAATCTTAGGCATGTCAACTCCAATGTAAGTAAGCCCCATTAGGTTCACTGGGACTTACTCCCGTGTAAGCATGTATAGGAATGCAGTCTTAGACTCTAGTCCTATATAAACTTATCTGGAGGTAGGTCCAACTATATTTAATAGGTCTTAGTGTTCTCTCTCTCTCTCTCTCTCTCAATATGTATATAGGGCTTACCTCAGTAAACACGGATAGTTGCTTATGGTACAATGTCATGCTTTGCAATAATAATTATTATTATTATTATTGCTTTGCAAGTTACATATACAAGCAAGTTGCATTATCTGGAACAGGAAACAGCAACCAGAATGACTAAAATTCCACCACAAAGAATACCTTCAGAGAGTCTACTGAATAAGTAGGAAGAAAAACAAGAAGAAAAGGAGTGCCTCAGCAGTAGTTCTGTGTACAGCAAAGTACGTAAACACTTTTGCAAGCATTCCTATTTTTATCAGTCTTTTTGCATCTATGCAAAGCAATTTATTGGCCAAATACAAAAAAAAAAAAGCAAATAAGGGTGATGGCCTGCAGCCAGTAACCTTGGTTAAGTGTAAAACTATTTCCACCACAGGTAAATCACATGTAGATTCACTCCAGAAATTTTCCTAATTAATTAATTAACTTAAAAGGTAATTAATTAGCATGTAACAAGTAAATTTATTAAATGTGAAAACACTTTTTTAAAAAACCGTCTGAGAGTCTATTTGATATGCTGCGATGCAATGAAATAGCACTCTGAAAACTATTCTCGTATGTTGCATGTGGTCTAATAACATGGAATAGCATGTTATATTTAGATAGTAAAAAAAAGAAATGGATGAACATGGGAATACTCATGATTTTCTGCATGAAGACGTCACTTTGGGAAATTCAAGTCTCTTTGCAGTCATCACCCCTTTCTCCCCTTCTTCTGCCTGTTTCCCTCACAGGTGAAGTTTAGATTCATCAGGAAAGAGGCATCTATTTTGTATATGTGACTCTGTGAAGAGCCATGTACACAAATATATAACTAAGTAGATTGGGAGGTGTGCCCACAAAGAGCAGAGATGATCACTTACCCCTTGTCGGGTGATGGTTGCAGCCCCGCAGGATGTGGGGAGGGCAATCCCTCCCTCCTTTGAGGCTGGCCGTGAAGAAACCTGGGATTGCCTGCCAAAATCTCTAGTTTGAATTGGTCAGTCACAGCCTTTTGGGTGGAAGGGATTCACCGGTGAACCAGAGGGAGCAAGTCTTCACTCTGGTCCACTGCTGCAGCTTAAAAAGCAAGCTGTGTGCCTGAGCAGCAGCGTCATTCTTTTTGACAAAAAGGACTCGTATCGCCCAGATGGTTTGCACTTATCACCTGCCTGCAATGAAAAATTGTTGCTAGACATATATTGGGGCCTGCAGAGTTAGTTGCAGCCGTGGACAGATTTGATGGTGAGCTGGGGAAGTGACGGCTGGCTTGTGTGACAGATAAGGTATTGGGTTGAATCTTGTAGTCCATTTTCTGGAAGTGGCACATCACCCCATTTCCCTCTGGTAGGTGCAATATCTCTGGGTACCCCGGTAAAAGGGCCTGGATAGTTCTTTCTTGAAGCCTGGAAGGGAACAGTTGGGCTACAGAACTTACAGATGGTGGCCCAGGTGGCTTAATTGACCCATATCTTGAGGTGGCCCTTCCCAGGCATGATCCAGCCAACAGTAGTATTAATCAGGAAGCAAACCCAATGCCAAACCAAAGCCAACCTACAGCTGTAATCCATAAAGTTGTGGCAAATTTCAATCCCAAGTGACATTTTGTTCAATGATTGTCGCCTCACCTTCTCATATGTTCCTAGGGCATACTGTGCCTGGGACCGTACCTGGATATTTTGGAACACAGGGACCTTCAATTGTGTTTCCTAGCTCTTAGCCATCATTACTGAAATAAGAGCTTTCAAACCTCATCCCTCCAATGGGTAGGGTGGCCATGAGGATAATCCTGTATTTGAAAGTGTCCTGTATGTGAAAGACTATCTGGCCCAAGATAAAGAAGCAAAAAAAGGGAGAGCAGAGGCCTTCAATTTGCCCAGATACTTTTAACACCGGGACAGCAGGTCATGGTGAGATGTGTATCTATTTAAATCACAATAATAACTTCTAAATTTGCATCAGTTCATATAAAATTAACATATGAAAGCTGCATGGAAATCTCTTTTTGGTGATGCTAACTTACCAGTGAAATGTACAAGTTGTTTCCACGCTTCAGTGCACCTCACTTGGGTGGGAAGATGTGAAAATTTTATTTCAAGGTACTGGTATTGGGAAGCATCGAGAACAGGAAACACAGGGACTCGTTGACACATCGAGTGCAAAAAAAGCATACAGTAGAGGTTGCGAGTGAAACAGAGGATGTGAGAGTAGGTAGAGGAAGAAGAGTGAGTGACCCACTGGGAAATGTCTTTCTCTAGATACAGCTTTCAATGTTTGGCAAAGTCTTTTACTTGGGAAGACAATGGGGTAGTTTACAAGATCTTGACTTTATAAAACAAGATATGAATGAGTTCCTCACCCTGCACATTAAGGCCCTTTGCACGAAGAAGGAAGCCTATAATAAACCAGTTTCCCATTTGGTCCAAATCAAGAAACTATGGCTACAATGTTCAGAACAAGCCAGAATCTTAAATTGGTTTCAAACTATGGTTTAATGGCCTGCCTTGTTCTGAAGTTGTTAGCCACAGTTTCCCAGCTCATGCAAAATAGTAAACTGTGGCTAATGGAAGACTTTCTGTTTTGCTTCCTTGTGCTGTGAAGCAGCTTATATCTTGGCTTGTTAAGCCAAAATATTATTACTGTAATGAAGTCACTCTGATATCTGAAGTGGTATAGTCTAGAGCTCTACTGTATGTTCTGCATGTTTGAGTCAGCTCTGAGTCACAGTACAGATCTAGAATTGAGACATGCAGCCCCCAGAATATTTCAAAATTACTGTCATAAGAAGAATTAATTGACATTCATTGAGCAGGTTCAAGCAAAGATACTGTGAGTCATATTAGTTCTTGCACTTTGAAGAAATGGATTTACGACAGCCAAATTAATAAATTTTAAAGGGTTGTGATATTTTAATAACCTATTTGACAGAAATTTTTATTATGTATTAATAGTGCAAATGTTAACTTGCTTAAATGAGCGAGTGATAGCCATAACCAAAAGGTCTGTCAAGATAAAGCAGATTATTACCAATTTTCTTCAAGAGTAGATGACTTAGTGTGCCATGATAGTCAATTACTGCCTTCTCTCATAATTCAATGAAACAACATTATTTGCTTTGTCTTCCGGGTTCTCCTAAAAGTCATTTAAATAATAATAGAAACAACAATGTCATTGTGATCTTCTAGATAATCCACAGGAAAAGTTTGAGTTTTACAAAGTCACAATGTAGCTGAGGTTTTTTACAAAGTCACAATGTAGCTGAGGTTTTTTAAATGAAGTAGTATGGTTTAAATAACTAAATAAACAACTAAATATTATGAATACAAATAACTCTGCTAATGTAATAGTAACTGCCTATGATAACAATACTCCTAGTAGATGGGGATAACCAACAGCCATTACAATGAGAGCGTATATTTGGGATTGGTACTCATATCTTGTTCCCTTGTGTATATAAGCCATATTGCACTTTACTGAGGATGGGAAGACCAGACCATAGCTGTCAACTTTTCCCTTTCCTTGCGAGGAATCCTATTCGGAATAAGGGAATTTCCCTTTTAAAAAGGGAAACGTTGACAGCTATGGACCAGACCTTTGCCAGGAATAGCACAGTAAGTCACCCCACCTTCCTAGTTCTTCCCCTTCGTCCAGTGCATCTATGGCTACCTGAGGACAGGACATACACAATGGAGCAGAAATTATTCCTCCCTCCTTCTAGCATGAGGAAGGAATCCTAGGAAGAAGCCTACTTTGCCACTCTAATAATAATAATAATAATAATAATAATAATAATAATAATAATTTATTTCTTGTATCCTAACCATCTGACTGGGTTGCTCCAGCCACTCTGGGCGGCTTCCAACAAAGCATCATCATCATCGTCATCATTTTATTTATACCCCGGCTCAGTTTCCACAGTCGCTCTGGGCGGCTTACAGCATAAAAGAGCAGTATGATCAAAAATCCCCCACAATGTTGATCCTATTGCCTATGTATTATGTCTACGATTGACCTTTTTACACCCAACATATCTGTAGAATAAAGTAAAAACTTAAAAGATTAGGGCTTTTCTGGAAGAAATGTAGAAGAATGCTAGACTCTCCTCTCGAAGGCAAAGAATAGCATTTGAATGGCTTGGAGCTCTATCAAGTAGTAGCTGGGAAACAGGCCAAAAGAGTCACTTTCTGTGTCACTCTCTGAGTCATATAAGAAAAAGGGCCAAGAATCCAGAGGGATCATTTGATCAAGCTAGATATGGAAAGGAAGAAGACAACATGGAGTGAGCCATCAGGATATAAGGGCCCTCTGAGCCCAATAACAAAGCACGCTGCAAGAGATTTATAGGATTGGGAGTCCATCACAAGTTCAACCCTGGCATGTCAAGTGCTGAGAGAGATATGCCTGTTTCTGATCAGTATGCATCCCACTAGCCTTACTGTGCTAGATAGTGACGTATTTTATTGATTTTCTTCTTGTAAACGTGCTATGCTATATTGTGCTCAAACGTCAAAAAATTGATTGGGGTGGGGGGAGGTAATTATCTAGGATATTCCATCGTCTCCCAATCACTGAATCACCCCTTTCTCTATATTCTTTGTTCCATAAGCCTTTCCTACTTACCCAGCTCCTACAATCCTTGTCTGCTTTTCACTTTCCCCCCTGAAGTTTTGGCACACCTGCATTCCTACTATCATATTATCTATACAAATGGTCAAGGATTTGCCCTCCTTCCTCTTGGAAGCTGCAATAGGATCCACTACCCATCCTTTAGAAAAGCATGAATCTTGTCTGCTTATAGACACAACATGATAAATTGCTTAAATCTCTCGAGTGCGCTCCTTCATGAAAGATGCTTACACTCCCAGTCAGAGAAAGACTGATCAATGCAATTCTTCAAATTAGCTCTCATAACGTGTACTGGCATTCTGATGAAATTATCACTCCACGTGGAAGAAGTAGAGCTCCTTTCCTCGACCATTAATAAGTTAAACAACACCACTCCTACTGCGGATTCTTGGATCCTCCTGAAAACTCCATCCTAGAAATTGCCTATCTATTCATTTTCGGTGAAAAACGTTATTAATTTAGACTAAGTTCACAACAGATCCTACACATTCCTTACTAGGAAAAATGGGAATAACTTGACTATTACAAAAGGGCGAAGTAAAAATAATGATTTTTCATTTTTATTGTATTTGTCCAGGGGCAGAGGGAAGAGATCAGATCATCAGGCAAAATCAATCAGAAATATCTGCTGTGTTTTGGAACACACCACTAATCATTTTAGGTGGGAAAGCTATGCTGCTTATTACAAGCATGTCACTTTGGGATAACCATCCCTGAAAAATGTATGGCAGTGTGTGCCTTCAGCGACTCAGGCATGGACCTGCTAACCTGTAGGCCCCCTAACCTGGAAAAAAACAGGACATGCAAGTTGATAATTCTCTTAGGTGGCATCTGATTTTCCTGGATACTCCATGCAAAGTGGAAACAAAAGCACTGTTTAGGGCAGTAAGCTCTCTACTGACTTGGAACCCAGCCAAGAGTGCCCATAGTTGTCATCCTTTGGAATTGCATACTAATACCAAGATGCTGGAAGATGGCACATTTGAGATTTTCACTAACTCACAGGGAAGTTGCACAGATGGGGGAAGTAACAATTAAGAGTGCTTTTAAAAAACAACAACATGCATTTGCTGCACCATGATTAAGGAGGTGCTTGTGACTGATCTTTAACAGCACAATGGAGAACAGGAAACACAACTGAACATATATTCTTCAGAGCATGTGATATTCAGGCTTATAGATCATAACTGCAAATTGCATGGAATACCATGGTAAGCCAATTAAAGTAATGGGATACACTATATGGTTCCCTGAGGTTGCTTAGAAATTCCAACTGGCAGATCTTATAGAGAGTGCATGCAGCTCAACAGCAATCCATCGAAGTTTTACTCTAGTAAAAGAGGAAGGCAATTTGGCCTGATTTTCATTGCACAATGAGTCTTGCTTTTTTGTTAGGTATGGAATCAATATTCACATGCAGCTCCGAGCCACAATACATCATTTTAGGATTTGCAGTGGATTCTTTTAGAATCATATTGCTAGGTTTCTGGTTCAGCCCATGCCATTGCCTATTGGTCCATTTGGATGCATCAAAAAACCACAGCATGACTTGTTTAACACTCTGAATCTGAGCCGACTCATTAACCCTAATTTGTTTGTTTATTAACCCCTTCTCATAGATTATAAATGCAATTTACAATAAAAACATATATAAAAACGAATGCAGCTACATAGCACATGGCTGTGCATTTGTTGTTATAGGGGAAAGTAGGCATATTTAAAATATATGTACCTGTATTTTAGATATTATTGAATATTATCATGGTGAGTTATATAGAAACTAACATAATTCTTGTCCTTTAATCTGTATATGTGGAAGATATTTTTCTGTAGCAATGCAGAAAAAAGGTTGTTTAGTCATGTGGCGTTCCCTTCTTTGGCATTCTGATTTAATTAATGAAGTAGGAACAATGTGTGGCTAACTTTTTAAAAATGCTAAAAATTTGCTGTTTAAAAAAATGTTTACATCTTAATAGCTGCTCTTAGCTTTGCTGAGCGTCCTCTTGGATTGTCTTTAATATCCTTAGCTTGGGGAGTGACCACTTTCTTCTGTATTGAGGTCCATCTTGAGTTAGAAGTTCCACTGGACAATTCATCCTCCTCCTTGTTCTCTGAAGAATTCTTCTCCACTTGCCTGATCTTCTGCCTGACACTGAGATTGAATTTTTCTGATATATCTATTCCATGAAGAAACCGCTTGATGATACGATCTTCTAATGAATGGAAAGAAATTGCTACAAGTCGCCCCCCTGGTTTTAGAAACTTCTCGGCTGCCTTTAGCCCTGCAAATAGTTCGTGCAGCTCATTGTTGACAAATATGCGCAAGGCTTGGAACGTTTTGGTAGCAACATGTGTTGGTCTGTGAAGCAAGTCTTTTCGAGCATACAAAGCTGCGTCTGGGAAAGCACCTGTTATGAATAAAAGAGAATGAATTAAATGATTACTCTTCGGTAGCAATGAACTCCCAAATGATCCTTCTCTACTCCCCTTTATTTTTACTCTTAACTATATTAGTGCTAGAATTTGTAAATGCTGATATTTAATGGTACTTTTCAACATTTTAGAAGTCTCGTGGCCAGAAGTTAGCAGCCTCTGAATCCCGCAGGTTAATCAAATGTCTTTGGCCAATATAAAAATGCCATCCTTATTTCCATCATTTCTAATCAATGTTAGCGTTACTGGGGCAAACTGAGAAGTGGTCAGAACTGTGAAGATTTTTTTTTGGGGGGGGGATTTTCTTAATATATAGAATTAGGAGGTATACTAATAACTTTACTTATTCCCACATAGCAATGTCAATAAATAATCATCAACATCAAAATGTTTTTCTTATATTTCTATACATACATGAGTTAGAAGGACCTAATTCAATATTTTTTGGCCTCATCAGGCTGTTAGGCAGCCTCCTCTGTCCTATCTGGCATCCTACAGAGTCTATTCAGTGTCAGCTGATGTTCAAGTTTTCTTATGTATGAATATGGAGAATGGATATCATAATCTATTCGTAAGTGAAATATAAACAGATGCTCTGTCTGCATACAAATATTCCCCCTAAATACTGCCACATTTATCTTTGTTCATCTTTAAACTATCACTTGCTTCCCATCATCATGGTTCAATTGACAAAAAATCAGGTATTTTGATTTGTCTAAACTGACAAGTATGGTAACATTTTCAAAATCTAGATTCAGGTAGGTAGCCGTGTTGGTCTGACACAGTCGAAATAAATTTAAAAAATAAAAAACATTATCCAATAGCACCTTAGAGACCAACTAGGTTTGTTCTGGGTATAAGCTTTTGTGTGCATGCACACATCTTCAGATACACTGAAACAGAAGTCACCAGACGCTTATATATAGTGGGAGGGTGGGGTGGGGTTTTTCTCAGAAGGGTAGTAGGAGATGGGTGATTGACTCAATGGGTATGGTAAACCTGTGGACGACTGTTAACGACTGCAATTAGTCCTACAGGAAAAAGCAAGGGATAGTATGCAGATGACTAAACACTGCTTCAGCATGTGTAGTGAGACAAGAATCCAATATCTCTATTCAGACCAGGTCATTCATCAACAGGTGTGCATGCACACGAAGGCTTATACCCAGAACAAACTTAAGTTGGTCTCTAAGGTGCTACTGGACAATTTTTAAATTTTCAATATCTGTGAGGCAAAATATTTAGGACCCATATTGCATCAGGCTGTGGCAATCCAAGTTTTTGCACTGCAATAGTGTATTAATTTCAATAATAATAATGCCATGTTTGGATGTAAGAGAAAACATAGCAAGTACTCCCTGTTAGCACTCCCTGCTCTTCTCACTGCTATTCATCTAATTCCAGTTGCTGCAACATTTGAATCTGCTTCCTACATTGTTCTGCCACATTGCCTGTTAAGCATCCACACTGACGCCTCAATCTTTGGAACCAGCAGGGCTGCAGCATGGCTGCTTGAAATGCAGTCTAACCAACCCATAATGGAAGCAGACTTGAACATCACTGCAGCTGTAAAGCCACAATCCCGCAGAAACCAATTCCAATGGTAGCCATGAATCTGAAATAATGTTTAAATTGGTTAAAGGAGCTATAAAATGATGTCCCCTGATCCACGGGTTACGTATTCACCGAAGGTGGTGGCTGTAATCCAGCAGAGCAAATGAACCACATCTGCACAAACAGAGGGATTGCTTTCTTCTTCTTTTTTGGCAAAGCAACCCATCCCACCCACCACATCACACACCACTTTGAAATCAGGGGAATGATGGATCTTCAGTCACTCTGCCTTCCAGACTATCCTCTCTGCCCCTTTGGCTCCACAGAACGGATCCTAGGCATTTACATGAAAGCATGTATTGTCATCTTCCACTTGCCTACAAGTTAAAAGCAAATGGAAGAATCAGCTAGGAACTTTTTTTTTTGGTTAACACATATTATTTATGATCTTTGATGTATTTATGGCATCCAGTCTCTTATTTTATGTACTTGGATAGAATAAAGAAACAGACAAAAGGAAAATTCAGCACACTGTGTATAGAAGGCCGACACCTGAGCCAAGCAAAGAGATCTGGGAAAAAATATATATGGCAAGACATATGTCTCCTTATGTCCAATAAATCTAAAAATATACCTTCATTTATAGGTTAAATCCTTCATCTTAATGAAAAAAGCAATTCTTCCATATACTGTAAAGCTCACTGTGGTAAGCACTTAAATGAGTAACTATAAACAGTATCAGTGTGGTCAATGCTCTTACGGTATTCTTTGATAAAGATGAAACAATGTGCTTAAAACCTGAATATGAAGGGAAATCTCTCCTTTGTGCACGTCCCTTGTTCCTTAAGAAGAAAGTCATGCCCTCACAAACAAGGAACCACTCCTGGGTCTCTCTCTACTTGTGGCCTCCCTAGAAACAACCAGCTGACTACTCATGTAAACTACTCATATAAACAGAATACTAAACTAGATGGATCCTTGGTTTGATCCATCAGGGGTCTTATGCATTTTGCCCGGCTTGGCAATTCCCATAGAGAAGGAATTGCTTCCTCTCACCTCCTCTGGGGCAGCCTAGTTAACATCAAAAATATCCATTCTGAAGGAAATCAGCCCTGAGTGCTCACTGGAAGGACAGATCCTGAAGCTGAGGCTCCAATACTTTGGCCACATCATGAGAAGAGAAGATTCCCTGGAAAAGACGCTGGTGATGGGAAAGATGGAGGGCACAAGGAGAAGGGGACGACAGAGGACGAGATGGTTGGACAGTGTTCTTGAAGCTACCAGCATGAGTTTGACCAAACTGCGGGAGGCTGTGGAAGACAGGAGTGCCTGGTGTGCTCTGGTCCATGGGCTCACAAAGAGTTGGACATGACTAAATGACTAAACAATAACAACAAAGTTAACATTACCTCTCATCAAGAACATAATCAGTATTGAATTTCATTTGCCTTTAAATTTGAATTACTGAACTGGCAGGTCCAACAACAGATAAAACATCTACAAGGAAAGAACATGCTCTATATCTTGGATCCAGAATAGCTGTTCTACAAATGGTTGTCACTGAAGCTTTTTCGCAGCTAATTGAGCAATGCTTGCCCCATGGTGGTCTGCAGAGCTGATGGGGATGACATCTAGATTAGCCACCCTGAGCAAGCAAATGAAAAGTCAAGGTACAATTTATTCTTATGAACGAACAGAGTGACTGTGGCAGAAAGCTCATGAAAAATTAGATCTTTCTCAGGTAGTCATCTGGACCATCAAGGACGAGATGATGACCACTCGGTGGCTTGCTGTTACCAATCTACCAGGCGCTTAGTGGATTGAACTGCTCATGCTTGTTTCAACTTAAACACCAGAGCTTAGGAAGAGTCCATAGATGTACCTCTCACATTGTCTTGTTTAGTTTTGTTGGATATTTCTCAATATTTATGTAGCCTGGGGAGGTATACAAAAGAAGCTGATCATGTGCATACTCAACCCTTGTCCTTCCAAGTTTTCATGAACAGCTAGAGGCAGACTAGCTGAGTGAGTGGAAGGGTGTTTAATGATGTGGTTCCTGTAAACTTAAAACAGGCTTCTTCAAACACTTCTGAAGCAGCTCCCTCTTGGTTCTACCATGTAGGATAAATTCCAGCTGGACTCAAACATTCCATCCCTGAGAAAGGTGCTCAGGTTTTAGGAGGCCTTTCTATATTTTCTATATTTAGGGCTTTCAGTTCTAGATGTGGATTTTCTATACTTAGGCCTAATATTGGAATGGAAACAGCCCCAGTCTCAATGACTGATGACCTTTGCCAAGAAGTACATACCTATCAGTTGTACTAGATCTGTCAGCAGCTTTAAATACCATGATATCCATCTGAATTGCTTAGCAAAAGTGGGACTTTGCTTTAAAATGTTATTCAGGTCCGGGACAGTTGACTGCAAAGGGTGGTGGTGGGAGAACTCTTCTCAACACATTACCCATTGGCCTCTGGCTTCCCCTCAGGGTTCCATCTTACATGAAACCATTCAGAGATTTAGAGAAAAGTGTCACCAATATGCAGATGATGCACAGTTCTCTCTTCTTTCCATCTATAGATACTATTGCCATTGTAAATAAGTGCCCGGGACAGTAATGGACTGGATGTGGGCTACCAAACTGAAGCCTAGTCTAGACAAGACAGGTCTCATGGGTCCATAAGACTGTTGATCCATGATTTAATTAGTGTTCGTTGGGATTTTACTTCCCTTAAGAACACAAAATGTTCTCAATAGAATGCTTTTGCTCACCTTAGGTTGCTGCACCAAATATTGCCATTCCTGGAGATTGTAGATTGGCTATGGGAATATCTTTCTTAGTTACATCATATCTAGACTACTGGAATGCAGCCTATCTAGGTTGCCTTTGAAAAAATATCCATAAACTTACAACTGGTCCAGAATATGACAGCCGCATTTGTTAATGGGAGCTACCTATCACAAGGATCTGCACTGGCTTCTAGTTTGTTTTGGTCCCCAATTCAAAATTCTATTAATGACCTGTAAAGCCATGTTATGATTTGGGCCAGTATATCCGAAGAACTACTTTTTCTTGTATGAACCTACTTGCTTTATTAAGATCATCATCATAGGTTCTCATACCCTATACATATTATCCTTCTGACTGTGACCAGGGAGACCTCATTGTAGTCATGTCAAGGTTCCAGAATTCCCTTCCTAGGAAACCTTGTCTTGGCATTTTGGTGGCTGGCAAAGATCATCCTTCTTAGAAAAGCCTCTGGCTAAGATGCTTTTTATGCTACAAAGATGTAGTGTCGGTTGTAATCATCATCTGCTGCTGCTTTTACAAGGACGTTTTTATAGATTATGCTTTAGCTCACTGTTTTATGCCCCTTAAGTTTTGTAATGTTTGTTTAATGTTTCATTGTTTTAATAATGATGTTGTAAGCTGTAGGAAAAGTAGGTACAAAAATTTTAAATAAATATGTTTATCTCTGCTGGGGTCTGCCAGGAGAAAAAACAACAGAAAGAATTTAGTAGTGTATTCCTTCTATCCTCTTTTAATTGGACTAGCCCAGCCAGGAAGAGATGTATGTTATTTCATTCTTAATCATTTAAACGGAGGAACATTTGTGGATCCGGGGGGTGGGGGGAATCCATCATGTTCTGACCTTTCCACAAAAAAGAATTGCCAATGGAAGAAAAATCTTGCTTGGTAACAGGCTTTACTACGGATAATAATAGAACAAAATTTGTATGGGAAGAATGCAAAATAGATTTCATTCATAAAAAAAAACATGCTTCTGGCAAGATGAATGATTTAAAATCCCAAGGAGAGAAATTATCCTTTTTTAGTTTTGGGATACCCTGATGTTGCTTACACTATTGAAAATCTAATAGATTCACATGTTAAAATGCATTGAAACTTTAAGCTTCAGAATGAAATTAGCAACGTGCAGTGCCTGCCAATGGGTGGCATTCAAGTCCCCTGTGAGACAGAGTGTGTGGCAGACTTCAAAAATTAATTCTGAGCGGGCACCTGTTTACAGGAATTTCCTGTTGGATCTGAATCACATTTAATAAGTTTCAATGACGCAGCTTATGTCCTTTTGTCTAGGCTTTCTTAATAAATGTGGATGTATATCATATATCCATCTGAAACTCAAGCAATATTACATATTTCAAGACATTAGTTAAGTGTCTGTGAACTTGGATAGATCTGGATAAACTAGATTTACCTACCAAGATTCTTTTTAATTGCCTTTTTGGCCCATAAACTTATGTTCTCATCAAGAGAATCTTAAAGGCTTACATAATCTTACTTGTCTGTGAACAAGTCACAAATCTAAATGAAAGCAAGTGGAAAAAAGTCACGAAAGCTATCAGGTAACAAGGAACACCAGCCACCAAAAGGAAAGAACAGAAGGAGGGAAGAACAGGGCCAGTCCTACCATTAGGCGGAGTGAGAAAATTGCCTCAGGCAGCAGTTACTAGGGGGCAATGGTGGTTGCCCGCCACCCTTTAGTCACTCCTCCTGAGCCCCCTGGCCATTTCCCTCTGTGTCACTGTGGCATCATACACCCCTAAACTAGCCTGCTGCACTCAGATATACTGGCAGACATATTTCATTGTCAGAAGTGAAGTAAGATTCAACTGCTAGTCCAGTCAGCTTCTGTACATGGAATGAGGAGACTATTTTGCCCTTTGCCTTAGGCAGTAAAATGTCTTGGTTTGGCCCTGGGGAAGAATACAATAGGTACACAGAGATGTCCAATCTTTTTGTATCATTAGACAACACCTAGATGTTAGCAGATGTATCAGGGCTCATGACTACGACTTGCGAATGAGTAAGATAAAAGACTGTGTCACTAGTCCAGCACAGTAGTTTAATAGTGACTACTACCCATCTTATATAATCTGACTAATGCTTAAAAAGGGACAACCTTCCCTTCCACAGGAACAAAGAAAAACAAAATGCAAAACAAGTGAGCAACAGCAATAAAGATAAAGAAATCCTGGAGGGCCTGCAGTGCTGAGATTTCTGCCTTTGTAAAAGGCCCATCTGCCCTTGTTTTCGATGTAGGTTTGGAGTGCTGTCACACCTCGCCCTTACTGTACTGCCCAAAGCGGCGGCGGCACTACCCAGGCAAAGGGGGCCTGGCAACTCATAACATCTGGGATTGACTACTAGCATGCACTGTATAGGGGGCTGCTCCTGAAGACCAGTCAGAGCCTTCAGTTGGTTCAAAAATAAAAATGCATCTGCTCGGCAGCGGAGTGGCATGGGTTACGTGAAACAATTTCATCCCAATTCTGAAATGACGTCAATGAATTCCTGTGTGTTTTGAGTGCAATTCAGAGTGCTGGCTTTTACCTAGATAGCCCTGTATTTGGGAGAGAGAGCACAAGCCCTGTTTGTGCTTTGAATGTACAGTGGTACCTCGGGTTACATACGCTTCAGGTTACATACGCTTCAGGTTACAGACTCCCCTAACCCAGAAATATTACCTCGGGGTAAGAACTTTGCTTCAGGATGAGAACAGAAATCGTGCTCCGGCGGCACGGCAGCAACAGGAGGTCCCATTAGCTAAAGTGGTGCTTCAGGTTAAGAACAGTTTCAGGTTAAGAACGGACCTCTGGAACAAATAAAGTACTTAACCCAAGGTACCACTGTATATGGTAGGATTCTTCACTGAGTCCTCCTGCTTGGGGAGTAACTGGAATGCTCCCTTCCTCCCTTTACAATGCCTGATGCCTACAGCCATTACCTCTCAGAGACAGGTAAAAACTTTTTATCCAACCAGGCATTTTATAATTCTGTATACAGTTGTATCTTGGTTGTTGAATACCCTGGAACTCGGACGTTTTGGCTCCCAGACGCTACAAACCCAGAAGTGATTGTTCCAGTTTGCAAACGTTCTTTTGGAACCCGAACGTCCAGTGGGGCAATCAGAAGCTGCAATTTGGTTTCCAAACGTTTTGGAAGTCGAACGGACTTCCGGAACAGATTCTGTTCGACTTCCAAGGTATGACTGTATTGCTGTTTTCAGTACTGGAACTTTACTGCAACTGTTTTACCTTCTCTGTGCAGTCTTTAGCTTTTGCAGTTATGTATGTGTGCGTGGGTTTCTACTGTCATTTTTTCAAAGCCACTTCAAACAATTCTGAAAAGGTGGCGTACAAATCTATTTAATAATAATACACAGCAACAGCACAAGTCTTTCCATTAGCCCTTTGAATGTAAAGTTGAGTTAAAGTTTTACAAGAGAGTTTGCTTCATGTATAAGCACAGAATCAAGTATTAAAAGTTTAAGGGACAAGTCACCTCCTATTCTGCGATAAATGATCAACCAGCAGATGGCAATGTCCATTCTTCAGCAGTTTTGGATTGCTCAAGTTCCTATAGTCTCTGCACCTTGACAGCCAATAAAAGGTTTACTCTAGGCATCATCCCTGCCATTTCATCACAGCTAGCTCCTCAGACCATTGTTGGGGCAAACATAACCCATCAAGGGTAACTGTAAAGGTATTTGTCTGGACAGGTACTTTGTGCTCTGAGAATGCAGGGTTGCTGATTGGGAAGAGGAAATGTATTTTATGTATTACATTTATATTTCAATGCAAAACCTTTAGAATGCCCTCAGTGTAAAGTGGCATATATCCAAAGTATTTTGCAAATGGCCCCTGCTCTGTATTGTTCTGCCCCAGGGATGATGAAAAGGTTCAGAAAATGTTTTAGCTATCTGGCCAAAAAGTTTGATCTTATACTGGTGGAACTTTTTCCTGCTTCTTTGCAGAGAATTTATTTATATTGACAATTTATATACTGCTGAACTACAGTTGTCACTAAGTGGTGTACTCAGTACAGACAAAAAATAAATTAAAACTATAAAATCGCAATACAGTTAAAATGCCTACTGGAATAAAAAAGTAGGCACTTGAAGTTCAACAGGATGAGGCCCATAATACCTGAATGCACAGCTCCTAATGGGCACCAGTTGTGCATTTGAGCCATCGGAGGCCACTAACAATGACTCCTCCAAAGACCTTAATGACCAGGCAGAATAACATATCAAAGGGGAGAGGTAAACATTACAGTTTACCAGGATGGTTTGAACACATTACAATTGAAATTTATGAAGTCTCTATGGCCATTCCTGAAACGGTGGATGAGTTATAGTAAGGGTAGCACTGCAAACATGGCCCCTGTAAAATGTAAGAGGTCTTTTACTGAATCTTGTGAATCATTGTTCTTGCTGTATCAGAGTTGTCACAGTCATGTAACTGTGGACTTAGGAAAAGGCTTAAAGGCAATCTATACCGTCTGACAGATCATCTATACCAAGCATCCTCAAAATTTAACAATTCTAATTACTCACTTTGGTTTGCTCACTGCAATGTGTAACCTTCCAGATAAAACTGTATTGACCACCTGATAGAAACTACAGCGAAAAACTTCTATCCTGGGATACAAAGATAAAACAGCTTTCTCTAGGAGCCAAAGTGCAGTGGCATACATGTGCTGTGTGCAAAAAATCTACCGTTGGCACCTTCACTTACAAGAACCTGAACTAGCACAGGTGAGAAAGTTACTGCCAGAAACCCTAGAAAGCTGTTGCCAGTCAGTGTAGACTGGGCTTGATGGATCAAAGGTCTGATTCAGTAAAAAGCAGCTTCCTATATTCATTCACAACACTCCTAGGAACATGATGACGGCTGAATTTAGCAAACAGTCACGTATTCATGTGATGCCTTCTTTGGCCAAATGATACAAAAATGAGAGTGTTCACTCACTCAACTCATTAAAAACTTGCACAGTGAAATAGTTGAAAGATGGCATTGTTGTGTACTGTACATTCTCCATGCACCCAGACAGAGGCAGGAATCACCGTTTGCTCAAGAATCCATAAGAAATGGACCACAACTTATTTGGAAGCTGTTTTTCAGCTGAAGTTTTCAGAAAGTCTTACAGAGTAAATTAAAAAATCAGCATAAATGAGAAGTTAATTTTTTTTAAATGCAGCAAGATATTAAAAAACAAAAAGTCTTGGTTAAAGGTTTTTCATGTGGCACCATGAAAAACAAAGATGGCTCCAGGCAAACCTCTCTGGGAAAATAATTCCAAGGCAAGGTACCAGAACTGAAAAGGACTTGTCTTTCATCAACAGCCACTTTACTTAAGATAGTGGAGGGACTTTGAATAAGTACTCTGAGACCCACCTTAAAAGTCCAGGCAGATTTAAGGAGGATCAGATGGCCCTTTTGAAATCTGGAAGGTTTCTGGAAACAGCTGCCAAGATTGTATGCCTCAATAAGCCCTCCCAAATTCACCTTGTTAGCATCGGTGAAATATTTCATTACTCTGAGCAGTACCAGTCAACCTAGCAGTTTGAAAGCACACTAGTGCAAGTAGATAAACAGGCATCACTGTGGTGGGAAGGTAAACGGCATTCTGTGCGCTCTGGTTTCCGCCACGGTGTTCTGTTGTGCCAGAAGCGGTTCAGTCATGCTGGTCACATGACCTAGAAAGCTGTCTGTGCACAAATGCCGGCTCCCTCAGTCTGAAAAACAAGATGAGTGTCGAAACCCCATAGTCACTTTTGACTGGACTTAATTGTCCAGGGGTCCTTTACTTTTTAAAATCAATAATGTCTACCTGTGTATGCAATGGAAATCCACTTGGGCAACAGGATTTCTGTTTTCTCCCCTCTCCAGCCTCTCATACCCCTCCCCCCAAATCTGCTCTGCTGGGTCATCCAATCCTTCAGGGTATATTTTTGGGTGTGCAGATGGCTGCAGTGGGGAGCAGAGAATGGGGAAGACTCAGTGATTATGCCATGTTGGACCGCACCCTATTTCTACCGAAAAGAGAAATCAGTTAGTAGACCGTTATTTTACTAGGTGGGCAATTGCTTCTTCTTCCTTCGCAACTACATCCAATTGTGTTAAATTAAGACAGAAGCTTTGTTGTTTCGGGTAACTGGACGCTTCTCAACAATAGCGATAAAACAGATCCTTTGTTTTTGTCATCCAGGGTTTCACCTTGGTAGGCAAAATTAAAAACGTCTTCGTGTAAAGTCTATTATTAAACTAATCAGCATCCAACAATATAAAAAAGATAGAGCATATGGAAAAATAGCTGACATCAGAGCAGGATAGACAGGATTAGATCTTGCATGATTTCAAGTACAAATAGATCCCTCTGGGACTTAGTGGATTAATATTTTCTCTCTCTCAGACACTGCTCGGAATTAATGAGGGTACCTGCAACAATGCTGGCAAGCTGCTGAGTCCTGGTGATGGGGTAGATGCTGCGTGCCTGAACAACTGCTGAAGCTATTTTCTTGGCGTGCCTCTCCTCCCCGTATGTTCTCAGGATGGACGCAAGTGCCTGTTGATCTAAAGCATTCACAACATCAGCAGCGGTGGGCATGTCAGGATACCTACGCACAAGAACAGCCAATTAGTTCACTGACGTCAGCTTTCATTGACAAGGGGTGAAGCTTCACAGCATTGAGACATAAAGTCAAACACACATTCACTGCATGCAAGTGCTTCTGAGATTTCTCAATAAGAGGCAGAGATCATTTTAAAGCAGAAATAACTCCTATCTTGTAAATCACCTCTTATTAATTCACATGGAGGCTTTCTCCCTCCAACCCTACCTCCTAATATTAATTAGCTATAAAGAGTAGTTGAGATGCCTTTTATCATAAACTTTAACATTATAGCAGTAGCTCAAATAAAATTTGAAAGACAAAACACTGCTAAGGCTGCCTTGGCTTGTATAATGCCAGGAGATGAACTCATTTTACAAGCAGATATTTTTCCAAGACATCACATTGCTTGATCTATTTCCTGATAAAAAAAAGAGAGAACCTTAATCTCTGTGACCTTTTCCCTCACATCTGGTGTTATGAAAAATGATCTTCTGTGAGGTATTTAATGATCACTTAAAGGTCTCTCAATTCAGAAATGGTCTCTCTTTTAGAAGAAAGGTAGTAGAAATGATCAGCCTGGATAACACTCCCAGAACATAAGGGAGAAACCAGCATTTCTTTCATTTGCCTTTTTGGAATGATGTGAGGGATTTTATGTATCAGCAGCAGCAGCAGCAGAGACTGATTCAGAGTCCTGTGTGCTCATCACAGGCAAGGGATTTTGTTATAAACATTAGACCACCCAAATCCACAAGAAACAGTACAATCAGGTTGTACAATAGTACAAACTTAAGCGAGATTTATTGACCTGAACCAATGTGACAATTTAGACACCAGAAAAACGTTGTGAGGCAAAGAAGTTTGTGTGCTTTAAGATTTCCCCCCAGCACTGTTCCAAAATGCAGGGGGCAGGGAGGATCTTCAGAATTATAGATCTCCCAGAAACTGCAAAGTTAGGAGACCATTGAATCAAAAATTATTATTTGTATTGCTTCTTTATTTGGATTATTTCATTTTACCTCATTAAAAAAAAACCAACCACACATACACACACTGTGTTATCAAATTTCAACAGGACTAAAGTATATTTCTTTCTTTCTTTTAAAGGTCAGGGGTTGATTGTGCTTTGAGTGACAGGAAATCTGTCAAGCCCCTTAGCAATCTCATTTAATGGTTAATCATTCTTAAGAGAAATATACATGACTGATTTCAAGTGTAATTTATACGGATCTTGGCTTAGGTTATGCTTTTCCTGGCTATATTAATTTGCATTTTTAATACCACGGACACTCTGATGATTTTTATATACAGAGCTTCTGGAAATATTTTTTTACTAAAATCTTTAAAAGTGGTCTCTAATGTATTCATTCATTCTATCTGTTCTATCAATCTGTGCATCAGACACCAAAGTTCTGCCACTACTGAAGCCATCGGAATTGTACTAGCTCATTGCCATTGTAAACTATAGATGTTCCACTTGGCTCATCTAACAGTAGGCTCAATGCAATACTGATTCTAGAATACTTTTTAATGAAGTGTATTTATTGTTGAAGACACTTGGCAGGTTATACACAGCTGCTATACATTCAGTAAAATGTACAGCCACACAATGTAATACTCCAGTTTTCCACACTGACACTAGTAGGCAACAGTTATCTATGTGGGGCCATTTCAAAATGGGCAATGCCTTGAAGTCAGTTTTAATTCAGAAGCTTAAGGAGTTTTTGTTTTTATTGTTTACAATTCCAAGAAACCACCTGGAAGAAAAGCATAATTGATCTAATCAAAAGGAGAGGAAAGATGCATATATAGGAATTGCCTCATTGGTCATACTCCAGCGAATCTTTTACATACATTTCAGTTCTGTGTTCCATATGGTTTGCTGTTGCTGTCATCAACCATAGTTTCTATTTTAAATGCCAGACTTAAAATCCACGCGTTTGCAAACATTTGTAACAAGCCAATAAGCAAAACAAACACTGGCACTAAGGCCTACACACTGAACATTAGGGAAAGTATTCTGCCATGGGGGGCGGGGAGATGATTTATGGTGCATATGCAGAGGTAAATATGGGGATTTGATCACAGCTCTGCAACATGAAAAGGAAATTAAATTCAGCATGCTAGTGAAAAATTGATTTCTTGTTGAAGAAAGAAATGTTTTATCAATATGTACCTGCCACCATCCATCCTCATGTCCAAAGGACCATCTTTTCTTAGGGAAAAACCTCTTTCTGGAGTATCAAGTTGCATCGAAGAGCAACCAGCATCCAAAAGAACTCCATCCAGACTCCCTGGCTGCACTCCAGCCAAGGTTAACAAGGCTTCTGCTTGACTAAACTGTCCAAGAAGAGCTTGGATTTGTTGCCTACAAGAAAAAAAGAAGAGAAAATAATATATATATAGTTAGCAGAAGGATAGCAATGCTTAACTTAATTTCCTCCTGGATCCCTATGCATATAATCAGCAACTCCTTCATCCGAAGTCAGTAGCATTGTGACTGGAATGTCTATTCTCATTGCAATCTGGTATGCTTACTTGGATAAGAACCTAACAGAAGTTCAAAAACCGTTTAAGTCTTTGTTCTACCTATGAAAAAATTAAAATGCAACACTAGTGCCCTATGATATAAAACATGGGTAGGCAAACTAAGGCCCGGGGGCCGTATCCGGCCCAATCGCCTTCTAAATCCGGCCTGCGGACCGTCCGGGAATCAGCATGTTTTTACATGAGTAGAATGTGTGCTTTTATTTAAAATGCATCTCTGGGTTATTTGCAGGGCATAGGAATTCGTTCATTTTTCTCTCTCTTCAAAATATAGTCTGCCCCCCACCGCAAGGTCTGAGGGACAGTGGACCGGCCCCCTGCTGAAAAAGTTTGCTGACTCCTGATATAAAATAAGATCACAGATGGCTGCTTTATGTGTCAAAATACATGGGTGTGTAACTTTTTTAGTTCTAAAGAAGGAAATTAAACTCAGAGTTGCTGTTTGATCTCTTAAATCCACACTGTTGCTTTATTCAAAGCATAGCTCTTGCAACATCAAGAGAAACAGTGATTGTCCCAAGCGAAAACATTGCTTCCTCAACTGGTGCACACATTTTGTCAAGATCACCAAGGTGAATGAAATAACTCCCAGAGGTACACAATGAACCTAACCACCAAAGGTCTACTCATAAATTAACAGCCTTGCTACTGCTGCCAGATCAATACCTGAATGAGGCTACGTGGAGGCATTTTTCAACTGGTTAATTGAGGAGTTGGGTGTGTGGGAAGGAAATTGGATTGAATGATGTGGTGTTCAGGGGCCTGTCAGAATGTGTCAGGGGGTACAAGTGTCAATTAGGGATGGACAAGCAAGTGAAAGGTATGTCCAACAGAAATAGAGCACAACTTTTCATTCTCAAGGTGTCTTGTTATCATTTCCCATTTATTTAGTTTTAAAAGACTATGTTCCACCCCACCCAGAGGGAAACTAGACTGATCTGTGTCTGGTTAAGAAAATCTGATGACATCTAAGCTCTGAAGAAAGTAAAATGGATGTGCAGCAATTCAAGGTCCTTAGCACATTATTATTTTTCCATAATTCACCTCTTTCCCCAGAAGACTCATAAAATCCTTGAGTAGTAGTATTTCTACTTTTCAAATGGGAAACTGTATGAGACAAAGGATGCAATTTTAAGTGAGCTGTCCAAGGATGAATAGTAATGATGATAAAATTGGATTGGCATTTAGGAAATTCACAACCCAAGGGTTTATAACTTCAAACATTGACTTTATCATAACCATCTTAGATATCCACACACACACACACACACACAATTCTTTTGGCCCTCGCCACTTTTTCCCTCCATTTTGCATAGCATCCACACTTGAATGGCAGTCTAAATACTATCTGAAATATTCAACTGATTCTTTTGCATTCCTTTTCTTTGCCTTTGTTCCTAATTCCTTTACATTAGGGCTTCTTCATTTTAAAGAAATATTTTAAACAAATTGCTGCTAAAATGTCTGTTGCTCCTGCTTTAACAATAATACTGCCTGTTGTGTAAAAGCCACAGAAATAAAGTGGGGGTGGGGACAGGTCTTTGCACCTACGATCACTTTCACAGCTATTGTTCGGCAATTCATAGCAAGGGTAGGTAATTCCCAAATCACAGCATTCTATTCATGTCACTTGCTGCTTAATCTTAGCAGTTAACTGCCGCCTGTAAACACTAGCAACCCAAAGTGTTTCGCTTAATGTAAGGAACATGCCAAAAGTCAATGCTTTCGAAAAGAAGCTTATTTCCAAACTTCAAACAGAAAGGTCTATTTACAGATTCAGCTTTTTTCCGTGAGATAGTTAACATGTATGCCTACAAGTGACAATTTGCATGGACACTAGCTTGGAAAGGGGCTCAGTCAACTGTTATACAGTGATTACTCTCAAAAGCTAGCAATTCAGGATGGGTTTGAACAGGGCTAAAACTTCTACAGCCATTGACTTTCTGACAGAGCAGCTCCAATTATTATTTTTATTGAATAAAGACCAAACCCTTGGGGGTGGGGCGGGGAATGTTTTTAAAAATTGGGAGGAGAAACTGGCATAGAAAGAAAGCTAAGAGTACATAGTTTGGGGGGTTTTTTGGGGGGGGAAGAGTCCCATCGACTGCAAGAAGATCCAACCTCTCCATTCTTAAGGAAATCAGCCCTGAGTGCTCACTGGAAGGATAGATCCTGAAGCTGAGACTCCAATACTTTGGCCACCTCATGAGAAGAGAAGACTCCCTGGAAAAGACCCTGATGTTGGGAAGATGGAGGGCACAAGGAGAAGGGGACGACAGAGGACGAGATGGTTGGACAGTGTTCTCAAAGCTACCAGCATGAGTCTGACCAAACTGTGGGAGGCAGTGGAAGACAGAAGTGCCTGGCGTGCTCTGGTCCATGGGGTCACAAAGAGTCAGACACAACTAAACGACTAAACAACAACAAATGGGGGGAAAGCAACTGGGCTGATTTTCAGTGATGCATGTGTGTGTGTGTGTGTAGGGGGTTTGTCTTCTAGTGATAGTGCACAAGCAACCAGCCACTTATTTCCGGATAAATGGTGTCAGTAGGGGATGATTTGCAGAGAACTGAGGGGGAGTTAACCCTTTCTTCCCTGCCCAATGTTTTCTCCACAGCCAGTTTTAAACCCATGTCTGTGATGGGGCTAGAATCTAAATTGTGCAAAATTATTTGGGAAGGCTATGTTGCAAAGCAAATAATTAAAAAAAAGTGTTAGGGAGGGACAGGCCCACCACTTCCCAACTGCAAATGCCCCTTCTTCACCCCAAAGCAGCAGCCATTCCAGTTTAATGTTATAATGGGGCCCTCATAACTTGTAGTTCTAGCACCAAAGAAACACTCAAGTGGAATGTTCCTCTAGGTGCATTCACTTCAATTGGTTTTCCATTGTTACTGATGTTCACAGAAGAAGGTATTAACAGGCACCAGAAAACATGGTCTTTAGATTCAGCATTGTTAAGGGAACATTGAAAGAAGGTTCAAGAGAATTCTCATCCAGGCTTGTCAGAACTCAGTTCAAGTAGCCAATAGAAAAGAGACTTAACCAAAACATTGCTTGATACTATGGATATGGGGATGACCAGAAAGAGAACTGTATTTAGGACACCCTGCGATACTATTCAAGGTACCAAGTAATCCAATTGTCACTACTGCTGAGCTTTTAAGCTGTCAGCTGGAACAGATCTGGTTGCAGACGTTAAGTTTCCCATTTATCTGGGAAACTTTCAGGGAAGCTGCATTGACTTCTTGAACAAAACTACATCTTTCTTGGCCAATTTTTAAAAAATCTCAAGAGCTCTCTCTCTCTCTCTCTCTCTCTGTGTGTGTGTGTGTGTGTGAGAGAGAGAGAGAGAGAGAGAGAGAGAGAGAGAGAGAGATTTGGACAGAAAGACACACATCAGTACCTCCCCTGCCCCACTTTGCTACCCAGCATCGAAAGTGTTTGTTTTTATATAGGGGATTTTTGCACTGGTGTTATGCCATAAACACCAGCTGAGAGATTTCTGGTGACAACATATAGACCTGATGCCAGCAACCCAAAGCAACTAATGGTCATTCAGAGGTCTTGCTGATGAACACACTGTTCCAATTACCTCAGCAGGATGTGTGTACAATAATTACTGCCATGTTGGAATCATACACAAGATGCTCTGCCTTAAGGGAGGAGAAAGGAAACTTCACTCTGACCAATATGGCACTTGTTTCCCAATGAATAGATGGAAGGTGATTCACTCTGCCTGTTGATGTAAACGTTTTGCTAAGACAATGTTCATCCTTTTAAAAATATTTTAGATCCTTCAAATCCCTTTTGGCTGTTTTATCTGTTGGCTCTGCCACCTTTATTTTGTGTTTTTATTGCTGTTTCATGTATTTTATGGGAATGGATTCTTTTTACTTTGTTTGAAGCTACCTTGAAACCACCTGGAATGAAAGGCAGAATATAAATCCTATAAATAAATAACACCCAGTTCAAGAATGCTAAGAATATCAGTCTGACAATGAGGAGTCAATGTCTCTTGTGTCAGCAGGTCCTCCAGGTGAGCGTTGTAACTCAATAGGCTGGCATTGTAATCAGAATCCTGTCCAGCATAAACAGTCTCGTTCCCTAGGACAGTTGTTCTGAAGCCAGCAGCTATAGTTCAGAGACTGACTGCGTTCCCTGGTCACTCTACATACAGCACCATCTAGAGTACCCAAGAACAGACTCAGGTCCTGGCAGGATATTTGAATGAGATATACTCAGTCTAATTTCTAAACTGTTGCAACCTACTCAAGATCTTCTGCTGATACTCCTCTGACAGACAGAAGCTTGTACAGGTATGTGTTGAGGACCACTCGCCAAGAAATGGAGGATGAGGAAACAGTTCTTTCTCTTCCTGACAACTACGTGGACAATCAACTATCTTCTTCGCAACAAACAACAGCTGTGTCTGATCTGAATGTGTAGATACACCTCCACAGGTCACAGAACCAGAGTTGGAAAGGATCACAAAGATCTTAAAAGTCCAACCACTTTCCAAAGCAGGAAATCCATTGCTGGGCATCTATTTTGTGCTTAAAAACATATAATGAAGATGAGGCCACCACCTACCAGGATAGCCTGTTCGACGGTTGAATAACCCATACCACTAGGAAATTCTTTCTAATATTTACTCTTAATCCTTTATCTTGCAATTGGAACCCTTCTGTTTGGGCCCTATTGCTTGCCTGCAGCATTATTTAGATGTCTGGGTCACCATGTCATTGTGAAGTGCTTCAGGGATCCCTGCTCATGCTTCACCTTTTGACAAGCCCCAAATACCCTGGAGGCAATTCCACTTCACCTTCACCAAATCCAATACCCACAACTACTAGCTACGTTAGGATAAGGAAAGAGATAGAATCATAGAATCATAGAGTTGGAAGAGACCACAAGGGCCATCGAGTCCAACCCCCTGCCAAGCAGGAAACAGATAATAGACCAGGGTGTGAAGAGAAGATATATAACTAAAGAGCAACTCTGACTGATCTCTGCATACTATGTGCTTCAAAGCCACTATGTGACAAGGGAGGTTCCTCCCTTTGCCGGAGTCAATTTAGTTTTGTCTCTGCCTCCTGTCTCAAGGGCATGGCTTCTCCCAAAGGATTTAGAATTCCCCACCCCCACAGGAGAGTTTTATTTTATCTTTAAACTCATTTGATGTCTCAGGAGGAATAAGTATGTCTGTATGGAGATAATGCAAAGATTGTGGACAGCAAATATACAGGACAGTAACAGCAAGCAAGCAAACAAAACGAAAGATTACAAAACAGTAATATTTGGAATTCTTCGAAGCCTATGAAGGTTTAATTGTTTTTTAAAACCCACATTTAGTGGTTAGAGATAACTGCAGATATTGCTTTAATGATAACTTTTATCTACATCTTTAAATCCACATTATAGTTCTCTGCCCCAAGGCAAACAGTGGGAGTGTAACCAAAAAACAGGTCAAAAATATGAAGATTTCTTTTTTATGGCAGTTTCTAACACACACATACCCCAATTTTTTTTAAGAAGTTAAATGATGAAGAAACATGAAAAAATATTAGTGTTTACCATTATTTGTGTGTAGTTGCAGCTTCCTTATGTGTAATCCAAAGGCCTCTCAATTCTAAGCAAGACAGCACAACTTCTCACACAACCTAGCCCACAATGTATTTAGGCACCAAATATTCATTGTTCGTCTATAGGTAGTGATGCAAATCAAATCCAAAATAATAGAATTTTAAATCTGAATGTGACGGACCTTCTGTTAAAGATGGTTGTTTTCAGACTTTCAAACTTCAGACAATGCAGTTCCTATTTCTGTCAATTAGGATCTTGACGATATGGGGTTTCATGGAAAGTGCAGGTACGAAACGTTAACAACGTTTTCTGTATTTTTGGGAGGTTGAGATGAGCCCAACAGCTAAACTCTAACCACCAAGATTGTATATTGTGAACCAGCTCTCTGCAAATGATGTTTAAATGCTAATCACGTTATGCCTAAATTCCCAAGATGACATACAAAAGCAACAAAGAATGAAACAACAAGTGGAACTCTCTTCCATGGCATACCAGAGCTGGACCCCTTGTGCTTTCAATCTTTTTGCTGGCAAGCAAAGACTTTTCAGTTTACAGCCCTTTGGCCACCAGGTATTGTATATTTTATTCCCTGCCCCACCACTCTGTTTTTCTTCTTTTTGTATGTGCTTTTAAATGGTTTTGAGTGTTTCTAGTGCTGTTTTAATAGAGTTACTTAGTTGATTTGTTTAAAAAAATATTTCTAATGATTGTGTGTTTTTAGCTGCATCTGTTTTAATCTATGCTGTGAGCCATTTTGGATTCTGTACGGGGAAAGGCCAGGTGTTAAATAAACGAATGCATACACACACAAAAACAAAGCCTGTGTCTGGCACAAGTTCTCAAATTAAAAATAACATAAAATTATTTGAATGGAAAAATATTGTGTCTCAGTAGGCAGAATATGCTACATCTATCCACAAATCACAGGAACCTCAAATTTATATTGAGACCTCAGGACACTGAGCAATTTTAGGAAAGAATTACATGCTTCAACTATGGCCAGGTTAAGCTTTTTGTTGTTCCAGGTTCTGTCAGCAGCCATCAATCTCCGAACGTAAAGAAAATGAAAAATGGCAGGATGGGGGAAAAAAATCCAATTTCTTTTAATATACACTGCAAGCAAAGCTCATATTCTCAAATTTAACAACTGTCATTCATGGCTTCCTACTGCAAATGAAAAACCACAGAAATGTTAATTTCAAGCACCTATAGACTGTACTGTACAATTTAATTACACTACAAACTCCAAATGACATATTCAAAAGTCCTGATATTTGGAATTTATGGTCAAAAACCCACAATGGGTTAAAGGGCTCTATAGCTAAACGGTCATATTTAGGATACAAAACATATTGTGTAGAGAAACTGGAAGAAAGGACAATCCCACTAGTGCCTGATGAAGAAAATGATCTATTGGTTTTCTTCCTCACCAAATTTTCCTCCAACAGATGTACACCAGAAGGACATAATGAAAAGCACACTTTTATTCCAGAAGCAGGTTGTTGAGATATATGGGGTTGCACAAGGAGCAAAATTAGTCTCAAATATATACAGTGGTGCCTCGCAAGACGAAAATAATCCGTTCCGCGAGTCTCTTCGTCTAGCGGTTTTTTCGTCTTGTGAAGCATCCCTATTAGCGGCTTAGCGCTATTAGCGGCTTAGCGGCTATTAGCGGCTTAGAAAAAGTGGGGGGGAGGGAAAAAACTCGCAAGACTCGCAAGACCATAGGGAAATTCGTTTTGCGAAGCGCCTCGAAAAACGGAAAACCCTTTCGTTTAGCGGGTTTTTCGTCTTGCGAGGCATTCGTCTTGCGGGGCACCACTGTAATACCTACAAGATTGGGAATCCTTTACCTTTTTGACACCTTACCTTTTTTTTAAAAAAAAAATCATGTTAACACAAACCTCAGTTTTGGTGTTCATTTATCATAAGAAAGTATCAGAGGGTTATTTAAAGCAATTGGCAAATTATAAATTAACACCTGATTACTAGCGTCTAATAAAAGACACCCCTCAGTTCATTTCTCCACTTATTTAATTCAGACGAGTAATCTTGTAGCTAAATGGCATAATAGAGGTATACCATCATACCACACAAGAAATTATAATTTTGGAAACAGACACAAGATTACCCTTGACAAGTTGCTTATGGATTTACACAATTTTCCTGGCTGGTTCACACCACGAGGGCTACAGCTACAGACTGAACAAGACTTTGCTTCATCTCTGGTCGCCCAATTAAACATGAAAAAAAGAACGGGTTAATAGTATACTGACACTTCTCCTGCTTATGTGTAAGTTGTTCTGTTTATGGTTGCAAATTAAAAAATAGTAATAAATAATAGAACAAAAGATAACATACTGGTGTGGAGAAATTTACTGACCACTAACACTGGCTTGGGATGCGGCTTAGTCATGCTGGCCACATGACCCGGAAGCTGTACGCCGGCTCCCTTGGCCAATAAAGCGAGATGAGCGCCACAACCACAGAGTCGGACACGACTGGACCTAATGGTCAGGGGTCCCTTTACCTTTTAACACTGGCTTAATTTAGTGACCATAGGTTTGAAGCAGCTGAGTGATCAATAAAACCAGCCTTGGGCATGACACCATCACACAAACAATGGAAAGGTTGTAGTCTCCTTGACTGAGAGGGAGAGCCTTTTGCTTGAGCGAGAGTCCCAGTAAGAGTTTTAAATATTCATAGAACATCACAAATTGTAACAATTGTTTATGATATTAAATAAGTATATCAATGTGCATTTAAGACGAAAAAAATCTGGAATAGTATATTGCCGGGGGGAAATTAGGAAAATGACTAGCACTGGTCTACATTCAGAAGAGAGATGCAATGTGGTCAGTTTCAATGTATGTACCATAATATAATTTTACATGTGCTATAATACCACTTGTGTGATGACATAAACCAGTACTTCTGAATGCAAATGCAGCCATATTTTAAAGAGGCATGAATGTGCTTTCTATTACTCAGTTTCACTTGAACACTCTGAACCATCTGCTTTGACCCAGCAAAATGCTATACTGTAGTATCAACTGCGTTTGACCAAACTGCGGGAGGCAGTGGAAGACAGGAGTGCCTGGCGTGCTCTGGTCCATGGGGTCACGAAGAGTCGGACACGACTAAACGACTAAACAACAACAAGTATCAACTGCACAATAACTTCAACCAATCAACCAACTCTTCTTTGCAAAATGCAGCTAAGTATTGGTCATTACATAGAATCAAGCAATTCCAAAACTTCAGATCTCCAGTTGATGAATACATTCTTACTCATTTCTCCCAACTCACAAGTGCAATCCTAAGCATGTTTATTTTGAGACAGGTTCAATGTATTCAATGGAGGTTACTCACTAGTAAGTGGTTTTAGGATTGTAGCCTTCACTTTTTCAAAGATATGGGATTTATTACCAAGCAGTAATGCGGTATTATTCAATCTCCATAAATTTACACATCATTCTGGAAACATTTTGGCCATGAACTACAAGTCTCCTGCATAGTTAAGTCCCATTTTTATTTAATCATATCAATTCAATTTAATATTGCTAAATGTTCCTTACATTTGTGCTAATTTAAAATGCATCTGTGTATTCATCAGGGTGTAAAAACTAATTCTGATTTTTAAAACAGACAGAAATATTAAGGGTTCAGAAAGTAGATGAAAATGGACTGTCAAAACAGTTCTGTTGCTACATATGCATACCCTTAGCATAGTTAATGGTAGTGCTGGATGAATCAATGAATGATAAAAGGACTATGCCTCTTACAAGGTCTTTAGTAATTGCAAGAGCTGCCTAAGTTGCCACAGTAAATTCCAAGTTAAATTAAATCCTTACAACACAAGATGGTGAATATTTTTGGCTATGGGAATCTACAGTGAAACACAAGCATAGACAGTGCACTCTCAGATCTTCCAGTCTACTCCTTTCAACCTAAGTTTGATCAAAGAAAACAAGTTCCCCAATTCACCTTTAACTAGTGCATAAAAACATGGTGCAATTCATTTTTAGTAAAAGTAAAATCCGATTCTCTTTAAATGAGACTAGTTAATGATATCATTGTGCAAGGTTTTCAATAGAAATCATGTCATTTCAACTGGAAGTTTGTGGTAGGGTAGACTGACTACTGAGAACAGGCATTATTATTTGTGTACCTACATAGGAACATCTAGAAAGCACTTACAGTATCTCTCTCTTCCCCTTTATCAATAGATTTGTTAGCAAGGTTTTAGTTGTATCCACAACAAAGCCATTTCTGGCAAACCAAATGCACTATACACACATACACACTTAAAATGAAGGTGAAATATATACAAAATACTACTTTTCAATCTCTTCTTTACAAACTCTGTAAAAATATAAAATGCTTCTACAGCAGGGTTTCCCAGACTTGGGTCTCCAGCTGTTGTTGGACCACAGCTCTCATCATCCCTAACTAGCAGGAGCAGTGGTCAGGGATGATGGGAAGTGTAGTCCAAAACAGCTGGAGATGGGGGCACTGAGAGTAAGGCTCCCTTTTTAAATAGCAATCTAAGCCATTTTTTCAGAAAATAAAACCACATGTGTGAAAAGGAATAATAACCTAACTTTTTAAAATCTAAAGTCTCTGAAATGCAAATAGGGGAGGTGATTAAATTTGATGAGAATTCCACATATTATTGCGGGCTTCCCATTTTGTTCCTTACAAAAACCCTTTTTGTTTTGATGACTTTCCAACAAGATTTTAAATAAATAAAAAGCTGTAGTCAGATGAGTTCATTAGGAAGTGATGCGTGAACTGGAAAAACTTACAGAGAAATCAGCTACCTAGGGAATTACAGTGAACAGTCACTTCTGCCATCTCTCTTGGAATAAGCATGTCACTGTGTTAAGGATGTCATTCTCTGTAAGGCTGCCAGGCATACAGGTGCAACAGGAAGAGGGAAAAGGTCACTGCCTTGCCCACTGTTCAAGACATTTTAAAACCTGATACACAACATTATTTATTTTATACCTCGACACAAAACATGGTGACTGAACAGGATGCAGCCTTTCTCATGAGGTCCTTAACAATTCAGTAGCCTCTAAGTGCGAGGAAAACTGCCCTGTCTTTCCATTTTCATCTGGCAGCAGGTAGGTTCTCTGCTTTGGCATAAAACAATTCCAAATTTTCCAATGGTAAAACATGGCTAATGTAGTTATTATACAACATCTCTCCAAGCTGGTGTCCAGGAGAATTTTTTTTACTGACAATCCCTTGCATATTGGCTTTCGCAAACATGGCAAACCTGCTTCTCTGGCAGAATGTAACTGATACAAAAGGGGGGGGGGTTACTATTATCTGCCAGAAAAGGCATTGTCCATTATTCTGAGCTGGATTAGGAACCAGCAGTTCTAAAGTGCATATGGAACTCTGTATTCTAATATGCTCCCCTCCTTTCTTTTATATGCAGAGGAAGGTTTTTGAAACCGCACAGCAAAGTCTTTTTGCCTCCTGGATTCCAAAAGAGGCAGGACAGGAATCCTACTGCACAGAAAAAATGACTGCTGATCTACCATAATGTATCTTTATTAGTCAGGTCAACAGAAGCCACGGGGATATTTTAAACGTGAAACATTATGAACTCTGTGATGTCCATATGAAAGACAAAGGGTGTGCGATTTTAAAAATAAAATCAGAAGCATGAAACATGAAACATGAAACACAATTCCAGAAGATAAATTTTAAGTAAGAGGAAGGAAGAGTTGTGCTCATGTTAAGATGGGTGTCAAGCACTGATCCTCACTTTTGCTTTTGTAAGAGGGATCTTTAAACCTGTGTCTGAAATCCTTGACATTCAACATTAAATGGACACAACTCTTCCTTCCAAGAGTTTGATGGAACCAAAAGTAGCATTAATTTCTCGTGGACAAAACATCTTTCTTCTGAATATTTTCTTTTATGTATTATCAATGGGCAGTATTCAATGAAATAATTGTGGCTAGCACAAAGTTTAGCACTAGCACAACAGGACTTTGCCTCTTCTCTTTCCAGTACTTTGCTGGAGGGTTAGGAGAACCCCAGGAACAGATTTTAGAGGGTGCACAGGGGGAGGGGGAGATTGTTCTCTTGCACAGGGAGAAAACCTTGTACTGGTGGAACCAGTGGTGCAGCGGGACGTTGAATGCAAGCACTTATTTACATCAGTGGTTCTCCAAAAAGGGAAGTGGGAAACATAAGGGCTGTGAATGTGGGGCTGAAAGCCAACAGATGAGAACATGGTGTGCTGAGACTGGCTAAGGAGTCCCAATTTTCCTTGATTATCCCTTTCAAACAGGCAAACAGCAGAACAAATTTAGATTGTGGCCCTTTAAAGAAGATAAACGTATTATATCATGGTAAGATTGGTGCGTCATGGTAAATTCATCAATGATACAACTTGGAACTAAACATAGCATTTTATACCTTAAAGAGAGAAACTGAAATAGCTCATTTTTGTAACCAAGACCGACGCCTTCAGATCGTATCAGCTGTGCTGGCAGAGCATTATATGAAAGACGGTGCTACATAGGCCTGAGAGACGGGATTTGAGCATCATGCATATATGCAACGTGCATATTTCAAAATCCCCATGAGATACTGAAAACCAGGCAGCAGGAAAATCTGTCTGTTGCAGCTGATGTTACATTTGGAAACAATGGCATTATCCTTCATTTTCTAAATACAAACAGACTGACAGTGGTAAACAAACACTTAAGAGCGATCTCTCTTTCCTTCACACCTTGATAAGCAGATAGCACCCCAACCTCACACTGAATGGAATTCACACACCGTCTACAGTCCCAAATTATCTGTTTCCTAGTGTGTGCGTTTAAACTAGCAAGGCATAAGCATCATACTTAATTTTTTAACACTATTCACCTATTATGGAATGAGGCAAAACAAAGAAGACTTATTTCCCTTTCCTGTGAGCCAGGTTTTAAAAACCCTATAGCAGAGGTGGGCAGTTTTTGGATAGTGGCAGCCTAGTCACCAGTAGTGACTAGTGGACCCTGTACTTGGTAGGGCAGAGTGGTCAAGGAGGTCGTGGTGGTGCAGACATGAGGGTCTCCTTGGTGAATATGATGGCATGATGGCAGCAGTAGTTCAGCAATATCTGGAGGGCCACAGGTTAGCCACATCTGTTTTGAAGTCACATAGGTTTAGTGGAAGTAATAGGTGCACACAAGTATCTCACTTAGATTTGTGGATTTTAAAGAGTTTTAAATTTACGGTTGCATCATGCCCTATTATTTATTTTAAAATAAAAATATAGAACTATATATCTTTTCATGCAGGCTAATATAGTCCTCACTGATAAACAAAACTGAGTGTGGAATTCCATATTCTATTTCACCCTACTGCATTATTTTAAGTTGTCCCCCCCACCAAGTCTCTACTTCAAAGCATACACATGATCAGTTTAAATATAGAAATAGAAGTATGTAAAGGCAACTGAATTAATTCTATCATGATTGAGAATTTACAGTGATTCTATTGCTGAGATGCCACATCTTTAAAACTCTATAGAAGGCCCCTCTCCTTTCTATATTGAGAAAGAACTCTAATTGGCCAAAACCAGTCATAAAAATTTAACTCTGTTTCTGAAAACACAAGTGCCAAGGGGTAATGCATCACTAATGGTTTCCAGTGGAATAAATAGCAGTTCTGACGTCAAAACTTTGTTACACTCCAATAACTGTCTCACTTGGGGTTTCAGGTACAGCGAGTTACATGTCAGTTTTAAATAAAGATATAAAAATAGAATGCATGGCAAACCACACTGTCATTATGCCACCTGACACTATACAATTTGTGGCCAATAAATGGTTTGGAAAGGAGGCAGATAACATAAAAATAATATTTTCAGGCTCATGAAGCCCCTCTCCTCATGTTGAGTTTTTTGCTTTGAGATTACTCCACTCCCTCAAAGGTTATACTGTTGCATTTTACATTTAAGGGTCTCAGCAAAAATGGAACAAGAAGTATATTGGTAAACTAGAATAGTTTTGAACCGGTTTCCTACCCAAACTGAAAACCACATCATGCCTCTAACTAACGGTTTTGCATGTGTGATTGTGTATGTGCACATATGAGGGAGTAAGTGTAAATGTGGATCCACAATAATTTGCAATGTATGGAGTAGAGAGTTACAAAAAACTTCCTTGTGTCTCCCTTCAGCGAGTTTCTCACCCAGCTGGCCCCACAAAACTGGCCAGCTACACTGCATTAAGCAAACCCAAAGTCAACAGGGGCAGAGGCAGGTTTCTAGACAAGGGGAAACAGGATCCTTCCAATCAGTAATGGCTGGCGGGGCAGCACAAGCATTGCTCACCAGGCATCCTGATGCTTTGCACTACTGCCAGTTACCAAGAAGGAGGAGCAAAATGGGGAGCTTGACACAAGTGCAGTGGCAGGAACGATGGATTGATTCCACTGCTGTGCCTACACTGTACCCCCACTGCCTTCCCCCCTTTCAGTAATCAGCAGCAATGGGAAGCCAGGGGAGAAGAACCACACCACTAGGCACTACTTTTTCCAGAGTACAACCGTACTAGGCAGTTTCCGAAACAGTGTGCTTCCAAAGTATATTAAATCAGCAGTGTATGTCCAGCCAGTTCCATTGGCATGAATGCATTACTCTTATAAGCACACTAAATTAGGAGACAAAATAAGCTATTATGCAACAACACCAATATTATAGCTTTAAGTCATAAGTGTAGAAAATAATGCAGCAGTACACTGAAATACAGTGATCTCCAATGAGAGCACTGATTTGCATATTCAGGCAAATAGATCAAAAGGAATATTCTGTCACCTGATATCGCATATGTGCATGAATGATTCAATGCTTGTTCCATTTGTGCAATGACCTATGTACAGTCTCTAAAACCGGTTGGCTCTGAAGTTGGGACATATGCTAACCTATTCACAAGACATCACACACATGCATATTTACCATGAGATAACAGCAGACTCTTCTCCTAGTTAGGAAGAGAGTTTTGCAAGCCTACTCTTAGGTGACAATGCAGTGGTGGCTTGCTCCGGCGCAATTGCAAAGACATTAATGTAACTTTCTGTAAGACTATTTGGGACAGATTGTTGAGGGGACATGAGCAGACTGAGGTACGTCAGTGGAAGAGCACAAAGAAGAAGACTGCAGTAGTCAAGGTGGGGGAGGATTGCGGATGCTTCAAAGATTTCTCTTCGACAACAGAGAGGAAAGGCTGTTTTCTGTAATGTTGTAAAGGAAGAAGCAGAATAATTTGATGACATACTAATTGAGGTGGGAAGAAAAGAAGAGAAAACTAAGACATTGTGCCTGGTGAACAGGGTAGATAGGTGACAATGGGAAGAAAGATTGGAAGTTCAGTCTTGAGAATATTGAGCTTGAGATGATTACAAAGAATCAAAGTAGAAATATTGACTGGACACCTGTAGATAAGAACTGTAAAGATACCTTTGGATTTGGCAATGAGGCACTATAAAAGGTTAGTAGGACAGTATTTACTCTTGCAGAAGCCTTGCTGATTCTGCTTCAGCAGGGCTTGTTGTTCTATATGTTTGGCAATTCTCTCTTGAATGCTTTCCACCAATTTCTCTGGAATAGACATTAAGACACAGTAATTGTCTGCATCCCCTTTTAAAAACTGGTGTAACATTGGCCACTTTTCTGTCTCTTGGAACAGCATCTGCTCCTGAGGGCAAGTTAGATACAGTGGTACCTCGGGTTACATACACTTCAGGTTACATACACTTCAGGTTACAGACTCCGTTAACCCAGAAATATTACCTCGGGTTAAGAACTTTGCTTCAGGATGAGAACAGAAATCGTGCAGAGGCAGCGCAGCAGCAGCAGGAGGCCCCATTAGCTAAAGTGGTGCTTCAGGTTAAGAACAGTTTCAGGTTAAGAACAGACCTCCAGAACGAATTAAGTTCTTACCACTGTATTTTGGTTAGAAGTTGGAAGACCAGAAATTTCATATTTGAGTTCTTTCAGAACTTTTGTTACCTTGAAGCTTTGTCAGTGAGGCTGAAGTGCTTCATCAGCTGTTCTCTTGCTTGCACACTCGCGTGCTATCTTAGATAGTTAAGTGCATAGTATGAGATTGCAAGTGACCAATTAAGTTTTATTTTAAAATGTACACGCGGCTTTGTGCAGGGGTTCTGTTCCCGCCCCTATGCGTGTCAGCTGAGCATGCATAAGCACACCCAGCCCGTTCTGCTTCACCCCTGCTCTGCCCTCTTCCAAGTCTGAAAGGACCCACGCATCAATTTTCATTCATCATGAGACACGACCAGAATTATTCTGATCAAGAAAATTCAGCTACAGCTTACAGAGGCTTCACAGCAATTTTTAAAAGCAATATGCAAATACTAATACACGTTGCCTAATTTATTTAGTATATTCATTAGCCACCATGCACCCTATTAACTATTCATGCAACTCATCTTTAAACAGCATGGCATATTTTTTAATTAAGGATTGCGAGCTCAGAGTGGGTTGAACTCTCATGGCCCAGCAATTCTACCCCCAAATAATAATGTCCTACTTGGGACATTTTGCAGGGCATGTTTCTTGTAAAGCTTTTTTTCTTTTTAAGTTTCACATTATTACCTTTGAAATTATTAAATTGCAAGCAACAATATTCTACAAAGCACTGATAACAGTGACATACATATAAAATATGCAGCAGTTGTATTTCAAATGCCAACAGTCATATTCCTTCTACTTAAGAAAACCCTGATCAATCAGCAAAAACTGTAGCTAGGTAAATAATGAACTATTCTTATTTGTTGTTCTGGGTTTTTCTGTTTTCTAATCATCAGTATCAGCTGCACCACAGGATCCCTTTGGTTATTTTCCTGATCGATCTCAAGCCCTTGGGTGACTTGTTAGCAAGATGCTTTGGAAATAAAAAGTGACGCAAAAGATGTGCAAACGCCTTATTAATCGTTAACTTACTTCTACCTCCAAGCCACCTGCTGTAGCTCCTAAGTTGATTATGGGGCAAAAAGACGTCAGAAAGCTCAAGAAGGTTTGTTTTAGTACTGGCTGCATCAAGCATTTCACCCCAAGATACTATCTGAATTGTCATTCAAGCTTCAAATGTTCACAGGATCTGACCTTAGAATTTAAGAAGTGCGTCAGTTCTGCAAAAAAACAAAAACAAAAAAACAAACCCTGGCAATTAGTTGATCATTTATAGCAAAGAGAAGAAACTCAAAAATATATTGTGTCTTATTTTTAAATGCCAGCTGTTCGGTTGTTAAAAAGAGCTTGAATAACCAACTTTATTTTGCAGGATTGTTTTTTTAAGTTAAAGCAAAGAAAAAGACAACACTCATGGTTATCAAATTATTATTTTTTAAATTACTAAACTTTTTTTTACAAAACCGAAACAAAGTCCACCCACATAAAAATATGAAACCAAAGCCAGGATCAGCTTCTGCTTTCATTTGTAAATTAATAATATCCGCATATGTAAAATAAAATGTAGTGCTCCGAAGTAGATTTGTACCAAAAATCATAAGCCAGGTGGGTGTTTTTTCCTGGGGAATCTGCGCTTCTTAAAAATGAATTAATTCAATCAAGCATTTTGTCTACTTGAAAGTAAGTTCCACTATGTGCATGGAAAGTGGGGAAGCCACAGAATGAGTGTCGATGCAACTGCAGGCAGATGGGCAGACCAACCCTTAGTGATTCTGCACCAAAGAATAGAAAAATGCAACAATGTTTCTGAAACACTGAGCTGCCTTTAGTTATTGATGTTATTGTGTTTACTCCACTAACTATATTTTCCTCAAATTCTTCTCCACATATTAGTTTAAATTTGTAGCAGCCATTGAAAACAAATTCAAAACAATTACGGTATACAACTTGTTACAATGTTTTACAACTTGTTCCTTTTGAAGTTTTACAATACAGTATGTAGAAATTATGTTAGAAGTTGGCAGGGAATTTCCGAGTGTTGGGTGCAGAGCTCCCACTGGATATACCCAGGCTTGAGTTTTGTTAAATAACTTCTACTTTATATAATTCTCTAGAACGTATTCATTCAGATTAGGTATACAGTGGTACCTCGGGTTACATACGTTTCAGGTTACATACGCTTCAGGTTACAGACTCTGCTAACCCAGAAATAATACCTCGGGTTAAGAACTTTGCTTCAGGATGAGAACAGAAATCGCGCGGCGGCAGCGGGAGGCCCCATTCGCTAAAGTGGTGCTTCAGGTTAAGAACAGTTTCAGGTTAAGAACAGACCTCCGGAACAAATTAAGTACGTAACCAGAGGTACCACTGTACGGTTGATTCCCCAAAGATTAAACGGAATGGGTATCCCGCCCCTCCTGTGCTTTCAATTTATGTGTTTGCATCAAACAAGCCCTCACTTACTATCAGTCTATAAATGGGATTACTACCTTACAGCTAGCCATGGTTTGCTGAAAACCTCTCCTGTTGATAAATGGATTGTAACAGCAGGAATAATCAGGAACTCATAGCTAAGGTAACATTCAAGTCTCATCATTATTTTATAGGCTACAGGCTTCAGCCAAGTTGGGCAAAGCCAACCCAAGATTGGGCTGCCTAGGGCAAACTGAAGCCGTACAAAGGGTAGGTCAGTTTGCAAGAGGGCTTTCAAATAGCCTAGGACTAAAAGCACTTTCTTTGAATGCAGGTGCCTGTTCCTAGGAGGGACACACACACACACACACACACACACACACACACACACAGTTAAACTGAGCAGGGCTAAACCCTCCCTCACCAATAGATGAGTGGAGAGTGCAATTCTGCTGGCTACAGGGGTCTGCTTCACATGGAAATTGTTGTGGAAGCAGCCCTAGCAGGATTGAATCTCCCACTCTCTGAGGTCAGCAGACACAGTATCGCCCACCACCTCCTGATGGTATCTTTAATTAAGGGTTTATAAACCCTATTTAAACATTAGTCCTGACCCCAATTTGATTCAGGGCTGGCTCTGGGGTGGGTGTTTCCCAGATCATATTGGGAGGGGAAAGTATAAGGATGGATGGAAGTGGTTGTATATAAAGCATTCTATCAATGGTTTGTTATATCCCATACTCTAAATTCAGTTAGCTTCCTATAGACAGAATCTAGTCAGTCTTCTGAATAATCGCTTGACAATTGACATTTCTGATTCACAGAAGTCAAGATCACACTGAAACACACATTTATATGAGAAACAGTATTACTTATTCTTACTTGTGAAGTTACCTGTTTCTCTGTTTGCTGTCATTTGCTTATACTGTGTATATAGCATTAGGGCCAGAGAACAGAAACATTGCCTGCAATGACTAAAAGCTTTAAGAACCTTGGAATTCAAACTAATTTATATGTACCTTTTATTGTACAGGGCAAAGAAAGCCTTAAGCGAAAGTATGTGGCCATATATATACCCCCCAGAACTCTTATTATAAAAATGGGCATGAAAAATGCAATGGATGAATTTAAAGTAACAGTTACTTGGGTTCAGTATTCCAGCCCAATTCATTGCATCTTATAGTCCAATACGAATCTGGTTGAAGCCAGTAGGACATTCCAAGTCTATGATGTATACGATTGCAATGTACATTTTAAAAAACAACAACACAAAAAAACATCATCAGACAAGGATTTTAAAGTGTGCAATCCTCTTTTAATGCTATCTAAGTTGATGTGCACCACTGCCTCACGTGGGAGCAAGTTCCACAGTTGATGTACCGTGTGAAGAAGTACTTTCTTTGATCTGTCCTAAATCTTCCAACATTCAACTTCATTGGACTTCCAGTACTGAGAGGGAGAACAACCTTTCTCTGTCAATATTCTCCATGCAATGTCATGTAACCTCTTATGTGCCTTTTCCCTAAACTGAAAAAGTTGTGAACGCTGCAAACATTCCTCATGGGGCATCGCTACATCCCCTTGATCATTTTGGTTGCCCTTTTCTGAACCCTTTCAAGCTCTACAATATCCTTTTTGAGGTGAAGTAGCCAGAAAAGTACACAGTCGCACCATAGATTTGTATAGCAGCATTACAGTATCAACAGTTCTAGTTTTATTTATGTCTAATCTCTAATTGATACTGCAGTAACCTCAGCAGGGGGACGCAGGTGGCGCTGTGGGTTAAAGCCTCAGCGCCTAGGCCTTGCCGATCGAAAGGTCGGCGGTTCGAATCCCTGCGGCGGGGTGCGCTCCCGCTGCTCGGTCCCAGCGCCTGCCAACCTAGCAGTTCGAAAGCACCTCCGGGTGCAAGTAGATAAATAGGGACCGCTTACCAGCGGGAAGGTAAACGGCGTTTCCGTGTGCGGCTCTGGCTCGCCAGATGCAGCTTTGTCACGCTGGCCACGTGACCCGGAAGTGTCTCCGGACAGCGCTGGCCCCTGGCCTCTTAAGTGAGATGGGCGCACAACCCCAGAGTCTGTCAAGACTGGCCCGTACGGGCAGGGGTACCTTTACCTTTACCTTTTAACCTCAGCAGGTACAACTAATCCCAGGCAGCAAAGAGAGTTGCATTCATGAAATGATGGCTAGGGCAAAGGAGCCTCGCTGAAGCGAAAACATACCAAAACGCCAAATCAGTGTAAACAGAGTTCTAATTCCAGGGCCTTTCCCCACACATCTAGACTTTTATAAACCACCTATCTGCTCCCATTTATTATCATGTGTGAAACACATTCTCCAATTGGAAAATATATGGAAACAGGCATAACTTTAATTACATATACAGTGGTAAGAACCTTGGATAATTATACTGAAAATTTAAGACAACACAACATGAAGCACTGAGGAAGCTACAGTGAAATTATTTTCTTCCAGGCAGAATTAAATAGCCATACTTGAAATCTTGGCAAAGTTTAAGAAGCTTTTGAGATCTCCCTATCTGAAGGAAAGTGCAAGAATATTTCTTCAGTATTTTTCTGATTTCAAGAGGGT
Organism: Podarcis cretensis; assembly: GCF_951804945.1. Taxonomy (NCBI): domain Eukaryota; kingdom Metazoa; phylum Chordata; class Lepidosauria; order Squamata; family Lacertidae; genus Podarcis; species Podarcis cretensis. The sequence continues at coordinate 64,933,657 of NC_137170.1, read as the reverse complement.
ACTAACTAGCACATTCTGAAATCCAACACAGTCAAGGGCTTGGTGACTCATCAGCTGAAGACAATACTAAGGCCAGAACTGGTTCATTCGATGTTATGAATGGAAATGAAGGAAGAACAAGTTCAGGACTGATTCAGTGTGAAGCACATAACATATAATACCTGACAAAAAGGAAAAGGGGAATAATGGCCAAACTTCACTTTAAACGAATGGTAGGAAATTGCTTAACTACTTGCATAGTGCTTAAGGAGAAAGTCATCATATATTTGGCTTCTCACTTAGTAGATTTTCATAGTACTAACTCAGGAGTCTTCCCCACATATGGTTGAGGAAGTTTTTAAACAAAAACGGTATTAGAGTCATTAGGTAGGAGGGAATGGCAAGTATTAAAGGGGGCATATGTTAAGCGGTTAAAGACCTTTTCTCTTTCTTTCTTTCTTTCTTTCTTTCTTTCTTTCTTTCTCTCTTTCTCTCTTTCTCTCTTTCTCTCTTTCTCTCTGTCTTTCTGAAGTGCAAGGCTTTGTACCTACAAGGAAGTCTAGTGCAAAAGACGTACCTCTTATGGGCAGATGTGTGGAACAGTTGTGGTTGTCCAGAGATGAGGGAAATATGCCCACTCTACATATGCTCAGAAACATTCCCTAACACTACTTCATACACACATTCCAGGTATGAGGCCTGACACTGGAAATAAGCTCTAAATGGGTTTTCATATATTCTGGAGCCCCATTTTTATTATGAGCACCCCTTCTTTAAGACATCTGTTCCCTATTATGGACCGTTGAACATCCATGCTATGTAATGTCCATTTGCAAGTAAAAGGCCTTCTTGTTCCAACAGGCTTTTGGGAACCGACTGCTTTTAATGGAAAGGTTAGTATCATGCTGTTTTTAATGTAATCATTTGTATGTTTAAAACAGATTTTATATGTGTATATAGTTTTAATTCTATCGCAGTTCAATTGTTTTTTAAATTATTGTTTTGTCTATGTTTTTTAGCAATTCTCATTTTTATTTGTAAGCTGCCTTCAGTCCTGTCAGGGGAAAAGGCAAGGTATTAATAAATACTACTACTACTACTACACTGTCAATAAGCCACCACTGCAAAGACCAGCTTTGGAACAAGGAAAGATATTAAAAGAGCTTCATACTGTGATTAATACCCTAGCTTGTTCAGAAGCTGATAACCACAGTTTCCCAGTTGAGACAAAACAGAAACTTATGGTTAATTAAAGACTTCCTGGTTTGAAGGAAAGAACAAAGGGGATGTGTGCATGGAAAAAAAGGTGTGTTCGTATCTCAGTTTATTAAGCTGAGATATAATTGTTTAGCAGGACTAGAACCTAGTAAGCCAATTATTTTTAAAGCTGATATGTTATAATTCTCTGACTTGCAAAGAGCTCCAAACAAATAAATAATTTGAAAACTAGCACTAAGAAACAAAGTATCACAAAGTGCAATATATATGTTTGGTCATGAGTATCTATACTAGTTGAGGTACCGTATTTTTCGCCCTATAGGGTGCACCGGCCCATAGGGCGCACCTAGGGTTTTTTTTTGGGGGGGGGGATAAAGAAAAAAAATATTTCCCCCCTCCCAGGCACAGGGCTGGGGCGGGGAAGCCCGAGCTTCCCCCGCCCCCAGAACAGGCTGCTATCTGCAAGCCTGGGGAGCCCGTCGGGAACTCCCGCGGGCTCCCAAGGCTTGCGGATAGCAGCCTGAAGCCTGGAGAGTGAGAGGGGTCGGTGTGCACCGACCCCTCTCGCTCTCCAGGCTTCATTTCCCCTTCATTTTTGGAGGGGGAAAAGTGCGTCCTATAGAGCGAAAAATACGGTAATTCCGCCTCTTATCTTCAGAAACTGGGAAACCATGTTCTGATACAGAGCTATAGGACCTCTTACAAAGTAATTCAGCATTCTCAGGGTTCTATAGGGGACCTCTAGCAAGAGAGAGGCAGATCTGATTACATTAAACCTCAGTCTTTTAAGTTCTGGCTGATGGCAGCATAAATCGCTGTCAAATTCCACTACTACAACCAACAGGAAAATTTGATATAAATTTGATTTTTTAAAGAGGCTTGCATGATTCACAACGCAGTACTATATAGTCATTTTGCAGTGTTTCTCCAAGAATACATGAGTTACTCAAAGAAGGAAAGAAAAAAAAACAATTTCAAGATGATGAGGGGAAAACCTTGAACAGCCCTGCAACTAAACTAACATTATATGCAGAGTTACTTCCATAATATAAACAAATTCTAAACTTTGGTACAGCCACTATTTTGGGGGCAGGGGATAGGTGCCCAGCAAAAAGTGCATGCATCCTAGTCCTTCCTAATTTGGATTGCATGGGGGTGGGGAAAAGGTTGCATATATTATTTATTGAACTAGTTCAGGGTTTCTCAAACTTGGGTCTCCAGCTGTTTTTGGACCACAATATCCATGACCACTGGTCCTGCCAACTAAGGATGATGGGAGTTGTAGTCCAGCCCTGAACTAGAGACATGATGTACACCATGGATGAGGAACAGATGCAAGGCCAAATGCAACCTTCCAGGCTTCCCTATCCTGCTTTTTGGACTCACCCCAGGCCATGCCCCTTACTGGCCCTGCTTTGTACCCCCTTGCATGTTTCTGCCTGGTTGGAATATGTCCTTGAACTCAGATAAAGTTTCTTGCCTGCTTGGTTGAAAGACCGAGGTAATACTCACTTTTGCCTCTGGCCCTGATCACTACTGGTGGTTGCCACAAGGTTACTCAGAAAGGCACATGAAACATGGACTGGAAAAGGTTCCACACACATTTTACACCACCACTGACCTATGGCCCTTTCTTTTAGAAATGATTAAAATTGCGATGCACCCCTCAAGGCTTTCTTCCTGGTTATTCACACAATGATTTGTAAGGTCAACTACACAAACCAGTTTTGAAAGACAAGTATTACTAGGCGACAAGCTGAAGAGACAGTTCTGCACAATGTAGACATTTGGCCTGCAATTATTTCTTCCAAACTGAGGCCACATAAACATTACAAAAGCCAATGCACTGAACATGCACATAGAGAGGCAGAAAGTTGAAATGTAGGTGTTCCCTCTTGCGTGTCTGGGTTTGTATTCTAAATATTACACACACACAAATCAGAATTCATTTTGTTGCAGTAAACTTAATTTCACCTTGAACCAAAGCACACACATTTTAGGCAGTCAATATATATGATGAATTTATTTCCTCCTTCATCTAAGGTATGATTTCATTTCCAACTCAGTATATTATAACAACTTGACTCCACTGTGTAGGATCTGCGTAGGTTTCTCATCCTTTCAAGTTTGCAATGATACTAACATAAGTGCTAGATTGCAGGCACCTTTGGTAACCTTTCACTTTCAGTGGCTGTAAGAGGGTTTATTTGTAATATATATTGCAACTGACAGAATTCTATTTTGCTCTGGAATCTTTGCAGCAATTCCAAACTTGTAGGCTTCCCCCGAATGCACGTCAAAGGATTCCTACCCACACACTGAATACCTAATAGGGCCTGACCCATTTCCTTTTCTTATTAAAACAGCACTGCATCTTTAATGAAGACCACAGCTAGAAAAAGAAGAAGGGCTAAGCTTGCTCAAAAATTATGAGTCTTTAAACTCAAAGGAAAAACACAAAGCATTCCATGCCATAACAAATCCACATACAGCATTAATATCCAATTTGGTTGTAAACAGTATGCTATATGACTCTGCCATTCTCAAAAGATGGGAAAATCAATAGCTAACACAGGTTTTTGAGCAAGAAGTCCAAGACTAGACAGAATCTGAGCAGTGAGAGCAGACACCGACTAGAGGCCTGGATCAGCTGGCCTGAAGCTTGGGCAAGGGTCATATGGGGTGGAAGAGGGTAACCTTAGGTTGTCCCTCAGGGAATGCTGACTCATTTCTCCGGATTGTGGGAGTAAGGTCCTACTACTTCTCTTCAAGGGAAATCTTGTGTTCAGAGTTTGGGTACAGGTGGGTCCTGACATATACAGCCAATTGGAAGCTGCAGAAGCCCGGCCAGATGTTTGGCTTCCAAAAGAACGTTTGCAAACCGGAACACTCACTTCTGGGTTTGCGGCGTTCGGGAGCCAAAGCGTTTGACTGCTAAGGTGTTCATCAACCAAGGTACAGCTGTACTAGATCAGGGGTAGGCAACCTAAGGCCCGTGGGCCAGATGAGGCCCAATCACCTTCTCAATCCGGCCCGTGGACGGTCTGGGAATCAGCATGTTTTTACATAAGTAGAATGTGTAATTTTATTTAAAATGCATCTCTGGGTTATTTGTGGGGCACAGGAATTCATTCGGCCCACCACATGGTCTGAGGGACGGTGGACTGGCCCACGGCTGAAAAAGGTTGCTGACCCCTGTACTAGATTAATGACTTGCCTCTGATAGTGTGAGCTTCCCCTTTAGGGGTGGGGACTCATTAGGGTGGTCCTTCCCTGGAGACTTATGGTCTCTAACTGATTTTGGCTGTGAGACCTGGAAGACCTGATTCCTACCTTGCAGGCCCTGACTGACTCCATATAAACCTGAGGCTACTGAAGAAACACTTGGGTTGGGGAATTGTTTAGGGGTTTTCGTTGGGGGCGGGGTTGTTGCAGTTTTTGATATTACTTGTTTGTATCTTTATTTTAGATCTTATTATGGATTATGTGGAAATTGTTTGGTTTGGTTGTGTACTTTTTGATGTTTTTATTTTTTGTTTATGAATTTTGTTATGTTGCAATTTTCCATTTTTTTCATGTTGCAAGGCAGCTTAAGCATGGTTTAACTATGGAAAGGCAGCATACAAATAGCATTATGTATGTATTATGTAATACTTTGGGGAACAGCGAGATGTGGAGGGCCATACATATGATCCTTAAGGTATGCTGATGATATCCAACTCTCTTTTTTCTGAAACATCGGAACTGGGACTGACTTAGAAGACCCTGAACCAGTGCCTGGAATCAGTGGTGGGGTGGAGTGGATGAATCCTAGCAAGACAGAGGCTCTGCGGGTGAGTGATTCCTAGGTCTAGGAAGTCAGTAAATTGCCTTCCCTGGATGGGGTTATACTCTCTCTGAAGGTGCAAGTGCATCGTTTGAGGTTATTCTTGGCTCCAGCTGTCACTGGAGGCTCAGGTATCCTTAATGGTTAGGAGTGTCTTTTATGGCCATTCCTGGATCAGGATAGCTTGACCATGGTTGCCCATGCATTGGTAACCTCCTGACTGGATTATTGCAATGTGCTCTATGTGGGATTATCTTTGGATCTGGTCCAGGGGCTGCAGCTAGTGTAGAACGCGGTGGCAAGGTTGCCTCTGGGGACAAACTACTGCTAGTATACAGTGTTCGAAACTCCCATTGTTCTAGGCGCATTTTGCGACTGGGAATTTCATTAGCGCGAGCAGTTTCTGAGCTCTGGGCACAGTACTGTGCTTAAGACTTCAGATTAAAACTGTGGAGTAGAAGGAAAGGAGGACCTTTTTCTGCCTCCTCACTTCCAACTATTCTCTGAAGACTGGAGAAGAGACCCTCTTAAGAATATTAGTGGGGTGGGCAGGGGAAGGACTAGACCATGTGAAAAAATTAACGTAATATTTTAGCTGCAGTTCATTCATTTTCAGCTTTGTAATTTTGTTATAAAAAAGTGAGCCTAGACATTCCGTTGTTATGCCCATAACCTAGGTTTAAGGTGCCATTTAGCTCCTAGCTTTCATATCTCAGTTTCTGACACTGCCAGTATATAATACCCTACTTGCAGGATTTGCAGTGGCTGCCAATCTGCTACCAGGCCAAATTCAAAGTGTTGGTAATAACACATGGGGCCCTCTAGAAAATCAGGAACAGGTTACTTAAGACAACAAGTTATCCCTTATATTTCCAGTACAACAGAAGGGAAAGAAAGAACTTTTGTGGAGTCGCTCTTCATTTTGAAGGAGAGCTCCTCCTGTAGCTTCCAAAGACCTCAGAAGCTCACACTGCAGCAACTTGGAGCAGGGCTTTTAGCGTGGCTGCCCTTGTTTTGTGGAATAGCATTCCTGTTGAGACACAACTGGCGGCCACTGTCTGAACATTCCAGAAACAACCAAATACATATTTACAGGCTTTCCCAACTGGATACATGGAACTTTGCCATGAACATCTATTTTGCTTGGTTCCCTTTTTGTTTTAATTGCATTTGCTAGGGTTTTTTTTGCTTTGTTTATGTTGTTTCCAGTGTACACTGCCTTGAGACAGTTGTAGAGGTGATTAATAAATCAATAAATAATAAAAGTAATATACTTATTTTACAAAACTTATAAATTATTTATTGCATTTTTAAAATTGACCTTCAACCTAAAGACTCCCATGGTGGTGATTAGCTGAAGTATACATGGCTGTAACAACAGTAACTCAAGGCACTAAATTCAAATTATACTGTATATACGCACGCGCACACACACATAAAAGTGTGCGCGCACACACACATGCAAGTTGCGGCATGTTATTCTGCTTTCAAAATTCTACCTGTAACGTATATATATTCTACCAGAGCAAACTATCTGGTGTAAATCTGTATCATTAATTTTATTTTATTATCATAGAACCAAAGAGTTTCAGAGTTGGAAAGGACCCCAGGGGTCATGCAAACACATGCATGTGTGTGCACACTCTTATGCTATTAACATATTAGACCTGAAATGAATTGTACTCACGGGTGAGATTCAGAAAGCCGCTGAGCTAGGTGATAGGCTGTGGGATCTCTGTCAAGAGCATATATTTTAATATCTGCTGCCTCTTGCATAAGCGCCTTGGTATGGCCTCCTGCTCCAAATGTCATATCAAGAATACACTGAGAGGTAGAAAAATAATAACCTTGTTATTTTACTTAATAGTGCAGGGGGGAATTAAAGTTTAGCATCCATCTCTGCTTATTAACCTTTAAATTGTTGATCGTATTATTTACCCAAACATTATGCGTATATTTGCATTTTGAGATCAACATCAGCAGTCCTTAGGTTCCTAAATGGAAAACGTAACTCACAGAAAAACCATTTGCCATCAGTCCACACCCTTGAAGATGTCTTAACTTCCAAAAGAAGTGGAAAAGAAACTTCACCATTCAGAGGTCATGTTTGATAGCTGTGATAGGTCAAGCTATCTGCAGTGGTACAACTTGGCCACAATAGTCCCAACAGGACCACTGCAATCTGCTCTATGTGGAGTGTCGTCTGAATGAGGCTTGGAAACTTCGACTGATGCAAAATGCAGCTGTCAGGATGCTAATGAGACCAGAAGGTTTGAGCACGATAATATTTTTGCACTGACAACTATGGTGGTTACACAAAGCACTGGTATTAATCTTCAAGGCATTAAACAGTGTGGAACACAATTACCTTAAGAAAGGGTGGGCAACTGGATTTGGCTGCCAAGCGAGATGCAGAACTGGTCCACCCTCTGTGGTCCACTTTTGACAGGTAAGTGGGGCTGCCTACCTGTCAGTCGCTTGATATCATTATGACATCTGGTGTGGGGTAAGTGGGTGTGACTGGGGAAAACCAGTCTCACATGTCAAATTAGGATTGCTGGCAGGTTTAGTTTGGTCCACAAACCAGAAGTTCCCTTTTCTTGAATTTTAGAATCACCTGTACTGTATCCTGCTCAGGTTTCCATCCATGTAATAGGTCAAGATGCTGAGCATCCAAGACAGGGTCTTCTCAGTGGTCACACTGCAGCTGAGGAATTCTCTTCTAATTAACATTCATTTGGTCTCTACAGTACTAGGATTCAAGATGGCCTTATAAACTTAGCTTTGTAATATTGTGCTTCCTTAAGATAATATGTTATACATTTCCTGCAGTTCTATAGTTCTACTTGTGCATTGCCTTGTGAGGGATACTTATAAAGAACTTAATATACATTGTATAAAAGAGTAAGTAGAATATATATTGTATAAAAGAGTAAGTAGATAACTTTATAGAACACTCCTAGATGCTACTATGAAAAGTTAATTATTAACAAGTTCCTGTGTCCAGATTACATATATTAATTTAAGCATTTTCCTAGGACTGCCAATCCAATAGTACATGCATATTAACTGTATTTTTAAAATGTATTTCACAAACTAGGCAATTAAGGAACATGAACTGACCTGGAGACATGGAATTGAGTTGCTCACAATGCCATAATGCGCATGTATTTCTGAAAAGACTGACTTAAAAAAGTCAACTTGTGCTAAAAACAACTCAAGAGAAGCAATCTTCAAGTTGCAATTGCTGAATAATATCCGGTTTTGCACTTCTTTTTTCCAGCTATTACTTCACTAAGTGATACCAATACTGCATATGGAGATGTTTTGCTTTGGTAATTTCACATGCTCTGCCATTTATCAACAGCTCTGTTCGACTGGCCTGATGCTTTGTTTTAATATAGCATAATTGAAGAAACAGCTGAAAGGTAATTTGCTAAAAGAAAACCCCAGCAGAATATAGATACAGAAAATAGATTCACTATACTGAAAAACAGAGTTGTTCTCACGTGGATCACATATTTGTATGGCTTTTATGCTCTGCTATTCAATCTTATCAAACCCGTTTTCCCATTTTCTTACTATGTTTTTGTAACACAATATGTCATCATGCTGCAGTTTGAATGGCGACTGATAGGTGGCCATGCCAACTTCAGTGTGATGACGGAACAGCAGGCAGGAGGCAGAGACAGGTAGGTAGGTAAGCAAGCAGCGTGGGTGACCCAGATGAACTGCAGAGGAACAGCCAGGGCAGGGCAGGGTAGTTCCCCATCAACAATCCTGATCTGTTGTCATTGTGTCGCTGCTGCTTTGGCCACAGCAGCATCAGAGGCCAAGAATGAAGAAAGTGACAACAAGGCAGGACAGTGGGGAGATGCCATGACAGGCAAGCACTCTCCCTGTTGCTACCATTGCTGATTGCTTATGGGAGACAACTCGTGAGCTGGCTGGCAGTGAGTGGACAAGTGGGAGGCCTGTGCAGATCTTCCCATGCCCCCCCCCATCTGTCCACCAAGGCAGGGTTTAAGGATCTGTGAAGGGATGGAGGGGAGTTGGGTAAGATTAAGGGAGGGGGTAGGGATGCGGGTGGCGCTGTGGGTTAAACCACAGAGCCTAGGGCTTGCCGATTGGAAGGTCGGCAGTTCAAATCCCCGCCATGGGTGAGCTCCCGTTGCTCTGTCCCTGCTCCTGCCAACCTAGCAGTTTGAAAGCACGAAATGCAAGTAGATAAATAGGTACTGCTCCGGCAGGAAGGTAAACGGCATTTCCATGTGCTGCTCTTGTTCGCCAGAAGCGGCTTAGTCATGCTGGCCACATGACCCGGAAGCTGTACGTCGGCTCCCTAGGCCAGTAAAGCGAGATGAGTGCCGCAACCCCGGAGTCGGTAACGACTGGACCGAATGGTCAGGGGTCCCTTTACCTTTACCTTTAAGGGAGGGGGTGGCAAAGAGGTGAGGGTGGCATGAGAGCAGGGGCAGGAGCCCCTAGTACGTGAAGCTTAAGAACAGGCACATCTCCTCAGAGCAAGGGTGGCTAAACTCTTTTGACCCTAAAGATGGTCAGGTATACCTTTGAGGCTACAGGTCTGTGGTAGATGTGGTGGGTGTATGTGTGCATGTACACATATGCTACGTAAACATTACACGTAGTGACCTCACACATACAGCACAAACACACACGAGACAACCAGGCCCACAGCACTCTCTCACACACAATCACACATACATGCATACACTGTCACACACAAACATATGTAAACACAGGTGCACATGCATACATACAACCAGCCCTTCCCACTTGAGCCCGGAGGTGAAGGTGGGTGGGAGCACTGCCTTTTTACTTTGAACATTATGATCTGTGAAAAGCAAAGGCAGCGTTTCTCCACACCCCTACTTCAGAGCGGGGGCAAGTGGAAATGCTGCCTTTTACTCTTAAAGAACAGGCAGGCATTATCTCTCCGCTGCTTAGCGCTAAGATTGGAAAAGAAAGATCATTTTGTCTGTTCTTAATAGAAGGTATCTAAAGTTAAATATGTACCTTGGATTTCAGGAAAGCCCGGAGGAACAGTATTCTATGGCTAGCTACAGTAATGGGAAAAGGAGCCCAAGATGGGTGGGAGTTTCTATGTACGAGTGCCTAAGTTGCAACTATAAACAATTCCAACAAAATAAAAATCAGAGCGCTCTGAAGAGGCCAACATGGCTGGACAAAAGCGAAAAACCCAAAAGGTCATGTCATGCATAAAAAATGGAAGCGGTGGCAGGTAACAAAGCAAAAGTTCGGACCAGCATCCCAGACTTGTAGGGCGTTTACAGCTATGTTCCAAGTAAGATGGACAGAACAGCAGGACTGCTCACACACAGATCATTTTTAGTCACTTTAAAATTTAAGAGTAGGTAAGATGGAACTTCCAAATAAAATGCCATAATTAAAGTTCCTGGTTTGCACTAGAACTTGACAGAAGTACATACAAATAGGAAGAACATGTATGCTTTATCCTGTGCTTCCCTGGCCAACCCAGAGACAGTATTTGAAAGGCTGATTTCAACACATTTTTAAAGAAAATATATTGTGTCATATATAACTAATCTTCCCTTTGGAAGATTAGGGCTGCAATCCTATACCCAGTTTCCTAGGAGTAAGCCCGACAGAATTCAATTGGATTTACTTCTAAGCAGACATATAGGGCTGCACTGTACTAATAGCTTAAGCATATTCCCAACACTTCGTAATACATTAATTACAGAATTCATTCAACATTCAAGAGCACAGAAAACAGATCATTAGTTTGGGCATACTTCACACACCTTGCCTGCCCCCCCCCCCGTTTCCCCCTTTTTTTTGGAGGGGGGGGGGGTAATTCTGTACAACTAGATGACATTTTATCCCCATGGTCCTGTAAATACCAGAAAAGATTATTATACGAGCACTTCCTGCAATGAGTCACACTTCTATAGTTAAGTTATGATGCCCTGCTACAGTTTCTCATAGGAATTTTATAATCAGTTTGTGACTGTACATTTTTGAAAGTATTCAAGTTTCTCATGATAGCCACAGAAAAATAAAGCATTCCAATGCTGCTACCCCCCACCCCAAATTTAGTGATACATCTATGGAAGTCCATCACCTTAAGTTTGCATTTAAAGAAGAGATAATGATCTTCACTTTGAAATTATATTACTGGTTTAAATCACTTTGTCATGTTTTTCAACAGTATGTCTCAATATTTACTTTTCTATAATTAATGTATTCTTGTCACTATTTTTTTCACCTTTTAACAAGATTAGATAGAAAAAAATACAGAAAAATATTTTGTTCCATTAGATCTCTGGCTGTACTGAATAAAAGCATAAATCGCACAAGGCAAGAGTATTAAAACTGATCTTGAGATAATCATTCTTATTAATGAATTTTGTTCTTACAGTGTAGTAGGATTTTTTAATTTTATTTTTCGGTGAGGTCTGCAATGATGGATTAGGCTATAGTCCTACACACACCCTGGATGTGGATGGATGGATGGGGAGTGGGGTTAGGCGCTTATGTGCCACACTCACTGCTGGTGGAAAGGAGAGCCACTGGGCTTGGGAGGGCACCACTGCAGTGGAGGTCCCAGCTTGTTCTAAGCTATTGCTGCAGTAACCAGTGGAAAGGCCCCCAGAATGAATGTAGCTAGGTGGGCCACAAGATGCCAGAGGACTTGAATGCACTGGATCCTAAAGCCCCACAATGTTTCAATCTTTCACCTATGCCAGCCTGGAGTTGGAATAGTGAAATAAAACCCCACAGACCTTCTGCCTTGCTAGCAAGAACCAGTAGGACTTCTGATACCGTTCCATGTCTCTCCAGCCTCTCATTAGGATTGCTTTGCCCACTTCCTTTCATTGATCACACATTACAAGATGCCGCCTGAGAAGCTTATATTTCTCTGTCATCGCTTTGGGGCCTTTGCTTTTCCACCTCGCAAAATGCAAAGGGTGTGATGCAGACCTGCTGTTCTTTGAATGGAAAGTCTTCTCCATTCATGGAAGAGAACTGGATCAAGCAGAATTTCCTGCTCCACTGGCTTCCTGCAGGCAGACAGGGAGAGGGGAGTCTATTTTCACCAATCATCATCAGCTCACCCAAAGTTCCTACTACACCCTCCCACTGTTTCAAGGGGTCTCCCAATCCTCTAGAACAGGTGAATGGGGAGCATAGGGGAAACTAGTGAAACGTGTTTGCTCCTCTTCCATTTTCAACCAGTCTACACAACTCTGGATCCAACAAAATGTGTGTGGGTGCAAATGTTTACAAACCTATTGATCACCTTATATATTAATGGTATAATATTTCATAGCCTAGACATCTGCAGTCCAATAAATGGCTGGCTGGTTCCAATCAATAGGAAACTCACCTACATATATACACAAGTTCTTGACATTCACTGCCCCATTAGGATTACAGCTCACAATACTGCAGTGACAACAAAAGCTCTCTCAGGGTAAGCCTATCCCTTCTGGCATCTCACACCCACATAACATGGGTTTCCAGCTCATCAAACCTCCCTTGCCTGCTCAGTTCCCTCCTGTCAATAATGCAGAGTCCCAGTGTAATGCCTACCCCAGCAAGGTGTAATAGTGCTAGATTTGCAAAGAGAGAAATATAATATACGGATATAGTAAGAAAGAGGAGGGCAATGGTGGGGAGTTAATGCAAGAGAGTAGCTGAAAAGGTACATGCAGTGAGGAAGGGCTGAAGATTGAAGAGGGGAGAAGCAACTGAGCAGAGAAGCCAAGAGAAGGAAAAAGAAACAAAGAGTGAGCAAAAGTAACATAATGAATGGACTGTGACAGAAATTGCTATTTCACTAGCAACAGTTAATTGGCACCATGATACATAATCAGTGGTGGATGGGGATGAGATTCATATTTTCTTATTGTTTATGCATTGTTATTAGTAAACAATGTAATCCATTTTTAACTATATGTAACCACCCCACCCCCCGGATTCCAGAGTGATTACCAATTTGCCCTCCCTATCCTTGATGTGTACAACTTGGAAAGTTCGCCCCATTCCTACTTGACTCCTCCTTTCTTCAGCTCTATGTCACCACCTGTTCCCTCCCACCTTTCAGGTACCTACATTGTGCCACTTCCTTCAGCCACTTGTACCGACTTACTTCCCTTATTTCAATTTTCTCAAGCCTCCTTTACCACCTACCATTTCTTCAAATTCTTCTCTTACTCCACTGATTATTATGCACCATCCTTGTGAACCTTTATCCATGGTCTTCCGGTTCCTTAAGTTTCTGTCCATTTCTGGATATCTTCCAAGTCCTTGCATTTGGTCTGAATCCCAGACAATTGCAAATGAACATTCTTTGCCACCACTCCATAGCAGCTAATCAGTGCCGGGGGCTTCCCCACTATAAGCACAATATTTTTGTGAACCCAGCAAAGGATCCCAAGGGTCTGAAGTACTGATGGAAAGTTTGTTTAGAGGATCTGTCAGAATTAAGAACAGCAGGAGCTCCAGTTTGGTATCTTTAAAGCTGTGATCCAATGCAATTCTTTCAAGAGGCATAATGTGTTTCACATTTAGTAGCTGTGCCAGCAGATTTTGAATAGTCTTCAAATACAGACCCATGTTCAGCTCACTATAGTAATACCAGCATACATATGCCCGTGGTCAGAACAGCATTTCTCAGAATATGGTGCCGCTGTCATATCAACCCAAACTCGTACAGGCCCTTCTGGTTATGGGCCACCTGAGTCTGCAGGAGCACAGGCAACTCTAGGAGCAAACTGCAGGCATGATCCTATTATCCTCCACAAGGAATAAGAATATTACCCACTCCAAGTTCTCATGACCTTATGTGGGTTGTGCTTTGGGATGTTTACCCTAACCCACCATTAATGATCTAAAGCCCCATTTCAGAAAATCTCCCACTACATCTCAATGCCACTATAGTGTCCATATTCCAAATCTCTGAGCAACCTCTTATAGCAGTTTTATGCAGATGTTGAGTAGCACAAAACAGCTCCTCCAAGCAGAGCAGGAAGCTACGATGGTCAAAAGCCAGGCAACAGGGTCCATTTCCTGGTATAGGTAATCAGCCTGGTTCTTAAACCAGGTCAGAAGTCAGACCAAACATTTTCCATCTCATTGTCAGACACTGTTGGGCAGCTGCCTACAAAGAACTCATTCTTCTTGTATATATCTATGCTATATACTTATGTAAGGAGAAAATCCACAGGAAGGGAAAAGCTATAAAGACAAACCAAACAAATCAATGCAATGCTATATATTTCATTTTCCCTCCATTTTACAAAGATCATTGGTGTTACTAGGATGAGTCATCCTATCTAAACTCTGCAAATGTTTGGTCTTACTATTTAGTCTTACTGTTCAAAATCCTACTTCTTCACAGCAGAAATCGCCTCTTGCTGCAACGAACTTGTTTTTAGTCAGCTTTAGACCATAAACTCTAAGTACATGAAAATTAAAAGATTGAAGTAGTCTACCTTTTTCATGACTGACGGTGCACTGAGAGCCACGACTTGTTGTGGCTTTCTCATTCTATGTAGTCACAACTCATATATCATTTTATATGGCCAATACACACACACATACACAGTTATCAGTTTATGTTATCTAGACATATTGACAAGTAAAATATAAAAAGCTAGAAACGACATTGTTTGATGTGCCCAACAAATCTGTCTGCCATGGGAATCTCCACATACACACATCAAATTGGCTTCATATTTATGGCTTTTGGTTAAATCCAGCTTGAGCTTTTTTTTCTTTTTTAAAAGAAGGTCTCTATTCTCCCACACAACATCTGTTACATTAGAAATAAAAGGGAACAAAATTCTAAAGAACCTGTAGTTCTGCTCCATCCCCACAGCCCGGTTGTGGGTAAAATATATTTCTACTATACTCATTCTCTAAAAGACCATCACATTTATAAAGTGAGAAGCATTTGTGCACTAGAGTCGACCTCATCAGATCCAGAAAGTGCAGGAAACTTGCTGTACAAAAATGTGATCAACTAATTATGAAGCAGTCACAATGCATTTTTGTGGGGAATTAAATATATGAATCCCCGTGGACCCACATGTCGGTGAACAACAAAAAGAAATGGCCTGGATTCAAAAAGTGGGGCTTTGCACACTCTCCTGCAGGGAGAGATTTCCAGTAGCTGATATTAAACTCTCAAAATCACAACTTGTGCAGCAGTGCAATGTTAGGAATATAGGTTTTTAGACTTTTCTTATTCCATTTCTTTCTACCCCTTTTAAGGAACAGACCACATACTGCTAACAAAGTTAGAACACTTTACTTACAGATTCACAGGTCTGATACATGCATTATTCCATGCATCTGCAAGGAGAAACACAGGGAGAATATTCCTGGGTAGAAAATACAGAATATAGTTCCAAGCATGTGTTGTAAGCTCAGGAACATGATGGTTACATGATGCAGAAGGGGGGGGGGGGAGAGAAGCTTCACTTACTATCCAGAAGAAGAGGGAGCATGACTTAATTGAGTCCATCTAGCAATTCAGCGTTGTGGTCCTTAACACTTCATGCACTAACTAACCAGCCTCATGTTTGATAGCTGTATTGACTGCAAACTCCCACAATTTTGAAATACTAGTATGAGAGATTTGTTCAATCATCTGTCCCTAAGACAGAGCCTTCTATGCTTGGTCCCACATCTCCAAACATCAACCACTGCAAGCAGAAGGCTGAAGCAAGAAAGGTACCTGCCAAATACAAGGGACTTCCATGCTGTAAAAATGTACAGAAAACATCACTAACTTGAAGTGGGTGGGAATGGGCGTGGCTCCACAGACGAAGCAGCACCACACAGGCACATGAAGATAAACCAGGATTACTACAACTCTACAATTCTATGATTCTTATCAGTAATTTGCAATGTAATTTCTATATATTTCTTTGAATGCTTGCTTGCAATGTGCTCCTCTCACCCAGGAAAACAGAATGCACATCTTAGTTAAAGTTAGATTTCAAAAAGAAACACACACACACACACACTTTACATGTTAAGTCAGAGTTGAGCATAATGTAGCTCTGGACAACTGGTAGATCTCTGAGTGACTTTCAGAACATCACCAAAGATTTCTGACTCCCAGCTGCTTAACAATAGCAGCAATGAACCTACAACTCCCTTTCCTCCCAGGTCCCAAATTACACTGCTGAATGAAGAAAGGTTGGGGTAACCAGAGGGGAAATTGTGTGTGGGAGGATTATGAACCCATATCAAGTGCTGATACGAAAAATAAATAAATCTTGGGATTAAATTTCACTAATTGTAAGAATATGATCTTTTCAACAGCTTCTGCTTGGTGGATTTCAAGACCCTAGTAAAACAAACAAACAAACAAACAAACAAACAAACAAACCCAAAGTAGATCCCACAAGTCTGAAGTCTGTTGTTTCATCTGGTAAGTGGAGTAGTTCTAAAGTAAGATCTGAAGAGGGAGGAGTGTAATGTGAGGCGCAAGTTCAAGGGAGGGGCGGGTGGGAAGGGCTCACAAATACCTAGATCTGGTCCTATTCACAAACATTTCTCCTCTTAAAGAAGCTCATCATATTTTGTTACCTGAGATACAGGCAAAAAAACCCAAACACCCCCAAAAGCCCACCACCACAGACAACGATCTACCACCTTCTCTTTGTAACTAATTACTTTGTTCTAACAGGAGCTTCATAATCCCAATACCTCATGGAAAACATGTGAGAGGGCATTAAAATCTGACCTAACATTCTGAAAAGGTAGAAGAAGCCCAAGTCAGATGAGAAGACATCCTTACACTAATAGTGGTCCTGAGCAACAACATACCCCAGAATACGGTAACAAAACCTGTAAGATAAAATTTAAGTCTAAATAATTGAAAAGGTGCTACAGAATTATACAACGCAATCGTCAAAAAGTCATCTCACATCCCCGTCCTATTAATGAATTCCCCTCATTTTCTATCCATCATTAGCCACTTTTACAATTGACTTCAGCATATTGCAAAGAGAATGCAGCAGAAATAATCAACAAACATACCCTTAAATTAACATGTCATGATGCGCAGTTTTATTTAAAAAGAACTATATTCTATATTTATCTATTTTTGATGAAAACCTTAATTGATTTGTTCCTGCTGTTCTCTGCAGGTTGTTTTGCTATTCTGCACCCAAAAATTAACAAAATTGCTTACACCAGTTTAATTTCAGGGAGCAATCCAAAATATCAGTGTCAACTGTAGAATGGCTTATTATGGCAACAATCAATCTATTTAAAGGAGACTAATGGAAGCAGTATCACTTTTCGTCTGACACACACATGGAGTCTTTTTCCTGTCAACACAAGTTCAAGCTTGGACTCAATTTACAACTCAGCCGAGTACAACATACACAAAGCTATCATGGCATAAATCTCATCAGCCTATGATAATGTATTGCTTTGGAACACTCAAATCATGATTGTAAATAGTAGGCTCTCTGTTGAACGATAAATACAACATTAAGGAAAACAGACTAGAACCAATATATGTTCTTCTTTAATCTGCACTTTAAAGCAATATTGTCATAGTCAGCTACAAGCACAGTAATTAGGATGATAATTTAATATACATTGTTCAAAACATGAATTATCTTTTCAAAATATTTACAAAAGTTTTTTTGCCAAAACTGAATGAAATCATCAGATTACAGTCAGGCTATTGATTCAACTACAGTGGTACCTCTGGTTACGTACTTAATTTGTTCCGGAGGTCTGTTCTTAACCTGAAACTGTTCTTAACCTGAAGCACCACTTTAGCTAATGGGGCCTCCCGCTGCTGCCGCGCGATTTCTGTTCTCATCCTGAAGCAAAGTTCTTAACCCGAGGTACTATTTCTGGGTTAGCGGAGTCTGTAACCTGAAGCATATGTAACCTGAAGCGTATATAACCCGAGGTACCACTGTATATTATGATCCAAATTAAAGTAGCAGGGGAGCAGATTAGATTATTATGTTAGGAGTTATGACATGCAATACAAAGTGAAATAGCTTGAATATATGGGGAAATTTTAAAAGAAACCCAGTTTAAGTCATTGCACAGTAGTCATTTTGTATAAACAGTATTTGTAGAAGAATTTGACTACCACAAAGGAAACACTGCTACAAATATACGATCTCAGGCATTATACCTTTATACCTGCAACAGATTGCCACCATCTATGAGAAAGCCAAACAATAGCATGGGACAATCTAGTGCTGTCACTGTCCCAGCAATAAGCAAACTCCGAATGCTATGCTTATTCTCAGAGATTATTAAACACAACAGTTCTCTTTCTGTCCAAAAATAATAAATCTAGGGGAAAATTGTTGATGGGTTGCTTGCATCAAATACAGTAACACTTAATGACTACAAAATAATACATTTCTACAAGGACAAGGGGCACACAGATGATTAGCATGTTTTAAACCTTTTCACAGTGCAGTTCTATATATGACTATATATTACATGTAGTTCAATACAGCTTCCTCCAGATAAGTGGGCATAGGATTGCAGCATCAGCAAGGATCGGGTTCTCATTTCTATATGCTGCTTCTCAAGCAGCATTTTGAGGTTGCGTGCAGATGTACCTGAAGCACCAGGATGTGTTCTGCTTCTTTACACCTTTGCTGCTATACTAACCTGCATGCAGGGGTTGTCAACCTCATCCCTACTGCCCACCAGTGGGCATTTCAGGGTTATCGGTGGGCAGTAGGGGACTCTACAGCACAAGCTGAATCCTCCTTCCATCGAGCACTGGTGGGCCGTAGGGAAATTTTACCTTCAAGAAAGATGCATTAGTGGGCGGTAGGTATAAAAAGGTTGACTACCTCTGCTCTAGAGCAAACATTGTGCTCCAGACATTGGGCTTCAAGTGAGTTGTGCACTTTGCTTCTGTTTATCCACTGCTTGGAATAGTTATCTGCTTAAACATATATTTTGTTGTTTAGTCGTGTCCGACTTTGTGACCCCATGGACCAGAGCACGCCAGGCACTCCTGTCTTCCACTGCCTCCCGCAGTTTGGTCAGACTCATGTTTGTAGCTTCGAGAACACTGTCCAACCATCTCGTCCTGTCGTCCCCTTCTCCTTGTGCCCTATATTTAGAGCTGTTATTTATATATTTAGACATGTTTTATTGTTGCTATTCTTTTTAAAGGGGGGTGTCCTCTTTGTTTTTTAGATTTTGAAAACTGTTACAGCAAGGGAAGGAAAACACTTCCACAGCAGTTTCATCACTGCTGAAATCATGTCTTTATGCACTCCACTTTTAAAAACTACTTTAATAACACATTAACTAATATTATAAAAAGTGGGAATAGGTGCTTCAGAAAATTCTAAGACAGCCTGTGGTGCACATAGATATCCCCACTCCTCTGGCTTGGGTAATTTGACCCCATTAATGCAAACAAATTTAATCTGACAACAAAGATTGGTTGTCTATTCCCAAATTCCAATGGTACCACTTCAGAAATGCAGATAGCTCTGCTGTAGAGCAACACAAATAGCCTCTGCTTTCTACCCCACATCATATCATCATGGTAATTCACAGTGAAGAGGGCATAGGAGGACACAAGGCAGGAAGATGCTAAATTAACAATAACTTCAAGCTAAGACTCAAGTGATTTACATTGAGCAAGATTGTGGAAATAATCAGGCAAGCTACCCAGATTCAAGGATTTTGCTTTTGTAAAAGCAAAAAGCACTTGGTAGAAATGAAGACTCTTAAATAAATAGCACTGATCTCAGGCTGAACTCTACTAATAAATGTAGGGAAGTTTTTTTGGTTTTTTTTTAATGACTGATGTTTTAATGTATTTTTAATCTCCTGTTGGAAGCTGCCCAGAGTGGCTGGGGAAACCCAGCCAGATGGGTGGGGTATAATTAATAATAATAATAATAATAATAATAATAATAAATTCTCAGCATTATACATCAGTAAAATATATAGCTCACTGCAGCATAGTGGTGTATTCAGACACAACCTTGTTGCAAGAGTTTCCCAGATTTTTTAGTTAGTTGGTTTCAACACTGTATTCACACCGTGTGTGATCTTCCATTGCGATGACCTCAAAAAAAAAAAAACATTTCACAGCAATCATAGCAGTGGGTGGGACTTGACAATTATGGTTTACTCCTCCTCTTCTTAGCCACCTGGTTCCCTCTCACCCCTACTACCTATTCTGCACATGCACACAGTTGAATAAAGTGTACTCGTAATGCAATTCTATGTCTATGCAGAAGTAAGCCCTGTTGAATTCAATGGGACTTACTGCATGGCAAGAGAGGTTAGGGTTGTACCCCAGGTCTGCAGTAGGGCATTTTATTTCATAAGCCACCAGACATTTGGTTAATTAATCAGGTAAACTTGAATAATTTTAAAAATGGATTGAATGGAAGATTTTAGCATGAAAATATGGTTTTTATTTTTAGCCATGTTTTTCGGGAATGGAAAGGAGTTTTCCAGCAAGACTTCCTCTTCTTCTTCTCCTCCCCCAAATCTGCTCTGGAGGGGAAAATTCCACTGAACAAGCAGAGGTTTGTTGCATCAAAACAGTGAAAATGTACCCAATACAGTGGTACCTCGGGTTAAGTACTTAATTCGTTCCGGAGGTCCGTTCTTAACCTGAAACTGTTCTTAACCTGAAGCACTACTTTAGCTAATGGGGCCTCCTGCTGCTGCCGCGCCGCCGGAGCACGATTTCTGTTCTCATCCTGAAGCAAACCTGAGGTACTATTTCTGGGTTGGCGGAGTCTGAAACCTGAAGCGTATGTAACCCGAGGTACCCCTGTACAGTGAAAATGTACAGGCAAGCTCAAATCTAACAGTAAAAGTCGGGCTCGCTCCAAACTGCATGTTTTTCCTTAGGATGCAGACAAACTTGGATAACAACTGGGTTTGTTATTTTCACATATAGGGTACCGACCATCATTTGGTTCCCTCTTCTCAGCAGCCATAGGCACGACCAGCACAGCTCCTAACAGAGCCTGATTTGAATGTCTGTTACACAGTCCATCTTCAGCCTGTACAAGAGCTTCATCATCTGCAAACTTCTCTCTCTCTCTCTCTCTCTCTCTCTCCATCCTGGTGCGCATGTGTTTAACCATCTAGCCTCATGAAGAGCTCTGGGTAACTCAAAAGCTATTTAGCGACATTCTGTTTGGGCTTATAAAGGTACTGCTCTAATGGGTTTTTGAAATAGTTGAGATGGGTCGGAACAATGGCCTGTTAGAGGCAGTTCTACACCACCACCAAAGAAGTCATCAACAGCTTTCTTAGTTCAAACAACTCGCACTGAATTTCAGCGTCTTACACGCAGAAGCACTTCATCTCGTCCCATGAAGCAACATGCCGCTCCCACACAGAATTCTTTCTGCCTCCCTTCCTGCTTCTCTGACAGGGTGCCTAGACACTGATAAGGTGCAGAATATATAAAAACAGGCAAACGAATAGGCCCAGATGCTGATCAAAGAGACCAACAGTCTCTTGAAGCAGACAAGAGGCTCCCTCTTCTATCTGGTGAAAGCAGAGCCTGTCTTCCACTTCTGTCTGGGGAAGCCCTGCACTGGGGCCGCTAAACACAGTTGGCTGGTTCAGAAGCCCAACGCGATTAACCCTACTATAGCAAGAAGGGGAGAAGATCACATATACATCTGCCTGCGTTAACATGCAATGTGGTTGATTGCTGTATTAGCATCTGCACAGCTACCCTGCTTTACAGCAGTACAATACATTTAGTGGGCGCGTTGGAGGCAAAAGCAAATTGCTCAGATTACTCAGCACCTTGTCAAACACAAGATGTTGCACTGGGAAAATAAAATGCACAAAAAAATATGTTTAACTCAAAACAACTACATACCACGCTTCAAATAACAATTAAAAAGGAACACCTGCAAAAATCAGTTAACATTTGATGTCCACAAAACAGACTACCACAGAAAACCTAACTTGGCAGGATCATCAGATTAGGCCATCAAAACATAACTACTACCTTGTTTTATCTTCTAGTTTTCTCAATACATGTTTTTGTTATTGTACATTTCAGAAATGTGTGTGCAGATTTAAACTGAGGCAACCATGTCTCTTGAGAGGAGAAAAGCTACTATGAAGTGAACACTACATATATACTACATTTTTCAGTAATTAGAAATACAATGCTTCTGAGGAAGAGAGGATTTAATGACCTCTGATACACTGAAATTCGAGATGCTCATATTCTCATTTAGGATGCAGGTACAATACACCAATACATAATTAAAGAACATGAAGTTATTGTGATTTATATTTATGTGAGGTCGGTTTTACAAAATGGAGAGTATTTCAAGCTCATAGGGAAATTAATCTTATTTTAATTTCTTACCCCAGATTAATTTCTTACTATTGAAGCTCAAATTTCTCACCAGTATATTATTATAACACAACTACCAGCATACTACCTACTGGGAAAAATTAAATCCACAAACTAACTGTCCGATGAAAAATTAATCTGTTTAAAATCCTACAATATAGCATGCATACAATGTATATTAAATACTGATGGCATGCCACATGTTTTTCCAAACTAATATACAGTAATGGGAATAACTTATAAAAAATGTTCACAATTGAGCAGTGGTTTTCAAAAAACTAAAATACATGAAACAGAAAAGTGTTGTTCTCAATATAATTTTGGTGACTTGTTTTGAAATAGTCTCTGAGGAAAATCACATCAAATTATGAACTGTCAGCAATAGTCTGAATAAACCAGAAACTACAGTCAGGATTGAAGAATAATGAATCAGAAGCTAATGAAGAAGGCAGAGCTAGAGAACAAGCCAGGAGTCAGAAATGAAGAGCAATTAGGAACAGAGCATAAACCAAAAGACAGAATTGGAGAAAAACGTCAGGAGTCATGACCAAGGAGAATACCGTAACTAGAAACACAAGATATGCCAGAACCAGCAGCTAGCTTGGGTGAAGTTAGGACTGAGAACCGTAAGTGACCACATGTGACACTGCTTAGCAGCTCCCCAAATTTCCCTGAGCTTGCCATTTGGGGCAGTAGTCAGCAGTTTCTAACAGTCATTTATCAAACATGTTTGAAATTAAGTGCATATCAACACACTATATTGAATTATGTGGATTTTTTTTTAACTTCAGGTATGCTTCAGCCACAATTTACATTCTCGACTCTATTTATTAAGGAAGAGGGAAGGGAAGTTCCATCAAGCAGCCTGAAGTTCTTATAGTAACGTAACTACTTTGTTGGATACTGTCCATTCATTGTTTTGGGAGTACCAGTTTTAAAAACAAAGAATGTAAGTGAGTGAGAGAGATGAACAAAACGGCACAGTTAGGTGTAAGTTTACTACCTGTATTGTTCTATTTTTATCAATATTTCCAGTAGTATAAACACATCTAATTCTTTCAGTCCTCCCTCATTACCTAAAATAATAAGGTAAGGGTAAGAATAGGGTTTGGCCACCTCATGAGAAGAGAAGATTCCCTGGAAAAGACCCTGATGTTGGGAAAGATGGAGGGCACAAGAAGGGAATGACAGAGGACGAGATGGTTGGACAGTGTTCTCGAAGCTACAAACATGAGTTTGACCAAACTGCGGGAGGCAGTGGAAGACAGGAGTGCCTGGTGTGCTCTGGTCCATAGGGTCATGAAGAGTCGGACACGACTAAACGACTAAACAACAACAACAAAATCATCCCAGAAGAAAATTCTCACTCATTTGTAGTTGCGTATTTGGAAAGAATAGGATGCAATCTTAGACACAGAACCAAACTCTGAAATAGTTCTAAAAGATCTCTAAAGGTAATATCGTGCACGTCCTTATTCTCCTTACAATACATGCTTAGAAGTTACTTTGTGCCGACCCTTCATTTAAAACAAATAAACTGAGCTATTTTAAGAAAGGCAAATGGGACGAGTCCTGTTTCACTTTCCATATCAGAATCTTCTCAGTGCAAAGGCCTGGTACTCCAGGGTTTCTGTGACAGCACCTCAGAGCAACACACAGGAACATTTGATGCTAATTTTACACCATCTAATTTGTCAGCCCTTGTGTAGAAAAACAAAGTCCCTCTTTTATCAGCATTTTCCCAGCAGCAGAACTCCAAACATGACATCACTCACACTCAAGAAGTAATCCTGAGATATAGGCCTCCTTATTTAATGGGAATCTTTTTAGTATGGCTGAGGTCCATGGAGATGCCATATTACTCATCTTCAAGGATTGTCAGGGTTTGCCTGAGCTTTTCTTAATATAGGATTTTCAGGCTCCCTAACCTCCCACCTGCAACAGACTTTATCTTTAACTTAAAATCGAATCTTCTTAAATTATACAACTTCCCAGTTCTCAAGTAGTAAAATTTGTTCGTTTTCTTGCATAATCAATCAATTATTTAATTTCATGTTCATAAAATCTGAACTTTATATCCAATAACCAGCCTGGTGAAGCTTTTGGAGTGTCACACTTCGACTTGGTATGCCTACTAGATTCAAATCTATGCTCTACCACAAAGATCAGCACAATTCTATAGATGTCTGTTCAAAAGCAAGCTCCACCAAGCTTACTTGGGCTTAATCCCAGGTAAATATAAAATTGAACTGCACTCCAAGCAATTTACAACCTCCACACCCAATTGCTTGGCCTAACCTCCCTTAAAGGGCAGTTGTCCCTCCCCCTCAAATGTAATTATTAAAGCTTTTAAACAATGTACATGAACATGAACATACAAACGCAAAGTATGTTTTCCTGTTTTAATACCATGATGACCAAGCAACACAATCCACAGGTTAATTCATATCCAGGTAACCCCTCCACAATGTCCTATGATACAGTGCATGTAGGCGAGAGGATCTATATGCAGACAGATACGAACAACAAGCTGCAACTGATTTTCAAACAGTCACAAGACTCTTTGTTGGTTTTGCTTAAGTACAGTCAGGACAGAACAAAATTTCACTGCGTTTGGAAAATAACCAGATCATAAGGCTTAGAAGTAAAAAGAAAAAAAACAAAGATATAATTTTGTCTCATGACATCACAAGAGAATGTTTATCGCCTGCTGATACAAGCAGCCACTCTGGTGTTTTATAGCCTAAGTAATCATTTGGTCCATGAACAATTACTTATGCCCAGACAAACACTTTTATCAGCTTACAGCTATGGACTCTAATTGAGCCAGTATAAACTTGAACTCTATAGATTCCTTATATAAAAGGAGGAATGAATTCTCAAGAATGTAAAGTGGAAGTCAGTGTTGCACAACCAAACTTCTACTTATGCAATGAGACTTCTTCCTCTTCCTCTCCCCAACAGCCCTCTGTGCACCCCTCAAATTTGCTTAATTAGATTTAAGGAGTGTACAAGAGGCTGCAAGGAGGAAGTAAACTGCTCATGCAGAAGCACACAAATGCTGTCAGATTCAACCTGAAACCTTTATTGCTTTGCATTCCAACAATGCTTTTTTTATTTGTATAGATTTATAAGCCACCTTTCCCAAGGCAGATGAAATGTTGTTTTGGAAGATTCATAGTTATGCGTCTGAACAAAGGTGCCATTGACTTGTATTATCTTCTTAAGACAGTGGTAAATGCACAAGGCCTACAGTTCCTCAGCCATATATGGCAGCAATTGTTTTTACTTATTGCAGCTGTTCCTTTATTAATTTTATGAAGTGCAAGATGAATTCAGAATGCATATTAATCCTGCTATTTCATAGTACAGAATTTTGGAATTTACCGCATTCTACGATACAATCAGATTCAAGGTGACTTACAAAGATAAAATATATGCAACAGCCAAAACTAAAAACAAATCTGATAAAGCAAACAGCAGTAAAACTGAACCATGAAAACACAGTCCAGAATTCCCATGAATGGGATTTGGTTCATGAAAGAAGTGGAGTGGGGAGGTATTTAAACTCCTCCTTCCTTCTGTGCCTGCCTGAAAAGCTGCTCCAGAGGACTGGGAACAGTGTGGAGGGAGATGTGGGGATGAACTGGAGGGGGAATAGACAAGAATTGCCAGCCTCCAATGAGAACCTCTATAGGGTCTCAGTTTCTTCTTCAGAAGGAGTATATTTAGCAAATGAGTTCTATTTTGAGAAATTTAAAATATGGGAAATCGAAAATTAAAGTTGACTGCGTTTAATATACACGTCTATTTCTGTGTGTGAACAAACACACTTAGAGGAGATGGTTGTGTTTCAGAATTGTGCTTCAGAATTGCTGCAATAACTGACCTTTATTCCATTTTTCTGGATTAAAATGGGCAAAGTAGGTTACAGCAATGGAAACAGTGAAGCAGAAAAACTACAAAACTAAAATTTGAATAGTAAGTGTTTACTAGAAAGTGTTGGAGTGGTCTGTTGTTCCAAACATATCAACTATTATTGTGTTTGTTTAGTTTGGAAATCATTTCACGCTTCCGTGGAGAAAAAGGTTTAAAATATCCATTTCAGAATTAGCCAGCTATACTTTCCCATTGTGGGAACGCCATAATTTCCTGCAAAGATTTCAAAAGATTAAATGTGAAACTGCCAACCATATTTCAGACATGTAATAAAGTTTATTTATGCAAACAGCATGCTTTTTTATCCACTTAAAGTCCCCCAATGCAGCCAAGTAAAATGAAATGTGATCCAAAAGTTCAATTAAGCCAGGATGGCAATATATGTTTCTAGACCCACTCAAACAAGAGCATGCAAGCATCTGAAGTTCAACATGTTCTTCACCGCTTTCATCCATTTCCAAGGCCAAGTATGACAGGAACACAGCCATAAAATAAATCAATAAATAATACACACAGAGAGAATAAAAAAAAAAAACTCTTACAATGTAGTGTTCCACGTTGAATAGGAAGAGATCAACATAATGGTTGAGGACTGCTGGGTTGTAGACTTGCTGAAATAACTGAACTTTTTTCCATTTCTCTGCATGAATGAAAATCCTGTTTGCCTCTAAAGAGAAATGTGAATTCTGATTAAGTGACAACACTGTTTCCCATGGTCCACTTCCATGTCATAGAAGTAGTATCTGGATTTCTGTATCATACAAGTTACTCAGACAGTATATGGTGTTTCCCAAACGAGTGTCGTTTATCCTTTAAGGCTGCAATGGGAAATACCCAGATGATCCCAGCAATCTACATTATGTGTTAGGCACACAATGAGCTGGTTTTCATATAACACAAAGCCAAAGAATAGTTTAGCAAGAACAGGCTAGTAAATAGGCTTCCAGACAGATTGCAGGCATTGCTTGTAAACTAAACCATGGTTTGGGTTAACGTGTCATCTGCAGCCACTGTCATGGTTGGTCTCCAGACAAACCACAGACTGTAACCAGGAAAACCATGAGCTCAGGTGCTTTGCATACTGTGAGCTAAATAATGGCTTGGCTTACAATAGCCAAGGAGGATCTTGGGAAGAGCGCAAGAGGTGAAATCTCCTCTTCAGAAACCCTCTCATTTGCACAAAGTCATGTGTCATTTACAGTTCTTAAAATGTCCTGATAATAAGCAGGCTCACTATTTAGTTAAGCTGGATTCTGTGCTTTCAAGGCACATTAAGTGTAAGATCAAACTAAACCTGTAGAAAACTGTAAGCAATTTGGCATCTTACTACAACTAGGATTCCTTACATAAAAATTACTTGGAAAGTGGACTCCTGTTCTTTAAGTTATACCCAATAAAACAGTAGGACTTATATATATATATATTTATTCTACCACTTCAGGTGATTATAAGTAAAAAATTGTGAATATACATAGAAAGAGCTATATCGCCCTACTGTGTACAGGTGTTTAGCTAGTTTTAATATTGCAGATAATCAACTTCACACCTAACATAATTAAAAATGCACAGCAATTACAGTCCATTTGCAAGACAGTTTTACAACTCTGCTTGCTCCTCACACAAAATTTAAAAGGTAAATTGCATGCTTCCAATTAGTCTTTCAAATGCAGTTTCATAAACTTCAAATTAGCAGGCAAAAGTCTGCAAACTGAGCTTGGCATTACAAACTAATGAGCAAAACCACCTTGAGGGGCATGTTAGTCATCACTAGACTTAGTCACCTTGAAGACAGAAAGAAATACTGTATATCTTTATATAATTCACAAATCTATTGATTAAAAACATATCTAAATTATATAAAATTGATTCGACATACACTACTGCGCACTTAAGTAGGCTTATGTTAAATTGTATTTTAAGTGGTTTGTCACATTATTTAGAATCATTCCAATTATTAAGAGCTTAATAATTAGTTAAGAAACTATCAGTTAATAAACTATAAGCCAATTATTTGAGCAAATTTTCCCAACAATTATTCAAACTCAATTTAATTCTGATAATATTTGTAAGAAACTTGTGAAGGGGGGGGGGCAGCGAGAAATCAATCAATTAAAAGCTATGGGTAGAATTCAACATCACACTCTTCCAAGTGTTCCATCTGCACTAGCATATCAGCTTGCCAGACAGAAGTTCTCCCTTCCCTGCCCCATGCACTGTTCTGAGGATTACTCTTGATCCCCCAGAGTCAAATTGGAGGCGGGGTACAGGGAATGAAGGGAGATATGTCCCATTGCTTCAGTGG
The DNA here is from genome assembly GCF_951804945.1 of Podarcis cretensis. Lineage (NCBI taxonomy): Eukaryota > Metazoa > Chordata > Lepidosauria > Squamata > Lacertidae > Podarcis > Podarcis cretensis. Next base: position 64,905,007 of record NC_137170.1, on the reverse strand, counting down.
CAGTATTTGTGCAGGTATTCTATGGAGGGCCGCGATTTTCCCATTTCTGCATTGATTGTTCAGAGCAAGAGACAGAGAAATCCACCACCCACCCACCCTGGTATACATTTTTGGCCGCTGAATATTTGGAATATTTGGAATACTGAGGACTGCAATACTCATTTTGATGGATGTTTTTAAATTGTACTTGCTGTTGTCAATTAAAACAAACAAACAAACAAACAAACAAACCACTCCTATCAATTGAAAACACCAGTCTGATTTCCTGAAAGAGTCCCACCTTGTGGGATAAACTGCTTTGTGAAAGTGATATTCCGGAATATAATTATACAAATAACACAGGAAACATTTTCAACCACAAATTCAAAAACTACACCGTGGCAATAAAGATGTCTCTTCCTTTCAGTTGAAACTAACAATGTACGGCAAATTCTTTTCCATCACACTGTAGCCAGGAGTGACATCTGTAGATTTGTGCACACCTTCAATGGATAAGAACTTGTGCAAACAAAGGATAATTTGGTATTTGTGTACTTAGGATTACAGGAAAGCTTTCTCAAAAGCACCTTGGCAGAAGATTTTGTGGTCTTTCTGTATCTTGAAAACCTTATCTTTCGTTTATAATTCTGTTTATGTCTGGTGATAAAACAAACACACATTAAACTTTTTACCTTTTCAGTTTAAATAGGTAGTGATCTCCAACCCACACTCCAATGCTCTAGCTCAGAGTTGGGGGCAATATAGGCATGGTTTGTTTTTTTTACAAGAGTATTGCCAAGGAATCTGGAATGACTCGGTTCCACAGGACCAAACCAGCAAGTCCCTGCCATTCTTTCAAGCTCCACAGTTGGAGCTGGACAGGCGAACATGGGGTTGTCCTGAGTTCAAGAAAGGTATAGCACCAATAATGGGAGAGGCAGAGTCCTGGTGACTACAGCTGAAATCTCTTTATGTTGTGTAACGTTGACTAGGTCCTGCTTTTAGCGTTTGGGACCTACTGCAAACTCTGACCGCTGGCAAAAAAAGAGACTTTTAGATCAATTACATACTTCACTGTACATGAAAGTTCAACGCTCCTTGAAATCTAATATGGTACATAACACAAACATGTCACTTATTTATGGGGAATCCTTTGACAGCAATTGGCTCAGCTGCTGTGATGTAATGGAATTAGACTCACCATTTACACATTGCCCAAAAACATGATGCAGATTTGGATGTAAATTTAATAAATAATTACTAAGAAGAAATACACCTCATCATAGTGGGGAAGACTATGACCAATTTCATGCAATTTCAAGTTGTCTCTCATCAAAATTTAACACAAGCACATAGTCCACATGTCATTGGTGAAACTTCTAATGATTTTAACAGAGCTGGATAATGTTCCAAGTAAGCAAATCCTGGTTGATCATTTCACCATCATTCAACAAGGAAAAATGGAGACTAAAGGCATTTCTGTGTCATTCCATGGTAATCTTGGTAATAAATGTAGCAGCGTAAAAGGACCTTTTAAGGCAGAAATCTATGAAATTCAGCATAGGTATTTCAATAAATGAACTCTTAGATGCTATGAAGAAATACCAAAATTAACTTCACAAAAACACATACAGCAGGCATAGGCAAACTCGGCCCTCCAGATGCTTTGGGACTACAACTCCCATCATCCCTAGCTAACAGGATCAGTGGTCAGGGATGATGGGAACTGTAGTCCCAAAACATCTTGAGGGCTGAGTTTGCCTATGCCTGACATACGGCAAAACTGCCCCAAAGTGATCATTTAAAACAGTGGTTAGTGATAAGCACTTAGATCCATTGGAGATGTAAATACATAACCAACCTTAGCACTAACCTAAAGTTACTGCCTGAACACTAGAAATTTCTGATCTCACAGAGAAATGCTGGTCCCAGAGACTATATACTGGAAAAACCCCTGCAAAGAAAGAGGCTGGAGAGGTGGGGAAACAACCTATTTTATTTATTTATTTAGAAAAATTCAAAACCACACCTTCATCCAAACATGGATTCCATGGCAATGCAAGCCCACACATGGTTAGCCATCAGCTTCACATCCTGGTTTAGGCATTTAGACATGATGTAAGCCAGCTTTAAGGAAAACAAACCAGGGTTAAGTCTATTATCTGTACAGGGCTAGAGTAGTAGTTCAATACAGCTGTTTGAATACTTTGGCCATGTGCTTTCCAGGAAGTAAGCACTTCTGACAGAGCAACTCTGAATATTCCTCTACTCATTTATTTTTATTAATTTATTTCTGGCCCACCCTTCATCTGAAGACTGCAGGGTGGCATACAAGATAATACAAACCCATACCACAAAAAGGAGGAATCTTAAAATACCATAAAATTTAAGATAAAGTAACAGCGGAAGCAATCTCAAAGATTCAAACATATGTAGCCCAAGTTTAAAAAGTGTTTTTACAAAGGCACCTAAAGACAATTCTGAGGGGCCAATCATACCTCCAGTAACAGGGGGTTCCATTAATGGGGTGCCACTGTTTAGGCAAAATAGCACCTGATCTTTACTGAAATTGTAATGAGTAAAAATAGTTATAGTCTAATGCAGGCATAGGCAAACTCGGCCCTTTAGATGTTTTGGGACTACAACTCCCATCATCCCTGACGACTGGTCCTGTTAGCTACGGATGATGGGAGTTGTAGTCCCAAAACATCTAAAGGGCCGAGTTTGCCTATGCCTGGTCTAATGCAATACAGGTTCAGCTTAATATTCTTTGTTCTCAACCTTTTGTCTCACCTTTTTCTATATATTTTGTGGTGAGGGGTAGCTGAATCATACGGAAGAGGCAGTGAGATGGTTTCAGTGTGAAAGAGAAATATATTAATGGCATTTGGAATCTCTTAAACCTTCCTCAAGGATAATAATAAAATGAAAATTACCAAATGAGTAAAAAGTTATGGTTAAGTAATTGAAAATATTAGCAAGCTATATATGCCACATTTATGAGCCACTGAGCTTCATTTTGTACTAGTTCAAATATTAACCATAATTGGAATTCTTAGGATAACATATACTCAAGATGAATTATTTACTTTTTAGTAATAATAATGTCGTGCTTCTGAAATTGCTTTGACCACTAAACTAAACTGGATATGGGGCACATTGTACAGTTCTGATAATTGAAATTTAATAGAAAGGTTTTGCAAAGGAGGTCGGTGAACCTGCTTTCCTTTTGATCTTTCATCCTTGCGGGTGCTTGGATATTTCTTTAGTAAGAAAAGTTTTGCTGGATGAGTCAGTGCACTGAGTCATAGGCAGCTTGAAGCCTGTAGTGCTATAGACTAATTGGTAACAGTCTCAAATTTAATTAAAGCACAGTTGTCAGCTCAGATTACTGACTGACAATCCTACAGAAGTATTTTGTTTTTTAGGAAACTTGTTTTAATTGTTCTTTTATATTAAAGGTATTTTGTTTTCAGTTCCAAATCCCATTTAATAGGAAAAGGAGTTGTTCTTCTACTTTTCTGTATCTTCATTTATTTCCTAACATTTTCCAGAGATGCCAAGTACTGTATTACAGCAAATGGCTTGCATGCCCCTTTAATCACACCCACTGAGCAACGTTCTCTATCCCTGACCTTGCCCCATCCTAAACGATTTAGCCAAAGTCTTATTATATTATTTTCATAGCTTCAATCTGAAGGAAAGCGTGTATCATGTCTTCCCCAAACTGTTACATAAGACGAGCCCTCCTGCATCAGAGCAACAGCCCGTCTGATTGCCAAATGGATGCCACCGGGAAGCTCACAATCAGGACTTGAAAGCAATACCCCTCCTTCCTTTTCTTGCTCTCAACAACTTGTATTCAGTGGCACACATTCTCAGAACTGGAAGATTACATATGCACATCACGAAAAGCAGTTTTTGATAGACTTACTTTCTGTGGATCTGTCTAATTTCCATTGGAAGGCATCAAAGCTATTGGCCATCCCATCTTAAGGTAGCAAATTCCATAGTTTGACTATGAACGGAGTGAAGAAGTACTTCAGTACTTCCATGTGTCCGTCATGCATCTACCACCAAACAATTTCACTGGATAACCCCGAATTCTAGCATTGAGAGTAGAGGGAACATGTCTCTCTTCACTTTTTTCTCTATGCAATGTCCCCTTGCTCCTTTTTACTAAACGAAAATGCCACAAACTCCTAAATGTTATGTTCGCATCTGCTCATTTTCACAGGTGACATTTCAGGCAGTAGTTTTCAGATTTTCAGGTTTATTTAGAAAAAAGTATATAAAAGTAAATTTGGAAAAATTAGAACAATCTGGTAATCATCTTTGTCTTTTTCTACATTACATATTTACATCATTTCCTGTATCAGAGGCATTTAGGAGACGAGAAATACATTTACACTGTTTAAATTTTACAGTAAGAGTACTAATAGCAATAAAGAGCTGCTATGAATCATGCTAGATGATTGGTGCAACCATATTAATAGAAATAGAAGTTAAATGAATCTTCTGCAGAGGCAAATGCTCATTGTTCCTCATATGCTCAAATGTGAGAATTAAATTGTTGAAGATACTAATGCATGACATTTCAGGTTCAACAGAAAGGACCACAATCAACCATCCATGTACCTACTGATATTATTTCCTCAACGTAATTCCCCTGTGAAATTGTCAAGATGCTTTCTAGACCCTGAAAATTTTAAGCAGTTGGTAGTTGTTTGACTTTTTAAAAATATGTATTTTTACCAAGTGCTAATTAAAGGGTAACTTTTCTGATACATACATGAGTCAAGCGCATATGCCAATTGAGAAATAGATTTCCTTCCTCCATACAGAACTATAATTACACCCCTATCCTTAAACTTCAACTGTCCAATCCGAACCAGGTCTATTCAGAAGCAATGATTCTATGTTTCTATGATTGTAAGTCATATTGAATTCAGTGGGGCTCTCTCTCAGTTAAGCAGTGTTAGATTGCAGCCTAAACTGTTCATGTGACCGATACCACTTTCCTAAGCAGGCTTACTCAAATGTAAACATCCCACAGTTTAATAAAATTTACTTTCAGTTAAGGGTTTATAGATCTGCAGCCTAAATCTAACTGTTTTGTTGCATGATAAATATGATGTACTGTACCATAATATTCTACATAAACTTGATTGTGCTAAGATGATTTTCATAACAAGATTGCTTTTTTCTTTTGAATTTGCTACTCCCTCCAGATATAAAAATGTGGCGCATGGTGGGGAGGTGTCATATTATTAACCAGCTTTGAAAGGTACAGATATATACTGATTATGAATATTCACTGCATCAATCAGAATTTAAAAAATAATTATTTTATTAAGGGAAAAATTATAAAAAGATGCATCTTATGTACCTTAAATTATACATTACTTGCTGGATTTAATAACTTTGTCTCTCATATGAAATGGCTTATGCCCAAATAATAGTTATGCTACAATAACTACTGTTATCTCAAAACAGCACTTTAGGATATAATGTTTCAAACACATTCTATTTATCAATTATTTCAGGTACAGTCTACTCACACAAAAGTAGAAGCTACATAAGAAGATACCAGAATTTTATCAGGTTTTTCATGTCACAGTTCTTAAGCCCAATCATTATTTGACTCTTGAAATTTCATATATTGATTTAAAACTATGCAGAAGAATACTGAGAAATAAGAAACATGTAAAAATATGATTGAACAAATATTGAGAAACGTTGTCCTGATTCTATATGCATAACTACCACTCTTCCAGCTCAGAATTAGCTTCCAGTGAAGTTATGTATGGTTAAAAAATTGCCTGTCCCTGGGACTTTAATTCCAGCATTTTTTTATAATACGGGTGGTTTCAGTGGCATTTGTGTCACTAACTTTCATGGCATAAAGTGTTAAAGTTCTCCTAGGACTATCTGGTGCGATAGAAAACTGAAAATCTAAATCACTGTGTGTAAACTGGTCCTCAAATATTTAAAAGCTAGCCAATCCTGGGAAGAGTATAGAACCACTTATTCCTATCACTACTTCTGGGACCGGTGTCTCATTCAAAAGACTTAAGATTACTTTCTTGTGAGTAGTTTTGCCAAAGAAGTGCTAAGACTAATGCTGTAGCACAGAGGGAAAGCGTACACAGCGTCATTTACGAGCTGAGTCATCCCACAGCACTGCATCTTTTTTATTATAACATAGTGCCTTAAATAGGCTCCTGAAATACTATCATTTGTTACGTGATATATAGTGATAGCAGCAAGCTAACTTAGTATCACAGGAAAATGAGATCAAGTGTATACACAGCACAGCTCTCAGTGGGCAGACCAAGTGCCTTGCTGTTTCCTTTCTTGGTAGAAGCTACAGGTTCTCCTTCAGTAGAAATGTACATAGGAAGAGAGTTGGTGGTTAACTGCAATGACGATGGTACCAAGAAGGTCTAACTGCTGAGAACCAAAGTACAAGTACAAAGTCTAGACAGGTTATGAAACACTATAGCAGGATCTGCGTAGCTCAAACTGCCCAAAACTTCTGTGTATCAAGCTGAAACTCTGAACTCATTTTGCACACTGCAATGTATGTGAACACCTGCACAGATCCATCAAATAATAATTTTAATATTTTATCAGGCTTTTTTTGCCACTTATTGGTATTTGGGAACACACTTTGTGAACCACATTTGCAATAAAGCCAACACCCTAAAACAATGGTACCGCTATCTTTGAATTCGTGCAAAAATTCACAACACCAAGAACAGCAGAAGGCTCGGTGCAGGCCATTGCATTTGTGAAGCCTTCCATTCTCCTGTTCTATCTCACTGATTATTGGTGCTATCAGAAAAGCTGAACTCGTTGCCTGGTAGGCAAGAGCAAGGGAGGAAAAAAATCACATGAATCTAAGTTGCTAGATGCAACCGTTGGTTTTTGCACCTAAAACTACAGTAGATGCCTGCCCACCAACCCAATCTTGGCAGGCACATCACAGGTTCAGGGCCATGATATTTTATTCTATAAAATGTTGCAACTACATTCATGTCTTCATAACAAAAAGACTGTATTGAGCAGTTATGCTTCTGAAGCATTTTATACTAGGTATAACAAATAAATCCCAGCATATCACCATGTGTACATATGCTATAGTAAAAGATAAACTGAAATGATCCCTGAAAATTCCTTCATACGGCTGCATATCCTAAGCCTGCTGCTTTATTTGCTATCAAGCAGCTATTTCCGCACAACATATCAAAACTTCATACTTCAGTTAAGAAGACCAGAATTTCTGAGGTAGTAAGATGTGAGCAAATATAATCTAACATTTCATCCTCATATACTGTCCCCTATTTGGAGGCTGAGATGCAAGCTTCACAGATACATAACAGATAATATGATGTGCCTGGATGGTGAGGCCATGAACCATAGGAATGGAATGTATACCTAAATGTCCTATCAAGAAAGTCCCACTTTAAGTCCCAAATTTCAGAGAGAAATCTGCTCAACTGTCTCCCACTGAAATCAATGGGACTAAAAATGCTTATCTTTGAATTATGGCCAATCATCCTTATTTGCTGGCTTGCAATATGTAGTTTAAGTAGAGGCTGCTTTTTTAAATAACCTATACAAATCACTTCAATTCAGGCAGAACCTGTATGAGTTAGCAACAGCACAATCTGATACACGTCTACTCAAAAGCAAGCTCCAAGCGAGTATAGGATTGCAACCCAAGTTGTCTTTAATATTTAGCTGAAACTGTAACATCGTAAAGCAGTTATGGCATAGCTTACTATATCACGCTGCAATCTTATTTATGCACACTTATCTGGAAGCAAGCCCCATCACACTCAATGGGATTTAGTTCTCAGGAAACCTGATGATGGTGAACTGTTGGTCAACCAATGGCAAAGCAACCCAAATAAACAAATGTTTTCGATGGCCGAGAAAACCTAAAATTGACAGCTGCTCCCACTACTCTGCACAAGCCATTGCACAATTCAAAATTATGACACAAGAGAATTTTACAAAAACAGATTTCACTTAGTTCCCCCTCGCCATTTTTTATTTTACAAAATGCAGCTCCAACATCCATGGAAGACCTATGGGAAAAGGCTTCCTTTCTTCTCCGAAGCCTTTTATACTAAGAATTCTTCTCTCGTAAGCTATCTACCTTCCGTCCCACAAAGGGGTGTGTGAAGTTACCTGCATTTTTTCCCTGGCACAGTGAAAAGCAGTTCTGGAGCAGGAGCAATTTCTAGCCAAAAAAAAAGAGCCATTAGGGGAAAGGTTTAAGATGCCTCCAGCTCTGGTCTTCTTCCATGGAGGACTGCATCTTCATTTTGTAGGAGGAAAAAAGAGTCCAGGAAAAGCTGCATGTGATTTAGTGCCATGCATATTTTGGCCCCCGGCTCCCAGAGAAGCTAGATACACTTAACATCAACACAGAGGCTGAAATAAACAATGGTAAAGAGACATCAATGTGGGCATCTCATTGTACAGCCTGTACATTTTAAGACCAATGCTGCCAGTCCCTTCTCAGCTCCAGCACGCCTACACTTCATCTATTATTTTGCAGCCCTCCCACACTTATTTGCTTTGCCCATTACTGGCTGTTATCGCAAGCAAAAAAAAAAAAAAAAAGAACAAGAAGAAAAACAAATGTCCTCCAGCCATTTAGCTACAGGACCCTCCAAATCACAGAAGATGAAGGACAGGCACTAGTTAAGGTAAGAAGTATTATGGGTGGTTTTGGCTCCACAACCAGATGTGCCTATAAAAAGGTTGTGTTGATTTGACCTTTTGTATTATTCACTACAGCTCTGTACATACTAGCACAGAACCTTTGGGGAACTAGAACAAAAATACCCTAAAATAATAGTTAATATAGCAAGTTTTACAGGAAGTATGTTTCAGCAGGCTTACTGCAGTAGGCGTTCCATTGAGAAGAAAATGAACTAAAAAGGGAGTGACTCATTCATACAGTGTACTTCAGAGAATACTGCACAAAAGGGATTTGGGAGGAAAGGGTTCTAAAGCAATGGGTAGATATTTAAGAGTTTGCCTGGAAATCCAATCCCTTGCATTAAGTGAAAGTTTTCCCACAGGCAAGAGCAAAGAGTTCAAACCTATTTCAAAGAGCTCTGATCCCATCACCCAAACAAACCAGTATGCTCTTTCTTCATTTTCTGCTATGATACATATTTTGTCAAATATATTCAGTACCTATGAGATAGTTACAATTTGTGCCGTCAAGCCTGCAAAAGGAACAATGTGCTAAAACTGCATTAGAGTAGGTCAAGAGATGGAAGGAATTGGAAAACGTAGTTTCTGTCTATCACAGAAGCAGCCTACATTTTATAAGCAACCATAAGGCAAGCAAGTTTTGGCCTTGATTACTGACCTCAACTTTAATGAAGAAACTGGCCAAATAATATTAACTCTTTGTGCAATATTTTGCCCAACAAACTTGGCTGGCACTCATACACTACCCTCCATGTCAGAATCAGAATACTTGCCATCCCCTAAGATAGGAGGATATAAACAAAAATACAGAAAAATAGTACCTGCTTTCATTCTACATCATCGTAACTGCATAGCTATACTCTAAAGAGGCATAAGAAAAATCCACTGGTGTGTAATAAAGGTACTTTGAAGATACTATCATTTACAGAAGCATATAAGTGGCAGCCATTCATGGTTATGAAACAGCATTTAAAGTTCTGAAGTAGCAGCGTCCCTAGCCAACACTGAGACTGAAGCCATAGCACAAAATGACCACAAAATTCTTCCAGAGGGGCAATCCTGAGAATAGAAAGTGGCTGCTGAAGCTTGAAGTTACAGATTAGACAGACCAGAAATTCACATATCCCATATATATATATATATATATGAATAAAATCACAATTTCTGCAGACAATATCAGACAATAGAGTAACACAAAGTATAAAACATTGGTTATTTTTTAATAATTACAGTTTTGGTGCTTAAAGGAGAAAACATTGATGATCCTCTGCCAAATGGAGCCTCACATTTTGCTTCACTAACACATAAATCTTTGTGAAGCACACTTTTGTGGCTTACAGTATCATTTACCACTGAATGTGAAAACAAATATGAATTTTTTCTAATCCCGTATTGTTGTTATTATTATTATTATTTAAAAGCCATATGGTGCAAGTATTTCTAATCATTCGTGTTTTCACTCTGAAACTTGCAGTTGACTTTGCCTGAAATCTATACACATTTACCTGGGAGTAAGTACCACTGAACTTTACTTTCTTATAGGTAAAAAAAGGTAAAGGTAAAGAACCCCTGGGTGGTTAAGTCCAGTCAGAGGCAACAATGGGATGCGGCAGTCATCTCGCTTTTCAAGCCAAGGGAGGCGGTGTTTTGTCTACAGACAGCTTTTCGGGTCATGTGGCCAGCACAACTACACTGCTTCTGGAGCAATGGAACACTGTGATGAGTGCCAGGGCACATGGAAATACCATTTACCTTTCCACTGCAGGGGTACCTATTTATCTATTTGCACTAGTATGCTTTTGAATGGGTAGGTTGGCAGAAGCTGGGACAGAGCAACAAGAGCTCACCACCACTGTGGGGATTCGAACTGCCAAACTTCTGATCGACAAGCCCAAGAAGCTCAGTGGTTTAGACCACAGCCACCCGCATCCCAAGACTTTCTTATAAGCAGGCATGCACAGGATTTCATTATTAGGAACAATAAACAAGCTGCACAATTCTGAATTGTCATAGCTCTCAGAAGTCTCACTGGAACCGGTAGCATCGAATGCAACATACAACAAAATAATAATAATCAAAAATTCATATGGGAATATCTTAAGAAATAGATTTTCTTATATCTCTGTATAGTTAGAGATGGTATGTTAATACACAGATTATCACAGGACTTTTCAGTGTGTGTGTGTTTAATGTTCAAAAGCCTTTTGGAAGCCCAACTATGCCACGTCTACCTCATTAAAGACCAACACAAAGTTTGTTCAGCTTCACTGAAAGCTTCCTCTTGCTTCAGAAATCCTTCCACACTTTATTTTTGTCTCGTTGGCCAGCTGAAGGCTTATGAATCTTGTAAGAACCTGGAATGCTGGGCAGGGCAGGGGGAGTCCAAATTGGATGACATTATATACGGAGGTGTCAGAATCAATTGTTGAAAGTTCTTCAAGGAATATGCCCTGGTCATCCTCAAGGATGTAGATAGGGTTCTGTGAGATCCACCAAAGGTAATGTGGAGCCTGGCCATCTCTGGTGGTGAAGGTCAGCAAGGAAGAACATAGTGAGCCACAAAAATTAATGCCTCTCTTGATGAGGGTAGGATTTCTCCTGTACTAAGAGGTGATGATCTGCCCACTTTTTAAACCTTTAGACAGAGATAGCCTGGCCAGGTTTAAGTTCACATACAACATTTCTTTTGGAAAAAAGTTGTGCAACATGTGGGGGCTGAACAGCTATAGGCATTCCTGGATTTAAAAAATCCTTCCTTGATCTCTGTCCATCTGGTTTCCAACCTGGATATGGGATGGATACAGTTTTGACAGCTCTGGTAGATCTCTATTCTGAAATATACATGGGAAATGTTTCCCTATTGATCTTGCTCACCCTTTCTATGACTTCTATGTTGGACTTTCTGACAACTTTTAACTTGCATCTCACGCTAGATCCTGTGGCCTCCCCTCCAGTCAGCTTCATATAGAAATAGAGAAGTACTGTATTATCTTACCACGATCATCATCATTATCAACAACAACATTGTTGTAGTAAGCAAAATACATTCAAGTCAATCACAAATCAGTTCAGTACAATAGAGAATCTTCAAGGACATAAATTACAGAACAATTTCATCTATAACTTACTCTAGCTGTAAAATAAAGCTTGCAATTCTTTATTATTATTCAATCTACTTTGAAAAGAAATTTCAACTTACCTGTCCTTTACGTGGTGCTAAAAAATTCACAACTTCCTGAACCATAACTGGTATATGCCGTTGTTGATAGTCTTCATTGTCTACTCCGCCATTTAAGTATTCATCACCATGCAAATGCAATTTTTCTTCAGTTTCACATTTACGGGTTAATGAAGAGTGTATATTTTTTACCCATGTACCTAAGCAATTTGGGCTAGATCTAACTAAACTGTGAAAAGGAAATCGGTTGCAGGTCTTGCATAAATACAGCAGCTGGTGCATATTGTAGGTAAGTTTGATTGAAGGGCAGGGTATAAAAATAATAAAACAAAGAAGCCAACCTGGGGGGAAAACATATTAGAAGTCAAAATTCACATTTTTAAAATGGCTAACTGTATAAAAGCAATAGCAATTTGTTTTACTAATCAGCACAAAAAGATTTCAGTGCCAGTAAATGTTGCAAGATGCTATTTAACATATGCCACTAATGATGCTATTGTATTTGGCCAACTCTAGTACTTGCAAGTACTCCACTAGCATAACTTTACAACCTGAGCATCTGTTACAAATTCAACTGTTCTGAATCACAGATCTATTCAAATATAAACCATATTGACATATATGCCTCATTTAACACAGTGTAGATTGGGGATGCCCAAACTGCTCCTAGTTCAAAAAGATTCAAGCATAATTGGGTCAGTATTGAGCAGTAGCCAGAACATGATGCTTGGATAACAGAAACCCTGCTTTGCAGTCTGATTCAGTCATGAAGTTCACTGACTTGCTCTGGGAAAATCACTGCCTCTTAGTCTATATTCCATCTCAGAGTTGGTGTTAGCAAAAACGAGCTAAGAATTTACTCTGCAAAATACTATTACGTATATAATCCCTTTCCAGGATGAAGCTTATAAATAGAAGGCAGACATTATCATAGAGAAAAATATGGAGCATATCCTATGTTTGCAACCTCATAGGATTGCCTGTGTGCTACATAAACATTTCATTGTACATTCTTGTTCTCAATCTACATCATGGTAGCAATACATGAATGTTCTTTTAGAGATGGGATTCTTTATGCAGCTTGAGAATATGAACTGTCTGCTTCAACATTTGAAACATACTACAGTCATACTTTGGTTCTTGAATGGAATCCGTTCTAGAAGTCCGTTCGACATTCGAAAACAAAGCCATGGCTTCTGATTGGCTGCAGGAGCTTCCTGCACTCAAGTGGAAGCCGTGTCGGACTTTTGGGTTCCAAAGAACATTTGCAAACCAGAACACTCACTTCTGGGTTTGTGGCATTTGGGAGCCAAAACGTTCGAGTCACAAGGCGTTCGAGAACCAAGGTATGGCTGTACCTGGCCTGCTGATCTATGCAACATATTAAATGGGTTTATGAGGTGGCTATGCTTCAGATGATGAGATGCTGCCCTGAGACCTCCGGGTAGAGGGCAGTATATAAATTCAATTAATATAATAATAATAATAATAATGCCCTCTGAAGTGCAGTTTTTGTTTGTTTTTTTAAGGCATATTTGCCTCAGAGGAATCTATCCTAATCTGGTGGATTTGAGCAATATTGCCCACTGTAAAACATGCCACTTTGGGGAAAAGTTTTAGAGTGGTTAGTAGCAGCTCAACTCAGGATGATGCTGATTATTTAGATTATTCCAGGCTGGTTTCAACCTAATTTCAGGACCTTGTTCACCCTGATAATGACATGCACCAGGAGGGTGAAACACAATCCTGTGGGAATATGGTCATTTGTCCATAAGAGCATGGGCAAAAGTTCATTATTACAAGGATGATTTCATAGCAGAAAGCATTGCTTGGGAGCATGATCAACGCGTGGAGAGCTCATGCCATCCAATGATTGGTCCACGTAGTATAACATGATCAACTGCGTGGTCTGGTGTGAGAACATGAGACCGATGTATTGTATTGTCTTTTATCTGCTGACTGAGGCAAAGCTCTCTCCTTGAATTTGTATCTTTTCGTGAACACACAATAAAGGCTGTGCTCCAGCAGCTTCTAAGGAGAGCTGTGGCCAGATTTCTACAACCCATTTTGGTGTGAGACTGATTATTTACGGATGGCGAGCGGGTTCTCGTCACAATCCTACTGATTATCTTGTGTTTTTCAATACCATCAGCTATGATACTTTTCTGAGCCACATCATTAGACTCCCATTTGTCATCTCCCTCCAAGTCTTTCTCCAGAATCTGCCACCCCAGGTCTGACACTGAAAGCGCCAAGGGACTCATGACAACTGCTGTCCAATACAATGCCTTCCGATTATATTGTCACCCATGTTATTTCACTTTGACATCATACTACTGGGAAAGATCATCCATTCAGTACTCTGAAAATACTCAACTTTATCTCTTGCTTCCACCAGCTAACCCCAGGGGGGATACTATGGAAACCCCGAATCAGTGTCTAGGGACAGTTCTAGTGTAGATGCAGGTGAAAATCCAGTGACTAGAAGTTTTGTGGCTCTGGACATAGATATGCAATCGGTTTTGGATGGAGTTAACACTCTCATAGAGTAGGCGAGACCCAGCAGGCTCTTCTTATGTTCTTAAGAATCAAGTACCGTATATATAAAAGTCCAACCGGATCCAACATTATCACTGAATGGCCAGGTTACATAAGTAACTATGAACACTTTTACCAGCTTCAGATGGTTCACCAGCTACAGCCCAGCTAGCCTCAGTCATCCATGCACTAGTTAGATCTAGGCTGGACTATATAATGCTGTCTACACAAAGCTGCCTTTAAATGCAATTTGGAAACTAACTGGTGAAAAATGAGACTGCCAAAATGTTTGTAGGAGGAGGATTATGAGTAACAGTTTGCAATTTGTTTCCAGACTCAATTTAAAGTGCTGGTGTCAAACTCTAAAGCGTTAAATGATCTAGTACCAGGTTATCTGAAGGGCCACGTCCATCCATATTAAACTAACTGAGCCCTAAGATCAGCATCTGCAGTCCTCTGCTTTCTGCCCCCCCCCCCCAATTAGTAAAGATTACATTGGCAGGGTCTTCCAAATGTGCAACTGCCTTCCGACTCTTTCTCATCACAAGCAATCTTTGGAAGGTTTTTTTTATTGTACAAGGATTTTTCTGAGTATCTTTTTTTTTGCTTTTGCAATGTTGTTTGGTGGTTTTGTTACTGTTTCTGTTATTTTTATTCCGTGAGCCACCTTAGAGAGAAATATTTTTAAAGGCAGTATATCAACAATTAGAATAAATAATGGGCTTAAATTGACTGAATTGTTGGATTGCAGTCTACAGCTTCCCCGACAGTAAAACCCTCAAGGGAACGCAAGAGTGTGCAAGAATACAGAAGCTGAATGGAAAAAGAACAAATGTCTGTTGAAAATGTTAAAATAAGGAGGTAGCAAGAAAAGTGCAGGAATAGCTACAAGGAACCTATGGAGATCAGGCACACTAATAGAGGGCTGCTGAAAAGACAATGGCATGACAGCCCAGTGACTGCTGAAGAGGCCTTGGGGAAAACGGATGGATTGTCCACATTTCTGCTGCAGGTGCAAGGAAATAATTTCCTTCCAGTTCTCCAATACATTTGTCACAGCAGTGTCAGACCTCATAGCATCTCTTGTATCCTTCTTCTTTGCAGCTTGCAAGGATTTCCCCCTCAGCGGCTATCCCGCTATCCGGAAGCACAATTCAATACAATGCTGACTGCTATGAGATCATAGAATGCAGGGCAAAATGAGTTCCATTAAGTTTAGTAGAGCATACTCTCAAGTATGTATACACAACTGCAGTCTTAGAATCAAAATATATACAGTGGTACCTCTGGTTACAAATGCTTCTGGTTACGAACACTTCAGGTTACGAGCTCTGCTAACCTGAAAGTAGCTGCTCCTGGTTGCGAACTTTGCCCCAGGATGCAAACAGGAGGCGTGTGCGCACAGCGGGAAGCCCCATTAGCGAAAGCACGCCTCAGGATAAGAACGGTTTCATCTTAAGAACGGACCTCCAGAACGAATTAAGTTCGTAACCAGAGGTACCACTGTAGTTGGGAAAAGCTAGAGGTCAGACAGTATATTATAACTGGAATACAGCAGGTTCCTTCCTTTTGAACAGAGGTCTTTACGCTTGAAAATATGTTTTGAGGCTTACAGAAGTATAACTCTGGCAATACATGCAAATAAGCTGGAATCCCACAGAACAGCAGAGACGAAATCAACTCACATAAAGCTTGGCTTTACTTCATTGGACAATATCTGTGTTGATAAATTCATATCATATGGCTATGCTATTATGCACTCTGTGTGAGGCTTCTCTTAAGGAAGGTCTGGAAACTGTAGTTAATGCAGAAGTTGGGTTGCTGAGTGATGCAGCCAACCATATGAATGTTACACCTATGCTCAAACAACTGCACCGATTGCTAATATTTAAAAGAGTCAGCTTATGTCTTTAGGATTAAGGCTGGTTGTTTCTCTGAGCTGTCTGGAAGCTTGCTTGCGTGTTTGTATGTTTGGTCATGTACCAGGGTACTGTGAGAAGCTGAAGGAGGAAGTGAGTTGGAGAACACAAGCTCACATCTATTTGGAGAAAATATAGTATTGTGGGGCACATAGCAAGAAGATGTAGATTGGAGAATTATATTATGCCTTTGGACAAGGAGTCTGAGAACAGGATGCAGACATTGGAGAGCCCAGGGGTGCATACAGAAAATGCTCAGGAAGCATCATCTACAGCAGGGGTTAGCAACCTAAGGCCCATGGGCCAGAAGTGACCTGCGGAGGTCATTTGAGCGGCCCACGAGCCACCCCTGAACTGAGCTGCCCGCTCACATGCTGTGCTAAACCGGCGCGGCGCAGGGACTCGCTTCCGTGGCACCGGAAATTGTGTCTGCGCAGACGCCAGAAATCGCAGGCTCCCATGCATGTGCGATCTGGCCCACAGAGGGATCTCCGCAGGACCAGTCCGGCCCAGATAAACCTTACTGACCCCTGATCAACAGCTTCCAGGCTTTCCAAACCTGCTCTCTGAAGTATCAGGTGTGCATACCCTAATGGAAGCTCATCACCAGTAGGCTACTTAGCTCGGAAGAAAAGAGATGCTAACAAAACACTGCAGGCAGAGATAACACACTTGAAGGATTTGGCACAGAATCTCTAGCACAGGTTGATAAAAGTATCCTTTGGGGACTAGTTGACTTTGTCTATACCTGCAGCCAATGAGGAAAAGTCCTTGGCATCAAAGAGTAGCACAGAAGCAAGGATGACAAATATAGGGAGCATGAACAATTAAGGAGTGTGAGAGCCCTCCAAATGAAAGTGACATCAGTGGTTCTGAACTTTATTTGAGGATAAACACTAAAATGTGGCTAACCTTGAGTCAGAACCAGATTTGAATCCAACAAGGGGGTAGTAGTATGTAATGCAAGATCCTATTGTCAGAGAAAACAGTGAAAGCAGTCTCCTCTGTACCAGGGTAAACGTACAGTATCCAACTTCATCAACAATTCCTTATAAGGCTTGGTTTTCAGACCCTTGATCATCTTGGTCACCCTCTCTGCACATGTTCCAGCTTGTCAATATCCTTCTTAAATTGTGGCACCCAGAATTGAACACAGAATTCTAGGTGTGGTCTGACCAAGGCATAATAAAGTGGTACTATTACTACCCCTGGTTGTGATACTTCTGTTGATGCAGCCTAGAATAGCCTTAGGGTTTTTTGGTGCTGCATCACTGTTGACTCTTGTTAAGCTTGTGGTCCACTAAGACCCCTAGATTCTTTTCACATATACTACTGGCAATGTTTTATTAGTGTAGCTGGTTCTTCCTGCCTAAGTGCAGAACCTTACATATGTCCCTAGTGAAATTCATTTTGTTAGGTTTGGCCCAGTTCTCCAATCTATTAAGGCCATCTTGAATCCCTGATTTTGTCTTCTGTGGCACTGGCTATCCCTCCCAGTTTGGTGTCATCAGCAAATTTGATGAGCGTGTCCTCAATTCCTTCATCCAAGTGATTTATAAAGATGTTGAACAACAACAGACCCAGGACAGAACACTGTAGAACTCAACTTAGCACTTTTTTGCAGGATGACGAGGAACTATTAATGAGCACTCTCTGGGTTCGGTCAACCAACTACAAATCCACCTAACAGTTACCTCATCCAGCCTACATTTTACCAGCTTCTGCACAATACCATGGGAGACTTAGTCAAAAGTCTTACTGAAGTCAAGATACACTACGTCTACAGCATTCTTCTGACCCACCAAGCTTCTAACTATCAAATAAGAAATGAGATTTGTCGGGCACACAGATTGTTTGAAAACAGCAAGTGGGAAAATTTGGGTTTTGAAAATTGAGTTTCACTTAAGGGGCAGAACAGGAAAAAAAAGAAAGTGGACAGACAAGACATCAGAGAGAAGTGGAAAAATGAATTCAAAACAACAGGAAATGACAAACTGAGAGAACTATCACAATCTACTATTTGACTAGCAAATGTTAACTGGCACCATACCATGTATTCAACTGGTTAGGACTGGGTTATATTTAAGTATGGGTGTATGGGAATTATTCAATAATTATTAGTTGTTTGCGCTACTTGTCACAAGAGTTGATTGTGTTAACCTTTTTTAACCCACAGTGTAAATGTTGTTGTTTTTTTCATATTTATTTTACTCAAGATGGACTACCAACCTGCTTTACCTCACACATAGTTGAGAACGGTGTGTATTAGCACTTAAGAAATGCCACACAATGCATAAAAAGCTAGCGCAAACAGGGGGCAACTGGGGGAGCGAGTGCTTCATTCTCGCCTCAAGAGCCATGTTGGCACAATCATTCGTTCTTCTACACCTCGCGTTATTTTTAAAGGAGCGTTTAATGTCGCGATTGCTCTTCGCAGGCTCCAGACGAGGAGTCATTCGCTTACACGTGGAGGGGAGGTACATGTCCGACGTTACTCACTGCAAGAGGTGGAGGGAGAGTGGGGACGAGGAGGAATGTCTGACCACCACCTCTATTACCTTAGCAACGGGTGAGCTCCCTTGTGGGTGGGAGAGACACGGAAGGTGGGGGTCCACTGTGGACCTAGGAAGGTGGAAAAAACCAAGGCTTCTGAAGTGTGCGCATCCGGAGAACAGCACGAGCCTTCCCCTCCCTCGCAGCCCGCCTCTCCACCCCCGTCCCGGCGCCTGAGGACACTCGCTCTGCGGCGTAACCGTGCTACTCACAGCGCTCGACGAGGCCGCTGCCCCCCACGCTCCTCCTCGCACAGCCTACAGCGCCAGGAGCGCTGCCAAAAGGCTTCCTCCCTGCAACAAGGTGCTGCGGAGTTCAGTTCCGCCTTCAGAGCCCGCTCCTCCTTTGCAGCAACGCGGTGAGAGGGCTACGCAGGGCTTCTCCTATCCCACCCACTTCCTTCTCCCCACCCCCCACAAATACGGGACTGGGCATCCGCCCCCCTCTCGAAAGCTGCTCGATCATTGCCTGCCTGCAGTGCCTTCATTTCAAGCGGGCTCGGGGGTTGCAAGGCGGCGGTCGTGTGCACAGCGCGCACGGATTCGGAATCGGCCTCGATGAACGCGGCGGGGCTGACTCAACAAATGCACTGCAGGGATGCGCAGGTTCACCAGCGAGACTGGCGGGATTTCCACCGCCCCCTCCATTATCTCTACGCAGACTTTTCCTGCCTCTTTCCACAAAGCCCCGTATTTCCTATCCTCCCGGTGGACATCCCCGATTTTTGCAACGCGGTTGTCAGAACCAAAGCAAAATAATTAAGACACCATCGGCAGAACCGCGGCTATGTTTTTATGAGAACTCAATCAGGGATAAAGGGGCAGGTTTGTTCCAAGGGATGCTGCGGTGCGACAATACTTCGATGCGTGCCTTGTTACGTAGTAAGAGGTAACCCGTTTGCGATCAGGCTGGCCGCCACACAACCTCCTGCAGCCCATATAATCCTAACAGAGACCGTTTTCCCAACGGAGTTGCTATAGGATATGCTGTGCTCGCTTGTATTAACATACGTCCCGCTTGCATTAATCACCCGCTTGCATTAACATACGTCCTTCTCTACCACACACATCTGTTGCAATCCGCAAACCTTAAGCCACCAGCAGATACTCTCATCAAATGCTCTATTTTAAGAACATCTTAAAAGCATCTTCCCGAAGGCGCACAGGTTCCTCTGACATCTGCCAGTAGAACATCCCGCCCAGAACGGGCGCTCGCTTTTCATTCAGTATTTGTACAGTTACGCGCACGAGCACAGCTACAAACAAATCTCTCGTCTGAATTACTGTTTTCTCATTTCACATTTAACAAGCACCCACAACTCCTCAGAGTAACTGCAATTTATGGAACAAACTAAGGAATCGCGAGGTTCACTTTTCTTGATCCCATTCAGTGCTTCAGCGGCAAAACTAATTTCTCGAACCAGCTCACAGCGCACCAGTTTGAGAAAGGCTGGCGTATGTCTTTCTAGTCTAAAACAGTATCGCCCGCCCCGCATAAAAGCAGCTGGGGGTGGTGTCAGTTTCCAGCCAGTTGAGCTGGAAAAAGTTAAACCCTTCCCTGAGCATTCCTTAACTCCCAATCTCAGGCTCCTAGTTTTGCTTTTTAGTTAAAAAAAACTTTCAAGCGAACTGTTGGTGTCTCCTGTCCAATTTACCCCTCACTCCGCACTGCAATTGCAGCCATACAACCTCAAGGACGTGCGCTTTTAAAGACTTGCACAGAAACTTTGCGCGCTGGGCTCAAGTGCTCGCGCACCTAAAAAAACGCGTGTACGGTTAATCTCTGTGGCGTTGAGAGCTATTTCAGCTCATGGCTGAAATAAAATTTAAATTCAAGTCACTCGCTTGAGCTAGAAGAGGCACCTGACCGCGCGTCGGCGTGGGGGAAAATCATTTCTATTGAGCTTACTTTTGAGTCACTGCGTAACTGTTTAGGATAGCGCTGTAAAATCAGCGATTG
This sequence comes from Podarcis cretensis, assembly GCF_951804945.1. Lineage (NCBI taxonomy): Eukaryota > Metazoa > Chordata > Lepidosauria > Squamata > Lacertidae > Podarcis > Podarcis cretensis. The sequence continues at coordinate 64,884,142 of NC_137170.1, read as the reverse complement.
AACCAATTAAAGCCAAGTTCATGTCTTAAGATGACCGCCGACTACTACGCGACAGCTTATTTCTATTCGAAACTTGAACTGGGACGACGAAATGTTGCTCCACGGAACTTTCGTTGTTGCTTTATTCCTGCAAAATGCAACCTCCCTGCTTGTTTGTGCTCATCAATTCCTGCAAAGACACTATCCCTTTCTTATCATCCCAGTTCGGCACAGAAACAGTCGAACCCCGACTTTCCCCTACTTTGAATACGCGTCTCTCCCCTCCAACCCGCTCGCGCGAGTCCCGCCCTCCATTCATTCGCTCACTGACAATATCCGCCCCCCTTATTTCCATGCGCGCCACCAAACCGAGCAGAACGTCCACAATCCCAGCATTACGCCCTCGCTTAGGAGACGGCTGAAGGCGGAGGGATGGGTCCTCCTTTGGACCAAAATACATCCGAGGGCGCGTCGTAAGCGTGGCGGCTCTTATGACGTTGTGGGGCCCTCAACCAATCCGAAGCCGTGGAACGAGAGGCTGCTTGGGTTTGAATTTGGTGGCTCGCTGAAGCTAGCGAGCGAGCGTGGAGGCGGCGGCGGTGGCGACGCCCGAAGAAGCGGCGCGGGCTGCTGATCAGCAAGGAGGGTCCCTAATGCCTGGGTGAGTATCTCCATTTGCGCCTACTAGGGTGTCTAGCTCGGTTCAGCTGGAAGAGGGTCCCGATCAGCTCGCTGCATTAGCGAGGGTGGCCCATGGCTGCTTACACTTTCCGGCGGAGTTTTGCGCTCTTGTGCTTGCCTTTCTTTTTGCAGCGCAACCGCATAGGAGGGTCGCTGCTTATTAGCCGCGCGACCTTATTCCATTCGTTCGCCCAGGTCCCTGCAGGGACTTTATAGTACCGCATCGAAAGAAAGTTAAGATGGATCGGGAAGTTCTCCGCCCCAAATTGCCTTTTAAGTCTACACCCCTGCGCACGGTTGGATGGAAATTCTGGCTGGCTTCGAGTTAGAATGTGGTTAGGATCCGGCGTATTTATTAGGGAGTGGGGGTACGGTCTTCTGCATACTTACCCGGTATGAAGTCCCGTTGAAATCAGTGGGCACGGCTTCCAAGCTGACATTTATAGGACTACGCTGTGAAAGATAGCATGGGTGAATGCATATCTATGCCGCGCGGTTGGTGGCAACATTGAACCAATAGCATCTCATGGAAACGGCGTAAAGAGTTTTGTAAACGCCTTCAAGACTGGTCGCCTCCAGATGACCTGTTGCTGAGCATGCGTCCTGATTTGTTTGCCCTTTTGTGAGTCTTAGCCCTTGAGATCATCTCTACAAATTTGGTGCAGTGACAATGACCCTGGGGCTGGAGCAACTCTCCTATGAGGAAAGCTTGCAACTATGGGGTTTGAGGTTTAGGAAAAATGTGAGAGAGGTGTAGAAAACTATGCGTGAAATGAGTCATGACTCTAGAACCCAGGGCCATGTGGTGAAGCTTAACAATGGAATATAGAGAGGAGACAAAAGGAAAAACTCCATAGTTAAGTTGTGGAATTCATGAATGTAATATGCAGCAATGGTCAGCAATCTGAATGGCTTTTAAAGTGGTTTAGACAAATTAAATGGAAGGCAAGTCTATTAACCAGGATGACTATGTACTAGCTCCAGTATCGGAGGTGGTATGCCTCTGCGTACCAGTTGCTGAGAATCACAAGGGGGACAGTTGGGTTCATGTCCTGCTTTTGGGCTTCCCATAGGCATCTGCTTGGCCACCCTGAGAACAGGATACAGGACTAGGTGAGGCCCCTTAGGTTGTCATGATAGTTACCCCACACTTACCAGAACCATTTCCCATTACTTTTCTTACAGCATAAAGTCTTGTTTTGAAGAGATAGTGCACCACTGTTCTTATTTGTAACAATGTATTCACTTCATTGAGAGTGGTTTATGATAGTGATTGAAAGCGCTGGCAGACTAGAAGCAACCTCCCACATATATTATGGGGGTTTTTGTGTGTGGATTAGCATCCACTTCATTATTTTCTAAGGTGGTACAAGACTCTAGAATCCATTAACATTCAATTGGCTGTATTTATGAGACCAAACATGGTTATTATCTTGTGCTGTATGGGAACATTTGGAGTAGCAAAGTGGAATACAAAGGACTTCCTCTCAACAAATGGAGTTTACCATACCTTATTCCTCTAACTAACTGCTGTTGGCATTGACAGAGTAATTATTGTATAGCGTGAGTGAAACCTAATGCATATGAATATGCTAACTGAAAAATGACAATGTGAGCAAGCACCGAGTCATGTCTTCTAGATCATTATTAACAGTAAAGAAAGAACCAAGGTCTTAAACTAGATCTTACGTCAGTCTAGAAAATACATATTCTGAACCTGTGCACATTGAAATTTCTCTATGTGGTAGGAGAGTTTCTTTGGACTATGAGTGTTTGTAGTGTGTTTTGAATCATGTTGTTTCTTCAGGAGTTAAACTTGCAGATATTATTTTCTGTTAAGTTTGTGAGTCTTTCATAGCCTCATCCTCCCTCCACACAAGAGTATTTGCACTCTTCAGACGTTAAGTTGAGAAACCCATTTTGGTAGAATACTATATCTAAAATAGTTGTATGGGATCTGTGGTGGTCAGCTGGACAATTGGAGCAAACAAAGCAGCCTATTTTACTGGACTCCAGTCATTGGCAAACAAATGGCAGGAGAATATTGAGTTACATCTAAGCTTGTGTAAACACTACATATAAGCTTTGCAGATCAACTGCTGCTTGTAAAACCAAAAATAGCACTTACAAAATTACATTTTGGTGGGTTTAATTGTACATCCCAGTATACGTGGAACCCATAGAGCAGTGTGTCTTCTCACATGCATATTTTTTTGTCATTTGCATAAACCTCTTGTTGCATTTTCTTAAATTACTGCTTTAAAAATATAACCGGTCAGTTTACATTTTTGGCCAGTCAAATTATCAACCCTGGACCTAACCTAAATTCATTTGCTTGGTTGGTTTAGCAGCACAATTATATGCATGTTTAGTCAGAATAGAAACGTAACTCATTCAGAGAAGTTTACTCCCAGGTAAACAAGTATAGGAGTGCAGGTGCTGTTGTTTAATCTACTTTCATCTTCTTCCACCAGCAGAAGAAACTGGATTTACTTTATATGACAAATCTTCCCCAGACACCATAACTGCCTTTCGTAATGTCTACTACTGTTCAAGAAGATGTCTGCAATCACGTGAAGGTAGTGGTCCGTGTTCGTCCAGAAAGTCAGAAAGAGAGAGATGGCAACTTCAGGAAAGTGCTCCAAGTTGTCGATAAGCATATGTTGGTCTTTGATCCCAAAGTGGAGGAAGTCAGTTTCTTTCATGGGAAAAAAGTTCCATGCCGTGATCTTAACAAGAGGCAAAACAAGGACCTCAAATTTGTGTTTGATGCTGTATTTGACGAACATTCTTCTCAGCTGGAGGTCTTTGAAGATACTACCCTGACCATGCTGGATGGCTTTTTGAATGGATATAATTGCACAGGTAACTTTCTGCTGTATTTCTCCCTTTGTTAGTTATGGAAGTAATCCTGTATCAGTAGTCAGTTCTAATTTGAGCCGGGGCAGGAGGGTGTCCTTCTGCCCCCTATTCTATTTATAAGCTTTAAAACTTGGTTGTTGCTATTTTCCAAGCTGTTGGGGACGTTTGGTTTCTTGTCCTTTGCTTCACATCTAGTAACTCTCTCTTCCTGCAAAAGATAGCCAAAACCCCCTGCATCCCATTTGCAAAAAAAATAGATATTGCAGTAGTGAAGAGCATGAAGAATAGCTTTCCTCGCCATTACTTCCTGGTAGTTCTGATTCTAACGGTTACTTCTAGCTTTGGTACTGAGCAGTAGCAGTGTGTGTGGTGGAGCGGACCAACATTGGTGGCGCTGCTGCTTACCAGAACAGTTGCAATGTTGGGGGAGGGATTCATGGTTGCACCAGTGGAACCACCGCTTCCAATCCGGCGCTCCTGTCAGTGCAAGCATGCAGCCCTCCCAGCCCCATTCAGATAAGCAGCAGCAGAGCCATGATCAGAAGGCAGCTCTCTTGACCCTCCCTGTCACACTGCTGGTTCTGAGCAGTTACTAGCTATCACAGATACATGGTACAGCGTTCTGCATCCATATTTCACTTGCACCTTCTCACAAGTCGAATGATAAGTTGATCGCCTTGGTTGAAGGGCTGCCATGTTTCTTCCTCTTTCCTCATTCTCCCCCCCACCCCAAAATGAGCAAATATATATATCAGGTGAAGCCGGATTCTCCTGTTTTTGAATGTTGAGCTACTTAATGGATTCACTAATTAAACGTGCCCCTTCCTACACCCAATCTTGCTGTTTGTATCTCACACCTTCCTCCAAAGAAGCCCGTGGCAGCAAAGGTATCAACCCTAACGCAATCAGACTTCTAAAAACTGTGTAAAACAACCTTCTGAAAATGGCTGAAAATTGCTAAAAGTGATCGCCTGCTTTCAATTTAGTGCTTGCTTATGGCGCAACTGGAGCTGGGAAGACTCATACAATGCTGGGCTCCCAGGAAGACCCTGGAGTAATGTACCGGACCATGTTGGAGCTCTACAATGCCATAGAGCGGATGAAAGAGGAGAAGCATTGCGCTATTGCCGTTTCTTACCTTGAGGTAAGCAGGCGGAATAATTTTGCACAATAACAGTTGTTTTTGTATACGGAATAGGGTGAAAGGGACCCAAACCAGCTTAGTCAGAGGCTGAGAAAACATTGTCTATCTTCCAGCCAAACATTCTGTCTTCCAGCCAGCTTGAGAGATGTTCTCCTACGGTGCGGTCCCATGTTTCTGAGGAATACATACCAATATTCCCGACTCATGGCATTACAGCACCAGAGGAGCCGGTAGAATTGGAAAGAAAGTGTTTTGAATTCCTCCCTGACCTGATATTGGAGGATTTAAAACTGCTCCCCTGCTCTGATCTCAGGGAGCGTCTTGGGATTCAAGAAAGGAAACAAACAAGCAAACCAACCAAGGGCTTTGCTCCCAGCTGCCAGAGAACAGAATACAACATAACTTCCCAGTAGCCAAGCCTAGGATTAGGTCTCATGACAGCATGCACAATTGAGAGTTTTCTGCTTGTCTAGTTTCAAATGTATTGGTGCTTTTCCTCCTGTCAAATTGCCACTCTGCCTCCTTTGCGCTGGAAAGTTAAAATGGCAATTTGGATATTTGGACAGAAAATTAGGACTCTTAACTGAGTTTAAAACTTAGGGATAAAACGCATGCCATCTCGCATAGGTGCATTTTTCATCTTTTAAAATGGGACTACACCTACCAAATCCAGATACCTTCTGTATGATTAGCTGCTTACCTTTGTGTATCTTAATATCTGCCTTTTCCAATGCCTTTCCCTCCCAAGGTCTACAATGAGAAGATACATGATTTGCTTGTAAGTTCAGGACCACTAGCTGTTCGAGAAGATCCTCAAAAAGGAGTGCTGGTTCATGGGTTAACAATGCATCAGGTTTGCACGTATTTATATTATCCATGTTATTCATTAACTGCTTATTTATCTATTTGCCTGCTTGCAGTATTTACAGGCAGTCCTATAACACAGTTCTCAGAGTAGCTCACAAAGCAATTGAAATTCTATAACAAATTCTCAAAGCAGTTTTTGAGTCTTTAAGGCTTCACCTAAGAGGGAAATCTTAAGTTTGAGGTACCTAGTTTGTCACCTAAGTTGTTTTTCTTTAAGTTGCCAGAAAGTTGGCAGACGGGGAACGTGGGAAATATTTGCATTAAATCTCCCGGTATTGTAAGGCTTTGTGTGAGTTAGAAGGTTATTTGTTTTGTTTTTACTTTCACAATATTCTGATTGATTCTCCCTGTTGACCAAATTTGTCTTGTCCACATCATGTTAAACCATGGTTTAGTATTACATGCATGCCAGAGTTATGAAGTTTAACCCAATAGATAAGCATGCCTGTCTGCAGCTTCATTTCCAAAATTCCATTTTCCCCCCTAAATCGGTTTTAACTGGGATACCTTGAAAAGTTTTCAGAGTCATTTCAACCCACTACAGGCACTATTCTATCAAAAGAAGCAGAACAGATCAGACTGCCCTCCCAAGCCATGATTCATATACTATGGACAAATCAAGTCCTTTACACGAATGCTATCTGTTCAATCCTATCCATCTTGATGTGAAGATTTACAAGCTTTATTTCTGGGAAGAAAACACAGTGCAAAACCATTACTTTATCAAGACACTTGAAATACTAGCGGGCCGCTCTAAGTGACCTGTTTGCGAAGGCAGTTGCTATGAAACAACTGTTTAAATCAAACGTGGTAGCAATCTTCAACCCCTTTATCTCAAAGTTGCGCTGTCAAAATTGAAACAGTTCTTTTGAATAAAGTGGCTTGGGGGCTGAAGCATTTGACCAAACACAAAAACCTCTTTGTATCCTAACTCATATTCTTAATTTTTTATATCTGCTACACATGCACCTAATTTCTCCCAGTCTGTTGTCTCATTTCTTCCTTATCATTTCTCCACTTTCCCCTCCTCCTCTATGCTATGTCTCTTTCTGCTATTGTCACCCATAGTGCACCTTGGCTTCTTCGGTCAAGGCTTGGAGGGAAGCTGGCAGGGGGGGGGGGCGCGGAGAGAGAGAGAGAGTCTGCTTCCAGGCAGTCTTCTTCTACCTATGCCATTTCCATTTGTACAGCTATCAAAGGGCCGAAAAGATCAGGAGCTGACGGTGGTGGTACTACTACTGCTTAATGCCTTTAATGTCAGCAGCAGCAAACTAAACAGTGAACCGATATGGTCCCTGCAGAATTAGCTGACGGCCTGTGAAAAGAAAATGGGGGGGCTATTAGAATATTCTATCCCCCAACCCTAAAAGTGTATCAGCGTGAAGCTGCTGAGCTTGGGGACCAGCTGGGTAGTCCTCTTCTTGCTAAGCCCTGACGCTTGGCACTCTACAATGGCCGTGCTCATGTGGCTCTGAACTGGAATAACACGGTGCAGGGGCGACTATTATTGCTTCCCTGTGGTGTATGGGAGAATTTTGGAGGGAATTGGGGCCACAGATGTGTGTACTTTGTCACCCTCAACGTATCCCCAGCTCAGGTTCCCCGCGCCCCCTCCATTCACCCAGTCCAGGATTATTTTCATCTGTTTGGGTTAGCGTTGTAAAGTGGCTGGCCCCAAACAAGGATAATGGAGTCATGTTTGGCTTCACCTTCCCAGCTTGTACTTCAGCCTACTGGATAATTTTCTCTTCACGTCAGATATTTGAAGGCTTTCTGGGAAGGCTGAACATGGAAGCAAACTGCCAAGAAAGCAAACCAAGATAGCCCTTGGAGATGATTGTTTGAGGACTATTCCCTATAACAAACATTGCCATTAATGGTCCGAGTCCATTTTCATAGGACTGCTCCTTTATAAATATTCAGTTCCTTTTGAAACAAATAGGGTATAACCACATTTTTCTATCTGTCACTGGAGTTATTGGATATTGTATCTTATTTTTTAAATTTTAATGAATGTGTAAGTCTTACTGTGAGATCTACTTACTCAATGAATTGATTTGGGTTTGTTTAATACTGTGTTTGTGAATGCCTTTCCCTTCCTAACGGCTGTAAGATGAACTTTTCAGTGGCATCACCACCTACTCAAAGAATGTGCCTAGCACAACCTGACGGCTAGCGGTATTGGAATAAGTGAAATGATGCCTTTTAGCTGACCCAACTTCTCGAGGCGACACTAGGCACAAGTTAATCTTGAACATAATCTTCTTTGGGCAGGTGCTGAAGCTTATGCTCACCTACAGAAGCTGGTTTGATAAAAGGTATCTTCTTACCTGCTTTGTGTGTGTCATCCTCTGGGACCAAGATGGCAACAAAAGCCAAAGCTACGATGTTAACATTATGACTGAAATCCCATGACAATGAAACTCCCAGATTAAAATCTAGCAAAAAGATTTACTAGTTTCATTCGACTATTTCCCCCCCCCCTCCACCTTTTGTAGCCGAAGTCTGCCATGGAGATCTTGCAAATATTGGACTATGGAAACAAAAACAGAACACAGCATCCCACCGATGTGAATGCCTCCTCATCTCGGTCCCATGCTGTCTTTCAGGTAAGATGATACAGCAGATAAGGTGTCTGAGGATCTTAGATAACCTTTGAAGCTTTGTTTAAAAAGAGAGAGAGAAAGAATCCTCGGTCTATGGCACACCAGCTATAATAGCTTTGGTCTTGGGAAGAGAGATCCAGCTCGCACTCTTGTCTGCATTAAATCCTTTGTGCTAAATAGCATTCAGGAGGGGAGCTCTCATGGTCTCTGCCGTCACTCAACTTCAGATGAGGAATCTATTGAGGTGTCATAGCTGCTTGTGAGGAATAAATGTACTTCATGCTCATATAAATGGCAATATTTTTTTCATGCGTAACTGCTTCTGTGCATTTATTTATTTTTATACATAAAAATATATCAAAAAGTGATTCCCACTAAAGCAGCTGACTTAGTATATAGCAGCCTGAGCCTATGCATGTTTATACGGAAGTCCTGCTGAGTTCAGTGGTGCTTGGTCCCAGGGAAATGTGGCTGGGATTGCAAACCAAAAGTATAATCCTATGCACAGTTGCTGGAGAGTAAAGTCTTGCTGAGTTCAGGCAAACTTATTTCTGAGTAAACGTTTTAAGATCCCAAAGAGAGTGTTGTTGGAATAGCAAGCTTTCAGATTGTGTGCTTTTAGATTGGTGGTTTCATTGTGTACATAGCTGCCAAGGTTTTCCTTTTTTTAAGGGAAATTCCCTTATTCCAAATAGGATTCCTCGCAAGAAAAGGGAAAAGTTGACAGCTGTGATTGTGTATCCTTTATTGCATTGTTTATACGGCACTTTGAGAATTGCGGGTGGAAAGTGGGATGAAAATGTTGGGAATATAAAATAAACAATCCTTTCTGAAGTGTGTTAATCCAAACCTGGGTCTCCTGCTGTTTTTTAGACTACAGTTCCCATCATCCCTGACCACTTGTCCTGCTAGCTAGGGATAATGGGAGTTATAGTCCAAAAACAACTGTTGACCCAAGTTTGGGAAACACTGTGTTCATCTAAGGAGGAGCATCTAATCTTCATTTTTAATTTCCTTGTCCGATTCAATTTTGCACTCTCTGCATGACTGCCAGAAAGTCTGTATTACAGAAAGCTTAGGTTTGTGCATGTTTCCTTCCCTGCATTGCCCAACTTATAGGCATGGAAGAGTGATTGTTGTATCTGGATTCTTTCCTCATTTCCTTGTTCTGTACTCCTCTGTTTCAGATCTATTTGAGACAACAAGACAGGACAGCATGTATCAATCAAAATGTCCGTATTGCCAAAATGTGCCTCATTGACTTGGCAGGCTCAGAACGTGCCAGCGCCACAAAGACCAAGGGAGCTCGTTTTAGGGAAGGGGCAAATATTAATCGCTCACTGCTAGCCCTTGGCAATATCATTAATGCTCTGGCAGACCCAAAAGTAGGTACCCATTTTCTTCTCACCACTGTCCGCGGGCCGGATTTAGAAAGCAATTGGGTCGGATTCGGTCCCCAGGCCTTAGTTTGCCTACCCATGAAATAGAGTATGTGAAGCAGTTTGGAATGTGCTAAAGTACCGTATTGGCCTGAATATAAGCAGCACTTTCCCCCCAAATTTCAACCGTGAAAAGATAAGCACAGCTTATATTTGCAACCTTACGGTATGCAGCCAGGAGTGTGGCAAAGCAGCGCCCGCCTTGCATGTAGTCCGCCATCCTCTCCCCCAAGGCCAGGAAGGGAGAGAGAGCAAGAAAGGGGAAAGGCCGTCAGCAACACAGCGTGGCTCTCTCTCTCTCTCCCTCCCCCCCCCCCCTATGCAGCCAGGAGCAGCAAGGAAGGGGGCGGCTTATATTCAGATATTTTTTCTCCACCCCCGCCCTCCAATTTTAAAGGTGCGGCTTATATTCAGGTGCATCTTATATTCAGGCCAACAGGGTAGTTGTTCCCAAACATTTTGGTATGGTGGCCCAACAAATCAAAAGTACAGTGACCACTTTGCTGCTGCTAGCCGTTCCAGCTGATTCTCTTGGTGTTTGGAGCAGGAAGCCTATGTCAGCAGGGACTTGCATGCAGGATTTGCCCTGGTAAAAGTAGAGATGATTAGCAGTAGCAGGTTGAGCAAAGCCCATCAAATCACTTACAGGACTTAAAAGAAGTAACTAAATATAGGATGTGGGTTGAATCTACTGCAGGTTTCCCTTTGTGTTCCCCTCTTGCGGTTCCTCTAGAAATCTATAAACAGTGCTTGGCATACACTGAGCTTCAGGATTTATTGTGCTGGGAACACAGAACTGCTGCTGCTGAATTTGGGAGGGAATCTGGGTTTTCACTAGACTGCTGACTCCTTGTATGTACAGGGATCTGCGGGTGGAGAGAATGTAGCACCCAACCTTCTTTCTTTGCATTAATTGCAGAATCTAAATTGCTAACCTCTGGTACCCTTTCTCATATAGGAGGACATGTTAAGGGATTGGCTAGGTGTTGCAAGAGGCTTTCTAGTGGGGGGAAAATTCAAGGTTTTTATCCCCTGTCATTTATGTGCATTGTGAAACAGCTCTTCATAGTAAGTCATGGTCTGATGCTAAAGTAATCTCAGCACTCCATTAAACACTCACCCTTTTCTGTGTGGGGTTGTGTGTGGGTTTTTTTGTTCTTCCAGAAGAAGAACCAGCACATTCCTTATCGGAACAGCAAGCTTACTCGTTTACTGAAGGATTCTCTAGGAGGAAATTGTCGCACGATAATTATAGCTGCTGTTAGTCCTTCTTCTCTGTTCTATGATGACACATATAACACTCTTAAATATGCCAATCGAGCCAAGGACATCAAATCCTCTGTAAGTAAACTTCTTTTTAAGTTCTGCGCTGTTGCTTTCAAATTATAAAATGATGTTTGTTTGTTCTGATTGAGTGGATAATTGCAACAGGGAAAAGATATTGCCCTCTCTCTTTTTTTGCTTCATATTTTTAAATATTGTGGCAATCTTACTGAGCACTTTTTCTTTTTACGCAAGCAGTGTCACAACTTTGCTGCTTGTACTTTCTTATCTACCATTCCCTCTGTTTCATGGCATTATTTCAAAGGGGAAAACAATTCCTTGATACACTTGACCTACATCCAATTTCCCTTCTCCCTTCCGTATTTTCCTTCTCCATCTGTAGCTCCTCAATGCATATCTTAGGCCTTTCTCAAGGGTATCCTTACTTAAAGGAGATCCTGAGAGTGGTTGTGGTTACTGGGTGTTGTAATCTGCAGAAAGGAGTGGGGAATTCCCCCCTGGGATGAGCACAACTTTGGATCCTGCCCATTGGGTTGAAACTCAACTAAACCAAGCAAAGTTTATCTGGCACTGGCGAAAAACGGCAGGTGGTGATTGTCACCAATTCATTCTCCTCTCTGGCCCTGGGAAAAGCTGTTCTGGAGGGTTGGGGAAAACTCCAGAACAATGTGGGAGCAGCAGGAGGAAAGAGTAATTGGTGATAATCGTGGAGTGGAAGTCTGAATGCAAGCCATGACTTTTATTATGTTTAGGCATGTCTGGATCCATCCCATTACCTTTTTGTTACCTTTATTTAATCAGGGGGTTTTGTGACTGTTGTTTATGTTGCTTGATATGATGATCACATAGTATGTTTTCCTTAGCAAAGGAAGAATATACTGTCTTCTGATGTTTATGAAGCTGAACTTTGTCTTCTCTTCACAGCTGAAGAGCAATGTCGTAAGCTTGGATAGCCATATAAGTCAATACGTTAAGATTTGTGAAGAACAAAAGAAAGAGGTATGTCAGTTACTAGAATAGTTAATGTTGCTTTAAAGATAAAGGTACCCCTGCCCGTACGGGCAGACTCTAGGGTTGTGCGCTCATCTCACTCTAGAGGCCGGGAGCCAGCGCTGTCCGCAGACACTTCCGGGTCACGTGGCCAGCGTGACGAAGCTGCTCTGGCGAACCGGCACCAGAGCAGCACACGGAAACGCCGTTTACCTTCCCGCTATAAAGTGGTACTTATTTATCTACTTGCACTTAAGGGTGCTTTCGAACTGCTAGGTGGGCAGGAGCTGGGACCGAACGACGGGAGCTCACCCCGCTGCGGGGATTCGAACTGCTGACCATGCGATCGGCAAGTCCTAGGCGCTGAGGTTTTACCCACAGTGCCACCCGCGTCCCAATGTTGCTTTAGTTACACAAAAAAGATAACAGCATAATTAAAAGAAGGCATTAATTGTGCATTCAGATACCCCAGATTTCCAGAAAACCTGGTGTTTCTGTGTCATATTAGGTGTAATGTAGATCATTAGTATGGCTTTAAAATTGGTTTTGAAAAAGCTGTTTAAAGAAACTCATGGAATACTAAAAATGAGATACAAACTGCACATGCACCCCTTTCTTTCAAAATACACTATGCTGTTTCAGATCATAATGCTGAAAGAGAAACTACGAGTCCTTGAGTTGGAAAAAACATCTCCTGACAGACATGCCACAGATCAACAACAGGTGGAAATTTCAAGGTAAAAAAAATGCTTACTTATTGTGTTGTCTTGTACAAAGTTATGACATGATCCACAACTACTTGTGTGTATAAGATGACAAAATACTTCTAATACCTTCTCTCTTGTCAGCCTTAGTTGGTCAATGGTACCTGTCAGCCAATGTACCATAATGCACCTGGTCACTCCTTACAACAGAGAGGCTCATCCATACTTTCATATCGCTATCCAGTAGCCTCCTCCCTTGCCAAAATTTAATGTACAAGCTCCTGGGGATCTATAGGGAAGTCGAGTTTAACACCTGGTCAATGAGCAAACTCCCATATATGGTCCACTCCCATGCACAAAGGAGGGAACATTTCATTATCTTATTGTGCCTATAAAACAGCCATTCTTCTTTTCTTGATGGTATTGCCTTTAATGTTCTCCTGGGATAAGGATTCAACACCTGAAAATGCAGGTTCCTAGTTTTAAGGGTACCTGTCCTTAACCTTGAATGCTCAGGTGCCAGATGTAGCCAGATATGCCTTTGCCCAGCTTAAGTTGGTGCACTTGTTCCTGGAGACTGAAGATCTGGCCGTTGTAGCACGTCTCATAGTTACATCATGGAATTGGAGAATTGTAGAGTTGGAAATGACCACAAGGGTCATCTAGTCCAACCCTCTGCAATGCAGGAATAATTTTCCAAACTTGGTCTTGAACCCACAACCCATGTCAGGACTGTACTCCCCAGAATTATGTTTAGTCAGAACCAGGGATAGGACCTTCTCAGTTGCTGCACCCAAGCTCTGGAACCCCCTTTCAAGAAACATTCACCTTACCTCCTTGTTACTGGTTTCTTTTATTTGCCATGCTGTTGAATTTCCTTTTTTAGAAAGGCTCTTCAAGTGTGTTTTTAAGCTGGGGCAAAATTTGTTAAATTTTGTGCTGGAAATGGTTTTCAATGGATACTTTCGTTTTTACTCTATTTTTACCATTTCCCTTTTTGTATTTTTTAAGCATTTGTATTATAACTTTTTTATATTGTTTTAGCTGTCTTGGGCTCTCTTAGTAAAATGGGCAATATAAATGTTTTCAATAAATAAATATAACTGCTGTTTACAGCTATATTTTTTGTCTAAGCTCTAGAAATTCAGTTAGGCATAAGGAAAAAAATTATGCCCAGTAAAATCTCTCTTTCGAAGTTCTAACGCTGCCTGGTGCTGTGAAATAACCTAATACTGACAGGGGCAGTGGAAGGGTTAAAAGTGCAGCTGTGTAACTTGTGCATGTTTGAGACAGTGGGTCCTTATCCAATGTGGCAAAATTAGGATTCCAGGAACTGGGAAGCAAGCACTAGCCACTGAGAATGTGGGAATATATTCCATGTAACATCAAGATAATCACGAGAATTTGAGCCCCTAGATCTTGTGTTAAGAGCAAATTATCGGCAGCTCCGTTTTCGTTCGAAATACCATTTATTTCAAAAACAGGAATTCAAAAATACTATTACAGGGGTGTGTTTAAAAAAAAGAATCTTCTGTTAAGAGAGAATCGCTGCCTACTTGGTTAAAAATAATCTGGAAAATTATGTTTTGCAGAACTGTGTATATAGCGAGACAACTTTTTAATGACCTTTTTCTGTATAATAAACACATTAAGCAATTTTACTCTTTTAAATCTTTGACATAAACTAAAGCTGCTATAACTCCATATATAGACAAATACCCCCAGGGAAGGATCATAGGTGCTAATCACTGTTTGTTACATTACAGATTTTTACAGTCGAACTTTCCCATGGTAACCCACATTTTAATGCTCCAATTAAGAGGTTTTTAAGCTACTAAAAGCTGTCAAAAAAGGCACACCTGTAATCTAAGTTCTAATAATTTACAGCTGTATTGACAACCTGAATTTATAAGATAAAACATTTTTATGCTTGGAGACAGAGCCATTTTAGATCCTTTAGAGCAGCAGCTATCGCAGGGGTCTCTTCCAACTCTACAATTCTATTATTCGGGGGGGGGGGCAACCTCCAAGAAAACTATGCAGATGGTGCTACTGCAGGCTCAATCCACCTACCTGCCCACCAGCTGATGACCAATGTTTCAGGAGACAGCTTTCCAGAAAATCTCTAGCATTGCTTTGTCAATACAGCATTTCCCCTTTTGCCTATTCCTTTTTTTCATATGCGCTAAAGTCAGTTTTCTGCACACTGGCGCTCCTTTTTCACCAGGTACTGCTTAGTAAGCCACTTGAAAACGTACTGTATCTAAAGGTAAAGGGACCCCTGACCATTCATAGACAACACTGGGGTTGCGACACTCATCTCGCTTTATTGGCCGAGAGAGCCAGCATACAGCTTCCGGGTCATGTGGCCAGCATGACTAAGCCACTTCTGGCAAACCAGAGCAGCTCACGGAAACGCCGTTTACCTTCCCACTGGAGCAGTACCTATTTATCTCCTTGCCCTCTGACGTGCTTTCAAACTGCCACAAAGCTGTGTTTTGTGTAACTTGGTCCTTTTTCTATATAAATGTTTGGGGCAGGTTTAGAGAAATATTGAAGTGCGTGTTCGCAAATCGAGAGGAAATCAGGCAAGAGTTTCTGAAGCTGGAACTGCGCCACAAAGAAAACATCCTGAAAACCCATTATCAAAAAAATTGCCATGAACAAATTGAAATGATGTGCGCTCCGGAGAGAATGGAGAGGGTAAGCTATTAGTATGACAGTTCTGCCATGCTTATGCCAAGCTGTTAGGCTAATGAAAAGAACGTGGTTCTGATCCTGTGTGTCTCCTTACTGCAGTTATCCAGGGCTTCTTGAAACGAATTACAAGGGTTAGATCTTTGGGGGGTTCACCTGAACCCTCTCCTATTGAAAGCATGCACGAGAGTGTTGCAAGGTTGCACTGGCTAACCTCCACCTTCCCCACTGGCAATACATGTGCCAGCAGTCATTTGAAGCAGCACTATGCACATTCATTTAGAAGAATGTGGAGCTACTTCACATGGCTACAAAGCATTCAGCCCCCAGCACACATATTAGCAGCACTAGCTGACACCATCTTTTCATGTGCTTTTGGTGTATGTGGGTTTGTGTGAATCCTCTTAACGTGGTTTCTAATTAGAATTCACCTTGTCCTCCTGTCCAGGTTCCCCCCGCCCCGCCCCGTCCCACCACCTGTGCAGGAAATTTCCCTTGGGGATTCAAGTGCAGAGGCTCATACCAAATTCTCAATTGGTCTGACTTGATTTAGTAAAGCATTATCGAACAAAGTTCAAAGAGTCTACCAGAGCTTTATAAATAGGCGAGGTGTACATCATCTTAGCTGCTTCTCCTCTAGAATCATAGAATCGTAGAATCATAGAATCATAGGATCACAGAATCATAGAGTTGGAAGAGACCACAAGGGCCATCGAGTCCAACCCCCTGCCAAGCAGGAAACACCATCAGAGCACTCCTGACATATGGTTGTCAAGCCTCTGCTTAAAGACCTCCAAAGAAGGAGACTCCACCACACTCCTTGGCAGCAAATTCCACTGTCGAACAGCTCTTACTGTCAGGAAGTTCTTCCTAATGTTTAGGTGGAATCTTCTTTCTTGTAGTTTGGATCCATTGCTCCGTGTCCGCTTCTCTGGAGCAGCAGAAAACAACCTTTCTCCCTCCTCTATGTGACATCCTTTTATATATTTGAACATGGCTATCATATCACCCCTTAACCTCCTCTTCTCCAGGCTAAACATGCCCAGCTCCCTTAGCCGTTCTTCATAAGGCATCGTTTCCAGGCCTTTGACCATTTTGGTTGCCCTCCTCTGGACACCTTCCAGTTTGTCAGTTTGTCTCTAACTGAATCACCTTCTGCCACCCCAGCCCCTCACCATCTCTTCATCCAACCACAGTCCTTGAAATACAACTTGTTCAACCCACTTTCACTGTATCTATTAGAACTCTTCTTGCACCTCGAGGTTTGCTGATCATAGCGTTTTTTCTCTACTCTTACTTTGCTTTCCGCCAAGACACAAACTGAACCACCTCGGCTGTTACTCCATTTTGTGACATTTCTTTAAGAACGACAGGAAAGAGGGCTTGAGCCTGAGCCGCCAGTTTTTATTCTGTGTGGTGTAAGAAGGAACTTTGTACTCCTGGCTCTGCATTTTACGGATAGGCTTTTTACTTCTGATTTTTTAATCATACATTGTTCATCTATTGCCTCTCCCATATAATGTGGCTCAAGTGGCTAATACTTAAATGTATAAAACTTCCCTCACATAGCAGTTAACCGTAAGTGACAATCTTTGAAGTTCTGTTGCAAAATAATTTTGTGTGTTAGGTTTTCTCAGACATCTGCTTTCAATTGAGCATAGTGATAGCTGTCTGAAATGGAAGGTGATATAAATTTCTTCTGTTGAACAAAGCAGGAAATATTTTGAACACTGAAATGCAGGGTACATATACTGGCAGCTTTTTCTTTTTTTTTTCTTTCTTGCTCTTAATAGTCAAAACCATGTCTTAAATTCGGGAGTTCAAAGAGCATTTGGAGGCCGCATTCTTCAGAAATCACACTGGGGAAAATATTGGGTTCACATGCAGAACATTCAAGCACCCACCCCACTCCTTTTGGGTTCAGGCAAAAAAACCTAAATGAATTATTTGGACCAACTCTGTTACTTATGATTTGGGAGAGTGTGGGCTGAACTAGCTGATACAGAGAGGGAACGGCTTGCAACAGCAGTCAGCTTTCCCTCAGGTAAAATCTTAAGGTTTTTTTAAAAAATGTGTGTATTTATTTTTTGATAAAAATATTTGCATGCCACGCTTTCACAAGTGGTTTACAACAAATATAATACAATTAAAACCACACAAAAATTAAAACAGATGGCATCACACTGGGCTTCACTGACGACAACAGCCTGTGAACTCCAGCACAGTTGAGGAAACTGAATAATATTGCATCATGAGATGCTGGGCTGTTGCTTTGGTAGTATGTAGTTCACCATAGTATCCAGTTCTGTCCTTTAGTTTGAAACTTAGGTTTGTTTTGTTACAGGCAACTGACAAGCACGACCACCGGCTTGCGTTACTTAAAACCCGGCGCTTGCAAATAGAGCAGAGAGAAGCGGAAGAGACTAAACGCTTAGAGGACAACACTAATTGGTTGCACCGGGTCGAAAACGAAATGCGCCTCCTAGGTCAAGATGGCCATATTCCTCAGGTAAGCTCCTTTGCCTATGGTTGGCCACTGTGAGAACAGGATGCTGGACTTAGATGGGTCGCTGGCTTAATCCAGTAGTACTGTTCTCATGTTCACTTTGGCTCCTGGGAAATATTTTGGATGTTCAAGTGAGAGGGATTGTTCTTTATTCTACTATAGCAGTAAGCAAAGGGCTATCTATCATATATAAATACACACAGAGAGAGAGAGAGAGAGAGAGACCCAGGAATTTGCTTGGAAAGGCAGAACTGAAGGAAGATGATGGGTCAGTGAGGGTGAGCGGGGAATTGGTTTTGAGCTAACCCTTCAGGCTAAATCACTTACCATCTTGCTTCATGTGTCCTTCCTCAGTTACTTAAAAATAGTGCTTGCTAACTGTAACTATAAGGCTTTCCCATTTTCAGATAGCTGCTTTGTAACGTGGTAGAAGACAGATGTTTTCTGTTGCAATTTTCTCTTTTAAATGTGCATGTTTTTTCACTGCTTTCAATGAAAATAGATTGATTTCCCCCCCTTCTTTTTAAAAAAAGTCTCAAATTGCTGTACTTACCTGAATAGTAGTGTATCTACAATAGACTATTGTCGTTTCTTGTTGTTCACGTAGCGTAAGAGTAGATACTGTCCTCATACGAAAGAAAAGAAGAAAACCAGGAAGCGAACAAAGCACCTGCCTTCCATTTTTCAAACAAGCCTATAAACAAAATTGACCTGGTGTCTGCTGCATTCTTCCCGCAACCTCTGCCGCTGAAATAATACCTTATCCATCTTAGCCACTGCTGAAAATGGAAGTTATTAGCATGTAAAAATGTGATAATAACTGGGAGTCGCAAGGATGAGAGCCATGCTTGATGGATGCTAGTATGCCCCCACTGTCACTGAAGTTTAGTACCAGATATGGCACTGGTCATTTTTAAGGACTTTACCTCAGTTGGGGGGGGGGTTGGGGGGGTTCCTGCACCCTCCTCCTCCAGCCTGGAAGCTTTCAAAGCACCATCATGCAGGCAGGGTTTGATACTTTGCTTCCCAAACAGCCCCAGACTTAAGGGGCTTTAATAAGAGGTCTCCTAGGTCATTCCGGTTTGGTTTTAACTTGAAGTACCTTGGTTGACGGCTATCAGCTCCGAGTGAGATTCAATATATACAGGTATAACATTAATTCAAGAAGCATTGTTAGCTATTGTTAACGCAAGGGGACATAGCATGATAGTACAAATCAGTGTATGGTAGGCAAAAATTGCACGAGATTTCCCTTGGCCCAAGCCAACAGTTAGTTAACGGAATGGCTGTTGCCACAATTGGATGCCACCCTCTTGACTCTTGACCTATTCCCCACCACATGGCAAGACTTCCGCTCTAGAAGTAGAACTGTTGTTTTTCAAAGTAGTAGCATTCCTGTCATTACTGGGTTGGCTGCCTATGAGCTTGGCTTCAACATGGCTCCCTTTTCCAGGAGCTTAACAGAGATCTGCAGTACTTCCATTTGAAGTTGGAAGTGAAGGATTTGAGAACTCAGGCTGAATACATGAGGACTCTTGCATCCCTCCAAGAACAGCAATATAAACAGACAGAAAAGTAAGTCAATTTTGAAATGCCATATTTTGAACACCTTCCCTATTTAAAGCTTTTGACGTATGTCAAAAATAGGCTAATTTTACACGAAAATTGTGGTACATTTGATTAAACTTTCGTTGGACTGCTTTTGAACAAGAGGTCTGAAAGGGACAACGACAATGTTTCTTTTTCTGTCCTGTTCCACAAAGCTGAACAGATTGCTCTCTAGTTCTTTCAGAATATCTTAGTAGGAATACTTTGACCTTTTAAGCTCAGTGGTGGCCAATCTCTTTGGAAGGTGTGCAGCAAATCAAATCCAGAGCATGAGGGTGCCATTTTGGAATCCATTGTAGTCTGTAGGCAGACTGCTGTGACTTCATAGCTTTGCCTCTTGTCTTGCCTCTAGAACCAGGAATAAGGCAGCCCTGCAGTGTGGAAGATGTAGGCAGGAGAATGTGCCTAGTTCCATTCTGTGGGTAGCCAACCTTTTTTTCTGGCCTGAAGGCCAAATTCACTCTTGGCCAGTGATTCAGGGGCACATGCCAGTGGTGGGTATCTCATTCACCACAGGTACCCAGCCCAGCCCTTCTCTTCAGCTGATTATAAATGGGGGAATGGGGGGTTTTCACCTCCGCCCCTTCACCAAACAGTGACTTGGCCAAGGGCTTGGGACTGTCCTTGAAGACATCTCTGATACTTCAACAGGTCCAAAATACAGAATCCAGATTACTGGCTCCCTTTGGAACGCCTATAACCCCTCTTTTAAAACAGCTGATCTTAATAGCATTTCCCTTCCTGGGAATTTTCCCCTTAGAGAAGCCTATAGAATAGATACCGATGAATGAGTTCTTTGTTGGCTCAGTGGTGCCTAACAGTGAGATGATAAATTTCTAGTCTGGCTACCTATCTGGTTTGAGGGACCTGGTTGATGACCTATACCAAGATCTCTTTTTTGCTTTAAGGGTTAGCACCAACACTTTAAATTGTCCTCGGAAAGCCAATTGGGAGCCAATGTAGGTCTTTCAGGACCGGTGTTACATGGTATCGGCAGCCGCATTCTGAAACTGCAATTAATCCAGAATGCAGAAGGATCAACTCAAATATTTATGGTATAGGAATCCTGTTGAAAATGTAGGTTGGCACCTAAGGATTAATGACCATAAAATCAAATCTAGAATTGTGAAGGCACTCTGCAACATTTAACCCCAGAAAGAAACTCTACAAATATAAACACTAGGTTAATGGGAATATGGTCAGAGTGTTAAAATTCAAACAGGACTTGCTGACAATAGTCTTCTCTCACTGCGCAACTGGTGTTTAAAAGCTTGTGTATACTTTCTAAGTAGAATGTCTGCATATATATAATGTTCCTTAAATACAATTTACATGAAAGCAGCATGCAGTGCTATCTCTGAGATGTTTGTTGCTTATTTACCATGAAACTTTCATTTTTTAACAGAATACTAAGTGCTTTGCTTTCTGTTATAAGAAAGCAGTACGAAGCTTTGAAAACAGCAGGGTTAGCAAACAGTGCTGTTGAGGATGACTTCAAGGCTTTTGAGCAGCTGATTCACAGAGAGAAAGCCGTTGTCTGGGCTGACCAGATGACTGAAAAAGAACCAAAACAAAATGATTCACCAGTGATGTCTGCTATCATGGCCTTTCCACAACTTGTGAGTTACCAGAATACGCCTTGCCGTAAGTAGACAATTGTCTCTCTTTCTGTTTTTAAGGTGTTGCACCTTCCCTAAGGAAAAAAAGGTCAAATTTGAAGGTAGATTTACAGTGAGTTGGATCTAGAATGCCCCTTCCTTGAACTGAAAGACTGGAATTCCTGCAGAAGCAGCTGCTGGAGAAAGGGACTGGGAGGTGGGCTTCACCCCCTGCAGCTCCCAGTCCTTGGAGGGTCACTGAACTGTCCAGAACAGCTTTTGGGGGGTCTGGAGAGCAGCCTCTCTACCCACTTTCTCTAGCAGGAGTGCCTTGCAGGCAGAATGATGGTGATGGTGATCTTTTTATTGAAAGTTCAAAAAGCACCTAACTATATGTACACCAGACATGGTGAACTCAAACAAAAAAGAGAAACAGAGCCTGTGCAGAAGGGAAAACAAAGGGGGGGGGACCCAAAACTGTATATTTTACAAGGTTGTTATTGTACTTCACCAAATCTTAACCTATTACAGTTTATGGTATTTGTAAGAATGGACTCCAAATATCATTGAATTTGTCCATGGCAAGTCTGTGTTTATATGCAAGTTGTTCATATGTTGCGAGTTTGTATAAGTCTTCAATCCAATCGTAGAAAGGTGCCGCATTTTTATTTTTCCAGTTCATCAGTATCAGTCTTTTTGTGGTAAGGGCACAGAGAGTCCACTCACATTGTCTTTTTGTAAGGTTCCATGTGCTGGTTATATAATAATTCAAGAGGATATTTTGCTCTGTAAATGTAAGGTTGTTCTATACAGTTCTGTTGATGGTTTCAGTTACCTTCTGCCAAAAATCTTTCAATATAGGACAATGGTTATTATGAAGATTTTATTTATTTATTTATTTATTTATTTATTTATTTATACATACCCAACCTTTTTCTCTGTTGAGACTCAAGACAGCTTACAGATAAAAGACATGCCAGTAATTATTACAAGTTCTGCTCGCCTGAATTCTGAATCCAGCCAAATGTGACTAAACCTAACTTTAGTGTAGCAGCTAAAGTGTAAGATAGCAAAAGAAGCCCTTTCTTGGAAATGGTGTGCTTCATCCCCTCAGGAATATCTGCCTATATCACTCAACTCTTCCTAATGTAGCAGTTACAGCCTTGCGAAAATATCAGTTCTAGGGTGGGCATTGAAATGAGTCTGCATGTAGCTTTTCTCCAGTTCACCGAAGAAAGTAGAAAATGTTGATATAAGCCTTGATCCAGATAATTATTTAAAGATACCTGTGTACAGCAAGACCTTTTCCTTCCTGTTTTGTAACCTTTCTGAATTCCTCCACAGCGCTTGTGATGTTTCATTTGGGAGGCGGGCTGTTTTGTTAAGATAAGGAAAATACCCACTGTACACCTGACAAATAAGGGTGATTCGACAGATTAAAGACGTTTGTTAGCTTTGTGCTGCTTTTCCTAGTGCAGTGCATTCATCTTTTGCAGGTATCCTTATCGGTAGATAGTCTGGGCGTTTGTACGTTCCGGCCAATTTATGCCATGAACAGTATTATTGGTCATAAAATGAAGTGAGGCACCTTTCAATCGGTTTAGCAAACATTGTTTCCTGTCTGTGGCTTTCTGCTGGAAATGTGAGCGCTAATGTTTGTACTGACTCCTCCTTAATGCAGTAATTTTCTGCATTTACTGTACCTCTACAACTTCCTGGGCGCTCCCTTCCCTAGAGACATTTCAGAGCAAGCAGCGATGCAGATAGGAATTGCGGGGAAAGTTGCAAGCTCTCTAGTGAAAATAATTTGATTTATGCACAAACACAAGGGGGAGAATTGCTGTTGGTCTTCCCAAGCCTATGGTTTTAGAGAGTCCAAGGTGATCCTGGGTATTTCTTCTACAATTAGAAGATCAGTATTGGCAAACTTCACTGAAAGACTTCCATTCCTGATCTTCCCTAGTCTGAATGCACCCTCAGCTTCCGTAGGAAATGATGAGGCCCAATAGATCTTGTCACTACACCATGTGAGCCTGTGGTGCACTCTGGATCCGCCAACCTACAATACACGTGCTCTTCAACAGTTAGTTTGATGTGGGAAAGGTTCCTTCAAGGCAGAAAGGAAACCAACCTTCCTAAACAAAATGCTAATATTTTCAGAAACAAAATATGATATGGAGAGCTATGCTTAAGAACAAGACTTCATGAAACACTGGATATTTTATAAGTCTTCTAGAGCTCTTACCATCTAAACTTGGATAAACAAAATGGTACTTATAAGTTAGGATGGAACATTTCTGTTTTGTTTAAAGATCCAACACACAAAAAACACCAGCAGCAGAAATTATTCCTTAGAAAAGTCATGGGGAGCAGGGAGTTCCCATGTTGTTAGGAAGCCCTGACTTATCTTTAGTTAGGAAATTTTTAAAACGACAATTCATACAGATCCCATTGCACCATTTTTGGTTCGTTGGTTTTATTTATTTATTTATTTTGGTGCGCAATCTATTCAAGATGTTAGGCAGGAAATGGGGTTTTGCACAGAGGCTGAAAAAACATTGGCCACCTGTTACACAGTGGTCATTATTCCTTATTTAAAAATCCATATTTTACTTGCAGCATAATTGCATAGGCTTTACTTGTCAACATAACAGTAAAGCTGTTCCATTTTGGGGGCACCAGACTCTTGGATTCCAATCCATTTTTGAATTTAGAGACATATATGTTCCCGTGGGAATATTTCAGAGGGTTTTCCAAAATTCTCTATATTTGGATAAATTGGTCATCATAATGTTTCATTTACGCTGAAGTATGTATGCAGTATAATTTTAATAAAATAATGGGCATCTCGGGAATTAAACAGGAAGGGATGTGTGAGCCCAGCTTGCTAGCATATGTAGTTTACTGTTTCGCCCTTAAATGTGGATTGATTACTAGGAAAGTGTAGTTTGGAAATTCTTTTTCCCTAAATGTCTTCCTTTAGATGTTAAGTGTAGCAATGCCCATCAATGCCAGCTATGTTGTCTAGTACCAATAATGCCATCTACTGTGAATTATCAGTGGATGATAGCTTACGTCTCAGCATATTTATAATATTTACAGTGGTACCTCGGCTTAAGAACTTAATTCATTCTGGAAGTCTGTTCTTAACCTGAGGTACCACTTTAGCTAATGAGGCCCCCTGCTGCCGCTGTGCCACTGCTGCGCGATTTCTGTTCTCATCCTGAAGCAAAATTCTTAACCCGAGGTACTATTTGGGTTAGCGGAGTCTGTAACCTGAAGCATCTGTAACCCGAGGTACCACTGTATTGGTGTTTTGCATCTGTTCAGCACACTAGTAATGCATAAAAAAGATAACGAACAGGCTTAGACATTTGTCCAGTCTAAACCAGTCCTTTGTTTCTGGTCACACCTCAACTTTTCTGGTTTGCATATGATGGAAATATAGTATAGTACAGTATTTTAACTTGGAGAAAGAGTAGGCAGGGCTTTATAAATGGACTGTGAGAAACACAAAGAAGAGTCGGCTGGTATCAGAAGTTAGAGCAAAGTTGATTCTCTGATATTCTAGTCAAGGTAGTTAAAGACAGGAGCAGAAAAAGAGCAAAGGCAACGGTTGTGCTTTAAAGGAGTGGGGCATTGTGAGAACTAGCAATGTAAAGTTGGCACAGAAAGCAATCAAGGGGCAAGGCAATCTTAATCAGCATTGACCAAAGACAAAGAAGTCAGCAAGATTTCAAAAATTTTACATGAGAGTAAGCTGAGAGTGATGAGCTTTAGCAGTAAATCCCATTCATTTCCCTCCATATTTCTAACTGTTTTCTCACTGTATTGGTGAAGAGGGCTATAAAAGGTGAAGGAATCAGTTTAAGGGTTCTTCTGGTAAAAAAAAAATCTCCATATTTTGCAAAACTCAGTTCTTGGGATGTGTATGCCCAAAGTATACAGTGCCCCTGTGTTTGCTATAGACAGACAGACAGACGTGCTTTGGTGATAGGCTGCTTATAGCAAACTTTAATGACAAAGATCTCTGGGCAGTTTTCAGTTCCAGAACTTAACTTGGTAGCGCACTTCCAAAAACTTGTAAGGTTGGTTAGAGATTTCTCTCTCCCGGTAGAGTAGGGTGGGGTTGCTGTTTGATTGAACCCATCACTCTTGGCTTTTCTACCTCGCTTGGCAACTTCAAAGCCTTGTTATTATATGCTTTCAGTAGCACTTGGATGAGAGTAAGAAATGAGACTTGGCAGCAGAATAACAACATCATCCTTTGCTCTTGAAACAACTTTAATTTCAAATATACTGTTGCCTCAAAAAAAGAGTGAGGGGCTTACCTTTTAGCTGCAGTTTATAGCAGACTGCAAAATCATAGGCAGCTGTGATATTTTAACTCCTGCCATTGAAGTGCAACATAAATTATTATACCAGTCAAGTAAAAACACAAGCTCTAAGTTAAGAGTAGCATTCTTAAGGCTTGCGCAGTAGGATTTTGATTGATGGCGTGATCCATGTTCTCTCTGTGTGTGAGATGTGAACGCGAGCTCCATTCACAGCCAGGCACTTGCCAATATTTCTGGCTTTGTTTCAGATATCCCATTTCTTTAAGCGTAGCTGTGCATTAGTAGAGAGGGGGTTGGGGTCCATTTTTAAATGCAGGGGGAAGTGCCCATTACTTCCTCCTGTGACCAGAAGCAAAGCCAATTTATTACTGGGAAGAGCTAATTGCGGTGAATTCTTATGTTAGTCAAAACATTGACTTGAGATGCAGGATTGCATCCTCATTCATTCTCCCACCTGTAAGCTTCAATACGTACTGGAGAGCTTCTTCCCATTCAAGCTGCCCTGTTACAACTGCCATCTTAAGTAATAGCATCACACTAATGTTGCCATTCTTTTGGATGCAAGCTGGGGTTCTGGTAGCTCCCACACACCCACATTGCATTTATTGCTTCCAGAATATCTTTAAATTGCTTGGCATAATAACGTGTTGGGGTCACATGAATATTAAATAGCTAAAATTCATTCACTAGGCAACATTTGCAACTCGGAATTCCATGAGTCAGAAAGCTGTTGAAAGAATCAAAATTTATGATTAGTAGAGTAATTGGATCAATCACTGGAAGCCCAGAAATGTTTATTGAAATGAATACATTAATATTTGATTTCACTTTAGCTGAACAACCGAGCAGACTTAATTTAGCACAGATTCCAGAAATACCTTATCATGCATGTATGAAGAATAAAAATGTATTCTGGAAGAATAAAAAAATCCCAACCCGTTATTTTGTCCCAAACCCAGTTAGAACTTGTCCCATTCATCAATGTCTTTTTGACATGAACTCGACTTTTGTGGACTGTGACTCATGTTTGCTAAATACTTCCCTCATGCTTTTCACATTACTTGATACCATGCTAAGTCTTGTCTTTGTATACTCACTTCTTGATAAATGAGTTCCTTTATTGGCAGAGATTTCTGGAGGCATGACATGGCATAGCCAAGGCTGTCCAAAAAATTTTAATTGAAAGGGAGAGAAATCATTCATTTGAATACCTTCATGTTCAACTCCCGTTTTTCATGTCGATTCTAAAGCACGGCAAGAATATATTTTGGCAGGTGCAGCTCAAACCTGTGAAAGTTTACTCAGAAGTAAGTTGCACTGCTTGCCATAGGGCTTACTTCTAGGTAACTGTGCAAAGGAACGCAGCTTTAATATAAGGTGTATTTGCTTTCCCCATAACACACATGGTAATAAGTTGGGGGGGGGTCGATTTTGCATCCTAAATTAATCCTTAAGTATTGTATCCAATTTATCTTAATTTATGAGACTGGAGAGATATATGCGGGCTCACTTTTCCAGCATGGCTGCAAGCATTTGCCTCCATTTTCAGCACACCATAGTTTGTTGAAAGTAGGGGAGGGGGTTTGCAGTGGTGAGCTTTAACTATGGTTTGTCCAAAGAAGCCAGGATCGTCAACCTCTGATCATCTCCTCTTCACGACTTCACTGGAAGAGAAGGGTTCAAGGCACACCTAAGCTTGTCCTCATAGCAGTAAACCAGGGTTGGGCAGCCTGTGGCGCTCCAAACATTGCTGAACTACAAATCCCATTATCCGTGACCATTGCCCATGCCGGCCACTTTTAAGGGCAGGATAAACAAGGACAATCGCTCTTTTAAATATACAGTACTTTCATTAAATAATAATAGCAAGTTGGTGTACAACATTATAATATCCACAATAATATCCATTCATGTTCCATTCAAGACCCGTCTGAACAATACTGTTTTCAAAAGACCTCTAAAATATGGCAGGGGTGACTCTTGCCTGATCTTTACAGGCAAGGAGTTCCAGGGGGCACATCAGGGGCAGGAAGATCTCAGTGACTGAGGTGGAGCAGAAGGAATCAGGAGGTACTTTGGGCCCAAGTTGTTTGAAACGATTGTTTTGCTAAGGATTTCTTTCATTCTGATGACATTAAGTAGCTATACGGGGTTTCCTTTTTCCTAATGGCTTGCATTTGTGCTTCATGGAACCCCAGCAACCAGCTTTTTATTAATGAGCTTGCAATGCAGTATGAAATATGGCTCATTGTGTTGAAGTTCAACAAATTATTAATGTTGGCAATACTTTTTGTGTTCTCTACCTATCTGGTTTACAGTTTAAATGCTTACATTTACGGGTAATTTAAAAGTGTTTTCAGTACTGGGAGAAGCTTCTAAAACTTGGCACTCTCACCAAAATGTTTCTCTCCCCCAAGACTTCGTTCCCAGTTTCTCTTAGGACATTTTGAAAAAACCCAGTGCCTTACAGTAAACAAAACTTTTTTTCTTCTTCTTTGGAAAGAGGAACGTCAGTGCTATAATGTATAAACACAGACCAACGGTCCGCCAACCACTACTTTTCCCCGAAACACATACTTTCAGATGCATAAGCTAGAGCAACGCCTCATAAATTAATATTTTAAAATGTTGCCTAAAATGTTTAATGGATAGCTGTTTGAAAGATTATAATTGGATTCTCTGGGCAGAGCATATTGTTGATATTCAGCAAAGTGGCTATTCAAAATGTTATGATTGGAGCCCTGCATCACTATTCATATAATCGGGTTTCTCGGCCATAGGATGTTGGAAGATAAATATTTTGAGCACACAGAGTTTGTTTATTGTCTAGAAATGCAATGTGGAATACTTCAGACTAAAATTTATGAACGAGGAAGTACTGGAATTGTATCTAGCCAAACACCAATCTGAATTTTTAACCAGAGGGCGGGGGGGAGAGAATGCCTCTGAGCCATTGAATTTGAAGCAAGTGTGTAGGTAGGATTCTCTTGTTATTTTCCTGTGAGGGTAGGACCAAGAACAGAAATTAAACAGTTAACTACTACATATTCACAGGAATGGTCTCACTTAGTCCAGCTGCTATGCAGAGCATGTCAACCCTTCACCATCATAAGTATAATACATAGCTATACTTTGTATGTTCTACATCAAAACCTAGGATGTTCTGATACACTTTTTCCTGACCTTCTATGTACTATTTTTCAGCTTAAAGATCTGCTACTTGTAAGCCAACCCTAAATATTTCCTTCTAAACACCTTTAGCTTATGGTTAGAATCATGGCTATGTCTAGTTGCACCTTGTTTGGGTGAATGATCTAAAATGGTGGTGCAATGCTTTCTAAATTGCTGAAGATCTCCCCTCCACCACCCCAGTAGTTCATCTTTCATTGGTTTTGGACTTAACATGTCAGTTAGGGTGACATTCCTTTTTTGAAGTGGCTTGATGACATGTGGTTTCCGAACTTATTCTATCAAAATTAAGCAGTGGTAGATTTTGAATAAATGTCTTACGAAGCTCATTGCCTGACAGAGGTGGAAATAAATGCAAAGTGTTTGTTTTATGCAGATAAGCAAGCTAAATGCACTACTATATTCTAAAGGCAGTACTAAACTTCTGTGTTTTGGTTTCTAACTATTTCAGCAGGCAGAACAGAGGGGGGAAATCAAGTCACATGCTGTAATAAAATTTCTTAAGCCCCTTTCATAGTTTTCCCTCCATCTGCTTAGTCTATGCATGGAAGGGAAAGCAGGTTTAAAATATTGCATACAGAAGGAAGAAGCAAAGTACAAAGAAAATACAGTACTAGTGAAGAATAATAAAACAATTGTGTAACAGTAGAGCCCCTTCATGGATCACTGCCTTGCCGTGGTGAAGGGGCTTGAATAACTCAGAGAAGCTATGAACTATGCCAAGCAGGACACTCAAGATGAACAGGTCATAGTGGAGAGTTTTGACCAAACGTGATCCACCTGGAGGAGGAACTGGCAAGCCACTCCAGTATCCCTGCCAAGAAAACTCCATGGACAAAGACAACAGGCATATAAAAGTTATGACGCTGGAAGATGAGCCCCTCAGGTCGGAAGGCGTCCAACATGCTACTGGGGAAGAGCAGAGGACAAGTTCAAGTAGATCCAGAGCTGATGAAGCGGCTGGGCCAAAGCCGAAAGGACGCTCAGTTGCGGATATGCCTGGAAGCGAAAGGAAAGTCCAATGCTGTAAAGAAAAATATTGCATAGGAACCTGGAATGTAAGAACCATGAACCTGGGTAAGTTGGATGTGGTCAAAAATGAGATGGCAAGAATAAATATTGACATCCTGGGCATCAGTGAACTAAAATGGACAGGAATGGGCGAATTTAGTTCGGATGACTATCATATCTACTACTGTGGGCAAGAAACCCGTAAAAGAAATGGAGTGGCCCTCATAGTCAACAAAAGAGTGGCGAAAGCTGTACTGGGATGCAATCTCAAAAATGATAGAATGATCTCGATTCGAATCCAAGGCAGACCTTTTAACATCACAGTAATCCAAGTTTATGCACCAACTACTGGTGCTGAAGAAACTGAAACTGACCAGTTTTATGAAGACACACGACCTTATAGAAGTGACAACAAAGAAGGATGTTCTTCACATTATAGGGGACTGGAATGCTAAAGTAGGGAATCAAGAGATAAAAGGAACAACTGGCAAGTTTGGCCTTGGAGATCAAAACGAAACAGGGCAAAGGCTAATAGAGTTCTGTCAAGAGAACACGCTGGTCATCACAAACACTCTTCCAACAGCACAGGAGACGACTCTACACATGGACATCACTAGATGGGCAGCATCGAAATCAGATTGATTATATTCTCTGCAGCCAAAGATGGAGAAGCTCTATACAGTCAGCAAAAACAAGACCTGGAGCTGACTGTGGCTCAGATCATCAGCTTCTTATAGCAAAATTCAAGAAAGTAGGAAAAACCACTGGGCCGGTAAGATACAATCTAAACCAAATCCCTTATGAATACACAGTGGAAGTGAGGAACAGGTTTAAGGATTTAGATTTGCTCGACAGAGTGCCTGAAGAACTATGGATGGAGGCTCGCAACATTATACAGGAGGTAGCAACTATGAAAAAGAAATGCAAGAAAGCAAAGTGGCTGTCCAATGAGGCCTTACAAATAGCGGGAGAGAGAAGGCAAGCAAAATGTGAGGGAGATAGTGAAAGATACAGGAAATTGAATGCAGATTTCCAAAAAATAGCAAGGAGAGACAAGAAGGCCTTCTTAAACGAGCAATGCAAAGAAATAGAGGAAAACAACAGAATGGGGAAAACCAGAGATCTGTTCAAGAAAATTGGAGATATGAAAGGAACATTTCGTACAAAGATTACCATAATAAAGGACAGAAATGGTAAGGACCTAACAGAAGCAGAAGACATCAAGAAGAGGTGGCAAGAATACACAGAGGAATTATACCAGAAAGATATGGATGGCTCGTACACCCCAGGTAGTGTGGTTGCTGACCTTGAGCCAGACATCCTGGAGAGTGAAGTCAAACGGGCCTTAGAAAGCACTGCAAATAACAAGGCCAGTGGAAGTGATGGTATTCCAGCTGAACTATTTAAAATTTTAAAAGATGATGCTGTTAAGGTGCTACACTCAATATGCCAGCAAGTTTGGAAAACTCAGCAGTGGCCAGAGGATTGGAGAAGATCAGTCTACATCCCAATCCCAAAGAAGGGCAGTGCCAAAGAATGCTCCAACTACCGCACAATTGCACTCATTTCACACGCTAGCAAGGTTATGCTTAAAATTCTACAAGACAGGCTTAAGCAGTATGTGGACGGGAACTCCCAGGAGTGCAAGCTGGATTCCGAAAGGGCAGAGGAACCAGAGACCAAATTGCAAACATGCGCTGGATTATGGAGAAAGCTAGAGAGTTCCAGAAAGACATCTACTTCTGCTTCATTGACTATGCAAAAGCCTTTGACTGTGTCGACCACAGCAAACTATGGCAAGTTCTTAAAGAAATGGGAGTGCCTGATCACCTCATCTGTCTCCTGAGAAATCTCTATGTGAGACAAGAAGCTACAGTTAGAACTGGATATGGAACAACTGATTGGTTCAACATTGGGAAAGGAGTACGACAAGGCTGTATATTGTCTCCCTGCTTATTTAACTTATATGCAGAATTCATCATGCGAAAGGCTGGGCTGGATGAATCCCTAGCCGGAATTAAGATTGCCGGAAGAAATATCAACAACCTCAGATATGCAGATGACACAACCTTGATGGCAGAAAGTGAGGCGGAATTAAAGAACCTTTTAATGAGGGTGAAAGAGGAGAGCGCAAAATATGGTCTGAAGCTCAACATCAAAAAAACGAAGATCATGACCACTGGTCCCATCACCTCCCGGCAAATAGAAGGGGAAGAAATGGAGGCAGTGAGAGATTTTACTTTCTTGGGCTCCATGATCACTGCAGATGGTGACAGCAGCCACGAAATTAAAAGACGCCTGCTCCTTGGGAGAAAGGCGATGGCAAACCTAGACAGCATCTTAAAAAGCAGAGACATTATCTTGCCAACAAAGGTCCGTATAGTAAAAGCTATGGTTTTCCCAGTAGTGATGTATGGAAGTGAAAGCTGGACCATAAAGGAGGCTGATCGCCGAAAAATTGATGCTTTTGAATTATTATGGTGCTGGAGGAGACTCTTGAGAGTCCCATGGACTGCAAGAAGATCAAATCACTCCATTCTTAAGGAAATCAGCCCTGAGTGCTCACTGGAAGGACAGATCCTGAAGCTGAGGCTCCAATACTTTGGCCACCTCATGAGAAGAGAAGACTCCCTTGAAAAGACCCTGATGTTGGGAAAGATGGAGGGCACAAGGAGAAGGGGACGACAGAGGACGAGATGGTTGGATAGTGTTCTCGAAGCTACCAGCATGAGTTTGACTAAACTGTGGGAGGCAGTGGAAGACAGAAGTGCCTGGCGTGCTCTGGTCCATGGGGTCACGAAGAGTCGGACACGACTAAACAACTAAACAACAACAACAAACAGTAGAGAGGTAAGGGCTTCAGTTGGAGATCCCAACTTGCCAGATGTTTGTTATTTATGCAAACATATCCATGTATCCATCTGTCTAATAATTTCCCACCCTTCCTCTGCTTAGGTAAAGTTGCTTTCTCATAAGTGTCTTGTTGGCTCATGTCTTCCATCCCTTGTACTATACGGGAAGAAGATCTCTCCTTCCAATATTGAAGTGTCAAGTGTTTGGCCACCATGAGTACCTTCATTAGCCAGTTATGTTTTCCCTCTCTCTGGTTCCAAAGGACTAGTAAATAATACAGCAAAACACTAACCTCTTTACATCTCAGGAATCTGTTTAAGACCATATTTATGGTTACCTCTGATCAAAATGTCATCACTTTGAGGCAGGATCATATCATATGGCACTATGTTATTGGAGGGGGGAGCACAATGCCAGCACTGTTCTGTGTTTTACATATATTTTTTGGAAAATGCATTGTGGGTTCCAATGCACTCTAAGGATGTTTTTTCATGTTGTATCAGACATAGCCTGATATCCATGGAGACCAATCTGACAGAAACGAGTATTGCTTTGCATTGCCTATGGTGTATGAGCTGCAAGAAATTAAGACCACCACTGTTATAATCCGCCTTCCGTTTTCCGTGGTCTCTTATGCTTCCTTCTTAAGTTCTCCTACTTATTCCTCACTGCCCTCGCCTCCTTCACTGTGTGATACTTTCTGTCAATCAGCCATTATTACAATGGTTCTGTACTGGCTCAGCTACTTTTAATTATGGCTTATAAGCTGCTATCCTCAGCAACTGTACAGTTATGTGTTGATAAATTATTATATTAGTTCCCTGTTTCCTTCTCTCCCACACTGCTGCTGGTGCACTTATAGGTATTTGTATATAATTTTTGTATACATGTAGGAAATTATATTATAGTAAGTCCTGTAATGTAATATGACAACATTTACCGATCTAATATAAGAATGTTAACAAATAAATAAAATGCAAATTTCAAAAAAAAATAAAAATGAAAGCTTGGAGAGGGCTTAAAATGATCCAGACTAAGGTACAGTGGTACCTCGGGTTAAGAACTTAATTCGTTCTGGAGGTCCGTTCTTAACCTGAAACGGTTCTTAACCTGAGGTACCACTTTAGCTAAGGGGGCCTCCCGCTGCCGCCGCCCAATTTCTGTTCTCATCCTGAAGCAAAGTTCTTAAGCCAAAGTAATGTTTCTGGGTTAGCGGAGTCTGTAACCTGAAGTGTCTGTAACCCGGGGTACCACTGTACTTGAATCCAAAGGGAGACCAGGGTGACTTAAAGTAATACAATTACATTAAAACTTTTTTAAAAAAAAAAAAAAGTTAAGTCACTACTAACTTGTCCCATTGATTTCAGTGAAACCTAAGCTCAGCTACCTTGGTCTAGATCCAGCTCTACAGAACTGTTCTTACTCTTCTCTGCAAAGCCTAGAACACACACCTAAGTGATTCTTCTTGCCTGTGTTTCAACTTAGGTATGACATCAGAGAAAGTGAAGACCCATGTGGAACTTGAGGCAGAATACGGAGTACCTCCTAACAAAAGAATAAGGCGGAAATTGATGGAGTCTCCCATGGCAGCGCAAAGTCCTCAGCAATCCAGTCGGCCAAGCCCCAATCACCTAGTGGATTCCATCAGCAAAGAATTCCACCCCATTCTGTATACACCCAAGGGCTGCCAGAAGCCTGCGGAGAACCTGCATACTGAGACTGTGGTAAAGGAAGTGTTAAATGCAGAAGCAGGCCTTCAAGAAATGAACAGTCACACTGCACAGGCTCAGGAGCCATTAAAGCAAGAGAGCCATGGGCATAACATATGCATCGTGACTCCAGAGCGCCTCATGAACTCGACAGTTACTCTATATGAAAGCAACATGGGCAGTACAGACTACTTTCCCAATGAATCTGAAAGCAAATTGCAGGTGACCGACAGCAGCAACAATAGTTTACAAAGGTATTTTCTGTGGAAGAGGAGGTATAATATCCTCTCTCCTTCCTCGCCACTTTAATCCTGATATTGGTTTATCTGCTTTCTTTCCTTTTTGCACAATTAGTGTGACCTCAGTTGTTTCACATTCTCATGTCAGATAACTGGCATTTAAAGCCTCTGAAAGACGTGCCTGAATTGTTAAAATATGTATGGCCTTGTCCAAAAGATCGTGTTGCTGTTTCCTCCTGCTGATCCCTTTTTCCTTTCTTTCATGGACTGCAGTCCATGAACACAAAGTCTGGCGAAACACGACAATAAGGCAAGTGAAGAAGCAAGGGTAGAATACCGAGCTGTTTTCACAATGGAGAGAAGGAAGCATTGGGTTCCTCCAGTGATCTATTTTGGGATCTGTGGTACTGGAGTCAGGGATTGTAGGCAGACTTGCAGGTAACACCAAATTATTCAGGTTGGTGAAAGTCGAAGCAGGCTGTGAATTGCTCCAAAAGCATCTCTTCAAAGTGGGTGGGCAACAAAATGGCAAGTGAGGCTCAATTTCAAAATCACATTGGGGCAAAAAATCAAAATAAAAAAATCATGGCAACGTATTCATTGATGTGGTCTCTCTGAACTGGTAAGTACTCAGGAAAGAGATCTTGGGGTTGTTCTAAACAGCTCTGAAAATGTTGGTGGTGAGAATGGGAAATGTGCTAAGGATTGAAAAAAACTGTATTTTTCGCCCTATAGTATGCACTTTTTCCCCTCCAAAAATGAAGGGGAAATGTGGGTGCGTCCTATGGGGCAAATACAGGCTTTTGCTGAAGCCTGGAGAGTGAAAGGCTCTCGCTCTCCAGGCTTCAGGAAGCTCTGCGCAAGCCTCCGGAGCCCGGCGCCAAGCCGCACCAGCCTCCGGAGGGTCGCGCAGAGCTGCCTGCCCTCCCGAGGTCCGCGCAGCACTGCGCGAACCCTCCAAAGCCCGGCGCCAAGCCGCGCCGGGCTCCGAAGACTTGCGCAGAGCTGCCTGCATTCCGAAGCCTCGGGCGCGCTGAATAGCGCGCCCGGGCTTCGCACAGGTGTCCGCAAGCCTGGGGAGACGGGCGCGGCTCCCTAGGCTTGCGGATAGCAGGCTGTTCTGGGGTCGGGGGAAGCTCGGGCTTCCCCCACGCCAGCCCCGTGCCTGGGGGGGGGGGGGAAATATTTTTTTTTTCTTTATTTTTCTCCCCCGCCCCCCCCAAAAAACTAGGTGTGTCCTATGGGGCGAAAAATACGGTACATCTGCCTGTATTAGGATGCCTTTAAATAAATCAAAGGTACAACTGTAAAAAGTGCAGACCAATGCACAAGATGAAATTCATTTTTGTAAGATGTAGTGCTCACCACTGGCACTGATGGCTTTGAAAGGGGATGAGATAAACCCATGACAGTTGTGTCTCATCAGTCGCAAAAAAAAGAAACCATGATGACAAAATGGAGCCTGTAGGTTCAGCAGCAGTAGGCCTCTAAATTTTCATTTCTTGTAGGCAAGGATGTTAACAGAACAGTTCTGTTGCCTTCAAGGGCTGCTTGTGGGCTTCCTGGAAGCATCTGGCTGGCTAATCAGGTTACTGTACTAGAGTGGACCCTGGGTGTAAACCACAGAGTTTCAGGGCACTGCTGTAAGAAAATGTTCAGCATTAGCAAGGTCATAGGGTTCCAGAAGTTGGCAGTAGGGCACCTGTTGGAGCATCGGCCTTTGCAGGTACCCAGCAGTGTCAACTGCTGATTCCTGTGCAAATTTCTCATCCTGGCCCAATTCCAGGTGAAACCAGGGTATTTCCATTGAAAGTATTGCAGAACAGATCCTCCAGTGAAAACACACATTCAAGCGTCAATACTGGCAATTTCTGGATTTTTAAAAGCTATGCAAACAAAATATCCTTCCATTGCATATTTTGTTTTAATACCGACACTTTTTGGAATGCAAGATTATTTGTAGAATTTGTGGCTTTTGTTTTAAATAAATATTCTGGATTTTTCACACCTACTCCCCCCCCCCCTTTGCTGTTATTTCAGACTTGCTGTCGCTCCATCGTTAAATAGGCAGCCAGACCCCATACATAATAAGCCATCTTATATGGCAATGACATCTGCCGCTGAGAGGAAAAGGAAGTTATTAAGGTAAGTCATGCTTCAGGTTCATTGCTGTTTTCCCCATCTGTGAAATGGGTTCCTGGTGTGTCAGTTCTGTGGTTTAGTAGGAGGCAGGAACATTACCCCAATCCAGTAGTCCTCATGACTTGATCTTCTGATGGACACCCCACCCCATATATCCCAAGAAAGTGAGATGAACGCCGCAATCCCAGAGTCGGTCACAACTGGACCTAATGGTCAGGGGTCCCTTTACCTTTACCTTACAGGACCTGAATACGTCCAAATTACAAAAAATGTCAAATCCTCATCGGAATGAGATGCTTCAATAAAATGTTGCACTAAAGGAGCATCTATTACATTGTTCCTGATCCTAGATCGGTGTTCTGATAGTCTTACTTTGATAGGTCTGAGAGTATGACCTACATACAACAATCCACAGGGATATCTAATCACGTAAATTACACGTGGAGTAGCACATGTGGCAAATGCCTGTAAAATGAACTTAAAGCCTGCTTGGTTGTTAAACTCTTTTACCTGCAGAGCATATTTGCAGGAGGTACAATGCCCACATTTTTAAAAAACCACATGGTCCATGGGGTCACGAAGAGTCGGACACGACTAAACAACAACAACAATCTTAACAGCAGTTATAAGGTTAAGCATCATTTCTTGATCCTTTCCCCTCTCCTAAACCTTTAATGAATCAGGAGAATAGACTCCCAGGAGTAAACTCCTGATTAGTTTTTGACTAACCTTTCATTGCCAGGTTCCTACGCTGAATTTTCAATGCTCCTGTGCAGAACTTCCTGAGCTGAACATTTCCTATTTTCTTTGAGCCTACCTGCGAACTATTGACCTTCCTATACGGGAGCTTTAAAGCAAAGCACAACCATTATTACAACTCCGGTTTTACAACCAAAAACCCAGCACAGAATAGCTGAAATTCCTATTCCATCACACTGGGAAACAAATGCACAGACACAAACCAGAAATATAATTTGAATCATACTTGTTCAGCTTTTCTTAGGACCAGGAGAAGAAATAGCCACAATCCATACAAGTATATCTGTGGTGGATCTTTCTTGTAGTAAATTAGTCACACATGTGGTCCTCGATCTAATATACTTTTAGATGTTGTGTTCCAAAAACAAAAACTAAGCATGCCAGCTTCACTGCGCTAAAAGCAAACTTGTTATAACTTTTTCTTACAGTTCAGTATCGAACAGCGACATTACAAATCACCACGGTCATACAACTGCAAAGCGTATTAAACAAGACAGCATGTTAAGTTATAAAGCTCTAAGAGTCCCTAAATCAACAGGTAAGTATCAAATTACAATTTTCAGTGATTATATCCAAATTTGAGCAGTAGGTGGCTATGGAGGAGCGCCAAGATTGTGGGCTGATATTTACCATTTTTCTTAGTCTTTTGCTGTGGTGATTTAGATGTACAGCTGGTTCGATATACTTTAGCTACTCAGTTAAATTGAGTGAAAAAGTTACTCCTTAAGAAACTCTTAGTCGGTTCCATGTTTTAATACAGTGGACCCTTGGGTTACATTACCTTCGGGTAATGTAACTTTCAGGTTGCGAACGTGGCAAACCCGGAAGTGTGTACTTCCAGGTTTCGCCGTGTGCAGAAGTGGTGCCCCTAGATGCGGACTTTTCAGGACCCCCAGAACCAATTAAGTTCATATCCGGAGGGTCAACTGTATAGGGAAAGGAGCCAAATAGCCCAAAAGGGGTTTGACAGTATTCTCAGAATTACATATTCTCCCTTACTTCAGGACTGTATGTACATCTTCCCACTTTTACCTACCCCTACCTGTGACACTAAACAGCCTGGATGTTTTCTAGTAGTTCATCCATCTGTTTGGAAGAGCATAAACCCTGGAGCTGTTTGTTGTCTTCCTCACCATGCAGTGGCTTGTGGGCAGTTCCCATCATAGCTGTGGCAAAAGGTGGAGCTGCCAAATTCTTTGCCACACCCTTCCACAATTTTTCAGTGTCTCATTAGATCCTTCTGGCAGGTTCTTTCCTAGCTTCCGTCACCTCTTTTCTGTGATCTCTCCGCCTCCTTGGTGCTAACCATCATAGCCATGACCCATATATTTTTTGAATCCAGAGCAGTGATAGGCAGGAGCAGAGGGGCAGTGCCATGCTGCCACTCTCTGACAGTGGTGGCATTGTAGCTTACCAGCACGGGGCAGGGCGGTGGTAAGGTCAAGAGTGGGTGGACGCACCTTCTTCTTTAGTGATCACTCGTAGCCAAGTAAGATTATCTTCCATAAACACGGTTTTAACAATGAGTCCGTAAGTGACTGTGGAGGCCAATTCTGGATCCACTCTTCCTTCCACAGTGGAGACATTGGTTTCTGGGTGGGAGTTGATCATGGTGTGGATTTGCCAAGCGTGTCTTCCTCTTAGCATGTTTCTCCCTTAGCATGTTTCTCCCTCTCCTGAGTTTGACTGTCTTCAAAGCCCATGACACCTTTGGTAAAGGCTGTTCTCCAACTGGAGCGCTCACAGACCAGTGTTTTCCAGTTGCTGGTGTTTATACTACATTTTTTAAAATTTGCCTTGAGAGAGTCTTTAAATCTCTTTTGTTGACCACCAGCATTATGCTTTCCATTTTTAAGTTCAGAATAGAGTAGTTGCTTTGGAAGACGATAAGCAGGCATCCGCACAACATGTCCAATGAAGTTGATGTTTAAGAATCATTGCTTTGGTGCACGGCCCCAGCCACTCCTGCCAGCAGTAACAGTGACTTCTTTGGACACCTTTTTGTGTGGTGGGGAATGCAGAGGCAGGACATTTCCCTGGGCAGCATGGTTATGGCAGGGAAGCCAGTTTTAAATTAGCCAAGGATATCATGAGTTTTGCTGATGTGGGGCTATGCATGCCACAGGTTGCCTTTGCCTCCATCATGGTTCCAATTGCATCTGTGCATTTACAATGAAAGCTTGATTTGGGCAATATCAGCTCTCTGGCTCACATACTCTAGAGGTCCCCAAACAATTGCCTTTTTGCTACCTCTTGTCCTTTTAACCACCCTTCCTCCAGGCAAAATTAATGTTCTCTTTCTGTTATGCAGCTGGTGAAGTGCTGCACGTAGCGTTCCCCGGAGCTAATAGAAGCCGAATACAGTGTTATCAGTACTTTGCACAATGCTATCTTCGTGTTAATTATTTGTACCAAATGTTAGGTAATAAAGGATACCAGCATCAATTACTGTAATTGTATTGTTAAAGAATCATGTAATTGAATTCCTAATTTAGAAGCTGGGAGCGCATTCGACATGCTTAGAATCTCAAAAAAACACACACAAAAAAAAAACCACCCTATCAATATTCCAAGGCATATGCTTGTGCTTGTTCTGTGTGCAGGGGTGGTGAACCTCTTTCAGCCTGGGAGCACAGATCCAGAACTGGCCCACTTGCCAGGAGCCGTTTTTGAAAAGTGGGCAGGGTCTCCCACTTGACTGTCATGTGGCATCAGGTGATTAAAATGTCAGGCTTCAAAGGGAACAGGCAGAGGAGCACAGTGCCAGGATCAGGAATCAGCCTCTTCTGTTGCCTTTTACTGTTGAGCAAACGCTTCTCTTTGAACCTTAACACTATGTTGCTTGATGCTGACGTCAGATATAAAAAATCCCTTATCTGAACTTAGTGCTTCAGTCTGAGAAAGGTGTGACTCAAACTATTCATTAGGTGGAGCTGAGCCTCATATTAGTTGTGTGTGGTAAGTTTTGAAAACTTTCTGAGCCACAGGATACTACAAGTTATTGCTTGGCTAAGACACTGATTAGCCATTCACAGTTCTCTGAGTGGTTTATGGAGTAAAACAAAAATACAGTAAGTAAAACAATATGTTAGCAGCATTTTTTGGACACTTATCAGATGCAGCCAGCATTTATAGCAATATTAAAAAATGAGAAGTTAACAGTTCAAGCATATAGTTAATGTCATTTAAATAACAATAACAACGATGATGATATAGTAATAGTAGTCCTACGTCTGCCCTGTTCTGTTAACCTTAACCTTAACATTTAGGGAAATAATAAACATAATCAAAGCAGTAGTATCTGTGTCTCTCTTTAACATGGCTAATTTTTTTGTTCCATAGAAACTAGAACAAGAAGCTG
Source organism: Podarcis cretensis (assembly GCF_951804945.1). NCBI lineage: Eukaryota > Metazoa > Chordata > Lepidosauria > Squamata > Lacertidae > Podarcis > Podarcis cretensis. The sequence goes on along the minus strand of NC_137170.1, from coordinate 64,843,577 downwards.
GAAGCAAAATGAAGTGCTTAGAAAACGTGTCAGAAACAACGGCAAGGAAAATGCAACCTTAGACACGAAACTCAAGACATCCAAAAAAGCATTTTAAATTACCTACGTTGAAATAAATCCTTGCTTTATACAGATTTTAATTTATTAGCAAGACAGGAAAGGTGAACTTTCCATCTGCTCTCTGCACTGTTTCTCACTTACCTGTGGTAGTAGTTATTCATTATACTGTATTTTTCGAACGCTCGCATCTGTGCTTTGGTGCATCCTTCACTCGCTCTTAACATGTAATTAGAAGCTGCATTGTACTTCACAAATGGCTGCTTTTGACATCTCTGCCCTTTGCCATATTTCAGTGAAATAATCTCTTGCAGTGAGAATACAGTCAGAAAGATGGGTGGGGCTCCTCTATAGTGTGTTTAGCTGGTACATAGTTGGTACTTTGTTGGTACATGAAGCATCATAAAGTTTAAGAAGGAAATGTTACAAAATTCCCCTCCTCCTGCTAATGCAGCTCTTCATAAATGACAGGTAGCATTGAGCTCTCATCCCTGCATGCCTGCCCAATGCAGGGTGCAAACACCTTACATACTGTGGACCTTTGGAGAAACAGCTCTGCTGTATTCCAGCGAGGAAGGTGCAAAACGGATCTTAAGCGATGCGCCTTAATGTCTTTTGCCTCGCATTGCTGGCTAAATTACAGTGCATGCATCATAATGCTTACTTGTGCCTGGTATGGAGGCAGTGGACTCAGGAATATCGTATGTCCTTCCCTGTGCTGAATTTGGAGTAGGGGTGGAATGTATCCATGGATTTCATGACTCAGTGGGACTCGTAGGGAATGAATGTAAGAACTTTAGTTTTTAAAAATTTACCTAGTAAGCCAATATACCTGTCGTCCTCCAAGTCCTGTTGGGCTCCAACTCCCATCAGCCCCAGCCAGCATAGTCAGGGGCCCAGGGGTGATGGAAGCTGTAGTTTAGCAGCTTCTGGAGGAACAAAGGTTTCCCACCATTGGTTTTTAGGTGCTCTTTTAGTGAAATTCCTGCACATGGCAACATTTCCTTTTTCAAACTGGTGTTTGAAACTAAACCTTCTAACAACTTGAATGTAAAAATGTCCTTGTATTTTTAGTCTGTATCTGTGTGTCTTAGATTAACTCTTGTGTTGCTTGTGAATTAAATTTTTTTTTGTAAAACCAAAGTCTGTGTCACACACCTGTTCCTCCTTTGAAACTCTCTGGCTCTTACAATTAGTTTGCTTTACTCATAGGTTGATATGACATACGTGGCATGCTGCTCCTGAGGATTAAAAAGTCCTTGATTTTAATGGAAGCATGTTAATGCCCAGCTCAACAGAAAGGATCCAGAAACTTTCCAGAATCTGTCCCCTTTCCTCCATCATCTATTTCTGTATTTTCTTGTGGTGGCAGTGGCAAGGGTAACGTTGCCCTCCAGTCAAGAACTCTGTGAACAACAACAACAAAATTTATACAGAACCACTCCTAAAATTCAACTGAGGCCTGAGTACTGCACAGAACTTTCAACTATGCTGAAGTCTGCCTCTTTTCCCAAAGTTCTAACATGGTTAATACATTTCCACTCCTTTAAATAAAAACTAACAGTAAAGAAAAATTAAGACAGACTAGATCAGGGGTAGGGAAATCGGTCCTCCAGTTGTTGTTGGGCTGTATCTCCCCTCAGCCCGTGTCACCTTGGCCCTGCAAAAACCACAGGTTCCCCATCACTGCTGTAAATTTGCATAAGATTAAGAGAGACTGATTAAAGGGCCTGATATCAAAAAGAGAAGAGTGCTGGGCAAGGCAGCTACAGAGCGTGTTCAGGGTACCACCAGATGGCCCTGCCATTGCTTCCAACTGCACCTCAGATATGTGGAGCTTGAGGAACAGAATGACCTTTGATGATTATCCTAACTAACGAGGCTGATATGGACTCGAGCAGCCCTTCAGATACCTTAGTTCTAGGCCATGCAGGACTTTCGAGGAAAACACCACCACTTTGACTTGAGCCTGGTGACAGACCAGGAGACAGCACAGCTTTTAAAACACTGGTGGGATGTGATGGCAACACCTAGTCCCTGTTGGCAGCCTTGTGGCAGTATTCGGACAGCCTGAAAGGACAGCCCCACATATCTGCATTGCTGTAATCTGGTTCCAAAATGGGTATGGAGCCTTTGTGGATTCAAGAGGCTCACTGCTAGATGGTCGCCTTCCATGAGAAGATGACAAAAATAAGAAGACTAAATTGCTTATCCCAACACTTCCCTCCTTGTGTGTTCACTCTGTTTTCATAATGCCTGAAGATGGCTTTTGAAAACTTAATATGTTTCTTAAGAATCATGAGCAAAAGCTGGGGAATTGCTTGCAGATCCAAGTGGAATGGTTTTTGCTAAAGTAAAGGATTGATCTTGGTACTCAAATGTTTTACATTTTTCATAGGTTAAACAAATATGTGATACTCCTGGTATGTGAGTGGTAGGACAAATCTTTTCCCACTTTTTCTGAGTGGAAGATATGATGGGGGCCTCGCCGTGTATGGGGGCCTCCCTTGGAGAGCACAAGATGGATACACAAACTTAAATAACTGCATATTATCTCATTTCAAAGAATTGCTCAATAATGAAAACAATTCTCAACACAGTTGTAGCATGCACTACTCGGGAAGCAAAGTGGACTGACATCTTGCTCCAGCCTTTACACTGACATCAAGGAGAGTGCCACCATTTCCCCACTTATTTATATCTCAGTAGGCAATGATACCTTATTAACAAACGAAGAAGTTAAATGGGCATATCAGTGCACCCATGGAGATTCCCAATTACACTGTAACTGTCCTAATGAAGATCCAAGCAGCACAGAGCCAAGTGGCTTGACACTTATGTCAGCTAGGCTGCAGTTTCTGACTCCTCAAAGCAAAGCTCACCAGAAAACACGATGTCAATTTAGACTTATAAATAAAATCTCATCTCTTAAACACTGCACTAGTTTAAGCATTTTTCAGGGCAAAATGTTTAGTCCAATATGGTAGGAGATTCCCAAATCAAACCATGCACCTGATTGCTGTAAAACTAGCTGCTTAAAGTACATCTGTGAGAATGATGGTGCACATGCAAAACGAAGTCACTCTCACTAGTGGAAAACATCTCTATGTACAAAAGAGATTATTCAGTTCTTGTGACATCCTACCCAATATGCATGAGAATGAATAAGTTCAGCCTTGAAAGCTAATGCGCAAAAGGGGGCACAATACTAGTTGGAAAGGTGTTTGCATAATTATTTGACAGGATGATACATTTTGATTGCATACAAAAATGGGGACACTTAAGTGGCTTCCATCTACATCTCAGCCCCTATGCGCTCTCGTCATTGTACATGATGAGCATGCCACATGGACATGGAGGCAGGATGACTCAGTTTCGGCAATGTAGCACAAATCTTATGCAAGCATTTTCCCCCCATCAACAATAACAACTTTATTTTTGCCACAAGGTCATTAGAGACAACTTATTCCTTTGTGACTAACTTCATTCAGAGAGCTTCAATGAAATATTGTAAAGGGAAGTAACATTGCGAAGGTGGAGTAGGAGGGTTAGAATTCAAAGCAAATGTTGCAAGAAGGCCATTGACAAAAAACCAAGATGCTTTTGTGGAAAGGCAGTAGCAGGTGCTTTAGAAAACTATTCATTGAAAAATATCCTTGAAAACGGAATATGAACAAGATTTCTCAGAAGTGACAATCATTTCATTTTTTTTAAATATAAATATTGAGTTTTGTTTAATAACATTAATCTGGAAGCTCTTTTCCCTCCCCTCACCCCCCGCAAAGACAAACCACAGGAAAACTAAATTATACAACCTGAATAAACTATACAAATTTGTATATATTGATTGCGGGGTTTTTTATTGGTGATTCTGAAGGGCCAGCAGCTGTGTGTGATCCTGGCCAGTTTCTCAGATTTCAGCAGTCATTGCCTCAATATTTTCAGGTCTTTCTTTGCAGCCATAAAGGTTGGAGCCTTGCTTTTAAAAACGAAATGAAAGTTCAGCTTCTCTGAGGATTTTCTGCAGCTGGTTCCATGCTAGCACAGAATTGTTTCAGAATCACAGAATGTCCACAGCCCTGCTCATAACCAAGAGAAGGCATTTGTGACCAATTAGTTAAATGGAATTTATTAAGCATTTTAAGTACTGGAGGATCTCTTAGATACAGAGCAAGCATTATTGAAGGAAACATGACAAACTTTGATGTATTTAAGAGACGTGCTTCCTAAGCCCCCTTACAGCCGGCTACCATAAGTAAGCTGGGAAAGTATGATCTATTAAGACTGTTCTCAATAACTGCTGCAATAAACAAAAATGGACTCTTATTTAATGTTTGACATCTGTATTTAAAGCTGCACACTTTCAATGGCAAGATTTAAAAGCTTTTACAAAGTGTAAACACATTTTTGCTGTTGATATGTTTCACGGACCTTTACAAGGCAGCCCGCTTTACAACACGTTCCAAGAACTAGCTGATACAGAAATGTTAAAAATGTAATGAATTCTTTACTTTAATGCCAATGTCCTTTTTCTTCCTCTTCGCAAAGAGAGAGAGAGAAAGTAGCATTTGGAGGAGGAAAAAATATAGTACACAGATTTACATTTGTGCATGTTATCAGGTCATCTCTGAGTTCATTAGACAACTGCATAGCGGAAACAAAGAATACACACTTTTGGCTGTGTGCACAAGGATGGAAGTGAGATGTGCAATGCAATTTGGCACTGAATTATGAAGAAATGTGTTTTTAAATTAATAAATAGTACTTTCCAGACCTCAGAATATCAGGAAAAGGTTTGATCAGTGCAAAAGACTTGTTTACCAAGAAAGGCCATGGTTCATGGATGTAAAAGGAAATTTGGAAGCAGCAACCATTTTGTGGGGAATTTTTCCACCAGGAATGAAGGATGCTGAGTTCTTTGCATGAGGTATGCTACCTGGAAGCATCATGATTGTCTACTTAGCACAGTGGTCAGTGTACAAAATCATATTGGGACAATAACTTTATCAGTTCGACCAAAATGTTATCTCAACACTTTATCAGGACACATGGTAAAGAAAATAAACAGCGGGATGGAGAGAGAAATTGGCTGGTGTTAAAGAAATTGGCTGGTGTTAAAGTGTCTGCATCTGGTAAGAAGACGAAAAGGAGAAATTCAAATGAGGCTCTGTGGGTGTTATGCAGGCGTCAGGGTAGTCAAGGTCTCCTGGGAGGAAGAAACCCATAAACATAGCACCACTTCACATTCTCCTCATAGCTGTGAACACTCCATGATGTCGCAGCAGCTCAGCCAGGGACTGGAGAAGGCTTCCAACCAACTGGCAAGCAAGAGGTGATCAACAATTGCAAGTTTTGAGGTCCAGAGCATATATCTACAGACATACTTTCCATGCTCTGCAGCATTTGGTTTTCCCCAAGCTAAAGGATTATTTTCAGTGGCTTTGCAGCTAACACATTCCTATTTCACTGCCCTTGACCATAAACCACTCTTTTGCAAAATACCTAGTTTACAGAAGTTATGCATATTTGCTCGGTTTGTTCTAAAGATAGACTCTTTGTTTCTGTCTTTTGTTAGATGTATTTGCATAGGTGAACAACTGTGACACATATACACTTAATCACTTTTAGCAGCATGTACCAAGGTTACATGGGAAGAAATGTGAAGTGTATGACAATTACCTGGAATCTTCTAATGTCTTCTTTTCTTTTGGAGATGTTAGAATAAATAGCCCTATGCTGGTCTCAGGTAGTTTTGATTATAATGCCGTACCTACCTGAATGTTCATGGGTAATGAGTGACTCATCTTTCTTAGCTGTGTGAGAAGAAAGTACAGCAAAGTGTTCTAATGTGTGGGTTGCTGGTGTGTTATCCAATCTGATCTTTACAGATCTGGCATTTGCATTGACTATTGAAAGATACTTGACTTCTGAACTTCAGCTGCAAGTCCTAGATTAGAATTCCTGGAATTCCAGACTGGAGCTTGCTTAGCATCTCTCACACAGAATTCTTATTAAGCTCAAGCCATTTGTGAGATGAAGGCTCAATGACTTTCATGAGAAAAGTCACTAGTTTTTTAACCACTCTTGGAATTGTAGCTCTGTGAGAGGAATAGGAACCTTCTCTACAGTAGCTCCCCATCTATGGAATGCTCTCCCGAGGGAAGTTCGCCTGGTGCCTTCATTATACACCTTTAGGTGCCAGGCAAAAATATTCCTTTTTAACCAGGCCTTTGGTTGACCTGATTGACATCCTATACATATACCCTTTTAAAATGTGTCTCTTTTTGGGGAGTGTTATTGGGTTATGTGGGACACGGGTGGCGCTGTGGTCTAAACAACTGAGCCTAGGGCTTGCCGATCGGAAGGTCTGCGGTTCAAATCCCCGCGACAGGGTGAGCTCCCATTGCTTGGTCCCAGCTCCTGCCACCTAGCAGTTTGAAAGCAAGTCAAAGTGCAAGTAGATAAAAAGGTACTGCTCCGGCAGGAAGGTAAACGGTGTTTCTGTGCACTGCTTCTGGTTCGCCAGAAGCGGCTTAGTCATGCTGGTCACATGACCCGGAAGCTGTCAGCAGAATCATAGAATCATAGAGTTGGAAGAGACCACAAGGGCCATCGAGTCCAACCCCCTGCCAAGCAGGAAACACCATCAGAGCACTCCTGACATATGGTTGTCAAGCCTCTGCTTAAAGACCTCCAAAGAAGGAGACTCCACCACACTCCTAGGCAGCAAATTCCACTGTCGAACAGCTCTTACTGTCAGGAAGTTCTTCCTAATGTTTAGGTGGAATCTTCTTTCTTGTAGTTTGGAACCATTGCTCCGTGTCCGCTTCTCTGGAGCAGCAGAAAACAACCTTTCTCCCTCCTCTATGTGACATCCTTTTATATATTTGAACAAGGCTATCATATCAAGAAGTGCCATGGTCAGATCACTTCCTGGTGCAACTGGACTTCTCCGCGACCCTTCCCCTCTGCAGGGAGGTGGGACCAATTCGGATGGTCCGCCCCCGCCACTTAATGGATCCAAATGGTTTCCAGAGAGTGGTAGGGGATGCTTTATCCCATGTTGATGGCCTTTCAGCTGATTCCCTGGTGGCCCGCTGGAATGCGGAGTTAACCAGGGCTATCGACTGTCTGGCTCCGAAGCGCCCTCTCCGATTGCATGGAGCCCGGACAGCTCCGTGGTTTTCTTCGGAGCTGAGGGCGATGAAACAATCGCTGAGACGGCTAGAGCGTCGGTGGCAAAAAACTCACTCCGAATCTGACCGGACACAGGTTAGAGCTCAACGTCGAGCCTACCAAGTGGCGATAGCGACGGCGAAGAAGACTTTCTTCACCGCCTCTATTGCATCTGCAGAAAATAGTAGCAGGAGACTCTTTCAGGTGGTTCGTAATTTAACGGAACCACCTTTACCACCGGGGCCTTGTAAAGACCCCAAGATCTCCTGCAACGATTTTGCAAAGTTTTTTGCAGATAAAATCACTCATATTCGGAAGGAGCTAGACACCACCGTGGGAGCAGTGCCGGGGCGGGAGAGTGCTAGAGCTCTGTCTGGTCAAGTTGCATGGAATCAATTTCAATCCGTTACCCCCGAGGATGTGGACAGGCTGCTTGGACGCGTGAAACCAACCACCTGTCTCCTGGATCCTTGCCCATCCTGGCTAATAAAAGCAAGCCGGGAAGGGCTGGGCGATGGGCTCTGCGGGGTGGTGAATGCTTCCCTCTGTAAGGGAACATTCCCAGATCCGCTGAAAGAGGCGGTCATTAAACCGCTTCTTAAAAAACCATCTTTAGACCCGGCCAGTATGGCCAACTATCGCCCAGTCTCAAATCTTCCTTTCTTGGGCAAGGTGATTGAGCGCGTGGTTGCTGAACAACTCCAGGCACGCCTGGAGGATGCGGACCATTTGGATCCCTTCCAATCGGGATTCAGGCCTCATCATGGGACTGAAACTGCCTTGGTCGCGCTGGTTGATGATCTCCGGCGAGCTAGGGACAAAGGTGAGAGTTGTTTCCTAGTTCTGCTGGATCTCTCAGCGGCCTTTGATACAATCGACCATAACATCCTTCTGGACCGTCTAGAGGGGCTGGGAGCTGGGGGCACTGTTATACAGTGGTTTCGCTCCTTCCTCCTGGGCCGTGTTCAGAAAGTGGTGGTGGGGGATGAGTGTTCAGACCCCTGGGCCCTCACTTGTGGGGTGCCTCAGGGTTCCGTCCTCTCCCCCATGCTTTTTAACATCTATATGAAGCCGCTGGGAGAGATCATCAGGGGGTTTGGACTGGGTGTTCATCAATATGCAGATGATACCCAGCTCTACCTCTCTTTCAAATCAGAACCAGTGAAGGCGGTGAAGGTCCTGTGTGAGTGCCTGGAGGCGGTTGGAGGATGGATGGCGGCTAATGGATTGAGGTTGAATCCTGACAAGACAGAAGTACTGTTTTTGGGGGACAGGGGGCGGGCTGGTGTGGAGGACTCCCTGGTCCTGAATAGGGTAACTGTGCCCCTGAAGGACCAGGTGCGCAGCCTGGGAGTCATTTTGGACTCACAGCTGTCCATGGAGGCGCAGGTCAATTCTGTATCCAGGGCAGCTGTCTACCAACTCCACCTGGTACGCAGGCTGAGACCCTACCTGCCTGCGGACTGTCTCGCCAGAGTGGTGCATGCTCTAGTTATCTCCCGCTTGGACTACTGCAATGCGCTCTACGTGGGGCTACCTTTGAAGGTGACTCGGAAACTACAACTAATCCAGAATGCGGCAGCTAGACTGGTGACTGGGGGCGGCCGCCGAGACCACATAACACCAGTCTTGAAAGACCTACATTGGCTCCCAGTACGTTTCCGAGCACAATTCAAAGTGCTGGTGTTGACCTTTAAAGCCCTAAACGGCCTCGGCCCAGTATACCTGAAGGAGCGTCTCCACCTCCATCGTTCTGCCCGGACGCTGAGGTCCAGTGCCGAGGGCCTTCTGGCGGTTCCCTCATTGCGAGAAGCAAAGCTACAGGGAACCAGGCAGAGGGCCTTCTCGGTCGTGGCGCCTGCCCTGTGGAACGCCCTTCCAGCAGATGTCAAAGCAATAAATAACTACCTGACATTCAGAAGACATCTTAAGGCAGCCCTGTTCAGGGAAGTTTTTAATCTGTGATATTTTAGTGTATTTTTGGTTTTTATGGAAGCCGCCCAGAGTGGCTGGGGAGACCCAGCCAGATGGGCGGGGTACAAATAATAAATTATTATTATTATTATTATCACCCCTTAACCTCCTCTTCTCCAGGCTAAACATGCCCAGCTCCCTTAGCCGTTCTTCATAAGGCATCGTTTCCAGGCCTTTGACCATTTTGGTTGCCCTCCTCTGGACACGTTCCAGTTTTTCCGTGTCCTTCTTGAACTGTGTTCACCTATGCAAATACATCTAACAAACACCGGCTCCCTTGGCCAGTAAAGTGAGATGAGCATTGCAACCCCAGAGTCATCCGCGACTGGACTTAATGGTCAGGGGTCCCTTTACCTTTACCTATTGCCTTATTGTTTTTATTTTATATATTGTGATCTTTTCTGTGAACCGCCCTGAGACCTCCAGGTATAGGGTGGTATATAAATTAAATAAATAATAACAACAACAACTTTCAGCACCCTTCATAAGTTGGCAGATGAGTTAGCAGTCAGGAGCAGTTCTGTTTAACTGAATGCAGCCTTTGGGAGCTTGTGACCAGGGCTTGTAAACAGGGGCATTTGTGAGGGCATTTTGAGAGTGAAGTCTGAAAAGCGTCTCATGGTATATGTAGAACCAACAGGCATGGACAGCGAGTGAGCTGCTGCAGTGAGCTGCAACACCTTTGCCTCATTTGTCTTGGTACGTGAGAATGTGCAAAAATACACCTGGAGGAAGTGCAAGCTGGTTGCCTTTCTGGAAGAGCAGGTGCAGCAACTTGCGGCCCACTTATCCACACTTGGAGCTACTAGGCAAGATGAGGAATTTCTTGTTGGAGCAGAGTGGCCTTTCCTGGAACAGCAAGGCAGGTGGGGTGTCCCTAGGGAGAATTGCAGGAGATGAACTCCTGAAGAAACATGAGACACACAAACGGTACTGTCAGGAGCCATGCTGTATCAATGGAACTGCAAAATTGATTCCCTCACCTTGGACACCAATTTTGGGTCAGAGGAGCAAGGACAGCAGTTGCAAACCTCAGAACACACCAAGGTGGCTGTGGAAGGTACAGTGTATAGAACGACTCCTGGCACTCCCTAGAGGAGGAGGAAACTGGGAGGGGCATCTAATGCCACAGAAGACAGAATTGGGACTCAAGATGACCTTAATTAGTGGGGGTTTTCTGGGGGGAGTATGCAGGGGTACGCATACCCCTAAACATTTTGTTAATCTTTGTAATTTTGTCCATTTACTATATTTATTTTTCCTGATTTGAACTATAAAATGGTGGTTTTCTTTAGTCAAAATGAGAGTACCCCTAAACATTGTTTTAGAAAAAAAGCACTGACCTTAACATACTGGGGAACTGGGTCAAACCTAACAAAATGAATTTCAACAGACACAAATGTAGGGTTCAGCACTTAGGCAGGAATAACCAGCTGAACAAACGTAAGATGGGGGACGCCTGGCTCGCCAGTAGTATATGTTAAGAGAATCTAGGGGTCTTAGTAGACTGCAAGCTTAGCATGAGTCAACAGTCTGAGGCAGCACCAAAAACGGAGAGAATGCTACTCTAGGCTGCACCAACAAAAGTATAATATCCAGTATAGTATAGTATTCAGCAAGTATCCAGGATAGTATAGTATCCAGCAAGTGATGTTGTTGTTGTTTAGTCGTTTAGTCGTGTCCGACTCTTCGTGACCCCATGGACCAGAGCACATCAGGCAACTCTGTCTTCCACTGCCTCCCGCAGTTTGGTCAAACGCATGCTGGTAGCTTCGAGAACACTGTCCAACCATCTCATCCTCTGTCGTCCCCTTCTCCTTGTGCCCTCCATCTTTCCCAACATCAGGGTCTTTTCCAGGGAGTCTTCTCTTCTCATGAGGTGGCCAAAGTAATGGAGTCTCAGCTTCAGGATCTGTCCTTCCAGTGAGCACTCAGGGCAGATTTCCTTAAGAATGGAGAGGTTTGATCTTCTTGCAGTCCATGGGACTCTCAAGAGTCTCCTCCAGCACCATAATTCAAAAGCATCAATTCTTTGGCGATCAGCCTTCTTTATGGTCCAGCTCTCACTTCCATACATTGCTACTGAGAAAACCATAGTTTTTACTATACGGACCTTTGTTGGCAAGGTGATGTCTCTGCTTTTTAAGATGCTGTCTAGGTTTGTCATTGCTTTTCTCCCAAGAAGCAGGCGTCTTTTAATTTCGTGACTGCTGTCACCATCTGCAGTGATCATGGAGCCCAAGAAAGTAAAATCTCTCGAGCAAAGGAAAGTGTGGCTGAGCCCTCAGTCCTCTTTCCTATCCAGTCTTCCTGCTCAAGGCAGTTAGCATTCCATGTCCACTAAGCATATAGAGAGAGATTCCACACTGGCTATTTATTGGGTATTCATACTGATATGATCACACAAAATTTTCACAAAAGATATAAGATGTTGCCTGTTTGTTGAGCACTCGGTGTGATGTATATGATGCTTTAAATGAATTCAAATTTCTGAGGCCTAATGAATTCTATCCAAGGGCACTGAAGGAGCTTGTGAACGTAATCTCAGAGCTGTCTAGCTTCGAGAACACTATCCAACCATCTCGTCCTCTGTCGTCCCCTTCTCCTTGTGCCCTCCATCTTTCCCAACATCAGGGTCTTTTCCAGGGAGTCTTCTCTTCTCATGAGGTGGCCAAAGTAATGGAGTCTCAGCTTCAGGATCTGTCCTTCCAGTGAGCACTCAGGGCTGATTTCCTTAAGAATGGATACATTTGATCTTCTTGCATGGGACTCTCAAGAGTCTCCTCCAGCACCATAATTCAAAAGCATCAATTCTTTGGCAATCAGCCTTCTTTATGGTCCAGCTCTCACTTCCATACATCACTACTGGGAAAACCATAGCTCTAACTATACGGACCTTTGTTGGCAAGGTGATGTCTCTGTTTTTTAAGATGCTGTCTAGGTTTGTCATTGCTTTTGTCCCAGCAAGTGATAGCACCACTCTATTCTGTCTTGGTCAGACCACACCTGCAAACCTCAGGGTTACACCGAGGTGGCTTATGCATGGGTGATGCAGTTTTGGTTACATAAGCACAAGCCCGGGAGGACTCAAATCAAATGCAGCCCTCTCTGCTCCAGCCCTTCCTCTACCTCTGATTAATTTGTATGGCTGAGGATTGACAGCAATGCCTGCTGCACTCACCGTCACGCAAGGAACTGCTTACAATCCCGATCTGATAACTACCCCGTGTCTGGCAATTTTAATTCACCAAATGTATGAAACAGATTGGCTCTCTCCTTCGGGATATCCCAGTAGGCTATCTAATGGGGAATGTATGTGGTTGTAATGGTAAATGATCCATTTTATTTCACAGCGGTATGCTGCTTCGTGAGAAAATATCCATTACATTGGTTGCTTCGACTTTAATTTCCCCACAATTATGAAGACTTTAAGGTTAATGTAGCATGAATATTTTCTATTTAAGTTAAATTGACTGCCTGTTATCTATCATGGTAGCATTAGCCAGCTTTGTTGGAGCAGATTTATGGTGGCTGCCGTGCTTACCGCTGTTCAGCATTCCTGCCTGACACAGGACACCCAGAACAGGAGAATGGAAACATGCCAGGCTGTTATAACTGAGGTGGAGAAGTGCCAGCCAGTGGACCACATCCAACATCTTGGGATTCAGCTTGCACCCTCCCCTCCTCAGCCCCACTTTACACACACACATACACAGAGAGAGCGCAATTAGGCTTACAAAAGAAGCTTCCACTTGTGTAACTGTTGCAAGTCAGGGGGAGATTGGTGGAAAGGGAGAAGGAGAGAGATGAGGGGGAGAAAATAGGTGGCCCAGCACACTTATTCCTTCAGCTCCACCCGCTGCTGAGCCTTGGGATGCAGCCCCCAAGACGTTTCCCCACTTGGTATTTGGCATTCCACTTGGTATTTGGCATTCCTTACTCCTTGAGAATCTCACTTAATAAAGTCTTGCCTTGAATCTCTGCCTTCCTGCTTCCATGAAACTTGAATCTTAAGATGCTTCAATCTTGAGCCTCCAGCCAAAAGGATGGCTAGCTTCTCCCATGCATTCAAAAATGTGCTGTTTTCTATAGCTGTGTAGAGGAGATGTAAAGTGTCTCTCTTGTTTTTTTATTAAACTAAACCCCCCCCCCTTCCTCTGCTGGACTTCTAACATTTGTGGTGGGCACCTCTTTGTTCTTTCACAGTTTGAGGGAAATGAACATTCTCCTCAGCGCCTGTGCTTCCCTGCTGATTACATTTCCTAAGGAAGCAAAGCATCTGATGTGACTGTCCCTCAGGGTTTGTAGGTGGGGATTCGAGCTGGCATTTTGATTCATGCGCTTTAGAAATAAGCAGTGCCTACTTTATACTGTCTAGGTGTTATGTAATGAGCTGTGTGGGAGCCCTTTGTGGGTGGCAAAACCAAAAGTTGCAAAGACAAATAGTTCTTTAAAAAACCACAAACTTCATTGTGCTACAATCAATAAATAAGCCATTGGTTGTTTGGGAGGTTCTGTCACCGCTTTGGTTATGTTCGTCTCCAGCTATGGTATCAATCAACTAAACTATATTGCCAGGTAATTTAGCTGAACATTAATATCTACTGATGTTATTGATGAGCCTGCTTCTCTCGATGGATATTTTCAGTGGCTTCTTCCTCTCTTTACCGCTTGCTTTTTCGGTTTTAATAGATGCCAGCTAAGAGCTAGGCCCCATCTGCACAATACATTAAAAGCACTATTCTACCACTTTAAACAGCCATGGTTTCCCCAAAGAATCCTGGGGACTGTAGTTTGTTGAGGGTGCTGAGGTTTGTCACAACATCTCTATTCTGCTCACAGAGCCACCATACCCACTCTGGGAATGGTAGCTCTGTGAAGGGAATTGGGGGTCTCCTAACAACCCTCTGACCTTTACAAACTACAGTTCCCAGAATTCTTTGGGGCCTATTTAAGGTGGTATAGTAGTGCTTTAGATGTACGGAGCACATGGGGCATTAAACTACACCATTGTTTGTGTGTGGAATGCCATCTTCTGACATCTAGGAAATAAGCCTTCTTCGTGGTGGCACCCACTTTCTGGAACACCCTTCCATGTGCATTTCAGGAGGTGGAAACAGCAGTTATTGAAAAACATGCAGCAAACTTTTGTTAAATAAAATTTATTGTGTATTGGGAACCCTGTTGGAAAGATCCAATCTGTTTCACACATTTGGTGAATTAAAATTGCCAAACACTGGGTCAATATCAGATATAATCCAGGATTTAATTCTGGATTAAAATGTTTTTCTGTACTGTTCTGTTTTTATTGATATTGATGAATGTATGATCAACCAGAACTGAACACAATAGTCCGAATGTGGTTGCACCATCAGTTTGTATAACAGTGTTACGATATCAGTAACTTTATTTTCAGTATCTTTCCTAATGATCCCTAGCATGGAATATGCCCTTTTCACAGCTGCCATACATCTTCATCGATCTACCTACTGCAGCCCCAAGGTCCTGGTTGGTCACTGCCAGTTTAGACCCCATAAGAGTATATGTGAAGTTGTGGTTTTATACCCTGACATGCATCACTTTACACTTGTTTACACTGACTTGCCTTTGCCATCTTACCACTCATTCACTCAGTTTGAAGAGGTCCTTATGGAGCTCTTCACAAGCACCTTTTGTTTTAATGACCCTGAACAACTTAGTATCATCAGCAAACAAAGTTATCTTATGCTAAGCCATAGAAAGCCCTTATGCTTGTGGAAGGTGGCTTCTACTGCTGGAAAGACGCCTCTAAATCCAATCCACTGGTTCTCTGATCATTAATTGCATGTGATCATTTGGTGGTATGTGATTAAGGCCACATTCACACCATACATTTAAAGCAATTTGATACCCCTTTAAACACTCATGACTTCCCCCAAAGAATTCTGGGAACTGTAGTTTGTGAATGGTGCTGAGAGTTGTTAGGAGACCCCTATTCTCACAGAGCTACAATTCTCAGAGTGGATTAACGACCAATCTCTCTTTACAGGAAACACTTGGAATTGTAGTCCTGTAAGGGGAATTAGCAGCTTCCCGACAACTCTCTGCACCCTTTACAAACTGCATTGGTTTTCCCACTAAGGCGCCATCTTGCAATTCTTCTTCAGACTGTTGCTATTCCCAAAGTCAGTTTTTCCACCAATTTTTGTAATGTTCCCTCCAGTGTTTGATTTAGAATGGCAAAGGCGACCAAATAAATGTCAAACATGCTATGGTTTTTCAGCTCAACTCTGCTACCAATTATGCAAGGAGCAAAGCGCTCTGCTGCAGCCAAACCTGGGTGAGACAAGGGTGGGTGTTCGTCAATATGTCATGATTTTCTTGTTGTTGTTGCAAGTGAAGAGCTTTTCATCTCTGTTTCCTGCTTCACTCCAGCCGAACCCAGGCTTTGAGAGGAGTTTGCTTATTTTGCTTTAAAATGCAGGGTAATCCTTTTTGCTCCTTTTAACTCTTCTGCATCTTGTGGCAAACCAGCTTGAGACCTGTTCTGTACACAGAGCCTCTGTGCTTTTCCTCTGACTCATTGCTTTTCAACAGCATCCTCTTTATCCAGGCAGCTAAATCAATATGACTTCTCTTGAGTGATCAAAGTGATTAAAAAAAATAAAATCAAGGTACTAACCACCCATGTTCGATATATTTTAAATTGTATTATCCTTAACTATTTTGATTTTATTTTATTTTTGGCATACCAAATGAAATGTAATCAACCTAACACACACAAACAACAACCCCTGCATTTGTGGTCAACTACAGCTGGTGGCTAAACTTACAATAGGTTACGAAGTATCCATATCCTGTTCCCATCCTATGACCCGAAATTTAAGGCTAGGATCCAAGAAAACTAGTCCATGAAACTGGGAGACAGTTTAAATACTTGGGTGTGTCCCCCCCCCCCCACTGACCCTCAAACAGCCTTCTTCCTTTGGTGCGCTGCAAATTGTGAGGAATTTCGGGAGAATTTCAAAAGCACTTTGGAATATCTCAGGGGAGTCAGTTTATCAAGGAGGAACAGCCAAAAATGCCCCTGGGCTGGGAAAGCACTAGCACCCTTCTGGAATATAAACGACTCTTTGAATCCAAACATAAATCCTTATTTAGGTGAGAAGCATAATATGTATTTAAGGGAAAGGATGTCAAAACAGGAAAGAAAACTGAATCTCTTGTTTCGTTGCGCAAAGGAAAGCTTGATTATATTTTATTATATTGTACAGTGGTACCTTGGATTAAGAACTTAATTCGTTCTGGAGGCTGTTCTTAACCTAAAACTGTTCTTAACCTGAAGCACCACTTTAGCTAATGGGGCCTCCTGCTGTCGCCATGCCGCCACTGCACAATTTCTGTTCTCATCCTGAAGCAAAGTTCTTAACCCGAGGTACTATTTCTGGGTTAGCAGAGTCTGTAACCTGAAGCGTATGTAACCCGAGGTACCACTGTACATGCATTACTATACAAACTTCTTGGGTCCACTCAGAATGCTCTCTGTATGTGTAGTTCCCCTTCGCTGACCAGTTAGGGGGATTTGTCCCTTTGTATTTGAAACTTTGCCTTCATGTAGGTTCACACCTGGCACAAAGCTGACAATTTCCTGCTGTGATAGCACTCCCAATCCATCACCTGAGGCGGGCACCTGACTTTGCTTAGTGATGGGGCTGACACCTGGCTGATCAGTGTGTGCTAAGTGTGTGCAGTGATGAAGCAGTTACGTGATCTCAACAAGCCAGTTTGGTAGCATGAATCAGCCCAAGGGAAATTAACAGTTCCAGCCAAAACATCCGGTGCTGGACTTTTCAATCATCATTCTTTGAATAAGCAGGAAAATCTTGCTTACTGAAACCATGGTGACAGCAGGAATATCCATCGTTCATAAGGCACACACACACTAGACATGTAAAGCCCTGTTCTGAGTAATGTAACTATGGCCCTAGAACAGGCATAGGCAAACTCCGGCCCTCCAGATGTTTGGGACTACAACTCCCATAATCCCTAGCTAACAGGACCAGTGATCAGGGATGACGGGAATTGTAGTTCCAAACATCTGGAGGGCCGGAGTTTGCCTATGCCTGCCCTAGAATCAAGGCATCATAGAATTGTAGAGATGGAAGGAACCCTGAGCAAACACAGGAATCTCACGTAGATTATCCATGACAAATGGGCATCCAATCTCTGCTTAAAAACCTCCCAGGAAGCAGAGTCCACAACCTTCCAAGGGATTCTGTTCCACTGTCAAACAACTCTTAGCATTAGAATGTTCCTCCTGATGTTTAGTCGGAATCTTGTTCCTTGTAACTTGAAGCCATTGGTTCAGGTTCTATCCTCTGAGCAGGAGAAAACAGGCTCGTTCCATCCTCCATGTGACGCCCTTTAGATATTTGAAGATGGTTATCATATCTCCTCTCAGCCTTCTCTTTTCCAGGTTAAGCATACCCATCTCCCTCAATTGTTCCTCATAAGGCTTGGTTTCCAGATCTTTGTTCATCTTGATTGTCCTCCTCTGCACATTCAAGCTTGTAAATATCCTTCTTAAATTGTGGTGGCCAGAACTGGACACAGTATTCCAGGTGTGGTGTGACAGAATAGGGTGGTACTATGACTTCCCTTGATCATGACACTATGCTTTTGTTGATGCAGCCACGCATAGCCTTCTCCCCCCCCCCCTTTATTTTTTGCTGCTGTGTCACACTGTTGACTCATATTAAGTTTGTGGTCTACTAAGACCCTCAGATCCTTTTGACTGGCAAGCCAAGTGTCCTCCATCTTATATTTGTGCAGCTAGTTCTTCCTACCTAAGTGTAGAACTTTGCATATGTCCCTATTGAAATTCATTTTGTTTGTTTTTGTCCAGTTCTCCAATCTGTTAAGGTCCTATTGAATCCCAATTCTGTCTTCTGTGGCATTGGCTATCCCTCTAATTTGGTGTCATCTGCAAATTTGATGAGCATCCCCTCAATGCCTTCATCCAAGTCATTTATAAAGGCATTGAACAACAATGGGCCCAGGACAGAACCCTGTGGCACTCACCTTGTCACTTTCCCCCAGGATGACGAGGAACCATTAGTGAGCGCTCTTGGGGTTGGGTCTGTCAACCAGCTACAAATCCACCTAACACTTATCTCACCCAGTCCACATGTGACCAGCTGTTATATTAATGACATGTTTACTGCTGTCCAGTCCACATTTTACCATCTGTTAGATGTGTGAAATGTTTACTGCTTGTATGGACATGCAGCAGGAAGCAGGTCCTAAAGACTGACAAGCACAGCATATCAGAAGACCAGATGTTGTGGTCACTTCTCGTGCCTCTGTTTGGAGGCCGCTGTTGGCAAAATTTGCCAAATTGTCCAGCCTTCTCCCATTGCTTTCCTGTTTCAGGTGTTACTGGCAGTAATGGTATATTAGGGTGAAATGATGGATATGCCAACCCCAGGCCCAACTTGGACAGGGGAGCAAAGAAAGAGGCAACATTTTCATAAAGTTCCATAAGAGTCAGCAGTCAGTCTCACATTTTAAGGAAATTGCAGTCAAATGATCCAGACTGGATACAAAATAGCTGGACATGGGTGTGTGCGTAGAAAGGAAGAAAAGAAAAATGGCAGTTTTGAGAGAAAACTAAATTCTAAGCTGAAGTCAGCTGTGGAAGGCTAGGATCATTTGAGACTGCCCCTGGCTGCATTGAGACAGCACTTTATTCCATTTCCCCAAATTTCCTTACCAGTTCATTTTTGTTTTATGGCATCTTACACACACACACACACACACACACAGGGAGAGAGAGAGAGAGAGAGAGAGAGAGAGAGAGAGAGAGAGAGAGAACCCCACTAACCCAGAAAATCATAGCAGTTTTGTGCTGTACTTTTCATGGATCACATCACTGCTGCTCACATGAGGAAATTTGGGGTAGTATTCTGGCATAAATTTATTTCTGGTGTTCTCATGAATGAGTTATGGGGAAACAGAAGCGTGCATGTGCATGAAACATGCCACATGTCCAATGATGTCTGTTGTGAATGAAAGTTAGCATGGCATGGTGGTCTATTGATCAAAAGCCACAGTTCCACAATGCAACAGGTAATGCATTGTAAAAGGAACATTGGAATTCAGGGCAGAAGCACTAGCATTATAACCAGGAAAACTAGCAGAATAATCTCCATGTCCAAATGCACCTTCCCTCTGGAGATCTTGTAGGGCAGTGGGTGTGCTATGCTCCTTGGCTCCATGTGTTCTCTATTCATGGCACTTCTGTAATATCCTAGATATTATACACCACAACCTATTCTAGTGGCTACTTTCAAGCCTAGCTTCAGCAGGAAGAGGAAGACTGTTGAGCATCAGGGAAGGCCTCTATGAGTACATGGGGCCCATGGGTGCCATACTGCTAAAGAAAGAAAAGAATCATGCCTAAGGAAACATTTAGGCTGCAGTCCTATACAGTACCCTATGACCTGGGAATAACCCCCATTCAATTCAGTGAGACTGATTTTGAGTAAACATACAGAGGGTTGTGCTGTCGGATGGTTTTTTACTATGTCAGCCTGTTAATTCTTGATGCACATTGTGCACTCACAACTGTGCATCTAAAGCATATATTTTCTGCAAGTGATACACCCCCCCTAAACAGCAGTCTTGGCTGCTATAACTTTGTGGTGCAGCCATGTTTTGTTTTACACTGATAAGCTATTCTCTCATTGCCACTGTCATTGAAATGGAGAGTTAATGACTAAAGTATCCCTTTGATCTTGCCGATTTATCCTTGTGTTCTCTGGAGGTATCTATATTACCAGCTATTATTATCAGGGGTGATTACGGGAAGCGTTGCCAAATATTTCCCTCTAGTTAAGCAGATGTTTTTGCCTTGGGCATATCCGTGTGTGTTTTTATTCATAAAGCAATAAGAAACTTATGGTGTATTCTTTTTTCATTTCCTCTGAAAACCATTTAAGAATTACTTTCCTTCAGATCTGGAAAAGCACTGACAAGGGACTGTAAGTGCAGAAGAGGAACAGCTGAAAGCAACATGCTAAACTGGCTAGCAAAGCCAAAAAAATTAATCCAGAGATCCTTTACTACAGGGATGGGGAAGCAATGACCATCCAGGTGTTGCTCCCATCATCATTGGCCATGCTGGCTGGGGCTGATGGGAGTTGGAGTCCAAAAACATCTGGAAGGCCATATACTCTCTATCCCTCCTTTCCTGTGAGGTTGCTAAAATACTACTATGGAAAAAAGTGTTTTCATATTATGGTAAATTAAAGTGTTGGACATGCTTGCCCAAACTGTCAACTTTTTACAATGCGTGAGCTCAAGTGACATGAAAACTAGTCATGAGGATATAATCCATTCCTCTGAACAGCAGGTGGGGTTTAACTTAAGAAAAATTCTCCACGATGGGCCTACTCAGTCTTAATGTTACACACATTAAGCCTCCTGGAGGCTCCCAGAGGCTGATTTAGCTTCCCATTCCTACTGCCTGTTCTGAACTGCAAAAGTCGAAGGGCTGTTAATTGCATGACATGCCTGACTAACCTGGTGGGTGGCCAAGTAAAACTCAAAAAGTACACAAAGTTCTCCTGCACCCTTAACAGTTGTGAAGAAGAGGGAATTTCAGCAGGTGCAGCTGACCAATTTAGAGGATCCCAAGTTTGGTAGGCTTGATCTACAACTATGTTCCCCTAATATTTTTTAGATACATCGCCAATCTCTCTCTCTCTCTCTCTTACACACACACACACAGTTTGCTGGGTTTTTGTATGCAGAAAGAGACATGCAACTATGGTGTACATTCTGACATGTTATCATGCATAATGGAAGTGGGAATCATGAGAAATATTGACAACAGTTTCTATAAAATATTTCTGTAATGTTTGCATGAGCAGGGCTTACTGGCAAACAACACTGCAATTCCTGTAGAATGCACAGGATGAATGCTAAAAGCATGAACGTGACTGATGTTACCACTTGAAGAAGGTAATAATGATTTCCCACTTATGATATACCATTATCTCTAATTTATTACTTATTGTTCACCAGCAGATTGAGAACAGAGATTGGCTGACTGCTCTAATAAGGCACCTAGTTCTGATTCTTCCTGCTTTGAAAATCAATTGTTGTAATGATGAACTAATTAGAAGAGTTAAAATCTACCTTCTTCATTAAAAAGACACACAAGCAAAGCTTACTGTACAGAAAGGGATGCGTGTGTATTTAATGATGACTATCCTGCTTGGAAATCATTATGAATTTTCCCCATTTTTGTAATATCTCTCTCTCTCTCTCTCTCTCTCTCTCACACACACACACACACACACACACACACGAATACATATTTTTAAAGATTAGGTGAAGTCTCTATTATTTACTTTCTTTTCTTTCATAGAGAGTATTTTTTGGACCATGAGTAATGTTTTGTACTGTTCTCTTATGTCTAGACAGATATTCATAATGAAAAAATTGTCCGAATAATGAAGTAGACTTCCAAAGTCCATGGGGATTCCGGTTTATTCAGAACAAGAGTGATTTCCATCTTATCCTTGAAGGCCACTAAGGCCACTTTTATATGCCAAAAAAAACTGATTCAAAATCACTAAATAGCAACAGTTGCAAGCTGATTGGCCTTGGACATTCACTTTAAAAAAATAAGTGGGAGCAAATGCTCACGACCAATTGTCAGGCACTTTCAGAGGAGGTGAAGTGGGTTCAGAAGCTTTTGCAGTGGTGCCAAGGTGTAGCTAACGTGAACCTTTTTTGTGACACCTAGTGCACACAAATGGGTCCCTTGTCTCCATGGTGGTTACCTCAAGCTTGCAGTGAATGCTGGGCATGTTCATGAAGAACCTGAATCTAAAACATTCAGCCACTCACCTGATGTTGAGGCTCTTAAGGTAAAGGTAAAGGTACCCCTGCCCGTACGGGCCAGTCTTGACAGACTCTGGGGTTGTGCGCCCATCTCACTTAAGAGGCCAGGGGCCAGCGCTGTCCGGAGACACTTCTGGGTCACGTGGCCAGCATGACATCGCTGCTCTGGCCAGAGCCAGAGCCAGAGCCAGAGCCAGAGCCGCACACGGAAACGCCGTTTATCTTCCCGCTGGTAAGCGGTCCCTATTTATCTACTTGCACCCGGAGGTGCTTTCGAACTGCTAGGTTGGCAGGCGCTGGGACTGAGCAGCGGGAGCGCACCCCGCCGCAGGGATTCGAACCGCCGACCTTTCGATCGGCAAGCCCTAGGCGCTGAGGCTTTAACCCACAGCGCCACCTGCGTCCCGTTGAGGCTCTTAGTGGTATTCAAAACTGTAGGTTCTTCATGTGACAAAGAAATTGGCCAACCCTTTCATCAGAAAGGGAGCAGTTGCCATAGGCACAAAGACAATGACGGTGGGAAAATGTCAGCACTGAGAGCGAAATGGTAATTTCCACTTGCCTTCCATTCTCGTTGACAGTGAACAAGTGAACTTCCTGTATGAATCGAAGGCATCTCCATTCATGCAAGGGAGCTCCTGATTGCCTCCCTCCCTGGCTCCAACTCCCCTACACCCAGTTCCATGTCATTATAGACCCTGTGTCCCTCAATCCTGAGAATCCTATTTTCAGGGCAGTGCACCGGGAAAGAAGAGAAGCCCTACTTAATGTGTGGTTCCACTCTCAGTTTCCTGAATACCATCCATGTAGTTTGATTAGTTTTTCAAGTCTAGAGAATGTAACCCAGCCTGCATATTGCTTGACTCATCATGTGCCAGGGGTTGACTGCTAGAATTAGATGAAGGTTCCCCTGGAAGAAGGTGTGGGGCAATTGGTCCATCTCCATTGGCTGTATGAAGGCAGCAGGATTCTCTCTTGTTTGTGGACCACTCTCACCTTCTGGGGCTCAACATTCCTCTTGCTTGACTTCCATTGACTGTATGCTAGTTTCCCTGGTAACACAGGCAGACCTAGGCTTATGGCAGCTCTGTGTTATCCAGGCTTCTGGGGAATAAAGCATCCCAGCATCTCTGCACTTTCCCTGCACTTGTATCCCAGGTCTATTTTACACAGACACCCTTCCATAGATGAACTATCTGGACTGATGTTCCTTGATGCCTCCTGTGTTGTTGTTTAAAGAAAAAGTGGTGGGAGAATACAAGATTTCCTTTCTGATATAAACTTGTAATGTTTAAATTATAGGAATAGTTTGTTATGACTATTTTCCATCCTTTTTCATGCTAGGAATACTTATCCATTACAATTCACAGCATGTGTATTCGGAAATTTAGTCCTCTTGAGTTCAGTAAGGGTTACTCCCTAGATAAGTGTATACAGGATTGCAGGTCCAGGTTGCAAAGTTGATGGATTTCTAGGACAGTCTCACAATATCAAAAAGCCAATTCACACTACCTTGCTTTGGGAGTAGGATGACCATTTCTTCTCAGCCTGATTTGAAACAACCTATACTTAATGTTCATGTTACCTTCTTATGAAACTGATTGAAATGCAAGATAAAACCTTTTTTCGCCTTGCTCTCACCTTTGGAACATCTAACCCAAGAAAATCAGTCTAGTAACTTCCTTGTTTTCTTTCTGCTGATGAAGAGCTTTAATATACAAAAGCTTTCCCTGGTTGCCATCATTCAAGTTGGTGCTGCTTTTTGATCATTTACATTTATTTCAAGATTTTCTATTCATCATTTAAAGTATTTTAAATTCATCCAACACAAGAGGACTAGACTGTGCTTTGGACACCCCTTGAGAGACATCTGCTGTAACAGTGGAGTCAGGATCCCAGTGGAAGCAAGTAATTTTATCCTCAAAATGCTTCAAAACATGTCACAGTGGGATGTTGTCGGTTCTACCATCTCCTTTGGGCCAGAATGTAATGGGAGGCTCTGGAAACCTCTAAGTTAGATTACTGCAAAGTGTTATATGTTGGGCTGCCTCTGAAGACAATTTGACTTCAGCTGGTGTAGAATTCAGTAGCCAGGTTGCTCACTAGGGCAAGACAGTTTGTGCATATTGCACCGATTCTGGCTGCATTGGGTGCCAATAGTTTTGGGCCCAATTCAAAGCACTGGTTTTGACCTATAAAGCCTTAAATGGCTCAAGACTGCAATACTTCAAAGACTGCCTCTCCCCATATGAATTGACCTGGAACCTGCAGTCATCCTCTGAGGCCCTTATTCCTGTGTCTCCTCCAGTGTGGTGCCAGTGTGGTGTAGTGGTTAAGAGCGGTAGTCTCGTAATCTGGGGAACCAGGTTCGCGTCTCCACTCCTCCACATGCAGCTGCTGGGTGACCTTGGGCCAGTCACACTTCTTTGAAGTCTCTCAGCCTCACTCACCTCACAGAGTGTTTGTTGTGGGGGAGGAAGGGAAAGGAGAATGTTAGCCGCTTTGAGACTCCTTAAAGGGAGTGAAAGGCGGGATATCAAATCCAAACTCTTCTTCTTCTTCTTCTCCATGAGAAGTCCAGAGGGTGGCAACACAAGAATGGGCCTTTTCTGCAGTGGCTCTCTGTTTGTGGAATATGCTGCCCAGAGAGACTTGCCTGGCACCTTCATTATATATCATAACATTTCTCTTCAACCAGAGAGAACTTGGGCTGATTAATATTCTATGGCCGTAAGGTTATTGGTTTGTTTGTTTTTTGTTTTATTATGTATCATGTGTTCTCATTTAATGAGCTTTGGATGAAGGTCACCATACAAATATATACTGCTACTACTACTGCTACTAATAGTGACTTACATTTACCCCTCTACAACCCTAGGTGCCGCCAAACAGCATCTACAGTTTGTAGGAGGGTTGTGAGAAATTTGAGATGATGGGCAGGATTCACCTAACAGACTCCATCACGAGAAGCCTTGCACATAGGCTTCTGCTTGAGCAATGGGGCTTTCTCCCCTCCCCCCTCCCCCCTCCCTCAGGCTCCCCTCTTGCCCTGAAATTGGCTGAGGGGTGAACTCCCAGACCAGCATTCCATCTGGCAAGCTGCAGTTATTGTGCAGACAGAACCTTTGTGATAGTGCAGTGTTGAATTCTACCTAATATGTTTATACAATTTTGTCTTTTACTACAGATTGTGTTAGGTTTTGTGAGTTCACTTTATAACTGCTGTTTTCACAGGTTTGTTTAACTGTTCCATAAAATCATGAGCTATTTCATGCAATCAGTTTAATTATATGCAATTAGATTTCTTTAGAAAAGAACCCTGCACAATTACATCACTGCGTGTATGGTAGACTCTCCCCTGCCCACATTCAGCTGTGCGGTATAGGAGACCAAAGCAAACTAAAGGAGGCTATTAAGTTTACTATGAAAGTACACTTATTATTTCAGTCCATAATTTGGAAGCGAACTCCAAACCCTTTGCATGAGTGCATACTCCATAGCAGTATAAGCAAAGTTCCATATACAACATTGCGTATTTTTGTGTTTATATATTTCTTATTGGGAAGGAATTGGACTTTGTTGTCCTGTGCTGCTTGTGTGGACTGTTGCATATCTTAGAGGCGTCCATATTTTTCCCTGTCTTTCACATGTCTATCTTGTTTGTCCGTTGTTTGTCCATTACAGCCTTCACTTGGAGACCTAGCAAATTCCCGGAGGCTCAAATATCAAGGTAGTGAAACTCCATTAACCTACGTGGCACATTTCTGTCGGATGGCAGGAAAGTTAGAAAGCCAAACTTCCTTGTAACCCAATGGGAGGAGCATGTGCTGGAACAGGGGGATCTGTGTGAACAAGTAGACAGCAATGAGGGAGGAAATTCAAAGTGAATTTTTTTCCCAAAGTGAATTTCCAGCTTTGCAAACCTGGAAAATTAGGGCTGCCATGCGTTTGGATTTTCCCGGACATTACCGGGATTTCAAAGGTGGGATTGATGTCTGGGGGGAATTTCCCAAAGGCGCTGCTTTGCCCTGGATCTTAGACAAGTCAATCAAAAAATTCCCTTTTTTTGGCATTTTGAAATATGGCAACCCTAGGAAAATAGGCAAGCAAAATGCTGCTACTTGAGAGTAAGAGTCTTGTGAGAGGTAGGCAAGTTGAGGGACTGTTTAGTCCAGAGAAAGTGGATGGCATTTTAATATGCTTCAGCTTGCTCCAAAGGGAATATACTGGTTTTCTGTAACTTTGGCATTGCATAACATTATTTTTTCTGACCTCACACTAGAAGTTAAAATATGGCATCACACTACCTTAAGAGGCTCAAGGAGACCTCAGGGGAATTTGGAGAATGGCTGATAAGGGGCAGCTTTGTGCAAATAATTAACCTCTTGCCTGGGGGCAATAAGTCCCTCAAGGGGGAAGGGCGCACTCTGTGTGCAACAGGAACTCCCCTCCCTCATACAGCACAGGACCCTGGGTGACAGGGAGGTGGCTGCCCCATTCATACATCTACTTCTACTAGCCACCAAGAAGGTCAAGGACCTAATGAGCACACAGAAGCACTGGCTACTGAATACCCAGCAGTTCTGATTTCTCCCCAAGATTGTCCTTCTTTTTTCAAGTTTTTCTTCACAGCCATATGGACCTCACAGTTGTAATAGGGGACATAAAGGGACAGCACATAGAATTACGTACATAAGCATTGTCATTCTGGATCAGACTTAAGAGTAAGAATAGGACATGGCAAAAATCATCGTGCAGGAGTCTCAACAACCTGCAGTTCTCTAACCCAAATAATTGAACGGCCCAGTGCAGTTATGACACTGGCTTCTAGAAAACCATCATTTCCAAATTCGGAGTCAGTTACTTTGTCAGTTACTTTGGGCAACTGATTTGGGGGCCTCATGGAAAAGAAAGGAAATTGCCGATTGTTTAATTTATTATAACCCAAGGAAAGACGTCTGTGAGATTTTCTGTCTCAGATGCCAAAATAACTTGATAAGCCTTTGGTACTAAGCACCTTGACTGAGGAGAGTGGGTGGTTGGCATTTGCTGTTCTGCCTCAGGGAAGAAAATGTCTTACGACTGGCTTTGATAGACCATGGTTTGTTCTTACATGTGCATTATTCCAAGTGGTTCTCTTATAGCCATAATTTGCAAACCAACTTCAAACCATGATTACAAGCTCTAGTTTTTGAAATAATGATAATGGACATGCAATAAGAAATTATGGTTAGCGTTGGGTAGGGAAGGGAAGGGGATGGGGAAATTGCTCTGGATGGGAGAAGAGGGAGGAAAAGGAAGTCCATGTGAAGCTGAATCTCAGTTTCCAAACTATGGTCTGCAGAAGCTAGTAAGACATCCTCACTGGACCTTCAACACAACTTCAAGTAGCCTTGGTAGTTGACCCATGAGAGTGAAGGGGTGTTTTCTTCCATCAATTTTGGAAACCAACATCCGTTACCAATTGTCGTCAGAGAGTTTTAAAAAGCCTCCCTTCATACATGTGCAATGAGATGTGCTTGATTTGCTTCCAATTAATGGTGTTTTCATAACATTTGTTTAATTGTGACCTGAGGGCGAGTTGAAGATTCATGCTGCTTCACAATAGCTCATTAGGCCTTAGTCACAGTTCCTTGAACAACAGAAGAAATAAATTGGGCTGAAGTCTTCATTGATATATAGATAGAAAGATGTCATAAAATCAGGTTAAGAGGAACCAAATATAACCCCCCCCCAAAAAAAAATCAAATGATTCACTTCATTCACTTCCTCACCTTCTCAACGACTTTTCAGTGTATTTTTCATTTCTCACTTACAATGGCATTAGGGTTGTGGATGATTCCTCTTACTTTCTGTGTACTTTCAAAGTGAGTCATCTTGACATTATCCTGCAATGATCAAACAATTTATACACAAACACATATAGATGAAATTAAGTCACAATATCCAGCTGATTTTAATTATTTGGAATAAGATTGCATTGAAGTTATATAGTAAATCACATTAAAATTATAAATAAACTACTAGTTTGGATTATTCCTTTCTACCTGTAAAAAAAGCAGATATAACGGAAAGTTTTATTATATATATTTTTTTAAGATAGCAGAAATTTAGCAGATGCTTAAAGCACAATTCTTAGTGTGTCTACTTAGGAATAAGTTTCATTAAATATTATGAGATTTGCTCCAAGGTACATATGTTTAGGACTGCAGTCTGAACTTCTTAGCCCTACCATTTCCTGCTAAACAGTATGGTAATTATGTTTTCTTCTATCTCAACTCTTAAGTCTTGAGAGATTGCTATCGCTGCTGTTGGACATTTGGAATAATGCATTACTGAATGACTAGCTTTTGTGAATGATTATAGGAAAACAGTAAATAGGGAAGGAGGAATCAATTGTGTATGCTTTTATCCAAAACTTCCCCACTTTATTTTTCTTCCCTTGGAACAACAGAAAGCTTAGAACTTTTCTGGCTTTCAGGGTCTTGCAGGATTTTTTTGAAAAATGTGATAAATGTATAACTTCCAGCAATAATTGATGCAAAGGAACTGAAGCCCCTGATTTCGTATGGGAATGTTTGTGTGTACATTGGTACAGCTTGCTTGCATTTGCTTCTCTAAGACCACAGCACTGCTGACAGGAGAAAGCATACTGCAGAATTTGGGTACAGTCCTTATTTGCTCATACTTCTGCCTGATCCCTATTTTGTCCCTTTTGGGGTCCTTTCTTGTCATGAGCTGCTAGAGTGTTCAGTCATAATGGTTGGGGAATGGATGCATGGTTTCTCTGTGGCATCAGCACTCAACACTGAAGGGTCGATGCTTGATCATAGGGCATGGACTTTGCATATCGAGGTCCCCAGGGCCACCCCAATAACTCACACATCACACAGAATTTTTGTTTAAGGTTTTTGGCATAATTTTGGTCACAACTTTATTAAAATACAAATATGTGAGTGGTTGCTTAGGTTGCGACTATCTGCCCCCACCATGGGGGACAGACTGACATTCTGCACGATGCGAAAGTCAGAAAAGGGGAATACACTTGGGGGTAGCGATGGAGCAGGGAACCTGCCCTCAGCCCTCCCCAAATGCAAACAGGAGCTCATTGCTATGGCCCGAGCCCCCTTGACAGAGTGGACAAGCAATAGTTAGCCCCTGATTCCTTTAACAGAATCCCTTGCAGCAGCAGCATTAGAGGGGCAGGCACAGCCATTCCATGCCCCTCAACCAACCAAACCATAAACCAGTGCCTATCCGCAACCTTACAAGTTGTGACGATTTGCTACGTAGTAGGCAAAAACCAAATGACCCCAGCCAATCAGCCAGATGGACAAAATTCCTACCAGGCCCCTGCCCCAAGAGCAGACAACCCCATGACAGGCATAGCAAGGTCAAAGTGAACAACCCTAATTCTAGGGGGGGGGGATGGGCAATCCGATGCATGGAGCGAAAAGAGGAAGCTCTACGCCTTGTGCAGGGAGTTTTAGCATTTCTGGCTGTCAGTCAACAAATGGCAACATTAACTTCTTCCCAGCGGCAAGGGAAGCCCCAATCGCATCAGTGGCCAACGATCAATTAGCCCGCCCCCAACTTTGGAGTGTCCTGGCGGCCCCCACCGCAGCACATGCTCTCCATGAAGGAGAACACGCTTTGCATACAGAAGGTCCCAGATTCAATTGCTGGCATCTCTAGTTAGGGCTGGGAGGGACTCCAGTCTGAAATCCTGGAGAGCTGCTGTCAGCCAGTGTGGACAATATTGACTTAAATGGATCAATAGCCTGATTCGGCATAAAGCAGCTCCCTATATTCTGAACCATGCAGCTTCATGCTACAACACAAAGGCACTACGCAGTGCAAAGCCTGTTGTTTTATTTACTGCAGCTGCAGAGGTAGGTTTTGAACAGTTGGTATTGGAGGACAATTTTCTTTTCCTGGTATATCTTTCAACAAATGATTCTACACCCTCTTAGCTTTACAATTAATGTATTACAGATGACAAGCATACAGCATATGTAACCGAATGAATAGCAATGTGTAATTTCAGGGTGGTGGGGTTGGCTCAATCAGTAATTCTTGGTTTGGGAATTTTGGTATTGCTTGTTTCCATCTGTGAAATGTTGGAGAGTGTGCTATAGCAAATGCATCCAACAAGGTTTCCAGTTTAAGACCATCCGGAAGGAAGGCATGAAGGGGAAAAGATGCAGTAACTGACCATCATAAAGTCCAATATGAGGCACAAAGTCTCTCCCCCCTCAACAGATGGGGTGTGTGATATAGAATTAGAGATAATCATCACTCAGTAATTGCTTTTCCATAACAGCAGGTTCATAATTCATAATTGTCTTATTTGTTAGGACTTCACATTTTAATCAGTTTAGATGATAGCTTTATCAACACAAAGCTTGAGTTGATTAATTGGTGAAGCTGAGAGCTAGTGCTTATTTATGAGACAATTTTGGTTCTCAGTGTGGTGTAGTTGTTAAGAGCGGTAGTCTCCTAATCTGGGGAACCGGGTTCGCGTCTCCACTCCTCCACATGCAGCTGCTGGGTGACCTTGGGCCAGTCACACTTCTTTGAAGTCTCTCAGCCCCACTCACCTCACAGAGTGTTTGTTGTGGGGGAGGAAGGGAAAGGAGAATGTTAGCCGCTTTGAGACTCCTTAAAAGGGAGTGAAAGGCGGGGTATCAAATCCAAACTCTTCTTCTTCTTCTATTGGGGAGCAAGAAAAAGGTTAAAAAGGGCCTAAAATTAAGTTAGCTTTATTTATTGAATTATAACTTCCCCAAAATTGCACTTCTAGTGAGATTTTGGTGAGATGCAGATATATTCAAATTGAAATGATTAATTGGGTAAAAGGCAAGTGATTGATGACGTAAAATTTATTTAATCAGAAGACAGTTCTGATTATTATATTCGTCTACAAATCATGATGGCTTGCTGTTTTCCATTTCAGGGTGAAAAGTAGAAGAACCCGACTGACTGTATCATGGAATTAGGCCAACCTGGAATCTCCTTGCCTGGCATCTTTTATGTATGTGGTAGTGTGTGTGTGTGTGTGTGTGTGTGTGTGTGTGTTTGTTTTAAAGGGAGCATTCTTCTTAAATACATTCATCCAGTTACAAATATGCTAGTAATTAAGATTACCTCGTTGTTTCGAGGGCTTCTCTCCTGCTGAATGCATTTGCATAAATAATACGTATACTAATCAGCATGTATGCTGTGTTTGTGATTAATGGCTTGTTAATGCTGTAGAAGTCCCAGGTTGTTCAATTTAATTAAATATCTGGGCACTAAGAACCACTGTAGTGGTTTGTATTATTTATTTAAATATAAATTGCTGCTTATCTTGTTCATGGAATGTTTTGCATGACTCTGCTATTATACTTGTCAGAGGGGAAGAAAACAGAGCAATGAAACAATTTACTTCCAAGTAATGCATTTGACCTAAGTAAGGTTATTCAAAGCGGTTTGAAGAGGGCTGCTTTAATTCTAATAGTTAATCCCTTGAAAGACAATGAAACAAATCAAAGGAATCGTCACAGTTATGCTCGTTGCTTAACACCTATTTACTGATGAAATTTATTTACTGAAATTATAATGATGACAGTGATCATGTTATAGGATTGTATCCAATGCTACCCATGCACAAGCAAAACAGACTTCTGCTCATGCAATTGGGCTTTTTCTCTCTCTCTTTCCCATGGCAGTCACCCTCTGGAGAAGATATTGGGGATATGCAAGGCAGGGGAGTACAGTAGGGAGGAGTAGAGGAAGCAGAAGTCCTATTGTATGGATGGAAATCCACTAGGGCAACATTGGTTTCCACCCAAAGAGCCATCAAGGTCCTTAACAATATACTTAACAAAGATATATCCCCATCTCAAGGGTCTTGCAACCTAAATTTTAATAATGGACAAGACAACAGAATGGGGGAGAGAGAGAGGCACCATCTTTGGTCAGTCATGACTTCTTCCAAAGAGTACTGGGAACTGTTATGGGTGCTGAAAGTTGTTAGGAGACCCCTAGTCCCCTCACAGAGTGACAGTTCCCAGTGTGGTTTAACAATCAATCTGCTCTCACAGGAAACTCTGACTCTTCAACCGACCAGATGCCAGCATTATGACTGCTCTCTAAATAGGTGGCTCTTAAAAGGTGGCACAAGACTCACAAGACTTTTTCCTGTTGCCTTGTACCACATCCACATCCTTTGTACCTTATTCCTGCATCTTCTCTAACCTTACTATAGAAGCACTGAGGTTCTACCATGTTTAAGTCTTCAGTGCCATAACAAATGCATTAAACATGATACTGCTTTGAAATTTGCCTCAGCTTTTCTAGAACGGAAGAAGAGCCCCCTGTGAACCTGAAAGCTCACCTAACCCACAGAGCAGATGTTCTTGTGACTCTTTTTCACAGTCTTTGGGACCCCCAGTGCAGCGACTGAATTACAAGCATCTAAATGTCCTAGTTCGAGGTGACACAAGAGGAAGGCTCATAAAGTCAGCTGTACTGAACGTTTGGAATTGGGATGAGGGAAAACACCTGCAGCACTGCCAGGAAGCAAGTTAATATCTACTTAGAAGTAAGGCCCTAGGTAGGTAGTATAAAGAAAGCATAAATAAAATAAAAGTTGTAGTGTGGATCTGCACTTGCTGACCAATAAGTAGCTTTTCCCAGAAATTCTTAACCACATTTTAATCACCAATTATGTATTTTCACATTCACAGCACCTGAGTTCTCAGAAGCATTCTTCCTTTAAAAAATACTGTGAAAAAAGTACAGTTGGGGGGAAAAACCTCAAAAATATATAACTGAGCCTGGCGTACTTCCAGACAAATTATACAGTTAAGGCAGACATGTTTTTCAAAGATCTATATTGGGTGATATTCAACTAAGTTTTTTTCTCAGAGTGAACATGCTCTAAGTTAGACCAATTTATTTTAATGGGTCTACTCTGGGTAAAACTTAGTTGAATACTACCTACTGTGTGTGTGTGTGTGTGTGTGTGTGTGTGTGTGTGTATGATTCCTAAGAACATAAGACAAGCCTGCTGGATCAAGCCAATGGCCCATTTAGTCCAGCATTCTGTTCTCACAGTGACCACCCAGATGCCTACAGAAACTCTCAAGCATGGAGGAAGGGGGTGCGGGTGTGTGGGCCGTCCTGGGTGTCATCACTGGGAGGGGGTGACAAAATGAGAAACAAATGTGGGTGTGGGTGTGTGTTTTCAAATGGGCTCACGAAACTGTTTAGGTCAGTCAACAAACGCAATGGAATGTGACTGGCACTGGGCGCCACACTGCGGGCGCTGGCACTTACTGCGGGGCCTGCAGTGTGCCTGAGCCATGCATTTCTCCTGGGAGTGATGTTGTGGCTTGGGCGCCTGCAGGCTCTGCGTTGCATGAAATGGCAGTGTGGGGCTTGCGTCTGCTCACCGCCTCTCCCTCAGCCACCCTACAGCTGAGGGGAAGGCGCTGGAGAGGCTCCACGCAGTGCACCCCGCCCCCATGGGTGGCTTGCCCCGCCCCCATGAGCAACTCCCCCCGCCCCTGACTGCAGGACATGTGCACCGCACCAGGCACCTGAGTGGCTAGCTACGCTGTTGCATGAGAGCCCTCTCTCCTCCTGTGATTTCCTACAACTAGTATTCAGAAGCGTTACTGCCTCTGATTGTGGAGACAGAACATAGCCATAGTGGCTGGTACCTGAACTAATGCCGATCATTTGAGTTGATGGTAGTTGTAATTGCTGAAGACAAAAGGCAGAAACCTTAAATCTGGGCCCACCCACACTTATTGTCTCATGCTCCCACCCCACCCCAAGAAAACATCTCTTTAGTGCACAGTCACAGCAAACAACAATTTAGGGAAAGGGGAAATCCGCTCAGACCACTGTTTTCTAGGCATGCGGCAAGCAGAAGAGTGGACGAGCCCTCTTCTAGTAAAAAGCGAAACCAAAACAAAACCCTGCTACTCATGTCACGTCAGAATGTACATGTGAAAGCATAAGATCTGTGAGCAGAGAAGTACTTTATTCACTTTCAACTATTCAGAAATGTATTAATTAACAAAATTAATGCTTAGTAGTAATAGAAACCTCCTGAGTCCTCAAAGCATGTCTTACATTGCCCTGGTAAGCCTTACAGCTATCCTTTAACGTATTTAAAGGTTATTTCTGTATGAAATACAAGGTGCTGGAGACTGAAGATGTGGCTTGCTTGAGGATTCTGGGATAGCTGAGGATATCGTGCTCTAAACCATTGGTGTATCAATTCTCATATCTAGGTATTGTACCCATGATGTTTAGAACATGTGGAAAGGCCTTTGATGAATGGCAGAGCACCTGTTTTTCATGCAAAAGGTCGCCAGCATCTCGAGATAGGGTGGGGAAACACTCCTGCTGGGAAAGGTGGAGATCCGCTTCCGGTCTGAAGATGAAAGGTAGCCAATATGGTGCCCTTCAAATCAGCCCCAACCAACATGGCAAATGAAGAGGGACGATGAAAGTTGTAATCTATCAACATCCGTCTGAAGCACATCCTATTGGCTACCCCAATAGATAATGCTGAGTTAGATAGATCTAAGATCTGACTCAGTATGAGGTAGCTTCCTATGTTCTACAACCATCAAATGTAACATCAGAACAGTTCTCGAAAAAGAGGGGAAGCCACCATGTATTTCAGTGCTAATAAGGGACTTGGCAAGGGAGGTATAATGCATGCAATGTCAAGATTCAGAGGTCAAGACTGCCTGGCCCAGAGCAAGTAAATGTTGAGAAATGTAAAAGATTTTACTGCAAATGGTTTTCTCATTATAGCATAAATGATCATCTAAATTAAGCAACTTATTAGCCTGAGGTGAATTATTTGTATTGATTTTGTTCTGGAAAGGACATATATGGTAATTGAAAGGAATGTGGTTTTTAGTTACTAGGCATCATGCCATCACCTTGGGTTTTTCTTTTTTTCCTTTTTCTATAATGGAATATAAAGGTAATTGTTGCAAATGCTTTCATTTGCAATTTAAGGGTCATGCCATAAATTATGGCTAGATTCTAGATTTATTTAAATACCAATATTCATCAGCATTCAACATTAAAACAAAGCCAATTGCTACATGTTAGACAGCAATTTTATTGTACAAAACACATTAGAATTTTAGAATGTGTGCATACCGTAATGCATGATTTTTAAAAAGAAAAAAAAATCTGCTGCAAATAATTGTATTTGCAGCTGAAATATATGGAGGCTGTCAGATTCCTCTACTCATGGTAAAAAAAGCAAATGAACATGAGCCTCTTTGATCAGACTGAAGAGTGGCCAACCAGATGTCTACGGAAAGCCCACAAGCCAGATATGAACGCAATAACACGCCCTCATTTGTGTTCCACAGCAACTGGATCACAGGGATACTGCACATGATGCTGGGTGTAGATAACTATTGTTTGTTATTATGGCATGTACCTTTGTGGTTTTGTATTGTAAACCACCCTGTGAACTTTGAAAGAAGGGCAGTATAGAAATTTATTTTAATAATAATAATAATACTGACTGGTAAGCAATGGTGCCCTTTTCCTTCATGAAGCCATACATGAATGTATGCCACACATGGCAGGGACGTAGGTGGCGCTGTGGTCTAAACCACTGAGCCTCTTGGGCTTGCTGATCAGAAGGTTGGCAGTTCGAATCCTCTCAACGGGGTGAGCTCCCATTGCTCTGTCCCAGTTCCTGCCAACCTAACAGTTCGAAAGCATGTCAGTGTAAGTAGATAAATAGTTACCGCTGTGGCGGGAAGGCAAATGGCATTTCTGTGCGCTCTGGTTTCCGTCACGGTGTTCCGTTGCACCAGAAGCGGTTTAGTCATACTCCCCACATGACCCGGAAAGTTGTCTGTGGACAAACACCGGCTCCCTCGGCCTGAAAGCGAGATGAGTGCTGCAACCCCAGAATCGCCTTTGACTGGACTTAACCATCTAGGGGTCATTTGCCTTTATCTTTTTAGTACTACTAGCCCTTCTTGAATGCTTATGCCTGGCTGTACTGGATGCTTGAACAGTGGTAATGCCTCTGGCTTGCTTAGTTAGAGGATGGAGAAGGGTGTGTATGTAGAAACCACTTGCTTAGTTGGGATGTAGCCTGCTGTACAAATGTGAGTGTTGTATCAAGAAAGACAAAAAGACAGAAAGAGAGAGAGAGAGAGAGAGAGAGAGAGAGAGAAAGAAAGAAAGAAAGAAAGAAAGAAAGAAAGAACCATGCTGAATTCTGTGAGATCTCACTAGAACCTGGAAGCCACAGCTGCTTCTCTTTGCTTCTCTGGTGGCGGTGGCAGGGGTGCCTGTGGGGGTACTGTCCCTTGGGATTCCACCACCCGAGGCAGCTGCCTCAATCTGCCTCATGGGTGGCTGGCCCTGCATTAACTGCACAAGAAACCTGCTATTCTGTCATGCAAAGGTGGTCCTCTGCTGGGTGGATATATGAAGTTGCAAGTAGTGTTACTATTTCATAGCAATTCTGTGTTCTCCAGCTGTCTCTCCCATGGATGGGCCACCTGTGGTCCTCTGAAGACTGTTGGACTCAAATTCCTATCAGCCCAGCCAGTTGACCAATGGCTAGGCATGATGGGAGTTGCAGTCCACCAACATCTGCAGGGCCATAGTTTCCCTGTCTCCATATTGCTTTCAGTTGCCTTTTGGTGAAGGGAACTAGCGTGTAAAAAACCAACAAACAAGGAACAATCTGGAGCTGTTCAGCTGTTACTTAAATGTTTTCAAAGTCTTCATTTCTTTCCAAATTGCACTGCCTAAACTCATTAACTGTGGCATGCTTTTCTATTGATTAGCTGGTTAATCCATTGTACTCGTACAGACATGAAAACTTTGCTTTGGGTTGAAAAAAAATCCACTAAACTACATTGAAAAAAATTGATCAGATTCAGACTGGAAGATACAGTTACACACTCATCAAATTACAGGTATTGATTGCCAGTTACTACACCTTACCATTTGATACCATCCAGATAGCTAAATAGGCACTATCTCATTTCTTTTGCAGTTAGCACTCCAACGCAAATTTATTTTCTTGCATATTGCAAACAACACAGTAAGTTTAACCCTTTTGTTGCCTTTGGTAAGGTATTAAGAGATCTTCTCTTTAAATGTTGGTCCTCCAAAGGTGTTCTTAAAGCTCTGTGAATATTTAAACAAGCAGAAGAGCAGGAAAGTTCATTTTTTATATTCAGTATTTTTCCCTTCTTTCCTCATCTTTGTTAGGGAAAGGGATTTTTGCTTCGTGTCATTTCCCCAGTCAATAACCAGAAGATGAAGTATATTCCTTTGGTCAGAGCAAACATAGGCCTTTATTCCAAATGACTTGCATTTTTCATGATGAAAAATAGTAGAAAATAGACCCTGAAAGCATAGGGGTGGGTACTTTTTAAATAGGCTGTCTACACATCAGTTGCAAACTGTCATGACCCCAGTCAAGGATTGGAGAACATTGTCATTTTGAGAAGATAACTGGGGGTAAGAAGATTGCCAAAGGCCAATTTCAGCCAGCGTCCTGTTCTTACAGCCAGATGTATAGGGGAAGCCCACAAGCTGAAAAGGACAGGGGAGGTTCTTGCTGCAGGAAGGGAAGAGGTGACTTTTGCCAATTTCTCCTTCCCCCTACAGTGACTAGCACCACTGCACACTCAGATGACTATCTAGAGTAGCTTTTCAGGGGTCTGTAGGGGGAGGAAAAATACCTGTGGCCACTCCTTAATGAAGAGTTCTACCCATAATGGGTCTGGATCAAATCCACAGTATTGAGAAAGGTTTTGAGCGGGTTCAGAACTGTAGTGTAGAGGTGCCTTTACAACACTTTGGCTGCAAGTTTTTCAGGTAGATTGTTAGGGAATTCACAGGGTGTCTGAAAAGGGCTAGTCCAATGCCAACATTAGCAGGCAGGATGACGGAAACAAGGAAGGGCCAGGCTAAGGCTGAGAGAGCTAAGGAACCAATGTGTGAGGAAAGGATGGCCAGGCATGAAAAGGCAACTGAGAAGTAACATGGGGAGTGGGCTTGACACAAAAGTAGAGATTAGGCACAAGAACAAGACCTGCTGGAAACTATAGATAGTGGTGAAGATGAGGGCAAGCAGGCAAAGAGCAGATGAACCAGAGAGATAAGGGCCACAGACTAATATGGGCAGAATGTTAGATTCTATAAGGTGGTAAAATACTGGCTGCTTATCTGAGTTACTCAGATAAGAAGGCAAGCTTAGGACAGTTGCTATAGAAGGTCAGCAGGATCTCTATTGGCTCTCCAAGTCCCCTGATAATCTGGGCTGGCCAGCTGCAGTATCTCTGTCACTGTCAAGGGTGTCAATGGTGGAGCAGCAAGGCTCAGGCCAGCTGTTCTCTCCACCTGTAAACTGTCCTGGTGAGACAGAGACCCAAGCTCCTGAGTCTTGCTTCTATTTTCTCAATATTGAACCTGTAGGTACCTTACAATTCCACTAACAAAACAATAGAGAACCTTGGGGTTTCCTCAAAATACGGATGCATATGTTTATGCAACAACATATTTCAGGTTTATTATACTCCACATGATTGCAAGTGAAAGAACATCACACGCTGTTGCTCTTGTTGGACCAAAATGAAATTTGCCCCTTAACATTTTGTGCTGAAATTTAATGTCATAACTTGTAGAAATTTCAGAAAATTTCCCACATCACAGTATCTTTTAACACTGGAGCAGTTTTCCACATTATATTTTCCAGACAGCAAGTCAATCATAATGTAACTCAGATTCCTTTCTTCAGCTTTGAATTTGGTGCTTTATGTCCATCCTCATTTCCAACATATTTTCTCTTTGTTTAACAATCCTATGATGCCTCAGTGAGGTTTTTATGACCCTAAGAGCATACAATGTAGGTTAGAATTTGATTTCATTGTGTAGCTGATTTTTAGACGATGAAAACCAAGCTATGTGTACGGGTTTGCTTTCCCCCCCTTTTTACTACTTCCAGATTCTTAGTGACTGTCTACCACATTTTTATTTGGTTTTATTTTGGATCGTTGCAACCCAGTGTCCAGAACACAAACACTGCTTATAGGATATAGATATTATGCAATAAATTGATTAAATAAGAAGGGAAAAAATGAAAGGAAAAAACCACCCTACACTGATTGTTTATTGTTTGTTGTGTATAAATCTTTTTGTCAAAATCTTTTTCACTGCACCATTCAATTACAAAAAATATGTGTTGTTATTATTAAGCTACTTCCATTGAGACTTTCAGCTTCCTTACTTTAATGGGCACTATACTGGCTGAATATTGGTTTTAACCCCTTTGGTATTCCATTGGTTCTGCACAATCCCTCCTGCTTGATTTCTATAGTGGAGTACAGTCCTGGAACATGGTGATGGAAATCACTAAGGGAATCTGTAGAAAGGGGGAAACACATTGAAAGCCTGGTGGGGGATGAGCTTTCTGTTACTTCTGTCTGCCACACTACAACTGGAGGTGCTGGATGAATGTCCATCTGTTGCATGACCAGCAAGCAGAGAACCCCTCCAATAACCAACAAACAGGAGAGCTAACTCTTTCTGTTTCCTCCATATCAAAAAACAAAACCCAGCATGTCAAAGAGATGGGTTTCAGGTTAGCCTTATCCCTGACGTGTAACTTATTGGTGGTAATATTTTGTATGGAGTAATATTCATACACATCATGCAATCAGAAGTGGTATAGTTCAGATACAGGTTCTTCTCTGTGAGAACTAGGCCAACCAACCACTAGTTAATTACTGCTTTCCATTTGCAAAAGGCTCAGCAGAATTCCATCACCCAGCATTATTCCTCTTTTACAAATTGGGGACTGAAGCTCAGAGGAATAGTGACTCGTCACATAGCAAATCCATCAAAGAGGCAGAGATTTGAACCCAGGTCTCTCAGACGGACCTATGATGTTCCATTCACTAGACTGGGCCACACCAGAAGTCTTTGAGACTCCCTTGTTTCCTGAGAGAACATCCCCAAGCAATTTCATGTCAAGAAGGGAGGGAGGAAAATGAATAAAATGTGAATCTTATAATCTGGAGCTCGTCCCTTTGAGTAGCAATTGCCAGATAGGTTGAGGTATTTTAGCACCTTCCCTTCAAGGCCCTCAAAAGGCAAAGATTACTGAACAAAGCCGTATGTACTCCCTGTATACAGTTGCTTGTTAGGTCTGCAATCTGCACCAGGGTGACAGTAAGCAATACCACTTTGCCTGTCATCACACCGCATTCAGCACCTCTCCAGTTACTTGTTTCCTTAACTTCCTTTCCCCCCTTCTTCATGGCAGCTGCTTCGCCGTTGCCTTTTCTTCCTCCCTCCCTCCCTCTGGCTTTCATTCTTGGGTGTTTCTGTTCCCAACTCGCCTAGCCTTGCCTGTATGATCAGTTTTACCTTACAGCCTTTTTGTTTGTTTCCTTTTTCTCAAAAGCTGCTCTTGTCCCCGCTCTTGATTTTAGCTTTTGGCTCGGCGCCTCCCTGCAGTGCCACAAGCGGAGTGGGACAATGCCAGGGCAATGGATCTGGTTACGTTATCACCGCTTGATACTCCTGTGTGTGTGTGTCTGGGCAGGAATGGACACCGTTTCTGGGCAGCAACTGGGTGCGCAACACTTCTTTAAATGTTCGTTTTTGTTTAACTTTATGAGAGTTATATGTCCCATGTAGGCCACACAGGGTAGCCACTTTAACCACACTGCAGGTACCAGGAGTAAATTGCCTTTGTCAAAACTCTTTTATCCTTCCACACACCACCCCTCCCATGTTACATTAAGCAATTCCATTGTGAAAATGCTACTGCATTAACTACTGGTCAGCTCTTTTTGCATTGCCTTTCTCCTCCCTATAATGCCTGAACTTCTTCTTGGGCACAGGGAAGTGATCAGCATAGGGATGAATGGACACATCTTTCCTCTTTACATGACTAATAATAATTTAATAATAATAATTTTATTATTTATACTCTGCACATGTGGCTGGGTTTCCGCAGCCACTCTGGTTGGCTTACAGCATATATAAAATGTAGGAAAACATCTAACATTAAAAACTTCCCAATACAGGGCTGCCTTCAGATGTCTTCTAAAAGTTATATAGTTCTTTATCTCCTTGACACCTGAAAGGAAGGTGCCACTACCGAGAAGGCCTTCTGCCTGGTTCCCTGTAAATTCACTTCTTGCAGTGAGGGAACCACCAGAAGACCCTCAGAGAAGGACCTCAGTGTCCAGGCTGAACAATGGGGGTGGAGATGCTCCTTCAGGTATACTGGGCCGAGGCTGTTTAGGGCTTTCAAGGTTAACACCAACACTTTGAATTGTGCTTGGAAACATACTGGGAGCCAGTGAAGATCCTTTAGGACTGGTGTTATATGGCCCCAGCGGCCACTCACAGTCACCAGTCTTGCTGCCGCATTCTGGATTAGTTTTAGTTTTAGAGTCACCCAGAGCCCAGAGCTCTGAATGCGGTAACATATCAGCCATTCCTTTCAATGGAAAGTCCACACCTGCCTCAAATATACACACGTTTCTCTTCTGCCAGGCTTCACACTGAAAGCATTGACTTGTGCGTAACCTGTATGCACAGGAGCCCCATGCGTGGGTAGGAGAAAGAAAAGGGGTGCCACTGATTTTTTGTGCCAGTTTTTTCCAGCACCTGCAAGGGTACCTATAAGGGCCTTGTCCTGCAAGCTGTGCAGCATAAGGCTTTGTCCTATATTGTGCTATAATGTAGCATGTGCACAGATAGTGATAAATGACAAGGATGCAAAAAAGAGGGAGCTCCAACAACATTTTGTATGGCCCTCTTCAGGCTACCTGCCAAAATGGTCTGTAGATACGTAAATAGTTCACCGTGTAAGCAAAAATGCACACGTGGTAGTGCCATGACAAAAAAATATATATTATAATTCTTTAATAAATGATTTTCAGTCTGCCAGGAGTTGTCATCCCTTAGAGATGGCCATATTGCTGCTTTAATGTTGTGGCACTCAGCTACAAATGCATGATTCAGTATGTTTATATTGTTGCAGGCTACCCCAAACTTTGAGCAGTGTGAAATTCCAGGGGTTCCTGGTTTCTCATTTTTACAGTATGAAAATCAGTTTGCACATTTCTACATCACTTTGCAATTTGTAAAAGAAATTCCCCAGGGAAATTCTTCACCGTTTTAATGCACATTCATCCCAATATACACATATTTGAATGCAAGCTTGCCTCACAGATACATTTATGCATGCAGTTTTCCCTAATTATAATGCATTTCTGTATGCTCTTTTCACGAATACAGGCATTTCTAGGCACATTTCCCCACAATATACACTTTTTTGTATAAATTGCTTTTGCTGGGAAAGTATGAATTTCAAGAGATAGCTGTGTTTCAGTTTGTGCATTGTTTCAGGAAGTTCGAATTAGGGAATACAAAATGAACCAAATTGCCCCAACTCCATTCTTACTGAAATTATTGAACCAGGGGCTTCTTGGATCACAGATCATGCTGTTAATCACCACATCATATCTTCAAATATTCCTTTTGAAAAAACATTTTGGGATCATCCACATTTCCTTTTGAAAAAATAAATAAATAAAGTTTTTATTTATTTTCAGGGTAAAGAAGATAAATTTTGACAAAACAATTATTACACGAGTAAACAACAAATAACTTTTCCTGATAAAATTACAGACTTTTACCATGATCATTTATCATGTCATGTCTTAAAGTTTAATTTGATTACTCGGAAAGATCACACCACATTTTCCCATGAGTGCTGGGTGGATTTCTGCCACAGTCTGAGCAATTTATGTATTCAGTAAACATTTGCCATTCGTTATAAAAGGAATATGGATTGTGTGTGCCCTTTGCCCCTCTCACCTGGCATGTTAGTTTCTCAGCCAATGCTATTGACCATACTGTGTTATACTACAAATCAATGTTCAGCCCAACACTGGTTTTCCAACATCTGGCTATCTCCATACAGGCAGAAGTCAATAGAAA
The DNA here is from genome assembly GCF_951804945.1 of Podarcis cretensis. Lineage (NCBI taxonomy): Eukaryota > Metazoa > Chordata > Lepidosauria > Squamata > Lacertidae > Podarcis > Podarcis cretensis. Next base: position 64,800,452 of record NC_137170.1, on the reverse strand, counting down.
GCTTAGGAGGTCATTTTTAGGATAATCATGAGCAAATGAGATCCTAAGCCCAAGTAGTGCTAGTGCAGGGAAAGTTTCAATTGTCTTGTTGTACAGTTGTACCTTGGAAGTCGAACACCTTGTGAGATGAACGTTTTGGCTCCCTGATTGTTCTGGTTTGCAAACGTTCTTTGGAACCCGAACATCTGTCACAGCTTCCTCGGCTTCCAATTGGCTGCAGCCAATTGGAAGCCGCGCCTCGGTTCCTGAATGTTTTGGAAGTCGAACAGACTTCCGGAATGAATTCCATTTGACTTCCAATGTATGACTGTATATCAAATCTATTCATTTGAAGACAGCATTCCAGAAGGGTTTGATGATGTCACAACACCACCACATATGGAAATATGTACCTTTGACTGTGCATCCCCTCCAACAATTGGGATTGACATCCTTACATATTCAGGATAGCCTCACTGGTGTATAATGCCACCTTATTTTTGCAGAAACTGATTTCAATGGTCTCCCAGACCAAAAAGACATCCATTTCTCATTTGGTATTTGCACATCGAAGTCCATTGCCTTTTTCTAGACCCAGGTCTGGGCTTTCCAGGTCTGAGCATGTGGGTTTATTGGCCTGGCACTTTCCCCAGGAAAACCCACATTTTACTGTTGAATCGAAGCATATGGCAATCCATGGGAAATGGCCAAAAGGTGTGGAGGAACCATTCAGGCACAGACCTGGAAAACTTAAACAATAGGTCTAGAACCTGGGTCTAGAAATGCAGAGCAAAGGTAGGTTTGGATGAGCCTGTGAACAAAATGGCAGCATCTAGACATAACAGTCCATTGGGAGCCCCAAGGCATGCAGAACCACAACAGATTTTTAGTAAAAAACCTTAAATGCTGAAAAACTCCAAAAACAGCTCAGTGAGAAGTGAGCATGTTCAGTGGGCACTGAATGATTACTACTGTGGTCAGTGGGGCCAGAATGTAAACCTGGCTGGAGAGTAATGGAATGGAGTGTTTTGGGAGAGGGCATAGCTGGCTAGAACTCTAAACAGGAATATATTTTATTGCAGATCCCACTTGTCAGCATTATAATAGGTGTTCTGATGCCGGTTAGAGTAATTACCTGGGGAAGAGGCATGGGGATGAGTATGCTAGCTGCACCCTCTGTCATTCACGTGACTTGGTTGGCAAGTATGAAGTGGGGTTCTTCCAGGGTTCCAAAATGGGTGTGTGTGTCTTCACAAGTGCAACAGAATCTCTGCTTCAGAGAGTCACATTCGAAGTTGGCTTTCTATAGCTAATGAAATGGATGAGAGCCACAGGAGCCAGCCATTTTCCAAAGAAAAAGAACGGGAATCTGTAACGCTATTTTCTCATTAGTTTGTAGAACATGGACAATTCAAAGACGTTGTCAGAGCTGCCTCCAGGTCCCAGCTCACAGAGGACCAACGCTAGGCTGTAGTTATGTACAAAAGTCATTATTGAGATTCAGTTTCCATTTTAAAGCCGCAGCGTGCAGCTCTACGTCTCGACCTTAGACCGGTGAAGTCCCGTCTGAGTCTCCTCCCCTTCCACACCAGTTTAAGACTCTCGCTTTGCTCCACCTCTTTCTAAGTTCCTTTCTCCTCTGGGCCCTCCTGCCCGCTAGGGTCTCATCCTTCCTGGACTCCTCTGACGCTGACCCTGACGATTCTTGCCCCTCCTTCCGGCGGGCTTTAGGACCTGGTTCCCTATCCGGGCTACCTTCTGTGCCGCTCGCCTGTACCTTTGAACTTGGCGCGCGCGCCCAGCCTGCAACTTTCCTCTTGACCGTTAACTCGCTCTCCGATGGAGGCGTGGTCAACCCTGACTCATCTTCTCTCGCTGGTGGTGCATATGTGGGCTCTGACACCTGGAACTCCTCCCCCCCACTGCGCTCTGGTGGGGAAGCTGGTCCTGATTTCCAACTGCTGCTCTGGGAGTCCCCGCTGGCCCCTTGCTTCTGGGGTGTCCCCCTTGGCTCGCCCCTTGCCCTGCCCATCGGCGCCCCCTTCTGTGAATCTTCCGATTCGCTGGAGAGGCTCATGGAATCTCTCGGGCTGCTGTCATATTCTCCTACGCTGCCCTCGGATTGCTCCCCCTCGCTCTCCATCTCTTCTCCTCCCTGCGCTCCCACTGAGTCCCTGACAGACGTCATTGACTCAAGAAACCAGGTCCTTGGCCTGAAGAGCAGAGTGATGACCAAAGCCCTCCAGAGCTAGCTAGGACATAAACATTGACTACTTGACCTCCGGAAGATGCTTGCTGTGATTGCTTCATGCTTTCAAAGTTTCAGGCTCACGTTATTAAACATTCAGCACTGTGGAACATGATGGGTCCTCTGATCTAACCTTCTCTTAAGTGCATTTGATACAATCTCCAGTGTCGCTTCCTTCACTGTATTCTATATTATGTTTCTTTTTGGCCGTTTGCATTCTGGATGTTAACTCTTCATTGCACGAAAAAGAAAGCCATATAGAAATCTATTCCTGGCTTGACAGATTCAACAATATATTGAAACGATATTTTTTTCTAAACTAAAACATGCAGAGAGAAGTGCACTTAGGAGCTTTAGTCACACAAAATGGTTTATATAACTGTTGGATAATATATAGGCGGAACGTTTTGAAACATTCACGATCGTGACTCCTTGTATACTTTATGTACAATCTCCAGTTGATAATATATATGCAGAAACCATACCCTCTAACATTTCTCCAATGAAAATAAGGACCTCCTAAGGAAAAGTCGTGGGGACGCAGGTGGCGCTGTGGGTTAAAGCCTCAGCGCCTAGGGCTTGCCGATCGAAAGGTCGGCGGTTTGAATCCCTGCGGCGGGGTGCGCTCCTGCTGCTCGGTCCCAGCGCCTGCCAACCTAGCAGTTCGAAAGCACCTCCGGGTGCAAGTAGATAAATAGGGACCGCTTACCAGCGGGAAGGTAAATGGCGTTTCCGTGTGCGGCTCTGGCTCTGGCTCTGGCTCTGGCCAGAGCAGCGATGTCACGCTGGCCACGTGACCCGGAAGTGTCTCCGGACAGCGCTGGCCCCTGGCCTCTTAAGTGAGATGGGCGCACAACCCCAGTCTGTCAAGACTGGCCCGTACGGGCAGGGGTACCTTTACCTTTACCTTTAAGGAAAAGTCGTACAGTTTCTGTAAATCCGGGACAGTGCTTAGAAAATAGGGAAATTTGGAGGGTCTGAGAAACTGCATACAGGTTCACCTTACTATTCCTTCTGTAGCATTGGTTCCTGAGAGTCCAGGTGGGTTACAACTTGTACAGATGTTCATATTTTGAGAGGTTGTTATTGTCAGAGGCACTTCTTATCAAGTTGTGCTACAGGTGTTGGGAACTTAGCATCCACACTGCAGTAGAGGCCACTAGGGAAGTAAAATTATCTGACGAATCAGTACCACCATTGTTTCAGGGAGCAACTGTGTCTAAAACTGTGTAATTGGATGGTGATGGTGATGCTGATTTTTGTACAAGGAAAGAAGCATTAAGGAGGGGATTTTGAGTGGGGAAGCAAAACCAGTGGGGAGGGTTAATCCTTTCTCCACTTGCCATTTCTTGCTCCATCTCTTTTTTTTTATTTTTTTTTATAATAATTTTTATTAATTTTCCAAACAAATAATAAGAACAGTATAAAACAATATGACTTCAAGCTCATCAGTTCATACCCTTTTTTCTTTGACTCCCCCATACCTCCCCATCCCTGCATCCTTGTTTAATAATTCTTTAGCAACCCTTAGGTCCATTGTCTTAATTCCCTTTCATAAAAATTTCTTAAGTTTTTTTGTTTACTGCTGCAATTCTTTACTTCTTACCCCCTGACATCTTAACATTCCTCAATTTTGCAATTACTTTTAAGATATATTTTGAATTTCTTCCAGTCCTCTTCCACTGTCTCTTTCCCCTGGTCCCGGATTCTGCCCGTCATCTCAGCCAGTCCCATAAAGTCAATCACCTTTGTTTGCCATTCTTCCAGAGTAGGTAGTTCTTGCGTCTTCCAATACTTTGCCAGTAGAATTCTTGCTGCTGTAGTGGCATACATAAAGAAAATCCTATCCTTCTTTAGCACCACTTGGCCCACCATGCCCAAGAGGAAAGCCTCTGGTTTCTTAGGAAAAGTCCACTTAAGGACCTTCTTAATTTCATTATAGATCATTTCCCAGAAAGCTTTCACCTTTGGGCAGGTCCACCAAAGGTGGTAGAAAGTGCCTTCAGTCTCATTACATTTCCAACACTTATTATTAGGCAAATGATAAATTTTTGCGAGCTTGACTGGGGTCATGTACCACCGGTAGATCATTTTCATAATATTTTCTTTTAAGGCATTACATGCAGTAAATTTAATACCGGTGGTATTTCTTGCTCCATCTCATACACAGACACATACTGTCCATATATGGTTTCTCCTCAGTAGCATTAAAGATGGAACCGCATTGCGGGACACTTCACATAAGAGAAAAATGCTAAAGTGTGATTTGAAGTAGAGAAGCTATAGGCAGGGGGAAGATGAAGTGTTGTCCTTCACCACCTCTTTGCTCAAAATCCCTTCACTCAGCTCCTTTTCTTTTTTAAAAAAATAATTTGAATTCTTGAAGACATTTTTACATAATACTAGAAGCAGAGGTCATCCAATGAAGCTGGATGTTGGGAGGTTCAGGGCAGACAAAAAGAAGCACTTTTTCACACAGGATATAGGTTTTATAAATTAGTTTTTAGTAAAGATTTTCTGGTGTAATAAACAAAGAAAGAAACAAAGAAAAGTACATATAGCACCTCCACTTTCAATTCATAGAATCTTTTTCACAGTTCCGTTGATATTTTGTTCTATTGCAAATGGCTAATTTGCCCCAACAACCCCTCCACCCCACCCCTGCTCACACAGCCAACCAAGCTCTGGACGTTCCATTCTCTCACAAATGCCAACTTAAATAAATAAATGTATAAATAAAGGACTCATCCACATGATGCTGACAAAAAAACCCTACACGTGATAAATGTTAAATGTTTCTTGATTTCTTGTTTTATCTTTTTTATAGACCACTTTGCGCAGGCACCCCCAAACTCGGCCCTCCAGATGTTTTGGGACTACAACTCCCATCATCCCTAGCTAACAGGACCAGTGGTCAGGGATGATGGGAACCTCATCAGTGGTCAAGGATGATGGGAAAACATCTGGAGGGCTGAGTTTGGGGATGCCTGACTTTGAGGATTTCCTCTTCTTCAATACAATCAAACAGTGGATACATTTTATTACATAATTTTATGTAATAAAATGGTGGATACATTTTATTACATAAATAAAGATAACAAGGTGTAATGATGACAAGGTGTAATGATGACCACTAACCCAGGCGGCTTCCAAAGGCAATTAGGCACATCCATAGTAACAATGTCTACTAGTCATGAAAGCTGCATGTATCTCTAGTACACCTCTGTTTACCAGTGGCTGGCAATCATGAGTGTTGTGCTCAAGCCCTGCTAGTGGGCTCCCCTTAGATACCACTGTGGGAATAGGATGTTGTGTAAGGAGGTATGTGTGAATCTGAATTTATTATATGGATTATCTATGTAGATCCACACCACATGCTTAAAGTATATACAATGTACATGTAGAGTATATTTAAAGAAGCCTGGGAGCTGCAGTCTGCCCCTCACAGAGCTACATTTCCCATCACTCTTAACAAACTACAGTTCCCATGATTATTTAGGGGTAAATATGCTTTGAATGTGTGCTGAATGTGCTTTAAAAGTATGGTGTGGATCTGTCCTCCTTTTTAATGGGCCACCTGTAGGTAAAAAAAAAATATGGATTGAGATTGTTGAGTTCCACACAACTCTTGTTTGATTTATGTTACATAAGTTAATAACCACAAAAAAGTCCTCGCATCACCACAAAGGCAAACTAGTTGATTTTGCCACAAGCTTTCATAGGTTCACTCTCCTACTCCGATTGTATTCACTAACCAGGCACAAAATTAGCTTGAGGACATCTTCAGAGCTTTTTTACACCTAGATAATTCAAAATTGATTAGGTGAATCAAATAAACACACCAACGCAACTGACCAGCTTCCTGATCCTTGTGACTCTCTTGTGGTAATTGTCATCTCTGCCGCCTGCTGAAAAAAGGAGCAGGCCACTTTCTCACTTTTCCAGTGGGAGCCTGTGGGGAAATCATTCGGCTTTCCTGCTCTTTTTCCTTTGGCCTTGCTTAAATTTTCATCACTTGACTCCAGTGGAATGTCAGTTCACCACCAAATAAGAACATGGACGGCACATAATCTCAAGGCCTGTAGGAAGGTGAGGTTTCACACTCCGTGTTTCTGGTGATTTATCCTTGGAAGGAGTGGGGAACTAATTCACTTGTAACCCTTGTGTCAATTGATAAAGCTGGTGTGCTTAGCCATGCTGAGTACCAAAGCTGTCAAAACTGTTCTACTAATCTAGCTCAGAGGCGGAAACGCCAGGTACTGTAACTGTTTTCACTTAAAATTGGTTTCTTTTCTGTAGGGAAACAGCTACGCTAGAATCTACTAGTCTGGTTTCCCATCAGATAGAGCCATTCATAAGTTGCTAAGTGATTGCTTTATGGGGTGAGCCTCAAGGATGGATTTATCCTGTGACCTAGTTCTGACTTTGCAGGAGCCAGAATCTAGTACAATAAGAGTATTACAATTGATTCAAGATTTTGGTCGGGGGGCGGGATTCAAACTAAATAAACAGAAAACTAAGGTGCTGGGGAAAAATCTGACAGAGTCGGAACGGTTTCAGAGAGAAACAGAACTAACTGTGGTTAAAAAAGTAAAGTACCTAGGGGTAAATATAACAGCAAAGAATCTGAGTCTATTTAAGGATAACTATGAAAAATGTTGGTCTGAAATTAAGAGAGACTTGGATAGTTGGACAAAATTGAAGCTTTCCTTGTTAGGCCGAATTGCTGCTGTTAAGATGAATGTATTGCCAAGGATGTTGTTTTTGTTCCAAACATTGCAGATTGTGGACAAGACGGAGTGCTTCCGGAAGTGGCAGAGAGATATATCTAAATTTGTCTGGCAGGGCAAAAAGCCCAGAATTAGGTTTAAGATACTAACTGATGTGAAAGAAAGAGGGGGCTTTGCCCTGCCAGACTTAAAGCTGTACTATGAAGCCGCAGCTTTCTGCTGGCTAAAAGACTGGCTACTTCTCGAAGACACTGATGTACTGGACCTGGAAGGTTTTAACAACGCTTTTGGTTGGCATGCATACTTATGGTATGACAAGGTTAAGATCAATAAGGTCTTTAAGAACCATATTGTCAGGAAAGCAGTATTTAATGTCTGGACAAAGTACAAAGACTTATTGGAAAACAAAACTCCGAGGTGGCTTTCACCTCTGGAAGCTAAGGCCCGAAAAAGACCCAATATGGAGGCCAAATGGCCAAAATATTGGGAAATATTAGAAAAAGACGGAGACAATTGGAAATTGCAGAGTTTGGAGAAAATGAAGGATAAAGTGTGAGACTGGTTACACTACGCTCAGATTAAAGAAGTCTTTAAAAACGATAAAAAGGTAGGGTTCCAGGTGGAGAAATCGAAGTTGGAAACAGAATTGTTAGAACCAAAGACTAAGGTATTATCAAGAATGTATAACTTGCTGTCAAAATGGAATACACAAGACGAAATGGTTAAATCGGTTATGATAAAGTGGGCTCAGGACATTGGGTATAATATTATGTTTGAGGACTGGGAAAGGTTGTGGACCACTGGGCTGAACTTCACTGCATGTAATGCTCTGAAGGAAAATGTAATGAAAATGATATATAGATGGTACATGACCCCAGTTAAACTTGCCAAAATATACCATTTGTCTGATAATAAATGTTGGAAATGTAAAGAACATGAAGGAACATTCTTTCACCTCTGGTGGACCTGCCCTAAAGTGAAGGCCTTCTGGGAAATGATATATAATGAGTTGAAAAAGGTATTTAAGTATACCTTCACTAAGAAACCAGAGGCCTTCCTTCTGGGTATTGTCGGCCAGAAGGTGTTAAAGGAGGACCGAACATTTTTTATGTATGCAACAACGGCAGCAAGGATACTCATCGCTAAGAGCTGGAAAACTCAAGATCTACCCACACTGGAAGAGTGGCAGAAGCAGCTGATGGACTATATGCAACTGGCCGAGATGACTGGCAGAATCCGAGACCTGGGACAGGAGAGGGTTGAGGAAGACTGGAGGAAATTCAAGATTTATTTACAAAAATATTGTAATTTGGTTGAATGTTAAGAAGGATGCTAGATCATAAATAATTGCCCACCATTGAATTAGATCTGAATTTGACGATAAGTGAGATTAAGGAAAATACAAACTTTTTGGAGAATTGCTAGGTTTTTATTTAAATGAGCGGAGATAAGATTGCAAACAAGAGGGTAATTTGCTTGGAAAATTTTTTTTTGTAACGATGTAAGTGCGAGCGGGAGACGTGAGGGAGTCCAAAGAAGTGACGAAATTATGTTATGATATAAGTAATGTTGTTTATTATTTATGCATTTGTATTCAAAAAACTTTTATAAATATGTATAAAAAAAAAGGATGGATTTATCCTGTAGAAGCATGAATCATGTCACATAAAATGCAATGCTTCGTCAAAGTAAGATGCTATGTAGGGAGTTCACTCACTGCTTAGGTCACCACTTAATCAACTTGGTCTTTACTAGTGGCTTAGAGAGAGATACAAAACATTTTTTGAAAATAAAAAATACAGATTTCTGAAATACCGTTAAATCTTTTTGAGCCCACGGCTCCCTTGACCAACTGCATTCTTTCTGTGGTTCCCCTGTGGGGAAATGTGCTCCGAGCCTCAGAAGGCTCCGCTTCGGTGCCAGACACTCAGCTCCCAGACAGGCATTGCAACACACCAAGTAAAAGGAAGGCCAGCACAGTGCCTGCCTGCCCAGCCTCCCACTTGTCCATTCATTCCCAACAGAAAAGGCTGGTGGAACGGCTGGCTGGGCTCCCTCGCCCACTTGCTTGCTTACTCTGAGCTCCTGCCAACTGGCACTCCTTAGCCAGCCTAAGAGGCACCATTCACCTGGAGCTTGTAGCCAGGGCTACTGCAACAAGCAGGTGTGCAAGCCTTTGGGAGGCAGAGATGCGAGAGGGTTTCAGAGGAGGGAGGGAAGAAAAGAGGGGTGGAGGCCAATATTGCCTGCAGCACCCCTGATCATCATTGAAGGCACCCCAGGGTGCTATGGCACCCTGGTTAAAAACCACTGCATTAAATACATAAGTATTGTTGATTTCAGGGACACGGGTGGCGCTGTGGTCTAAACCACAGAGCCTAGGACTTGCCAATCAGAAGGTTGGCGGTTCGAATTCCCGCGACAGGGTGAGCTCCCGTTGCTTGGTCCCTGCTCCTGCCAACCTAGCAGTTCGAAAGCATGTCAAAAGTGCAAGTAGATGAATAGGTACCACTCCAGTGGGAAGGCAAACGGCATTTCCGTGTGCTGCTCTGGTTTGCCAGAAGCAGCTTAGTCATGATGGCCTCATGACCCAGAAGCTGCATGCCGGCTCCCTCGGCCAATAAAGCGAGATGAGCGCCACAACCCCAGAGTCGGCCATGACTGGACCTAATGGTCAGGGGTCCCTTTACCTTTTTATTGTTGATTTCAGTCACCTTTTGAATATTTCTAAATACCTGTTTTTAACAATATTTTTAATGTTCTGTTTTATATTTTTGAAAATAGCTTAGAGATCTCCCCCCCCCCAACTAAGTGGCATATAAATTTTGTTAAATTTGTTGTACTTCCTAACTATCTTGCCAGTGACTTGCATTCTTAGAATGTGAAGCACTCTAAGCCAGGCTATTCTACATGGGAGATCCTTGTTCCAAAGAGGCTGTTGTTGTTGTTGTTGTTGGCTCCTAAGCTCCACCCACTTCAGGTTCTTAAAGGGCCAACCTGAAAGGGCCTGAAGTTGGGTGCCTCCACCTTTGTTCCATAGCCTCCTACCAAGTGTGCTCCCTGTGGCTCTGGACTGGTGAGGTACAATAGGAGGCATTTGGTTCATCAGGTGGCAGTTTCCATGAGGGTCCTGACTCTGGCCAACAAGAAGGTTCTGTCCATCAGGCTCAAGCTGCTTATACAGTATACATTTAAAACACATTTTTTCTCCCAAAGAATCCTGGGAACTGCAGTTTATTCCTCACAAATCCTTGCACCTTTAACAAGCTATAGTTCCTAGGATAGTTTGTGTGGGGTGAGTGCTTTAATGGTGTCTACGCAGCCTCCATTCTCCATCAGAAGGCTCAGAGCCCTGATCTGGGTCTGCCTCTTTGTCCAGCTCTTTAGCTGGGAACTCTGCAGCCTCTGACCCTTGAGTTTTATTCACTGCTGGAAGAAGAAGGAGGCGGCGGAGTTTGGATTTGATATCCCGCTTTATCACTACCCTAAGGCATCTCAAAGCGGCTAACATTCTCCTTTCCTTTCCTCCCCCACAACAAACACTCTGTGAGGTGAGTGGGGCTGAGAGACTTCAAAGAAGTGTGACTAGCCCAAGGTCCCCCAGCAGCTGCATGTGGAGGAGGGGGGACGCGAACCCGGTTCCCCAGATTACGAGTCCACCACTCTTAACCACTACACCACACTGGCTCCCAAGCTTTGCCACTGCCCCCTGCAGTGCAGGAATCACAGCTAAAGAATCCCCTCATCCTCCGTCCCCTTGTGCTTCCAATCCTCTGTCCTCCCCCAACTGGTACAACAGTGATTAAGCATCACATTAAAATGGAAGATAAAGCTACCTTGTAAACAAGGCTAGTGTCAGGGACTGGACTGAGGAGGAATGGTAAAGACTGTGTGTTCTTAACACACAGTGGTTACACCATTCTTAACCACTACACCACACTGACTGGAGTCATGACAGAAGAAGAAGAAGCCAAATAAAGACTGCAGCAGATGACCGGAAAAGGGGATGAGCTGTTTGACAGGATATGAATCTTCCTGTCTTTCCCAGGCATAGCAGTTCCACACTTGCTGAGGCAGAGGCTGATAGAAGTTGTAGTTCAGCAACACCAGAAGGGCCAAAAGTTCCCCACACCTGCCTGACAGTCATGTCTTAGGGAACACCATTTTGCCCACACTGGGCATTCTTTGACGATGATGAAGATTTATCTTTGGCCTGCTGTCAGTGTGGTTTTGTTTTACATTATTGGAATAAGAAAATGCTACATTCCCCAACAATCCTGTCAGTTCTGCAGGAAAGATTGATGCTTCCGTTTAATATAAACCACACTTTATACTTCTTAACAGGACAAATCCTGTTATTTATGAAGTCAATAGCTGTGATTTAAGTGGTGGTTATGAGAAAAGCTCGTCTCTTGTGCTGCGTGATTCAACGCTGCTAAGGGAGGGAGAAGGAGGCTAACAATGTGCAAAGTGGACTCAGGGGCCTGAAACATGGATGAAGCCAATTGTCTCATCTATTATCTTGATGGCCTAGATTGTTTCTTCTGAATTTCCTGAATCTTAATCCAAGAGATCTCTTTTGTGTTATTTGGGCTATAAATTATGTATATACGTTCCCCATCCCTTTTCCTTTGTGGAGCTCAGTTTCTTGGCTTCCTGTGAGACCTCATAAGTGACTAGGAACATGTTGGGACTCTGCTAGAATCTGTCTTAAAGGAGAGGAGGGAAAGTAACAGAGTGGCAGTATGGGATTTGCCAGAGTGCTGTCGTCGATGAATAGTCAATGATGTTACCTTGCAGGTCCGGCAGGCAGATGAACATTTCTGGCAATTTCCTTACAATAACACTAGAGCTGGCATTTCTCACTCCTTGGCATTTCGGGTAAATGTTACCACTCCCATGTCTCTTCCCCTGAAGCATCTCTGCCTTCTTCCCCATTTAGAGATGAGCGTTGTTTTCTTGTCCACCTCTCTCAGGCACACACATGCACGATTGTTCCGTACAGCATGGTTACCATCAATACGTTTTGTCCAATTTCATCCTGACAGTCCCATGTGGTGGTGATTCCATTTCTTCCCTGAAGATGCGATGCCGGTGTGTTTAGGAGAACGTGTTTCCTGTACCTTTCCTCAGTTTCTTTCTTTTTGGTCAATTGCAAGGAATGCTTCCATCAAAACCTTTGCTCTGAGGGTCTTCTCACCACTGCATCCCAGCAAGGTACTTAGCCAAGCAAGACAATTGTTTCCTTATGTCTCCTGTATCCCCTTATAAAACAACAGCAACAGCTACTTCCAATCTTCCGGTAACAAAGCTGACTTGAGTGACATGCATATTTTTGTTAGAACATCAACATTGTCACAGTCAGATTTCCCAATCTACAATCCCATTCTTCCCTTGAAACTTTCCTTTATTACTTTGTTGCCAGCTTTTCCACATACACTGGATTATTCTTTTTTATATACTGTATAGGGAAAGTCCTTTCATTGCTTATTGTGCAGGGTGTAGTCAGAACATGTTTACTCCTCAGTCATTGCTTTTATCCCATTACTTCTAAATGTTGCTTCTTGTAAAATTCACTGTAAATATTCAAATAGTGGCAGATTCTCACGGAGCCTGTGGAGAGAATTTTCATTATCCTTTTATGTAGCCTTTATAGAATTTTAAACCATGAGATACCCATTGATCAAAATATCCCAAATACCATTATTTATTGAATGTAGGGTCAAAGAGAACTGGGAATATAGATGACTGTAATGGAGACAAAGCTTCCCTGTATTTCTCCCAAGAAGTCCATATTCCATGAAATATTGTGCTTCACCCTCCACCAATATCTTTCTGTCCTTGGTAAAGCATCTTCAAGGTGTTACACTGCAAGCCTGATATACAGTTTTTACTCCATGAGTCCATTCTTCAGATTATCATATTATCCAGTTGAGGCAGTTTGCATAATATTTCAAAACTAAAACTGGAACTCCTGATCCCAGATTTAATAATATAATAGTGTGTGTGTGTGTGTGTGTGTGCGCACACACACACACACACACATCTAATAATCTTCATGTTTCCATTTTCCTCATTATATCAAAGCTAACTTTCACTTTCTTCTCTTCTCAAAGGAATGAGTTCGTCAATTATTTCCACTTCCTGGTTTTATCTCTATTATTGTTGTTGCAATATTTTGAAGGAGAGAGTTGATTTTAGACAAAGTGTTCATTTCTATAGCTATTTCTTCCATACCATGATGATTTAAATTTTGTTCATCTGCTTAATTCCACCTTTGCATTCTCCTTTCAATTTAACAAAAATTGATATAAATCTTCATTATTTGTTTGAAAATTTATTCCCAGATAGTGTCCAGGCTCATTGCTAATCACCATTTGTTTTTACTGTTCAACATTTTATTTTATTAAAAAGGGGAAAGACAAGAAATCTGTTTTAAAGTATTCCTCTTATTACCTGCTATCCTGGGACACTCAACTACTGTTCTCAATACCTGGTAAACGTATTATCTGGCTTTAGAGCAATAAATGCTATATCAACTGCAAATATATTTAACCTTTGTCATTCAACTTTATCACTATGGAAGTAATCTGATTCAAGTGGCTGGATGTCTGAAAATCCTTTTGCTGAAGCCTTCAAGTTGCCCTATTCCAACCCTAAGATGTTGGGATTTGGAAGATCTGGGGCTTTTTTTCCATTTTATCATCAGATGACAAATCCTGAATGCCTAAAATTTCATGTTGATATGGCTGGGTCATGCCATTGGATGGTCTTCAGTCAACTTGGTCTTGGGTCATGTATCTTTGCTCAAAACGACTCTTTGTTCCCAACTATTCTCTTGGGTTAAAGCCTCAGCGCGTAGGACTTGCCGATCGAAAGGTCAGCGGTTCGAATCCCCGCGGCAGGGTGCGCTCCCGTCACTCGGTCCCAGCGCCTGCCAACCTAGCAGTTCGAAAGCACCCTCGGGTGCAAGTAGATAAATAGGGACCGCTTACTAGCGGGAAGGTAAACGGCGTTCCGTGTGCTGCGCTGGCTCGCCAGATGCAGCTTGTCACGCTGGCCACGTGACCCAGAAGTGTCTGCGGACAGCGCTGGCTCCCGGCCTATAGAGTGAGATGAGCGCACAACCCTAGAGTCTGTCAAGACTGGCCCATACGGGCAGGGGTACCTTTACCTTTACCTATTCTCTTATCAGAGTTGTCATTGCACCAACCACCAACCCACTCAGCTGAATTTTTCTCTCCATTTTTCAACTTGCAGGCCAGGATGAAAACAAAAACCTCCTAAGAAGCTACCTTGCTCCAGTCCAGAGGGATAAGACAAGGGAGTATTACTTTTTCACTGCAGTTGATGGGGAAGCAAAGTGAAAGCAATAAATGGTAAAGACGATCATGCTGCCTATAAGAACTGTCTTTGAAGACTTCTAAACAATCAGAAACATTTGTTTCTTTTCAGCAAATGCTGCCAGAGGAAGGTCATCTGATTCATATCCATCAAATGTTCAAGAGATGACTCATAGTGAAACAAATCACACTTTTAAAACTTGCCTTTGCACACACGCCGGAAGAAAAAGCACTCTCTTCATTTAAAAAGGCTTTTAATTGTCTCTCCCCAGCAACAGGATTATACAATAGCCTGCCCCCAAAGGTTATATCTTTTGCTTTAATCCTAAGCAAGTTTATACCCCTACATAAAAATAATACATAATGTTCTATTAAAGCTCTATACCACCCCCCTTTGGGGGCCTTATACATTAAATGAAGTGTCACATAGTGACATAGCAAGTTTTCTACAGCCATCTAGAATCTGCTGTGCTAGGTTAGGATGCAGTCTATGTTATTCTAACACAGGGATGAGGAACTTGTACCCTTCCAGATCTTGGAATCATAAAATCATAGAACTGTGGGGTTAGAAGATACGGTACCTCCAAGGGGCATCTGGTCCAATCCCTGCAATGCAGGAATCTCAGCTAAAGAATCCTTGACAATGGCCATCCAACCTCGTTTGCATAATCTCCAATGAAATGAGTCCACCACCTTCCAAGGGAGTCCATTCCACTGCCTTAACCATCAGAAAGTTCTTCCCGATGGTTTGCTGAATCTCCTTTCTTGTAACTTGAAATCATGGATTCAGATCCTACCCACCAAAGCAGGACAAAACAAGCTTGCTCCATCTTTCATGTGATAGCCCTTTAGAGATCTAAAGACGGTTCTTATCTCTTCTCAGGGCTAAGCATACCCAACTCCTTCAACCATTCCTCAGGAGATTTGGTTTCCAGACCCTTGATCATCTTGGGTCCTCTGCACCTGTTTCAGCTTGTCAACATCCTTCTTAAATTGTGGTGCCCAGAACTGGACACAGTACTCCAGCTGTGGTCTGACCAAGGCAAAATAGAGTAGAATAATTACTTCGCTTCATCTGGACATTATACTTCTGTACAGTGGTACCTTGGGTTAAGTACTTAATTCGTTCTGGAGGTCTGTTCTTAACCTGAAACTGTTCTTAACCTGAAGCACCACTTTACCTAATGAGGCCTCCCACTGCTGCCACGCCGCCGGAGCACGATTTCTGTTCTCATTCTGAAGCAAAGTTCTTAACCCGAGGTACTATTTCTGGGTTAGAGGAGTCTGTAACCTGAAGCATATGTAACCTGAAGCATATGTAACCTGAGGTACCACTGTATAGTGTCTATACAGAAGTATAGTGTCCCTCAATTACTTCATCCAAGTCATTTATACAGATGTTGAACAACATTGGGTCCAGGTCAGAACCTTACAGCCCTTGTCACTTTTTTCAAGGATGGTGACAAGCCATTAGTGAGCACTCTTTGGGTTTGGTCAGTCAACCAGCTAAAAATAAACCTAACAGTAACATTGTCTAGCCCACATTTTGCCAGCTTTCTATTCCATGAGAATATAAAGGGGGATCTTGTCAAAACCTTACTGAGATCAGGATACTATACATTCACTGATCCTCCAAGCTTGTAACTCTATTTAAAAAATAAATAAGATCAGTCTGGCATGACTTATTTTTGAGAAACCCATGCCAGCTCTTAGTAATCACAGCATCCTTTTCAAGTGCTCACAGACCAAATGTTTATTATCTGTTCTGGTGTCAATGTCAATCTGACCGGTCACTACTTGCTTGCGCCCTCCCCCACAAAAAAAACTTTTTGAAGATGGTGACAACATTTGTTTCTCCAATAATTCTCAAATATTATAGACAGCTCTGAGATTACGTTCACAAGCTCCTTCAGTGCCCTTGGATAGATTTCATTAGGCCTCAGAGATTTGAATTCATTTAAAGCATCATATACATCACACCGAGTGCTCAACAAACAGGCAACATCTTATATCTTTTGTGAAAATTTTGTGTGATCATATCAGTATGAATACCCAATAAATAGCCAGTGTGGAATCTCTCTCTATATGCTTAGTGGACATGGAATGCTAACTGCCTTGAGCAGGAAGACTGGATAGGAAAGAGGACTGAGGGCTCAGCCACACTTTCCTTTGCTCGAGAGATTTTACTTTCTTGGGCTCCATGATCACTGCAGATGGTGACAGCAGTCACGAAATTAAAAGACGCCTGCTTCTTGGGAGAAAAGCAATGACAAACCTAGACAGCATCTTAAAAAGCAGAGACATCACCTTGCCAACAAAGGTCCGTATAGTAAAAACTATGGTTTTCTCAGTAGCAATGTATGGAAGTGAGAGCTGGACCATAAAGAAGGCTGATCGCCAAAGAATTGATGCTTTTGAATTATGGTGCTAGAGGAGACTCTTGAGAGTCCCATGGACTGCAAGAAGATCAAACCTCTCCATTCTGAAGGAAATCAGCCCTGAGTGCTCACTGGAAGGACAGATCGTGAAGCTGAGGCTCCAGTACTTTGGCCACCTCATGAGAAGAGAAGACTCCCTGGAAAAGACCCTGATGCTGGGAAAGATGGAGGGCACAAGGAGAAGGGGACGACAGAGGATGAGATGGTTGGACAGTGTTCTCGAAGCTACCAGCATGAGTTTGACCAAACTGCAGGAGGAAGTGGAAGACAGGAGTGCCTGGCGTGCTCTGGTCCATGGGGTCACAAAGAGTCAAACACGACTAAACGACTAAGCAACAACAGCAACTCTGGGCACAGCTCCAGGCTTTCCAGGTCCATGTCTGAGTGCTCCCCCCCCCAATGCTTTCCCCCAGAAAGCCTTTTTCAGGGGCTGGCTGGATGAGGAAGAGTGGTGGGAACACAGAAGACAATGACTTTGATCCCACATCATGGTAGCGGAACACAGAAGAGCAGTCTGCAGAAGGGATGAGCTGGGAGGTGCTAGAAGCAGGGGGGCTGAGCGATCAAGGAGGGTCGGGAGAAGGAGGGCCTTCCAGGACAGGAGGGCTAGAGGCTGACAGTCACCGTGTGAGTGCAGACTCACGACGGAGAGGAGTCACAGGTTGCCCCTGCTACACAATAGCAGGACAGTCTTAGAGGGGGCTCTCCTCCCCCTCTGACTCCCAGGTCAAGGAAAGTCCTGCATGTTGCTGAGCAATGGGCCAGACAGGCCCAGAGGAGAAGCTCGTCCCCCTTAACACAGCCCTTGTCTGCTTGGGAGGGATCCAGAGTGAGAGGCTGGAGGGGTGAGGACAGGGTAGTGGTCAGTTTCAGCAATGTCTCAGCTGGATTAAGATGAACCTATGTTTTTATTTTCTGTTAATAAAAGGCTAATTGCATTCTGTGCCTCCCATGCTTCCCTGCCCTCTGTTGACCTGGGCTTGCTTGACAGTTCCTTGACATATATCTTTTGCTGCTGAAACAGAGCAACTGGTAGTCTGCAGAAAACCCAAGTGCCATTTGCTCTTTCAAATGAACATGGGATTTCCTGGGAAAACACTGGTACCAAAACCACCACTTGTACACAGATGTGCAAAGCCTGAATTTGTGCCTAGAAACGTGGCACAAAATGAAGTGTGGTTGAGCCACGAATGGAGTATCTTGGGGAAGGGTGTGGCTAGCCAAACATTTTGTGGTAGGTCCTGCATGTGTCTACCTAAGAATTATGAGCAGATGTTCCATGTGATGTATCCATTTCTGGGCTGTACCATTTCGTATTGAAGGTGGGGGATCAAATGTCTGAATGCTCCCCTCCACATAGAACTTCCCCTCACACATACACAGAGTATGCCACAGAAAAGGCGAACCTAGAACCTTGTCCTCACTAGTTTTGTACGTGTGGCAAGGAATGCATTTTTACAAAAGAGACCATTCAAACATTCAGTCCCCGCACCTGTAAAATGAAATGGTACGTCTGAGCAGCAGATACATCACATGGAGCTTTTAATTGTCTGTTTAAGCTCTGAGTCACAGGATCCCTACTGTGGGGGTGGAATCGGAAGCAAGGCTCTAGATATAAAACCAGGAGAACGAGATCAGGATGTGTGGGAGAAGATCCCTAACCCTGTCAACAGTAGCTAGTGATAGACAGATAGGTTGAATCTGAGCTAGGGGATCTTGGTTCCTTTCAGCTGTTGTCAAATTCAACTCATGTTTAGCAAAATTGTGTCATAGACGGTTTTATCTGAGTTGCTGGTTCATCCTTGTTTATCATCTCGTGGGGCTTGACTCTATAAATATATTATTACCAGCCATCCAGGTTACTGCATTGAATGATCCTATTATATTCACTAGTTCTGGCATTTCAAAAAAGAGACCAGTTTCTAAACACCACCTGGATCTTCAAATTAATTCTGTAACATGGGTGCTCTTTTGATAATCCATTGCAGAAGTATCACATGATAAACTGATGAACATTTGAAAGATCTTGTGTAGCTTTGTTAATGCAGGATTATAGTGGTTCTAATCCCATGATATAAACAGAACATTATGATGTAGTGATGTTTTAAAGGTCTTTCAGTAGATTTTACCTAGTTTTGAAAGTGCATGTGAAATACGATAGGCAAAAATAATAAAGCTTTTAAAAAATAATATATAAATGCCCACAGCAGAAATAAAGCATTTCCTGTTTCCCTCATACTTTCTCCCCCTCTGTTATCTTCTCCACTGTCAGAATTTGGACTGCAAAATCCTCCAAGGAAGAGACTTCTCTTTTTTTGCACTGGTTAATCCATGCGCATGGATGGCTCTATTTTAATGGACTGTGATCATGATCATAATAATGTTGCTTCTAATAATCATATTTATGTATGATCTGTGTGCTTTTTATTGAACCAGAATGATGTTGTGCATTTACCTTAAACTATCTTCGTAACAGTTGTACTGAACAGTGGTAAAGAAATTCAATAAATAAAAACTGGGTAAATGAATTAAAATAATAATCATATTGTTGCACATGATGAAGCTTCTGGTAATTTTCATTTCATAGATACCTACTATAACCCCAATGGTGTAAGGGGAAGAACAGCTTCTAGATGTTTCATCTGATACCAGGAGGTGATCCTAGCACAATGAATCAATAACTCATTACTAGAGAAAGTTCTCTAAGATAAATGGTAAAACATGGAGAAATTAGTGCTCAAAATAAGTTTCTTTCTTTCTTTCTTTCTTTCTTTCTTTCTTTCTTTCTTTCTTTCTTTCCAAAGGTTCAATCAGTTAACATAGTGCTGAGCATAGTGCTAAGACGTCTCTAAACATGGCAGCATTTATTTATTTATTTAAGAAACGTGAACAACACTATAAATGGAATTTGAGAAAGGGCTGAACATAGAGTAGGGAGGGAAGAGGGAAGAGTCCGTTTATCTGCCATTTTTACAAGATGCCCTCTCCGTTGTAGCCTGGGAGAATCATCATCATAGGAAAAAGGCAAGTTCCTAATAGGCATTTCTTTGGATCAATGGCAGTGACTGTGAGCCCTAAGCCTCACCTAACAGCGTCTTTTGGGATCAATGAGTTTTTAATTTGTCAAACAGAAGCAAGGAGCTTTTTTTTAAGAGCTAACATGTCGGCGTCAACATCTTTGCATAAAAAGCCCCAGCGACACGTTATTAAAACCCTATTGGATATCATGCTAATAGACATAGCTGTCAACTTTCAGATTTGAAAATAAGGGATCAGCAGCCTCGAAAATAAGGGATCAGCAGCCTCACCTGTTCCAGGGACAGTCTGCGGGATATCTAACAATCCGGGATAGCAGCGGGAAGCAGCGGGAATCAGCTCTGGAATAAGGGAATTTCCCGCAAAAAAGGGAAGGTTGACAGCTATGCTAATAGAGTTCAATAAATATTGCTGAAAGAGAAAAAGGCACACCTCCAGTTCTACGTAAGAAGCCCGAGACACTGTAGCTGATGGTGTGGTGGCCGCCACAGCTCACGTGACCTCCTATTGGTTGTGCTGCTGCTGCTTACTGGGAGGTAGTCAGGAAGTGGGGAGGCAGCAGCAAGATTGGTGCAATACAAATTCTCAGGTAGAGCCAATCCAGTGCTCCTGCCAGTACATTTGCTGCGTGTTGACCTGGCTGCCACCTCATTCCTTCCCTCTCTACCTCCCAGTAAGCAGCAGTGATGCGACTGACCCAAGGTCAGGTGAGTGGCGCCGCTCCACCACACCGTCTGCTGTCACCGAGACATGTTTGTTAGGGAAAGAAACACCAGTAAGTTCTTGAGCCTAGTTGATTTGGAACATGAAAAATACACACTGCATTCTTTGGCCAAGCAGTTGAAGGACAGAACACAGGTGATGAGTTTCAGCAGCCAAAATGATTCTATTCCTATATAGGGCATGTCTCATTCAGCTGCAGTGTATGTTGCTTACATGTGGATGACTGCATCCTTTATTGTTGGGTGCTTCCCATCCCCCTCTCCCTTATGGTAATATATACTGTATGCAAACTTAATGAGGAGGATAGAATGTCAGTCTGTCTGCTGGTCAAAGTACAAGAGGGCCTAAATTACAGAAGGCACTGTTCTTAATTTATCAATATAAACTGAAGCGTTTCCTTAAAATATGCATACTCAGTCAGCCTAGATTTTGCAATTGTCCATCTCTAGATTATCCATTTAAAAAAAAGCCTAAAAATATCCACCATGTATCTCAGAGACATTCATCCCCAAACGGTTTCTACTCACGGCACATTTGAAAGTCTATTGTAATCTTAGGGGACGTGGGTGGCGCTGTGGGTAAAACCTCAGCACCTAGGACTTGCCGATTGCATGGTTGGTGGTTCGAATCCCCGCGGCGGGGTGAGCTCCTGTCATTCGGTCCCAGCTCCTGCCCACCTAGCAGTTCGAAAGCACCCTTAAGTGCAAGTAGATAAATAGGTACCGCTTCTAGTGGGAAGGTAAACAGCGTTCCATGTGCTGCTCTGGTGCTGGTTCGCCGGAGCAGCTTCGTCACGCTGGCCACGTGACCTGGAAGTGTCTGCGCACAGCGCTGGCTCCCAGCCTCTAGAGTGAGATGAGCGCACAACCCTAGAGTCTGTCAAGACTGGCCCGTACGGGCAGGGGTACCTTTACCTTTACCTTTACCTTTTATTGTAATCTTAAAGAAAGCCATAATAATTGATTTGTTAGGGAGGTTTATTTTATTTCGTCTCAATTTTCTTAGTTAAGTTATAAAGTGCTTCAGATTTCAGTCTTGTACAAATCCCAAGTGGAATCAATGTAAGAATTGCAATTCAAATTCCACATTCAAAACCAAACACGTATCCATACTACTGGTAGTACTAATAATTCCATGTTTTAGGTAGTGTAATTATATTACTTGTAATGTACCTAAGTAAAACAACTAAGAACCACACAAAAAACCACATATAGAACATTAAGATACATCGAAATGCAACATAATGGCAAGATACCATCTTTAAAATCTAATGTTACGAGAACACATAACACACAAAACTAATCACATCCCCACTTATGCAATTGTCACTCAACAAGCTCATTGCACCCATTATATCACTCAATTCTCACTTCAGTAAAAAAACCTTAAATTTTTACATTTTTCAATTATAATTCTCAATCTGACTGTTTTTATTGCATTTTTTTTTTCTTTTCAGAAACTGAGTAAAAACGATACTGTAAATAAATATCCATATGCTTAGAACTGAAGAGCAGTAGAGCTGTAAGGGACAATTGCTAACCTGTTTTCCGTTAGGCTTCTTAAGCCCCACTGAAATGTAAAAGGTTGCAGCCATAAAGGGCCAGATCCTTATCTCACCTGCCTTCATAGGCCAACTTCATCGGCAGAATTTTTCAATCCCCTTCTGTAACCAGTGATCAGATGATAGTGAGTTAGAACAACCTGCTTTCAATCAGCTCATTGGCACTGGGAGAGCACCATCAAAGAGTCTCTTTTCAACTGATGCTCAACTCATAGTCAATTAGAAGGAGTCCATCTGAAGCCCCTGCAGGAGCATTCCCCCCCCCCCCCCGCTGTACTGAGAAAGCTGTTTGCATTCAAAGTATCCACTCCCCACCCCAACAAAAAATGTAAGCATCAGGTTCCTTATACATAAAATCTTAAAACCCTGATCCCTTTGAATAAGTATAATGTTGTCATGTTGTTGTTTAGTCATGTCCGACTCTTCGTAACCCCATGGACCAGAGCACACCAGGCACTTCTGTCTTCCACTGCCTCCCACAGTTTAGTCAAACTCATGCTGGTAGCTTTGAGAACACTATCCAGCCATCTCGTCCTCTGTCGTCCCCTTCTCCTTGTGCCCTCCATCTTTCCCAACATCAGGGTCTTTTCCAGGGAGTCTTCTCTTCTCATGAGGTGGCCAAAGTACTGGAGTCTCAGCTTCAGGATCTGTCCTTCCAGTGAGCACCCAGGGCTGATTTCCTTAAGAATGGAGAGGTTTGATCTTCTTGCAGTCCATGGGACTCTCAAGAGTCTCCTCCAGCACCATAATTCAAAAGCATCAATTCTTTGGCGATCAGCCTTCTTTATGGTCCAGCTCTCACTTCCGTACATCACTACTGGAATGTTGTCATACAAACCTGTTAATTTGTTATGTATCTTGAATGGTAGATTAAAAGCTAATTGTAGCTAGCATTTGGTAATGATAGTTGATTTGAATGGGTTTACTCTGAGTATGACTTCATTGGAATGCAACCCGCTGGGAAATATTTAGCAAACTTCTTGCAATATGAATATAAACTTCCAAAGCCAGTGTGTACTAAAGTCTGAATTATTTAAACCTGATTTACATATTAGTTATCATTACTTGATTTCATTGGGATTATTCTGAAAAAGACTTAGTTGCATACAACCCAATATGTCATATTTCCCATTTCTGTGTGTGTTGTTTTAGAACATAAAAGCATCTTTCACAACTCTGTTTAACAGGTTCTAGATTTTTGCAAGGAAATCCAGAACCACTTTTCTGTTCTGAGCTGCAATTGGCAACAGCTAAGATGTCGTGCAATCCAGCCTCTGGAGTCTGAAAACCATTTTTTAAATTAGGCAGCAACAAGACTGCATTATTTGAACATCATTCAACATTCTCTGATCCTGATTTGATTTTAGGTTTATTTCATAGATGTACCACTCTCTGCCTGTTATCTTTGTCAACTTAGAAATCCATTTACTCCGGGTAATTGCTCCTTCATAAGGCTCTTTTTCTGAAATAAAGTGACTGTCACAGGAAAGCTTTTTTTTAAAAAAGGCTGATAATCTGCCTTACAGCCAGTTATCTTCCCATTAGAAGCACATGAGTAAATGTTAGTATGACTCCTGACATGATAAAGTCTTCAATAATATAAAAATTACAGGCATGTCATTATGTACTTACTTGTGCCACTGAAACTGTAATCAAGAAAACAGGAGCCTGAGGTAGTATCAATATTGCTATTCAGGTATGAATCATGTATGGTGTTGTAGGTCATCTTTATTCCCATGGTAACAATACTGCTAATGCATCTGTAGGTAGTAGATGTATTCTACTCTAATGGGATAAATACTACAGTGGAAATACAGCAAATGTATTGCTACAGTGCCAGAATCTGTTCGTTGTTGTTTTTAAAAAATTACATATGAATGCAGAGCGTATAGATCAACACGTCAATCACATTACAATGACAATTTGCTCTGTACACAATCTTGGTGAGAAGAAGAGAATGAGAAGTAATAAGAGAACAATAGCAACAGGAATAAAATCACTGGGAGTGAATGGATCATACTGGGCTGTCTTATGCATCCTCAAAAACCAGTTGTGGTCATTGGCAAAGAGGCCGAGCCAGCCCAAGACATTTTGCTGCCTGACGTGAGGCAGCAAACACAAGTCTAGGTGCGGAGTACCCATAGCTTATCAAGTTATTTGAGCAATAAGATCCCATAAGCACCTCACACCCTTCCTGGCAGTAAAAATACAACAACAAATGGAGTAACTGACAATCTGCTACCACCCTTTTAAAATCTCCCCCCCCATTTGTTGAGGAGGCTGCCCCACTCTGCTTTTGGGTTCCCACTGGCACCATCTGGAGCAGGGTTGCTATGCTAGCTTCCCAGCCGGGGAGTTACTATTGCTTACTGGGACAGAGTGGAAAAGGTGGCAGGGAGGTCAGCATGGTGCAAATGCACCAGCAGAAGCCCTGGATCAGCTCTGCTGCCGTTTCTGCACCATGCCACCTCACCCTTTCAGTGAGCAACAGAGACTCACCTGCTGAGAAGTTAAACTAGTGGCTCCACACCAACTAGCAAACCACGTCCTCTAATCTCCCAGTCCTCCAGTTCCACAGCTCCTACCTTCCATTCTCTCTCAGCACACACACACATACCTGCCATTAACATTTCTTTTTAAAAGCGAGATCATTTCTGAATTCTGCACAGGACAAACAGGCCATCTCCAGGCAAATGAACATGTGCACACACCTCTGACATTTGAAATGACACTCTTCAGATATCAACAGTAGAACATTTAAACTGATCAGGGCCCTCTGTTCCTTCTCTTAAGATAGCCATTCCAGAACAAAAGAACTTTAAAATAGTAACACCCGCATGACAATATTGAATTGCAACTGTTTGTATGGGTTTGAATAAGGCCAATAGTTTCCTGTCCCATTACAGGTCCTGGAATCATAGAATCGCAGACTTGGAAGGGACCCCAAGGGTCATCTAGCATTTACTTGGTAAAGTTAGGATGGCATCATTATCATCAAGCACTGCAGCTGTGAATGGACACTGTGCTCATTTTACAGACATGTGTTAGTTTATCCAGCACTTTTAAGTTGGTTACATCATCACCAATTACTGCTGCACTTAAGGGTCAATTTGCATACATTTAAGCTCTAATTGAATTGTCACAGACTGTACTTTTGCAATCAATTCCCATTTAACTCAGTACTTTACATCCTCCGCACCCATATATACCTGGCACCTGAAGATCATAGTACAGTGGTACCTCGGGTTAAGAACTTAATTCGTTCCGGAGGTCTGTTCTTAACCTGAAACTGTTCTTAACCTGAAGCACCACTTTAGCTGATGGGGCCTTCTCCTGGCGCGCTGCTGCCGTGCAATTTCTATTCTCACCCAGAAGCAAAGTTCTTAACCCGAGGTACTATTTCTGGGTTAGCGGAGTCTGTAACCTGAAGCGTCTGTAACCCGAGGTACCACTGTATACGCCACACATCTGATTAAGTGGGCTGCAGTCAATGAAAGCCTGCTTTAAAAAAAAGGTCAGCCTTGAAAATGCCACAAGACTCTTTGTTGCTTTTAACACATCCAGGATGGCCCTTAGACGCTTATCTGCAGGTGTGCTTTGATCCAATAGTTTGGTGTTACCCATTTTTCAAAATAACACTTTCCTGTGATCCAAATACTGAAGCATAATCCTAGTGATAAATTTGGCAAGTGTGGGACTTTGCTTCCAATCAAAATATGGAATCCAGCAAATTAATTGAATTTAAAGTTCTGTCCAAGCCTAGGTCTGAAGGGAAAAGCAGAGTGTATTAGCTTTGCATTTCTCAAACTTCAGCTGGCTTCTAATGCTTCCAGCCTTTAGCACTACCTGAAAATGAATGGCTCTAGTATAATATAGATTTCTATGATTAATTATCAGCTATATCATAATTAACATACTTCTCTACCTTACAATAAATTCTGCATAGGAAAGGGTTGCAGGAAATTCCTGTAAAGGTAACCCCCAATGCACACAATGGTGATATGCACGCTCATTTGTCTTGCTCCTGCCACTGCCAGTCTCTTAAAATAATGATAGATTTTTATTAATGTGTGCTTGAATACACAAGAGCTATGGAGTCAGGTCTATAACAGACACAGGTGCACACAGCTGGCTGCATTTTAAAAAGTAAATGTATAAAGCTTTTTGTTCAAGAACACTTCAGGGCACTGTTCTTCATATTTAGCATTAGGTTCTTCAGTGAGAATGCTGCACACACTAGAATCTTCTAGTAATTGCTCTTGGCCTTCTAAAATTTTAAGAATGACCTACAGATGCTGACATTCATTGTTGTTGTGCTTCTGATATTTCCTGTAACATGCATCATGCATCCCCATATGTTTGCTATAATAAATGTCAGATAGCTCGTGAATTGAGAGGTTTGCTCCCCAGGCCTTGGCAGGCCATGGATTGACCACCCATGATTTAGCAGCGTAGTAGAAAATTCTGACATTTACCAGGCGATTCCTATCATGCACAACATTTTTGCATATTTGTAGCACATGTTCTGCACAGAAGTCACAAACATGGGTCTGGAATCCCTGGGGCCATAGGCATGCGCAGCACATTTTATTAGGGCGCGTGGCCAGGGATTTTTTGCTTATTTGTTTATTTCAACCAAGGAAAAAAGGGAAGAGGAGAAATGACAAGACTGACAGATGAGGAAAAGGAAGAGGGGAAGGGGCCAAAAGGCAACAAAACCACCACAACAAGAATGGTCAGGAAACCTAAACAGGCTAATTTTTCCTGCTGAGAAAAAAGACCTGCACCAAGCTAACAAGAGGCAGGGCAGATCCAGAGGAAACATGGCCTTTCACCCCCCACAGTTCTCTCCACAAACAGTAGTGAACAGAGCTCAGATGAAGGCAGAGCCGTGAGACAGTGACACAATGCAGGCAGAAGAAAAAGGCTGGAATGGACATGCAGCATCTGCCTGTGAAGAAGAAGAAGAAGAAGAAGAAGAAGAAGAAGAAGAAGAAGAAGAAGAAGAGTAGTAGTAGTAGTAGTAGTAGTAGTAGTAGTTTGGATTTGATATCCCGCTTTATCACTACCCTAAGGAGACTCAAAGTGGCTAACAATCTCCTTTCCCTTCCTCTCCCACAACAAACACTCTGTGAGGTGAATGAGGCTGAGAAACTTCAGAGAGGTGTGACTAGCCCAGGGTCACCTAGCAGCTGCATGTGGAGGAGTGAGGATGTGAACCCGGTTCATCAGATTACGAGTACACCGCTCTTAAACACTACACCACACTGGCTCTTCCCCCCTCCGCCTTAATCCTTATGTCCTTATTCCTTGGCCCCCAGTTGTAGTTTTTTTTTAAAGTTAGGAGTTGACTGAACACACCCAGCACAATCTCTGTATCTGCCTATGCCTGGTGGGGGCGGCAGTCAAGCCCTCCACCTCACAGCTGTTGCCTCTCAAATGAAAAATTGCTCCTTCCCAATACAGCCTACAAAACAACCCTTAATTCTTGGAGATGAGAAGCCCCACCACTTTCAGTCATGGGACTTTTTAACGTATCAGGATGGAGCACAGCCACTCACCAACCAATCACCATCTTTGGCTATATGGACTTACTTTGAATTTCATTAGACTGGTTCTGAAAGTATTCATATCGGTCCAACAGGGAACCTATTTTGAAGTGTACAAAATTATGATAAGATATTTGGGGTATATAACTCTTTTCTGCGTGGGACGTTATAATATAGAAAATAGTAATTCCTATCACATTTCTTATCATTTGCATCTTAGAGTTGCCTTATGACAGTATTCACTCTGGTTTTGCAAGAGTGAACGGGCTGAAATATCCGAATCAGCTCTTTGTTGTCTGCGAAAATGATAGGCTGGCTGCAGTGCAACGCTAGCCATGTCTACTCAGAAGTAAGCCCTAGTGAATTTAATGGGGCTTACTCCCAGGTAAACAGGGTTAAATTGCAGCCCAGACTAGTTGAACATAGTCCCCACTGAAATCAATGGGACTTAAGTTGTAAATAACTGGTTGCATTGATTTCAGTAGGACCTAAGTTAGTCTGGACCCAACACATTGTGTTCACAGTCCAACTGTGGGCACAATCAAATTAAGCTCTGTGGCTGAAGTACAGCTTCCATCAATTTCAATACACCTTACACAGAATGTCTATGTAGACTCTAGGGAAATGAATAGAAAGTGCAGTCAAATGTGTTTGGTGAATTACAATAATTTGTGTTTTAGACATTTATCGTGAGGATCTCTGGCCTGCTGTGGAACTGTGTTTGCTTACTGTATTGTAACATACTAACGCTTCTTTCCTTCAAACTCCTAAGCTACTTCATTGCCAACCATCTCAAGCGCAAGCTAGGATCACTGCACTCCCAGGGTGTTACACCAGCTTAGCAATAGGGGTCAGAGCTAAACAACCACCATCCTGAGGTGCAGCATTATGGCAGCATGCAAAGGCATGTATATCAAAGTGGGGAGGAAACCCTCTTTTATCAAAGTTTTTTTTTTAATGACTGGTGAAATATAAGGAAGCTTCACATATTATATATAACAAGAGGCTTGAAATATTTGAACAGTTATTTTAAACCGGTTTGTCACTCACTCAGATTTTATTAGGTGATCACAGACTCTTTAAAAACAAAATAAAACAGATCCCTGGCCAACAAACAATGTCTCTCCAAGAGTCTACTCCCCAGTACTAAGCTTGGGTTGTTTTTGCAATCCTGCCCGTGAAGGCAGGCATTGGCCACTGGAGCAATGGCTGTTTGGTGCCCTGCTCACAGAATGAAGTCAGCACCAGGTGAACCCACCTAGGGACTGCAAAGTCTTTTTTTGTGCTAGAAGGATACCACACTTTTAATTCTTGATCTGTGGTTTTAATTGCTGCTTAACTTCTGCCATTGATGATGACAATCATTGTATTTCCTGTCACCCTTCACCACAAGGCCCCAGGGCAAGTTACAGCAAATGAAAACATAAATAAAAATGATAAAAGCAACCCTACCCATAACCTCTAAATCAATAATCTACACGACACATTGCAGGGAGGGCACCAAAATCAACCCTTCAATTTTCAAAGGCAAGAGTATAGGCTATAGACATGGAAATGCATAGATCCATAGATGCAAATATTTTCCCCACAATATTTGCCTTGACTTCTATTTGCTTGAAGTCATGGAAATCTTTCTTTCATTTCTTCCATATCACATCTTTTCTTTCTTTTCTAAAAAAAAATAAACGCCTTTGCAGCGTTCAAAGAGGGAATACCCTGCATTTATTTCCAGGAAAGCAGAAGACTAAACTGGGATTTAGCTGTGAAGGCTACTGTAGGCTACAAAATCTGCTGGAGGGTGCAGGATTTTCTCGGTGTCACTATGAATAAATCATCGGTAACACTTTCCCTC
Organism: Podarcis cretensis; assembly: GCF_951804945.1. Classification (NCBI taxonomy): domain Eukaryota; kingdom Metazoa; phylum Chordata; class Lepidosauria; order Squamata; family Lacertidae; genus Podarcis; species Podarcis cretensis. The sequence goes on along the minus strand of NC_137170.1, from coordinate 64,770,993 downwards.
TTTGACGGTGGCAGGTAATGCTCAGGGAGAGTTCTTGCATTTGTCAAAAATGGGACTTTTGCAATGAGCCTTCAGCCAAGCAAAAAGTGTTTTGCAGCAGCTGGATTGACATAGGCTCTATCTTCTCTTAGGTAGATGGTTGATCCTGTTCATTTGATACAAGGGCATACCTACAGTGCAGTGAAATATAACCTTCATCATATCCTTTCTGGCACTTTTTTTTTATAAAAAAAAACCAGCTGAGCTTTTATTGTTTCCAAAACCAAAAATGAAAACATTGCTCTGTTTGATGAGTGGGGAGGGGCTTGGAAGGAGGTGTGGTCTTGTTTGGAGAGGGGCAGAATAGAAGGGGAACCTGGATTGGATACCTCTCTCCACACTGGAGGGTTGGGGAAGGGAGGAGCAGCTTGCTCCATCGCCCTCTGGCTCTCACTGCACCACTTGCTCATTGGCGCTGCTGCCAGAGTCCTGGGGCTTCATCACGTCTGGGAGCATGGGGGTGGGCTGGAGAAGGGATCAATGTGGAGGGGTTCAAAGGCACCACTGGCTCTGAAGGCCAAGCCAACTGTTGCTGGGGCCTGAGCTCGTTCTGGCTGGCTGGTGAAGCCATGGTCTCTGCTGTCATCAAAAGCTGGCCATCCTTGTATAGACTTTGTTCTTCTGGGGGGGTCTCTTGAGAATCCCCTCAACAACTCTTTTCAGTTCATACAGCGTACTGGACTACTTGGTGTCTGTGAAGATGGTCGTGTTGCTACGTCGGATCAGTAGAAAGGCATCCATCTCTGTAGCTGCAACCTCAGCCCAGACCCCTCAGAGAGGAAAAAGCATCAGAATCCTCAGTATCCCAACATGCACCTCCTTTCTGGCACTTTTGAATGTCCCCCCCCCCCTGTTCTTTCTCTGTAATCTAGGCAATATGTGATGAGAAAGAGGTGGGCTTTGGCAAATTTTCAGTTGAATAATATCTGGCTAGTCAATGACAAGTAACTGCATTAAAAACAAAATGACAAGGAATATACAGTGAAAAGAAGAACCTTCTTTTTTTTTTTCATTCAACAAGTACCACTTAATAGTGTAGGCACAGAACCATTCCTTTCACTGGAACATTTGCCCCGGGTCCCAATTTGTAGGAGTAGATCACCCAGCTGCCTGGCCACTGAAGTACATGGAAAAACAGCACCATGGAAGGGAAGCAGTTTGGCAGGATACATTTCACAAAAGGTATGGGCAGCAAGGGCATCTAGAGGCACAGACAGATTACCCAAGAACTGACAGGGAAAGGGAGAAAACCCAAAGAGGAGGGATGATGTGAGCTCTTGTCCTAGAGGAAGAGGGGAAGAAGGGTAAAGCTGAGTAGCAGAACAGAGAGGAATGGGTGAAACTGTCCCAAGATCTAGAGTAAAAGCACAAATATATCTTGGTGGGGTATCCGGGAGGGCACATCAATATGTGTAGAATTAGGCTTTGCAATGTGGTTATTTGTTTGATTCATTTATCTATGATAAATGTATTTGTTTAATTTATTTATTTATTAATGTATTTATCTATGATAAATGTATGCCACCCCAAAACATAAAGCTTTATGGAGTAAATCATAAATCCATTAAAGGGGTGTGGGAGGGAGGCTACACAAAACAAAACAAAAAGAGCCACTCCTCCAAAATTTAAAATAGTTGTTAAAAAACAAGAGGCTTACATTACCTGAGTCATTTTAAAGGTTGGGCTATGCTAAGCCTTTAATGTTTATGTGGGTTGATTTTCCTCTGTGTGCTTTTGCGCACTTTTATCCATACATGAGCACTTGCAATTTTATGCCTCTCCCTTCAGTTACTATTTCCCCTCCCCTTCACAAAGTCCTGGAAGTACAAGGTCTTTTGCAGACACATACATGGTTCTTTGTTTTCCTGTGTACACACGTCTTTATAAAAATTGTGTCATCTATGGAATTTAACGAGAAAAAACTTCCGTAAAGGCAAATGTTTCAAGCATGTTTCCGAGTGGGTAAAGCTGCCAATTAATTTTATTTTCAAAATACATGTTTTTTCCATTTGCCAGTTTTGCACAAAACAGCTGTTTGACAAAGGAAAATATATCTCTGTGTTGTATCTGGCTGAGCTGCAGCAGAGAGACAAAGAGCAGCCAGGCAGGAGAGTTCCTCTGATCTCCAGACTTTCCCTGGCAACATAGAAAGCTGTGGTGCAGTTCAAAGAAGAAAATAGCACTATGTTTTACACACAGATACTAGGGATGGGCGGCAACTTCACTTCAGTTCACATTTAAAGGTAATGCCACCTAATTCATAGTTTCAGAAACAATATACAAAGCAAAATATTGCCATCCTCCAAAATTCACACTTCTCCGAATTTGGTAGTACATTTTTCCAGCCAAGTTGTGTCTACAAAAATGCATTTATTATGAAAAAGTGTGCATAGAAATCAACATATTGTTTAAAATAATATACAAAAATGCATTCTATTAAGAAAGATGGCAAAATATGTATGTTAGGCAAAATTGCATACATAAATGTATATATTGGGAACAATTCACAAAAATGTTAAATTATTTTTAAAATAAGCCAAGAGGGGAGGTGCATTGCTGCCAACACCATCAATATCACACAGAGGAGCAAGGGCTCCTCAAGAGTAAATAAATACTTATGAGTAAGCTGGTCATCACATGCAGAGCAAATCTGCTAGCAACAGGGATGGCTTGCAGCTGTGAACTTTTGCATGATACACTGAAGGTTTAGGTTGCAAATCATTCAGTATTTGTAGTAGAACTATTTATTATATTTATACACTGCCCTTCACTGGAAGATCACAGGATGGTTTATGGTATAAAAACACCAAAAAACATGGCATAATAACAAAGGAAACAAGAATGCCCTCCCTCCACACACACATAGAGGGACAGTATGCTGGAGCATCTTCCCACTAGATTTCTGACTCGTGGGTTCCTATCACCTAACTGGTCATTAGAAAAAAGAAACCCTTGTTGGGCATTTGGGTCTATGTTTGCAAACCATACTTCTTGTGTTGCTCTTGAGATTTGACCTTGGACTGCTTCTTGCCCTTGCTTCTTGGGCTCCTCCTTCATTCAGACCCTGGGCTGCTGTAAGGTTCCAATTCTGGGACTGCTGCTCCTAAGTCTCTGCTGCTCTGCTTATGTGCCAGCTGAAGCAGGAAACAGAGGCACTGCTACCTGCCACTACTGGCACAATTCAGAAATGGTAGAGGGGTCTGTAGGGCTTCAGAACCTTGGTGAACCTGTTTGGACAGAGACAGCAGGATAGAACAAACGTGTGTGTCCTTCACAGAAAATGTCCCTCTCATAACATCTTCAACTCATTTAATATCTATGTTTTGTCTCCAGTGTTTTTGCCACAGGCAACAGCAGCTGAGATTATTGCTTAAGATTATTGTTTAATTGTTAATACCCTCCATTGCTCGTGTTACATTGAGAGCTCCCGCAAAAGAAGGGCACTGAAAAATTATTTTTGGCTAACATGAAACAAAATTTAAAGATCTGGTTTGCTTTCTGCCCTGATGCAACTTTAAATCAGCTCCAGCTTTTAGAACACAGTCCTCCAGATGTAAAATCCAATGTTTTATTCATTTAAATTTATGGTTTTCACGTAGCTCAATTTGGTACAGTTCACAAACTTCACACATGTTTGAACAACAAAAAAATGCAGGGTAGCACAAAAATAAATGTGCTTCGTGTAATGTTTGCCTTATGAAATATGTTTTATTTCAGATACTAGAATGAGGTCACTGGTCTGGAAACAGACAGCTAAGCAAACCAATGAATAATATTATATATATAGCAAATAAGCCATTTAAAAACATTTGTAGCATGTTTCTTCCCTGAACAAGAATACAGCAGCCATGAGCGCACAGATTGTCCAATGACACGACAGAGATTTGTTTCTTCCTTGCCCCACCTCTAGTGATAGATAGTGCCCATTTGTAACTGGTGGGGAGGAATGCAGGGAAACACACTGTAGGTGCAGCCAGGGTCACTGGCAGGTGCAACCACATCCAATGACAGGCAGAGCCAGCCAAGGGTGTGCATTAGGGTTGTGCACTGGATTTGACTGAGGCCTGAGCCCAATCAGAGAGCTTCGGATGTTGGACAGCGATGGATGACTGCAAGTTAGGTTGGACAGCCCAGAGTAATTCATGGCTCTTAGTGGGTGGGGCATCAGGCAGGAAAGCAAGGCAGGCAGAGCAGGGAAACCACACAAATAGGCCAAGCCCTATCTAACCAATGATTACTTCTTCCTAGGAAGAAGTAAGCCTGACGTCGTGGTTCTTCTTCCTGCCTTATGCCCCACTCTGCAGGATCACTTCCTTTGCTCAACGGCCGCTGAGTGGAGGCATTGTTCCTGTGGGCTGCCAGTGCTGCTTCACAAGCAGCTTTCTTGCAGGAAAATCATGTGCTCCTTCGTCAGCAGCTTGCTTCCCTTGTGTGCTCCTTGAAAAGGAGCAGAAGAAGAGTTTGGATTTGATATCCCACTTTATCACTACCCGAAGGAGTCTCAAAGCGGCTAGCATTCTCCTTTACCTTCCTCCCCCACAACAAACACTCTGTGAGGTAAGTGGGCCTGAGAGACTTCAGAGAAGTGTGACTGGCCCAAGGTCACCCAGCAGCTGCATGTGGAGGAGCGGAGACGCGAACCCGGTTCACCAGATTACGAGACTACCCCTCTTAACCACTACACCACACTGGCTCCTAAACACCACACAGGATCAGATCCTTCAGCTTACTAGCTGGTAAACAGAAGAGTCCAGTCATGCTTGGTGCCCCTCCTGGCTATACTTTTAAACCCTAATCTTATATTATGATCAAATTGGGGGGGGGGAATACCTTAGACCTGTCCCTTGAGTTTCCTCAGGAACAGATCCAGAGGGGTGGGTGGTCCCTAGGGGCAGGTTTAGAATCATTAAAAAAGCCTAACCTAAAAATAAAAAAAGTATTTCGGATAGAGTCAGGATATTCCAGCCTACAATCATTGGATCCCACATGTTATTCGCAAATCCAATGTGTGGTTGTCTGCTAAGAGAAGTTTGCCTGGGTGCGGTGAGCAGGCAAAGTGCAATCCATGATCCTGAACTATATATAGGCTCTGCACACTGAGTTCTCATCTGAACCATCCTCTGTGCCATTCTACTTTTTTGTAATAGCATTGCCAAAGTGTTTTATGGCCTTTTTATCCTCGCAACAACCCCATAAAGTAAATTATGGTGCAATGTTAGCAAAACAACAAAAAGAACAACACCAGTATCTTAAAGACTAACAAATTTATCATGGCGTAAGCTTTTGAGGACTAAAGCCCACCTAATCAGATGCATCACTCTTCGCAATCCAATCATACATTTGCTAGTCTCTGAAATGGTACTTGACTATTGTTTCATTTCTGCTGTAAGCCATGACTAGCTACCTTACCCTTTTGGTTGAAAGGATATCAGCAAAACATTCCCAACACCACATAATGAGCCAGTAACAGAGAGGAGGGTCTTTAAGTTAAGTCTCCAGATATTGTGGTGTGCTTGCTTTTTAAAGGCATGAAGACAAGGATGCTCTTGCCAATTAGCTAACAGTGCAGACAATATTCTACCCAATCAAAGGCTGATGCAGCCTATGGGGTTTAATGATTGGCATCGCCACCTCCTACCTGAAAACTACAGCCTCCCCTCATGGAAGACACATTTCTAGTAACTATAAGCCTCAAAAAATAAATGGCACGATCATGCACTGAGCACACCTGCCTCACCAAAGAGGAACCTCTGTATTTATTTAATTGGGTGATCGCACGAGAGGTATCCTTTGTATAAACAGTACGTTGTACCATCACCACAGTAAAAGTTTTTGGCTGGATTAAGCCAAAGGGCTATCTAGTCTAGCATACTGTTCTCACAGTAGTAAAACAAGCAAACATACACAGCTTTTTTTAAAAAATGAAAGAAAATCAGGAAGGGGTTGGCTATAGGGATGGGGCGAGGTCAGCGGAGTGGTGGTGGGGTGCCCTGAATTGCCCTCCCAAAATGTTGGGGGAGGGTTGTTTCTTTTTCTATAATTCTTTTATTATTTTTCACAATCAGACATTGTCTTCACATACCATAATAAACAAATACAATAAAAATAGAAAATAAAACATTTTCATACCATATTAAATCCGTACAATGGTACCTCAGGTTAAATATGCTTCAGGTTACATACACTTCAGCTTACAGACTCCACTGACCCAGAAATAGTACCTCGGGTTAAGAACTTTGCTTCAGGATGAAAACAAATCACGCAGCAGCAGCAGCAGGAGGCCCCATTAGCTAAAGTGGTGCTTCACGTTAAGAACAGTTCAGGTTAAGAATGGACCTCCGGTACGAATTAAATACTTAACCCGAGGTACCATTGTATTTTGGGATTCCTCCGATCCCTTGACTTCCCTCCTTTCCCTCACCCGATTCTTTTATATTTTCTTATGTTGTATGTGTCTATAATTTTCTTAATATCTTTAAATATTTCCAAACATTGTCCTTAATATTATAAGTGGTTAAAAAGAACCAGACCCCTGCTATTGTGTTAACTTCTTTACAATGCTTCTGTAAATATGCAATAAACATTTTCCACGTTTTTCTCGTGTAGGGAGTCACCAACCAGCACATTTGCGAAGTGGATGAATTGTTGTTGGTAACACACACACACACACACACAGAGAGAGAGAGAGAGAGAGAGAGAGAGAGGGAGAGGGAGAGGGAGAGGGAGAGAGAGAGAGAGAGAGAACCATCAAGAATAATACAGCTTATTTATTTATATTAGCTAAAATACAATGCTTATTTCAAACCTAGTATTAGCAAGGTGAGGAGACACTGCATGTGCCAGAGAAGGCCTCTGTGGGCACCTGTGTGCCTTTGGGAGTCCTATTGGAGGCCCACGCTCTAGTACATAACTTTGGATGGACTCAGTTTGAACCACTTCACAGTGGAACAGTTTCTATCATGCTCTGCTCTCAGGCTTTAGCAACTGCTTCAGAAAATGTGTTGGTTATCTGATCATCCCATTTTGAATCAAAAGCAGCCCTGTGCAGCTAATTGCTTTCAATTTATAGCTTTGTCCAAGTTTAAAGAAGGATAAAGGTGACTAAATCCGTGGGAAATCGTGTTATCTTTGAACAGCAAGGGAAAGGATAACAATAAGGATTTGGAAATGCTTAATCTCATATATATTTGTAGGTGGCTGTCAGGCGAGGGAAATCTAACAAGGATCAGTTCATTTGCACTACTGGGTTTTTCACACGCTCCTGGGAAGTTGCTGAAATTATTAAAAAATATGGTAAATCCTAGCAAGTAATCCCTCTGTTTGACAAATATTTTCCCCTTACCTTCTAATTCTGTGCAGATGTGGAAGGGATACAGAGGGGGATTCTTGTATATTTGATCATTATTAAAATCTGGGATTTTTACATTTTTTTGACTTTCTGCCACCTATTGGTAATTCTAGGTGCTGAAACTGCACATTGCCGTAATATGTGTAATTCTGACTCTAACCCACATTGCAGTCCACTTCAGTTAGCCCATTTATTAAATGTTCCTTTGTGTACAGAAAGCTGACTGAGCTAGACATCCTTATGGATCAAATTATGTCGGAGGGAGGGAAACACCCAAATGTTTGAATAACATGATAGCTTTTCTGGCAGGTCCAATTACAAGACAAACGTAGAGACTGTTGATTACCATTCATTCCATTAAGAATTCTGAACCCTTACATCTTGCTTTTCAATTTAATAGGAACTTCATATAAAATTGTAGTAATTGTTCATGATGGACTCTTGTGCGGTAAACACATTCATTTAGAAAACCAAGGAACATTCCCAAGTTACTGAAACTTTAGATGCTAATGATTTTTCCCCAAAACAAGCAACTGAGTCGAATGGACTCGAGTTGAGTCTGGAATGAATTTTAAGTACATATCCCTTAATCGCTTTGGAGCTTATGTTGTATTTTGTAATAAAGAGAAGGCAGTTCTTTTTAAAAAAATAATAATAATCCTGAAGCAGCAATGACTGATGCCTTTTCAGCTGGACATCTCACTGGTTTGGGATTGAAGGGATATTACCTTCCCCATCTGTTCCCTGGTGTATATATGCAGTAATAAACATATACATTGCAATCTTTTCTGCAGTTCCTAATGTATGCTTAATGCCACTTCAAAGTCCTCCTGACAATGGAATATGGCCCTGATGGATCAAAGGCAAAGAATGGCCAATTCATCAGTGCTTATTACTTATAGAAAGGAAAGAAGGGTAATCTTCCTTTGAAGATTATCTATCGGTGTGAAACTTGAATCTAGTAAACAACAGATGACAGACAGTTTTGACATGTGAGGCTGATTACCACCGCTGAGAAGTCATTCCATGTTTAAAAAGTCACTGGGAGCAATGCTTTGCACAGGTGTACATGCTGTGAATGCCTTAAAGTTGCATCTCATAGGTGACAAGGGCCCAAATGGATCACTGGAAGTTTCAGGAATGTTTTTGACAGAAGTATCCAGGCTGCTTGGTGAGGTGATTATATCTGTGCGGGTTTCAATGTTCTTTGGGCAACAGTTGGAGAACCCATGTGGCTACTTTACAAGTCTGAAACCAGGCCTTGTTTTGAGGTAGGTTCTTCTTCCTCAGCTATCAGAACCATCTGGAGAAACCACCACACATGGTTGTTGATGTGCTTTATTGGACTGAGGGGAAGATCACATGGGGAAAAGACCACAACACATTTTTTTTCTTCTCTGTGTTGCTTTTATCCAGCTCTAATCCAACTGAGTAACTGATACAGCCACTGACACTGATTGATAATGCCAGGCATGTACTTGATTTACTGTTGAGTAGGAATTACCCATTCAGATTTTAAAAAAAATGAGATGGGAAAAAATGAATAACAAAGAAAGGAATGTATTTTTCATTGCAAAGCTTCTGCGGTACATCATAAGAAATGCTCTCACATGCTGCACAAGAAGACCAGGTCTGTGCACTGTCTCAGTCTGTAGGTCTTGCTGAAAGTTGCTTTGCCACAATCTAAGACTGCAGCCTTTAAAACACATTCCCTCTGCCAATAATTCTGGGGCCTGTAGTTTACTCCTCACAGAATTACAATTCCCAGCAGCTCTTAACAAACTACAGTGCCCAGAATTCTTTCAGAAGGAAAATGTGCTTCGAATGTGGTTTCCAGTTGTAATGTGAACCCAGCTTAAATACATTTGCACATGCTGGTGCTTGCTTCTGTCATTAAGCATTGCAAATGTAAAGCTTTCATTGACAAGAATGCTCATTCACATTACAAATATTCATGGCTAAAACTAACCAAAAGTCCAGACATAACAGTATTATCAATATACAATGGTGTGGAAGGTTCACAGGCTATGAAGGACTTGCTCACAATTTTATTGACAGCTGCACAAATTATTATAGCCAGGAAGTGGAAGGGGAAAGCAGAATATAAAATGGAAGAATGGCATAAGGAGGTGTGGGATATAACTATTAATGATAAATTAACATGTGCCATTAAGGTAAGATGGGGAATATGCAGGAGAAATGATTTTGAGGAGATATGGAGGGTGTTTGTAGAATTTGTACTGTTAAAACGGAAAGGGGTCAAACCATCTCAAGAGGTGTTGAAATTTTGGGAGGTTAGATAGTTACAATGGAATGGTCTCAGTGGTGGGGTGCACATTTTTATTCTTATTTATTTGTGATTATTACTTTGTCCAAAATAACAACAACAACAACAACAACAACAAAAATAAAAAAATAAAAAACCAAAAAACCTAACAAATATTCATGCTGAATGTTCTCATTCAGCACGAACAATCCAATGTTCTTAACATATAAGTGTGATATACATTCTTAGGATTTGACACAGCCTAAATTAGTTGGTAGGGGGATGATCAAGCCTGATCCCTGTGGCAGCTCCAAGCTATCCACAGCTATTGGGTTTGGACCAGGCCAATGCCTGGTGTGATAAGAGCCCAACTGGCTCGGGTTTCCAGTGCCTCCCACTCACCTCCCCATTTGGTGGGTGAAAAAAAGAAAGGCTGATGCCAACAACGTAATGCTTGTGGTAGTCAGCTGGAGGCCAGCTCAGTTTGCATAGCCAAATGGAGGGGCACCTCTACTCAACCCAAACCCTCTCCCCAGCCCGTTTTCATCCAGCCCTTAGTGTCTTAATTTTTTATTTTTTTATATTTTTTTAATAAATATTTTTATTAAGTTTTAGAAAAGACAAGCATGAGAAAGAAAAACAAATACACAAAAATACAAAATTATAAAATACATAAGAAAAAAGAAAAAATAGTTTCAAAAAAGAAAAGAAAAAACACATTTTAAGAAAAAAGAAGAAAAAACACAAAAATCCCTCTTTTTACTTCTCATCTTTGATTCACTTATTTTCTTGACTTCCTCACATCTCCCTTTTTTGTATCCCTGTTGAAAATTAATTCAGCAAATTCATATCCAATTTATTTGTCTAATTATCCATCCAATCTTATTTTTAACCTCGTTGCTAGAACCCCTTCAGTTCATTTCAATGCCATTAACATTCAAAAAATTTACAATATTTCTGTAAGTAAATTTTAAATTTCTTCCAATCTTCTTCCACCGACTCTTCTCCCTGGTCTCGGATTCTGCCAGTCATTTCCACCGTCTCCATATATTCTATTACTTGCATCTGCCATTCTTCCAGAGTGGGTAGATCTTGTGTCTTCCAATGCTTCCAGCCCTTAGTGTCTTAAGAGAAGATACGTAGGTACCCAACTAAGATATTTCTGATTGTATCAGTTGATGAAGACACACTTCATCACAAAAAGACACATTCCACCCTAAAAGGATTTGTACATTGAAGGGTAGGGTGCAAATTCCACTTCCACTTGCATAAGGCAAGGCACAGCATTTCCCCCAATATCTGTTGCAGTCCTCTACGCCATATGCCAGGGATGTCCAAGTTCCAAGAGACTGCGATCTACTCCCACTATAAAAACACCGGCAGTGATCTACTTTGGATTGACCAAAGTTGTTGAGCTTTTTTGGGGGAGTCAGACCCAAAGATCATGATCAACTGATTGGACATCCCTGCCATGTACCATACTTTTTTCAGAAGACCCCTACAACCATCAGAAAAAGTTATCGGGGATACAAAGGGTCTGCATTTGGTAGAAGAAAGTGACAAAAATCTAGTTTCCTGCTTTACACAGGTGGAAGAGCTGCCACTAGGACAAAGGCATTATTAGGGGCAAATCTTGGTCATTACCCATTAAAAACAATGGGATGTAAAATATAGCTCCATGATGTTCATAGTTATGCAGAAGTGAGCCCCAGTGAGTTCTGCTGCTAAGTTAAATGTGTGTTGGCTCTTAGGATTAGTCATTACTAATTTCAGTTCCACATTTATTTCAATGGGACATAGTCACGGTCTATGTATGCTGGATCATGCTCATAGAATGATGAGTGTATCACTTATGTACTTCAGATGCTTTACCTATGGTGATGTTTATGTCTCAGTTCCCATGAATTTCCTGGGAGTAAGGCCCATTGGAACTTATTCTCAGTAGGCAAGTGCAGGATTGCCTTGTTGCCATAACCATTTTTGATAACTCTTTCCTAATTTCAAAGGTTAGGCATGTAAGTGTCCAGTATCCTGACTTTTGCAGTCATCAGCTTTCCAGCTGAGTGGGAGGGGGACCCTAACAATTCCGTTTTTCCTGTGAGCATCATCAACTTACAGACATGTCCATCAGAATCTCACTCACAGGAAAAAGCAACAGATCTTACAAGTAACAAATAGATGTGTTATTACACATACCACATACCCCCTGATAAAGAAATATGCATTTGTCCAGGCACTGTTAACTTTTAGATGACATTAATCAGTATTTTGATGCTGGATGCTTAAGTGTGTATATGTGTGTGTGTGTGTGTGTGTGTGTGTGTGTGTTTTGTGATTTTATGGGCTTTACTTTGTGAAGTGCGTACATAGAGTATGAGAGGCTGATTAAATAAATACATTAAATTATTAGGCTACAGTTCTATGCACATGTACCAGGGAGTAAGAACCATTGAATACAGTGGGATTGAATAAACGCGCATAGGAGTGCACAGCGAGTGCCTTACATGACCATTCGCTAAAACCTACTGTAAATGTAAAGTACACACTGCCCTATGGGGGGTGGGGAGAAGAGAAGCTAGCGCTTGCCTCTGTTGAGCCGAGCCCCAATCTGCTGATTGCAGAGGAGGAAAAATCTAAGGAGCCTTGTACTTCCCTATAAATCTTCCTGCCCTCTGGATAGGAGTTGACTTTGAAGTGTACAGTGCTGTTCTTGATACTCAGCTGAAAATGCTGCTCTGGGACTTGGCCTACTACTTGTTTAAAGCGCAGCTGCTGTTAGAAATTGGAGTCTCACTTTTCCTTTACTCATCTCAGATGTTCTTAGGTGATAAAAGCACTCTGCACTCATGGATTTCTACTAGAGCTGCAACACTCAAAATATCCATCAGTTAACCCAGCCCTGCCAGCAACAAGGTAGGTCCAATGCCATGTCCCAAGCTCTGCAGGCTTACCCTAACTTAGGAACCTCAAGTCCCAGCCGGCCCAGCCTCCCTCTCTAGCCTCACACACCCTACTAAACCCACATTCCTACACAGTCTACACCCCTCCCTAAGGGTTTTGGCCTAGCTGGTAGGTGTCCTTGAACTCCAATCACAAATCTTGCTTGCCTGAATAGAGGATAGAAAAGTATGCAGGGTAGTACCTAGGCTTTATTTCACCCTGGTCAAAGACCCAGTTTGGCATACACCCCATGTGCATTTGTGTACACTCACGCGCGCACACAGACTAGGAGCCTCAATTGCAGCCCTCTGGAGGTTTCACCCAGGGCAAAAAAACAAAAACCCAGCTACAAAAGTGTGGATTTGTGCAGAAACTAGATTGCAGTACTATTTTATATTCCTGTGTATATGGCATACAGAATAGGAAAGTGCTTTGTGACCCTATCTAGAGAATATTTCTTTATTCCAAAATGAAATAAAGCAAGTACTGTACAAAGGCAATCAATTTATTCAAGTATTGACTGTTGTGACCTGCCCTGGGACCTTAGGTTGAAGGGTGGGTAATTTAAATATAGTCAAAATAATGGTGGTGGTGGCGCTTGGAAAAAATACATTGTTGCTTCCCCAACTTTTGCCATCCCTGTGTTCACCTATTGCTTCAACATGTAACATGATGAGGAAATTTGTACAAAGTTGCTAGGATGAAGGTGTGCATTCTCTAAAGACAAAGAGAGTGATTCTGTGCAATGCTGTGGAGAATGCTCCACCAGCACAATCATTTCTGGGAAGAGAAGGAGCTGTGGCCATCGATTCTTCCCTTGTTTGTTGTAAGCCCCCCAATCTCACAATCCATACTCATGCCTTAAGCCAGGGGTAGGCAACCTAAGGCCTGGGGGCCAGATGCGGCACAATCACCTTCTCAATCCGGCCCTCAGATGGTCCAGGAATCAACATGTTTTTACATGAATAGAATGTGTCCTTTTATTTAAAATGCATCTCTGGGTTATTTGTGGGACATAGGAATTCATTCATATATTTTTTCAAAATATAGTCTGGCCCACCACATGGTCTGAGGGATGGTGGACCAGCCCATGGCTGAAAAAGGTTGCTGACCACTGCCTTAGGCAGTGGGGCAGAGCAACTATGCTACCTTTGCAGCAGGTGGGTCACTGTTGCTTTCTGGAAGGCTTGAGGTGGTGAGAAGGTCATTGGAAATTTATCTCTGGTGCACTTGTACCAAACTGACCTGCCCGCCATATTGTCCCTCACTCTCCCACTCCCAATAGGAGACAGCAACCAATCTGCCTGGCAGAGTAGCTCTCCTCCCCCTGGCGAGCTGCTTCTGGGCTTAGGAACTGTGGAACTACACAATACCGGCAAGTTTGCAGAATCAAGACCCCTCACGTATTGTTGCTACTAAGATATTCCTGAAACAAGGCTACATCCTGCCTTTCACATTAATTGAACCGAACTGCCAAAACTTCCTTTTACCATAAGCACTTCTTCACAGCCGACACACTTCCTGGATCTATAAAAGATCGTGGAATGGGTGAACTGTATTTAAGGAAGACATAAATATAGTTCCACAAAATGAAGCTTGCTGACACAGAGCACTTCTTGAATAATTCACTTTGAAATTAACACTTATAATACCATTTGCCTTTTAAGTCCAACTCAGAGGAGCTGGAAAGAATAGTTCTCCAGAGAGGGAATTAATGGCAAACATTAGTCTCTCTGACTTGCTTCATTTTAATCAAAATGATCAGATGATTACCTATAATGAAAAATAAACTAACCTCAGTCAAATTGATAGCAGTTCAATGCCTCTCCACTTCTATGGCTGCTTCAGTGTGATACTTATAATTAGAGTTTGATGAAAAATGTAAGTAGAGAATGCAGATCTTAAATATGAGGTACCTGCAAGACAGAATGTTGCATGCCACTGATGTAGATTTATGAATGATCAGTGTTGCATTGTTGTGTGAAACACAGCAGGCAAGTTTCAGGATTTGTTCTTTACAAGAACCCAATATAATGGCCATGACACATCAAACACATCCTGCATTTGTAAGAACTTGATCATTAAGTATGGCAGCACCTGAACTTTGGAACTCCCTGCCAATTGATATGAAGCAGGCGCATTCTCTGAATTCTTTTCAGTGCCTGCTAAAAACATTCTTGTTTAGAAAAGTCTACCCAGATGCTTAGAAAGTTGTTGTGGATTTTAACCTCTTTTAGCTTTTTAATTTTTTTGCACGTTTTAGATGATTGTTGTACATTTTTTCTTGATCATATTATTTTTAGCTTTTTGTAAACCACTTTGAGGTTTTTTCCCCCTACAATCAAGAGGTATATAAACTTTATGAAAGAAATGAAACAAACAAACAAATAATATATTAACCAAAGCCAGTTGAAAAAGGTGTAACAGTTAGAAATAGACAGGACAGGGTGCACCTGGGTATATTCTGAGCCTAGGGTTCCCAGCAAGTACCAGAACTAAACTGAGTTCACAGTCATTGGAAGCAAAAGTTCACTCCTGGTTACATCAAAGTTGTCCATGTTTCAAGACCCCAGTTCAAAGGAGAAAGGACCCGCCTTTTGCCATTGTTAAATCGTTGGGATTAGAAATTTTTGCAACCACCCAGAGATTTAATAATAATAATAATAATAATAATAATAATAATAATAATGAATTTTTATTTGTACCCCACCCTCCCCGGCCGGAGCCGGGCTGAGAGCAGCTAACATCATATAAATAATACAATATGTATAAAAAACAAGCAATCGATTAAAATGCACCCCAAAATTAATTCAAATAAATTAAAATTAAAACTGGACAAATGACAATCCTCAGGTTAAAATTGAAAGCGGTTAATACTCACCAGGACCAACTGCTTCCACTGATATTATAAGGACCTGGGAGCGGGCCGGGAAACCTCCTTCGTGCTTGTTCTTATACAAGGAGAAAATGAGTCAGACTGAACCCTGACCAAAGGCCTGGCAGAAGGATGTCAAATTTCAAGCTACCTTTTGCCCAGCCCTGATATAAAGACTTACCCTCAAATCATAGAATTGGCAACACTGACTTAGGAGAGTCCTGCATATATGTCACTTTTGTTTTTTTTGTTTTGTTTTGTTTTAATAATATTTATTGAACATTTTCAAATATAACAGAAAAATGAAAAAAAAGAAAAAAGAAAGAAGTTTTATATCCTTATTTTCATTAACATCCTTCCAGGACTTCCCCTCCCCACCCCCTCTTGTATTCCAATTCCTTCAAATAAATTCAACAAGTTCTTACCCCAAATTTTAAACTTATGACAATTAACCCAATGTTAAAAATGTTTTTCCCTCCCCTAAAAATCGACCTCGCTCCCTTCCACGAGTTCCCCTTTTAAATATGCAGAAAAAAGAATAAAGTATAATTTAACACCCTTTGGATTCCAAATTTCCCTCCCCCCTTTTCCGATTGCGTTCCCCAATGTCCATCAATGCCTGTTGTCGTCCTGGAGATCCCACATCTAGGCCGAGATCCTTGCCAAGTCTGCTTTGCCGTCTTTTTAATAGTCTTTGCCGTCTTTTAGATCATCTTTAGTTTCGAACGTCCAATCTTGGGAAGACTTTATCTCAAAAAGGACCATTTCTTCCATCCAGATCTCCATATTTAAGAGTAAAAACTCCAATTTTGTTTCTTTAGACCTTTCAAATCTGGATGTCCCAAATGTTCCCACTTCCAGCTTTATCCAATTCTTGTTGTTCATATTATTCTTATTATTCTCTCTCCTCACTTTTTTCCAATTTCTTTCCCTGCTCTCCTGCAAAAATGTTCCAATTCCAAAAGCTTCTAAATCCCCTACAGAGGCTTTGTTATTCAGGAACAAAACTTTACGTCAAGTCCCTTCCATTCTTCAATAGATAAGTCTATTGTCTCCTTTAGTGTAGAGACCTCTGTAGACAAAATAGTGTTCCATTTCTGCAGTTTCCCAGGAGATAAAAAGTCCAATTCAAATTCCATACCAGCAATGCTTGTAATGTCCCACAGCCCCTCTAGAGGGATTATAATAACTCAGTTTCCTTCCAGATCACACCCAACAGTCAAAATAGCTTGTTATTCCTTGTTTTAAACAATTTATATCTAATTTGTAACAAATGTAACCGGCAAAGTCCTCGTAACAAAGTTCTCTTTTTTTTATTATTCTTCAGCTTTGACAGCTCCTTTGACAGCTGTCAAAGCCTCTGTTTCTCCTCTCCCGGCACTCTCACGGTCCGCTCCCGGTTCCCGGGGGGGGGGGGTTTGCATTTTAGCTCAGGTTCTACTTTTCTCCTCCAGCCCAGTCTTATAATTTTCCATCGTGAAATTAATAACTTTATCAAACTTAGGTAGCACTCGATCTTAGTTGTTGAATCCTTTGCTTTAACTCCTCTACGACAGGGGGGAGGCTGACTTCCTTTTTGCACCTCCCCCGCTCCCTCCGGATTTAAAATTTAAAATCTTTTCCCTTTTTAAGTCCAGTTTCCAATTACTCACGGGTTGTTCTTTTAATCCGAATTTTCAATAGAAGAAGTCAGCGCTCTCCGCCAAATGGCATGCGGCTTCGCTCGGCAGGGGAAGCGGAGGACTCATAGCACCACACCCCCCCCGGCACCCACTCCGTAGCCTTTTAAAAGGCTCCTTTGTGAGTCGGGGGGCGCAAATGGTGCCCGCCGAGTCACCATGCCCATGGGTTTCAGCGCCCATGGTTTTTGAGGGTCCCCGCGACGCCGACGCGGTAGAACCCAGCCCCTGCCGAGCAGGCTCCCTCCGGAGCTCGGAGGGAGTCCGCCATTCGGCGATGGCGCCAACCCGGATGTCACTTTTGAAGTTGTGCTTAAACTGAACACAAGTTGTTAAATAGGTGACCCTTTTTAGATATGCTTAAATCCTGGCTTCAGTGGTACAGTAGTTTGGTTCTTTCTCAGTTACACTGATGAAACAAGTGCATTTCATTTCTTCAAATGCTCCCTCATGTGGCTTCTTTGTACCAATACTCAAAACATTTTTGACTTCTTGGAAACTGAAGCTCTATGCCCAAAAGTAAGGCAAGTCCAATCTGAGGAGTCTTTCGCGTGGAAACGACAGCAGCAGCATCAACCCCTGCACGGGTCTTTGATACCAATAAATGGCTGAGGCTGCAATCGTGTGGAAATAAAAGATGGAGTTATTATGGTCTGGATTATATGTGATTACAGTTTAAAGAGTGTCTTTTCAAGAGAAGTGCTCAAGACCTTCTTATTTTGAAAGCTCCAATTGCCCATGATCTTGCCTATAGTAAGATAACATGTTGTGCCTGTTGTATTTCAATAAATTTGAGGGTAGGTGAAGGAAGACCCCAATTCAATATTTTTAAGTGTTTGGAAACATGACCCCATGAACATGTAAGAGAATAAAAACAGGAGCAAGAGGAAGCAGAAAGCGATGGTAGGAAAATATGACAATCTTCTCTCTTGTAGATATTCCTGAGAATGCTGGTGTATATCTATATGCCTGTGAACTGTTGTGGACAGAAATCATGGGCATAGCTAGGATTTACGTTGGGGGGGGCACAGAATCTCAATTTTATATTGATTTACTTGATTTGGGAGTATGCCCCCTCCTGGGTACGCCCATGACAGAAATGAATGCCATTTTTGAACCCAAGAGACCCAGGTTCAGAAAACTGTGCATCTTTTTAGCTCCTCTGGAAAGATATGGAATGGAGGCAGAAAAGTGAGCATTTGAAGCTGTCACATACGAGTCAACAGCTCTTAAGTGTCTCAGGCAGAAGCATACCCTAGTTCCACTGTGAGCATTTAGGTGGGGATCTAGGAACTTCTGTGTGCTGTTGCATTAAGCGGACCCTCACCCCCCAAAGCTACCTAAATAAACAGCTTCATGTCACTTCACAGTGACGTTGTCCCTGGTTGTTGATAAAGCAATTTTCAAGATCTTGGGCTAAATAATTGGCTGTCAATTTAGCCCAGGCATAGGCAAACTTGGGCCTCCAGATGTTTTGGGACTACAACTCCCATCACCCCTAGCTAACAGGACCAGTGGTCGGGGATGATGGGAGTTGTAGTCCCAAAATATCTAGAGGGCCAACTTTGCCTTTGCCTGATTTAGCCCCTAGGCTACGTTCAACGTGCCCATACTGGTGCATAAAGCCATCTGGGACCAGGATACTTGAAAGATAATTGCATCCCTTATAAACCTAACAGAGCTATGCAGCAGAGGGAATCTTATCAGAAGGTCTGTTCTTGTATGATGTAGGAATTTGGTTTTTAGTCGGTGGCACCTATCTGTTTGGACTCCTTCCCATTAAATATCAGCCAGTCACTGTCTCTGTCATGTTTTTGGCATCTGCCAAAGATGCTCTTCTTTCATGAAGATTTCTAAGTGGTATCTGTATCCCAGCTGGTATCTGCATTGGAGTGGATATTGTTTTTAAATATGTAATTGTTTTAACTGTTTCTATATGTGCAATGCATGCTGCCGACAGTACAGCATAGACCACAGTGAACTGGATAGGAGACAGGTATGTGAGCTTCCATAAGGCAGCTTCACCTGTTGGCTGGGCAGATGCTGCAGGGAATGCCTACAAGCAGCATCTAAGAGAAAATATGGCAGGTTCAGAACAAAGCCTTGCTGGCTGTAGAATGCCTTTGTTTCCATCATTTGGGAAATTCCATCTTTTCAAATTTAATTTCCTTTACCATCCAATGCCAAACAAATGTTGTTGTTGTTTAAAAAAATATATCAAATAGAAATGACGAGGTCATTAAGGACAGGTTTCTGGCTAAAGCTAGTTTGCAAGAAAGCTAGTAAACAACATGCAAATAGGACATTCAAATGCACCAGCTCTCTTGCAAAGTGTTCAAGAGAAATCATTTTTACTTTTGCCTAATTGGGCACAAAAGCTTAGGCAGTATTTTCAGCTCAGGTGCCTGGTCTCCTAAAAGCGTTTCACACAACTTACCCAGAGACATATTTATTTATTTCAGTACCATATGTAAGAGTGTTTTGCATTAGGGATACAGTGGTACCTCAGGTTACAGATGCTTCAGGTTACTTAGATCAGTTGATGAAGAGTGGCATACAAATATCTAACTAAATGAATACTATAATTTTTTTTTAAAAAAAAAAAACATAGCAACTAAGGGTGCAATCCTCAGAATCCAGGGAGGGTCTTCCAGAGGGTTAGGGTGTAGAACTGGCTACTCCCAAACTATCTCTGTTTGGTGGGTGGGATTCAACTGTGCACCAGCAGATTCCAGTTGTGCAATTAAAGTGGATTTGGCACTCTGGCACAACAGACCTACTCCCCACCTTCTAAAAAATCAGAATTTTAATAGTGACAAAAGGGTGTGCTAGAAAGAGTGGGATTACAATTGCTCGATGCCATGCCATGAAATCTGCCCGCAAAGAAATCCAAATAAATGATTGATATGCAGCCGGTGTCTTCTATAATAATATTTTATTATTTATACCCTGCCCATCTGGCTGAGTTTTCCCAGCTACTCTGGGCAGCTCACAACAGAATATTAAAAATAGAATCAAACATTACAAATTTTCCTAAACAGGGCTGCCTTCAGATCTCTTCTAAAAGTCAGATAGCTTTTTATTTACTTGACATCTAATGGGAGGGTGTTCTACAGGGCAGGAGCCACCACCTAGAAGGCCCTCTACCTGGTTTCCCGTAGCTTCACTTTTTGCAGTGAGGGAACCACCAGAAAGCCCTCAGAGCGGGACCTCAGTGTCCGGGCTGAACAATGGGGGTAGAGACACTCCTTCAGGTATAACCTCCCTGAAAACTTTCTGCAAATAAATCTGGGTTGGTGCTCAGTGAAGAGATCGTCCAGAAGTGACTGGAGTAATGATATGAAAGGTAGGTGAGTTTGAATGCTGCTTGTTGGATTGCAGTCCTGGTTTCTTTCAGTGTTAAATAATTTCATTTTCAAAGGGAACGGTTGCCAAATTATTTCCCCAATGAATCCAAGGACTGCTGGGGAGCCTTGCAAAGTCTCCAGCCTCCACACTTTGCAAAGCAGCCCAGCAGCACCACATGTCACTCTGCTGCTTGTATTCCACTCAAGCAATTGTGTCAGAAACTGCTGAGTGCCAACAGCAGCCATCCCTGCCTAGTTGGTTTTTATTTTTATTTTGGCGATGCTTGGCCTATTGCGTTCTTTTATGTGCCTCTAAAGAGAAAGAGGGTCAGTTCTAATTTTAGAGGTTGCTTTGTGGATTAGAGAGAGAGAGAGGCAAGGCTTTCCTTATTTAGAATGCTGCAGTACAGGCAAAGACTAACACATACCCCAGGCTACATGCCTCAAAGCACCTACTCTGGAGAAGCCCCATTAACCTGCGGATCACAACTGCAAGCCTCAGAATAACAGCCAAGCTATCAGTTGTAAAAGGAGATACAGGGTGGTATCAGGGCACTGTGTGGGTGTTCATCTACCTTTCCTCTAGGTATAGTGGAGTTTACAACCAACACACAGATGAAAAATTACCGAGTCTCAGGAAACAGGCAGTGTCGGAGATACAAGGAATATGCAATTTTAATGCTAAAGTGAATGATGAATTTTAATGCTATTTTCTTTAGATTGTTTTAAATGCTGCGGCAGCTAATTTTAAAGCATTTATACCCGCTCTGCAGCCCCAAAGGCTGCCAGAGGGGCATACAAAAAAATAGTAGTAAGGCA
The DNA here is from genome assembly GCF_951804945.1 of Podarcis cretensis. Taxonomy (NCBI): domain Eukaryota; kingdom Metazoa; phylum Chordata; class Lepidosauria; order Squamata; family Lacertidae; genus Podarcis; species Podarcis cretensis. The sequence goes on along the minus strand of NC_137170.1, from coordinate 64,749,680 downwards.
GTCCCTGCCCTCAGGCTTATAATCTAAAAGGCATGGCATGTGATGAGAAAGAAATGAGGAGGGAGGAGGAGAAAAATAAGCTCAGGCACCAAGTTCTGAGCTTACCAAGTTCTGAGCTAACTTACAGTTCCTGTGATACAAATAAGACCCTACCTGCCCACAGACTGTCTTGCCAGAGTGGTGCATGTTCTAGTAATCTCCCAGTTGGACTACTGCAATGTGCTCTATGTGCTCTATGTGCTCTACCTTTGAAGGTGACCCAGAAACTACAACTACTCCAGAATGCAGCAGCTAGACTGGTGACTTGGAGTGGCCGCTGAGACCACATAAACCCGGTCCTGAAAGACCTACATTGGCTCCCAGTACGTTTCCGAGCATAATTCAAAGTGTTGGTGCTGACCTTTAAAGCCCTAAATGGCCTCGGCCCACTATACCTGAAGGAGCATCTCTACCCCCATCATACAGCCCGGACACTGAGGTCCAGCTCCGAGGGCCTTCTGGCGGTTCCCTCACTGCGAGATGTGAGGTAACAGGGAACCAGGCAGAGAGCCTTCTCGGTGGTGGTGCCTGCCCCGTGGAACGCCCTCCCATTAGGTCAAGGAAATAAACAACTATTTGACTTCTAGAAGACATTTGAAGGCAACCCTGTTTAGGGAAGTTTTTAATGTTTGATGTTTTATTCTGTTTTTAATCTGTTGGGAGCTGCCCAGAGTGGCTGGGGAAACCCAGCCATATGGGCGGGATATAAATAATAATATGTTGTTGTTGTTGTTGTTGTTGTTAGACAGTTCTGTGCACTGATTCTGGATGTTTCAGAAAGAAACCTTTCTGAAGGAGGAAAAAAATCCCCCTACTCCAGATTTGTTCTAGGACCAGTGCAGGAAGGAAGGCTTGGGTCAGGACATGGCTGCTCCTACCACAGAATTCTCCCTACAAACAGCTGACTCGATGGCAGCTGGAATCACAACAGGAGGGAGCTGGATGGCATTGTTCTATTTCCCCATTGATGTTTTGTTTCTAAGTGGTTCTTTACTAATGCATACATTTACAGAGTGACACAGGGAGGGGCGGACATGAGGGTAGCCCCCCCCCCAAGACTGGCATTGCTGTCACTTGCCTGGACAGGTTGTGGTAGGAGACAGTGGCACAGTTAGGACTGCACAGATGCCTGACAGGAATGCGGTATACATAGTGGCACCAGCCCCATCCACATAAAGAGAAGCAATGCAGGTGTCAGGGGAGTGAATACATGGTTCCACCCCATGATATGCACTGCTACTGATTGTTAGATAATAAACTGCTGTGTTGAGTTTAATATGTAAGTCAGCTTCAAAGAAGCAATGCCTCAGCAGCGCTAAAGGGATGGTGGAGAGGCTCCCTACATTACGAAGCCTGATATGACTTGTGTGACATCATGGCTGCGGATTAACTAATACCTAAATTTCAGAAAGTGGGGGGGGGCGGGCGGGAGGGAGAGAGAGAGAGAGATTCCTAATGATTCTTAGCAAAAGAATTCTTGGCTTTATCAGTAAGAATTAGTACATGTGCAGCCATTGGTTCAAAGTCCAACATTTGGAGAGCTAAAGACTCTCCATACTAACAAGATTTGACATGGAATATCTATGAATGAGATCTTTGGAAGATGCCATTTCAAACCTAAAAACAATTGGTGAGTTATAAATAAAGACTACTGAGCCAGAGGAAGGGACTTAAGCTCATTCCTTCCTGTCATTTTCCCAGTTTAAATCTCTCCTCCTGAAATTTGCTCTTTGCTCTAAAGTGGAGTGGAATATATACAAGTTCTGTATAGGTCCAGTCACGAACGGCTCTGAGGTTGCGGCACTCATCTCACTTCACTGGCCGAGGGAGCCGGCGTACAGCTTCTGGGTCATGTGGCCAGCATGACTAAGCCGCTTCTGGCAAACCAGAGCAGCAAAGTACCACTAACAGTTAAGTCCAGTCGCAGACGACTCTGGGGTTGCTGCGCTCATCTCGTTTTATAGGCCGAGGGAGCTGGCGTTCGTCTGCAGACAGTTTTTCTGGGTCATGTGGCCAGCATGACTAAGCCGCTTCTGGCACAATGGAACACCGACACCAGAGCAGCGCACCGAAATGCCGTTTACCTTCCCACCACAGCGGTACCTATTTATCTACTTGCACTGGCATGCTTTCGAACTGCTAGATTGGCAGGAGCTGGGACTGAGCAACGGGAGCTCACCCCATCACAGAGATTCTAACCGCAGACCTTCTGATCGGCAAGCCCAAGAGGCTCAGTGGTTTAGACCACAGTGCCACCTACATCCACTCTGTATATATGGGGGAATCCTGTTCAGGGGGCTCTCACCTGTCTTTCAATTATTATTAGGCAAAAAAGCTGCAGATCCTGTTCCTGGGTCTTCTGCATCTAGTTTGGCCCTCTGCCTCGCCATTGGCAAGTGCGCCATCGTTTTGCCCAAGTTAGCGATGCCAATATCACTCTTGTCATATGGCTGCCATCCTCCATCAACACCAGGATTAATTAAGGAACCCTTTGTAGGAGAGGGAGAAAAACAGATAAAAGAAAATAGAGTATAGTATGAATGTTTTCTAGCAATATTCCTGCCGACGAACATCACAATCTGTTTCAGTTTTTACAAAAATATGTTTTCTTGAAATGCTGCATGTGTCAACAGAAGACAGTGTTTCACAGCTATTTTAACAGCAGCTTCCTTACATTTGCCTCCCTGCTTCAGTTCTTTCTCTTCTCAAAAGGATGGGAGACACTTAAGGATATAGATACAGGAAGAAGAATTAACTTTTGTCCCCTTTTTTCTTTGCTATTCATTTACAGGAATGTGATTTCAAAGCTTTTAACCCAGTTTAATATAAGTTTGTAAACGTACATCTAAAGAAACACAGTATGCTGAAGAACTAAGTCATTTATCATTCTGTGATTGAGAAAGCTTCTAGCCCACACATCTGCATCTTATCCTCATGTCTTTATCCTGCTTCAATTATCACAGTCATCCTGAGCTGGTGTTCTTGATCTTAAATGATCTTAAATACTTGTAAAGACAAAACAAGACACCTGAACAACTCCTGCTAGCACCCTCAATATGGAAGAAAACTCCCAGAAACAGAGAATTATTGGATAAATGATTCAGGTTGAATATAGAACTATCCAGACAAGAAGGTCTATAGATTCTAGCCCAGGCCTTAGGGATAACTCTCTTGAGTAGCAGACATCATGCTAAGTATCCAGCATAGAAACTCACTATAAACCAACTTAGTGGTTAACCCAAACAAGCTTTTATTTCTGATGAGGTCTGGGAGTCTGTCCAGAGCAGCAGCCATCCTCTCCAGCCAGGCCACACCTCTGAGTCAGCTCTCCAGGAGATGGCCTCCTGTGTCATCACTGTTTCTCTGAAAGGGGCCATGAGCCAGATATTTAGTTGATAATGCATCTATTACGCCAGCCACACCCCTCCCCCCCCATGACTGGGGAAGGTTCCATTAGTCATGGTTCATCCCTGGCCTTCCGCCTCACCATTGGCTCCAAGCTAAGAGGTGTGTAGATGTATATTTCATTTGCTAACCAACCACAGAATGCACTCCTGCTCATTTCCCTGCTGCACTGCACAGGGAAGGATTTCTGTCCTATTCCAGGGATGGAAGCATCTCTATGGTGATGACACAGAATGCCATTCAGCCCAAGATGCAGGAAATTTGCTCCTCCAGGTCAAGGTCCAGGTTCATTATTATGAAATCTTGTGCCAGTAATAGTAACAGGCACTGAAACATTTATCTTGATATGTTAGAGAGCTAAGACTCCATATATATATATATATATATATATATATATATATATATATATAACACATCAAGAAGAACAATAATAATAATTGAGGAAGTGCTTCCTTCTCATTACCTCTTAAAATGATACATTGCTTAATTTTGCTTTATGAATGGTCATAGGACATTTTAAGAGGTGGAGTGAAGCACTTTGTTCTGTCTGGTGCCATGCAGGACACCCATGTTAACCTCACTGTGATCCTTTGGGGGGGGGGAATAGTGAAGAGCACTACAAAACAAATTAATAAATAGTAATAATCCCACTTCCAGCTGATAGCACAACAGCTGCTTCTGAACAACCTTAAAAGGCTACAGTGCAGATGTAGCCTACAATAACCTTCTACCATAGTATTAAGCCGGGTTAGGGATCCTTTGGCCCTCTAGATTTTGCTGAACTACAACTCCCATCATCCTCGGCCATGCTTGTTCTTGTTAGGGCTGACGGGAGTTGTAGTTCAGCAACATCCGGAGGGCCAAAGAATCCCCACACTTGAATTAAGTCCTCCCTGTATATGGAGCAGGGTGGGGTGCTGCTTCCAGCCCCAAATTTACATTTCCTGAAGGACAACATTTCACAGGCCACATGCTAGCAGTGTGCAAGGGCTAGAGGCAAAAGTGAGTGTGGCTAGAGGCAAAAGCGGGCAGGGGAAGGTGCAAAGGGGCAGAACCGTGGGCATGGCTCTTACTTTTGCACAGTAGGTGACATTCCAGTGTCACAAAAGAGGGTCCCCATGGGTGATCAAAATGTGTTGGCAAGCACATGTGGTTGGAGACGCTCCCTTTGATAACCTGGTCCCAAACCATCCAAGGCTTTAAAGGTTACCACCATTACTATGAATTGGGTCAAAGCACAGGGCACTGCTTTCAGCAGTGGAATACCTGAGATATTTTGTGTCAGTGAAGCCATCCTTCCCTGCTATTTTTATGAGGAAGAGACTTTGTTCAACTGCTTCTAAGAGCTCTTCTCTTCTAAAAAGACACCATTTGGGGCTAAAATATAACCATCCTAACTGAAAACAGATATGTGTGTGTAGTACACGCACACAGTTTGTATTTGCAGCGTAAACACTTCACAGAGTCCTTGTTCCATTGTGAGCGCATCTGTTTGTTTACTTTCCCCTCTCCTTTCATTTCTGTTTCCTGTACTACCTTGATGCCAATGTTAACCATCTCTCCTTTCTTTTGAATAAAATACTGAAGTTATCAAATGCAAGTTGGCTGTTCAAACATTTGCTCTCAGCTTATGTTTTTACAAACATAATGCACTGTGCCCTGCTACCCTTCTTTATTTTCCGAAGAACTCGTTTTTTCAAAGTTTGTTTAAATAGGTGGTTGAATATTTGTACTTTTCAGCTAATCTGCAGACAGAGTAATAGGCACATTAGTGCACTGAAACGCCTTCTAACTGTGGCAGTGGTTTGCAGGATCCTTTTCCATTTAGCATTATGTTCAAACAGAAGTGTCATCCGACCTGCCAACAGATCTGATATATATTTGCTCAGAAATACGGAGGTCCATGAGATTTTCTTCTCATTAAGTGCACACCGAATGGCAGCCTTTGAACTGCCAAGAGAACATATGATCCAAGTGCAACTGGAAATAAGAGCACTGTCTTTACTTGGAGCAGAGACTACTCTATAGCAGCCCCAATTTTATGGAATTCTCCCCTGAAGAGAATTACTAGCTTTCGGAAACAAGCAAAAACATTTTCTTCCTTTTTTTGCTTTGGATTATCTTTAACAATTAACTCCTTTTTGGCCTTTATATAGGCTTTTTGTTGCCATTATTTTTCTTACTTTTTCTTATCAGTATTATTTTAAAAGTTTTTGTTTTTGTTTTAGTTTATGAACTGCTTTTGAAATTACAGACATACCTTGGAAGTCAAACAGAATTCGTTCCGGAAGTCCGTTAAACTTCTAAAGCGTTCAACTTCCAAGGCACAGCTTCCGATTGGCTGCAGGAACATCCTGCAGCCAATCGGAAGTTTCAGAAGCTGCACCGGACGTTCGGCTTCCAAAAATCATTTCAAAACTGGAACAATCACTTCCAGTTTTCATTCATTCAGGAGCCAAAACGTTCAAGTTTACAGGCGTTTGACTTCCGAGGTTCCACTGTAATATGGTACATTAGGGTAAATGGAGCACCACTCTGTAATCTCATTCTGCCTCCCCTCCCCGTCAGCCCAGACTTGCCTGTCTTCTCACTTGCAACCAGTCCAGGGGGTGTCACTATCTGCTCCTGCTCCTTCATCTCAGAATACTCAGCAGGGAAGAGGGTGGGGGCCAAACTCTGCCTGCTGTCGGCTGCCCTGCTTTCTGCCCCACCAATCTTAACCTCTACCTTACCATTCATGCCCCACCTCAGTGTCTCTGCCTCCATTCAGCTTTTCAGATCCAATACAAATAACACACCTGCTCTCAGCAGCCAGAAACATCATAGCCAGACACTAGAGAGACCTGTCAGGAGTAAACATGGACCAATGATATCAAACAGTATGGGAAACAGCCTTACTAGAAAAACCAACCAATAAACTGAAACTGGCACGGGGACAAACAGAAGAAGACGCCTTCACCCCGGTTTGGTTCCCCTTTACACATACACAGCCCAACAACAAGAATCCCCCAACAGCATACGAATCAATCTGGCTACAGTGGTGCCTCACAAGATGAAATTAATTCGTTCTGCAAGTCTCTTCATCTTGCGGTTTTTTCGTCTTGCAAAGCACGGCTATTAGCGGCTTAGCGGATTAGCGCTATTAGAGGTTTAGCAGCTATTAGCAGCTTAGCGGCTTAGCGGCTATTAGCGGCTTAGCAGCTATTAGCGGCTTAGCGACTTAGAAAAGGGGGGGGGGGACTTGCAAGAACTCGTTTCGGCTTGCGAAGCAAGCCCATAGGGAAATTCATCTTGCGAAGCACCTCAAAAGACGGAAAACCCTTTCATCTAGCAAGTTTTTCGTCTTGCGAGGCATTCGTCTTGCGGGGCACCACTGTAACCTGATTCAAAAATACAGACTCATACCCCGCTCACACACAAAAACAATTCTCACAACAGCCAACCAAAGACAACCAATCACACCTAAAGCCAACCCAACCTCTCTCACCACCAAGGAGACACAACAAGTGAATAGTAAGAGAACCCATAGAAGTGACGCTGACACAACCCCCCACCACTAAGCAGAAGAATAGAAGCATAACCACCCCACCCCACTTGCCATTTCCCCCTCCCTCTCTCTCCCCTTTTCTCTCTTCTTCCTAATTGTTTAAAATAATTCATGAACCAAGAACTTATACATTGACCACTAATAATGATTTTTCCACATTTTTATGCTATTTTTGTGATATTCAAATGACATGAGAAAACTTGGTATACTTATTTGTATAACATTATTCTTGTTTATGAGGGACGCAGGTGCCGCTGTGGTCGAAACCACAGAGCCCAGGACTTGCTGATCAGAAGGTCAGCGGTTCAAATCCCCACGACTGGGTGAGCTCCCGTTGCTCGGTCCCTGCTCCTGCCAACCTAGCAGTTCAAAAGCACGTCAAAGTGCAAGTAGATAAATAAGTACCACTCTGGTGGGAAGGTTTCCGTGCGCTGCTCTGGTTCGCCAGAAGTGGCTTAGTCATGCTGGCTACATGACCCGGAAGCTGTACGCCGGCTACTTTGGCCAATAAAGCGAGATGAGCGCCGCAACCCCAGAATTGGCCATGACTGGACCTAATGGTCAGAGGTTCTTTTACCTTTACCTTTACCTTATTCTTGTTTATGAAACTCAATAAAAACAAAACAAAAATGGGGTGGGGTGGGGAATGCAAAGGCACACTGGCTGCGTTGTTTGAAACACACCTACTCACAGTCGTGGTCTGCTAGACGTGCCTCACCCTCTCCATTGCCAGTCAGCTGCCAGGCACTTCTTAGAGCCCTTCTATGTAGGCCCATCCTTTGCTCCCCAGGTCTGCTTGCACAGCCTCTGCATCTGTCATCTCCCAATCTCCTGCAGCCAACTTCTCTGCCTCTTCCCTTCAGTCTTAATGAGTGCACAGTGGGCCTCGGGCATCCTGGCCAGAATACATTGGAAGCACTGCTACCTTTTGCATATGTCTGTCTCCACTCTCCCTGCCTCCCCCTCGGTCTCTCTCTCTCCCCCCCCCCTTGCTTCTACCTATTTTTGAAATTTGCTGTGTTCTCTCCTTGCTGATCTCCACAGTTGCTGCTGCTGCAAGTGTGGCCTCTGTCCCGAGCTGTTTGCTGGTGATTTGAACTCCTGACTTTCAGCACAAAAAAGAGAGTTGTCTTTATATAGCTATAAAGCCTCCGGTTGTAAAGCTCTGTTGTTGTAACAGGCTGCCCTTAACTTTGCATTTGGAACACACAAGGAAGGCCCTGTAGCCTTATGGGGCTTACGTAAGCACCAGATGTTCCAATTTTTATGGCTTTCAAACTGTAACTTGAATATTAATGCTGCAATCCTGTAGACTCTTGAAGGTTCCAGATTTAAGTAGGACCTTATGTGCAAGGTTTACTGCTGTCACCATCAGAGAACATGCATGCTTGAAATCAAGATTTTGGTTGCGTCATCTTTTCGCATCTTACCTCCCCTCTCAGTTTCACTGACTACCTGTGAGAAAAAGACATGTGCTTGCATGTCTTCTCCTCTGTACATACGCACACAGCACAGCAGGTACATGAACTATATATGGTGGGGAAGCATTTTACCTTTTAACAAACAAATCCTGGGGTTCAAACCTAATGGAAAGCACAGTCTCTGACCTAGAAGAGGGCCTGTCCAGGTTATAGTTGCTTGTTGATGAAGGAAAGGCATTCTGTATATGCCCATGGGCCCCCTCTTGCATTACATTTTCAGGGACCATCAATTGGATTTAGACTAAACTAGTTGCACTTAGTCCCAATGAAGCCAATGTGAAAGGTTAGCCAAGTCCTATTGATTTCATTGGGAACTGCCACTGTCTTACTCTGAATGCAACCCAGTGACACTGGATGTCATTTTTAAAACATCTGATTCCTTTATTCTCTCCAGTTTTCCTTGGATCATTAGATATGCCTTTCCTCACAAGGGCTTCCCTTGGCAATATGTATTTGTGAGCAACTCCTTATGGAAATGCCTTACATAATCTGTAAACCAAACTCACACAGGATTTCCCAGGCAGAGAGACGTTACCTTAAGTGGCACTGCCTTTATACCCATTTCCCAGTTTCTCTAGGAGCAACAATTTCATTTATAGGATGCCTTTAAACTAGCCATAAACAGCTCAACTTGTTTAGCTTCTTTTTTAACCCCCCCCCCAAAAAAAGCATGGTCTTTGAAACAGATCAAAAGAGCGGCTCCACTTTCTGCTTTGTGTGTGTGTGTGTGCGTGCATGCGTGCCCCAGTGGGCTTGTGTGCACGCACACACACACACACACACCCCAATGGGAAGAGCAAAATACAAAGCACTCAGCCTCGTGAATGCTTCTGTGCTCCGTTTGACAGAATACACCATTGGGAGGCCAGCTTCTGTTCCCATTTGCCACAGTGAAATCAACAGAGCTCTGGCGGCAGACCCTGGACAAGCTGTCTTTGCATGTTTCTGAGCACGAGAGGAGGGATCTGTATGTGGAACAAAAGGAAATAGGAGAGAGACAGACAGACAGACAGACAGACAGACAGAGACAGAGAAAGAGAGAGGTGGCTTTGTGATGTACTGGTGGGAGAAGAGCCTCAGCGCTGTGTCGCCCATGATTTGTGATGTTCTAAAAACGGTGAGATCTTCTGATGCCCGAAATGCTACTGCCCCCACACCCTCTGGTGCTGCTGTGACTCTGCGTTGTCTGGGGGAGGGACAGTCTCCAGTGGGAGGGGGCAGCCATGTGTCAAGTGGAGGCAAATGCATCTCAATCCATGTCCAAAGAAAATACTGTTGAGGGTGGCAGGGAAGCTGTTAAGCCTTCACCCAGCATGGATATTGGCCTGTGCCTTTGAGTTGAGCAGCAGCTGCCTGTTCTAGCAAGTCCTTGAAGAATCCTCTTGACAGTCTCTAGTAGGGTTCAGGTGGTGTTCTGCATTGCCCTCACCCCCCCCCCGTCAACTTTGAGTCATTTAAGGAGACAACAGAGGCAAAACACAGTTACCAAAACTTACTACTTTTGCAGTGCTTTCCGTGGAAGGTTTCTCTCTTGGTGGAGAACCCTAGTGTAAGTTTCTTTGCAGGGAATTGTGGGAAATGTAGCACAGCCTGGAGTGTGGTTCTGCCTCCTCCAGAGGACAAAACTAAGGTGCAAACTACAGTGGTACCTCTGGTTACGTACTTAATTCGTTCCGGAGGTCCATTCTTAACCTGAAACTGTTCTTAACCTGAGGTACCACTTTAGCTAATGGGGCCTCCCGCTGCTGCTGCACCACTGCTACATGATTTCTGTTCTCATCCTGAGATAAAGTTCTTAACCCGAGGTACTACTTCCGGGTTAGCGGAGTCTGTAACCTGAAGCGTCTGTAACCTGAGGTACCACTGTACATGTGACACATCATTGGGGAGCCTGTCTAGATTATTTTAGTAATGGGAGGAGTTTGCATCAGGACCACACCATGTGAAATAGGGAGATATCAGCCTTTCTCCCCACCCCCAAGGTCCCAATGAAAATCACCCTCACACTTTGTTAGCCTGAGGGTAAAAAACTTCCATTGGTTCAAATTAAAACTAGGCCTCCCCGTGCCTGCTATTAATTCAAAATACACACAAACAACACTAGCAGGCTTCCTCATTAGCAGTGCTACAATCATCTACCTTAGCCCTTAAGGGTAGGATTGCATTGTAGTTTGTTTGTTTGTTTGTTTGTTTGTTTGTTTGTTTGTTTGTTTTCTGGCTTGTTTTCTGGCTTGCTTACTTGCTAGCTATGTTTATATGTAATTTGATTATGTGAACCGCCCTGCGGGCATAGCGTGATTTATTTATTTATTTATACATACATACATACATACATACATACATACATACCCCACCCATCTGGCTGGGTTTCCCCAGCCACTCTGGGCAGCTCTCATCATCATCATCATCATCATCATCATCATCATCAAAAACTTCCCTAAACAGGGCTGCCTTCAGATGTATACAAATTTAATAAATAATAAAATAATAATATTTCCCACCATTCCTCCAAGGAGCTCAAGGTGTCATGCATGGGTCTCTCCATTCCTATTTTATCCTCACAACAACCCTATGAGGCAGGTTAGGCTGAGAGGCAGTGACTCCAGGTTGAGGCTACTGAGGGAGCTTCATGGATGAGGATGCAAATCTGGTCTCCTAAGACCTAGTCCGGCACTCTAACCACTTCACCACACTGGCTCTCCATAGTAGTTTTTGAAACCAATGGGAAATTAAAGTGCTTTCCCCGTGGCTGGATTGCACTTGGTGTTTTCTTAGTGACTGGAGCCAGAACTGCCAAGGAGAGGTTCGCTCCTTTAACAGGATGCTTCTACAGCAATCCCTGCCAACTTTCTTCCTTCCTTCAGCACCCGAGAGCAAGAACTTGTATGGCCCCAGTTGCTAGATACCTGGGAGGCAAAGAAAGTGGCTGCCCAGACCAAAACATATTTCTCTTAGGTCATGTGCTTTAATTCCACTTTGACAGCCGTATTTCCACTTGAATGTGATGAGCATATCTGTGTGTGTTTTTAATTTACACAGTACCTGTAAAATAATCACCATGGAAAACTGCACTGCACCAGCTATCTCACTAGGAGCATTAAGGTGGCTTTCTTGGGTGGTGCCTACCTGAAGCTTTATTAGCCCAGCGATTGCTGAGAGATGGAGGAAGGGCTTCCAGGAAAGAGCAGCAGCTTGGGGGAAGAGAGGAAAGGGGGCAAATATGGTGGGATGGCAACAAACCAGAAGCACGCAGATACAGTGGGTGAAAAGTCAGGATGACATCAGCACCTGGCTTCTGTAAGGTTTGCTATGGTATTGGGAGATACATATTCCACTTTACGTTTCAAAATTCTGCCCAGGCTAGTCTTGTACAATTCTGTGTGGAACATTTAATGCCCACAGTGTTACCAATGTTTGCAACAGATGACGCACTGAGAGGCAACAACGCCTGGTTATTCAGTCAGTCTGCAGTGTACGTAATACATTGCCAACATTCCAGTCAAATGAGTCTTTGGGGAAGATGATGGTGTTGGTCCGACATCTTCCCTTTCAGAATGGTGCTTCTTGTCTTGATCAAGTGAGATACAAGTAGCTTGCAGTCCCTCTAGACAGTTCTTATGCACAGTCTAATTATAGCTTTATCTTATCCAAACTAGGTGTGGTTATTGCATGAGTATAATTGTGCTGAATCAGATGTTAAGGTGGACATCATTACTAGAGGGTGGTTCCATTCCCTCTGGGCAAGAAGGCGGTTGTATAATTGATTGGCATGAGTACAGAGTGCACGTCAGATGGTAGCTTTATTAAGGCGTACACAATATTTATTCTGCCTATTTACTGTCTGTATCTTCTCCAAACAGAGTGTTTGGCCACCCAGACGCTCAGACTGGTTCTGTGGAATCTTTTCTTGTCTCAGCACAGCTTTGAACGGCCTATTCTACAAACGATAGGCAACTATGTTGATGCTTTCAGTTTTATTTTGTAACCAGTTTGGGCTACAAGAAATCGAGACCTACAAAAGCCAGGCCAGATGGCTTTCTCCTCAGTTTTGGCATTGTGGGATCATAAGCAGCTTTGCCACCACCTTGCACAAAACTCCCTATTAATATAGCATGACGTTTTGCAAACCAGTGCAGACAATTGCAAGTGGAATCTAAGTGTGCAGAAGCAGGTATATATACAAACCCCAAAGAAAACTGAACTTCCAGGAAAACCTGCACGAGTTACATACAACACAAAACATGGACATTTTATTAAAAGGTAAACAATGTGCATTGGCATTCTCGAAGGGAGAGTAATGAGATCAGCCAGAGGTGTGTTTCTTTACTCCTACGTGCAGTATGGCTGAAGAGTTTGTTTTGCTGGTTTGTTTTTATTACTGTCTAAGAGAGGATAAGCTATAATAGCATTTTAGAAGGGGGAACCCTCTTAATTTAAAAGGGCAAGTGAGAAACCAGCCTTCCTTCCTTCTGCACTACAGAATGTATCAAGGGAGAGTCTCCTATGAAAAGGTCAGGTGCCAAGGATCTCCATTATTCAGCAATGGTACAAGCAAGTGCAGGAGAATGTTTCATTAAAAATGTAACTCAGTTTTGTGATCACAGATGATGTCAGAGTTAAGCTCAAGCGAGATTATTACAGAAAACCATTCCAACTTGGAATCCCTCATTCATTGTGGATTTAGTTTTGGATGTTCCTATGTCTTCCGCTGGGATGAGCCAAATGAGAATCTCTGAGCCCCCAAACAAGCACAGTACAGACAGGTCCCAAGATGAAGCTTTTGTTCGCTGGAGAATAATACACTAAATCGCCACCAAATTATTTGTATGCCTATGAATTATTTGTTCATTTTCGCTGTCGACATAATTACTGATACGAGTATAAAAGGGTGCATCCAGATTAATTACTTGCTATTACTTCATTACATTAAGCCCAATCTTTCCCAAGGGGTGGGGGGAGGAAGAGGAGACACTAGTCAGTCACTGACTCAATATCAGCTGCTTCTTTGCTAAGCCCTGAATGTATTCCATAGTAAGTTGTTTGTCTTAGTGAGTCAGCATAGTAGGCTCCTTTTTAATTTCTCTCTCTCACAACAGAGCCAAGAAAATCTCCCACCTCCCCATGCCGTATGCTACTGAGATTGCAGTTAGTTGCCATCGCCTAAAAGATAACAGATTTAAATTTATGCTGGGAGCCTTATACGGCCAACAACACTTATAATTCAGGCTGAACGTCAGAGAAAAATCAAGAGAAAAATGCCAATAATAGATTGCTTGTGTTTGTACAATTTGAAGTGACTATCTGTACCATCCGTGGGTAACGGAGTGATATGCCAGACAGCCAAGTGTTTAATTTAATCAGTCATCAGGCTAAATCTTGAAGCTCTTACGCAGGTGAGTAGCCACACTTGCAGGAAATGTCAGGGGCTTCTTCCTGTCCATTATTCTTCCTGTTCATATTACGCCAGCCTATATAGCACAACAACTGTAGCTGCCTTGAATGTCTACAACTAGTTGCATATGGCATGGTGTGGAGAAGCTGCTTACCTGGATGCCCAGTAAGCAGCGGTGCCTCACCTTCTGGGAGGTTAGGTAAGCATTGCTGCCTGACCACACCATCTGTCAACAAGGTGTTGCAGCCATCAGAATGGGGAGGTGCCTTTTGTGCACAGCAACTGGGATCCAGACTAAGTGAGTTGTGTTTAGGTCTCATTGAAATCAATGTGTGTGGGGGGATGAGTCATGATGTAAAGTAAGGAAATGAGCATCGTGGCAAGTTGGTCGACATGTTCCGTTTTGATTACTTTTTTAATAAGGGTGAGCTGTGCATTGAATGGAAGGCTTAAATTCCAGACACAGACACAGGAAGAGCCAGGAGTAGCAGGTATTCTGAAGTGGAGTCTCTGAAGTGGAGTCATTCATTACTGATCTGGTATGCCTATTGCACCCTAATTTAACCCCTTGCCTCCTGCACCTCTCCTTGGATTGCTTGCTAAATTGGTATTGTCACAGCTTGGGAAACGGGGAGCGGGAATTCAACTGAGCTCACCTTTAAAAGTGACTTCATCGGATTCAGTTTCCGAAAAGAGTGAGAACTGAAACACAACTTTTGAAATCTGCACTTACCCACAATTTGTGATGCAGTTCTTCAACCAGCCGGTTTGCAAAAAATGCATATATTAGGGGAAAGGGTGTATGAAAATGGAATATACTCATGAAAAAAATGGAAATGCATCATATTAGGAGGAATTGCTTGAAAAAATGTGTACATTAGTCAAAACTGCATTCAAAAATGTGTTCATAAGAAGAAGAAAAAATCACAATAAAATGCTGAAGAATTGTCATGGGGCTATTATTTTTTTAATCAACTAATTGCTGCAGAAATGTGGACGAATGGGAAATGGAGAAACAGAGAGAACCAAAAGTGGCAGCTCTTTCCATCACTACTTGCAGGACAGATTTTATTAATTTTCACCTTCCTTTTGTTAGATCAGGATGGGGCAGGATCTTCAGCCCGGCTGTCACCTCTTAACTTAGTTATACAGATGTGCTGAACTTGATGAAACTGGGAAATAGGATTTTTAGTCTTCGCTTTCATTTTAATCATACATCCTGTCCCTGCCATAAGGACACGTCTTCTTCTTCGCCTTAGCAACTAGGGAAATTTTGAATCCCAAAGAGAACTCATTTCCCTGCACAGGAATGCTCCTGTGAGCATCCACTCTCCTTCTCCCTCTCCTCCTTCTCTTCCATGTTTACATGTGTCTTGATAGCTTGAATGATTCGTGCCGGCTCTTTTATAAATAGCTTATTGTCTCTGTGTTGCTTATGAAAGTCTCTGCTGGCTAATTCTGTTTAACATCTTTTAAATGAATATGCTGATTCCCTTTTGGGGACAGTCAGAATTACTGAAGATATATTTGGTTGTTGTTTTTTAACAGTGTTAACCCCTGAGGTTTCAAATTCTAGAGGGTGCCCAGGTTCAAGGTCAGATGATCCTAAAAGTTGGTGCCAGGGTTGCATTGAGATCTGCAGGCAGGTGTACACATTGCACACCTCATCATACAGTGCTGGGTGAAGTACCAGCCCCATGTGTACCAGCCCCATGCCATTAAAATCCATGGCTACACTTGCACTCACTGCCATGGAGTTGAACTGCACTCATTGATTCCACAGCTTAGTTCCAAACACTATGCCAGGTTTATTGAGGTGAAACTTAACGCCATTAAGTTAAAACACAAGCCAGACACTCTTGGGTATCGCTGCCTCATGGGTATATTTCGTGAGCTAACTTCAGTGCTTTTTTTCTTTGAAAAAAATGTTTAGGGGGACTCTCATTTTCCTACTCATATTGAAATACTGCCCCTCAATGAGGCCAAACGTAGACACACAAAATGTTTAGGGGTATGCATACCCCTGCGTCCCCTCCAGAAAAAAAGCACTGGCTAACTTCATAACAGGTCACTTCCCCTCCACACTGTTCCTTCAATTCCCTTGAGCTCAAAAAATAACACCCCCCCAAAAAAAACAACAACTGTTCCTTCAATTCCCTTGAGCTCAAAAAATCAAATTAACACGAGGGCTTTTGGAAGAAGAAGCGGTATGCCAGTAGATTATTATTTTTTCCTTACTGAATTCAAAGAAAGGTGTCTGCAGCCTTGGGAAGCATCTTGTTCACAAAGGGAAATACTGGGTGCATGCATGGACCATGTGCACTTGCCGCTTTAGATTTGGCAAATGCCGGCAAACTGTAGTCATGTTTTGAGTGCCCTGACCCTGATAAAGAAGTATACACAGTCCCAGAGGCTCTGTCTACACTGGGATAAGAGACTTCACCGTACTGTGAATGACACTCAGAATCTTTAACACAAAAGTGGCCTGCTTTGCACATCGCATTAAGCCAAACCATGGTTTAGCACAAATATACGAGTGTGTAGGTTCCAAGAGAGAAAACTGTGGCTGCTTTGCTCCTCTCCCTGGTCATTCTGCAGTTGTGCTGTGCTAGACCATGGTTTTTCTTAGCATGCTGTTTGAAACCAAGTTCATGGTTTCACTCTCTGAAGGCTAACCACGAGCTGTCACCAGGGTTTATCCTACATAGCTTACAGCTCATGGCTTGTCCAGGCGTGTTAAACCATAAGTCCAGGTTCAGATGATTGTGTTGTCAACTGCCCTGATATCTACATATGAAGGGCAGCATACAAATGAATGTAAATAAATAAATAAATAAATAAATAAGATGACGTGCTAAGACAGACCATGGCTTAGCTCAGTGCAGTGCAGCAGCAGAATGACCGACTAACCCAAACCATAGCTTAGCCCAGGACGGTGCAGCTGCAGAATGCAGAATGACTAGGGGGGAGCAAAGCGGCTGAGATCTCCTCTCTAGGAGCTCCAACACTTGCATGTTTGCACTAAGCCATGGTTTGGTTTAGTGTGTATATATATATAAAATAGTCCAATAAGGATTCAATAGCCATGGAATGTTGAGAATCATTTTGAGAAGAATTATAAAGCTGCTAAAGTGGTACCTTGGTACTCAGAACGGCTTGGCTCCTGAACAAATCAGCTCCCGAACGCCGCAGACCTGGAAGTGAGTGTTCCAGTTTGCAAACGTTTTTCAGAAGCCAAATGTCTGACGTGGCTTCCACTGCTTCTGCTTGAATGCAGGAAGCTCCTGCAGCCAATCGGAAGCCAAGCCTTGGTTTTCAAATGGTTTCGGGAGTCGAACGGACTCCTGGAACAGATTAAGTGGTACACTGTGTATGGAAAGGAGGAAGGTATGGCTGGTTAACTGGAATCCCAGTAGATGAGATATACTGCAACATTCTGTTGCAGGTGCCATTCTCTCACTGACATGTTTCATGGTCATCCAGAGTCAACACTCAATACCCAGTACTGGCAATTATCAATGCCCTGCAAACTGAAATGGAATAAACTCAAATGCATTTAGGAATGAGGCATCATTATTATCTTGACACAAATACAGATCAACAATAATCCACTATTCACAATACAATCCCCAAGCCTTTCTCCATCCAACCTGCCTAATGGGAGAATGAGTGTTGCAGTATATTTCAGTTCAATTTTAATTGAGCATGTTGAAGCCAGAATGTACACAGATGTTCTTGTAAATACTGCTACAAGTACACACAGCAAGTCAGGCATTGGCTGGCACTTCAACTCCACAATTTTTGCACAAACAAACCGATTGTGACTTATGCTCATCATTTCTACTCCAATACCAGCCAAGTGGGTGGGTGGCAGTGTTCTACTGACTGACTGATGGCAGGCTTTCAGCTGCTGGAATTTTAAAAACCTTTTTTCTATGCTGGCAAAGTAGCTAGAGAGCTATTGCAAATGACGTTCAATCCATCACCAGATCTCCCAAATCACCCTGATACCTCCTGGAACTATTTCTGCCTCAACTTAATTTTAGACATCTCAGAACCTTATCTCCACCAACCTCTTTGATCGTATTTATTGCTCTTTGATTTTTATTACTCTAGTAATAGATCTGAACAGAAGCACCTACGATGGGTGCCAAGATCCACAAGCATAGATTGCAATCAAAGAGTATCTTACAGGTTTGACCATCTTGCGATTGCTCAAATGAATGGTTTGGGATTTAAAGCAATCCAGTGCTGGGGTGGCAGACTGAAAACATATTCAAACTAACATTTGCTCAGAATATAGACACACTGAAATTAACTGGCCTGAGTTAGTCAGGGACATTAATTTCAATGGGTCTATTCTGAGTAAAAAATACTTGTCTATCACCCATAAATACATTTAAAGGGGGGGGGGAGAGAGTCGAAACGTGACATTTGAATAAATCTTAGGAGTTCTTTTTAAAAGTGTTGTATATCCTCCCAGGAATCATAAAGCAACAGAACTTCTATAGTTTAACTTTTGTACATTTCACTTGGTGTCATATTGTCCCTGGATATATCACTGAAGGATCTATGCACAATCTCATGAACAAGTGGGCATGGAAGTTTGGAGGACGAATCAGAAAACTGGAAGGAACCTGGGAAAGGGCATGACTGGTTGGAAGTCTGAGCAGGAGCACTCCATGCTGTGGCCCCGTCCTACTTGCACAAACATAGCAGCCTCTGAACCATGATAGTTTCTCTGAGCCTATCCTTCTTTTCTCCAGTCCTAAAGTGGTTTCTTCTCCCTGATTTAGACATTTCGCCTCTTTCTTGTTTTAATGTGAACAATGCTTTTAGCGATATCATCAGTTGTTTCCAAGTCTCTGTTTTGTTGCTCCTTCTGTCCTGCGAAGCTAACCTTCTTGTTATCAGTATTCTCTAGAGGATAACCTAATATTATCTGGTACCTCTTCCTACCTCTGCGATGGCTATTAGCAGCTTCCTTTCAGGCTTCAGTCTGGTACACACTTAGCTCATAGACTGGATAACGGGGTCAGTTTGCACTTTTTCTAAGCTGCTGCTGGAGGAATTATTGATTCCAGAAATATACAAGGTTTTGCACTCTTATAGGAATTTTTGAGACCCTTGATTTTGGGGGGGGGGGCTGGGCTGGCTTTCCATAATTTCTCCGCACACATCTGCTACTGATAATATTAAAGGCCTGATTTAAATTGTTCCCATTCAGAGAGAGGGGGGAGGGGCTTGGCTTGGCACTGCCTCAGCTAAAATTCTGAATAGCTTAATAAAGGGGGACTTGGCAGGGAAAGGCAAGTTCCTAACTTTGAAATCTTCTCTGTCCCTAGCCAATAGCGGCAGTCGGAAGTGTCTACCTGGAAATTGCCCTGGGGCTGTGAACTGGTATGTTCTCTCTCAGAAGGGAAGTGCTGTTGGGTCCTTAAATACAGTCATACCAGTTATCAGGAAGTGAAAATGAGACATTTCAAGAAACTCTCTGAACAGCTGTCGCTCTGCTTCTCAAAATAAAAAACTGAAATTGATGACATAGATGTAAAAGGACATTGTCACAAGGCCTTATGTCTTCTGCATCAAAAGCAAATGTCTTGGCTTCATGTAGCAGCAGCAGGAGACCATTATCCTGTATCAACATTCAGTTCCATTCATGTGATGTCTAAATTAACGATGCTGCGAGAATGGTTGGGGAGACCAAAATGGGCATAAGTCCATGAGTCAAATATGCACTTCAAAAGCATTTCCTATAAATTACAGAGGAACAATAGAACCGGTGATGGGGTTGTCTGCTTAAAATTGTAAATATTCTTTATACTGTAAGTATCATTATTCTATTGCATTCTAGACAACACTGCATAACATCCTTAGAACCTTGTAAAGAAGGCCAGTTTTTGTTTTTTGTTTTTACTATCTACATATTGCAGATGGGATCATTTGCAGAGAATAAACTAGCTTCCCTAATGAAGCAGCCTAGCGAGAGGTGAAGGCTACCTAATGAGATTATGGTTTAGATGATATATGAATCACAAATACAGCTGGGACTTCTAAAAAGTCTTCTATATCAGGGTGGCTAACCTCCAGGTGGTGTTGAGCCCCAGTTAGCATGGCCAATGGTCAGAGGTAATGGGAATTGTAATCTAACAACATTTGGAGGGCGTCCCATTGACTAGTACTGTTCTAGGTGAATCCCATGAAGGCATTATTGCAGCAGCTCCATCATGAATGATGCTCTGATGTTCCAGGTCTGAAGCTGCAACAAATTTTCACAGTCTTCTTACCTGGACCTGGTGTAAGCTGATGTGAGAATGGAAGCCATTGTGGCACACGAGCTAATATATTCTGGTTGAGAAATGGATGAAATGGGTTCAAATCCTTCATCAGTCATTAAGCTCTCTGGGCACCTTTAGGAGAGTCAGCCTCTTCTTCTGTATGGATGTTGTTGGAAGAAAATGTAAGTAGACTTTTATTTTACATGTTGTTGTTGTTCAGTCGTGTCCGACCCTTCATGACCCCATGGACCAGAGCACGCCAGGCACTTCTGACTTCCACTGCCTCCCGCAGTTTGGTCAAACTCATGCTGGTAGCTTTGAGAACACTATCCAACCATCTTGTCTTCTGTCGTCCCCTTCTGCTTGTGCCCTCCATCCTTCCCAACATCAGGGTCTTTTCCAGGGAGTCTTCTCTTCTCATGAGGTGGCCAAAGCATTGGAGTTTCAGCTTCAGGATCTGTCCTTCCAGTGAGCACTCAGGGCTGATTTCCTTAAGAATGGATAGGTTTGATCTTCTTGCAGTCCATGGGACTCTCAAGAGTCTCCTCCAGCACCATAATTCAAAAGCATCAATTCTTTGGCGATCAGCCTTCTTTATGGTCCAGCTCTCACTTCCGTACATCACTACTGGGAATTATAGGAGGCTGCTTTGTATTGAATCAGACCATTGCTCCATCTAGCTCAACACTGTCTGCACTGACTTTCTGGGCTGCCAGCCCTCCATAGAAATGCCAGGGATTGAACCTGGAACCTTCCTGCATGCAAAGCAGATGTTCTACCACTGAGCCACTGCCCAATACAATATCAATATGAAACCACGGTTAACATGTTAAGAGACCTGCAGTAACCTGACAGGTTGCATTTTTAAAACCCAGAACTTCAAAAAAGAAAAAGGAAAAAGAATATCTTGCATCCTTCTCTAAGCCCCTTCAACAGGGGGAAAGGAATAAAGAAACAACCCCAACCTCAGCCTGTGGGAGCACAGCCACTGTTGTCTACAGAAATATGCATTTGGATCTACAATACTTGTTGACAGAAGGAAGCAGCTCTGAAACACTCTGCTAGGCATCAGTTTGGACCTTCAAATTCCAGGTATCACAAGCAGTAGCCAATCTGGATGAGCAGGGATTGAATCTTTACTTTGAATCCTTTCTGATTTTCTTTGCTTCTTTTTTTTTTAACACCATGAAGATTTAATGGCAAGGTATGAAGGCAGATTTTGAAGCAATAAATGCCTTTCCCAACTGCCAGCCTTTCATTCTTCCCTAGCCTAGGCATGAGTCACTGAACTGCAGCTGCTGTTATTAATACATTGCCCTGCCGCAGCACCTCCAAATGAAGATCTCGGAGCTCTTGAAACTCCACAGAAGAAATCTAGTGAGGCAGGTACCATTGTTCCCACATCACAAAGGGGGCCCTGGGTATTATTTGCTGAGGAGCACACAGAGAACAAAAATGGCTCCTAGGTTTGAAAAAGAAGAACTGCCTTACTGAGTTAGTCCAACAGCAGCCTGCCTTCTTAAGCTAGGTAGTGGCAGCTGATCTCAAGCCTCAAGAACATAAGAAGAGCCTGCTAGATTTGCACTCTTTTGTCGTGATCACAACTGGTAAACGACCACCATGACTCCTACCGTGCATAGCCTTATCCTCCATGCATTTGACTAATCCAAGCCTCCTCTGCTCATGGCATTTCAAACAAGGGTCTTCCTGAATTCCAAACAGAAGATACTATGAATTAGTGGGATATAATTTATTCTTGCAGAAAGAATACCATATAGCTACAGTTTTTTGCAAAGGGTTCCGGCTTGTGAGCTTATGTCGCATTAGCTTGGTGCAGCTTCGCGGGAAGACATTTTAATTAACCTGATGGTTTAATCCAGGGCCTGCAAAGCCACTCCTGATTCAGATGCTACAGAGAAATCTCCTAATGACCACTCCCAATGGCTTCATAGAGCTGTGATGCACCCTGTAGCTAAATTGTCCTGGAACTGAGAAACACTAATCCAATGCTATCTTCTAGAATTATCCCTGGAGATAATGCTGGAACTGCTGCAGATCAGTGTCTCCAGTGTAAGTGTTCTAGTCCAGGAAGGCACCATGACTGATGGTATCAAAAGCTGACGAGAGAAGCAGCAGGGTCATACTCCCTCTGTCCCAATAAAGGTCTTCTATTGGTGTGACCAAAGCTGATTTGGTTGTGAACCCAGATTAGAATGGGCCTGGAGAAATAGTTAGTCCAAGAATGACTGCACCTGCGCTGCCACAACCCTCTCAGGTATTTGTCAAATACCCATAAGTCCACAAAGGTTCCCCCCACCCACCCCCAGGAATGGCCTCACCAACAACTCCTTCAAGGTGGCAGATACCATCTCCTCTTGCAAACCACATCCATCACACCCTGGCCTTCCAGTTAGCTGTACTGAGCCATGAAGGGCAAAAGTCAAGCGAATGAATGGTTGAGCACATACTTGCTTGTATATTGTGTACATCATCAGGCTGCAAAAGCTAAAACTATGGGCTTTATCCCAATTCTTCCTTATATATTTTCCTTCAACCAGCCAGCTTGCCTTTAAAATCCCTCTTGCCCCCAACCAATAAATAGGTGGGCAGACAGGAGGAACTGCAGGTGTAAGCTGTCCAGGGCCGAAAGATGTCAACCACTGAGCTCAAGCCTTCGTCTTACTCTAAAAATTAAAGAAGCCAATTCCTTAGGGTGGTATTCAACTCAGTTTTACTCAGAGTAGGCACACTGAAATTAATTAATCTATTTTAGTCATGTTCATTCAATGGCACAATTCAGAGTAAAACTGAGTTGCATACCACCCTTAATTCTTTTAGTTTAAAATGTTGCTTACCAAAGTTGTCTGTTTCATAAGACTGTCTTCCTGTTGATCCTTTGGCCACTATTCAAGCAATATCATTTATTAACGAAAGATGTAGATTTGAAGAGTCTAGGCCAGAGCACTTGGGGACAACTAGCTAACTAACTCTGCTCTCCAAAATGCCAAGTCATCCTCCTCATATGCCAGTCCTGCTCAATGAAAGCTGACGGCTCTCTGTACAGTGATTCACCAGTACTCATAATTATTCATTAAACTATCCCTGAGAATCTTTGTTTTCCAATAGTAGAAAACCAAGGAATTAGAACTAAAATATCTTTGAGATGTATGCTTTTGTATGATCAGAATGTAATACTAACCAAGCCAGTTACTCGTGCAATTTGATGTAATCAGCTAAGAAATCTGTATTTTTCCAAAGTACCCTCTTTAATTCATCAATATCTTCCCTAAATCTGTATTTTTGTGTGTATCTTCATTCATCATTCATTTGAACTTCCACTTACAGACTCAAAATCCAATTTCCTCCCTGAGCCAAAACAAGATTACCTGCATAGGAGTTAAAACACAGAATGATTAGCTATTTGGGGAAGAGATAGGTGTGGCAGGAAGTGGGTTAGAAATACCCCACAGAACTTCAGGGGATCAAAGACATTCACATCATTTTTTGCTTCATTTGTCTGCAGAAGTTATCAACAGAACAAAAACATACACAGCCAGAAAATAAATCTGCGCTCCATTTCTTTCTCCTTCTCCATAACCCTTGATTTACGTAGTTATATAAACAACATAGTTCCACATCCCAAGAATCTTCACACATCAAGTATAGCTATCCATATGTGATATGAAAAAAATGATTTAAAAAGCATCTATTTGCAATGACTGAAAATGCTAGTATGAATAAATAACATTGCAATATAGCAAATGATTTATTTAGAATAAATAATCTGGATCTAGTTATTCTGATTTAATTGGTTCATGAACTGGATTGATTTGAGCAACACACAAATATTCAGCTTGAATCTGTCAATATACACTCCAGTCTGTTGTACAGACATTCTCTCCTTTGCTTTTATGCCTCGTCTGATTAAACAGATTTGACCGGTATTCAGTTTAGATAACATAATGATTGAAGTTTCCAACAATGCTTATTAAGATTTTAACAGAAAACCAATTTAACACCCATTTTGAAATATAGTTGGCATTTATATTTATCTATTTATTTATCTGGAGATTTGTTTAGACCATTCAACTTTTTTTTAAGGGCAAGTTATACATATATAATATGCAATTAAAAAACCAAAACAAAAGAACACAGTATACAATTACTGAACACATAACAAAAACATAAAAAACAAAATGCAATGGCATAAGTACAAAGACACAGAGCAGGATTCATCGAGCAAGTGTCACTGGCAGAAGCTTGGGCAAGGATTTCTACTAGCACAACAGGGCTCCCCCCCCCACACACACACCTCCATATGGCTCTGGTGGTTGAGGAAAACCATGGTGGGGAGGAGAGTAGGGGGATTGTTCCATCTGCCAAGCTGGAAAGTTTGCACCAGTAGAATAATTGCCACAGCACTATGCTGAATTCACCCCAAAAGCATTTTAAAAATCCAACCTTACTTTTGCCTGGGCAACAAGATATGCTTTCTGGAGGCGCCTAAAATAGATTAAACGTGGAAGAAAAAAATCAGATATGGAATTATGAAAAACATTAATGATGATGAGAGGCAGGACTATGATGTTGAAAGCGCTTCGGAATTCAGACCGTGGGAAGCCAAAACAAAAATTATTACAATTTGGAAGACAATTGGACTTTTTTATTTTAGCTTTTTATTTTTATTGGATTTGATTTGATATGTTAATTAGATGTTTTTATTGGAAAATTAATAAACACTTTTAAAAAATGGATTAACTGATGGTGCCTCCTGAATCACAGAGGGAAGATATTCCAGACTATGGAGGGACCATGGGAAATGCACCCCAGAATGCCATTGTCCTACAACCATCTCTAAGGCATGATGCTACTACTAAGGGTGTTTCACCTGATGAATTAAGTCTTAAGTGGTCAAACAGGTTTGCATACAAGGAGATGGTTCTTCAGGTAACTTGATCCTCAAATTGTTCAGGGCTTATTATTATTATTATTTATTAAATTTGTATACAGCCCTTCATCCGTAGATTTCAGGGCAGTTCACAGTATAAAAAAACCACAAGAGGAAAACACAAAATACATAATAAGAGCAAGAGCAAGAGCTAAACAAAGGCTTTGAACATGATCCAATCAGCAGCTTATACAGTTCCCTCAGGACAGATAATATGTGCCCATGCAAGTACTTTTTTCAACAATGCAACTGCAGCGTTCTACACCAGCTGTAGCTTCCGGATCAATCTCAGTGGCACAAAGTGTGTTACACTTGTCCAGTTATGGCATTTAGCTAAAACTTGAAAACCCATCCCTTTAACAGAATCATTTGTGAAATAGCGCAGCCATTCTTTCATAATGTTGTCTAAAACGAGGTAGTGCATGGTGCTTATTTTAACAGGAACTGAAAAGCTCTGAGATTTGCAGACTAAAAAAAGAAGACTGTGGGGGAAGGGGAAGATACACAAAAGTGGAGAAAGAACTTAGAGGTCAACAGTTCAGAAGAAGAGGCACATTGTCAGACGCCAAGGTGCATGGGGAGAGGCATGGGTATCTGAAGGTGGTGAGGGTCAGAGAAAAGGGGCAGCAAGTGAGAAAAGCCGGAAGCAGGAAACAATCGCTCCATTTTGAGTCAGTTACAGTTAAGCTAATGAGAAGTGTGGCATAAAGACAATAACAGATATTAGGAAGTAAAGGCAAAAACTGATTAGATGGAAAGTAGAGTCTAGTAGACTGTCATGAAAGTGGCGAGCTTAAAAACCTGAAGAAGAAATGGATGAATTCAATGCTTGAGCCGCTCTGGTTAAATTAAGCTCTGTATTCCCCACTCACTCTGATGGAGACTGGGCCAAAGTGAGTGAATTTACAGTCAAAGAAGCCCATCCAAGTGTGGATGGGCCTGACAAATCACAAACAAATAGGTTCAGGGGGTGGGGGAAATTAAAAGGGATTCCTCTGTAATCTCTTATGAGGGGAAGCAGGGGTTTGACTCTGGCTCTTTCTTGCCTTTACTGATATGGTTGAGGGGGTGAGTATTATTGCTTGCACATTTTTAAAAATGTTTTCCAGCTGCACATCAGTCTTTTCTTTCTGGTGTTCTTTTGTGTCCTCCAATAGGCGTTGTTCTGGTTTTGTGTTTTTGTTTTTGTTAAAGCAGAGCAATGCATGAGTACTTAGAAACTTAAACGTAGCTTTTAACATTTAATAAAAACGTTCCATTGTTGTGCTTGAACAGAGGAGCAGTTCAGAGCTCATCAGTGCTCCACAGGCAACATTTTGGACAACTTCACTTCTTACAAAGTCTAGAGAATTGTGGAGAGAAAGGAAAGCATAGAGCTACAAAAACTAAAAAGTCGCACAAGGCTTTGCAGAAGCCTGATCTGACCTGGGAGGGGATTGCTGACATCGCACGTTGACTTGGGAGGGGCAGAAAGACCTCCAAATCACCCCAATTCACCTCATTATTTGTGCCTCCCCAACACACACACACACAGAGCCAATGGACATTTTTATGTGCTTCATAATAAGGTGGGTACTACACAGAAACCAACATAGTTACAAAGGGAAGCACTGAAATGATTTCTAAAGAAATGGATCTCCACAATGAACGCACAGAGGTGGGATGGAGTCAAGATGGAAACTCAGCATGGAAAGGGATGAAAGGAAGAGCAGCTTAGCTGTCTTGAGTAGAGCTGCGATGTGTGTTTTTTGAGATAAAAACTTTTCATCCTCCCTAAAGAAGATATCCACTCTTTTTTGAGCAGCTGCTGAAAAATAGCTGACAATGGAGGGGTGGGGCTCTCCAAGTTGCCCCCCTCTAGCTTGGATCAACTCCAGTTTCTGTATTCTTGCAAAGAAAGAAAGAAAGAAAGAAAGAAAGAAAGAAAGAGAAAGAAAGAAAGAAAGAAAGAAAGAAAGAGAAAGAAAGAAAGAAAGAAAGAAAGAAAGAAAGAAAGAAAGAAAGAAAGAAAGAAAGAAAGAAAGAAAGAAGGGGCTGTGCTTCAGAGAGTTACGACTGCGTTTCTAGCTTCCATTCTCTATACCAAGTGTTATATATCGGTTCAGAGTGGGGTGTGTGGAGTCTCATTTCAAAGTGAAATCAGAATTCTTGCCAAAAAAAATATCTGGAGAGGTTTTTTCAAAGAAAAAAACGAGTCTGTAGAGCTTCATTGTTTAACATTTCTGTTATTCATTTTTTTGTGACAAATTCATAAAACCATTCTTTTGTCCCCCTGCAAATTATTGTGTTCTGTGCTTTTATATTGTGTCATATTTATATCTCTGCAACCATTTTTAATGCCCTAGCAGATCACCTAAATGCTATCTTTTTCACAATATTGATATGAATGTTAAAACATTCTTGGTCTGCATAATATAATGTTAATGCAGCCCATACACCTTAGCCCCTTGTGGTCACAAAATTCCTACAAATCAATGGGAAGGGAGCATCTATCTGCTGCCGACATAGAACATACGCCTCTTCCTCCCCTGTGTTACGCAAATATTCTGCCCTGCACAAGGTAAGGTGGGATTTTTCTTACCATTGACGCTCTCCGATGGCAGATTTCACAATACTTGCTCTAGCCTGTTTTAAGGTGTAAGAATCTAGCATCCTTTATACAGCTGATGAGTCAATGTTATGATGATTTCAGACATTATATAACATCATAGATCTTGTTGGATTTCTATAGCCTCACCGTGTGACATGTTTAACAGTTATTTTGTTGTTTTGAAAGTTATTCCTTCCCTTTGATTCATAAAACTGTTCATTAAACTTAACAATAGATGTCAGTTTCTCTCTCGTACCATGGAAGGTTAGTTCTCATATTGTGTTATTCACATGGTAGCTGCAGTTAATCGGGATTTGTGGAACTGGTGCCGGCTGTGTGAATGTACATAAATCCCTGGAACATGCTCATCATTAACACCACAAACAAAGAAAACCAAGAGGTAGAATCTCTAATCCCATCTCTTATGTCCTCTGATGGGAAGAATGGGGTCAATATTGCGGGATGAACACGCAAAGTAAGACCCAGCTCTTAGGAACCAGAAATTAATCCATGTAAATGCATAATGATGGGATGGAGATCCCAATGTTGTTGGATTTCAACACCCCTCAACCCAAGCCAGAATGAGCAACGGTCAGTGATGTTGGAAGGTGTGGTCCAGCAACATCAGGATGCCCACAGGTTTTCCATTCTTCATCTAGGTAAATCTAGTGGTCATTCTTTCAGTATCACCCAGCAGAAAGACAATGCATGACTGGTCCTTCTGAGAGCTGGCCTTTCTTCTTGGAAAAGAAACTACCAAATGAACTTACCAGGAAGTGCTTCTTCATTCAAAATAGTGCAATTTCGCCTTCACCTGCGCAGTACAGACTACTGTATTCTGTTTGCTGGTTCTATCACCCATTCACCTCTGGAGTGACTGGCCCTCTGATTTATACATTTTTGACAGTGATTACTGACCAAGAAGAAACAACCTCTGCATGTCAGGTACAGAGCTTCTGTGTGTCAGTAGCAGCTCCTTATTCAGTGGGCACAGTGTAAAAGCATCTGCCATTTTGGGAAAAGGTTAAAAAAAATTAATTCAATATACATGCACAAGACTGGGACATTTTTTAAAAAAATTAATGATTATTTACCTGTTCCACATTGGAGGCAGCATTTGTGCCAGTCCCCTGTTGCAGGTGTACCAAAAGAGGTTTCTCTTCATAAATAGCATCTTCCATTTCCAGACCCTGAAACAAGCCCTCAAATACAAATACTTCTGTAAGGCTGCAGTCCTACACAAAACTTCCTGTCTTAGCTCCTTGTAGTAATAAAAGTTATCTCAAGGCAAAAAGTGTTCCTGTCCTCCTTTATGTTGGAGGCGTGCTTTATTGATTCAGAACAATAATTATTAGAAGGGTTTTATGTGAGGAGGGGGAGTTTGCAGGGGCAGAAGGAGGGGAACAGAAGCAGATGATGTGGCCAAAACCTGGCCACCTGCCTATTGGAGTAGATCACTGGCTTCTACTGTGCTTCACTAATTTGCACTGAGGATGAATCTGGCCAAGCCACTATAAAAATGAAAATAATGTTGTACCAGATATGCTGTTAATTAATTGTTTCCATCTTTGATGTTATTGTGTCCTGCCATATTGAATTATGCTCCTGCAGTTTTTGCAATTGCAATACATTTTACAGGTCTTTGCAAAAATACATGAATAATAAAAGAAAGTTTCCAAAGTTTCAAGCATCTTTATAGACTACTGATTCATTGCACATTGCTAGAAATGTGCAATCATTGCTGGTTTTGGGCTTCTTCCTTTTTTTTTATAATAATTTTATTAGTTTTCCAATTTTAAAACAAAACAACAACAACAACATAAAAACGTCAACAAATACAAACAAACACAGAAATATAAGTTCTTAACCTCATTTTCATAAACCTCCTTTCTCGGACTTCCCCATACCTCACCCTTTTTGCATCCTTATTTTACAGTTTTTCAGCAACCCTTTTTTAGCCAATTAAATTTAAATTTGTTATCTTTCTCAATTTCACCTTAAATCATCAAACATTTTCAGCTGTAATTCTGCATCTTCCTTCAGCTTGACATTTTAGCACTCATCAATATTATAACAGTTCTTAAGATAAGCTTTGAACTTCTTCCAGTCTTCCTCCACCGTCTCTTTCTCTTGGTCACGGATTCTGCCAGTCATTTCTGCCAGTCCCATAAAGTCAATCACTTTCGTCTGCCATTCTTCCAGTGTGGGGAGTTCTTGTGTCTTCCAATACTTTGCTAGAAGGATCCTTGCTGCTGTAGTGGCGTACATAAAAAAAGTCCTATCCTTCCTTGACACCAATTGGCCGACCATGCCCAAGAGAAACGCCTCTGGTTTCTTGTGAAAAGTACATTTAAGTACCTTCTTAATTTCATTATAAATCATTTCCCAAAAGGCTTTAATCTTTGGGCAGGTCCACCAAAGGTGAAAGAAGGTACCTTCAGTCTCATTACATTTCCAACATTTATTATTGGGCAGATGATAAATCTTCGCAAGCTTAACTGGGGTCATGTACCACCTGTAAATCATTTTCATAATATTTTCTCTTAGGGCATTACATGCCGTGAATTTAATACCGGTGGTCCATAACTGTTCCCAGTCAGCAAACATAATGTCATGTCCAATGTCCTGTGCCCATTTAATCATGGCTGATTTAACTGTCTCATCTATTGTATTCCACTTCAGCAACAAATTGTACATTCTTGATACATTCTTAGTATTGGGTTCTAACAGTTCTGTTTCCAATTTCGATTTCTCCACCTGGAAGCCAATTTTCCTGTCTTGTTTAAAGGTTTCCATTATTTGGTAATAATGAAGCCAATCTCGCACCTTGGGCTTTAATTTCTCAAAACTCTGTAGTTTAAATTCACTGCTTTCTTGTTCTAAAATTTCAGAATATTTTGGCCATTTGGATTCCATATTAAGTTTCTTCACCTCCTTAGCCTCCATAGGTGATAACCACCTAGGAGTTTTATTTTCCAACAAATCCTTGTACCGAATCCAAACATTATATAGTGCTTTCCTAACAATATGGTTTTTAAAACCCTTGTGAACTTTAACCTTGTCGTACCATAAATATGCATGCCAACCAAACCTATTATCAAACCCTTCCAAATCCAGAATATCTGCATTCCCAAGAAGTAGCCAATCTTTCAACCAGCAGAAAGCTGCCGATTCATAGTACAGTCTCAAATCCGGCAGGGCAAACCCCCCTCTTTCTTTTGCATCAGTAAGTATCTTAAATTTTATTCTGGGCTTTTTGCCCTGCCAGATAAATTTAGATATATCTTTCTGCCACTTCTTGAAACAATCCAGTTTATCCACAATTTGAATTGTCTGAAACAAAAATAGCATTCTAGGCAATACATTCATTTTGATCACTGCAATTCGACCTAACAAGGAAAGCTTCAAATTCGACCATATTTCTAGGTCTTTCTTTACCTCTGTCCAACATTTATCATAATTGTCTTTAAATAAGTTCACATTTTTAGATGTCATGTTAATCCCCAAATATTTTACTTTCTTTGCCACCATTAACCCAGTTTCGGTTTTGGGCTTCTTCCTTGAAACTTTGCTCCTGCGTTAGTCACTTTTGATTCTTTATCTAGATTTTTCCACACAATTGAGCTGTCCCTGGATGAGACAGGTATCAATAAACTGGGCCAAATGCTCAGCACTTTTCTGAATTTGGTGTCGCAGTTCTCCTATCAAATAACGTGTACAAAAACTGAGGGGAAGTGTGCATTACAGTGCTTATATTAGGAATAATAATAGGCCCAAATGCATTATGTTTGGAGAAACTGCTTGCAAAAAAAAAAGGTGTATATTACGCATAAATGAATACAAAACTGTGTATTAAGAGAAATTCACACTAAAATGCTGGTGGATTTTCACAATGACTTTTTTAAAAAGCAAACTGAAGCAGAAATATGGAGAAACATAGTAGCCAACATTGCTAGTTTGAGTGCACAGTTTTGCTCTTCCTCTATTGTCCTCCTTTCAGCAGATTAGTCTATAGCCCCTGGGTGTCAAGTAGCCCAGTTTGCTCTAACACAGGTTTCCCTTTCCCCTGTTGTGAGTCCCAGAAATACAACAGGCTGGTGGGTGGCTTCTCTGACAATTTGTCTGTTTGTCTGTTTTGTGGCTGCCACAGCAGGTCACAGAAGGTTTGGAGAAAGGTGAGAGTAAAAGAAATGTGAGAATGTCTGACACAGGCTCTTTGCTGAAACCAGATACTTAAAGGTGACAATCAAATAAATTGAATAGCAGGGTAAACATAAACCTAGTTACATTTCAGTGTCCCATGACATATAGAGTATGGGAGAGTCCTATGAAAAATTGTTAGGTTTCAGTGCCTGCCTACCATCCCCATCTCAACGTTTCTCTGACATAAAGGATTCTGTGTTTTAGTTACCTGCAAGAGCTGTCCAAAAAGCTGTAATTTCAGGGAATCGATTGGGATCAATAGTGGTTAGAGTGTTGGACTAGGATCTGGGAGACCAGAGTTCAAATCCCCACTCAGCCATGAAGCTTACAGGGTGGGCCAATCCCTGCCTCTCAGCCTAACCTCCTTCACAGTTTTGTTAAACAAGGAGCAGGAGAATCATGAAGCCTTCCTTGGACAAAAAGGAAGGATATAGATGCAATGAATGAATGAATGAATGAATACATACATACATACATACATACAATACAATGGACAAGGCAGATGGCAGAACCAAGGACAACTATATCTGCCTTGACCCTTCCTTCCTCAACATACCTTAATGCTACAGCAGAAGTAGCCAACGTGTTGCCCTCCAGATGTTGCTGAACTAAAAACTCCCTTCCGCTCTAGCTGCCATGTCCAATATGGATATCAGTGTTTTAAATCATCTTCATACTTTCAATTACTAAACTGTGGTCTCCTGCTGATCAGATGGATCACAAAATGGGACCGCCTCCAGACAAAGCAGCGAGGAGGCGACTCGTCAGGTAGTGATGGGGAGACCTTTTTGGAAGAAAAAGATTTCCTAGAACAGGCTGGCAAAGACTGAGCAAGGCCTCTAGGAGCCATAGTTATTGAAAGCTGGTGAAAAAGTGGCTGGAGGGTGTGGATTGGCCTGGTTAATCCAATCAGCACCCTTCAGAGAATTGGAGTCAGGACACTGTAAAAAAATTATTAAATCCTATTGAAACCAAGGGGTTTTCTGGAATATACCCTTTTGTTTTGCCAAGCACCAGAAACCACTTCTCCACTCCAAGCGTGCATTATATAATACAGCAATAAAAGGATTAGGTTCGGAACTGGTGGACTCCATGCAAACTTCGGGTTCAGGTTTATCAAATTCACTGTCTTTGTGTTTTTTCAATAGACCTCCAAGATACACAACTAAGAGTCAGATGCAAAAGACATGTAGTTAGAATGAAAGAACTCAGTGCCTCTGAACACATTCTGAGATTTGGTATGTATGCATATTTCAGTTTCAGTGCTCCACAGCTCTTTGACACAAAAGTCCGCTTCTGGCTAGCAGCCTCCTTCAGTGGGTGTCCAGATGAGTGGAAGGCATCCCATTCTGGATGGGTTTATACTCCCCTTGGAGGAGCAGGTGTGCAACTTCAGGCCACTCAACAGCCTCTTGAGAGGCGCAGGTGGCCTTAGTAGCATGGAGTGCTTTGTACCAGCTTCAGTTGGTAGCCAGCTGCGACCTTATCTGTATGTGGGAAGCCTGTCTTTGGGTTGTCAATGCTCTAGCGACTTCTGGATTACTATGGCAGCAAAATGCATTGTATGTGGGACTGTATTTGTAGATGTTTCAGAAACCAAAGTTAGGGCAAAACACAACTACTAGGTGATTAACAGCATGGACATAGAACACTGGTTCTGGCCCAGCTGCAATTTGTTTCCACACCCAACTCCAAGTTGTGTGTGTGTGTGTGTATTTAACCTTTAAAGCTTTATATGACTCAAGACCTCTACACCTAAAGGACCACCTTTCCCCAAATGAACTTGCCCAGACCCTGAAATCATCCTGTGGGACCCTTCTCTGCACAGAGGTCTGGAGGGTGGCAACAGGAAAGTGCCTTCTTCTGTGATAAGCTCCCACTCTTGGAATGCCCTCTCCAGGGAGGCCCACCTGGTGCCAACCTTGTCACCCTTTCAACACCAGGGAAATACATATTTGTTTCCCCGGCAAACTGGGCAGCACTAAGTGATAAGGTGTTCTGCGGCTGATAATAATAATAATAATAATAATAATAATAATAATAATAATAATAATTGTGGTTGTTCTGTTTTCAATCATGTTTATGCAATTTTATTGCGTTTCTTCTGGGACCCGGGTGGCGCTGTGGTCTAAACCACAGAGCCTAGGGGTTGCCGATCAGAAGGTTGGCGGTTCAAGCTCCCGTTGTTCAGTCCCAGCTCCTGCCAACCTAGCAGTTCGAAAGCACGTCAAAGTGCAAATAGATAAACAGGTACCGCTCTGGGAGGAAGGTAAACGGCGTTTCCGTGCGCTGCTCTGGTTTGCCAGAAGCGGCTTAGTCATACTGGCCACATGACCCGGATGCTGTACGCCGGCTCCCTTGGCCACTAAAGTGAGATGAGCACCGCAACCCCAGAGTCAGTCACAACTGGACCTAATGGTCAGGGGTCCCTTTACCTTTTCCCCTTGTTTTTAAATCATGTTGGGATTTTGTAGTGGGAAGTGGTGTATAAATTTAACAGACTTAGCTAATTTAGATGAGGGGAAAGGTGTTTTGTTGCTGCTCTTCCAAGGCAATTGGGAATCAGAAACCTCTGCTGGATTCCTGCATATCATCCAGAGAGCTACCAGTAGATTTTCCTGCTATATAAGATAAAGGTTTTAAGAGGGTGTTCTGAAACTTCCACCCTGCTGTCCTCATTCCAGGGCAACTGGAGCCCTCAACAGCATCATTCTTCTTAGGTTCCGGGAATATATAGCAGGTTTTCCTCCAGCTCCCCATTTCTTATTTCTGAAAGCCCTAAAAAAAAAGAAAGAAGAAGCTCTGTGTAAAACATTGAGAGACATGCTCCGCAACATGTCTGTGATGAATCCATTTTTATTAGGCTTCAAATTAAATTAGTTTATTGCTGATTTGATGTGACCATGAGTAATAATTTGCAAATGATAAAATTTTAATAACTGTGAGTGATTATTGTGAATTATCTTTTACCCATACAGGATGCAAAACAGTTCGGAAGAAGAATTTTGAGCAAATAGTCAGTAAAGGAGGGAGAGAGAGACAATACATCTTTAATAGCCTCTCCTGCTAGCGTTCCTTCATTGAATCTTGCAGCTGTGGTAGCTGCTTTCAGTTATTAAAAAGAAGGGCCATTGTGGTAGTCCAGGTAAGGTTAGGAGAGACCCTGGTGTGAAATCCTCAAGAGCTGCTGCCAGCCAGTGTAGTCAATACTGAGCTATATGGACACATGGCTCTGTAGTGAGAGCCAGTGTGGTGTAGTAGTTAAGAGCGGTGGACTCATAATCTGGTGAACCGGGTTCGCGTCCCTGCTCCTCCACATGCAGCTGCTGGGCCAGTCACACTTCTCTGAAGTCTCTCAGCCTTGCTCACCTCACAGAGTGTTTGTTGTGGGGGAGGAAGGGAAAGGAGATTGTTAGCCGCTTTGAGACTCCTGAAGGGGAGTGATAAAGCGGGATATCAAATCCAAACTACTACTACTACTACTACTACTACTACTCTTCTTCTTCTTCTTCTTCTTCTTCTTCTTCTTCTTCTTCTTCTGTATAAGAAAGCTTCCTATGTTCCCATAAAAAAGGATAATATTGCTTAAAGGATACCTATTGCTACATACAGTGCTTTTTTCGGGGGGGACGCAGAGGTATGCACACCCCTAAACATTTTGTGATTTTTTTTAAAAAAATAGTTTCTTCTCTAGGCACGGTGACTCGTCAGTTCCGTTGCTACCCCTGATGGTGGCCTCATTTCCTGTCATGGTGTTTCCCGAGTCTCAGACGGAAGCGAGCATTTAATGTGTGAAGTAGGAGTTGGAATCTAGCATGGTGATTGGTCAGTTTCATTGTTACCACCTCCGATGGCGGACTCATTTCCTTTCCTGGTGTTTCCTGAGTCTCAGACAGAAGTGAGTGTTTAATGTATGAAGCAGTGTGGAATGTTGATGTATGATGTTGGTGCACACAACCTCTTGCCAATGTGGAAGTTACTGTGAGCTATCAACTGTGTAATATGAGGTAATGCATGCTCCTTGTACTTTTATCCATTTACTGTATTTAATTTTTCTGATTTGAACTATAAAATGGTGATTTCCTTGAGTCAAAATGAGAGTACCCCTAAACATTTTTTTAAGGAAAAAAGCACTGGCTACATATAACTTGTTTGCCTTTGATCAGACTCAATGATGTGAAACAATGCAAGATTGTTATATAAATTAGAAGGTGCTTAAGAACTTTTTTTGCATTTTATTTTTCCATTTGGAGGGGGAAAATAGTATCTCAAATTTATTGTCTCCAAAATGTTGAGCCCCACCCCCATACACCACACCTACCTATATAACCCACAAATTGCAGCAGTGGTTTGGGAACAAAGATTCAGCCTCTGTGGCAAGGAAGTTGAGACACTGCCACTTGATGTTAAAATTATTTGCTCTATCCGATGAGATAATAACTTCTAGTTGTATATGAAGACATGAGGAAGAATGAAAATGAATGAAAATACTGACAGTTGAGTTCGGTGGATAAAAATATTGATGGTAGCTTTGGCACAGTACTATGGATCAAATCATTAAAATCTCCATATCCAGTTCTGAAAGGTTATTAAAAATCTATCAGTTTGGAATGACAGAATGGAGATCTGGCCACTATTTGCCTTGTTAAGTAGACAGGGCTTGAATTCATGTACTAGCTAATTCTTAGATTATCCTTCATTCATCTTTACTTCCCCTCCTTTCCACAAAAATAAAAACTTGCATAACTCATATTTATTTACACAGGGGCCCCCAACCTTTCCAGGCCAATGGGCATACCAGAGAACCCTGATGTCAGTGAGGAGAGGGGGAACCAGGGAAGACAAAGGGATCTCTGATTTGCAGAATCTGAGATTTGCTGATCCAAAATTTGGATTATTTCAGCCCAGAGTTTCTACTCTCTAATTACTGGGAAGCAGGAGATAGAAGTGAGTTCTAAAAATCCACTCTTTGATTTAAAATGATTTCTAATTGTCTGATGACAATTAATTGTCTAATTGTCTGATGTACCATTTTATTCCGAATGGTACATCGTTTTTTAATTTTTTTATTGAAAGAGACTCATTTGTATATGTGAAACTGAGTCATTGGCTGAAGAATAAAGCAATGTCTGAGGCAGGGAAACATACAGTGAAAATGGTTAGGGGAAAACAGCCATACTTCTCTGCCATTCTAGCATTTAACCTTGGAAAAACAAAAGGCCCGTTTTATAATACACCCCCCCCCCTTTAAATTCTGTAGTGAAGGAATCACTGATTCACTGATTGCCTCTCAATGGTGGATTTGGCTAATATGTACTTTTCTGACCTAATATTTACAGTCTATCTGGGAACACAAAGAGAGGGATGCTAGAAGAGCATGTGGGCTGAAAACAGAACAAAAACCATCTTCAATGAATGATGGAAATGGAAGGTAAAGAGTTGGTGCTGACGTTGGTGCCAATTGACTTATATTTAGCAATGGATCTTTCATGCAAACACAATCACGTCTTAAATACACCTGAAGTGAAATTCTCAGTATCGACACCTCCGAACATTCACAGTGTTTGAAAGCTGAGCCTAAAACATTAAATTTTAGTGCTTGGTGCTGCTTTCCTGGCCATGTCTACTCAGATGTAAGTCCCATTGAATTCCATGGGGCTTACTCCCACATAAATGGAGTTAGAATTGCCCAACTGAATTTTATAGGGGTGAGAAGAATGAGCTTGTGCATAGCCAGTATGGGAATTGCTGTTGTATTTGTATTCCAAATTGTTGTTGTATTTGTATTCCATCCTTGTGGAATCAGAGAAGAAGAAGAAGAAGAGTTTGGATTTGATATCCCGCCTTTCACTCCCTTTAAGGAGTCTCAAAGCGGCTAACATTCTCCTTTCCCTTCCTCCCCCACAACAAACACTCTGTGAGGTGAGTGGGGCTGAGAGACTTCAAAGAAGTGTGACTAGCCCAAGGTCACCCAGCAGCTGCATGTGGAGGAGCAGAGACGCGAACCCGGTTCCCCAGATTACGAGACTACCGCTCTTAACCACTACACCACACTGGCTCTTAACCACTACACCACACAGGCATTGCGTATGTGGGGGGGGGGTGCTCCTTACTCATTTTCTCCTGCTGAAAAATCCATGCAAATTTCCCCAAAAGTAATTCCTGCTGTGTTCAATGGGACTTACTCCCTAGTAAGCGTGTTTAGAGCTGCAACCCTGATCTCAAATCTTTCTTAAGGAAAAAAAAAAATCAAGCTTGGATAGCTTACTCAAGCAGAACATGAATATCAGATATCATCTCACAGCTGGCGCCTTTCTGCCACACAAATTAAGCAGACCAGAAACTTCCTGAAGTACTCTCATCTCTGTGACCCCAGGCTTTCAAAGACCTTGTCAATGGACATAAAAAGAGCCTGTTGGCTGATTGATGGGCCAACATCATATGATCAGACTGGCTGTGCCTTGCCGGTGTACCTACTGTCTCGTTCTTCATCTTCTCTTATTTTAGAGTATATCTGCACTATAACTTAGCAGGTATTCCTCTCCACTGCAAATTCTAGGAACCGCAGAGGAGCCAAGCATGCACAAAGATCACTCAAAGATCTCTTCAGGCTTCAGTCACTTGAAGTCTCCCAAGCCAGAACCTCTCCCCAAGGAAGCATCTCCTTTGCCATCTAGAGTCTTGTAATCTCCTCCCCCAATTCATCAGAGTCACCAACCAATCAGAATTAACAGGATGGCAATGGTGTGTGCAGGCTCCAACAAGGAGCCTTTAAGGCTCTCCGTTACTCAGGGTGAGGGCAGAGCCTGCAATGTGCAAGAGGCCTGACAGAACATAGAAGAGGGTTCAGTCTGGCTTTGGAACGTTGTCATAGTGAATTATATACAGAATGTTTATTGCAAGGGAGCTGTCCTGGGTGCTGCAGAGCTTGCTCTTTCCTGCTCTGTGGCTGTCCTTTGGCCCCTGTTTTAGTGTCAGACACTGCTTGAACTGGGGAGTGGTCTCTTGCTGCTGGGGACCTTTGATCCCTAGCTGAGAGAGCTCAGTTTTACAGCACAGGGGCACACACAGTGGATTTCAGCCCGCCAGGACTGAGGAAAACTGGCACCGATTATCAGCTGCAGCAAAGACTAGCAGAAATATATCATTTGCAATGGTCCTGGTCTGCAGTTTGGATCCCACAGGCTGATGTGTAGGCACCCTGTGGTGTAATGCAATTGCATGGGAACAAATGCACCTAGTGACCTCAGAGAGGGGAGCAGTGGACAGAACATAGGTGCTTAAGCCTTTCCACTGTTCTTTGCTTTCTCTTTGCAACCACTGCCCCAGGCCTCCCCTCTCTATCCTCCCCAGTCATCAGGCTGGGGGTCGGAGTTGCAGAGAGAAGGTGACAGGTAAACAAAGATGAAGCATACTCTTCTCCCACCTGTGCAATCCTTCTGCTACCACATTTGCTGTGTTCTGGATGTTTTCTGTATATTCGCTCCAGTAGTTGCCACCCCACAATAATCACACACACTGTATTTTTCCATGTATAAGATGCCCCCCTGTATAAGACGGCCCCACTTTTGGGGACCCCAAATTTAGAAAATGGGCATATGCACTATCCATGTATAAGACACCCCCAGATTTTTTACCTTATTTTAAAATTTAAAAAACCTAGTCTTATACAGAAAAAAGGACGGCAATTTAGAAAATATACTGACGTTAAAAAAGCAGCAGAAAGTTTGTTGTGAAGGTTGCTGAGAAGGAAGTTCGAATTGCAGAAACCTGTGACAGTTTCCCTTTAAGTGTCTTGCTACCCCACCCCAAAGCCCTGTTATTTTAAAATTCAGAGGAGTCTTTTCAGCAGTTTAGAGATTCTGCGAAGCCACTACTCAGGAGCATGCTTTAAAAGATTCCAGCACGCATACAATTTGTGCCCCTCTCAACTATCGCTATAGTGATGAATGGCTTAAATTATAGGGATACAAGTATAATAGGTAGATTAATCAACTAAAGCTGTAGCTGATTAATTGATGCAGGCCATTGTTAACCGGTGATGCTGAGACTTAAAGGCACATTAATTGGTTTATGTTTTGAAGGCTATTTTTGTTCCGGCCTGTAATTGTAATAGGAAGCATATAATAAAACGTTAAAGGTGATTCTTTGTAATAAAAAGTCGTAGTGTTTGTGAACTGAGTTGTAAAGCACAACACACTTTCTTCAATAGCTTTAAAAAAATGTCTATGCTGTGGTTTTGGTAGTATGCAAATTCATTTAGATTCCATGGATTAATTGGCCAAAAGGAAGATAATTAATCAACAAATACATATCCTGAATCATGTAAGGAGCTTTACGTGTGTGAATTTCATCTATCAGGATCATTTTTCAATGCACCCATCAAAGCAAGTGACCAGAGGAGAAATGACCACTGGGAGAAGCATGGAGAGATGAAACACCATGGTGCACCTGTAACAGTGAAAACACCTTCATCTGCCCCAGCTGCAACAAAACATGTCTCTCCCATATTGGTCTCTACAGCCATAGCAAGCACTGTAATTCTCTAATGATTTGACTTTACCGCCAAAGGTGCACTCTTCCATTGTCTCCCGAGACAGACAGACACCAGCCAACCTCTTTCCCCCGAAAATGCAGTCTCACTCTTAGAGATACTTTCCACTTTCAGTTTAGGATGAGACTGAAGACATTTTGTTTTAGAAGGTTTGTTTTAGAAGGCTTAAGACCTAGTAATTTATGAAATTTTAGTTGTACATCTGTAGGAATGGTTTTATTATTTTCAGAGTTTGTAAAAAAGGTTTTAATTTGTATTATTTGTATTTTATATTTTTTATCCTGCTGCAAACTGCCTTAATGGCCTCGGACCATGAAGCAGTTTATCAATTTGTAAAACAAATATATTTATTATTTATCTCATAAAAAGATAAACCTAAGAAAAATTATCCACAGTAATTGAAGACTTTCACAAAGATAAAATAACAATGGACAAAAAACAGATTAAAACTCACATCAACATTCTAAACATCTGAGTAGGCTTGTCTTAAATAAATAAATAAGGCCAGCAATCACTTCAAGCATATTTCTGATGTTAAATGTAGAGAGAACATCATTTGACCTCACGTACATATAGTATCCAAAACTGAATATTTATATTTAAAGTGCTTAATATCAACATTTAATGGGCATTATTTGATAAAGGCACACACAACACGAAGGGGCCGTTTTCATTCTCAAATGAGTTTCCTCATAGGGTGTATATTAATATTTAGTCTGAAAGACTGAAAAGAAACTACCAGAACATGGACATAATTTGTTGCTCATCGAAAGGTTTTCACACCCTGGTTGCAGAAAGCTAGATGTGTTTGTTTTAATACCAAAGTGGAGGCTGTGCTGTTGTTCAAAGACTCCAGTAGTCAAGTTGCAAATAGTAACAGATTACTGCAGTCATGTTTCCGTTTTCCTCAGGTTCTGATTTCCCTTCCTATCTCTGGTTTTGCCCTAGTAAGAGATACCTGAAGGCTCATTTTGCTGGGGTCACCTGGGAGAATGTACCTGGACCGGTAGTTTCCATTACAGTTCGCTCATCTCCTCCTCTCTTTGACGACTGAATGTAATGCTGTGTTCAAATGCTCATATGGCACAGAAGTCCTTGGCAAGTTTGGGGAATTTATCTCAGATGCAAATTAAATCCATTTTAATGGAAACAACCAGTACTTCCCCCCCCACCCTAGAAAAATAGGTGCCAGTACTTGCCATGAAGTTGTTAAAGTAAGTGCCACACTTTTTAACAACAACAACAAAGAGAGGTGCTGCGTACCCCTGAAGAAAGAAAGAAAGAAAGAAAGAAAGAAAGAAAGAAAGAGAGAGAGAACTGGTAACAACACCAACAGCACTGCCTGGATATTCATACTCTCTGTTTGTGGGTGGGGAAGAGATTCAGAGATCAAAGGCAGCTCTCCCAGCCCCACTCCTGAAGATACAGTCCACTATCATGGACCACACACACACTGTTATGTGCCTCAGAAACTTTCTCCCAACTCAGATATCATCATCATCATCATTATTAATAATAATATACTGCACTTCATCACAAGATCTCAAAGTAGTTCACAGGATAAAAATACAAGGTAAGAAGTGCCAGTAAATAGTTAAAATGAAAAACAATACAATAACTCATATTGCTGGCTTCATCCTATTCCAATTCTAAGTAATCAAAATTGTAGCAATAGCAGTAGATCTACTTGCTGCAGATTTTTAGTCCCAAATCCCTTTCCTTAATCTGGTATCTATAATTGTGTGACATGAAAAGGCAACTCTCCCAAACACATTTAAAAGGCTCTAGAATATTGATCAGTCTTAGAAAAGCAAAAAATACAATGCAAATTTAAAAGAACAATTTAAAACACCCCCCAAATAAACAACACCCACCCAAATTAAAACCCAATCCCCATTAAAACCGTATTTTTAACCCACACCTTTATTCTGCTTCCAAAGGGACAACTCTCTCTGGTGTCACCTCTTTGGGGAGCAGCCCCACCCCCAGGGCAGACAGGCTGAATAGAGCTGCCCCAGAAACTGATGCATGCCTAGCTGGGGCAGCAGGTGTTTCCAATGATGCCTGCCTGCCCAGGGTCTTGGTCCCTGCCCTACTTGCACAGCTGCAGGCAGATCCTGGTCTGAAGATCCAGTCGAGGTCACAGGTCCAGCAGGTGGGAGGAGAAGGTGGTCCTCCAGGCAGCAGCTGCAGGCAGATATTAGCGAAAGAATATTTGGCCCACGATTTTAACTGTAAAATTTAAAAACACAAACAGCTCTACAGCTCAGCCAGAGTTGGGTGCAGGTTGTGGTAGACTCTCAGGCACCAGCATCAGAAGGTCCCCTTGAGATTGGGACCAGAGGAAGAAGGTAGGCATATGCTGAATTATGTATAGGTGCACATTTAGAAATAATTACTATGCTTAAAAAAAAACACCACACCACAATACAATACATTTACCAGAGTGAGGAAGACTGTGACCAGGTGACCTGGAAGTGTCTGCTCAATCTGCTGTCCAGATGCTAACTGATAGTGGACAAATTCACAGCCTTGCTCTCCCTTCTAATGGTTCCATATCTTCAAACTGGGTCTGGACCAGTCAAGTGTTCAAACAGAGGATGCTTTCAAAAAGGTGGCTGTCCTCTGTAGATTAGACAACTGTAAATATTGGTCCTTTTCCATTAGCACTCATTTCTCAGCCACATCCCAGTACCATCATTTGATCCCATCATGTGAATGCAGTTGTTTGCTGTGAAATGGCTTTGATGCCCCAACTTTCCCTACCTGCAGTGCCTATATCCCATTCAATGGACTGGAAAGCTTTCTGTGCACATGCCTTTGAAGCTGCTTTTGCATTGGTTCGAGGTTCAAGGCCAGGAGAAATGGTTAGTGCACAAATCTGTCTTAATGGTTGCTGTGCAGTTCAGAATGCCCAGATGTGATCAGCACAGGTCAGTAAATTAATGGATCCTATGTGCTACCAAATCACATACAGGGCACAATCAAAGCTATGCATACTCAAGGCTTTCCAGAGTTTGTTCTGTAAATGGTAATGCTCTGTATGTACATGTAGAATCCCTATCATGCACTGGAAACCCCATAAGCACTAGGGATTCTGCATGTGCACTCGTACCCCTGCATCACAAACATTATGCAACCAGGGTTGGGAACAGAACTTAAAGCGGAGTTGTCATGCAGAAGCTCATTCCTTATGTTGCCAATTTTGCAAATGAAATCTGTTTGAGTAGCTGGTTCTTTCCATCAGTCTGGTTGCTGTTATTTGAAACGTGTTTGTAGCAAGGGGGGAAACAGCCCTGGGTTCTCCTATCATATGACAGAAGAACAGCCATTTTAATATGAACAGTTAGAGGCAGCCCGCATAGGTGCCAAAACAGGCTGGCAGAAACAGCTAACGGCATCCCATGATGTTTAGGTGCCCGAGGCAGAAATTCCAAATGATACCATCCCACAGCAGTAAAATTATAATCATGAATAATGGACCATTTGTTCTTCTTTGATGGTACCTCAAGATCTATCAGCTGAAACAGGTCACATCACCGTGACTAACATTCAAGCTGGATCTGCGCAGATGTCTAGGCTATAATAGAGGCCCCCAGCTTGGTTTGACACATGCTCTGTCTAAAGCATATTTTACAGAATGCCCAGGCCTTCACAGAAGCAACATTAAAGAAACATGATGGGAGTCTTCATCAGGGAGCTGACGAATGGCAAAGTCTCTGGTGGTACAAAAGCAGCTGCCTAGACTGTCCAATACAAATCATTCTCCCTTCTACTGCTGGCCTAGCATGGGGAAAATATGGACAGTGGTTCTTCTTCTAGACTAGAGCACAAGGACCCTGGGCCAGCAGAACAGTTCCATCCTGTCCTGTCACAACTAGAGCAGCCCTCAGGCTATTTTAGCCTGAGGTATGGATTGGTTTGGCCTGCATCCAAACTGAGAACTGAGAGAAGCAAAGAGATGGCTTAAAATGATCTTTATACATTGGGCTCTTGTTACCTCCATGCCATCTACTTCTCTAGTTCAGAATACTGCTATCATGAAATCATGATATCCTTAGCTGTGACACCATATACATATATATATATAACTTGCACCTAATTGGTAGACCTCTATAGACCTGTAAGATCACTGAGATCATATTTTCCCTTGTGGCACTGCACCCTACATAATGTATTTTCTACCATTGCCCTGTGGAATGCCCTTCTTTCTGTCATCCTCTGTTAAGTACTTTCAGACATACCTTTCCCCCAAGTTTCCCCTGACCTCTAAGATTTGACATTGTTCTTCTTAGATTGTTTTATTGTGGGGGTGTTGCATACTGCTTTTAAAAAGTAATTATTCAGATAGATAGATAGATAGATAGATAGATAGATAGATAGACAGACAGACATATAATTTGTTCGTACGTAAAATTCTGCACCTCAGTTCTGACACTGAACTCCTTGTCCTGCCAGGCCCAAGTCAATTGGACACTAGCATCTTGTCTTGCTTAAGGTACAGAAACTCCCATTCTTCTGAATGGGGATTCACTGGGAGTTTCATCTGAACAAGA
This sequence comes from Podarcis cretensis, assembly GCF_951804945.1. Lineage (NCBI taxonomy): Eukaryota > Metazoa > Chordata > Lepidosauria > Squamata > Lacertidae > Podarcis > Podarcis cretensis. The sequence goes on along the minus strand of NC_137170.1, from coordinate 64,704,684 downwards.
AGTACAAAAGCAAGCACTGCACTAAAACCCATCATTTATAAATTCTGTCTAGCGGCGGTGCGGGCAAATTGTGTCTTTGAGGGATAACAAGCGATATGAGAGAGCCCACCTTTTCTTCCCACTATCATTTAAATGTGATTCCGCGTTCCCTGTGTGCCCCAAGGTGTCAATGTAACAAGTGCAGTGCCTGAGGCGTACTTAAAACAGAGCATTTCCTGATATCTTAAGAAGCAGCCTGAAAGAAGAGGAATGGGAGGGGGGGTAGAGAGAATCATTGTGATTCTGTGCAGTGCACTAGGCAGTGGTGGGAGGGGTGTTTATTATCTGAATGGCATTGTGACTCAGTGGTTTTCATCTGCATGCCAGAGGATAGAAGGAATATACATAATTAGGAATGGCTTTTAGGCTCAGAAAGCTGATCCAGAAAAGGAAATGGCATCAGCTACCTAATAAAAAACAAACAAACAACAACAACAACAACCCATCAACACCCAGCTCAGATTGCAAACTATTTCTGTGGTAGACAGGGGGAAAGATGAACAACTTGGGGCAGAGAGATTACAACAAAAAGAAAAGGTTGGTGGGAGAGAAAGAGCCCAAGTAGCAAATTCATCAAGTCAAAATATTTTCTAGTTAAGCCCAAAATCTGCAAGGGAGAGCAGTAGGTTTGCTGCATCCAGCGTCCCAACTTACAGGGACACAGATACCAAATTCTCATGGAAACAAGGGAGGTTAAACCAATCCATTCCCCTATCATGTCTGTAACCTCTTCAAAGTTGCTGTAGTTGAAACAGAGGAGTCACAGATTCACGTAAAACCCTGCAAAACGTATATCTGACAGGGTGAATAGTTTCGAGAGTTATAAAGTGACATAGGACAAAGGATTGAATCAATAGCCTCAGGTGCAGGTCCTGGACATTAGGCTCTATGCCACAAGGGAGTCTACTGATTTATTACTTTGGGTCCCGACTGTCAGAGAACAGCAGCATCCATATCTGTTCTTCAATTTGGCAAAATTTGGAAGTTTCAACTTTCAATTACAATTTGTGAGGCTCCATAGACTGTGGCTTAAATTTAGTCTAACATTCATACTTATAATTAAGTGAAACTTAATTGCAAGCAACTTGCATTGCTACCAGCGAAACAAAAGACATATTTAAGTATTTTTTTCATATTACTTGTGTGAGAGAGAACATGCACACTTCTCTCTTCTCTCCATTCATATAGGGCAGTGAGGACTTCAGTGTCTACACAGTGTCCTGTGTTATTTATTCATTTAGTCCATATGAGTCAACTCCTAGGGGCCATGGGGGCTTCAGCCCCCACAATATTTGAGGGAGGTTGGGCCCCCACAAAATTGACGGGCATTCCCATTCAAATGGAGTGTGTGCACCGTGTTACCTGATTGATTATGTGGGGGGGGGGGGCTTACCAGGGCCCAAACAATATTTTATTCAAGTTGGTACCCCTGATTTAGTCCATTTATCAACTGCTTACTATCCACAGATCTCAAAGTGATTTGCAACAAGGGAAATCAAGATATGCAATCAAGGCACATAGACATGCAATAAGCACATGGAAACATACAATAAGCACAATTTTAGATGATTTATATTTAGAGAAACCCAAGTACAGAAATGCACAATATCCATGCAGTGTTAGAATACTGTTCAGGCCCAAGGATTTCAACAGAATAAGCACACTGACCCAAAACATTTGTATCATCCTGTCAGGCTGGGGTTACATCTTTTCAGTGCAGAGATCATGTTATAATTTCTAATGTTGTGCTGACATGGCACAGTAAAAGGTAAAGGGACCCCTGACCATTAGGTCCAGTCGTGACCCGACTCTGGGGTTGCATCACTCATCTCGCTTTATTGGCCAAGGGAGCCGGCATACAGCTTCTGGGTCATGTGGCCAGCATGACTAAGCCACTTCTGGCGAACCAGAGCAGTGCACGGAAACACCGTTTACCTTCCCACCGGAGCGGTACCTTTTTATCTCCTTCACTTTGGTGTGCTTTTGAACTGCTAGGTTGGCAGGAGCAGGGACCGAGCAACGGGAGCTCACTCCGGGGATTCAAACTGCTGACCTTCTGATCAGCAAGTCCTAGGCTCTGTGGTTTAACCCACAGCGCCACCCGTGTCCCTTGACATGGCACAGTAGGCACAGACAATTGCTGCTGACAAACCAAGTTAGGTCAGTTAAAGTGAGTTCGCACATGCTTGTTTACTGCTTGGTGAGTACACGTGCATGTGTGAAACAGACATCACAGATGAGGTGCCATAAACTAGGGTGGCCAGATGCTAGAGAGTGCATGGCTCATGGCTCCTGCACCTTTGATTGTTTTATAGAATACAGTACATAAATTTCAGAGATGTAGCTTGTCATGCAAGAGCTGAAACAAAAAAATTGCTATGTTAGACTCTAGAGTACAAGCTGACCCTCTCTGTGTAGGTTGGCTACAAAGTAGCAATCTGCAAAAAGAAAAGAAAAAGTCAAATATGGTAACAAGGGCAGACAGAGATAAGTCATATTACACAACCAGGAGCTGCTAGATCAAATAAAGAGACTAATGTATGTAAGAAAACATCTATAAGGCCAGTTCTACCATATATATTAGGCACTTAAATGAGGGAATTTCTCAAAATGTTTTATAGCAATATTGTTACATGATATGGTATGTCCATACCCCCAATAAAGGTCAGTTTAGCTCTCCAACACATAACTAATACAGGCATTGTCTAGAAAACTTGAGGCAGAAATGGGTATGCCTGGATCCAAAAGGGTAAATGTTTTTAGTTCCTACTGAATGTCAAAGTAAACATTTTATTCAAGTACGGGAAGGAAATAATAGCATGGGGTCCAAACTGCTAAACATAGTGGGTTGTATCCAACATTAGTCAAGGAGCAGAATTGTAGAGAGTTGAAAGGGACCACAGGGGTCATCTAGTCCAACCCCCTGCAATGCTGGATTATTTTGCCCAACGTGGGGGTTGAATCCACAACCCTGAGATTAAGAGTCTCGTGCTCTACCGTCAGAGCTATAGAACTTAAGGATCAAATAATTACAGTTGAGCAAACCTTAGTTGGAAACCAAGAATAACATCTTCAAAGTTCTACAGATTAATGAAGAATTGTAATCCCTTGATGTCCACACCCCACTCACCATGGGCGTAGCCAGGATTTATTTTAGCGGGGCAAAACTGAGTTATCTGTGACACAATTGGTCAGTTAGTTAAGTAATAACTCTCTCTCTCTCTCCCTCTCTCTCTCTCTCTCTCTCTCACACACACACACACACACCAGCTTGGCCCATACTACTCACATTTCCTGGGAGGAGCAAGGAGCAATGGAACATTTAGTGCTTTCTCTTTGGGTCCTCTACTAAGTTGCCCTTTTAACTTGCTTTAGTTCTCTGTATTCAGGTTGTGCTGTTGTGCTCATGTCCATCTGGTTGGCCAAGGTAAGAACAGAATGCTAGATGAGTTGCATCTTTGGTGTGATCCATCAAGGTTTTTCTTATGTTCATAAGGTCTCCGATCCTTCCATGCCCTCACACTGAGATCCTTTTCCTCTGGAGATGGTAGGGGTTAAACCTGGGACTTTATACAAGTAAAGCATGCAATCTACCATTAAGCTCTGGGCCCTTTGATATGCCAGATCTAGGTCAGCCCTCCTGCTCCATAAACTAGCATGAGCAAGCTCTGAGTGGCTGCAAGAAAATTATCAGGCCTTTACCAGGCTTAGACTTACCCCTGACCTCAAAAACGTTTGGGTGCACCAGGAGATTGAGACCAACTGCCTCTGTAAAGGCAGAATACCCCAAGGATGACCACCAGATTCCAACCCTCCAGTGCCCACCCTCCTTGAACATCATTGTGTCCAGTTATAATAAATTAAAACAGTTTATTAAGGACAGAAAAGTCAATTAGATGTAATAAGGGAGAAATGGGAAAAGCTGAACAACAAAACAAAATGTTTAGTGTGATGCAGCCTATTGATTAAAGAGCCAAGTTGCTCAGGTATGATAGATAAAGGAACAGGCTGGAAACCCAGGTTCAGTTCTCTGCTTTTCTATTAGCAAGTTGCTGCCTCTCAACCTGATTCACTACACAACATCATTGTGTGTATAAAGTGATTTTTTGTAATCCTTGGACAAAAAGGGAGATAAAAAGTTGAGAACAATCACTGAGATCATCAATGGGGGGTTTGCTGCAGATATGTCAGCCAACTGAGCTTAGGCAGGTAAAAAAACAAGTAGAAGTACAAGACCTTTTGGGTGTTGGCCCCCTGCCCATGGAATTCCTTCCCCAGGAGGTCTCACTTGGCAGCTTCTCTGTTAGCTTCTTGGCACCAGGCTGAAGAGCTTTTTATTCTCTCAGGCTTTAAAAGTTACTATGTCCTGTGCTGTAACTTGTTTTAAACTGCTGCTTTTAATTGCTGATATTTACAGTGACATTTTCTTACTCTCTTTTATTGTACTGCCTTTACTGGGTCAGATCCACACTAAATTAGCTGAGCTGGGTACACCTTGAAATCCATGGGAGTAGTCAGTTGTGAATTAAGTCCCATCTATTTCAGCTGGATGAGTCTGACCAAGCTGCGGGGGGCAGTGGAGGACAGGAGTGCCTGGCGTTCTCTGGTCCATGGGGTCACGAAGAGTCGGACACGACTAAATGACTAAACAACAACAACAATTTCAGCTGGAACCAAGTTCAACTAATGTAGTCAAGATCCAACCTGCTGCTTGTATGCTTTGTTTGTGAAGCACCCTGGGTACCATTTCAGCTGAAGAATAGTATAGAAATGTTCCAGACAAAAAGGTAAATAAATAAAGGACTGAAAGTCTGCATTTGTGAGGTGTGTTTTATGTGATGTGTTTATGTTTATGTGATGCTTTTGGGTTAATCCAGCAGGATTCTTCTTCTGTTCTTAAGGCCTCTAGCTATGGTCTTTCTAATCCCTAACACTAAGACCCCCATTGAGATCTCTTCCATTCCCTTCCCTTTCTTCTCCAGGAAAGGATGGTACCCAAACTAGGAGAGCTGCTTTTATGACATAAGTAACATGAATGGGTGGTTCAGTGGAAATAGCTCCTCCGAGTCCTACGCATAGATTGTTGCCATACAATGATTATATGTGCATTGTAGAGACAACTTATCAACAGTACATTGTGCAGCAGAAGAGAACTGTGAGCATCAAATGCTTGGGTTTACAACTTGTAAACTCATGCACCAGTATTGTAAATTAACCAGCCAGCCCCAAAAGAGGTACTGACACTCAGAATTGGGTAGCTATAGCAGGAACAATTGCAGTAGTTAATGAAAAAGATTCTGGGTAACTTCCATGATCCAAGCTGGCTACATTACAGCAACACCTAAACCCCATACTGCAAATGTAACTCAATGTGTGGTACTGGAGCAGTCCATCGTGGACCCAGATCAGGACCCAGTTACTGACCACAATCCACTAGTTGAAGACATTTACTAAAGGGTGAATTGGTCTGCCAGGTTTGAAGACAGAATTTTGAAACCTGCTAGTGCTATTGATTTCTGACAGTTTTGAATCTTTCCCACCACCCCTGGAGCAAGAGCATTTCTACAGGGTTTAAATGACATATGCTGAAGATAGGCCTGTTAAGATGCTGGCTGTTTCCACCCCAGGTAATCTGAAGAACACAACTTTCTTGTGTTCTTCAGTAATGCAAAATGTCCTGTTTTGCAAAGGGGTTTGAAGAACTGGGAGATGAGCAGCTTCACTAGAGAGGAATGCTACAGTAGTAGGTCCAGTGGCAAAAGACTGGACAGCATGGACGTAGCCAGGATTTTTGTTGGGGGGGCACAACCTCAGTTTACTATGTATTTTTATTGATTGGGGGGGGACAGCTGACCTTCCCTGCCCTGCCTTGGCTATGCCCATACTGGGCAGGGCTGTCAGCAAGGGACCAATCTCAGGGCAGCATCTCCTGCTTTCTCCATGGCTCAACATGAGGACTCATGCTTGCTTTGCCTTCCAGATAAAGGTCTTTGTTGATTCAACAGCTTCAGAGCTTGGTGTGGGCGGGATTGGCATAACCCATAAACTGTCATATTGCATGCAGAAGCACAAGAATAAGTCCAATTTGAAATCAACTTGAAATTGTGGAACTGATAGGTTTGTGGATCACTCCATTTTTAAATAAATAAATGCATGTGCTTGAGAAAGCAAGGACGTAATGAAACACTAGAGACATTTAGCATCTTCAGTATTAAATTGTAGAAAGTAATAGCCTTAAGCAATGATCTTTAGGGCTGGACAGACAAAAGGTTGTCTCTTGGCTGGTAAGTTTGACTTGATCACATTGACTCAATCTTACTGACTTAATTTACTTCTCCATCCCACAATTCTACTAAATTCCTTTGAAGGAACCATTTGCTTTAAGGTTTGCTTTTTCTTGACAAGCTTTTTGAGATTTGAGAGAGAAACTCACCATACATTAAAAAAATGAGCTGCTTGTCAAAATCAAACTTTAAAACTAGGAAGTCCTTCCTATAAATGATATCTGGGCTTGGTAACTTGCTCTCTTTTTCTCTCCCTCTCTCATCCTCTTGGTAAGAAACTGCAGTTTGATCAAGCTGCTAGAGAATGATTCATAGCTTGATATTTTGTTCTTATCAAATACATAGCAAGGTTTCTGTTCCAAATATAAATAAATATTGGTATTATCTGCATCTAAAAGGGAGGTATGCAACAGGTTTATTGCTCTGTTTGTGCCGGTAAACCCATTGACATGAACATATGGCCAAGCAAAGAGCAATCAGATTAATTTTCACCAAAAGGGAGAGATAACAGGTGGCATGTTCAATGGGCACTGATTTAGCATGGGAAGCATTCGGTCCTCCTCAGCAGAAGCTACAGCTGTCAGAATTAAAATGACCAATTGTATCAAAGCATGGGTTGCCATTTTAATAGGAACTTGTCACTGGAAATGTTGTCACTACCAAAATAATAGAATAAACACCAAATGTAGTCAATGCAGTGGGATCTGTGGAGACAGGTCGTCCTGCCGTGTGGGTCAGCCAGGATTGTCTAGATGTCCTTTCATGACTCTATGAATGACCTCATAATGACAGGAAGCAATCCTTTTTCCTTTCCTATCAACAATATCCTCCTTGCCTTGATATGATGATTATCTCCATGGCAGTTTTGTCAAAGCTGTCAAAGTTCCTAGTAGAGGCTTACCCACTGAGCGCAATCTACCTATGCCAGAAATGGTAGCAGCACCATATCAAGAGCTCTTTCCATTTGACAGGCATGTGCTTAGCAAAGGAAGTCTAGAGATGCTCCTCACAAGCAATTCTCCATCCTTGAATCCAAATGTAGATCTGAGATGGTATCTCTTACGTCCTATTAAGTCCTATTCCAGTTCCTCCCCCATCAGACTTCACATGAACTCAAAGGCTGTGGTCCAGAGCATTGCCAAATTTGTTGCACTGCAAGGCTGGGGAACTTGGAACCCTTCAAATGTTGCTGTACTAAGGTTTCCACCATTCCTGACCACTGGCCCTGATGCCCAAGGGCTGATGGGAGATGGAGTTCAATAACTAGAGGGCTGCAGGCTTCCCCATCCCTCAGCTTAGAGTCTCACCGATAGGAATGAGATGTAGGAAATGCTTCATCGCGATGGGATGCACTTGGGGATCCAGCACCCCCAAAATCTGGTTCCCTCTGCTTGCTGGTGGAGAAAGGAGTCACCCGGTACCTACGTGTTGGGAGATTCACGGGGGCTCAGTAATCCTCAAGTGCAAACCAACTCCCTAATTGGATCCCATAATTGGATTAACTCGGTTGCTGCTAATCAATTTACGGGAAGAGAGGAGAGAGAGAGAGATGGGAAAAAATGTTTCTCTGGGCAATTCAGCGAAGAGAGCGGAGGCTTTCCCTGCCGCAGCCCTAGACGCCAAGTTGGCTACACCAAGTGTCGTTACTCACAGCTAAGAGGCAGCGAAGCCATTAAGGCATCCTGCAGGCAACTTCAGGCAAACTTTCGATGGAGCCCCCGCTTCTAATTGCAAACCGAGAGTCTCGTTGGAAGAGAGGGAACGCCAAATGGAAAGGAGCAGAGCAACTGGTCTCCTCGATGGGGCAGGCAAACTCACTGGAAGGCCACCCCCACCCCCCGCCGCCCGTTATTTATTTATTGCAAGTTAGGGGCTTGCAACCCTTTGGCTACTTTTCTCCGAATATCCCAAATGGGGAGTAAACTGCAACGTGAATGTCTTTCTCTAGATGATTCCCTTGTGTAAAGGATTGATATCCCCAGAAGTGGATGGTTGCCAGATGATGCAGGAGTTGCCGGAGAACCAAATGGATCACGATATTTTCCTAGCTAGTGTTCTTTTTTTATGTCGTATGGGTTGTTTTTTCAGGTTTTACAATGTTCATGATGTGATTCAACATGTGAGAAAGGGCACTGCCATTCCCATTTTCAAGATTTGGGCAACTGAGGCTAAGAGGGGCCGGTGGCATTCCCGGGACCCTTGGGTTAATCTCTGGAGGAGCCGAGAGACCAAGATCCAGAGCTCTATTGTGCAGAACCAAAAGTGTCACACTCACAAGGAACGCAGACTGGTTGCGAAAAAGGCCGAAGCACAGGAGGTGCGTGATAGGGAGAGAAAGAGGCAGATACAGATCGTGGCTATATAGGGGATCGATGCTTTGCTATAATGAACAGGGGTTAGTCCTTGGAGTTGAAGGATGGAGTGAAGAACTACAGCTTCAATCTTGCTGCACACTTCCTTACTTGGGAGTCAGCCCGACTGAACTCAGCAGGGCTTACTTCCAGGTAAACGCGCACAGGACTGCAACATGCTTCCTTGAAAGTAAGCTCCGTTGAAATCCATGGTCTTATTCCCCAGCAAATGAGCTTAGGATCCAGGTACAAAACGGATGGGTATGCACAGGTATCACACCCCCATCCATCCATCCCGCCATCATTATACAGGTGTGCGAGGATGCGTACCTGAGCATGGCCATCAATCCTGTACCTGGATCCTAGACCTAAACCCCATAGGCACCCATGTGTATTAACGCAGAGCGTTGCTTAGTCTTCCTTCCCTGATGCGCACACACGCACGCGCGCACACTCCATCCGCGAGCCAGCCATTCAGATGCGTATGCAGGTATATGTAAATATCCTCGAGCACCTGTCTGCCGGTCTCCATCCACCATCTGCCTGCCTCCCTCTCGTCCTCCCTTCGCCATGCCACCTGCATAGTTCCGCCTGTTTGGCTCCACTCCGCTCGGATGCAACAAGTCCCTGGAGTGCCGTCCGTGTGTTCAGTTAGAGTGAAAGTGACACGGCAAGGGAAGGGGAGAGAGAGAGAGAGAGAGGGAAACGCCGGCTGCTTCCTTACCTGCTCCCACCAAATGCAAATCTCCAGCCGGCTCATCTTGCTCGCCTGCACGCACCAGACGGGTTAGAGCGGGCGCGGGGTGGGGGGAGGTAAAGTGAGCTGGACTTTTTCTCTCTTTCCCTGCGTGCGTTCTATGGGGTGTCCTGAGAAGACTTTGGCGGGGAACTTTGAAGCCCACTCCCCACGTGTCGGGAGGGAGGCAATTCAAAAGGAGGGGGCGAGAGAGAGAGACACGTTTTCTCTCCCCCTCCCCACCCCGCGCGCCACTTCTTTCCCTGGATTGTTCCAGCTGGGTCTCGTTGCCAACCCCCTTCTCGTTTATTAAGATCACGTAAGAAGAAGAACCCAAAGGGGGAGAGAAAACGTGTCTGTGAGCTCAGGCGTTTGCGTAAATCCGAGATCGGTTTTTAAAGAACTCCCTGCCAGCCCGTCGCTTTCCGTTTCCTTCCTGTAGCCACCAAGGTGGTGGAAGAGTTGAGGCTTGCGGATATTGCAAAGGGTTGTTATTAGATTCATAAGTCACACCAAGTGGTGGGCGATCCACTGAGCCGAGCAGAACTTCTCACATGATGACTTCAAACGAGACACATTACCTCCCAGCATCTGTTGGAGAGACTGGATTTTAAAGGCACTTCTGTCGCCAGGACAGCAAAGAAACAATGGTGAGTACCAAGACCAGGTATTGTTATTTTCCAGACTTGTGATTTCAAAGAAGATGGATGGATAGATCTCAGTAAAGCTTGGGGCTGTTGCCTGACAACAATAGTTCACAGCTCACCTTACTATCATCATCATTATTAGCATTATTATTATTAATCTCTCAACCCTCCTCTCGCCCCCGACGTCCCCACTCGGTAGCACTTTAATTTCACCAGGCATAATATGAGTCTCAGAGGCCAGATGAATTGCGTGCGTGCGGGAAGTGTGTGTGTGTTTAAAGAGGCTCCAACTTTAATGGCAACGCTCTTTTTGATTTAAGGCTGCGTATCAGAAACTTGGAGCGGGGTTTTTCCTTGGGAAAGCTGTTGGCTGCGCGATCCACTTTCACCCTTTCCGCTGTTGATGGTGATGGTGGCGAGGGTGTTTGTTGTTATTTCACACGGACACTTGCGGGGGGGAGGGAGAATAATATTGGATCGGGATGTTTGGGGCGGAGAGAGGGGGGGGACAGTTGTAGGGAGGAGGCAGGAGAACAAAAAAAATAAAATAATGTAATGGGTGATTCCAACCCCCCCCCCTCCCCGCCGCCCCGGTGAAGCAAACTCAACATGTGATCTTCTATTTACAGCCCGGCTCTTTTGCCAAGCTCGCTTCACGTGACAGAGCCCGAGAAAAGGGAAAGAAAAGGCGAAACCCGTATCAAGTGGCACTTGGTGAAAGTGAACATCCTCGACGCCCCCTCCCCACCTTTCCTGGGGCGTTGAGGAGAAAGGGGTGGGGGAGGAGGGAGGAGGAGGGGGTGTCGATCAGTACCTTGGAGAGAGGCAATGGGTTTGGCACCCCAGGTATCTGTCTCCCCTCCGGAGCGAATCCCGGAGCTCTTAAAAGGCGGCTAGGGTGGACCTCCCCTCACACTGATAAGATCTGGCTAGGAGGAGGGAGAGGGAGACAGAGGCAGAGAGAAAGAGACGGAGCAAACCCTCTCCCGTCACAGTTTCAACTACGTCCCGGTTTCTGGGCTGACATTGACTCGGATTCCTAGCGGCGGGGAGTGCAAGGCAGAGAGCGAGAGCGAGCAGCTCCGGCGCTTGGCCCCGACGGGTCGGGTCAACTCTGGGAGATGCGAGTGCGCTGCTTCTGAAAGAGCTCGCCACGGGTTGTGGGTTAGCGGTGACTAAAGGTAAGGAAAGGGCGCCGATCTCTCGCCTCCCCCTCCTCGCTTCCCGGTGTGTGTGTGCGTGTGTGTCCGTGCGCGCCTTCCCACCCGTCCTCCGTCTCCCCGCGACGGGGAGAGAGGTTTCTTCGCTCCTCTTGGCCGAGTTTGTGCTCTCTTGCTTTCCGATCTGGGTGCGCGGAGGAAGAGAGGCAAGGTAGGCGAGGGAGAGGCGCCTGGCGCGACTGCTCACTCCCAAGAGTTGTCTTAACTCGTGGGGTTGGATCCCAGGTTGCCGTGTGTGTGTTTGTGCGAGAGAGAGATAGTGCGTGTCTCCTGGAGAGAGATGGGCGCAAAGACAGAGAGATCACCGGCAAGTGATAAGCTACCAGGAGCTGATCACTGCTTGGGGGGGGGGGGGGAGAGAGAGTCAGCTCTCCAGAAACTCCTCTCCAAACGATCGCCTTCCTGTGTTTACATGGACGATACCTTCGCTTGCATTCACGTGTGGTGCCTTTTCCAAAAGCGGCTCTCTGTGGTACTTTAGTTGCCAGTTTTATTTTTTCTCTCCAGCGGGGTGTTTCTAAACCCTCCAACGTATCAACGCAGCGGAAACTCCATTCTCTTGCAGTCTTTCTGCTCCTGTGTTTTATTCCCCCCCCTCCTTCCCTTCCATTCTCTCTCCCCTCCCCTTTCCTCTTTCGATTCTTCCTACGTAGAAATGTAGCTAATAATATTTAGTCTCCAGGCTAAAAATAAGCTGTGGAAAGTCAGCAGTTTGGAGCAGCGGGTGCTGCTGCTGCTGCTCACAGGTAGAGAGAGAGGTGCCTGCTATGCGCGCGGCGGTGATGGGGCGTCTCATCCCTGATTTCTATCTTTCCCCTTCTTACGTCGTCATCGTTTCCCCGCTCCCTTGAAACCCCCCTCCGCCCATTGCAAGGATCCTAGCTGGGAGCGGAGATCCGATCCAGCCTCAAATCCGTCCGTCCGGCGTGGTGCCCAGAGAAGTGGGGGTGGAGAAAGAAGCCGGGTAGGGACAAGGAGGGAATGGGAATCTTCATCCGCGGAGAGCAAAGAGGGGGGCAGGCGAGCTAGGCTTAACGGGAAAAGGCAGGAAACCCCCGGCGAAGAGCTGCCTCCTCACCCACCGCCAGCCTGGCCAGGAGGTGTTACAAACCAAGGAGGCGCGCGATGGCTTTAAGAGAAGCGGGGAGCCTGCACGAGAAACCAGGGACAGCCACTCCGCTGCCTTCCCCCAAAGCCACGCTCGGCCATCGCCCCGAGCTGAAACTGACAAGGGTGTGCTGGACTGTTGGTGCTGGATCCGGCCCTTGCTTTCCCCTGCCCCTTTCGCTCCCCATCGCAGGTCCTGGAGAGAGAGAGAGAGATCCCACCTCGCCGGCCTCGCTCTTTGTTCCCGGGGCTGCTCGGCCGGCTTTAGCTGGCTGCAGCGCGCTGCTGCCTGCCTGCCTGGCGATCTTCCTTGGCTTCGCCTTCCCTCCTCCTCCTCCTCCTCCCACCCGCTTCCCAGCGCAGCTCCTCGGGCCGCGAGTGTCTCCTCCGGCGCGATTGCGATCACGTAGCTCAGGGAAGAAGGGAGAATCCCAAGCAAGCAGGCAGGCAGGCAGGCAGGCAGGGGGAGGGAAGAGAGGATTTCGCAAAAGGGTGTGGCTTGGGGCGGAGGAGGAAGGATACAGAGTGGCCTCCCACGCACAGGTCGGAAGTCGAGGTGTGCAGGGGCGGGGGACCCGGGTGGGATCCCGCTGCCGGGGAGAGGAGGAGGAGGAGGAGGAGGAGGAGGAAGCTACCCCGGGGTCCCCAGAGGCGCTCCAAGCGGAGCCTGCGGGGAGAGGAGCGCCTCGTTCGGATTTGGAGATCGCCTTCCGGAGGAGGAGGAGGAGGAGGCGGAGCGGGCCGGCCAAGGCGCTGGAGGGGGGATTTCTGCTCGGTCTGATGCAATCCCAAACGTGCTGCAAAGGAACTCCGAGGCAGCGGCGGCATCACTCGCACCTCCCACCTGCCCAGATGGCGCGCCTTTAAATACGGATCGGCGGGGCTGAGAGCTCTCGGGCGGAGATTGGCGGAGAGGGAGGGAGCGGAGGGAGCCCTTAAAGGCGCCGCGCGCCTTCCTGCCTCTTGCTTGAGCCCCTGCTCTTCCGAGTTCCAATTGGCGCCCGGGGGCGCGAGGGAAGTCAATCTTGGGACTTTCGCCAACGGGGAGAGAAGCCGTCCAGGCTGCGGTGCGTGCGTGCGTGCGTGCGTGGTGGGGTGGAAAACCTGCCTCGGTTGCTAAGGGGGATCTGAGTGGAGTTGCCCATTTGGTGGGCAGATGGACCGAGGCAATGGCGTAGAGAGGGCTGTGCAGCTCAGGGAACACGTGTGTGTGTGTGTGTGTGTGTGTGTTTTGGACGGGGAGATCCTTCCCAAGCTAAAGATCTGCCGCGGTGGCTTCTGGTTGAGCAGGTCCTTGTGGCCGCGACATAAACTGGTTTCACGAACAAAGTTGTCCAGAAAGGAGTTACTGGGTAGAGAAATAGAATTGGTGCTAAAGCCAGGCCAACATTGGGGTAGGTGGTGTGAGGTGTTCATTTCTAGCATGCCTACAGTGTTGTGGAACACTTGCCTGCATGGCCGGAACGAGGATTTTTGTTGAGGGAGGCAAGCTTATTTTTGGAGCAGAGAACTTCAGTTAGTTAAGTATTTTTTATTGATTTAGGGGGGCATCTGCTCCCCCTGCCCTCCCTTGGCTATCTCCAGGTGTGGGAATCCTCACCACATCCTCAGTCCCCTGAGATAAGTCATCCGCATGACCACTTTGCAGATGAGGGTGCAAGAGAGTGATTTGCCCCAGTGGCGTAGCGTGGGTTGTCAGCACCCGGGGCAAGGCAAGTAATTTGCGCCCCCTAACCCGTGGATTTGCGCCCCCTAACCCTAACCCCCAGATGTTGCGCCCGGTGCGGCCGGCCCCCCCTGCACCCCCCACGCTACGCCACTGATTTGCCCAAAGACAGTAGTCATAGCTTTCTAAACCTAGATGTAGTGAGACTCAAGTGTGCCCAGAAGAAGCCTCCCCCCCCCTTAGTTCTTAACACTAATTCCGGATATGTTTGGCTTGGTAGTTGGGAAGAAAATGTACTGGTTACTTTGCAGGCTGTGCAATAGAGCACCCTGCCCTTAAAAACAGGTTGTAAGATGTAGCCATTATGAGCCCAGTTAAAAATAAGCCTAACTTGGAGTTCATGGCTGAATCAGGATTTGAACCCAGGTCTTCCTACACCATGCATTTAATGCACATTTAAAATACATAACTGCCCACAAAGAATTATGGGAATCCTGAGTTTACTTCACAGAGCTGCAGTTCCCAGCACCCTTAACAAACTATAGTTCTCAGGATTGACTGGGGGAAGCTGTGTGCTTTAAATGTGGGCATGGGCCTGTGTGCTGAGTCTTTCAGGGATCTAGCAATGGGCCTGAAGCTAAATCTCACTGTTGCCTTAGGTTCTATGCCTAAGAGTCCACCATAGAACCTGCCCAGTGCTCCCCTATGGCTGCACAATGCAAGGAAAGGTCGGTAGTCTAGGGATGCTTGCCCACCATTTCTGACTTCTCTGGGGCACCTCTAATGAGCTTTCACACAATCCCAGGGTTCCCTGGAACACTGTTTTAAACAGTCCGAGGACAGTAAGTGGATTTTCACCCATGCACGTGCATTGCCCAGACTCAATCATAAAGTTGGAACGCTATAGCAGTAAGTGCTTCAAAGCTGTGTGCTCATGCATAGTGCTACATAGAAAGATGCACATTATTATGCTGCATGTGTTATATACAGAATACCAAAGAGTGGTTTTGCATTAAGAATTTCCTTTTTGAGCAAAACTGGGTGCCGCCTTTTGATCATAATGATCAAATTTTGGCAGGGTGGGCCAGGGGCCACGTAAAGCAGTTTCAGGGGCCACGTAATTCTAAGGTGCCACCTCTTGGCCATCCTTGCCTTAAAATAAGGCATCTACATGAGGCTGGTGTAGATAAACCAAACGGCTTCAGTGTCTACAGCAGGCTTCTCCAGCCTGGTGCCCTCCAGATGTTTTGGACTATAACTCACATGAGCCCCAACATCATACAACTGTGCCGGCTGGGACGGATGGAAGTTGCAGTCCAAAATATATGGGATGCAGCTGGTTGACAAAGCATGATCTGCAACATCTACTTACTACCAATAAGTAGAACCAAGCATAGCAATGGAATGATGGGTCCTGCCAACTTTTTCATATTCTGTGTGGAAAGTAAGCTGTTATCCTTTATGTACTGTGTTTAACTCTTTGCCTCTTTGCTTTCTATGAAACTTATTTGGGAGTGTGAGTGATTAGGGCTATGACCAGAAACAAGTTCTACTCAATGGGGTGGCAGATGTCGCAGCCAGATCACCCTCACATCCACATACTCAAGTCATCCTACTGACTCCAGTACTTCTGAAGAAATGGACTGTAGTTTTAGAAATCAATTCCTAAGCAGAGTAACTTGAGAACACAACTTGTTGATTATCGATATGCATGTATTCCTTACAGCTAACTCCTTTACAATTAGCCCATGCAATCTTAAGTCAAGATGTTTCAGTTGCATTGCCAATGCAACGTCACAAACCATAATGAGGAGGAGCAAGTATTTGCTGTTTCAGAGCTTTAGATTTGCCTCTTAGGAGAAATATAGAGACTATGTACCAATGGGTATCTTATCACACTCTGCATGTAGTACAGCAGTGCACCACATGGGAAGAGAATCATTTATAACGTCCTGCTAGGCAATGATAATTTTTACTGTATTTCCATACCTGGGCAGTAAAATCCTCCTCTACTTGCAGAAGGGACAGCTGGATTACCAAGTTGGTACATGGACACTGTGATTTTATCAGTATTTTATCAGTATGGGAATCCTAGTTCAGGAATGGGTCTCAAAGCTCATCTGGTCCAACTCACTGCTGCTTCAGGAAATCCCTACTACAGCATCACCGATAAGTGGTCATCCAGCCTCTGTTTAAAAACCTCCAATGAAGGACAGTCCGCCACTTTCCAAGTATGCACCCATGCACTGTGGTTTAAAGGCTGGTTCACACATGCTTGTACAGAACTTCAAACATGCACACATGTCATCCTTCCCCTGCTGTAGTTGGTTTTCCTCCTACATACACCGCTGATTTCTTCTTAAGGCCAACCAATGTACTGCTCCTAGTTTGAAAGTAGGAAGAATGGGTTTCCCCTCTTCTCAGTCAGGGAAGATCGTACGTCTGCCAGAAAACGGGGCGAGCTATGCACTTCCATAGCAGCCTCCTCCCACAAATAATGTTTCCTGCAGTTCACATATGCTTTAGTCATCTGAAGCCCTTTCAGACCATCTGTTCATGTGTAGACAGAACAGGTGGATTGGCCCCATCTTCGCAACTTCTGTGAGTTTGGTTGAAGGTCTGAAGGAAGCTTCTGCAGCATGTTCCTGCTCCTGCATGGGCTTCTCATCTGAATGTGGGAACTGGGCACATTCAGATTCAAGGCAAATAAAGCTGTGTAAAGAAGGCCCCTTTCACCCAGTGCTCAGAGGGTACGTCACTATGCGCAATCTCGCCTCAGCCTCAGGCTATGCATGAGGAGAAGCACTGAAAAAGAGCGCAGGTGCAGCCCAGTGATCAAGTGATGAAGGGGGACGTGAAAACTAGCCCTTTATGAATTGATAGCAGTAGCCTGGTGTATATTGTTCTCTTTTTCAACTCTTTCTTCTATCCTATATTACAGGCTTCTTCTAAAAACTTGCCTCTGTTTAAAACTCCCATCTGTTCCTCAGTGGGATATGGATATACTGATGCTTAAGGAAAGAAGGCTAAGAAGCCCTCTTGTGGTCACTATATTTGCTTTCACAGGTGCTCTGGATCTTGGCCATTGCATTTCCGATACAATGGCCAAGAAGGGCTGCAGCTTAGTATTAGAG